>NC_135784.1:188172760-189613593 GCF_051106095.1 Pogona vitticeps | reverse complement strand
TGAAGACTGGGGGGCTGGAATTTGCAATGTTGCATTGGATATTTCCACTCCAACAGAACAACTTTGTTTTTCTACTGACCTGTCAAGGTTTATTTGCACTAAATTCTGGGTACTAAAGTTGTTTGGTGCTACTTCTATCTGATCTGCATTTTTAGCTCCATGAGATTTGAAAGGCTGGTCTCTCCCTAACGAAGCCACTTCACCGGCTTTGGAAACAGCAGCTCCTGTACCTTTTGCAAGCGTCTCTTGGTCAAAAATTGCTCTTGCTGCTAATGCTACAATATCTGTTTGCTCAGAAAATGTGCAACTGGTACATGTATTCACCAGAGTGCTGTTGGAAGCATTTTCCCTACCTGTTTCTGGCAACATCGATGCAACTGAAAAGCCACAGCTGCTGCCTGAGCCCGTTGACATGGGAGAGTCCGCTTGTCTATTAGCTGTGCCTGCCTCTTGCTCAGAGGTGCAGGGATGAGACTGTGCAAGATTATCCTCTTCAGGGTTCATCAGCAAGAGCCCCTCCTGTTTGCTTGCCAAGTCATCATTTGAGTCAATGACTGACTGAGAACTCTGGGTGCAAAAACTGGAGTGCTGAACTTCACCTGAGAAGTTTTTTTGTACAGTGTCTCCCACTTTACTTAAATCAGACAACATCTTGGTTAGGCCCTGTTCTTCTAACAAATCTGTGGCTTGCATTACTATGGAACAATTCTGCTCCACTCGGCAGATCTCTGAGACCTCTGTTCTGGGAACACTCTCAGCACTGGTCCCTCCGCTTTTCACAGGTGTCCTAGAAACCTGAGGAGCTGTCACGTCTGAGGCAGAAGAAGAGGAAGCTAAAGGGCTAATGGGAATGCATTTGGATGATTCTGGCAACTTTGATTTCACTTCTGAATGAGTTTGAAGTGGAGGAGAAGCACTTTCTGAGGACACTGGTGCAACTACTTCAAATTGTTCTGTTAAGGATGAATCAAGGGGCAATGATCTAGGCAGTGCAGTTGTGTTTAAGTCATGTGCTAGTGTAGATTCCACATCCTGTTCAGCTTGCAGTTTGCCACTGGACTGAGATTCAGAAACATTTGCATCGTTAGGCGTTACTCTACTATTTCCTCGGGATATGTCAAAGTTTTGCAACATGTTAACGGCTACATTTTCCAGCAAGATGTCACTTTCTGAATGTTCACGTGTAGTCTCTATTTTATCATTTGCAGGTTTCTTGGAATCTTTGCAAGAATTTGTTTGGCATGGAAAATTGCTTTCAGCTGTTGAGTCTTTTTTACTACCTGGGTTTTTATTAGGCAGTTTTGAGCCTAAACCAAGAGGCGTTTTGGAGGGAGAAGGGTCTTTTGCTTGTGAAACACTGGTCAATATGGAGCCTTCAGCAGCTGAAGACACTGCTGGAGTGGCCAGCAGAATACGCTTACTTGGTGTTGTCTGGCTGCTGACAGCTGGATTGGCAGGCTGACTCGCCGGGGTCTGCAAACAGCTTTGTCCAGCCATCTGTGATATGCTTTGATTGAGGTTAGCTAAAGCACCAAATGTATTGAGAGCTACGTTGGTATTTGGATCTTCACTAGTAGTAGGCTGAATAATTTGCATAGGGATTTGATCTGCACTTCCAGAACAGGACTTTACAGGCTTCAGTGCAAACAACTGTCCATTTAAAGAAATAGTCTGTGGAAGCTGTGGATTCGACACTGCAACTGAAAACGTCTGTGTCAAGCTAGAAGATGAGGAAGAGGATGGCCTTGGTAAAATATGGACAAGGTGCTTCCCACCATACATCTGAGGCCCAGAGGCATTTTGCATAGAATTGCTAGCAGCTGCTGTGGGAGAGGCCCCATTCACGGGCATTCGGACAGGAGGTGGGGCAGAGAAAACGGAAAGAGGATTTGGGTTAGCAGTTTGTATAATCACAATTTGCTGGCTGACGGTCTGGCTGGGGACGTCAGCCCTCAACAGCGGCAGACAGGGACTAGCCTGAGGAGGCTGGAGAATGACAACATTTTGATTCACAGGTGATGCAGTGACAGGAGGAACGACTGGCTGGGGCATCTGAATCACCTGCATGGCTGAATTCAAGGAGAGGAGGCTGCCTGCAGGTTGCGCCAGAACCTGAGTCTTGGTGACTAGCGGCTGCATGGGGACGGATGGGTAGGAAGGCAAAGTAGCTACAACTTGCTCTGCTGTCTGTTCATCTACAAGCATAGGAGTACTTAAACTAGCAGCAGGAGGTGCCAAAATCCTGTTTGGAGGGGAAGTGGCAATACTAGCCCCATTCACTGGCTGGCTTGACAGAGCTGTCATTATGTTGGACGGAGTATGATTTACAGGCTGAACAGTATTTCCTGTCAGCTGCAAAGTTGTCCAGGTAGTCTGAGTGTTTCCAGCAGAGGTGATTCGTGTCAGACTGCCCAAGCTTTTGGAGCCTGAAGTGCCAGTACCTGAAGAACTGGGGAAAGGCCACTTATCTAACGTAGTTGCAGGCAAGGTGTTGCTTTCTGTTACAGCCTTCAGAACTTCTGATGAGGAGGACAATGATGGTGCTCCACTGCCAGTTACCACATCTACACTTTTGAAGACCTTGTCTGCAGATGGCTTCCCATCAACAGAGACTCTAATAGATGGAGTACAAGTGGTATCAGCAGCTGAAACAACACATCCTTCTTGAGACCCACTTCTTGAATCTTCTTTGGGGGCTATTTCTGACAACTGAACATGAGATATACTCGCATTAGATGGGAGGCGGATGCTTGCCTTCTCAACTGACTTCAAGGTATCTGGTCTATTTTTAGGTTCATCTCCATCTCGTGGTGAACTCTGCTTTTCAGGCTGGATTCTCACTAAGTGCGAGGTGTTCATAGAGTTAGCAACACTAATAGAAATAGGTTCATTCTTCGAAGTGGAGGGCTCAAGAATCTTCTTGGTCGGATTGGGTGGGTCTGACACCAATGGAGAAACTGAAGTTTGAACCCCAGACTTGACTTCTGTGGTGTAAATGCCAGAAATGGTCACAGGTGTAACTAAGTTGCAAGTCCTCTGGACAGGTACAACATTTGCTGTCTGTTTCTGCAGATTGTGACTGATATTAAATGTTATTCCTTGAACAGATGCCCCCTGGCTATTTCCACCCAGTTGACTACCATTGGAATATACAATGATATTTTTCTGGAGTTGGTCACTGGGGATAACAACAGAAACATTCCCACTTTTGAGATTTCCTTTCTTCTTTTGTACTTGGTCATTTGGGATAACAACAGAAACTTTTGCATTTTTAAGATTTCCTTTCCAGTGGATGGTGGGATCATCATAAAGACAAATGTCATTGGCTTTCAATAATGCAATGTAGCGACCATTTTCCTTCTGGAGTTCATCTAGTTGCTTCCGGAGCTTTTTTATTTCTTCCGCTGCAAAGATAATTTAAAAAATAAATACATTTCAATAATCAAGGAGTCTGGTAATGTCTAATACAGCTAAATGGTTTAGAAACAAATTCAAGCACCTGTGACAATACTTTAAGAGTTTTCTAGATATACTTATAACACTATGCCTTACTTCTTGCCTACTTATGTTATCATTGTGTCAAAGAATGCTTCCACTATAATTTGTGTCGAAATCTAACCAATCCAAAAAAATAAAATAAAATAAAAACCTCAAGAAACTAGGAAGCAACGTACCCTCTAATTTGAAGCCCGACTGGGTGGGGCTCTACCTCTCACACATGACTTCGCCCCTGTGTGTGTGCGAGGCTACAACCCCCACTGAGTTCTGTCGCGTCCAGAACCTGACATGATCACTGCATGGGGGAGGAAGGCAGCTGCACGCCAGAAGGCAGAGATGCATGCACACGCCCACTTTACTGGGAACTTTGCTAGGAAGAAAACACTCCTGACTAAGAGCCTGAAGACCCACTGCAAGCTGGTACTCAATGATACTGGGATCAAATGATTCTATTATCTTGACTCAATAAAAACTAAATATTATCTGAACTGCAGAAATCCACTGTCCTTGCTTTCTATGTAATGTTTGAATACAACTTCCATTTTTCTCAGGAAGAATATGAAATGAAAACTAGACAATTGTCTACCGTACGGGCAACTGGATTTCAGCCATGCCATGGAATATTCAGAAGAGGCGTATTCTTTGTATCCAGTAAATATGAACAAAATAATTTATAACATATTACAGAAGTAAGATAGCAATGACTCAGATATAAATTCTCCTAATGAAGCACTTCTTCAAAGAAAGAACAGCATCAGGCTTCAGATCTGAAAGTGCTGCAAGCTTGAGGGACCATCCTATAGTGGCCGGAGAAACTGTTATTTTGGAATGGGGATAACTTCAAGCCACTCAGAGAAAAGACCACGAACCACTTAAGACACACAGCTCATTGAGAACAACTGATGCTTCAAAATGTCACACATACCAGTTCTAACTGAGTGGGAGAACAGACAAAAACACACAACACAAGGCAGTTTCATCTGATGAGCTACTCACCTTGCTCATTGTTTCCCCCATTTAGCAGAAGTTCATCATTTTGACGCTTCATTTCTGTTATATATTTATATGCTTGATCGAGGATCATGTTCTTACTCTGCAAGGGAAAAGGCAAAGTAAGAAAAACATAGACAACAATTTGAAACACAAGCAGGATAGTTCTCTAGAGCCTTTTTAACCCCGCAGACCGGATAGGGAAGGCGGGGCACCCCCTGTGCTCGTGTGTATGTGCAAAGGAGCGAAGGGCACTCGTGCACATGCGTGAAGGCCGGCGCAGCGTTCGAGGGCACTCGTGCACATGTGGGAAGGGGTGGCAGAGCGCTCACATATGCACAAAGAGGCTGGGGGGCAAGTCTATCTCCGCGGTTCAGGCCACAGACCGGCACCTGGCTGCAGACCGGGGGTTGGGGACCTCTGCTCTACAGGTTTGCAGGAAATATGATTCATATGAGATCTTTAGAGAGAGAGATGCATCAACATTTAAAAACTTTTCAATGCTGCCTTTATCTGTAACCACATGAACCTGCCTGCTCAGTCAAGTGAAATTACAACATCAGCCTGAACTAAAATTAATGCAATCAATCAATATGGAGCAAAAAGGAAAAAAAAGCCATGTGATTTTTACACAAGTTCCAAAAGCAAGGGTGGGCAATAAATTTAGAGTACTGAAATATTAAACACAGATTAGTTTTCATCAGGCCGACCCCTTAATGTCCCCCATCCCAAACACCTAACTGACAAAATAAATACTACCCAGTTTACTTTTTTCTTAATGGCC
The DNA here is from genome assembly GCF_051106095.1 of Pogona vitticeps. Lineage (NCBI taxonomy): Eukaryota > Metazoa > Chordata > Lepidosauria > Squamata > Agamidae > Pogona > Pogona vitticeps. Next base: position 189,608,321 of record NC_135784.1, on the reverse strand, counting down.
TAGAACAGCCACTTAAGGGCTCCATGTGGACCATGAAGGAGAATTGGGGGGGGGGGGGGACAAATATGGCTCACACACTTCTGTGCTTGCCCTCTTCTGATGTAGAAACATTGATGATCGTTCTGTAGGGCACAGCAGTAAAGCATGCAGATTCTTTTGCCATGAGAAGAAAAAGGAGTATGTTTAGCTAAAGTTTACTAATTCCAGAGCAAACTGAAACACCCTTCACTGTTAGCAGGCAATGGGGATTTTTTGATACCAGCAAATGTAATAACTTCACCATGACTTGAATTCTGAACAGCACAGATTTTATTTATTACACTTATATTCCACCTTTCCACTAGGAAATAGCATTCAGGGTGACTCAGAAATCATGCTACAAATTAAAAACACAGCAGGAGAGATGTTCCTTTAGAACACTTTTTTCCCCTATAAATGAACACACTATGGCCAAAAACCAAGTACATCAGTAGAAGGCTGATTACATCAACAGTAGGGCTCAATTTTCTGTAACTACAGAATTCTTTCTACCATCCTGCAGCTTCCACAGCTTCCAGACAATGAAGGGGATCACAAAAGAGCCATGAGACAGAAGTAGGAGGGTTTTTTTTGGGGCGTGGGGGTGGGCTTGTTTGCAAAAATTGTCTCCTGCTGATAACATCACCAGCTTTCTACAGACATAGTTACACCAACAGGTTTCCAGCCTATGTGTCTGGCTGCACATTTATAAAAAATCTGGTAGCATCAGATAACAGGTCTACCATTCCTAGTGGATCCAATGACTGAGCAGCAGTAAGGCATAGGCACCAAGTCTACTGAAGAAGACACACCTGACCTCTGAGAAATTTGTTTCTCAGTGGGTAGACCTCATCTTGTCTCCAGGTACTGTTTCCGACAATGACTTTGTCTCCAAAGCTAACACCTATAAGTCTTTATCTGACTCCTTTCATCCTATAATAATGTGGTGGTGCTGCGGGTTAAACCGCAAGCCTCTGGGCTGCAAGGTCGAAAGATCAGCAATTCAAATCCACGCGACGGAGAGAGCTCCCGTCGCTAGTCCCAGCTCCTGCCAACCTAGCAGGTCGAAAGCATGTAAAAATGCGAGTATCTAAATAGGTACCACCACAGTGGGAAAGTAACAGCATTCTGTATCTAGTCGCACTGGCCACATGACCACAGAAACTGTCTACGGACAAATGCTGGCTCTACAGCTTGGAAACGGGGATGAGCACTGCCCCCTAGAGTCAGACACAACTGGACATTTTGTCAAGGGGAACCTTTACCTTTACCTTAAGGGGTTAAGTTAGCTTATCCAAGTTGCCAACAAAAAGCAGAAACTCCTGAGAATATTTACATATATATATTATCATTATTCTTATTTTTGGACATCCATTTAAAAGAAAAATACCTTGTTTTTCTTGAAGACAAAATTTACAGACAATGAAAACAACATATGCTAAAAAGCAACACTTACTATCCAACAACAAATTATAGGGACAATTTATTAAAAACTGCCTGATCACATCCTACAAAATTCTTGGGAGTAGAAATAAACTAGGGGCCAAAAAGATAAATGGAATCCCTCTAGATCATGTTCAACAGGTAAGGTCATACCTGGAAAGTCCCTATCTCTTGTCACTACCCTCAGAGGCTCTCTAGAACTCTATTGTTTTGGTCTGTAGGATTTTAAAAACTGACTTTTACAGAAAGTTTGGATTTACTTTTAAAGAATGTCTTAAAGAATAGTCAGTTACACTTTTTGCAACAGCAGTAAAACAAGCCAAGAATCATCATACAGTTACAGATGATATCCAAACAGTTTGTCCGAACAGGCCAGAATATGAAGCTACATGAAGTTTGAACTACATTGACTAGCTGGGTCACATACTCTTCAGGTGGCCACAGGCGCCACTCAGGCACCTTTTCACACCTTTAATGCCTAGACACTATGTCTTAAGGCTACTAGGGAAGGTGTTAAACTGCAAGAAGAACCACCCCCAAAATCTCCTTCCAAATATTTCAAGGTTATTCCTTGCTGATGGCTGCCTTGATCATGCAACTCTTCACACATCAAATACAGTGGTGCCTCACTTAACGATTGCCTCGCTTAACGAGGAAATCGCTGTACAATTAGGTTTTTGCGATCGCAAAATGATGCTTTAAATGGGGTTTTTCCACTTTGTGATGATCGGTTCCCTGCTTCGGGAACCAATTTTCGCTTTACGACAACTGGCAAACAGCTGATCGTCGTGTTTCAAAATGGCCGCCGGCTGAAGAAAATGGCCCCTACTGTTTTCTAGGACGGATGCCTCGCTTTACAGGCACCAAAAATGGCTGCTGTATGGAGGATCTTCGCTGGACAAGCAGGTATTCAGCCCATTGGAATGCACTGAATGGTTTTCAATGCGTTTCAATGGGTTTTTTAATTTCGTTTGACGACGTTTTCGCTCTACAGCGATTGCGCTGGAACGAATTACTGTAACATCATCAAGCGAGGCACCACTGTATTCAGGGAAAGTCAGGACAGTCAGTAAGAGAATTACTGACCATGTAGGAATGATCAAGGTTTTGCTACATAGGCACAGATCTACACAAACCTCAGGCACTCATTCAGCTACACCTTTTGCAAAAGCAGTAAAACAAGCCAAGAATCATCATCATACAGCTACAGATGGATGTCCACACCAGAAAGTTTGTTCGAACAAGCCAGAACATGAAGGTACAGTTTGAAGTTGGTTTCTGTATCCTGGCTTGTTGAGTTTCTGTTAATCATAATGCATTTCAAACATAAGCCAAAAACAGTAGATAAAGGAGTTCTTGTCTTTTTCATTCACATATGAAGAAACAACATGGCTGTACACAGTGCCTGACTCTTGTGCCCAATTCAGCCTTTTAAACTGGTATCTTGATAATGTGAACCAGGTCATTCAGCGAGTCAGCTTCAAAGTAAACCTCAGTGTATATCCATTAAAACATTAAGGAACTGCTTGCCTGTTTCAGTGCTGGGGAACACGGAATGAGCTCACCAATTCGGTTTATTCCAGCATTTATCTTTTTCTTTCGATGCCTCTCCACTAGGAAAACAGAAGGCACAATATGTCAAATAATACACTGACAGCCTACTCCGAAAAGACTTTCCCAAATACAAAAATGGCCTTGTGTTTGAATTTTTAAAAAATGAAAAATCCCTAAACAGAATTCAGGCCACAAAAGCATTGAAGGTCTTACCTGCATTGTGCGTTTCGCGGTTCTTCTTTCTATTAAATAGAACATATTAAAAAAGAAAATATGAATAAAGACTTAAGCAGTCTTGCCATCTTGGATCTTTCATTTCATCTATAATAATGTGCAAAATAAAGCCCTCTTTTTTGGCAGCAAAAGAACAGAAGACCAGAGAGGATTAAAAAAAGAACATTTACACCATAGCTCTCCAATATGCATATTCTGCTTCCATGAACGCAGTACTACAATGCATTCTTTAAAGAACCTGCTATGCGTAAGAGAAGAATTTACCACTGCTAACCATACACACACAATTGCAGCATTACATAGTATGAATGCTTTCCCTAATGAAACTTCAGACTGGGGTGGGCAGCTTCAGCAAGTCTGATACTTTGTGGTTTGCAGGAACCCTGTGACATTTAAATGAGTAACTGGTGCTCCTGGAGGCCTCCAGAACTAGAAATTCCCCTTTCCTTGCAGCAGAAAACCATGCAGCCACAGAGCCCCATCCTGCTTTAGGCACTTATCTATACATAACTGAAGGACATTAGATTGCCCTGGCAATAAACAAAACCTTGTAATATGCACAATTTCTTATGTTTTCTACATCTCCATATACGTAGGTTATTTAACAGGTGCTGGAAATAAAGGACACAAGGGAAACAAAACAGAGCCACACAGAATCAGACCTATTACCTCCAATATCCTTACATTTAGCAGGAGATTTACTTACAGCATATGTTAATTTAATTTCATGTTCACACTATAATTCAATTTCTCAAACAAGGTAAGCAGCAGTTCATTTTAGACTAATTTTTGCAAAATGAGAAAAAGCTGTCATAAATTGAGATTACTAATATTTAATTTAAAAAGGAGGCCAGCAGATAAACTCGATTAAGCAATTTCAGTCCAGTCCTATGTACTTTCACTCAGAAGTGTCATTGAAGTCAGTGAAGCTTAACTTCAGGAAACACATTAAGGTTGTTTCAGGTCAGTGGGCATAGTCAGACCCTTTATTACACATCCTGATTCTCACTGCTTTTGCCTCACCACTATCAAAATTGAAGGGACAAATTAGATAAGTTGTTCCAAATCACACTTTGCCTTTGGGGCAGAAACAGATTTTAATACCTAACATTCCAGGGCTGATTTTGGATCAACTGAAGTTTCTGAACAGTTTCCAACCAAGCCTCATGTAAAGGTAAAGGTTCCCCTTGACAATTTTTGTCCAGTCGTGTTCGACTCTAGGGGGCGGTGCTCATCCCCGTTTCCAAGCCACAGAGCCAGCGTTTTGTCAGAAGACAATCTTCCGTAGTCACATGGCCAGTGCGACATAGACACGGAACGCTGTTACCTTCCCACCGAGGTGGTCCCTATTTATCTACTTATCTACATTTACATGCTTTCAAACCGCTAGGTTGGTGGGAGCTGGGACAAAGTGACGGGAGCTCACTCCGTCGCGTGGATTCGATCTAATGACTGCTGGTCTTCTGACCTTGCAGCACAGAGGCTTCTGCATTTAGCCTGCAGCGCCACCACGTCCCTTTTCTAGCCTCATGTACACCACATTAAAGTCATCCCGAAAGGGTGTACACAAGGTAAGTGTCACTATAACCAAATCAGACATTTCCAGAAACAGGTACAACTACTGTTCTAACCTCAGCTGTGCACTCTCCTGGCTGTCACTGAAACAAGGGCATGCACCTTCTGGCTAAGTACAGGGGAAAGGTTCAGGCCCTTTAAGAGGAGTTTCAATCCCCATCTAACTGAGGTTGAAATCTTAGCCCCGATCTTCTCCTCAGCTCACCAGGAAAACCTCCATTTTGTTTGGAATAAGCGTCACCCTCATTCTGACTATTACTGACACCTCTGTCCATACCACAGAAGAATTTAGAACGCCTTCCTTGACTTTACACTGAAAGGAGAGCATGACTTGGCAGTTGCTAGGACAACAATAACAGACATGATGATGATGAAGCATTAAGTTGAAGTTTCTAAGTATGAAGTATTCAGAGGCGATTTATCATTCCCTTCTTCTGGTGGTGCTCTTTAGACTAATCTGCTTGCCCAAGAGTACACGGGTTGGTTCTTCTTCTGGAGGTAGAGTGGGGAATGAAATTCCTAACCCCAGAGTACACCAATTCACTGAGCCAGCCAGCCAGGAGGGATCACTGGATGCCCAAACTCTAAAAACCTCTATCAGTAGTTCATGAAGAACAAGACAGAATCCTGACAATGGCAGCATCTATGAATAATTTTTGTTGTTGCAAACACAACTATGGATACGGCCTTTAAACAGGCTTTGGCCCATATTGAGTTGAACTTAGCTGAAAACCTGCAAAAACATCACTCTAGTCTCTCTCCCACTCATTTCATTTTCAACAGCTCTCTGAAAAACCAGGGAGCTAGTCCATGTAAGGAGCATCTGAGAGCTGTTTGCGTCTACTATATGGGACACCTCTCCATTCTGGCTTTTACAGACCAACAATGGCTTATAAAGAATTGCCTACAAAAAACAAAACATCCCCAAGAAGTATCAAGAAAGGGCATCAGCTTTCTGGGAGCACAGCATCTTAATCAGCTCTGAATCTCTACAGAGGTTTACATTCTAGAGAATTAAACCCTGCCAGGTAGTCATCTAGTCATGGCAGTGAAACTACAAAAAGATTCTCCACACTCAGCAAACAGGAAAAGGTCCAGTGTTTGCTTTTCATAATGAACAGGATCAGAAACCAACTGGAACGAACCCGTCGCTGCCATGAAATCCTGAATTATTCATAGCAGAGCAGCCACAGGTGGAACAATAAAAAACCCATCCCAGCAAACTGAGGTGAATGCAAAATCACCCTCAGAACCATCTTAGATAGTTCAGAAAGAGAGACTGTGCACAGCTGGGTGGATGGTATATCTTGAGAATCCCTAGTTTGTCCCAGCACAGATATATATATATATTCAGTCTAGTCTTTCAGCAGGCACAGGGATTCCTATGCAGATGACAGGGCTGACTCTTGGGGCAACACAACTTTTCTCTTAGCACAAGATCAAGTGAAGCAGCATGGAATCCTTCCAAACCAATACAGTCCTAACTTGTAAACCACTTTGAGTGCTGTTATCATAGTGCAAAAGTAAGAACAAGACTGAACGACACTATTTTTCCAGTCAGATGCTAACCAGTTAATAAATTGTTAAGGTGGACTAAGTCTTGTTGCAACGTAGAAGAATGGATAGCAAACTAGAGGTGGCTGGCACTGCCTGCAGCAGTCCTTTGGCTCCTGCCACCCTGAATCTTGTGGGCATTGCTTTCTCTGCAGTCAGGCTACTTACCGGTGCTGCTTTTTAAGAGGAGCCTTTTCTGTCATCTCTGGCATTGCTTGAGAGAGAAGAATCTTAATAAAGAAAACAAAACAAAATACTAATAACAATTCTAGAAACACCAAGCATTATAGATGTACTGGCAAACCCTCTTCATGTATTTCTCCCTATTCTTCATAACTAAACTTCCACTTGCTTCTTGTGGTACTTTGTTTATGTCAGCAGAGTCCACTGAGTCAATAAGAACCCAAAAGATTCTAGACTGCCTATTTGCATACACCTTATTTATGCCTTTATATGACCCACTCATAGAAAGATTCATTATTTAGTCAGCTGCAGCCAGGGTGGATTTGATTTAAATCCCAATTAATTTTTTAATCAATTTTTTTGGCAATTACATTTTTTAAAAAATCAATTTTTTAAAAATTAAATTGTCATTTAAATCAATCTGCTTTTTAAAAAATCATTGATTTTTATCCATCCTGCGTGCAGCTTATTTGCACTCACCACTGACAAGGGATTGTTATAAAGGGTGTTTTTTTAAGTGTGAAAGATAAAAACTATCAAAATTCTACAAATTTGGTAGAACAATGCTTTACACATTCTTTTAAATGTAAATGATGATCATCAGAACCAGGGGAAAGTGACAATTCCTTCAAATTTTACTTCTAAAAATGAAACGAACACAATTTCTCCTGCTGTGTACAACTTGAAAAACAGCACGTTTCCTTCCTTCCTTCTATTATTTCTCATACTGGTTTTCAGCTAAAAGACTACCTTTACTTTCTCATTTTTACCATGAATTATCTAAGTTTGCTGTATAATGTAGTTTGAATTGCTCAGGTTAATTTATGAGAGGATGTTCTGGTCTCTAACCAGAGGACTATATAAGATTCACAACACAGAAGGATCTCCAATTGTATGACTCTGAAGAGTGACAATTCATTTTTAAAAATCATAATTCTCTCAAATTTAGCAGATCAGAAGACAAGCTATGAATTGTGTAGCACAAATCTGCAGTACTGAGACCAACAAACTGAAAAAGCACTTGCATATTTCTTTAAAGTTCACACCACATTATCAGGTTAAACAATATGACTGCAAGAAAATAGATGCAATATCATTACAATTACGTATTATTTCCAATAAGACATAATCTTGTCTTAGGTCAAAATAACCACAAAAACCCCACTACAGAACTGTAATTGACTCATAATACAGACATTGCAATACATCTACCTAGTCAATAGAGATCTGCTATGCTTTAAGTAAAAGCAGAGGGCTCAGATGCAATATAATGGTGGGAATCTTATTAGTGTAAATGCAAGGCCTGTGTAATTTCCCATGAAGCTGAGGTGTTGGGGTACATTCTAGTTGTGCAGTTGCACCTGTGAACAGACACCTGTCTGAGATGCACCTCAGTGCATATAGTGACAATTAGCTTCAAGTTACACAAAACGTAAGCAAACACCAACAGGATTATGACCAATGCTCATCAGAAGCTTTACAAGCATCAGCAAATACAAGATGAATTAGAGGAAAATTTGGATAATTTATTTCAGATGAAGAAGTCAGACATTTAAGCCCAGAAGAAAATATGCTTCATAAGAGTAAGATGAACTTAAAAGGCTGCCTTAAAATTGTATGAATTAATAACATTGTTCAGTTTATCTGTTCTCTGTGTAAAACATATACAGTATACACACTTGCACTGGGCCTGATTTTCACAAGGTTATAAAATGTATGCCTGAGCTGCACTACTCTAGAACATACATTGAGGATTACATGAGTGATTCTACTTTCCCCCATAGCCATTTGAGATGTGACTAGGGCTTTGGAAACTCAGGTATGTAACAGCTGCTTCAAGACAAATAAGGCTGCTGGAACCAGTGCTCTAGTCCCTGTTGCTGTCTTCCTTGATCACCTGGCTCTAGGTCCTTTACGACAATGATTTCAGACTGTCCTTGTCTAAACGATCCATCTTCTGGTTGTATCCTCTCAACACAGAACCTTGAGTGCCTTGTGACTCTGTTTTGGACTGTCCTTAACTAAATACTGAGTCTCTGCCTTAGCATTTATCTGGTCAGACATGAAATTGAAAAGTGTTCTGAGCAGAACAGGACAAGGTGACTAGATCATCCATGACCATTTTGCTCAGTGAAAAAACAGGACTATTTTGCTGTCAGAAGTGAAATGTTGAAGATGCTTCCTTAAAGTAGGAAGGTGACCATTATGATCTCTAGGCCTCTTTATACCCTATAATTATATTGTGAAAAAGTTAAGTCTTTGAAAAATATTACCTAGGTGTTAATTGTATATTAGAAAAATATTTAATGTTTCTTTCCCTAATTTGACAGTCAACAAAACTTCTCTACTGAAATCAACCAGTGGCAATTATAAAGAACATTCCATCTTTTTCTTAGAGTGGAACCCCATAAATATACTTGAGCTTCCAAATCTAACATTTATTCTGGAGTCTTGAACTGCTGTTCAAAAAGTAGATGCAGAAGAGAGAGGGAAAGAGGACTGGATGAAGCATAACCAGGCAATTCCAATTTTATTCACGTTTGCTTCAATAATTTATAAAGCAGGGATGGTAGCCTTAACATTTATGAGATACGTGGTTGACAGGAGCCAGTTTATTCTCCGCCTAACCTGACATGCATATAATTATTCTAACTGGCAATTCTAGGAGAAAACCCTTGGTAAAAGACTGCACACATGAAGTAAATCCTTTAGGTAAAGCAAAATCAAATTGGTCATCAAAGCAAAAGATACAAAACTAATGTAGTCATATTTTATGGGCCAATCACCATTCTGAAGGCCGTATTTTGCACCAATTTAAGTTTTCAAATGTAGTCCAACAAAAAAACAAATTGCAGTAATTCAGATTACAGATAATTAGGGACTCAAGTACCACAGCAAGGCCTTACAGTTCCAAACAGGCACATCACATCTGATAAAAGGCATCCTTGATCATGGCTACCAACAAATAATGGTCAGTTAAAAGCTGTATTTAGCTGTTACATTCTGAAATCGTGGCAGGCTCTAGTTATAGTAGGAATGGGGATGCATACTTAAAGCCTGCCCTCTACCACTCAGTTAGAACTTCATTCGTACAGTCTGAAGAGGACCTCATGAAAATGTGTGGTTCTCAGAATCTATTATTATCTAGCCAAGACTAACGCAAACCCTAAACTGTCTATTTAGTTCTTTAAAGGAGTGTATCTTCATACAAATCAATTTCCAATCCTCTTGCCCAGATTAAGTTTTTGCTTATTTTCCCCTCAAACATTTCTATGACATCTATTCTCAGGTAGGTGTGCACAGGACTGAGAGCTAGAGTCTAGCAAGTGAGCAAATGCACATTTCCGCCCCACACGAAAAACCTGAAGGATGTATGTGTGCCCATGTTATGAGCCATCAAGTTGGAAATAATTTATAGCAACCCTAATAGGGCTTTCATGGGAAGTAAGATATTTAAGAAGTGGGTTTACCAGTTCCACACCCCCAGTGAGTTTCCATAGCTGAGCAGGGATTTGAACACAGGCCTCTGGAGTTCTAATCCATCACTCTGTCCACTATACCACACTGCTCATGCACACACATGTATGCATACTAACATAAAGGATTTAATAAACAGAAAAACAAAGCAATCGGTTGACTATTAAGGCATTTCACTTAGCAAACAAAAATACACATCTGAACTATTTAAAAATCAGCTCTAGAACACTTCCCCAGGACCAAAGATTAGATTGGAAATTTTGAAGGATGTATTTCATAGGACTTTTACGAGGCCTTAATCAAATTGACTTGAAGTATGACGGGAATAGAAAGAAATCCACCTGTTTCAGTAAAAAGAGACAAATATACAATGGCATCCTGCTGTGTATGAAAGCTTCCTCCTCCACTGATGGTAAGAGTTCATTCACCCAAATATTAGGGCTCAAGCCTGACACATATGTTTGGGGCCTTACTAACCACTGTGTGTGTAAAATGACACATTTCAATATCTATTTTGTCTTCAGCATGAGAAAAGGTTAGCAGATATTCTACTACCTTAGCACTGGATAACTGAATTCCCCATCTGGGATAAAACTGAAATTATAATGCAGTTTACCACACAGTACTTAGCATACTAAAAATAGTGGAAACATAATTTAATTCCTAAAGTGTTGAAAGAGATGTCCTGCTGAGTCAAGCTCTCCAGTCCCATAGAAATTTCAACAGCAGTCAGTGAGACATCTCTGTGGAAGCTTGTGCGTCTTATGAATTAATTCACCATTGATCCCAATAAAGATATTGTACCACCACCACCCCAATTTCTGGCATAAAGCTAGATGCCCCTTCACTTGTGTGTAGACCAAAAACTTCTTACTGACAGGTACACTGCTTAAACAAAATAAAAGCTCCTGAAAATACTGTACCCAGAACTTAAATTTTTTAACTCTTTGCATTACTATAACTTCTCAACAGTTATACTGTCCTATACTCTGGTGTCTCTTCAGATCGTATAAATCTTTCGCCTTTTAACAGTTACACTGTCCTTATTGTTACGTGGACCACATAAGTATTTAATTGCCTGGGCCCTTACTGTTGTCCTGGCCTTATCAACATGCCTGCAAAACACAGGGGAATACTCAGTAGATCCATGGAGTGAGAAGGTCAGATGCTGCACCTTGGACGCATTTACAGAATATAAAAGATAGTGTGGGATAGCAGATAGAGTGCCATGCTAGAACTCTGGAGAGCAGGGTTCGAATCACCACTCAACCATGGAAACTCACTGGGGGAGCGGAACTGGTAAAACCACTCCTTAAATAACTCACTTACCTTGAAAGCCCTGTTAAAGAGTCAATATAGGTGACAGACGGTAACAACACAAGACCCAACTTCCCTTGCCACTTAGGATTGATAAAGCCATGGCACAAAATGGGAACTATTCGCATCAACATGTCTGTAGGTGTGCCTTACACCAGAGTCCCTTGCAAGTAACTTCTTAAAATAGTAGTTAGGGTTACATCCTCCCCCAAATGTTGTGCCAACCAGCCATGCTGATCGTTACATTAGCAGCTCGCAGAGAACGACGTTACTTGCAACTAGCTCATTCTAAGCCCCGGTTGCTGGTGGCTTTCTCTGCCAGCCGTTGAGAACAGGGCTTTCCCACCTGCAAAGAGGTCCCTAACGTGTGTGGGGGGCCTTAGCAGCCCCGAAGGACTCGGCTTTCAAGTACCGAGGGGGAGCGACAGCGGCGGCGGCGGGAGGCAACCTCTGGAGGGCCCCCCCCCCAAGCCTCTTTCAGGCCCCGCCGCTGACAACGCGTGCCCCCCTTCCCCGTTAGGGGAGCTCTGGGGCCGCCGCAACCGCCAGACGATTCCCACCCGGCGACTGCCAGCCTAACGGGTGGCGGAGCCGGGAGCTTCCCCAGAAAAAAAGGGCAAGCTATCTTCCAAACACGGACGGACGGGCGGCCGGCAACATGGGGGACTCGACGAAGCCCTTCCACAAAGCTGCCCGTGTTCACACGGTCACCGACACGGGCAAACAAACCGGTGGGTGGGTGTCCCCTTTGCTACAGGGCTGAGGAGAAGCAAGCCGTCGCCGCGGCCGCCGCTGCACCCCAAGGGAGGGAGTCCACAGCGGGGAGGGGGGGAGAGGTCGGAAGGGGTCGCGCGCCTACTTGCCCCGCCCCCTCCCGTCCCCCCTCCACGACCCTGGCCAGAGGGACTCACCGGCGGCGTAGAGGGCGGTCTCAGCAGCTGCGACCCCACCGCGGGGACCATCCTCCGCCCGGGAGGCCTCTCCACTTCCTCCCCGGCGCTCGTATCGTATCCCTGCGCGCACTTGCACGCTCGGTCCCGCCCACCTACCCCTCCGTTCCCGCGGACCAGCCAATGAGAGGAAACGTCGCCGCCCACTCTTGTCAATCAGGGGTGCTCGAAAGAGCCCGCCCCCCTCCAACCTGGAGGGAGGCAAGCCCCGCCCGCGCAAGGCGGATTGGCTGGGGCTTGAGCTGACGCAAGGCGGACAGGGTTTGGGTATGCGGGGAGCGTGGGGTGAGGGGAGAAGGGTTAGATTGAGGGGAAAACAGGTAAACTGTACTCCTAGAAAGGACCAATAAATGGTTGGAAATGGAGGGATAGGCTTGGATTCCCCGGAAGGGAAAAGGTCGAAATCAACCTGGTAGAAGAGCATGAGAAATCGCTTGTTGTTGTTTTTTAATCCGTGCACAGCAACAGGAGTTGCTTTGTGACAGACGGGTCTGTCTGTCTGTCTGCCCTAATGCATCAGCTTGCTGCTATCAAGTATTGTCAAGATAGGAGTACTGTACAGAAAGTGACTGTGGTACAGGTTTTCACCAAGGATGTGGGAAAGTAGACATAGTGTCACAGAAGCAAAATGTAGCTGGTTAAGATAGGAAACCAAAAACCAACCTCCAAGTTAGATTTTATCAGAATTGCTACCTGGCCACTCCCTGGCCAAAGACATCTGGACAACAAGGGGGTGAGGTGAAGATTCAGTTATATGGTAGTGTAGGAGAAGTGGTTTTCAGTCTTTAATATCATTGTTGTTGCTCTTTAGTCATTAACTCATGTCCGACTCTTCATAACCCAATGGACCAGAGCACGCCAGGCCCTCCTATCCTCCACTGCCTCCCGGAGTTGGGTCAAATTCATGTTGGTCACTTCGATGACACTGTCCAGCCATCTCATCCTCTGTCGTCCCCTTCTCCTCTTGCCTTCACACTTTCCCAACATCAGGGTCTTTTCCAGGGAGTCTTCTCATGAGATGGCCAAAGGATTGGAGCCTCAGCTTCAGGATGTGTCCTTCCAGTGAGCACTCGGGGTTGATTTCCTTTAGAATTGATAGGTTTGTTCTCCTTGCAATCCAGGGGATTCTCAAGAGCCTCCTCCAGCACCACAATTCAAAAGCATCCATTCTTCGGCGGACAGCCTTCTTTATGGTCCAGCTCTCCTTCCATACATTGCTACTAGAAAAACCATAGCTTTGACTATGCAGACCTTTGTCGGCAAGGGGATGTCTCTGCTTTTTAAGATGCTGTCTAGATTTGTCATCACTTTCTTCCCCAGAAGCAGGCATCTTTTATTTTCGTGGCTGCTGTCATCATCTGTGATCATGGAGCCCAAGAAAGTAAAATCTGTCACTGCCTCCATATCTTCCCCTTCTATTTGCCAGGAAGTGATGGGACCAGTGGCCATGATTTTAGTTTTTTTTACTTCAGACCATTTTTGGTGCTCTCCTCTTTCACCCTCATTACAAGGTTCTTTAATTCCTCCTCACTTTCTGCCATCAGAGTGGTATCATCTGCATATTGGAGGTTGTTGATATTTCTTCTGGCAATCTTAATTCCAGTTTGGGATTCATCCAATCCAGCCGTTCGCATGACGTATTCTGCATATAAGTTAAATATGCAGGGAGACAATATACAGCCTTGTCGTACTCCTTTACCAATATTGAACCAATCAGTTGTTCCACATCCAGTTCTAACTGTTGCCTCCTGTTGCACATACAGTATAGATTTCTCAGGAGATAGATCAGGCACTCCCATTTCTTTAAGAACTTGCCATAGTTTGCTGTGGTCCACACAAAGGATTTTGTGTAGTCAATGAAGTAAAAGTAAATGTTTTTCTGGAACTCTCTGCCTTTCTCCATAATCCAGCGCATGTTAGCAATTTGGTCTCTAGTTCCTCTGGCCCTTCGAAATCCAGCTTGTACTTCTGGGAGTTTTTGGTCCACATACTGCTGAAGTTTACCATGGAGTATTTTGAGCATAATTTTGCTAGCGTGTGAAATGAGTGCAATTGTATGGTACTTGGAGTAGCTTTCTGGTACAATTCCTCTGTGTATTCTTGCCACCTCTTCTTGATGTCTTCTGCTTCTGTTAGGTTCCTCCCATTTTTGTCTTTTATCATGTTCATCTTTGCGCAAAATGTTCCTCTAATATCTCCAGTTTTCCTGAACAGATCTCTGGTCTTTCCTTTTCTGTTATCTTCCTCTATTTCTTTGCATTGTTCATTTAAGAAGGCCCTCTTGTCTCTCCTTGATATTCTTTGGAGGTCAGCATTCAATTTTCTGTAACTTTCCCTATCGCCCTTGCATTTTGTTTCCCTTCTCTTCTCTGCTATTTGTAAGGCCTCACTGGACAGCCACTTTCCTTTCTTGTATTTATTTATTTAACTTATATGCCGCCCACACTACCCGAAGGTCTCTGGGCGGCTTTCCTTTTTTTCCCCTCTGGGCGGTATTTCCTTTTCTTTGGGATGGTTTTTGTTGCTGCCTCCTGTACAATGTTATGAGCCTCCATCCATAGTTCTTCAAGCACTCTGTCCACCAAATCTAGTTCCTTAAATGTGTTCTTCACTTCCACTGTGTATTCATAAGGGATTTCGTTTAGATTATATCTGACTAGCCCAGTGGTTTTTCCTACTTTCTTCAGTTTAAGCTTGAGTTTTGCTATAAAAAGCTGATGATCAGAGCCACAATCAGCTCCAGGTCATGTTTTTGCTAACTGCATAGAGCTTCTCCATCTTTGACTGCAGACAACATAATCAATCTGATTTCGGTATTACCCACCTGGTGATATCCGTGTGTAGAGTCGCCTCTTGTGTTGTTGAAAAAGAATGTTTGTGATGACCAGCTTGTTCTCTTGACAAAACTCTTATTAACCTTTGCCCTGCTTCACTTTGAACTCCAAGTCCAAACTTACCTTTGTTCCTTGTTCTTACTTTGTTCCTTTTCTCTTGACTTCCTACTTTAGCATTCCAGTCCCCTATGAGAAGAACATCTTTCTTTGGTGTCAATCCTAGGAGGTGTTGCAAGTCTTCATAGAATTGGTCAATTTCAGCCTCTTCAGCATCGGTAAGTTGGTGCATAAACCTGGATGACTGTGATGTGGAAAGGTCTGCCTTGGATTCGCATTGAAATCATTTTATTATTTTTGAGATTGTATCCCAGTACAGCTTTTCCCACTCTTTTGTTGACTATGAGGGCTACTCAATTTCTTCTACGGGATTCTTGCCCACAATAGTAGACATGGTAATCGTCTGAACTGAATTCGCCCATTCCCGTCCATTTTAGTTCACTGATGCCCAGGATATCAATATTTATTCTTGCCATCTCCTGTTTGACCATATCC
Organism: Pogona vitticeps; assembly: GCF_051106095.1. Lineage (NCBI taxonomy): Eukaryota > Metazoa > Chordata > Lepidosauria > Squamata > Agamidae > Pogona > Pogona vitticeps. Next base: position 189,592,630 of record NC_135784.1, on the reverse strand, counting down.
AGCTTACCAACATTCATAGATCTTACATTCCAGGTTCCTATGCAGTATTTTTCTCTGCAGCATTGGATTTTCTTTCACTTCCAGGCACATCTGCAGCTGAGCATCCTTTCGGCTTTGGCACAACCACTTCATTAGCTCTGAAGCTACTTGTACTCGTCCTCCGCTCTTCCTCAGTAGCATGTTGGACGCCTTCTGACCTGAGGGGCTCATCTTCCAGTGTCATATCTTTTAGCCTTTCGTTTCTGTTCATGGAGTATTCTTGGCAAAGATACTGGAATTGCTTGCCAGTTCCTGCTCCAGGTGGATCACATTTAGTCAGAACTCTCCACTATGGCCTGTCCGTCTTGGGTGTCCCTGCACAGCATAGCCCATAGCTTCTCTGAATTACTCAAGCTCCTTCACCATGACAAGGCAGCAATCTGTGAATGGGATATCTTATCTTTGGCCAAACCAAATATTAAAAATACTAATCTCCCACAAGAAAGCTATGTTAATGCTTACATGCATTTACAGTAAATTTGTGAGCAGAAATAATAAATATTAAGAGAAACATTTAATGTCTCCGCGTAATTGTTACAAGTTACTCTTGTTATTACATACCATCAATTTGCCTGATTTATGATGAAACCTATGAATTAGCAACCATGAAAATGACGTCAACAGCTCAGCTTTTGCAATTTCAAGCCTGTGGGTTCCTTTAGGGAGTCAATCCAGCTTGTATTTGGTCTTCCTCTTTTCCAGCTGCCTTCCAACTTCCCCACCATTACTGTCATTCCCAGAGAATCCTGCCTTTTCATCATGTGTCCATGTAAGACAGCCTCAATTTCAACATTTTTGCCTCCAGAGATAGTTCAGGTTTGATTTGATTTGGTCGTCCTTCTGGCAGTCAAGGGTATCTGCAAAACTCTCCTTCCGCATACTTCAAATTAATCAATGTTTTCCCTGTCAGCTTTCTTAAGTGTCCAGCTTCCACACTCCTATTGGAAATATGACAGTATGGGTGATCTTCCTCTCGGTCTCCTGTGACTCATTCCTTACACTTGATTATCCTTCTTAGTCCCTTTGTTGCTGCCATTCCAAGTCTTAGTCTTCTTCTGATTTCTTGTCTGTAGACATTTGATTGACGACTGATCCAAGGTATACAAAATCTCTAACCACTTAAATTTCTTCATTGTGAATGTCAAAGTTTTGTATTTATAGTATGATTTTGGACTTCTTGATGTACAACTACATTTCTGCTTTGACACTTTCTTTCACTTCCACTAAAAGTTGTTTCAGGTCATTGCTGCTTTGTGCCAGTAAGATGGTGTAATCTGTATATCTTAAATTACTGATGTTTCTTCCACCAATTTTCACTCCTCCTGGCTCTGAATCTAGTCAGACTTTCTGTATGGTAGGTTCTGCATACACATTGAACTAAGGAGCTCAAATGCCCCCTTGTTTGACATCTTTGCCTATAAGAAACCATTTTGTCTCTCCATACTCTGTCGTAAGGGTAACTTCTTGTCCACAATACAATTTACGTATCAAAACGTATTTCTTTCAGAGCAACCCATGATTTCTCATGGTCTACCCAGTCAAAGGCTTTGCTGTGGTCTATAAAACAGACTGATCTTCTGAAATTCTTTGGTGCACTCCAGTAGCCAGCAGATATTTACAATATGGTCCTAAGTGCCTCTTCCTTTTCTAAAGTTATTGTTAGGATTCCAGAAGGTCATAGAAAAGTAATTCATGACAGAAGGGTTGTTCTATTTCTCTCCTATTTCTCTCATCTCTTTTTAAAAGAGATGGCATATCACACTTTCAAGACGGCATGTTTAAGGGATTGAGAAAAAGTGAAGTAATTGTTTTGAAAACCTGCGACCCTCTGCCCCCACCATGCTACTATTGAGAATCTCCCTGAGAACTGTCTTGAGGAAATGTAATAATAAAAATAGTGTAAGAGATAAATGTAGTTAGGGACTTTTACAGCAGTATCTGGAGGAAAGGTTAGGTGATACCTTTATTAGACCACTAAAACACCCCAAAAACATAAGCTAGCTTTCCAACCTATACAGATCTTGCTCAGGTTTTGTATCACACAGCTGTATATGGTGCAGAACAAAATCATAAACATTCCAAAACTCATGGACAGATGTGTGTGGATAGGTTCCATTGCTAAAAGTAGGTTTCAAAATGGGGACTGCAGACTCAGGTGTAGTTTAAAACCGTACAAAAGTAAGAAGTGTATAGTACCATACAAAACTATGTATATATTAAAAGCAATTAAATATTGGTCAAGATTAAAAACAATTTTGAAATAAAAAACATTTATACATACCCAACGTTTAAAGAGAGCTTTATCTAGACACCTGCCACTTAAAACCCTGCCTGACAAAGAAGGTAGTTGCCTAAAAAACACAAGGACAAGAAGTAGAGGGGCCAACCTGGCTTCTCAGGGCAAGTGCATTCCAAAGCCTGGCAGCAGCCATTGAGAAGGCCCTCCTGTGTCCATCAGCTGTGTTTGTGCTGGCAATGGGACCGAGAGAAGGGCCTCCCCAGATGACCTTAAAAGCCTAGTAGGATCGTATGGGGTGATACAATTTCGGATAGCCCAGACTCAAGCCACAATATAGTGCTTTATAGGTAATAACCAGCACTTTGAATTGAGCCTAGAAACAGATTGGTAACCAATCCATCTGCTGTAATAAGGGAGTTGTATGCTCCCTGTAACCAGTGAAATATAACTAAAGCAATGTGTCACTGTGTCCTGGTAGACATATCCAGGAATGGACACAGGTGGTGCACTGGCTTTAACTGTGCAAAGGCATTCCTGGTCACTAATGAGACTAGTGTATCCAAGGTTAGGGTTGAATCCAGGAGCATCCCCAAATTGTGAACATGACTTTTCAGGGTGAGTGTAACCCATTCAACACAGGCTGGATCCCTATCCTCCGTTTTGCCTTGTGACTGACCAGGAACACCTTTGTCTTATCTGGATTAAATTTCAGTTTGTTAGCTCTCATCCAGTCCATTACTGATAACAAGCACTGGTCTAGGCACAGAACAGCTTCCTTGGAATTAGACGGAAAGGAAAGTTGGGTATCAACAGCTTATGTTGATGGCACTGAACACCCAAACTCTTTATGCCAATAAAGGTTTATGTAAAAAACACCCAAACTCCAGACAAGCTCTCCCAGCAGTTTCATGGAAATGTTTAATATGGGGGGACAGGATAGAAGCCTGAGGGATACCCACAAAAACAATGGCCAGGATGTCGAACAAGAGTCCCCCCCCCCCCCAACACCAACTTCTGAGTTCAGCCATCCAGGAAGGATTGGAACTGCTGTAAGACGGTACGGCCAAGACCCATCCCTGAAAGCCACTTCAGAAGGACACCATGGTGGATGGTATTAAAAATCACTAAAAGGTCCATTATCCATCTCAAGTTCCTGAAGTAAGTCATCCATCAAGGCAAAATTATCTCTGTTCCTTAACCAGTTCTGAAGCGACTGAAATGGGTCTGGATAATCCACATCATTCAGGAACCTCTGGAGCTGGGGTGCCACAAAACGCTCCAAAACTTTGCCCAAAAGCTGAATATTGGAGACTGGCCAATAAGTATTCAATACAATAGGATTTAAGAAAGACTTTTTGAACAAAAGTCTTAACTATTGCCTCCTTTAGGCATGCTGGTACCCTGCGTTGCTACGAGGCATTATCGAAAGGGAATTGCCAAATAGCCAAGCTGGTTTCCATTGGGGTAACAGCACCTGTGTTCACATTGCAAGTGTTTGATGGATAATGGGAAAATGTTATGAACATCAAAAGAACATCTACATGTGCTTCACAGATTATAGGAAAGCTTTCCACTGTGTTGACCATGACAAACTATGGAGAGCCCTACAAGACCATGGGGTGCCACTATATTTGGTGAAGTCGGTGAAATCACTTGATGAAAATCAGGAAGCCATTGTACGAACTCAGTATGGAGACACTGACTAGTTTAAGAGTGAGAAAGGTGTGCAGCAAGGTTGCATCCTGTCACCTTTCTTACTCAACTTGTAAGCTGAAGTGATAATAAGAAAGCTGGAGTTAGAAGAATACTGTACAAATGTGGGGTAAAACTTGGTGTAAAAAACATCAATAACATTCAATATGCGGATGATACAACCTTCCTCTCAGAAACCCATGAAGGTTAAAGTACCTGATCATGAAACTCAAAGAAGAAAGTGAGAAGTTCGACTTTGTTTTGAATATTAAGAAGACCAAACTCATGACAACCACAAAGAATTAAAACATCAAAATAGTAATTAGTGGAGAGGAGGCTGAATGTGTGGAAGAATTAATCTTTTCAGATTCACTGGTCAAAATGGTGACTGCAGCCAAGAAATAAAATATCCAATCAAGCTAGGTCAAACAGCACGGATGAGATTGAATTAAATATGGAAAAGTAAGGATGCCAGCTTGATGACCAAGTGCAGATTAGTTCGCACCATTGTGTTCCCCATAACTACATATGGCAGTGAAAGTTGGACAATGAAGAAGAGGGACAGAAGGAAAATTTATTATTTTCAGCTATAGCATTGGAGGCTCTTGCACATTCCATGGACTGTAAAGATAACGAATAAAGAAGTGCATAAAACTGAAAAAAATAACTGGAAAGTAAAATAACAAAACTTAAAGACTTTGTTATTTTGGCCATGTCAAGTGATTAACATAATTGGAGAAAGATGTTATGCTTGGAATGGTCAGTGGTAAAAGACAACGAAGACACCAAAGAATGTGTTGGTTGGATGTAATCAAAGCAGACACTGCCCAAAATATAAAGCAAATGAAAGAAGCTGTACAAGATTGGAAATGATGAAGAGAGCTCATGAAATCGCTACGGGTGGGATACAATTGAATGGATAATTTACTCATAGTAGGATTTATAGACCATGTCAAGGTCATTTCTAGTAACAAGTGCCCCTTAATATTGGTGCTTTCCTTAACGTTTAATCAAAAACATTTTGGCCTCCGTGTGAAAAATAAATGAAGCCTAAGGTATAATATTGGCTCATTAAGGTGCCTGTTACAAATACAAATGTCTTCATTGTAGACTTGCCTCTTTCTTTTCTAATATGAAGAGAAGATTGACCTTCCTTATGAGTACCTTCCCCATTGCTTTTTAAGTTCCTGGGATATATAATGACAAACTGTTGGCCTAGAGTGATAACTGAGCATGTTACACACTTTCTTCTACTTACATGTTTCTTGTAGCAATGCAATATTATGTTTAGTGGCTTCAGTCTTTATAACTCTGTCTCAGAGATGGGGACTTGTCACTTGCAATAGTGTCCGAATGGCGACTTGACATTAAAAAATATATATATGTATTTTAAAGACTTAAGACTTGACCTGTTTTTCCAAGTTGCATTTTTGAGTCCCTATTATTTTAATGGAGACCTACAGGAGAGACCATTTGCCTGCCTCTCTTGTGGGTCTCCATTAAAATAGGGACTCAAAAACGCAACTTGGAAAAATGGATCCAAGTTGTGAATTGAGCCTGAGTCTTTAAGTAGCAATAGGGAAGGAAGCTCAACCCACCAAGCTCCAGCCTGCTTTTCCAGGCGAGGGTGCAGCCTGGCAGCCATCCATCTAAAGGGAATGAGGTTGAGTCTCTATTTAAGCCTGTCCTCTCCACTGGTGGCCCTTTTCCAAAATGGCTGCCTTGGTTTCTTCTCAAGCTGAGTCAGGGGAATCCCCAGCATGTCCTTTTGGATGGGAGGTTCACCACTTTCAGCGGGTCTTGTCGGGTGCTGCACTGGAGGTTTGTGGGTGAAGGGCCCACCTTTCTCCTCCTCCTCCTCCTCCTCCTCCTCCTCTCCAGGTCCCTTGGGGTAAGATGGGATCTTTGGGCTCCCCTGGAGGGATAAAAGAGGAGGAGGGGGAAAAGCAGCTGGATGGGAGAAGGAATGTTCAGTCCACAAACTTGAAAGCTTTTAAATTAAAAAAAAGTTGAAAAGCTTTTTAAAAGCATCTTGTCGCATGGTGCAACAGTAATAGCTTAGTGCTCAACCCACAGAAAACGGTGGAGATGGTAGTGGACTTTCGAAAACACCCCCCTTGTATACTCCCACTTTCCGTCTTAGGCAGCACGGTCTCTGTAGTAGAGTCGTTCAGGTTCCTGGGCTCTGTACTCTCTCGGGACCTGAAATGGTCAATTAACATCGATGGCATCATCAAAAAAGCTCACCAACGTCTGTATTTCCTACGACAACTTCAGAAATTCAATCTGCCTCGGGAGCTGCTTGTCCAATTTTAGAGGCATTATTGAATCTGTCCTCTGCTCTTCCATAACTGTTTGGTTTGGTTCGGCAACCAAACTGGACAAGAACAGGCTTCAGAGGACTGTCAGAACTGCTGGAAAAATAATCAGAGCTGATTTGCCATCATTGGAAGAGTTGTACATTGCATGGGTTAAAAAGAGAGCGGAAAAGATCGCGGCAGATCCACGGCATCTTGGTCACAACTTGTTTAATCTTCTCCCCTCTGGTCGGCGATACAAGACGCTGTATACTAAAACATCGAGGCACAAAAATAGCTTTTTTCCCTGTGCCATCAAACTGCTGAATTTGTAACCATCTGACATAACTGGGAGTTGAGGCAATCAGTTTTTGTAGAATTTGCTTGTCTTGTGAATTTTTTTGTTTATGGTGTGTGTGTATGTGTGTAGTGTTTTTAAGTGTGGCCGGTAGCCATATTAAATTCCGGGTATGGTTTACATACCTGGCCAGTAAATAAATAATAATTAAAAAAAAGTTTTTTTAATAGGGACTTGGGAGTCAGGATTGGACCCAAAGACTCAGATGTGGGACTCGGACCCAAAGACTTGCCAACATCCCTGCTGTGTCTCTTGGGCAAGACGTCATCCTGTTAGAATTCATAGAGAAGCATTTAAGCTCAGCCATATTTTGGTTAAAAGTTGTACTGTTTGGCCAGGGAATTCAACGCACAGTATGTATTCAACAGATTTAGTAATGACAGCAGAAACATAAATATTCTGCCTCAAATAATCTTCCACATCAATGGACTGATTGATGTAGCACTTATTGCCATTCTCCTTGTCAATGTAGGGAGACACAGTATTCACAACTGATTGTTCTTACCCAGTGTGCTAGAAGTGTAGCAGTATAGGAAATATAAATGCAATTAAAATGTAAACTTCTAAATTGCAATTACCTGCTGTCAGTTACATAGCATTTGACTTGTTTGCCTGATTCAGTAGATTCACTTTTAGAAGACTATGTAAGCCCATTGTTGCAGTTTTGAAATTAGGCATTAACTGTTCACCAATTTGAGTATTTCTTGTTCACCAATGGTGTTCCATTGGCATCTATGTATTGTCATTATTATCAGGAGATTCACCATCTTCCAAGGGCCTGTCTGACATACTTGAAAGATCCCACCAGTCAAAGTGGATCTTATTAGGCTAGATCATTGGTTCCCAACCTTGGGTCTCCAGATGATTTTGGACTTCAACTCTCAGAAATCCTGGTCAGCACAGCTAGTGGTGAAGGCTTCTGGGAGTTTTAGTCCAAGAACATCTGGGGACCTAAGTTGGGAACCACAGGGCTAGATGGACCAGTGGTTTGACTGGGCATGAGGCAGCTTCATGTTCCTAACTGCAACTTTGAAAAATAGTACAGCATTATGTAACATCACAAGAATTGATGCAATGACATATGAGGCAACAACAACAACAACAACAACAACAACAAAGCAGCCATTAATGACACAAGGCCAGTAGCTCAAAGAAACAGTCCAATCAACTTGGCATCAGGTACAAATTCCATTGTGGACTGCAGTGACTGCTGAATGAAAAAGGCTGAGCAAACGTTAAAAGAATACTTAACAAATAAAGAAAAATGCAGTCCTGCAGGAGAAAGATGTAGCACCAAATAGCTGCTAGGTCAAGACCCATTATTTACTCTGTAATTGGAGTAAATAATGATGTAAATTGCAAGCAAAATAGAGGGACCAGTTCTCTAGATTGGTAGTCTTTCTATACTGCTTAAACAAGTGAAAATGGCTTGCAGTTCCAGAGAAACATCATTAAGAGTTACAGCCTTCTTGTCATCCATTTAAGCATTTGTATACTGAAATGCTCAAACTGAATTCTAAGACCTACTCAAAATTGGACAGTTGTCTTGGACAGGAGAGAATTGTGGCTGATGGCACCATGGGACATGTTTTCATTTTAACTCCCAGAAATTAAACAGGATCAGATTTATTTATAAAAGGCTGATATCCCCTGCGAAGAAGGCATGATCAAGACACAAACGGACATAGTGAACACCCTATCTTTCCTTTCTGTTTGACTAAAGAAAACATGGTAGGGCAAGGTTGTCAGTGGCCACTTGAGTCCCCTTCTGTGCAGAAGTGGGCAGAATGACTATCGAGCTTGAAAATCACTGTGTCCTTGAGGATTTTAATATGTGCATCTCAGAGAGACCATGTGGGACTGATGATACAGCTCAAACCCAAAAACCCAAGATTACAATGATGCTCTAAAGAGTTAAAGAAAACCTGGGTAATATACAGGTGAAGAATGACCATCACCAGGAAGAGAGGTGGGGAGAAAAGAGAAAATGAACTAGTTTTGATTTACAGTAACTAGGAGAGTTATATACATACCATTACTGTGACTAATTATCTATGTATAATTACTTTTAAACTCAGGTTGAATATAATACATCCATGCTTGCACAGTCAAAACTATACCATACACACAAAGGGTTTGGCAGATGCAAAGTAATCTCATTATCTATACAGGTACTAAAGAAATCTGAATTGGGGATTTTTAAATAGAAATAACCCCTCAAACCAGCCAATAAACTCAGTGGTACAGAATCAACAAATTTAAGAGTTGGAAGATAATTCTTAACAGTTATCTAGTTCAATCACCTTTGTTTAAAATTATCAAATAAAGGAGAATCCACCACCTTTTAAGTCTTAATAGAACTTGTTGTCAGGAAGTCCTTAATGTTTAGTTAAAAACTGTCTGTAATTTGAAACAATTGGTTCAGGTCCTCCCATCCACAGCAACAGAAAACTAGTTTGCTCCTTTCTCTGTGTGAAACCATTTGACTACTTCAAGATTTCTATCATCAATTCATCCTTCTCTCCTTCACATGGAATATGCCACTCCTTACAGGACTTAGTTTCCAGACCTTTCACCATCTTTATTTGTCTGGACTTATTCCAGCTTGCTGAGATCCCTCTTAAACTGTGGTGCCCAGGGTCTGGACACAGTACTCCGGGTGTGGTCCAACCAAAGCAGAACAGAGTGATATTATGACTTTACTTCACTGGACATTGCATTTCTGTTGATATAGTCTTGAATTATGCCAGCCACGATTGCTAGTGCATTGTACTGATGACAGATGGAGAAATATGACAGGTGGGCAGAAAAAAGAATACAGGGAACTACACCTCTCCCTTCAATTGCACGAGTCTGAGCATTACAGCTTTGGTTATATAGTTTTAAAATAAATATTTCAATAAATAAATAAATATTCAATAAATACCGTGTTACTGTTCATCTCCAGGAAGTGGCCTAAGGAAGGTGAGTCTTGGTTTTGGAGTTACTGAGGCCCCTGTTGTTGATGCAGCAGTTCAGACTAAAATGAATTTTGTGCTTAGCTCTGATGCACAACCACAGGAGTAGAGCAAGTTTTATTCAGATTTACTAGACATCACATGGCACCATGAAGTTAATGAAAACATAACTAGAATTTATTTCAGCTGTAACAGTATGTCATATTTAATGGACATATGTAATCATTAATTGAATCAAGTAATCCCAGCCACTTTGTGTATACAAAAATATGCCCCACCCACCCACCCACTGAAGGATGTCTCTACTGGGTGCTTCTTCCTGTTGCTCATCATGGTTGCCCAAATACTGAGTTTCTTTGTGAAGTTCAGCAGTTTCACAATGCTGCTGTCCGATACAAAAACACAATGCGCTGAGTTTCTTTAAGGTTTTAACTACAGGCTTTGCAACTTTTGTCAAATATATTCCTTGCAAATGTCGGTCAAGAGCAGTGATACTGCTCATGTAACTTGAACGTTCAAGCTAATTAACACATATATATAATCTGATCTGAAGAGAATAGAAAATCCTGACAATAACACATGAAGTATTAAAGACACCCATTTTAGACAACCTTCTGCTTGACTATTTCAAAAGACAAAACATTTTCCCAAAATTGGCTGACTTTTGCAAAATACCAAGAGGAAAAAGTACCATCCAGACTGCTGCTGTTGCCATATTCAAATAGAGATACAACTCAAGGGGCTCAGGATGAAGCAAGTAGCATGAGTGGCTGGACTGAAAAATGGAACTCTGCTTTCCAATAATTGTCCCCTCCAGCTGGTATAGAACACAGTTACTTAGGGAAGATTGCTCATACAATGGAAACCTCAAGAACTGTTGAGAAATACATTCACAGACTGACACTGACTGAAGAAACTAGAAGCAAAACGTTTGGATTTGCCCGGGATCTGAAAATAAAACTGCCTCAAAAACTAATCTGTGGATCAAGAGAAGCCATCCTAAATAGCTTATATTTCTAGAAAAAGTTCCAGAGAAGGATGACACACATTTCCCTTGGCACTTGAAGGCAACTATGGACAGATGTTGACTTGAACTATACATACATTCTCCAATGTAGTACTTTCACACTTGCCTTACTTACAACTGATCAGGAAAGCAGCATTGGTACTTGGGCCTTAGATGTGCTCCATCTTTGTAAAAGGAAGACAGATTCTCAGGAACTGCAATATAAAACTTTGTGAACCAGAAACTTTGACCAGAGAAAGCAGCACAAGAGTTTCCAGTACAAGGCCTCTAAAGGACAAGCTGAATATTTGTTCTGGTCAAAGAATTAGCATACAATTTTGCAGAAAATCTGCATATAATGAAAAAGCGGGTGTCTGGAACACACTCCAAGACACTCTGTTGGCCTTCCAGGAATGGTGGAGATTCTCCTGTTTTCTGATTCCTCTGCATTTAAAAACTGAATAATAATGGAAATTAATTTAAGTTTTACCAATCTAGATCCCCTTGGTTCTCAATTCAGCATCACAGTGGATTTACAACACCTGCTAACAAGATTATACTGTAACCACACACACCCATAAAGGTATTTCAAAGCAGACAAGCGCAAAATACAGCTAAGTTCAAAACCAGGGAAGAAATATAGTTTAATATTGTTTTAGATGATAGGGCGTGTTCCTCCCAACCTCCCAAGTGTACATTTCCCTAGATGAAAAGAAGAATTGTAAAGTTTAGCTGGCATAGATGTACTGAATGCTAGAAGCTCAAAATGAAATTGCAAACAAGAGCATAACAAAATACAAAGGAAAAGCTCAGTAAAGCAGGCTACAGTTCTAACGTTACAATATTAGGAGAAAGCCAGTTACTTTCTGAATCTTTATAATGTTCCTCCAAGAAGTCATTTTCATCTTCTGTTCCACGGCACTTCTCCTTTTAGGATGAGTGCCAAGTCTTCAGAGAAAAAATGTTTCAACCATCTTTTATCTTAGGGAGAAAATAATGCCAGCAAGCAAACACAGTCCAAATCAGCAGCATCATTTCCAAGGTAAAGCTTCCTTCCTCTTCCCTGCTTTTAATAACAAACTGATCTTCTTTAACTTTAAATGACTGATTCCTCCACTGTTGCCACAACCAAGAGGAGTGTTCTATTGCTGGTGCAAAACCTATAATGAATGGGTGGAAGATGATACTCTGAATCCTCCGTTACAGCAGTCAAGGGCCTTATAAGTCTACTGGCCACAAAACTGACAAAGCTGACACTTCAAAAAAGATGAAACCTGTCAGCCATTCTCTGTCTCAAAACATAATGGAGAAACTCATTCAGAAGCTGTGAGCCAGTTACCTGACTGATGTATGTATATGTTCAAAAGGTAAACAAGGCAAAAAGCTGTTTAATGAAATTCAGAAAAAGAAATCAATAACCTCCAAATTAAAAAAAAAATAAACCACACACAAAAATGTATGATACTAGGAGCCTGAATGCAAAGTATTGCTTGAAGTTGCCCTTCAATGGAAATGCGGGAGGATCACACATGCTGAAAAAAGCTAACCTTTGAAGAGTCAGCTGAAGGACCTCCAAGCTAGAACTGTTTACTATTTCCATCCCCAAGAATGCAAAGTAGAGCTATAAAATGCAAAACACACAATTTGACAATCCTTGGGAAGCTATTCAATTTGTTGGAGAGGATACAACACATTTTAGGAGAATGGAGAAAAAAACCGCCAGGCCTCTCTTTCCTTATTTGGTGACAAGAAAGTGCAATAAAGCGTTCATTGGGTTTTGTTCAGTTGTCGGACTTTTGCACGTCTGTGTTCTGGCCAAGACAAGGGACTCTGAGGTTTTTCTGCAGCACATGAGCATCTGCTGGCTCTATCCTCTTGTAGTAGTTCTTCTTTGTCTCAATTATCTCAAATCCAAACTTTCTGTAGAAGTCGATTGCTGATTCATTGCTAATCTGGACATGACTGAGATTTTAAAAAAGAGATAAAACAAATACATTAGCCTTTTCTCTGAAAGATGAGAATCGAGTTTACATCCTAATGAACAGTATACCTGAAGACAGTGTGATGCATGTGTGTGGAAGGACAGAAGAAATCCAAAGATTACCACATGGGAGCTTAAAGACAGGACCATCCAACCTCTAACAAGGTTCCATGTTACCTTCACACATTAGTGGGGCAGATTTTGTTTAAAGTATGATTTCAATAACTTCTCAAAAAGATCTGATATAGGCATGTGATTATTCTCAGTAATCCTCTGTTCACTGACAATTGCAGTGTCCAAAATTCTGCACAGAACAGTTGATTTTGTCTACTAATTAATAACAATAATTATGTTCCATCAAGTCAATCTAGACTAATGGCAATGCATATCAGGATTTTCCAGGTAAAAAGTACAGTGGTGCCTCGCTTTGCGATTGCCCCATTTAACGACGAAACCGCATTACGATGAACTTTTTGCGATCGCAAAACGATGTTTCCTATGGGGGAATTTCGCTTTGCGATGATCGGTTCCCTGCTTTGGGAACCGATTCTTCGCAAAACGACGATTTTCCAGCAGCTGATTGGCGGTTCCAAAATGGCGCCAGGTAAACAAAATGCCCCCCCGCTGTTTTCTGGGATGGATTCCTCACTGCACAGGCAGCGAAAATGGCCGCCCTATGGAGGATCTTCGCTGGACGGTGAGTTTCAAGCCCTTTGGAAAGCATTAAACAGGTTTTAATGCGTTTCAATGGTTTTTTTCTTTTCGCATTACGTTTTCGTTCTACAGCGATTTCGCTGGAATGAATTAACGTAATGCGAGGCACTACTGTACTCAGAAGTTGTTTTCCAATCTCTTCTGGTGGTGATCTGTGCAGTTTGTTCAAGGCCACACAGGTTTATCTCCAAGGAAGCAGAGTTGGGAATCAAAACTCCAAGCCCCTGGTTCTGTGGTCAGGTACTCAAACTCAATCAGTTATCCAACCAGCTCTACACACAGAGGGACAACACCTAGGCTTATTATTCTTAAGCAATCAGCATCACCCAAGGAGCTACTGAAAGCAATCCTGGAAATTTTGATAGGGCTTCCAACAATTTCCAACATTATATCATGTCAAGAGAAAAAAACCCTGCAGGAACAATTTCAGGCCGAGTTGGAAATGAGGGCTCATCAGCTTTGTTCTCATCTCCACATACTACTATTAATCTCTGAAGACTCAAACTGAATTTGAGAATTGCACAATTTTGTTATGGTATCTAAAACACTGAGGGCTAGGAGACAGAGAAAGAGTAAACTGAATAATCTGCACAGACGTTTATGGAATCTCATAAAACTGAAGCTTCAATCCAAGAACAGTTGACTCTATAAAACCTTTTGGAAAATATATGAATATATTGTCTATTAAAACAGAATTAGAATGTATAATCTCTATTCCATACTGAGATGTTTTAGCATTGTTGTTGTTGTATAGTCGTCAAGTCGTGTCCGATTCTTTGTGACCCCATGGACCAGAGCACGCCAGGCCCTCCTGTCTTCCACTGCCACCCGGAGTTGGGTCAAATTCATGTTGGTAGCTTTGATGACACTGTCCATCTTATCCTCTGTCATTCCCTTTTCCTCTTGCCTTCACACTTTCCCAACATCAGGGGCTTTTCCAGGGAGTCGTCGCTTCTCCTGAGATGGCCAAAGTATTGAAGCCTCAGCTTCAGGATCTATCCTTCCAGTGAGCACTCAGGGTTGATTTCCTTCAAAATGGATAGGTTTGTGCTGCAGTCCATGGGACTCTCAAGAGCCTCCTCCAGCACCACAATTCAAAAGCATCCATTCTTAGGCGGTCAGCCTTCTTTAAGGTCCAGCTCTCATTCCCATACATCACTGCTGGAAAAACCACAGCTTTGGCTATGCGGATCTTTGTTGGCAAGGTGATGTCTCTGTCTTTTAAGATGCCGTCTAGGTTTGTCAATGCTTTCCTCCCAAGAAGCAGGTATCTTTTAATTTTTTTGGCTGCTGTCACCATCATGGAGCCCAAGAAGGTAAAATCTGTCACTGCCTCCATATCTTCCCCTTCTATTGGCCAGGAGGTGATGGGGCAAGTGGCCATGATCTTAGTTTTTTTGATGTTGAGTTTCAGACTCTTTTTTGCGCTCTCCTCTTTCACCCTCATTAGGAGATTCTTTCATTCCTCCTCACTTTCTGCCATCAGAGTGGTATCATCTGTATATCTGAGGCTGTTGATATTTCTTCCTGCAATCTTAATTCCGGTTTGGGATTCAGTTAGGGAGGTCACCACTGGGCAGCACAGTATATGTTATGCTAGCATCACTCCCACTTGCCATTATAACCCCAACCACATGCAGACACTTAAGACCAGCCTCAAGGCTGAAAAGGTTCCAGGTGATGGGAATTAAAGTTCTATGGAATATGTCTTGCACACGCTAGTGCCTATATCTAGTAGTTCTACTATCTTTTCACTGCTTCTGGGCTGTTCTAAATTACTTCAGATATCTAAAAAAGCTGGTGGGGGAGAGTATGTCATGAAAATTCCCCAAAGCAATGTTTTTAAAATATTAAGTTTAGGATATGAGGTGTTTGGGATGGCAAGCTGCTTGGGAAGTCATGCTCACACCTGAGTTGCAACAAAACACTTGCCACCTCAAAACTGGATCGATGCTGCAATTAGTACTGAGCTGAGCTAAGATATGTCAGGCTTGCCTAGGGTGCCATCTCAGTAATATCAACCAGGTTTATAAAACCAAGGATGATCAAGGTCTTATTGTGAACCAACCCTGCACTGAACACTATCAGACTAAGTAGAAGAGCATTGAATCACGGTAAAAAAAATGGGAGCTGGAATTTCTCCTGTGATGGTAGACTTGCCTCAGGACAACTGTCTTGCCTGACTGGCAGTAGGTTAGGCCTCTGAACTTTTAAGTCAGTTCTACGAAAGAACAACCTTCTATCATTCACACTTGTTATGAAATCTTTCCTTGTAATGGGGAGAACTAGAAACTGACCAGGGAGACATGCAACAAAACCTCAGTCTCCGTATCTGTTACGGCCAAACATGCCAGATACACTATTACCATGTTCCCATAAAAATAAGACAGGGTCTTATATTAATTTTTGCTCTAAAAACGCATTAGGGCTTAATTTCGGGGGACATTTTTCATGTACAACAATCTACATTTATTTAAATACAGTTGTTTCATCTTCTTCTGGTTGCTGCACAATGGTGGAGGGCAGGGTTTCACTTAACTGGGGCTTATTTTGGGGGTAGGGCTTACATTACAAGCATCCTAAAAATCATACTAGGGCTTATTTTCAGGTTAGGTCTTATTTTCAGGGAAAGGTAAAGGTAAAGGTTCCCCTTGACAATTTTTGTCCAGTCATGTTCGACTCTAGGGGGCGGTGCTCATCCCAGTTTCCAAGGCACAGAGCCAGCATTTTGTCCGAAGACAATCTTCCGTGGTCACATGGCCAGTGCGACTAGACACGGAACGCTGTTATCTTCCCACCGAGGTGGTCCCTATTGATCTACTTGCATCTGCATGCTTTCGAACCGCTAGGTTGGCGGGAGCTGGGACAAGCAACGGGCGCTCACTCCGTCGCGTGGATTCGATCTTATGACTGCTGATCTTCTGACCCTGCAGCACAGGCTTCTGCGGTTTAGCCCACAGCGCCACCACGTCCCTTTTATTTTCAGGGAAACGGTCATCAAATGAAGGTGGTTTTATATCCAAGAGGCAACACTATATTGTTACTCTTTTATTCACATTTCTCCAAAAATGCTCTCAGAATGGTTTGCATATGACCAATTAACAAATAACCCTTAGCTGTTGGCTTATATACTCTATGTGACATAGCCAAAAGGGGGGGGGGGGGAGACAAGCAAGGAGGCAGGAGAAAAAAACCTCAGGCCCCTATATTTGAACCAGTTTTTATAATGACCAACTTTAAATAAATAAGCATGCTCAGTAGCCAAAATCCTATTACATGTGGTCTAAGTCCATTGGTACCATATCTGATGATACCAATTAAGAAGTCAGTGGTGGCATTTGGATTTGCACACCAATCATGTGACTTGGTGCATGACAGCTTATGTCTACACTAACTTCTTACCCAGAAGCAATTCACTAGAAAGAAATTATACTAATGGGTTTGTGCCAAGGAAATCAAGGGAAGCTCCCTGAAGAATGTGAACACATTTGGATGTCCCCTGAGCAAAGGTGGCACCCTGCCAACTGATTCTACTACTCCAGAAGCACCACTGCACTGCTTTTAACATGAATGAAGAAGACTTGTGCCAGCATATTTCGTCAAAGTGGGTTCTAAGCCAGTATATTTAGGCCAAACATTTACACTCTACAATATCAATAACCAATAGCTTTTTGAGGTTTCTCATGCCTATGGAAGAAGTCACATAAGTGATGGTTGCGTTTTCCATACTGCCTTTCTTGTGAACAACTGAACTGTGTTGCTCATGCCCAAAGAATATACCAAATAAAAAGAGCCCATTACACCCCAGAAACAGCTTAGATCACTTCTGCAATTGTTATGTTATTTGAATTCTTAAGCATATATCAGGATCATGGCTGCTATATTTAAGACTATACTGGACAACAGGAAACTCCAGAACGTTAAGGTCTTATAGCAATTGCAATACATTAAGACTTTTCATTCTGTGCAGCAGCAGTGGCAAACCAAACAAAAAAAGGGCACAACTGATCCATTCTCTGTAGAAAAGCTAAAATACCTATAGCCCCTTTCACTTACAGATAGATATTGTCAAAGGTGCCATCTTTTTCACAGATGTTTAACACGTGATTCAACATTTTAGTTCCTGAAAAAGAATCAAAGACAAAACAGAATAAACAAGAGTTATTTCTAATCTTTTCAAGGTTCAGATGATCATCCTAACACATAACAGCATTGTTACCACAATCTGAAATCAGAAAGTTACCAGATTATCAGAGCAGAATTGAGTTTACTCTCTCAGACAAATGCTGAAATCCTATTTCGTAACTTAGACCTGCAGAAGGGTGGCAATGTCTCTGGTAGGGGGTGATTTTCAGTAATTAATAATTTTCTATTTCTGTCCCACAGCTTTTCTGACTCCTATATAATCCTTTCACTGTGTGGAATGCACAGAAGCCATAGAAGGGAAACCATATGTAACTAACAAAAATCACCACCACAGAATGTTATCAGCAGTGGGACATTTTTGGTAATTAATAACTTCTTCCTTCTATCCCACAGCTCCCACAGGTCTCACATGACAAAATGGATGGTGCAGCAGCTGGAAAACATGTGGAAGAGAAACTGGAAGTTTTTAATTACTTAAAAATCACCATTCACCCTTATGCAACAGGATTGCAGCCAAGAATGTTTTAACATAGTTTTCAACAAACAGCATCAAATATTTTAAAACCTTTTAAAGCCACCTTTCTATGTAAAGAAGCAATAACTTAAGAGAATCCAGAATGAGCAAACCTTATCCCAATTTGTTTTCACTTTCAAGATTTATTCCTGATGTGCTGATGACACCAACGTTTTGCACACGCTCTTATATGTAACTAAAACTTGTAGCTGAAACCACTGAGCCATGCACTTCATGCCCAAGAGTGGCTTGACAATTTCCAAGACAGCCTTACCTATTCCCAACCTTCGGTAAGGGGCCAGACATCCAAGCGTCATGATGTACAGTCTTTTCTGATTCTGAGAATGATCTACTCTACAGCACACTGCACCCACTGCAATATCATTGAAATAGGCTGCCAAAAAGAGGGGTGGGGAAAAGGACAAAAAGAAAGCATATTTATTGCAATTTCTTATCTACCATATCTCTAGGATCTGGGGTAAATATAGGTGTAAGAATACCACTTAAATGTGTAAGAAACATTTTCATTTTAAATATGTATCAATAAGTGATCCCATCTTTAACTAACTTCATGTACTGTATTACGTATCAGGCCAAACAAGAAGCTCTAATTCTCATTAATACCATACATCTGGGCCAAGCTGGAAGGAGCTTGTGTGGTGGAAAAGTCCTTCATTAAAACAGAAATAAATAACCCTGCACTGGTACAATATGCCAGGCAGAAGGACACTGTAGACCCACTTTCCCTGGTTCACTATATGCAAGACATATTTGTATCAGTGAGCACTGAAATGAAACCATTATCCAAGTGCAAATTAAAGTGATACGATTAAGGCACAGTTACAATCTCAGTGAGAATGAGGTCTCAGAAGACTTCTGGAAAACACTGAAGCAAGCATATAATGAGCAGTGATTCACTACTCTGCTCATCACTTTCATCATGCTCTATCATCTTGTGGCAACAGGGCAAACAGCTCTCCACAGTCAACTGGACCTAGGGAACAAGCTTCATACAGTCATCCCAAGCTTCAGGTGCTCAGTACAATTAAAAGTAAGGTTTCTATCACTTAACTAGGGAGGACAGCTGGATAGCTATACATGGCACTCTAATCACTGGTTGTCTATTACAGTACCAAGATGAGCTCCAGCCTTTCCCTCCAGCTGTCCAGAAAAAAATTGGGGAATCCATTTTGTTGGTAACAGCTATGTCAATCAGAACTCTCTGGACAACTCTCAAAACAAGCTCTCTTTCTTCAGCTCTGAAAACTTGAAGCTGGAAAGGAATCAGGAAATTGTCCCAACTTCTAGTAAAAGGGCACTGTGAAGTCATGGCTACAGACCTAGGCACACTTACCTGGGCATCAGACCAATTGAATTTAGCATACTTTACTTCTGGGTAAGCATGCACAACAATGGCTAAAGGGAAGGGCAAAGATAATAACTGCATGCTGCCAAGTCGCTTCTGACTTATGTCAACCCTTTTCAGGGTTTTCTCCGTAGGGAATATATAGGTTTACCATTCCCTTCTATTGGGGGATTCCCGGGACTGTATAGGTTACCCAAGCCCACACAGGCTGGCTCTTCTCCCTGGAGGCACAGTGGGGAATTGAACTCTCAGCCTCTGGCTCTGCAGCTGGATAATGAAACCACTGAGCTAGAGGCTGTTACCAGTTAAAATCTGTGAATCCCTGCTGAGTCTCCAAAGGAAAAAAGATTCACAACTAAGAGGGTGATAAATCACAATTTTATAAGTTGCCAGTTCACTGTATGGAAGTCAAGAGGAAGCAAGCGATGATGCTAAGGTACTGACAACTTGCTAAAACCTTTAACTGGACAACGGATAAAAGCTGAATGGCTGTGAAGGGAGGTGCAATGATACCTTGGGACTGTTTATGGCTAAAACAAAGGGAGGGAAGGATACAATCAAGTGAAATGTGGAGAAAACAACAGCCTCAAGTTTTTTAAAAAATGTCTATCATGGAAGATGTCTGGACAAAAGGCAGACAATACTTTTGTAATACTTTTATAATACTATGAATTAATACGGGATTACACAAATCATGTTTATATAACAAACATAGTTTCACACAAACTAAATATATGGAAAAGCAAAGATCAGGAAACATAAGGTGTAATGAAACTAGCAGAAAAACAATGGGTAGCTATTCTATTCATCCACCTAGGTAAATAAAGAACAATATGTTATACCCAGTTTGGCAAGCTCTCCAACTTCTAACACATCCTTGTAGAACTTGTCATTGTAGCTGACAGGAAAGATGACTTGGTTTAACCGCTTCAGCTGTTTAATGTTGTGCGGCGTCACATCACCCAGTTCGATCCGGCTACTGGAACAAATTAAAACATGCTCAATTCCCATAGGACTCCCATTTGTACTATGATATAGCAAATTATATATATATTAAAGACTGGCCACCCTGACACATTCAAATGTTTTCACACAGGGTCCTTCAAATGTTGGCTAATTCTGTACAGAATCACCCTATATGTATTACTAAAGAAAGAACTGTGATGGACGGACAGACGGAAGGAAACCGTTCAAAGGGTGCAAGAGACCACTTGGCTTGCTCATTAACCACCTCCATGCCAATAAAATACAGGATTTGATGCAGGGTGGATTTGATTTAAATCACTATTTAAATGTTTAAAATGGTATTTTTGACTATTTAAATTTTAAAAATAATTTTAGAT
The DNA here is from genome assembly GCF_051106095.1 of Pogona vitticeps. Classification (NCBI taxonomy): domain Eukaryota; kingdom Metazoa; phylum Chordata; class Lepidosauria; order Squamata; family Agamidae; genus Pogona; species Pogona vitticeps. The sequence goes on along the minus strand of NC_135784.1, from coordinate 189,571,978 downwards.
TTAAATCAATATTTAAATCGATTTGATTTAAACAAATCATTGATTTTTATCCACCCTGATTTTGTGGATGTAGAACCATAGCCGGACGTCTCAAGTAACCTTTTTTTGAATCATATGACCATTAGTCTGCCTGTCATTTGGAAGAAAAATCACAGCAAATATATAGACCAGACTGACCTGTTTCCAGATCTAAAACTGGAGCTGTTTATTTGGCCAATAAAACTGTGGGTGATATATAAGTGGGGTTAAGAAGAAGTAAAGTTGCCAGATTTTTTAAATACTATTCCTTCCACATGAGTAAGATAGCAACATGGAATAATTATGTCTTTTTCTTTCTTAGATGCATGAGGCTGTACAGATAAATTGTTCGGGTGACAGGTTCTATTATAACTAGAGATGGGGTATTCAAATACAAATACGAATATCCCCGCACAGCTGGGGTTAACAAGGGTCCACCCCTTGGGGCCCAATTATCCACTCACATGTCGGCCAGCAGCCTCACTCATCCTTCCAATCACTCCTGCAGCGCCACTCTCTTCCTGCTCGGATAGCCACTCCAGGCAAGGGGAGGGAGGACGAGTCTTCTTGCATGGCTACCAAATCACTAGCCAAGCAAGACATGAGTGGGGCTTCAGGAGTGATTGGAAGGATGAGCGAGGCTGCTGCCACCACCACTGCCACCACTGGATGCACGAGTGGACAGTCTAGCCTCAGGGGCCAGACCCTCATTAACTCAAGTTGTGCAGGGATATTCGTATACAAATATCCTCATCTCTAATTATAACCCATTACCCTTCATCTTCATTATTTGGAAGTGGAGATCTATGACAGAGGTAAAAGGCATCATGACATCTGCAGACATCTAGCATCCCTAATCTCCCTTTTCCCACTCCTAGGTTTGAGAATAACTTGGATATTCTAAAGGGTTTTGTTTTTTAAAAAAAATAATGTGTTGATTAAGTTTTGGTAATTCTGTATAGTTTTCAGAAGGAGCATGGTAGGAAAAGTCTAAAAAATAAAAGTTAATTTGGGAAGCATGTTCACGGGACATAATGGGCAAAATTTAACTGGCAATTGCGTGTGTGAAATGTCTTAAGTAACAGCATCATTAGCGGCAACTTACTCACACAACTTGTACCATTTTGCTTAAACAAATGTAGATAACCAGTTTCATTTGGTCCATCTAGTAAGATCTTCTTTAATTTGAATCCACACAGATTTATAGTTGATTTTCCTCAGTGTGGATAGGATTTTGGGAGATGTTCACACTTAGGTACCTGCTAAAACTGAGGATTGTGTTTAGCCAAATGATTGAACTAAGTATGGGTTTGCTTAGTACCTGCTTATTTACACAGAGCCTCGGACTTATCACAAAGAATTTGCAAAGCAGCTAACTTTGTTATATTTCTTGACAATTTCCTCTGCTTCAGTGTCTGAGTATGAGGTAATGAGACTGCACAGTCTGTGAAACAGCCAACTTTGTGCTGTGGGTCTCCGCAGTGGATCTAATTATTTTCCAGCATGTGCAAAAGGAAGAGAGGAGATAAAGACAACTGTGACAAGTTCCTCTTTGTAAAGAAAAAAGATCCCTTAGGATACAACAACTGCCTTGGAATTATTGTACAGATTTCTAATTACTGGTATGAATTATGTGCCCACTTTCTCCATAATCTTCCTGGCATGTGCACAAATCTTCCAGGGGGCTGACAGTAGGGTGCTGGTAGCAATCACAGACAGCAGCTGACTTCTAAATCAAGATTTGTAGACACAAACACCAGAATTTATAGACCTCCCACACAGCAACCAGTTTAATGGGTCTACTGTAGTTGGAACTCACTGTATTTCAGCCACAATAAACTGGAATAAAAAGTTCCCTTAGGAATACAATAAAGGCTAAACAAGCTTTACATTCAGAGGGTCTGTATGCTACGACTGCAGATACCTGGATTGATAAAGAGTTCTATGCAGGTTTTAGAGAAATGTTGTTGATTTCACATTTCACAACCCAGCTTCTCAAACACAAGATGAGCTAATATATGTCTAGCCACAAGATAAATACAGAGGGTGTGTTTTCAATCAGTGCAATTAAAGTACCACTACATACAAACTCAAGGTTGGGCAACCTCCAGAGGCCAAGAGACTGGCTACTCAATGGAGACCATACACCAAGCCTGCCACAATTTCTTTGGTAAAATCTCTACTTTCGTTTCATACAAAGAAGGCATTTCCTGTTTTTAAGGACAGTGTTACTCTTGAACACATCTAGGAAGTGGACTGCCTAACCCCGCCCCCAAAAGATACATGCCACTCAAATATCAATGGCAAAACCCTCCACTATGTACATAAAGTTTCTCCTCCAAGGTTCAGGAGTGGTGGAGGAGAGAGAAGTACAATATATCACAGAAGTGAGTACACCCTCTCATATTTCATAAATATTTTAGTACTGTACAGTGGTACCTCGCAAGACGACCCGGCGGACCAACGATGAATCCGCATTACAATGACTTTCGTTATAGTGATTGGCAAAACAGTCATTCCAATGGGGGATTTTCACTGGACCTCGATTAGGTCTGTGCTTCACGAACCGTTTGTTCGCAAGACAACGATTTTTCTGGCTCCGCAAAATGGCTGCCCTGTGTTTTTCAGACCCATGCTTCACAGGGCATCCATGTTTACAGCTGATTGGCGCTCACAAAATGGCTTCCCTATGGGTGATCTTCGCTGGACGACGAGGTATTTTCCCCATTGGAACGCATTAAACGGGTTTCATTGCATTCCAATGGGGAAACTGATTTTGCATGACAATGATTTTGCTAAACAGAGATTTTCCCGGAACAGATTATCGTCGTCATGCGGGGCACCACTGTATATCTTTTCATATGACAACATTGAAGAAATGACACTTGGCTACAATGTAAAGCAGTTGAGTATACAGCTTGTATAACAGTGTAAATGTGCTGTGCCCTGAAAAGAACGCAACACACAGCCATTACTGTTTAAACCGCTGACAACAAAAGTGAGTACACCCCTAATTAACAATAAGCCCTATTATGATTTATAAGCCCTACCCCCAAAATAAGTCCTAGTTAAGTGAAAGCCCGCCCTCCACCATTGTGCAGCAACCAGAAGATGACATGACTGTATTTGAACAAATGTAGATTGTACATGAAAAAAATAAAAAATCCCCTGAAAATAAGCCCGAATGTGTTTTTGGAGCAAAAATTAATATAAAACTCTGTCTTATTTTTGGGAAACACGGTATGTATGAATAACAAGTCATAATGTCATGGCATGTGGTAGAAATCTACCCCAAAATTTTTACAAGTAAAATAGTCTGTACCTGATACATCTGAAGTACAGTACTAAATATAATTAACTATTTTTATTTCAACTATGTCTAGTTGAGGAAGTCCATTAGACCAGTGAGACAAGTCAGCAAGTAGCCACTGACTAATGATGCTGAGCTCAACAGATACCTCAATAGTGAAAAAGCAATCATCTTTTGCAAGGGATACACACCTTTGTGGAACTGTTCTGTGAAAACAAATTTCAGCATTACCTCTGTCTCTCTCAGGAAATCCTTTCTGGCACATGAAGGTAGAACCTGTTTTTTAAATCAAGCAACCTGGAAGAGCAGAGCTCCTAACATCATCCCTCCCCTTGACTAAATACTGAGCAGAACACAATTATGTACGCCATGTTTTAACTGGCTCTTGGAACACACCTATCAGGCATTTAACGCATCTATCAGCTGCTGAAAACTGGAGAGCTATGAGTGGATGGGTGGGTGGGTATGGGTATCTCTTCAAGAAAGTAGCCTGGGTCACTTATAGGTCTAACTCAAAAACGTCTGTGTAAATAACACAGAGATAATTCTGTGCAGCAGAAGGTAAGTGTGCTGCACAAGTAAAAGCTAAATTACCTTCCGAGACAGCATAAAGGTAGTGTAGAACAGCTTATAGTACTCTATCCATATACATGTTTAGGAAATATTTAACTGCAGGTGGAAAACAGTGTAATTAGATATTTTAAACTGGCCTTATCTTTGTAACACAAATCAACCCACCTGAAACCATTCAGGATAGGAACACCTGATTGAGTTGCTTAAGATTTTAAATGTTTAAAATTACATTAGGTTCAGATTATTTCACACTCTATTACAAAATGTGGGGAAAATTTATGCTGTTATGCTGTTACAATGTATATGTCTGTGGCAGTAGCAAATGTATATCTATGACAATGGCAGGCCTCATGCTAAAACTGCAAGTCACTAGTTTCCAGTAAGGATAAATCATTGACCTGCTGTCTATTGTCTCTGGGTAATGTAGTTAAAATGTCTACCTGAGGAATGTTTACATTGGCTGTGTATTTGGAGTTAGCTGTGTCTGTTTAGTGTTGACTGTCTGTTTGCCAGCCTGTCTGTTTACCAACCACTGTATTTACTGATGCCTTTGTATTCAAGGAAATTAGCTGTCTCTATTTACCAGCACTCTGGTTATTCTGGTTGTGTATTCAAGAAATTAGTTACCTCTGTATTGATTAACTTGTTCAAAGGTAGGGGATACAATAAACTGAGGGGAGGCTGGATCGAGGAAAAAAGAACTGACACTGAACAGGTGCCTCACGGCAGGCTGTTCTGTATTCATCCGGATCCCATCCTGAAAACCACACTCTGAGTGTCTCGTGTCTCTTTTCCTTTCTCCTTGCTGGTCGAGGAGAAAGATCCCTGCCCTGAGGCTTCATCTGCAAGACCCCTACTTCCTCTCATCTTGCAGATCCCGACAACAAAACACTACATAACCAGTAGCTCAGTGGTACGGGCAAGAAGCCTAGAGAAATGAGCATACATATTACTTTGTCTCCAACAGGGAGCTATCAATACCATGTGACCAAAGCTAATGTGGTAGTATATATGACAGCAGAGATGGGTGGAAAGGAGGGCACTAAAGAACATTCACCTCACCTGTACTCTCAGGATCTTCCTTAGCTGCTTCTGCTACATAAAAATCTTGTTTCTGCCTCAAATACTTGCTCCACTACCTAGTTATATTATTTACTTACATGTATCATTTAGTGCTACATCTTCATGTTTAGCACGTGCAAATTCGTACCACAATGGGCAGATACTGTACATTCAGCAGCAGATGAATGGATTGGAACCAGCCGAGCAACCAGTGCCAGGAATAATGCTGGATGGAATGTGTGGTATGTATCTGAGTAGATAATGAAGAAATGTTGACAATGTATGGACAATTTACAGAAATGGGGATATTCATCTCTTGGAGTAATAACATATGAATGTTGATAAAATCAAACCACACAAAACTTACATTAATGTTAATTATGTCCTGCAACGTGCACAAAACAGGGAGAGCGATCATGCGATTGATGCAACCCGATTTTGGTCCAAAATTAATAAATTTCTTTTAATATATAATTTATTACACAGTGTTGTATTATATTTATATCCACATTTAATACTTTAATGACTCTTTTAACCTCTTGTGAGTATCAAGACAATCACTCTGTATATTTCAGTGCTCTGAAGAATAAAGAAACTACCTATAAATCTTATCTTCACATTGTATAGACACAGAAAAGGCTTGTTGCAAAAAAAAAATAGTTAAAATAATATAGGTATAGTTATATGGTTATAATGGTAAAAGAAAGTATATATGTGTCGATCTCAACCAAGGTCCTAAGATCATGAAAACAAAGTATCTGACACCTGGCATGCGTGCTAAGTGTACTGAAGGAATATGCATTTTGGATTTTTTTCTTTTTTGAGACATCAATTTATTTTTAATTTATTAAAGATATGTAGTTTGTTTTAAACAGTTTGTAGCTTAAAACACCATCTTTATATTCTACATGGCAGACAGTAAAGAAAATTACAGTCAGATATGCAACAGCAGCAATTTTCTGGCTCATTCATTTTTTTATTACACATTTGTAAGAGTAAGAACATCACTATTCATAAGGAGTCATTCATGAATTATCTGCCTATTTTATTATATAATTTAGAAAATAAAACAAGCCCATTTCAAAGAAAAAAATGTGCTTGATTACGTTCTCATTAACAGGGCTTGAAAAATCCACTCGTCTGTGACAAGTGAAAAAATGCTGCTTGACAAGCCACAGCTCCCTCCTTCCCCTCAGTCCCTGTCTCTCTCTCTCTCTCTCTCTCTCTCTGATCCTACAGTCCGCCCTCCCCCTTCCAATTGTAAAAGGAAAAACAGCCCTCTTCTCAGTGAGAAAAGAGTTCGAGGGGCAAACAGATACTGTATATAGCTCTGCAGGAGAATGTAAAGTAGTCCCATGCTGGAGAATATGGAGATTCCCTGCTCCCAGTTTCAACCAAACAACCTGGCTCCTCAAGAGGCCTGGCACTTTTGCTTTCAGTTTTATTTTTGCTGGAGACATTCAAAAGAAAGGCATTCAAAATACAGTACAAGCTTCATGACCCCACAGGGTATAATGAGATCTCATCTGAAAATTTCTCTTTTTGGCAGTATCTCCCAGAATTCTGCCTGGAGGAATTCCAGGTAAATGCTGGAACTTCCAGTACAAAGAAATTAAAATTCAATATATTCCATGCTTAGCCTACTACTTCCAGCTTTCCAAATGTTTTGACCTATTACTCCCACAACAACACTGCATAGCTAAGGATGTGGATTGTGGATGTGGATTGTGGGAGTTGAAGTCCAAAAACTTCTGGAGAGCTACAGTTGCCCCTCCTCATTTTAGAGGAAGGCTATGGTCCCAGTTAGAGATTATTAACATCGCTCAAAAATTGACATACCCAACTAGGGCCTTATATGCATTCAGCAGCTAAGAAAACATCTCCTGAAACACCACAGAACAATGGCTTCAACCATGCACATATAGGAGGTATGATACAGCAACTCCTACTGGTTAGAGCACTGGTCCCCAACTTTGGGTCCCCAGAGGTTCTTGGACTACAACTCCCTGAAATTCTGGCCAGCATAGCTAGCGGTGAAGGTTTTTGAGTTTAAGTCCAAGAACATCTGAGGACCCAAGGCTAGAAACCACTGGGTTAGAGAGTATCAGCAATATGTTGCAAAGTTCACCCTGCAGGAATGAAGCTTATGCACCTACAAGAGAGATGTAATTGTCTGTATGAGAGCCTGCTACTGACTTTCTACTGTATCAATCACTATAATATAGTCAGCAAGATCCTGGCAAATGAAACAATGCAGAAATCCCTACACACCTGCCAGATTTATTTATTTATTTAACTTATATACCACCCACACTACCTGAAGGTCTCTGGGTGGCTTACAAAATTTCACTGAAAGCACTCTGTACCATCTCCCTTACAAGCAAACCTGAAGACAAGCCTACAGGGCAAATCACAAAAAAAAAACCCTGTATTTGTTCATGACTGACAAAAGTATCCCAGGTTTGTCATAGCTGACTTTATCCCATTAAAGGGTTAATTCCAGAATGAAATCAGACAATCACTGACAAGTACTTCCATAATTCATCTGGGTATCTTAAATATAAGTATTTTCTTTGTTGCAATAATTCCAGGCAACTCCAACTTATCTATTTTATAGCTTTATTTGCCTACACTGCTTCTATGTTCCATATTTCAAAATAGCAAGTCCAACACACATTGGAGACAATCATACAGTTGTGAGGGAAAGCTGTAAGCACAGAAAATCACAAAGCCTTACAGTTATGTAAAACTATAGGCACCTATGCTTAAATAAGATCCAAAGTCTCACAAGTATGAACAGTTGCAAACTCATTCGAATACAACACTTCAACTGTAGTTAGAATAAAATTCATATAGAATAAAGGAGCTTATAACCCTAAGGGCAGAGAATATATCTCTAAAATGTTTCATTAAAAAAACCAAAGCATAACTTCAAAAGCTATAAAAGTTTTCTTTAAAATACATGAAGAAATATCAAAGGTGTAAAAAAAATTAAATGAAAATCATTTCTAAACATGTTACACACACATACAAACAAAGCAAACTGTTCTCACCCAAATCAACCAGAGCATAGTTAAATGTCGAAATAAAATCCATTGTGAGCTTCTACAGACTTTGTGAGAAAGATCTCTAACTTGCCACATGGTATTTCACACAGCTATTTGCATGCACATGAAATATAGTTGTTTTCACTGCAGTTTCATACTACAGAGCAGGGTAGGAAATCTGATGGTCTCTAAATGCTACAGGGCAACAACTACCTGCCACCTCTTCATCTATGGCTATGCTGCTAATAGCTGATGAAACTATGCCCATCAGCCACTTGTTTCTCACCTCGCAACAGAAAAGTGATGCTTGTTGAAGCTGCTGAAGCCAAGGTTTTGTTTTGTGACAAATGTTATAATTCACATAACATATGGTGTTTGTTCCTATCATCCAAGGAAAAACAGTACAGTAGGACTGCTACATACAAGAGATCAGTATCCAGAGTTTCACTTATCTGAAAATATTAAATAAAATTCCCCACAAATACACATTTCCAAGGTGTTTTACCATACCTGGCCATCAGAGGAAACCAGAGATTATGCTATATACAGAGTTTATTATACCACAGTTCTACTGTATCTGAAAATATTATAATAAACACAGGCAGCAACAGAAAAAGAAAGTGGGAAATACATTACAGGGGTGCCTCACTAGACAGTTGCCCCATTTTACGATGAAATCGCTTTACGATGATTTTTTTGTGTTCATTTTACCCATTGCAAAACGATTGTTCCAATGGGGCTTTTTCGCACCACGATCACCGGCGCCCGCTTTAGAGCACTTCAGAGGCTTTTCCTGCACAGTCAGGAAAAAGCCTCCAAAGTGCTCTAAAGTGGGCGCCGGTGGTTTTGGGGCACCCCCACCAGGGCTCTGATGGTGCAGGAGAAGCCATCAGAACACTGGCGGGGGGGGCGAAACCACCCGCGCCCGTTTTAGAGCACTTTGCAGGCTTTTCCTGAAAAGGCACAAAAAGCCTGCAAAGTGCTCTAAAGCGGGCGCGGGTGGTTTTGGGGCACCCCCACTAGGGCTCTTATGGTGCAGGGGAAGCCATCAGAACCCTGGCAGGGGTGCCCCAAAACCACACTCCCTGGCTTTGGGGGTCCCCCGGGGCTTACCTTGCACCATGGGAGGACTCGCGCGGGTCCCTCTGCGCAGCAATCGGCGTTTGCAGAGGCTTGACTGAAAGCAATTTTAAAGTTCCCGCTTCTTCCTCCAGCCTTCAGCAAGCCTCAGAAGGGAAAAGGGCACCCACTTTAGAGCATTTTGGAGTCTTTTCCTGCACCTTCAGAGGACTAGTGGGGGACCTCCAAAGCTGGTGATCGGGGGGAAGGGACCCCCCGCTAGTCCTCCCATGGTGCTTCCCCAGCTCCCTACCCCTTAAGTTCCTTTTTTTAAAAAAAAATTCCCCTAGGAATGCATTAATTAATTTTCAATGCATTCCTATGGGAAATTTGGTTTCGCAAGACGATGTTTTCGCAAGTCAGCAATTTCTGTGGAACGGATTAACGTCTTGTGAGGCACCACTGTATTTAGTTTCCATTTCTCATTCAGGATCCCAGAGGACCTTTATAACCTACCATAATAAAACACACAACTAAAATAAATCATAACTTGTATTGGGGCCCACATATATTGAAAAAATTCCTTATATCAACATCACAGATTGGCATAGCCCACCAGAAAACCCATTAGTTTTGTCTATGCTTGAAATGTTATTGCATTTGACAGAGTGCAAAGCTACACTTGTGGAAGTTCACAGGGAGTTACATCTGAGCATCAGTACTATGTGTCTGATTGCACAACTGATAGTACAGTTTGCAGTGTATCTATAAAATTGTTGGATACAACTTCTGTCGTAACACAGATTTTGCTGCCATAGCCACAAAATGAGTCCATTATACAGGTGTAAAAACTTCCAGGCCAGGACTGGAATTGACTACCATTTTAATAAACCTGACTCTTGCAAAGGACTGTTTCATTTTCAGAGACCCTATCTAAGGGATTTTCACTTTATGTCATAGACCCTAGGAATATGTGCACCAGCTTTTCACCCTGCTGCTTCTCTAAGACCCAGTATTACAAAGAACCATGGAAAATACAATTTTCTGAATTTATCTTTTATGTAGTTTATGCCTAGGTTATTATTATTTATTTATTTATTTATTTATTTTATACCCCGCCTATCTGGTCGGTGAGGACCACTCTAGGCGGCTAGGTTACAAGTTTGACTATTCTGAGATGATACGGAGAACTGGATGTTTGAGAACAAATCCCATACAGATTTTAAAAACTATCAACCTTGATTTAGAAGCTCTCTTCTGAATGCCAGACTATCTGACATAATTTATCAGAGTACCTGAATATGGAATTAAAAAAATGCCGAAAAAAGAAATACTGGTTCAACTATTACTGACGGACAAATTAAAATAAACACCATATTCTCAGCGAACATTCAGGAAAAGTTTGCCTATTTGCTAAATATCCTTATCCAGTGATATGTTGGCCTTTGTTTTCATTGTATATGTTGTGACAAAGCACCTTTTTTTCCATGAGTACTCATTCACCATTCAGTATTTCATCTTTTAAAAACCAAGCTCTCCATTTTATTCACAGCTCTACAAAAGGATGTCTCAGCAGATTTTTAGTACTCAGCAGCTCTTTTGAGCTAGTGACATAACATGAGGGACATGTGGGTCATTTCCACAATGCTCCCCATTTGTTTGTTCTGACTGAGAAATGCCTCAAACCTAGTTTTAAAAGATAGTTTTGGGCAGGAAAGGATGCAAGCTACTGCTTGCACCAACTACCAAGGTTAGAGTACCTTCCCAAAGGTTCAATGGCTATGGCATATCATATCCAAAGAGCTGAAATGTGAAGGAGTGGCTTCTGTGGAGAGTAGTCAAGGACAGCACCATTCACATTTTTGTTTACAGATGATAGTAGATTGGGCTTCAGATTTATTCAGCCTGCCTATTCATCCCCAATGTTAGCTTACTAACATTGAGAGAGATAAGACCAACTACAGTGGATCCTCGACTTATGGAATTAATCCATATTGGGATGGTGGCTGCAGGTCGAGGCTCCACTGACCTACAATGCATTGAAAACCAATTAAACCATAACTGGCCGTTTTGGTTCCATTTTTTTTCCCGGTCTGCAGGTTGATTCTCCGGCTGCAAGTTGAACCTAAATTTTGCGGCCAGAGAAGTCTGTAACTCATAAAGTCTGTAAGTGGAGCTGTCTGTAAGTCGAGGGTCCACTGTAGTGAGCACATGCTCTTTGTGGTAATACTGAGGTACTGTACTTTACTGAAAATGCTTTGCGGACTATGTCGAAGTTGTAGATGTAGAAGAGATAGCTGTTAGTCTATGTGAGCATATCTATTAAAAACAAAATAAAACCATCAAAGGACAAATAAAAAGATAAAAATGTGACGATACCTTAAAGACTTATATTTTTTTAAATGCGAATTTTGGAGGGAATTAGGTTAGTTTTTAAAGTGCCACCACGTTTTTGTCTTTTTATCCATTTATTTTATTTTTAGTTATATGTCAAAGCTGTTTCTCATTCCTCTTTTCAGGCATTTAACTGGGAGAAGGGGGAACAATCCGATTGTAACTACTTTTAAAATGTAGAGAATGATACAACAGTGGAGTTTGAACCCAGCCACTTGAAGATGCACTTTAGTACTCCCTCTTTTGCTCCTTTGCACTCACAGTAACTGAAAAGCTGATTCTTTTTAAACTACTATATGGGCACTTCGTGTTTTTTTTTAATCCAGTATTTTGCAAACATATATATCTGTATTTGTACTTTCTAATTTGCTAGCACTATGTTGTCAAGCTAACACTAGGCAGGTACAGTATGCATATTTCTGTTTTGATTTATATTTTAATTGTAACGTGAGCAGTGGCATAACGACCAAAGCAGTTAAATCCACAATTATAGTTGTGATCAAGAGAAGCGAAGCAAAGCTGATTCAATAAAAGCATGGAACTCAGACCAATTTAGCATGTCAAAAAGAACAGAACCTGATTGGGGAAGCATACACTCCCAGCTTTCCTAACTAGATCACTTGCCATGTTTTATTCTCTCAGTTGATCAGACGCGATAAGAGAAGGAGGCTTCAGTTACATGAAAGGCTGGGGGAGCTTCTTGTACCGGTGACAAGCGATTCCCGCGTTTCCTTTTCCTGGTCAGGCAGATCCTCCTCTCCCTCCCTCCGCTCTCTTTTAAGAGTGAGGCGCTCGCTGGGCTTCCCGCGGCTGAGCGACACCTTCCACGGACGAGGATGACTCATGTGGACCTGCTTTGCCACCTTACGCAGAGATCCAGCCGCGGCGAGGCTCCCGCGAATTCAAAACGCTTTGCCCGCGCTCTCCTGCCACACTTCCCTCTCCCTCGTTTTTCCGAGAGGCTGAAGCGGCACGTTCAGGAGCCGCCAAAAACCATGAGGCGCTCGCTCCGTCTCCACTTCCCTCCCCGCTCCCCAGAATATGGGAGGAACGGCCTGAAAAGAGTTCCCCTCAGGCAGGACTAGGCCCCAGAAACAAAGGCAAGGCCCGCCGCCCGGAGAAGCCCGAGGACGAGAAAAAACCAGGTTCGGCTGTTCCCGGCCGGAGACCGGGGAGACGCGCCCCCCCCGCCGCCGCCGCCGCTGGTCCGGACGGCGGGAAAACAAGCAGTGAGGCGAGAGCCCGGGAGGGGGGCCAGGCCCGTACTCACCCCTTCATAGCTGTCAAGGGCCCCGAGACCTCGCTTCAGCAGCACCCGCGGAGGCTCCGACGGCCGTCGCTCCACATGGGCCTCAGGCCGCTCCGACCGACTGCGCGAATCTCCGCACAGCAGCCCCACCCCTTCGCCGAGCTCGACCTTTCACCTCGCGCGCGACGTCACCGCGCCGGCGGGCCACGCGCTTCCGCTCGTGCGCCTCCTTTGGGTTTGCGCGCGTTAAGAGCGTTTGCTCGTTTGAGTGTGCCTGTGTTTGCAGAGGAGGGGGAGGAGGAGGAGGGGGCGGGGAACGTCAACGGAATCTCTTGGAAGGTTTTTGGCGGGAATGCTTCGAAACCACCGGTGGGCGAAATGGAGGCCTGCTTGTTGTTGTCGTTTTTCTTTAAATACAAATAAACGGAAAGGGAAGGTTGCTGGATGTCTTGTACTGGGCGTATCGGGCAAAACCCAGAGAAACGAAACAAACGGCAAAAACCTGTGGTACCATAAAGACTATTATATTTTAATGTGAGTTTTCGTGGGCACGTCCACTTCGTCAGACATATGGATACAATGAAATGTCAGTTCCACAAGTAGAACATTCTAAATAATGTCATTCAACATTTCATTCTGTGTCTATATGTCTGACAAAGTGGACGTGCCCACGAAAGCTCACATTTAAATATAATAGTCCTTAAGATGCCACGTGTTTTTGTCTTGTTTTGTTCCTTTGGATTTTGCCTGATATACTTGCATGGACCAATGCAGCTACCTTCTCTTACTGGGAGAAAGGTGTTGCTCCACCAATACCCATAGCAAGAGGGCCCATAGAAAGAGCCAGCTTCCAGGATGGCCGATCTGCTTTCTTCACCCTTTTTTTTTCTCCAAATTTTTGGAGTACAAGTTGTAGGTTGTGGGAAAAGGGCCTTTGCCTCTGGGTGTCCTTGAACACCGGGAGAGCCCAGGGGTGTTGGCTGGAAGACAAATGTGAAATTCAGATTGCGGGATGCTTTTGTTAGGCCAACTAAAAAAGGTGCAATGTTTTTGTGCGTAGTAAGTGCCTTCCTATTTCCCCATTGCTCGCAATGGATTAGCCCCTCTGCAACCTGGCAGAGAGGCTCGTCATCCCGCTTTCTGCCAGGGGTGGCTAATCCACCATGAACAATGGAGTGATAGGAATGGATCGTGGAGCTTGTGGCAGCAGCAGAATCATGAGTGGTCGGTCTGGCCCCAGGGGGCTGGACCCTCATTCTCTGTACCTGTGGGGAGATATTCATATACAAATACAGTACATCCATCTCTAGTTGCCACCTTTTCCCCCAGTCCTTGTTGTGGGAATTGGGCCCATTTCTACAGAATAATCTTGTTTAGAAGTGACAACTATTAAGACAATGGAACAGACTGCCTTGAGAGGTTCTTCACTGGAGATATTCAAGGGAGGGTGAATACCAATCTCTTATGGATGCTGTGGGTGCATCCTATGTCGCAAGACCTGCATTAAACAGAGGGTTGGACTACACAATCTTTGAGAACCTTTCCAATTTTAATATGCTATTGTGAATATTTTACTAGATATGTTTTTTTCTCCACAGGTTTTTTATAATCAAATATGATGCCATGTCTGAAGAAGCAGTTTGTAATCCATGAAAGCTCATACTGAAATAAATTTGTTAATTTTAATGGTGTCACAATACTGTTATTTATATTTTGATTTTGTTTTGCTGAAGCAGACTAACACAGCTACTTTTCCAAGAGCAATGCATAGCCTCACACTGATGTCTATTTCCTTCACTTACAGTGGCTGAAATCCTGTTGTTTATTGTAGTCACAATAGAGTAAGCCCATTAAATGCTAAAATAAGTCACAACTACAGTAGGCCAAATTGAATCAATGGAATTTATGGAGGAAATGGATAATAAAATCCCCACTGATTCAATGGGCCTCCTCTAGTGAAACGATGGTAAGCAACAGGATTTCAGCCAATGTCTTTTCTCCAGGTACACAAATCTTTCAAAGCTAATGCCTGTGACATCTGATATGCACATTAAACAACATGGAAGAGGGCTTTCTTTGTTGCTGCTCCTGGACTCTAGAACTCCCTCCCACAGGAGACCAGGCGGGCCCCATCTTTACTGACCTTCCACAAGCAAAGATCTTGAGGCAGGCTTTCCCTTACTGAACGGCTATGAGGGTTTTTTATTAACGGATTGTTGTACCTTGACACTTTTAAATGCATTTTTAATATTGGTTTTATTTACTGTTTTTTATATATGTGTTTAATTCTTTTAAAATAATTGTATATTTAATGTTTTTAGCTTTTAAATATTGTCTTTTTAATGATGTAATCCGCCTTGAGTTATTTTAAATGTTAAAATAAACAGATAGCCTTTCCTTTCTTAAGAAAAATATACAGGAAATACATCTTTTTTCTCATCTCGCCAACCTACTCTGTTAAGAAAGCTCTGTTTCTAATACCATGTTATCTGAATTACTGTTTTATCTGAAGAACCAGCAAAATTCAAAGCACCTGCATTTGCAGAAAGGTCGATGTTGTCCTGTTGTCCCCATCCTTTAATCCAGTGGTCCCCAACTTTTTTGGGACCGCAGACTGTTTGGCAGATGTGGACTCCGTGCGTGGACCAGTTGGGGGCAGGGGCACCCCTCTGCTTGTGGGTGGGTGTGTCATGCTTGTGCACATGCACACAAGCGCGACATGCCCACCCACTCTCAAAATCTTCCTGGCTTCTAATTTCAGCCCAGCCGGGAGTGGGAGCAGCAGCAGCACCTACTTGGCGAGCACGGGGCTTCCTCATCAGGGACTTTCAGAAGCACCCTGCTTCAGGTTGTCTCTCTGGTCCTGGAAGGCACAGGAGCAACTCTGCCGTCGACCCTCCCCTCCTCATAGGGGCTGGGTCCTGCCTGCCCCCGCAAAGCGCCGATGTGTCCCGAAGGGGAGCCTCTCCCTGCCCGGCAGTCTTCTTCCTTTGAAGCGGCGGAGCTCGCGGGGTCAGGGGTTTGGCACCACCAGGGCTTCTGGTTTTAGGTCTCTCTCTCTCTCCCCCCACCCCCGCCACTCTTCACTGGTCACCTGGTGAGGTGCTCCAAAGCGTTCCAGTGATGTGCCAGGGAGGGGGGCGACGCAGAGCCCTTACCTTGAGCGCCTTGTCAGGCCACCTCTCCAGGCGCTGCTACCACTGCTGCTGTTGCCTTGTCCTCTCTGCGGCTGAGGTGAAGGAGGGGCCCTGATTGCAACTTGGCCGTGCGCTTCTCCTTCCTCCCGTCTGGCGCTCCTCTGCTCCCTGCCCAGCTGTGCTGTGGGAGGGGGTGATGCCGAGAGAACAGCCTTCTCACGCATGCTCTCCTCCCCCCCCCCCGGTTTATGTTTGCAGCCTGCCACGGAGATCTCGCGCCCATCCATCCATCAGTCTTGACGGTCTGTCGCTCGTTCCCTCCCTCCCTCCCTCTTCCTTTCCCTTTCCTTTCCTGCTGCTGCTTGTTTGCTGCTGCCGCCAGGGCCGAAAAGCCACGACCAACAAGGGCGAATGAATGTTCCATCCAAGAGAACAAAGTGGCCAGTAGCAGGCACCTCCGGCCCGCCAGCCAGCCAATGGGGAGCTGTGAAAGCATGACATGCCCACGGGCAAGCATGACATGCCCCTCCGCAAGCATGACACACACCCCACGCGTGCAGGCGGCGGGTGGAGATCCATGTCGGCGGCCCAGTTGAAGGAAGCCCACAGACCAGCACCAGGCCGTGGACCGGCGGTTGGGGACCCCTGATCTAAACAAACCACACAGGGAGTGCCCCCAGATCACTTTACACCTAAACTTGTGGAGAAAGTTCTCCCCTTAATGGAGCTTCCAATGGGAAATAAATTAGTTTTGGAACATATCCCATTCCCCACTGCTGATTTATTTAACTGAAAACAAGATCTTCCACCATATCGAGTGGCCCTTCAGAAGTACTTGGACTTGATCCAACAGATCATTACTACTTACCACTCTTCTGAGCAGCCTCCTAAGCAAATACGAGAAATGCCAGGCTCTTGCTAAGACCTACACCTGGTATACTACTCATAGGGTTCAACAAATAGCCGATGGCAATGGAACAGTTGATTGGCCTGAAGCAGCAGCCCTCATAACCTAACTTATTGATTCCAATCCTAATAAGCTTGCTGGGGCCCGCCTGCTGAAAGCATCAAGAAATGCTGTAATTCATGGCCTCAAACTAGGAGTGCCAAAGGCTGTGAAATCTTCACAGAGTATATGAGATTGTTTAAAAAATCCCACAGAATCCCCAAATGAATTCCTGACGAAGCTCAAGGATGGTTTTCACCTGTACATTTACCTCAATCCAGATTTGGAATCAACAGCCAGCTGTGCTACAGGTGCAGCTCAAAAAACACCCAGCTATGTGTGACTGCAGCCATTGAACTGCCCAAGTCCTGCAGCTGGTCTGATCAGACAGCTATGCATCAGCTGTAGCACAGCTACACAAAAGCACTTCGCACATGTCTCTCTGCTGTCTGTGTGCTCGTTGTCTAAGATACAAGAGTGCTCCTGAGGAGAGATATCTGCTCAATAAAATGCTATGTACAACAGCCCTGAGTCAAGTTTATTTATTAGACAAGGTAGCTCAGGTCCATGCTCTTAGGGAAGGATATTGCAGGAAAAAGGGAGGGACACAAATCCTATTTTCATTTATAATGATGGGAAGGGTGGGAAGGAATGTATGGTTTGCCAATCATGAGCTGTGTGAATGGAATGACTCATGAAGCTGAGGGGGCTGGGAAGACACTGGCATGGATACAGGCTGGTGCCCTAATCATCAGTCAGGAGGTGGGGGGGGCAAGATATCACTGGGATGGATACAAGCTGGCCCCACCAATCATGAGCCAAGAGACGAGGGTGGGAGGGATTCAAATTGCCCCCCCAATCATGAACCAGGAGGTAAGGGGCAGGTGGATTGACAGTGGTAGGGATTCAAGCTGGCCCTCCAGTCATAAGCCACAAATTTAGTATTGTGGAAGGAACCCAAGCTGCCCAATCACGAGTAAAAACAGAAGGGAGAGTCCAAGCAGAAAATCAACATTACCCAAACAGGAAGGAGAGCAGGAAGATGGACAGTGAAAGGGCCAGGCCTTGAACTGTGTAGAATTGTGTGGAGTTGTGTGAGATGGACAACAGACTATAGGACCCCATGGAAAGCACAGCCTAAGATTCTTGCTTGAAGTATAACTTTACACAGCTCTAGTCACTAACCTTGCCACTAATCATGAGCTAGGGCAGGGGGAAGAGGGAGTAATGTGAGGCCATCCTATAGATCAATAAACAGAAGTTTTCTTTGGCTGCCTCCTGTGGTTCTCTCAGACAGTGGGATGGGTGGACGTCTAAATGAGAGAAAGACAGATGTCATGGGGGCACTCTGATTGCACCAGATGCACTAGGAGGGGCTCAGCCTTCTATAGCGCAAACTGGTGTTGCAATGGGTTTCAGGGCAGCTGCAGAAAGGACTTGCATTTGGGGGAAATAGCACACTGTACCTTTAACAAGCATCTCCCTCTTAATTGTGAGAGTCTGGTTCAGCCAGCCTAAGGCTGGCCTGGCTACTTAGGATTGCGCCCTAAGTCAGGACAAGAAAAAGAAATATTTATTTTAGTGCTAACATTTTCTGAATTTGGACCAGGGTTCTGTGACATAAATAGTGCTTTGAATGGCAATTCGTTCTCCAACATTTTCTAATATTCCATTTTTTACTCTTGACCTAAAAAGGAGTAGGTAAATAGCTCCACGTCATTAACTAAGATAGTTAATGGATGCTCATTTGGAGATACTACCTATCGTTTATGAGCTTATAAGAAAAGCAAAAACAAAACAGCCCGACAGCAGCCCATGCAGAAGTATTTATGATCCACAGGACAAGACTTTTATTTCACTCTTGCAAGCAGCCTGGTTGGGCTTAAGAGTGTGAGAGACATTTAAATAACTATTGACATACCGCTGAGGACATAATGAGAGAAGATGTCACATGACCTCTGAGGTCACATGATTGCTAGAGCAACAGTCTCTAAGTTCTTGACTCTTGGTCTTTGCTCACTTGCTGCTTTCCTGCTTCAACAGCCATTGGGAGCAGAGTGAGTTAGCCATTGGAAGCAGAGTGGCTTTTCAAAATTACTTACATTTACCTTTCATCTGGGCTTAACCATGGACTTTCTCAGCCATTCAGGTTCATAGTTTGCAGAGATGTACTCTGTATCAACGGACAGAATTGCTTCCTGTTTTGTCTATAGCTCTGGAAACTACATTAAGGCATTGCCTGGGTAGTGTGGGTTTAAGGTGCTGAGGTCTGGCTGGGCAGTTGATGTGGTACTTTTGAGAGGCTGCTGTTGTTTTTTTAATGGAGATCAATGGGTTTGTTAGGGGGCAGCCAGATGTGAGCTGGATTTCAATAACAGACTTCCCAGGTAGATAGGAAAGAGTAGCATTTGTGGGGATGCTTTTGTGGGTTCCCCCTTCCTGATGGAGCCGTGGGTGTAGTTGTTGGAAATGAAACAGGAATATTTCATTTCTGAAACATTTGCCCACTCTGCATGATTAATTTGTGTATTTCATCCCTAGCATTCATTAGATTGTATTCAGTTAATCTCCTTCCTTAGTAACCATAATTAGAAAAAAACTTTTTGTTTATGTTGTTCAGAAATTAACAACAGACCTCTTTACATATTGTTTCAGAGTCTGAAGGTTTCCAAAGACTATTGTGTCTGAAATATTTACCCATTTAATGTGTTAATATGCCAGGATCTATTGACTTGTTCAGCTTAATAGTTCTCTTTCTGGGTTGATCTTGTATTTATTTTCATATTCATAGTGTTAATTACTTGTGCAAAATTGAAAGAGATACTGGTTTATAAATGTTAATGCGTATCACATAACTATCTTCTAGGTAAAACAACATATGTTATGGTTAGGCACTGACCAGGTAAGGGATCAAACTCAATTTAGATGTATTTATTTTTTACTACCTTCCCTTCCCATACAGGCCAAGACACCAACCAAGGAAGAGATCAAATCTAATTTTGGCTTATTTTTTCCATTTTCACAACTTTGTCTCCTTATACAGCCCAAGACACTGACCAGGTAGGAGATCAAACCTAATTTTGGTTTATTTTTTCAATTTTTACGACCTTCCCTCCTTATACAGTTAAAGACACCAACCAGGTAAGGGATCAAAACTAACTTTGGTTTATTTCTTCCGTTTTTACTGCCTTCCCTCCTTATTCAGGTAAAGACACTGAGAAAGTAAAAGATGAAAATTAATTTTGGTTTATTTTTATTTTATTTATTTATTTATTGCATTTTTACCACCTTCCCTCCTTATACAGGTAAAGAGACTGACCAGGTAAGAGATCAAAACTAATTTTGGTTTATTTCTTCCTTTTTAACTGCCTTCCCTCCGTATACAGGCCTAGGCACCAACCAGCTAAGAGATCAAACCTAATTTTGGTTTATTTTTTCCATTTTCACAACCTTGCCTCCGTATACAGCCCAAGACACCGACCAGGTAGGAGATCAAACCTAATTTTGGTTCATTTTTACCATTTTTACCACCTTCCCTCCTTATACAGCGCAAGACACTGACTAGGTAAGAAATCAAAACTGGTTTTGGTTTATTTTTTCCAGTTTTACTGCCTTCCCTCCTGTGCTGTGATGTTTCTTGTGTTTTGGTGTGTTTTTTTCCCCCCAGCTCCATCGTGTTTGGGCTGGTTGTATGTATGTGCGGGTGTTTTTATGTGTTTTTTCCTAGCCCCATGGCATTCCACTGGAGCTGGCTGTGGGGGGGGATTGTGTTTTTCCCCCCAACCCCATCACATTCCGCTGGGGCTGGCTGTTTGGGGGGTTGTTTTTGAGTGTTTTTTCCCCAACCCCATAGCATTCCGCTGAGGCTGGCTGTGTGTGTGTGTGGGGGGGTATCCTGGTGAGTGAAGTCAAGTGGGCCTTAGAAAGCATGGATAAACAACAAGGCCAGTGGAGGTGATGGCATTCCAGTTGAACTATTTAAAATTTTAAAAGATGACACTGTTAAGGTGCTACACTCAATATGCCAGCAAGTTTGGAAAACTCAGCAGCGGCCAGAGGATTGGAAAATATCAGTCTACATTCCAATCCCAAAGAAGGGCAGTGCCAAAGAATGCTCAAATGACTGTACAATTGCATTCATTTTACATGCTAGCAAGGTTATGCTCAAAATTCGACAAGGTAGGTTTCAGCAGTATGTGTACCGAGAACTCCCAGAAGTACAAGCTGGATTTTGAAGGGGCAGAGGCACTAGAGACCAAATTGCTAACATGCGCTGGATTATGGAGAAAGCCAGAGAGTTCCAGGAAAATATCTACTTCTGCTTCATTGACTACACAAAAACTTTTGACTGTGTGGACCACGGCAAACTATGGCAAGTTCTTAAAGAAATGGGAGTGCCTGACCATCTTATTTATCTCTTGAAAAATCTATATGTGTGACAGGAAGCAACCATTAGAACTGGATACGGAATAACTGATTGGTTCCAAATTGGGAAAGGAGTACAACAAGGCTGTATATTGTATCCCTGCTTATTTAACTTATATGCAGAATACGTCATGCGAACGGTTGGATTGGATGAATCCCAAACTGGAATTAAGACTGCCAGAAGAAATATCAACAACCTCCGATATGCAGATGATACCACTCTGATGGCAGAAAGTGAGGAGGAATTAAAGGACCTCTTAATGAGGGTGAAAGAGGAGAGTACAAAATGGTCTGAAGCTCACCATCAAAAAACTAAGATCATGGCCACTGGTCCCATCACCTCCTGGCAAATAGAAGGGGAAGATAGGGAGGCAGTGACAGATTTTATTTTTTTGAGCTCCATGATCACTGCAGATGGTGACAGCAGCCACAAAATTAAAATTAGAATTGATGCTTTTGAATTGTGGTGCTGGAGGAGACTCTTAAGAGTCCCCTGGACTGCAAAGAGAACAAACCTATCCATTCTGAAGGAAATCATTCCTTGAGTGCTCACTGGAAAGACAGATCCTGAAGCTGAGGTTCCAGTACTTTGGCCATCTCATGAGAAGAGAAGACTCCCTGGAAAAGACCCTGATGTTGGGAGAGTGTGAAGGCAAGAGAAGAAGGGGATGGCAGAAGATGAGATGGCTGGACAGTGTCATTGAAGCTACCAACATGAATTTGACCAAACTCCGGGAGGCAGTGGAGGACAGGAGGGCCTGGTGTGCTCTAGTCCATGGGGTTACGAAGACTCGGACACAATTTAATGACTAAACAACAAAATAGGTTGTTGGCAAGAGAGGTAAGTAAATGTTTGGGAGGAACACAAGGTCCTATCCAGACCTGCTCTCTCCCCTATATACTTCACACATTTCATCTCTATCTCCCTCCTTAGCCAAATCTTCACCCCCCCCACTCAGTCCCTACATCTGAATTCATCCACTATCACATTAACCTGCGCTCCCCACACACCCCTCCCTCCAGAAACCGACAGAACATGTCTCTTCTCCTCCTACCCACAATCCCCCATCATTTCTCTTCATATGCACATACCCAGACATACTATTACTTTTTTTTTTAAAAAACCCATCACCTCTAGACCCACCCAACTCCCCTCTCATACATACACATTCCACCTTCTTCCCAGCTGTATGGCTCCCCTACAGGAGATCCTCCCCTCCCAATCCCACACCATGCCACATGATGACTCCTCTGCCCCACATGGACAAAAAGCATCCCACTATGCACTCCTCTCATCCCTTCCATGCCCCACATGCCCAACAGCCCTAACCAATCCCTCACACCATTTATAACATGCCTCCCACAACCCACCCTCAATAGAGGGGTTAAAATCAGTTAAGTGTGTTCCTAGTTAACTCCAACACTTGAGTCCATCTCTGTATTTCTGGAGCTGGTGGGCAAGAGATACCTCTGCCGGCGTGGATTCATACGCTGGCTTGGAACTATTTTTCCCACGTCTCCTGATCTGACATAGGCAGGTAGAGGCACCAATTGGCGCTTCCCACAAGGCTGTGTTGGTGCAATTATAAGATCCTTCTGCCAGCCCTTTTTCCTTTGAGTTAACCTGCCCACCCTGGTTCCAGTGTGGCTGAGGTGGTCGCTTTGGGGCCGGATAGGAATTTTTGGGTCCGTCTCACCTGATTGGCATATAAAAGGTGGGCAGACGTATTTTTGCCTATCCCGCATTGTTTACCCATGGGATTCTGAGGGCTATTCTAGGTTTGAGTCATGTTTAAATAGGTCAAACTGTCAGGTAGTGCGGAAGAGAAGGTGAGTTTCAGTGAGCTCCCAAAAAGCACATGGGGTCCTACTGCACCCAGCATCACAGCAACCAGGATCTAGTGTTTCACTTGCTGGGATGAGGGGTGAATAAGGTATAGTCCCATCTATTGCATGTCTTAGTTCTAGACAATTGGATGGATGGCAGATAGGGAGGTTTTTCTTCCCGGTCTGTGGCCAGCTGGGTGCGAGCTGTTCAGGGGACAGTTCTAACCAGGGGCTTAGGACTCACCGATTTAGGATTGGAGAGGGGGTAAGAGATACCCCTAGAGCCTGCCCTAGGGATCCACATGATGTCCATGCCCCTCTGCAGGATGAGAGTGATTGGAGGTTAAAAGTAATAAAGTGTGGCCCTAGTTAACTCCAACACCTGTGTCCGTCTCTTTCTTTCGGGAGTGGGTGGGTAGAGATTAAATAACAGTGGTGGAGGAAAACACTGAATATTAATTTCATGAACTTTAAAATATCATGGGAATAAATCTGCAGTGTTTTGGAAATTCATAGTATTACTGTATATTCCAAAGTGTCAATAGTCAACAAGGGACCACAGCGGAATATTTTAACTACAAAAATTCTCAAATGCTTTCCGGACAGTTTACATGTCTCCTCTACATTTTCTCTTTTGCATTCTTTTTCAACAGCTCCACAGTTCATTCCAAAAGCAGTCTTGACTGCCACTAGCAAAGTTCCATTTCCCACCCCTCCAAATGTAGGATACCCACAGGAATAATCACAGGCCTGACACTATACTGATTTCCTACTGATTCTGCCTCTTACCACACAAGAGGTGAATTACCAAATGATCAGCATTGCTGATTTATCAAGAAAACATCAAACTAATGGCATTCCCATTTGGACATAAGAAAAAAAGCTATCCTCTTTCTCTTGATCCTGAAGGATAGAGATCCAAGGGTTGGACCCTTATAAATTTTAAACAGAAGTTTCCAAGAGCTACAGATGGAGATGGTATTTGTAGCAATCTGTGACAGATTGTTACTGCTGATCATACAAGTAAAAGTTAAAATGAATGGAAGAAGCAGTGCAGGAAGAATAATCAATTATTGGTCTGGATACCTTTTTGTTCCTTGTTGGCCGTGGCTCTTCGGCCCCACCAGTGGCAGCAAACAAGCAGCAGCAGGAAAGGAAAAGGAAGAGAGAGGGAGGGAATGAGCGACAGGCTGTCAAGATGGACGGGCGCGAGCTCTCCACGGCAGGCTGTGAAAAGAGATGGGAGGGGAGTGCATGCGAGAAGGCTGTTCTCTCGGCATCACTCCCACCCGTGGCACATCTGGGCAGAGAGCAGAGGAGCGCCGGCGGGAGGAAGGAGAAGCGCGCAGCCAGGTTGCAAGCGGGGCCCCTCCTTCACCTCAGCTATAGAGAGGATGAGGTGACAGCAGCAGCAGCCTTGCCAGGTGACCCACGAAGAGTGGGGGGGGGAGAGAGAGACCTAAAAGCAGAAGCCCCAGTGGCACCAAATTCCTGAGGGAAAAGACTGCTGGGAAGGAAGAGGGCTCCCCTTCTGGACGTGTGGGCGCTTTGGGGGTGGAGGTGGGACCCAGCCCCTACGAGGCGGGGAGGAAGCCCCACGCTCGCCAAGTAGGTGCCGCTGCCGCTGCTCCCACTCCAGGTTGGGCTGAAATTAGAAGCCAGGCAGATTTTAAGAGTGGGTGGGCATGTCGTGCTTGCGGGTGGCCGTGTTGTGCTTGTGCCCATGGCACAAGTGCAACACTCCCCTCTGCAAGCATGACACGCCCCCTGTGCGTGCATGCGGGGGGTGGAGATCCGTGTCCGCAGCCCAGTTAAAGGAAGCCCACAGACCGGCGCCGGGCCAGGGACCAGGGTTTGATGACCCCTGCTTTAATCCATAGAATGCAGTTGTTTCTTCAGCCTAAGCAAGGTGAACTGAATCGCTTTAAGGAATTGTACAGGCCACACAACTTCCTCACCCTCAACACACAAGCAAGTGTGACAAAACCCAACTCTACTAAACTAATCTAATAGGCTATTATTTGGTTGAGACTGATAATATGCAATCTTAGTATATTAGTTATGAAAATAACTCATGGACTACATTTAGCAGACAAATATGCTCAGAAAACCACCTTCAATATAATACTAAGCAAAATATAAACTCTACACAAAGTTTGGCTGCCAGATTAGTCTAGGGGTTGAAACACGGCTCTTTGTGATCAAGTTGACTCCAATTTATGGTGACCCTATGAATGAGTCATCTCCAAAATTTCCTGTCCTCAACAACTTTACTCAGATCTACCAAATTCAAGCTTTTGGTTCCTTTAGTAAATTGTGAGGGTTCAACTTTTGGCTCAACGTTCGATTCAAAGAAACCAGTAGATTTTTGTTGCTTCAAAACAGGTGAAAGATTTATTAGTGCATTTAACAATAAACAGGTGTCTGGAACATGATCGTGAGTCTTTTCTCCTCCTGCCAACGGGTCCAGAAGGGGTTTCCAATCTTCAAACAGGAATGGGTTTCCATAACTATTGTTTCATGGCCCCAGTAGATCAGTGGGGACCCAGTCTCTCACGGTCTGCCTCATTGGGCCTTCCAACAGGAACACGGTCTCCTCGTCCAAGCCATCATCCCACAGGATCCGTCCATCAAGGTCTTGGCTCTCCCAGGATACTTCCAGTAACTCCTTCTCTTCATCTCCCTTACTCTCCTTTCTTATCTTTCTCTCCTTTCTCTCTCAACTCTTTCTTTCTCCTCTCTCAATCTCCTTCTCCACTCTCTCACCTCGGCTTCTCCCTAATAAGAGAGTCTAGGAGGAATCTCTGCTCTCCTCCTATAATCTGCCTCCTCCTTGGGCACTCTTAATCTTTCCCATAATCCCATCCAGGGATCCTGCATCCACACCCATTCCGGTAACTGTTCTTCTTTCCTCTCTACCTCCCTTGTTCCTGATTCAAACTCCACCCTCTTTTTCCTCTCTTCCCGCCTTTTTCCCCCTGAACCTCCCCCATCATCACTTTTTGCATGTCTTCCATCAGCTCCTCTATCTCTGTTTCTTGCTGAGGTCTCGCTGTAGGCTCTGGTGTGGGCTTGGGGTCCACTCCCTTAGTTTTGTTGCTGGGGAAGGACAGCTCTCCTCTCCAGCAAGTGAAGTATCCCTCTTGCCCTCTGGCTCACATCAATCCATTTTGTATTTGGTCTTTCTTGCTGCTCTCTATCTTTCTCTGCATTATTGTCTTTTCCAGAGAATTCTGCCTTCTCATGATATGCCCAATGTAGGAGAGCCTCAGTTTCAAAATGTTTGCCTTGAAAAGACTGTTCAGGCTTAATTTGCTCTAGGATCTACATGTTCGCCTTTCTGACAGCCCAGATTATCCACAAAGCTCCCTTCTAGCACATTTTAAACAAATCTTTGTTTTTCCTGTCAGCTTTCTTTACCGTCCAGCTTTTCACATCCATACACAGTGATCGAAAATACAAGTGAGCAATTCTGGTCTTGATCTCCAGTGACACATCCTTACACTTGATACTGTATTTTCTAATTCCTTCATTGGTGCCCCTCCAGATCTCAGTCTTCTTCTGCTTTCTTGGCTGCAGTCTCCATTTGGATTGATGACTGAACTAAGGTATATAAAAATCCCTTTTTCTTGTCAACTTTTAAAGTTGTGTACTACTTAATGTTCAACTGCTGTCCTGCTTTGGCATTTTTTTCCTTTTACTTTCACTAAAAGTGCTAATCTGAATCCCTTCAAATTAGTTTTCTTAGAGAACCAGTGTAGTGTCAAGGTAAAAATGCAGAACTCGACTTTGGAAAGGTAGATTCAGAAAACTCTCTCTCACACACACTACCTGACTTATGTCTGAGGAAGTGGACTTGTCCACGACAGCTCACATTAAAAAATGTAACAGTCTTTCAGGTCTTCTCTATCTGTTCTTTTATTTTTCTTTTGTTTTTACCTATAATAACCTATTTCAGTGCTCCGAAGATAACATCAAGAGCAGCGAAACGCCATATAAACAGCTTGGAGCTCATTGGAGGGAAGATGGGAGACCAATGTACCAAAATGGTAAGAAGAGCGAAGTCATTGTACAGGGAGGGAAGCCAGAGGAAGCTCCGTCTGCTTCCCTCCCCACAGCTACCGACGGGAGCTCCCTTGGGCGCCGCTCAGGATGTCCTTGAGCGCGTCTCCCATTCCTCGAGGGGGCGACTTTAAAAAAATGATCTCCGAATCTGTTCCCGAAAGTCCACGCTCTATAAGCGAACCATATCGGTCTACCGTTTCGTATCTCTGCCGGCCCATCCGTATGGCTCGGGCTGGGTAAACCAGTAACGGTGTCATATGACTGGGGAAAAAAAACAGGTGCCTTCGACGCCCTTTCCCGCTCTTTCCCGAGGCGTCGTAGCCAATGCCTAGCGCGGCGAAAGAAAGGGGAAGAATTAGACATGACTAAAGAGCCCCTTGTAACTTCTGCCGGCCTCAGGAAAGCCCCTCAGCCGCGGAATCCGGCTCAGGGAAGTCCGAAGGAGGGCCTTCGTTGGGCGCATGCGCAGTTGGCCCGACGGAGGGTTATGGGGGAAAAGGCGGGGGCGAGGGGGGGGAGGAGAAATGCGCAGTCTCCCTCCCGCTGCTGCTGCTGCTCTTGCTTGCGGTGACCATTAGCCGGTTCTAGAGGCGCCGCTCGAGGGGGGTCGTTGCCTCGGTCCGTTTCCCTCGGTGAGCTTCTCTCGGGTCTCTGAGGGAGGGAAGGAGGGCTTGTTCGGGGAAGGGGAGCTGCGGGAGGGGGCTGCCAGGACCGTCGCTCTTCTCTCTCTCTTCCTCCTCCTCCTCCTCTTCCTCCCACCCGCCGCACGCCCTTGCCCGGGCGTTTGTCGGGCTCTCTCACGGGCTGAGAGGAGTCTCCCCGCAAGAGTCGGGCTCCGCTGCTTTAAAAAAAACCAAAACCCGTCTCTCCACCTCAGGCCGCTCTCGAAAGGCAGGTAGTGTTTTTTGGTGAGGCTTCTTTCTGGCACAACCTCTCTCTCTCTCCCCCCCCCGTTCCTTCCGCAGGATCCGGCCCCCATTCTGCAGGGGAGGCTGACGAGCCCATCATCCTTGGCCCTCGATCCGAGCAAAGGTGGGGCTCGGTCTAGTTCCTCCT
Source organism: Pogona vitticeps (assembly GCF_051106095.1). Lineage (NCBI taxonomy): Eukaryota > Metazoa > Chordata > Lepidosauria > Squamata > Agamidae > Pogona > Pogona vitticeps. The sequence continues at coordinate 189,543,810 of NC_135784.1, read as the reverse complement.
CCTCTCCCCTTGGGCGTTGATCCCATCGCTGTAATTCTGAGACCCTGAGGTTGATGTTCCTTGTTTTTTCTGAACAGTTGTTTTTCCCAGTATAGAAGGCTATGTCTGGGGCTTTGGCTGGGGGAGAAATCCTCTTCGCCCTTGTCTTGACACCAGTAGCACCATTCGCTCCTTCTCTTCCCCCCCCCCTTCATGTTATCTGCTAGCTAGTTCCTGTCACACAGCACATCTCAGCCCTTCCTCAAAAACCTCGTGAGTCCCTCCAAGGATTGGAGGCCTCTGCTCATCAAAGAGGAACATGAAGGAAATGGCAGGGGTGGGAGAGGGGACAAACATGAAGAAAAGAAGAGTTTCTGTTTGCTTTTGCTGGTATTCCAGTCTCCCTACCAGTGGGTTACCAAATGGAATGTGTAGGTGATGGAAAACTAGAAATAAGTAGATTTTTTTTGTCTATTATCATTCAGACTAGGCAAAAATGTCCCCTGCCCTGTTTTGTCTTTGTTTTGGTTTCATAGAGAATGATTGAAATTGTTTTCTTAATGTTACAAGTTGCAAGTAAAAGATACAGTGTATGCTATGTGACTCCCAAAATATATCTTGATAGTCCTCTGAAAAGCAAAAGGACTGCTTTCATATTACAGTCTAATAGATGCATATTACAGTCTAATGTTGCTGGTAATCGTTGGTGCTGTGCAAGCTGGCTGGATAACTCAGTGAGTTGGGTTGAGAGTTTAATCCTCCATTGTGTCTCCTGATAGAAGAGCTAGCCTGTGTAGGGCAAACTACACAGTCCACAAGCACACACACATACCCTGCCAGAAAAAGGTACTGGTAGACCATTTCTGAGTACTTTATACCTAAGAGACCCTGGCAAGGGTCACCATTTGAGGGAATCAACTTGACAGCATGTAATTATTATCAAGGAAAAAGACTCAGACTGAGAATTACCACAATCTTGACATGTGAAATAATGGGTAATTGGAGAAGTTGTGTCCCTGCTCCCTTGGTGAGGTCAAGTCTGTGGAGCACATGTGTTTCCGCTGCTGGCATTATGCAGTAGCACGAAATCAGATTATTACCCCATTGATTGCAAACATCCCTGGCCAATCAGAGAAAACTAGACTTGAGTACCTCCTCTCGGATAGGGATAGTAAGATATCATACAAGGTTCTGTCTGGCGATTCTCAAGTTTCAGATATTTCCCCATACAGTACTTGACTCTGGTATTGGTATGGAGGGTTTTGAATCGCTTGTATACTTGTTTGTTTTATGTCTATGTTGGATGCTTTTACGTATTGTAGAGATTGTGTGGATCTGGGTTGTCCACTTCTCTGTATGATAGGTCTAAAGACTGTAAATAAAGATTGATTGAGTAATAGAGTAATGGATCCCTCATGAATGAATCTCTATGTACGTACTGTATTTTAAGGGCTTCATATCTTCACTTTTCAACAGGCTGCCAGGTAAACTATAAAGAACTAAAATTACAACAGACATGACATTTAAATTGTTTTTAAAATGAGCAGCAAAATTGTTAGCAAAGATAAAATGGGTATGTACGATTAAAAAGATGGGGAATTTTTAAAAAGGTCTTGTTCAATGCAGACATTATATCAGGCTAGTTTCTAGGTTCCCTGGAAAAGACCTTGATGCTGGGAAAGTGTGAAGGGAAGAGGAGAAGGGGACAACAGAGGATGAGATGGTTGGACAGTGTCATCGAAGCAACCAACATGAATTTGACCCAACTCCGTGAGGCAGTGGAAGACAGGAGGGCCTGGCGTGTTCTGGTCCATGGGGTCACGAAGAGTCGGACACGACTCAATGACTAAACAACAACAAATTTACTAGGCGAACCTTCCTGTGAAAGCATTAAACGGTCAGATGCTATCTGTCACAAGCCCTTTCTCCAGTTACTTACCTACCATACATTAGATGTCAGCAACCTCCAAATAATGATTTTGTAGACACTTCAATAAGTGTGTGTAGAGATGAGTAGGATTTCAGATATCCTGGTATGAAGACATGGAGGGGTAAAAAAGCCAAAACACTTTGATTTCAGTTTGACAATAAACTCGGATCTTGAGCAGTTGTCACAGTGCAGGTGAGATGTGGCTGTGACATTTTTTGAACTGTTCAAAAACAACCTCATAGATAACATGTTCCAGTAATCAAGGAACAATCTGCAGATTGAGAAACCTACTTGAAGCATCTCGTGATTGAAAGTGGGTGGAAGTGTCTCCCAGGCTATGAAGCACCCCTCTGAAGGATACCAGACTGGCCAGTTACTTCTCTGTTGTTCTCTTTCTAGCAGCAAAGTCCTTTCTATTCCAACAGGATTACGACATCCTCCATGAAATAAAATTTGGAGTTGTTCCTTGATTTATCATTGTCCTTGAAGGTGAAGGTTGACTCTAAAATGGTACAGAGCACCTTTTCACAGCTTAGGCTGAAGTACAAGGTCCAACTCCACTGTGGATGAGGACCTAATCTCAATCTGTATAGATTACTGTACCTGTATCGGACAGATGGCAATCTAACTTTTTCTTCAGTGCCTCCACCATTAGGGTGCTGACCTTCTCCTGAGATAATTGGTTCCAGCTGCATTTGTCTTTTTGTAAACTGTTTTAGGGCCTCATATTAGAAAATGGGATAAAAATAAATAAATGGATAAAAGTATTGAAATAGTGCTAAGAAATATTTGGCTTTCTAGATGTTTCAGACCACACCTTTGCCAGTCTTGTACTAGTCACTGTATAAGTTTGAGCTTTTCAGAGCTGAAGTCCAAATATCCAAAGATTCCGCACTACATGTCTGATCTTTGTATATTTACCAAGTGTTATTTTAATAGAGATGATGTGTCGTGACATTTCATAGCAAATACTGTAGTAGTTTTTGTTGCTACAAGTTTCTGCACTGGTCATTTTCCCATAAATTCTACCTAGCAACTAGCTGAATAGAATTATTAATGGACACATAGAAATGGGATAGATTTTTCATTTATCTTGCTCGGCATTAATGTTTCAGAAGTTAGTCTGGTAGCCTTGTTAGTTGGGTTTGAGAATCTTGACAGTATATACAGTATATATAATTCTAACCTGGCACCTTTGTTTTTGGGTAGTTGTGCTAAATATGTAAGAAATCAGCTTTAGGCTGTATTCTTGTATGTATTTACCCAGGAGTAACCCATGCTGAAAGCGATAGAACCTAGCACATAAACCCATGCTGAAAGCGATGGAACCTAGCACATAGAGAATCGTCAGAAAGTCTTGTAAATATCAAATACAATCTGTAATTGTTACTGACAGTAGTCTTCTTCATCTGTCATTAAGGAGATCTCTTAATGAAAAAGTAAATACTATGTGTTATAAAGTTTCTTGTGTCTTGTGTTATACTTTTAAATGAATTCCAGTTAAGTACATTAGATTCTTTCTTTAGATTTTATGATCAAGCTCATTAACTGGAAAGATTGCTGTTATTGAGGGAGCTCTGTTGTTAGTTTTCCTTGCTGTTTCTGTTTCTATAACCTCCCACATTTTGAACAGTATTTAAAATCTAACGAGAGCATGGCAACTTCATTATTATACTTTAGGTGTATACATATTATACATTAATAAAACCAGATCATTGTGTAGTTCAGTATTTCTTAATTTTCAGCTTTAAAGAGTTTAGAAGACTGCATCCTTGTATAGTAAGCTCTCATATTTGGGTTCATATAAATCCTTTAAAAATATGGTGTTATCTGCTTGTGCACTGAACTGAGAAAATGCACTACTATGTACCTTATACTAAGCAGGTATTAATAAGTTAATTTAATTTTTCTTTAATAATTACAGGCATAAGTTTCATGATATAGAGAAGAGGAAGGGAGGCTATCTGTTTAGCAGTTGGTTTTTTAAGCATAGTATTTAGCATCAAAATCAAATCAGCGATCCTTTTAAAACTAGTGTTAAGCTAGAACACACACACACCAGCTCCTTTTCCTGCTTTTACATTTTCAGCTTCAGTTTATTAAACTAAAACTCCCAGAAGCCTTCACCACTAGCATGATCTGGCTAGGAGTTCTGGGAGTTGTAGTCCAAGAACATATGGGGACCCAAAGTTGGGAACCACTACTGCAGAGGGATAGAGATGCCTTTTGAATGTAAGTTGTATCTTCTGCCTTTGGCAAAAGAAGATCCTTGTGGCTTTTGAACAAAGGACAAAAGTGAGTATTCACTACAAGTTCACTTTTTTTGTCTCCAGCCTCCTAAAAGTATAGCATTTTCTAAAATTGTCAATCATTCCTTCAGGCCACTAAACAAGTTAACAAATTAAGCCTCAGTACCTTTGTTGTTTACTGCTTAACTGCCTTACCTGCATCACAGGTAGACAACAAAAAAAAAGCAAGACGGGACAGAGGAGTTCCCAAACAACCTGGCTCTTTTTCTATGCTGGCAAAAATTCTGAAAATTTCAGAAGAGTAGGGAAGGTCAGATATCCTTTTTTAAAGGTGGATTTGTGTATGTGTATTATTGGTTGGTTGATTGTGTAGTGTTAGTGGTGCTTTGTTTAATGCCTCAGTATTACAGTTCTTACTGAGAAATATTAGAAATTACATTCTTACCATTTTAAAAAAATTCTACATTTTGAAAAATGATCTAGAGCTTGAGGGAGATTAATTTAAGTACATTCATTCTTCCGACCAAAGCATTTTTTCCTGATTTCTGGTATATTTTTGTATTTGAAGATAATTAATTTCAAATAGGTTGTGTAAGTCCATCAAATTGAATATTTGAATGATAAGCTCTTTTCTCTTTGGAGTGCTAATTCCTTTTACAGTTAATTTTATAGCTAGAGTCTTCCCTATGTATCTCAGACTGTGAGTTCATTGACCAAAAAAGTCGTACTGGAGGCGTGGCACTGTTCTTAGGGCAGAAGTTCCTTTTGACCTCTGGAAACATTTATACAGATTCAGTTCAGCTATTAACTCAGAATACAATTACTGGAGCTTTACTGCAGTTTGTCTTTGTATCTGAATGGATAAATGGTAGGTTGCAATTGCTTTGCAAACCACAATTGAAGCGTAATTTTAGCTAGCAAACTTTTCATGTAATATCCAAGTGAACTTAAGATGCTGAGAAGAGTGCAAATAAAAGCAGACAAGTAGCTTTAAATTATTATTAGCCTCTAATATGTCAATATAAACTATAGTTCCTATTTCCATTTTACCTTTTTTTTTGGTACAGCTATATTCTCTGTATGGGGCTGGTCCAAAACGACTTTTATAAGACTTGACAATAATACATTGTATGGAGTAAATTCATGACTTTTCTTCCTTGAAATACAGTACCTCTGATCCCATGGAATGCATTGAGCTATTTGTGTATGTTTTCAGACAGCTGCTTCATCTTCATATATCACTGTTCTCTTAAGCCAAGTATAGTTCTAGAGAACAAATTGAGGAACATGAGAACTGAAATAGAATTTTTCCTTGAACTCTTTGCTCAATCTGGATTGGAAAAATTGATTCTTTTTCAGCTGCTTGGCAATTTACTGTAAGGTAGACTGGAACAACTTAAGTAGACTTACCATAGAATCATGCAAGTATGTTTCACTGTTAAATCATTCTTTCTGACCTCAATAATATGGCTGGGTTGGATTAGGGAAGTGGGAACATATTTAGAAAAGTTGGTTATAGCTTCTTTAGATACACTTACCACATGTTTAGATTCTAAAAGGAATAGTTCAGAATCCTTGCATTCAGTGCTGCTGAGTGTTAATGAATTAGACAGCACACTAATTTGCTCTGTCTGTATTATTTCTTTCCTGCTAATTTGGTAACTTTGAATATTATCCAAAAACATTTTTAAAAAGCTAATTTAAAATGCAGTATATTGATATTCTATCAGTACATGTGGCTATTCATTAAAATAGTGGTAGTGACTATAGGATAGCACAGTGAGTTGGGTACCTGGCTGTGGAAATGTGGGCGAGGAATCTGTTCCCCACTTGTGCATCCAATGAGAAATAGCAAGCCTTTGTAGCCTTGGGCAGGCTGTGCAGTCCGAGTGCCCCAGAAGAAGCAAATTATAAACCATTTCTGAGTATTTTGTACCTAGAAATCCTGGAAAACATTGCTGTAAGTCAAAATTTATTTGATATAATAATAATTCTTACTGATTTTTAGAGAGCCAGTGTAGTGGAATGGATAAAATGTTGTGACTGGGTTCAAAACCCAACTCAGCCATGAAAACTCCTTGGGGACACCAATAATACCACCCCTTAACTAACTCACATACCTCAACATTCCAACTAGGGTCACTGTAAGTTGGTAATCACTTGGTGCCATTTAACACACACTGACAATAAAAGGAGAAACAAAATAAGTCTTAGTTTCTTTTCCTAGAATGCAGATAAAGTTGTAGCACTGTGCAGGTTGGCTCTACCCTGTCAAACTACATACTCAACAACTCCTCCACACATACAAATCATGTTACTTCTCATGGTGAGTGAACCCTTGGGCAATAGAAGTACAGATGTAGAGAGAAGACCAGTCTTGCAAATTTCCATGTATGTCTTCTTAAATCTACAAGGAGACTTTTCTACACCCACTTAACTGATGTTCCCCTCCAAGTTTCAGAGTAGTAGAACAATTTCTTGCTGTTATTAGTCAGTGTGAAATTCAATACTACCCCTTGATTATTGTTTGTTACTTTACATTGATTCAATCTAAATGTACAGTAAGTTTCATCTTGAAGAAATAAAAATAATGTAATTTTTTGTGCAAGAATCTCCAGTCCCTTCTCTGAAGCTATGGACCACTGGAATCTTCATTTTTGAAATGCTCATATATACATATCAGTGTCTGAAAGTTTGTTAGTTTTTTGAAGTAATGACCTGGAATCAGATTTACTATGCCAGTATTCTAAATACACTCATTGGACAAAACCCTGTTCTGTAACTTTGCGCTCTTACTGGGCACCAGAAATGTTTAATTTACACTAATTGAGTTTCCTATCCCACTGTTTTAAGTTCCGAGGCTTAGAATGGGAGGAAAGCCTTTAAAAGTAAAAAACTGCCAACATATCAGCAGTGGCAGTCCTGATACTGGCAGCTGCTATCTGGTAGTGGTGTTGACATTTAAAGGCTCCCCACCTTCTGAGGCTTCCCTAGGGAGCTTCGGATCCTAAAATGGGAAGTGGGGGATAGAAACTGTTAATTAATGTAAATTAAATGTTTCCTGTACCCAGTCTGCATTGTCCCATATGCAAAGTTACACAACAGGATTTTAGCCATTATTTGACTATCAAATGATTTCTAATATATTAGAGATTAGGAAAGCTGGCCGCCGAAGAATTGATGCTTTTGAATTGTGGTGTAGGAGGAGGCTCTTGAGAGTCCCCTGGACTGCAAGGAGAACTAACCTATCAATTCTAAAGGAAATCAATCCTGAGTGCTCACTGGAAGGACAGATCCTGAAGCTGAGGCACCAATACTTTGGCCATCTCATGAGAAGAGATGACTCCTTGGAAAAGACCTTGATGTTAGGAAAGTGTGAAGGCAAGACGATAAGGGGACGACAGAGGATGAGATGGTTGGACAGTGTCATCAAACCTACCAGAATGAATTTGTCACAACTCTGGGAGGCAGTGGAAGACAGGAGGGTCTGGTGTGATCTGCTCCGTGGGGTCACGAAGAGTCGGACACAACTAAATGACTAAACAATGACAAGAGATTAGGTAAAATTTGTGCATTTAAAGGGCAGAAGTCTCTTAAATCCATTTTATTGTTGCATATAAATATTACAGTAAAATGTTGATTATTTCAGTTCTAACTGTATGTACATACTAAGTTAAAGCACAAGATTTTAGTTTGATCTTGGTGGTAAAAGCTGTTTTGATTTCAAGGCTAGTCCTCCCTTGAATGAGCATTGGACTAACACACAGCCATTTGAGAGACAAATCTCTGTCACATCCATACTGATAGCCCTTACCATAAACAGCGTGTGGTAGTTTTCACTTTAATGTGTCATTTTTCAAACAAGCGTTTTCCCATTTGTAAAATCATGTATGGAGATTGGCAGCAGTAAGCTGTCAACCTGTTTGACTTTGAATTTAGTTACTGGAAGTTCCTTTTACTTGAGCAGCATTTTTGTTCAATGGGCTCCTCCACCGCTTCACTGTTTATCTAGGAACAATATTCTGTATTTATTCGTATACCTCAGGAGCAGATCACAACATGGAAATCAATACATCTCTTTATTTAAGAGTACAAAATTTCTGGCTTCTTATATGAGCTTTTTAACTCTGAAGAAAGGGCAGTATGCAAATATTTGCTTCATGTAATTCTACTGCTTTAGCTATAATAAGCTACATCATAGTGCAGCATCAGTTTGCACTAAACAATTCATATTCCATATCATTAAAAGAATATGATTTTAAATTTATTACTTTTCTGGAAGTGTAAGAATTCTCTGTGAGAACTATTTTCCTGAAGAACAGGGATTCTCACTCACACAGTGGAGGATTATAGCTATTCTCCCAATGAGGTGTAGAAGAGTCAGGGTTAGCGAATTACTTTATTTATTGGCCAGCAATGATACCTGGATTTAGGCAATGCTAACACTTAATGGATTAAGATATTACCATGATAGAGATAGAGTAGGATTAGTTATTTTGTTATATAGCAACCGACTTGTAAGTGTCCAGGCTCTATATCAGTAAAGTTGGTGTGATCCTATAGTAAGGGTTTCATTGCTGCATTCTCTGGCACAGTCCGGGCACTATCAAAAAATCCAGAAGTGGCTAGCTCAGTGATAGAATATATTCTTTCCAGGCACAATATCTACCCTCTTAGGTACCATTCCAGTTCAAAGAATCTTTGGTAACAATGCTGCAGAAGGCTATCATTGCACTGCTGCTGTGTCTGTAGTAATTGCTGTTGTTAAAGACAGCATTTAGAACTAGGATAGAAGCAGCAACTTCCCCTGCAGCTGTTAGCTGTGCAGAATGGTGGAGAATGTAAATAAAACATTTTGGTTTCAGAATTGGGAATTAATTCAAGTTGGCCAGAATCCGGTTGTTGAATTACATGTGCATACAACAATAATAATCTTAGATAATTCTAATATTATTATAGGATAGCTCAGTTGTTTGGTATCTTGCCATAGAGCCAGACGTTAGAAATTTGATTCCCCACCATGCCTTGTTGACAGGGGCACTCAATCCACAGGGTCCCTTCCATCTCTGCAGTGACCATTACCTTTGTCCATTACTCTGTAGTGACCATTACCTTTGTCCAATGACCATTACCTTTGTCATTGACTCATAGGGGCTGTCTTTCAGCTCTACAATTCTGTGATCGTTATCTTAGACTCTTATAATTGCAGAGCTAGATCTTCAAATTCATCCTCTGTCAAAGAGGCACAGTATAGAATCAAACTCCCATCCTCTGGCTTCCACAGTCAGATACCTGCATAACTCATCAAGTCCTATATTTCATTCATATGAAAGATACTGTATTAAAAAACAAGCAGAACAAGCACTTATCCCTTTGAAAAACTAATTGACACATATTCAACCACTACAACAGATAAAAAAAGCATCCTCAAATACAAAATGCTTCTTGAAATACCACCACTGGGATCAAGTTGCTTGGGAGCATGGCCTAGGGTGACCCATCTCCACAGAGGCTTGGAACAAAATCTGAAGTCAGGTGCCATTTTGATCCATCTCAGCAAGCATAGGAAAAACCATGGTTCAACTTATACTTTGTCTGCAATTAACACCAATAAAATTAACCCCCACAACACAAAATACTATGAACAACGTCTCTTGGAGAGAATGTAGTAACATAGAATCTTTTTGCAGATATGTGGTGGTCATGCCCCAAAGCAGCTCAGTTGTGGCTACAAATGCATAAAGAAATCGAATGTATTTCTACCATAAAAATCCACTTAGTCTGACAACTAGTTTTATTACCACAAGGTAAACCTTTTCCTAGACAATAACTCCAGGCTGCTACATAAAAATGTAACCACTTTTCTACTTGTTGCTGTGCATAAAGAACTTGCAAAGCATTTGAAGGAAGCTGATAACCTATGGGACTTGGCTCCGTTTGAATGTTTAACTCAAGAATCCAGCATGCCCAAAACATCAGACTGAAAGAACTTCAATGCAACATTCATTACTTGCATTCAACCACACAGACAAATGTACCGATCCTCCTAAACTTCATTGGATTATAGAGAAGTATATGCTGGCCTAATCCCTCTTCAGAGCTCCTGTTCATTTTGGAAACAATGAAATGCTAACTCTCAAGACAAACACTTTCAGAACTGTGAAGCAAGAGCTAATACAGAAAAAATTGAACTCTACACAATTATATATATTTTAAAGTGGAGTCATACTACTTTATCTTTTTTCTCTTTCTTCCTACAAAGCTCATTTTCTCCTCAAATTGTGTTTTGTTTCAGTTGGTTAACATTCTAAATAAACCTTTTTTAAAAAAAAAAGAAATAGAATGGACATCTCATTAGTTAACAGCCATTTACCATGGTGAGTCATGCAGTTTAATTTATGAATGCATCAACTCAGCAACAGGCTTTTGACCAATGAGATCAAGAAAGCAAAAACCACATATCTTTTACAGAACTGAGTGCTGAAAGAGCTTGTGACTGTGACTGTTGATAAGCGTAGAGGTGTGTGTTGAAATACATAGGGAGAGGAAACACACATCATATTTTATTGCCCTTGAGCAGTGGGACTTGCAGTTGTTGAAGTCCTGCTGGGAAGCAGCTGAGTCATCAGGTCAAACGATTGTTCCTCTGTGTTGTATCTAATTGGCTCATTTTCATATTTCTTGTGTATGTCTGGGAGAGTTTGGAAAGCAAGTAATGTCTTATTAATGAAGAATTTAACTTTGGGTTCTTCAGTATTGTTGATGGATGTGTTTGCTTCCTTAAAGAACCTTTCAGTATTTTATCACATGCCACCTTGAGGGTGGTTGCTTCTAAGGAAAATCTTGTCTGGGACTCACATGAGTCTTCACCTTCAAAGGGATCTCCCCCTCATCTCAATGTTTCTCTTTCAAAATCTCAGAGTGAAAATTATAGGATGTCTCAATGTAATATGAATGAGCAGCATATAAACAGCTGCATGAATTTTGCTATTAGACCAGGGGAGAAGTAGACTCCCAAATGGAATTATTTAATAGGCGCTGCACTATAAAACTGTTATTTGGTGGTATGGATATTATGCTGGACTAGAACTCAGGACACCTGTGTTCAAATCTAGATGGTAGGTGGAAACAGTGAACCATTCTTTGAACCTCTCACATACCTCAAAATACCCTGTTAAGAACACCTCAAGTCAGAAGCAGCTTGGCAGTATCTAACGGCAAACAGCTGTGATATGCTATAGATGAAATTGTGTTTTAAATTCAACATCACTTAATTCTTAAAGGGATGTAGCAGATGTGTATTTAAGCCTGCAACTATTCTGTTTACATTGGATATAGGTAATGTTTTATGAACTTAATGTTTGAAGTCCTGTTGCTTAGCTTAGTAAGTTGCACTAGCGTAGGCTCACTGAATCAGTGGGGATTTAGTGAGTCAATTCATCTTTAAGTTCAGTGGGCCTGCTCTAGTTGCAACTTTAGTGTCACAACAAGAGTAGACCCATTTGAACCAATGGAATGTACAGAGGAGTTCCCCCAACCCCCCAGGGTCAATTGGCCTACTCTAGTGCAGTTCCTACAATAACAGGATTTCACCAATGCTTTTCTTGTTAGAGAACAATATGTGCTGCTTTTGCTTTTAGTCTGTCAGTAAATCATAGAATCTTAGAACAAAGGAGCTGAAGTCAACTTCTTGCTCAATGCAAGAATTCAAATCAAAGCAGAGCTGACAGATGGCTGTCCAATTTTCTCTTGAATGCTTTCGGTGTTCAAGCACTCACCATGTCGCAAGGTAATTGTTCTGATTGTCATACTGCTCTGTTAGGACGTTTCTCCTGATAGTCAGTTGAAATCTGCTTCTTGTAACTTGAGTCAGTTCCTATGTATCTTGTACTCTGGAAGGACTGAGAACAGTTCCTGCCCTTTGTCTGTTTGAAAACTTTCAAGTATATTTCATGAATTTCATCAATCAGATTTTTAGTTCTCAAATGTGATATAAAAGTTTTATATTTAGAATTACTCCATAATTTAGACTATTTAGTCTCTATGTAGTCTAAAATTTGCCTGTAACATGATGAACCTAAAGCACTAAACAATCTGAGGATGATTCCTTTCCATATATTGTTCATTGTAAGAAACTTGTTGCTGTGACTAATGAAAGCTTGTTACTACCAGTGGAAAGTCTCCTAAGGATCAGTGGAAATAATAATTGTGTGTCATCAAGTCAATTCTGGCATATTCACCATTTCCTTCTTATTCTGGGGGAACTCTGGGAACATGTGGCGTTATTTATTTATTTTCAGATGTGCTTGGTGTGACTTTTACTTTCTTTCCAACTTCTCAACTTGGTGCCTAAAAAGCGTGTCAGTTTTCCAAGCGAATATGTCACACAGATTCTGGGATCACAGCAATTTATGATTCAGACAGTGGATAACCTGCAAAAGCTGCTTGACCCACAATAGTGTTGTTTGTTATGATTTCTAAATAATTGACAAAGCCAGGGTAAGCAAACTGTGACCCTCTAGATGTTTTTACAGTAATCAGTGCTGAGGCAGGATGTTGAAGTTCAATCCAGTAATATTTGGAGGGTTGTCCATACCTTTAGGACGTGGTGTCGCTGCGGGCTAAACCGCAGAAGCCTTTGTGTGCTGCAGGGTCAGAAGACCAGCAGTTGTAAGATTGAATCCACGTGACAGAGTGAGCTCCCGTTGCTTTGTCCCAGCTCCTCACCAACCTAGCAGTTCGAAAGCATGCAAATGCGAGTAGATAAATAGGGACCACCTCGGTGGGAAGGTAAACAGTGTTCCGTGTATAGCCGTGCTGGCCACGTGACAACGAAACTGTCTTCAGACAAACGCTGGCTCTACGGCTTGGAAACGGGGATGAGCACCGCCCCCTAGAGTCGGACACAACTGACTAAATGTCAAGGGGAACCTTTACCTTTACCATACCTTTATAGGGCTTTGTATGTGAAAACTCCTTAAACAGTCCAGTTCATCTCAGTCAACTAAAATAGCAGTTGTGATTGTGTATCTGTTTACTTATGGAGTGCCATTGACAACTGCAATGAGAATAGAAAAATGGAAAAGGATCATTATTGGCGAGAATCCAGTCTGTCAAGTTGTAACATAAAGTTATGCTATCATAAATGTGCTGGGTGTTCTGCCCCAGCAACAAAGACTATGCAAGTCAACTGTACAATGAGTTGCATGATTCCCATTTGTCCTATTGCACAATGTGCCAACAGAAGTGCTCTGTGAATAGCATTTCCCCCTTGGGTGTGACACCCATACAGCTATGCAACTGGATTTCAGTCGTTGTGTACCTTAATACCCCATTTGTTGCATGTAACAGTTTTAAATGCTGATAAACACATGAGCATTCTAGTTGTAGTTACATTAAGCTAATGAGATGACCAGTATTGAAAGATGAGGGCATCTATCCCAAAATCTAGGTGCAGAAAATTAGAGAATGCAAGCAGGGCTAGAAGGCTTTAATTGGAGGTCATTCTGAGTAGTACCACTGTGACTGTGATGTCAGCTAGGCAAGGAAACTATCCAGTAATCAAAACTTACTGTTTTTCTCCATCTCCAACTTCCCCGTCCCTTTGTTTTCCAACTAGGTGACCAGTTAAGATGGATTTCTCACAGCTCCCTAAAATCCGTGATGAAGACAGAGAGAATGTTTTTGGCTATGTCTATGGAGTTTCAGGACCTGGTAAGTGTTGCTTTGGCTAGTTGAGAAAATATGTCATAATAAAGTTTGAACACTTTCAAGTATATTTCATGAATTTCACCTTTTTCTTGTGTTTGCCTCCTGTGTTTCCTTTCGTATTAAGCTCCATTGTGTGCAAAAGAAATACATGATGATCTGAGTCAATGGTGAAAGCTGTAAAAATGTCTGTTTTATGTCTGCATCAGAGAAAACGATGCCATTTAGTTCTAATTAGGAGATTAAAAAATAACTGTCTATCTTCACAGCCTCACAAGATCTACCTTATTTCCTATGGAATACTAGCCTAGGCTTGCAATGCCTTAATTTTTAATACAACTTTCTGCTTATATAACTGCATGTCTTCTAACATTCTTGTGCAACACCACTTTCTTTTGTATATTAAAAAACAAAATGGAAGTGTTGTGGCACCTCGGAGACTAACAGATTTATTTCAGTGTGACCGGTGGATTGCAATCTTATCTCCTCAAAAATGTGGAGTACGAGATTTTCCCACAGGGTTATACACACAGTATACTGTAGATGGTTGAGTGTGGAGACCAAGTAAACAGCACAGCTGAGGAACTTTTGAATTTTCAAAGTGACAACAGCATTATTAACTCAGAATAATTAACTTTCAAAGTGTTGATTCCATAAACATTCTGGTAATGGGTCAAGTAATTAGCTAATGTATATTGTCTGCAGGCTAAAATAATGGCTGTCTTTAGAGTACAAAAATGTTGCTTTTGGGAAGGAGTTGGTTCCTTCTGAATCATTTTCTGGTTCTGAGGCCACAGTTTTGTCAAAGAGAGCAAACTCTATCTTTATGCACGATTATATGAAAAAGCCTGTTTGTTAATTCCAACACTGTGGCAAAATGAAAGGGAAATATAGTAAAACATTGTAGCATTTTAAAGCGTAACATATTTTTCCCCAATGTGAGCTTTTGTGGAGCAAAATCTACTTCTTTAGACACAGGATTATATGTAATCCATGGTGGAGAGATTTATGTCCAGATGAGAAAGCACATAATAGGGTTTTTGTAGAGGCAGGGTTTTGTAGACTGCATAGTGCTTACTCCTGATATAATGTTTAATCTTGCTTCCTTTTTATGGAATTACTTACTGCAAAGAAAAGACCAGAATTGTGGTGTATTGTAATACAGAACAACTTTGTCAGGTCATTAATGTAGTCAGCCATTTTAAAGCATGCAATGGAGGAAGTGATAAAAGTTTTTAGTTTTTGAAAATTATTTCTTTTCTGATTCATAACAGTTATTGAGTAGTGTACTGAATGAATCAAAGTCTTTGAGCTCAGATGTCTTGACTTTCCAGTAAAAGGTCTTAATTTTTCATCTCAGGGTCAACTTTAACAGTCTTTGATTTGAAAGATCCCTGTTAAATCATACAGGGGATTCTCTTGCTTCAAAGAGAGATCAGTGCCTTTGTGACATCAAGACCCATACCACCCATATTGTTTTTATCCATATCTAACAGCTGTCAGTTGAGCTTATCACGGAATATTCCTGCATACAATTGCTCTGCACAGAAAACTAGTATGTCAGTGAAGGAAACCAGTTCTTTTGCACATTAAAAACAAGATACCTACAGAAGTTGGAATGAACAGCTACTTCCTGGGAAACCACAGCTAAGTCTGCATTCATCCTCTTCTTTGTTTTCCCTAGTTGTTACTGCCTGCAACATGGCAGGTGCAGCTATGTACGAGTTAGTACGAGTTGGCCACTGTGAACTTGTAGGGGAGATTATCCGACTGGAGGGTGACATGGCAACTATCCAGGTGTATGAAGAAACCTGTATCCTTTTGGTTGATGGTGTCTTTTGCCTTTTAGGGACATATTAGAGACCTCTGGGTAGAGTGGGCGGCATATAAAACAAACAAACAAACAAATAAATAAATACATAAATATTGAATAGAACGATCATGAGAACAAGATGATAACTTCAGTGGTAACAGAGTTTGCTTTACTTGAAAAGTAATTCCTGTCTTTACTTGAAATGTAAAGCAGGATGCCATCTAGTATTATCTTTGGAGAATTATATTTTTCACAGCTATCTTACAATAATTCCAGTAGAATCTTGCTTAAACTAAATCAAACATGCATAAATCTTTATTAGAGGTGTTTTCTGCTTGGATTTTAATCCACACTACATAATTTATGAATGTTAGGTGTTTGGGCTCCAGTGGAAGAAGATGCTTTTTGAGATACAAAGGAATTTGAACTGATACTGGAAATACACAGCAAACAATCATATCTGCTAGGCCAGTTATAATTTGTGACTAGGAATATATTCCTCCTGAGACACTAGTAGATATATTCAATTCCAGCTAAAATTGTGAGCTGTGTTACTGAACAGCACCACTTTTAAAAGGGGGACTGTAGTCTAATCTAAAAGTCCTCTGGAAGTGGGAAGAGATGCAGACAACTTCAAACCTGTGTCAATGTACCCTGTGCCCCTCAACATGTACCATGGAAGATTTGATATTGGCAGCCCCGGATGCTCTTGATGTTGCCCATCATTGGGCAGAAATTATCTGATATAGTGATTAATTGCATGATGGTGCTTCTGACACAAGCAAAGAAAGGTGTAGAAGTTAGCAAAAAATCAATGATAATGGTAAAATTCCTGTCTTCCAGTAGCTAAAATACGAGTCAAGAAAATTTGAAAAGTACTGTAGACCATAGTCATTACTGCAATATCTAGAAACAATTTTGGATCTAGGATTATTTCTAGATTTCCTGTTGAACCTTAAGATAGAGTACAATTCTATCCATCTTGGGGATTTTCCCCTTAGTTTGAGTAACCAAATAATCCCACCATCTGTTTCTATGTTTGGTTTTTTTAAAAATTGGGAAAGACAAAACAAAATAGCAAGCAAATTAAGATACATGTTCCTGTTCAGAAGGTTGCAGAAAATGATTGCGTGTAATTTTTGCTTCAGGAATCAAAGCAGAAGGCTTACTGAACTTTGGTCAGGTGCATGTAGCATCAGCATGAGCACAAAATCACAACATGCTTAATTCTCACTCAGTGCAATATTTGCAAATCTTTCTGGGGTGGCTTATATTAATTGAAGTACAATACTTATGGAGTTGAAACAGCTTTGCTCCTGTTCATTGAAATGCCTAAGATGCTCTGTGACTTGCCAAAATGTTGCAAAAATGTTGCCCTCCCCCCAAACACTGAGGTGGATGAATTAATATTAGTATTTATGAATGGATCGGTAAATAAATACTTTCTGATGAATGAGACACCACTTTCTAGGATGTGTCCTTTCCTCAACAATGATTTTAGCTGGTGTTTCTGTAGGAGACCCTGTACTTCGTACAGGCAAGCCACTCTCAGTGGAGCTGGGACCTGGCATCATGGGAGCCATTTTTGATGGCATCCAAAGGCCTCTCTCGGATATCAGCACGCAGACGAACAGCATCTACATCCCAAGAGGAGTAAATGTGACAGCTCTGAGCAGAGATCTCAAATGGGACTTTACACCAGTTAAAAATTTGCGGGTAAGTTATGAAGACGTGCAAAATGAATGCTTTGAAATTACTTGTGCGCATGTGTCCATTACCATGCCTAAATGAGGAAGAGAATGAATGGGGTGTACATTTTGTATTGATGGTTGGGCAGTGTAGAGGGAAGGGATGAGGAAGAAGAGGCAAAGGAGCAGGTAGGCGGAAAGCAGGAAAGGTGTTTGTGCCATTCTGTGGTCCTGACCACTTTTTCCAAGGGAGCAGGGCAGATATATTTGAATACCTTTTTCCTTTCATTTTCAGGTTGGCAGTCACATCACAGGTGGAGATATTTATGCCATAGTGAATGAGAACTCTCTCATCAAACACAAGATCATGTTGCCCCCACGAAACAGGGGTACAGTGACATACCTTGCTCCACCTGGGAATTATGATGCATCAGTAAGTTTTTCTCTGAATTATGTTTGTTCTGTCTCATTTTATGTTTCAAGGTTTCATGTAGACTGCTTTGAATGTGGGCAATAAACGGAGGAAACCTCTTCCTTACTCTTCCTGAGAATAAAATCTTGGTGCCTGCTTGCTCAAGTGACCACTATCCTTTTGCATTTGACGAAAAAAGGGAAAGGAAAGGAGCTGTGGAGATCATGTAGCAGCCTCTCCTTTAGCTATTCCATGCATGCATCTTTACCTTAGTATTAGGGCTTTTCCAGCAGCCAAGCTTGAGGTCTGTATGAGAAACAGAAACAGGATGGTGAGGAAAGGAAGTGATTAAGGTAATTTAGGCTAAGTTCCATGGAATAAACTAGGTCCTAGTGGCCTGTTTGGAGGCCAGAATCAGTTGCTCTTTCCTTCTTCAACTAAATTTTGGGAAAGCATTCCCTAGAAGATGCATTTATAACCTGGTGGTTGCAAAATGTTCTACAACCAGTTGGCACTTCAGAATTGGAGAGGACACTTCATACATTGGATGTTCATAGAGTCCTCGCATTCTACACTTCAGGAACTAGACGCTTCTCAAAATCAAACAGGCTGTTTGTCAGCTATCAATGACCAAAAAAGGTGAGCAAACATCCCAACATATCTTGAAATGGATAGTCAGCACCACTGCTTTGGCATACCACTTGGCAAAAAGACCAGTCTCAGATTGTTTAAGGGGACATTCTACCAGGGCGGTTGCCACTTTTACTGCCTTTCTAAAGGGTGTTTAAGTAAGTGACATTTGTAAAGCAGCAACATGGTCACAGCCCTGGATGTCTGTCAAGCATTACAAGCTGGACGTCAGAGCCAAATTCAGTACAGCCTTCAACAAAGCGGTGATTTCTTCTGTGTTGCCAAGACTTCCCACCAACTGCTAATTGAGCTTGTCAGTCACCCACAAATTTGATTCATAGAGACCACGAAGAAGGACAGGTTGCTTACTGGTAGCTGTAGTGCTTTGAGTGGTTGTCTGTGAATTCACACAACCCACCCATCGTCTCCCCCGTGTGTCATCCCAGTTTATACAGTGGTACCTTGCTAGATGATGACCTGGCTGTATGATGACCCCGCAGGATGGTAACTTTTTTGCGGTCGCTATAGCGATCACAAAACAATGTTTCCTATGGGGAATTTTCACTTGACTTTGATTAGGTCCACGCTTCGTGAACCGTTTGTTCGCAAGATGACGATGTTTTCCAGCTCCACAAAATGGCTGCCCTGTGTTTTCTGGACCCATGCTTCGCAGGGCAGCCATTTTAACAGCTGATCGGCATTTGGAAAATAGCTTCCCCTATGGGCGATCTTCGCTGGACGACGAAGTAATTTCCCCATTGGAATACATTAAATGGGTTTCAATGCATTCCAATGGGGAAACTGTTTTCACTGGACGATGTTTTCACTTAACAGCGATTTCAGAGGAATGGATTATCATCGTAGTGCGGGACACCACTGTATTTTCAGTCAGTGGTGAACTGCAGGAACTGAGGATTCATCACAGGGTAGGGAAGTGTACACAGTGCAGGGAGTCAATCTAATGGACATTTAGGCTCCAGAATGTTCCAGGGGAGTTTCATGCAGGTGCAGAAAGAACCCACATATGTAAATTCAGAGATGACCACTTGAAGAACTAAGTTCCAGATAAGCAACCTGTCTATTTACATATTTATATGCCAACTTTCTCCTAAAAATAATTCAAGGGAACTTACAGTATTAAACAAAATAATGAATAAGTACAACGTTTAAAAGAAATTAAACAAATATATTAAAAACATGTAGAAAAAAATGAATATTAAAAACATGTTTAAAACAACAAAAATACAACAGGTCCTTTAAGAACCCCTTTAGTTAACCAGTCATTAAAAGAAAGCTTGCTTGAAGAGAAAGGTCTTTTCCTGTTTGCAGAAGGACAGCAAAGATGGGGCCAGCCTGGCCTCCTGTGCAAAGGAATTCATGCCTTTGGGAGCAGCAACAAGAAAGGCCCTCTCCCATGTCCCCTATAAACACATATGCGAAGATAGTGGAACCAAGGGAAAGGCCTCCCTGATGATCCTAAAACCCAAGCAGGCTCAAAAGTTGCATTCACAGGACCTGCATCAACTGTACTGACTTCTTTGCCACTGCAGCTGCTTCAGAATAGGCCTTAAGAGTGGGTCTTAGACCATGTTCAGTTGGATTCATTCTTGCGTTTTCTTCCCTCATCTCTGTAGTCTCCATTCCGCTTGTTTCCTCCCCACCAGATCCCTGGTAAACCAGGGGGTCAGTTTGATTCTGTTTCATGGGATGGGATGCTTAGGAGCCATTTCCCTGTTCCAGATGTCAAACAGAGCTTTAATAGAATTACTTACCAAGGCAGGAGAAAACTCCCTCAAACCCATCAGGAAACCATTTGGATCCATCAGCCTCCTGGACTATTTTCATCGATCCCTCATCCCTGGTGAGGCTTTTGAGTTCCATCGAGTCTAAACCCCTCCATGTCATGATTTGTCCATGACAACAGGAATTCCTCCACACCCAGATCACCAGCATATACCCCAGTATAGAAAACCAGGTTTAAAGTGTATCCTGCAGCATGGATGGGGCCAGATGCCATTTGGGACAGACTCACAGTTGTCATGGAGGACATGAAGTCCTGAGCCACTCCTGACAAAGCTGCAGCGGAATGGCTGTTGAAACATCCCAGCACAACAAGCCAAGGGGACTCCACTTATTCAGACTGTTTAAAATTGGGAACAGTTTAGAGACATCCATCACCCTCTTGCTCTCCCCTCTTACATAGTGCTGAAGCTACTATCCCCCATCATATCTCCCCCTGCCCTGTAAAGTTATGAAGGCCACTCCCAGATGTCCCTCATTACTCCCCTTCTCATGAAAATACATCTCTCTGGCACTGCCTCTGGCAAAATGTCTGTCTTAATATACCTGCAGGAGGGGAGCCACAAACACAGTCAGGGAGCCCAGAGATCATAGAAGTAGGGATCTGTCTTCCCATTACAGGGGTAGCTTACAGAGATATTCAGCAAAAGTGGCTTGGTGAGGGAATACCATTAGCACCACACCCCTTTGCTTTCTCATCTCTCACTCCCTTTGACTGCGTGACCCCACTTCTGAATAGAAACCTCATGGATCTTGACTGATGTCAACAGTGGGCTGTGGTCTAGGTGGCTTTTTTCCTTGTGGCCATTTCTGTGTGTTTCCAGTCTGATTTTGTTTCTGTCTTTTAGGATGTTGTCTTGGAACTAGAGTTCGAAGGAGTCAAGGAGAAATTCACTATGGTCCAGGTCTGGCCTGTACGACAAGTGCGCCCTGTTACAGAAAAGCTGCCTGCCAATCATCCTCTTCTAACTGGTCAAAGAGTCCTGGATGCACTCTTTCCGTAAGTGGCAACTGTGTTTTGCATCATGGGTTGCTTGCTTTTTTTTAACATCAGAAAGTGTTCTTATAATGCCATAGAATGCAGTATTCGAAATATTTCTTGGTTATTTTTAGTAAATCCCCATAACTGGAGTAACTGTGTGTGAAATGCTGTCAGTGCTAAATGCATGGAATTGACTTCCACTGTTAAAGAGCTGAAACACTTCCTGATGTAGCATCATATGCATCAATACATGGTATATTGAAAGTAGTGTCTAGAAAAGTCACTGTAGTTCAGGCAGAGACAGAACAGTTCTTTCTGTTTTTTACCATTTTTATTCAGGAATGTGTATAAAAGACTCATGTAACATGTGATGGACTAGGGTTTTTTTTTTTGTGGTATTTTCCACAGTGCTAGAGAGGGTGATGTTAAATTTCTAGATGTGTCATGCTCTCTGTTCTGATCTGCATCACTAATGAATCAGTGTAGGTTGGAGGAGTTTTATTCATTTTTCTGCTTTATGTAAACTGCCCAGAATAGTGCTGTGCAGTAATGGAGTGGTGTGTATATGCGTGTGTTTGTATTTCCCAATAAAACTTCACCTCGCAACTCATAGAAAACAAGAAACAGTGCATGGACTAATGCTGTAGGAACTGTGCATTCTTATCCTAGCTATACTAGAATTTGTACTGTAGAGAGAGAAACTTCATCCTCCACCTAGAGATGTTCTAAACATTTTGCAAGGGCTGGTCTTGAACTAGAAAAAGTGCCTGGGAGCAGATTCATAGACTGAAGATCAAGATCCTCACCAAGTAAGGGTTCATCCTTTAACCCATTGCTCCTTTCAAAAAAGGAACGATCAAGCCTGTTCCCCAGAGGTCAAGCGCACTTAGGGACCACTATACATTTTAATTTATATGCCCTCAATTTGCTTCCAACAGGGTTTTCTAACAGGGTTTCCAAGGCATGTGAGATGTATAAGGAGTGGTTTCCCATTGCCACCCAGTTTCCATGGCCAACTGGGAATTTGAACTCTGGTCTCCTGAGTCCTAGTCTGACACACTGTCCACCACACTGGATTTCAAGTATTTTAATATGAACACATAAAAATGGGGGATGCAGAAATCATCATCAGCCTAAAATTGCCGAACTGCTCAGTGCTGAGACACCATTTCAGAAAGATGACTTCATGTTCTGACTTAACATTGCTATTGTGCAATAGCTTCCTAGCTTTGGCAGGCTTCCTGGAAGCAGCAGCCTTTGGTAACTTTGTCTTGTTCCTATACTTTGCATATGCAGACAAGCTTTTCCAGTATTGAATACTTACATCCAGACTCCTGTCCATAGCCAGAATCTTTATGAAACTCCTGCTGGCTAAGGAAGGATGTCAGCGTGTCCAAGAAATGGTCCTATTTTCATACCAGACAGCATACTGATAAAATCACACCCTTAGGAGCAGAGGATGAAGGGTGTCAGCTGTGTAGTCATCCCTCTTTGGGTTTATTGTTTCTTCATACCACTTAAAGCACTCTCTGAGTGGTTTACAAATTAATTATGCAGGCTACACATTGTCGCCCTCGCAGGCTGGGTACTCATTTTACTGACCTTGGAAGGATAGAAGGCTGAGTTAACCTTGAGCCGGCTACCTGGGATTGAACCCCAGGTCGTGAGCACAGTTTTGGCTGCAGTACAGCGGTTTAACCACTGCACCATAAAACTCTCTATATAGAACAGACAGATGTGTCAGGCTGTTAGAATGGGTAGGAGGAGGCAGTGCTGGGAAAGAATAGGAGGGCAGTGTTCAAAGACAAACTGTTGTTATATAATTTTAAAACAATGTTATTCATTCATTTATTTTTAAAATCATACTCATGCTTCTGCAGGTGGCCATATTTGGAAGATGTTGCCCTGTATTTCCAGTGGAACAAAATATTTATCCAAGAGATCTTATTTCTGGCAGTTTTTCTGCCATCTGAGTTGTAAAAGGAAATTCTGAATGTTTAGTTCCAGACTGACCTATGACCACAGAGGTTTGTAGAGAGGCTTTCTATCACAGAAATTATAGAAGGGCATCTAGGCTCTGCCAGGACCTCCCACAGGTGCCTCTTGCATTTTGTTAGTTATTCTAATTCATTTATTAACAATTTAAGATTTTTTTTTCTGTTGCAGGTTTCTTTAAGGTTTAAGTATACCTTTTGGGGGAAAAAGGTCCTTTCACTATAGGGGTTGATTTGCACAGCGCAGTCTCTTTAAGTTACCAGTTGTCAATTGTGCTCTCTGATCTGACTGTGAATCTATCATGTATTCTTCCTCAGGTGTGTTCAAGGAGGTACAACGGCTATCCCTGGAGCTTTTGGCTGTGGAAAGACTGTGATTTCACAGTCTCTGTCAAAATATTCCAACAGTGATGTTATCATCTACGTAGGCTGCGGAGAACGAGGAAATGAAATGTCTGAAGTGCTTAGAGACTTTCCAGAGGTTGGTGCTGACTATGGGAGACATGTTTGTGTGGCTTTCAGAAGGAGGTTCTTGGTGCTATGATGCCGTTTGAGTTGGCTTTTTAAGGGGAAATGTGCAGAGGAGTCACTGTGGTTAAGAACAGATTATAGTCTATTTGCTGTCTTAAGACATTTGAGAAGAGACTGCAGATGAGTCCTAATCCGTAAGAGCAGACTAAGATCTGAATCACTATGCTTGTTTTCCTTCTGTCGAACAAATACAAACAATACATTTATATGCCATTTCAAGTTCTTCTGCTATATAAACTTTACATTATTTTCAAATATTTGATGAAGAGAAATATCATTAAGTTACATTTCTGTCATCAGTGTTACAGTATCTTGAGACCAATTCAAGACTTTTATCTTTTTTTATTGGAATACTTTAGAAATATTTTAAAGTCTGATCAAGCAGTAGCATAGACTTCCCTTAAATTTTTAAGAAGTGACATTTTAAAATGGCAGTTCTTCATCGTGGTCTCTGTGAAATCACGTGTGGGTTGTCCCACCCCTGGAAGGAGCAATCTTGGAGTCTTCTAGAACTTGCAGAAGTATTAGAACACACCCCTTCTCAGTGTGCACTGCGCTTCACTTAATGAGGGTGGCGGTGACTGCAGGAGCAAGGTTGAGTGCTAAGAGAGCCGAGTTAAGGGGTGTATGTGATTGTTTCCAAATAAGCTTCACTTGCTAGGTAGGCCTATGCATCAGTATTCCTCTGATCCTATAGATCAATTCCCTTGATTCAAGGCACAATTTGCCATAGCTGGAGGCAAACAACGTTTTCTTTCCCCTACCTTTAGCATCTCTGCATTTCTCTGCAACTGTTACTCTTTTCAAGGTAAACATAGTTGTTGTGTGTTAAGAAGCTTCCTTTTGAATCCTGTGCAAACACAGACCTACCTCAGTGTGTCAGTTTAAAATATGCAGTCAATATAAATTATCCACAAGGTTTCAGAAGCGAGGACAAGTGCTTTTGTAAGAGCAATAAGAGAAGCTCTTACCCTGCGATCACCTCTTGTATTTTCTCTTTATTTGTTATTGTTATGTCCATTTTTGCTCTGACTTATGGTGCCCCTATGACTAAGCACTCTTCAAAATGGCCTGCCCATTTTCTCTTTAGCTTGGCATCTCTGAATTCCAGTGTGATGGGCAGACTGGGTATGAGCAGAAAATGTTCTGCTGCTGCTCAGACTGAGTTGCAATGACTAGTGTCAACCTTGTGAATGAGTTTACAAATGCTGATTCATTTCTGCTACTTTGTACTTGGTGTGCCAGACAAGTTCTTGTTGAGCACAGTGCTTCAGGGCAGACAGTTTATTTTTTGATCACGTTAAAACAGGCACATAAGGCAACCAGGACCTTGGGATCGAACTTCTGAAGGACTCTCAATGTAATGAAGCAATTTCAGCGATTGCTGGGAACCGTTTACCTCTGTTTAGATGTGGGAATATTGTGGTGTCAAGCCAGTTGAGTCCTGTGTCCTTTAAACAGTTCAATCCTTTCCTCTGTAGCTCACCATGGAAGTTGGTGGCAAGGTAGAAAGCATTATGAAGAGAACTGCTCTTGTAGCAAATACCTCCAACATGCCTGTCGCTGCCAGGGAAGCTTCTATCTACACGGGTAAGAGAGGGGGAAGCAAGGGCAGTGTGGGCTGGTGCTTGATCCGTGGTCTTTCCAGTAGAGGGATTGCTGTTACCACCCTTCCTCAGTTCAAATGGTCTCATGTCTGTGATGTGCACCTTCAAGCACCACTGACAGTTTTCTAGATTGATGTTCATGTAGCACAGAGTGGAGGGGAGGGATTTTATTATATGTTCACTGTCTTCAGTGCTCTTTGCAAGGGTATGATATTTTTCTGTCCATTTCTCCTTCTGCCTCTTGGCAAAGTTGTTCAAAGGGACAAGCAGGCAAAGCAGGAGTGGCTGAGAATGGAAACTTGAGGAGTCCTTGGTTTTGAAATTTGACTGTACTTCTCAGGAAAGCCTCCATAAATCTCAATCCCCTGTATATCTGTAATACAAGTCTGCAAAAAGTGATACCATTCTATATTTTAAGAAAAATATAAACATCTAAAACTCTGTTTAATAACAATTGCAATACCAAATAATAACTACGGTATGTCCAAGATTATGTCTAAGGGGGCTGCTGGTGTTGTTGCTCTATGTGGCAAAGGAAAACTTGTATCATTCTAGGGCACTTCCTTTTTCTTCCTAACACTCTCATTCAAGAATATGGTAGACTTTTCTATGTATTTTAGAGCTTGTTTTAAAAAAGAAAAGAATTCCTGTCAAATATCAATAATGGCTGGAGATAAGGCTCTGTAAATAGGATTGGAAAGTGAGAATGAAGAAAGAATCCAAAGGGGCAATGCGGTGGTCCTCCTTATTTCTTTCGTTCACTTGCTCTTACACAGATCTAGAGAGTCTAGAAATGCTTCTGGGGGGTTTCTTGGTAACTCATACAAGGGCAGGATCTTTGATTTCTGTGACTTCTTATCTGCTATTGCTGTTTGTTGCAGGGATCACTCTGTCTGAATATTTCCGTGACATGGGCTACCATGTCAGCATGATGGCGGATTCCACATCCAGATGGGCTGAAGCCCTTCGAGAAATTTCAGGGCGCCTTGCTGAGATGCCTGCAGGTGAGTGTTCCCATTTCTATGTCCGTGCTTGAAAGTGAGTCATAAATCTCTTGTGGCTGTTGAAACTAACTTGATCTGTGTTGTCGTTTGCAGACAGTGGTTATCCTGCTTATCTTGGTGCCCGTCTGGCTTCTTTCTATGAGCGGGCCGGCAGAGTGAAATGTCTTGGGAACCCAGAGAGGGAAGGGAGTGTCAGCATTGTTGGCGCGTGAGTATTTATCCTTCTTTCTTTTGTTATAGTTTGTATTTGTTAAGTCAAGTGGCAGTAACTATTTGGCCAGTTCTCCTTATATAAGGCAAATAATCCCTCTGCTAAGGAGCTATCTGTATGTGGAAACCTAGGCAGGTGATGGAAAGAAAGCCTTTCTGTCGGTATTAAACCAAGAAGGCTTGTACAGACCTTTGCTGGCAAACTTGGTCAAGAGGAAGAGTGCAGTAAAGGCCAAGCCCAGAACAAGTCATTATGAAATGGCCAGACTATAGATAGGGATATTGCTCTTCTGAGGAGCTGATGCTGTTGATACTCCTGCATGTTATGAAAATTTCCAGAAAAAAATCAATGGCTGATTTGCACTTCACATCTGGTTAGTTGGTGGCCATTTTATTTCAAACTGAAATGTGTATTGTTGAAAAGCATAGTTAAAGCTGGTATTTGATGCCAGTAACTTACCTTCTCCTGATTACTTTGTGAACTGATTCTTAACTCAGTGCCTGACTAGTGATTTGGATATGAAAAAGTCCTCAAAAGAGAACCATCTTGACAAAGTATAATTAATAATGGGAAGGTGACATCTGCTTCTAGAAACAGGAGCCACCTCAATGTGGAAATGTTGGCTTCAACACTGAAACATAAGGAGGTGACAGGGGGCACAACATGTGGTCCTGAGAAAGTGGCAAACATAACTTGCTAAAAAGTAGAAGACAGAACTCAGGGGAGGAAGTTATGTATGTGAGAGAGAAACACGGAGACGTGTCTCATTATTTCTGTCATTTGTAGTCTTTGATGCCATGATTTTGGATATCCATGGAAAATGATGCAATATTTATTTATTTATTTATTTATTTGATTTATATCCCGCCCATCTGGTATATTTATACCACTCTGAGCGGCTAACATCAGCATATATACAATTAAAATAATATAAAGCCAAAAACATCAATCATTAACAAACCATACCGAAAATAATAAATGATAGATAGATAAAAGAGAGAGAATAAATTAGATTAAATGCTGGCAGGAGGAAGGCCCTGGACGTAAAACCATGTTTTTAGTTGAGTTTTAAATGTACCCAGCGTGGGGGCCGCGCGAATCTCAGGAGGGAGATTATTCCAAAGGCGAGGAGCCACCGCCGAGAAGGCCCGGTTTCGTGTCTTTTCCCTCCGGACCTCCCTCGGCGTCAGGCTCCTCAACATCTCAATATCTTTTAGGAAGCATGCATCTAGAGAAATATGGATCTTATCCATTCACCTTTGGATAGGCATCCCTTTCTGAATGTTCTTATTCCTTCTAATTTGTGCATGATTTTTCTAACAAAGACCATAGTTTGGTGCTTTGCATGCATAGGGTTTCCTTTTCAAGCACTGTCAGTTTTAGGTATCACTGTGAAACGCTCTCATCTTAAACCCTGGAGAGCAGAAGCCGATCAGAGATGACAGTGCCAAGCTAAATAGAACAGTAGACCTTTTCCCATATAAGGCACTTTCCTGTGTTCCCATAGCAGTCTGGCAAAATGAATCAGATTGGATAATTGTCTTATCCAGTGAAACTGTGATATTCTGCTTGAAAATGGAAACTGGGCAACTGTGACACTCTGGGGCTGGAGGTATTAATCAGCAGGTGGAGAAAGCTGAAAAGATTGGGTTGGTTTTCTTTTGCAATATTGAATCAATATTGCAATTCAATATCCACTCAGAAAAGATTTGACGTAGAATCACAGAATAAGAGAGTTGGAAGAGGCCTATCAAGCCATCGAATCCAACCTCATGCTCAGTGTGGGAATCCATGCAGAAATGGCATGTATGTGATGACTGCTTTTATTGTACCTTTTAAATTAATGGCAGCTTCAACAAAAGGTGCAGTTCATGGAATAATCATAAAACCAGGATTTTTGCATTCTGAGTGGCCCCAGGAACAAAGCTTACAATTTAGCACCAACTCAATGTTTTAGAAGTTATTGGGATTACTTTTCTCACATGACTGTGTCAAATTTGTATTTCAGAAACAGATGAGTTTGGTTATTAGATCTAGATTAAGTTCTCTTGCATCTGACATTAATGCCTTTCCCCTTCTGTCTCTCTTGCATTCCCTCCTACTCAGTGTATCTCCTCCTGGAGGTGACTTCTCTGACCCAGTGACTTCTGCTACTCTGGGTATCGTTCAGGTAGGCTGAGGCTACGTTTTCTCAGTAGAATGTAAGCATTCATTTTAAATGTGGCCCACATCAGTGATAGGAAGAATAAATCAACATTGTTGGCTTTCTGGATCAGAGCTGGAGCCTGTCAACCTGGCTGTGGTCGGGTACTGGGCCTGCCTGCGTGCCAAGCTTTCCAATGATTCATAGCATTTTGCTTCTTTTAGCCTGGGGTCTTGTGCCCAGCCCACCTAGTCCAACACTAAGCTTGACTGTAACTCCCTAAGCTCTTTGGCAGATATCTTTTCACAGTGGTTCTGGGGCAGGTCAGCCTTGACATTCAATAAGTGCCCCTCCTTGGTTGAGCAGGCAAGGTCTACTAGCAAGAATGACACTAAGGGAAGAGACTTCCCCTCAGCTCTAAAACTGGCCCCGTGTGGGCTATTAGGAAGCAGGGTTGCTTGTGTCTAAGATGTTGCAACACCTCTTGAGCTTTGCTTTAGCTGTTTATTGCTTTTTGGGAGAGGAGGATTATTTTAAGCAGCTTGCTTAACAATGTGTATATTAGGTATGCTGTTTGCCAGTTGTACATTATACATATCAGTACATATAAGAAAGGAAAGTGAACAGAATATATATGTTTGTGAACAAGATTATATGTGATAAAAGAAATAGCAAATGTCATGCCAATCTTCAAAAAGGGGGTGAGGGGGGACCCAGGAAACTACAGGCCGGTTAGCCTAACGTCTGTTCCAAGGAAGATGGTGGAAAACCTCATCCAAGATAAAATCTTAAAACACATAGAAGAACAAGCCTTGCTGAGGGAAAATCAGCATGGGTTCTGTAAGGGTATGTCTTGCCTCACAAAGCTTTTAGAATTCTTTGAAAAGGTCAACAGGCATGTGGAAACGGGGAACCAGTAGATATTGTCTATTTGGATTTTCAGAAGGCGTTTGATGCGGTCTCTCACCAAAGGCTGCTAAGAAAACTCCACAGTCAGGGGATAAGAGGGCAGGTCCTCTTATGGATTGAGAATTGGTTGAGAACCAGGAAACAGAAAGTAGGTGTCAGTGGGGAATTTTCATAGTGGAGAGAGGTGAAAAGCGGTGTGCCCCAGGAATCTGTCCTGTTCATACATGACTTGGAGACAGGGATAAATAGTGAGGTGGCCAAGTTTGCAGATGGCATTAAAATTTTTCCAGGTGGTGAAGACCAAAAGGGATTGTAAAGAGCTCCAGAAGGATCTCTCTAAATTGGGAGAATGGGCAGCAAGATGGCAAATGCATTTCAATATAAGAAAATGTAGAGTAATGCACATTGGGGCAAAAAATCAAAACTTCACTTATCAGCTAATGGGTTCTGAGCTGCCTGTGACAGATCAGGAAAGAGATCTTGGTGTGCTAATAGACAGCTCAGTGAAAGTGTCAACCCAGTGTGTGGCAGCAGTGAAGGAGGCCAATTCCATGCTAGGTATCATTTAAAAGAGGGATTGAAAATAAAACAGCCAACATTATAATGCCATTGTACCTGGAGTATTATGTACAGTTCTGGTTGCTGCATCTCAAAAAAGACATCGTGGAGCTGGGAAAGATGCAGAAGAGAGCGACTAAAATGAGGGCTGGGCTGGGGCACCTCCCTTATGAGGAAAGGCTACAGCATTTGGGGCTCTTTAGTCTAGAGAAAAGGCACCTGAGGGGGGGGACATGACTGAGACATATAAAATTATGCAGGGGATGGATAAAGTGGATAGAGGGAGCTCTTTTCCCTCTCATGCAATACTACAGACATCTACTCAAATCGAGCGTTGGAAGAGTGAGAACAGATAAAAGAAAATATATTTTTACCTAGCGTGTTGTTAGTCTGTGGAACTCCTTGCCACAGGATGTGATGGCATCCGGCCTAGATGCCTTTAAAAGGGGATTGGACACATTTCTGGAGGAAAAGTCCATCACAGGTTACAAGCCATGACAGGGGTGTATAATCTCCAGGCTTAAAAGGAAGGTACCTCCAAATGCCAGATGCAGGGGAAGGGTATCAGGAGACAGGGATCTAGTGGTCTCATGTGCTTCCAGAGGCATCTGTTGGAGCCACTGTGAGATACAGGAAGCTGGACTAGTTGGGCCCTTGGCCTGATCCAGCAGGGCTCTTCTTATGTTCTTATGTACATGCAAACACATATGTATTGCCTAGACTCCTTGTTAACATTAGTAACTGATTCAGAAATTTGCTGAAAGGGTTGAGAAAATGAGAGTGAGCATCTGAACAAGCTCTGTTTTCCTGCCTTCTTAAGTTCATATTTTAAGCAATTTGAAGTTAAGTGTCTCAAAGAGGCAGAAGAAGTGTACTGGAGAAGAATGGCTTTACTCAGTCTTCTTTCTCTGGAGCAAGTAGCTCCACTGCCTCCCTGGCACACAGATTTGAACTTGACAAAGGCAGTTGGCACCACTGACACTTCTGAAGTACATGTACAATGGAAATAGTTGGCAGCCCCGCCTTCGTCGCCCATGCAAGAAACTCTAGTCCTTGCTGCTCAAGGGTCACGAAAACAGGCCAGCTTTTGACCTAGAAGCATAATGGAGAAGCGTGGCACTGCCCTGTTTCCCTCCTATTCTGGGCAAGGAGCTCCTTTTCCCTTTCTAACATGTTTGGACTATAGCAAGAGCCAAAGAGTACAGTATTACAACAGCCCAAGACTAATTATGAAGAAAATGAAGAGGATTGGTAGCTCCCCTTTCCCTCATCTCATGAGTAGAGATGGGGGCTTCATATTCATATATGAATACGAGGCCCCCCAGCACAAGTGGCCAGCCTGATTACCTCCCACCCCACCCCCGAGACCTCACAGGGCCACTTACCTGGAGGAATCTCTCCTTTGCCCCAATCGCGGCAGTAGCTTGGATGCCACAGCCCCACCTCTCTGCTTGCCCAGCCACACCAGCAAGGGGGCAGGAGGACAAGTCTCCCTGCTCAGCTGCGGAGTGGTTGGGTGAGCAGGGCGGCGGGGCTGCAGCAGCCAAACTACTGCCGTGATTGGGACAAAGGAGATGATGCCGGCCACATTAATTATATTTTGAAGCAACTGGAGTTAGGGCCATTTGAGAGAGATTTACTTAATGGGGAATTAACAGCAGTAGACAAATGTAGCAGTTGAGTTTTAATTTGGGAGCCTTTCGTGGCTTTCTCTATGCAGTTCTCCCAACAGGAGATAGTTGGTTCCCAGAAATGAGATGAATTGTCCTTCATATCAACTTAAGACCTGCTTCACGTAATGGCCTATATTCTTCTGTGGCCAAGAAGCTTAGTCAGTCTTAATTACACCATCCTTTCTCAGTTTAACCTACCCTACAAAATGATTGTGGGGCTTATATGACAGAGCCCTATAAAAACTGCAGGGTGGCCTTTGGAAGCTGACAGAAATGCAAATATAATGGAATATGCTGTTTTCTTCTGGACTCTCTCTCTCTCTCTCTCTCTCTCTCTCTCTCACACACACACACACACACACACACACACACACAGTTTTCTTCTGGACTCTCTCTCTCTCTCTCACACACACACACACACACACCCACACACACACACACACAGAGAGAGAGAGAGAGAGAGAGAGAGAGAGAGAGAGAGAGAGAGAGAGAGAGAGAGTTTTATTAGCCAGTTCTGCAAAAGTAATTGATTCTCACTTAGTCTGGTTCTATTTAAAACTTCTTTTTCTTGGCAGGTGTTCTGGGGCTTGGATAAGAAGCTTGCTCAGCGTAAGCATTTCCCATCTGTGAACTGGCTGATCAGCTACAGCAAGTACACTCGTGCTCTGGATGAATACTATGACAAGCACTTCACGGAGTTTGTCCCCTTGAGGACCAAAGCCAAGGAGATCTTACAGGAGGAGGAGGATCTTGCAGAGATTGTACAGCTGGTGGGGAAGGTGAGTGGAGAAGAAGGCTCTCAAAGGACAAAGGGGAAATATGCCGAGATATTAGATAGCGATTTTAATCTAAAGAACAAAGATGAACTAGCAGAACAAGTTATTATCTTAGACTGGTGGTCAATAAACTTGTTGAAATCAAGATACAGTGGTGCCCTGCAAGACGATGTTAATTTGTTCTGTGAAAATCGCTGTTTTGCAAAAACATCATCTTGCAAAATGCGGTTCCCCTTTAGAATGCATTGAAATCCATTTAATGCATTCCAGTGGGGAAAAATCGCCATCGTTTTGTGAAAATCGTCCATAGAGAAACCATTTCGTGAAGCGCGGATGAGCTGTCAAAAATCTCTGTCTTGCGAAAAACGATCCCGAAAACACCCGTTTTGCAAGTAGCGGACTCAGCTGTCAAAATCGTCGTCTTGCAAAAAACAGTCCCGAAAAAAAAGTCTTGCGAAGCACGGACTGAAACATCGTCCAGTGAAAATCGCCCATAGGAAACACAATTTGGAAATTGTGAAGGATTGTGTGGTAAAGTGGGCTCAAAATATAGGTCATAATATAGGACTAAGTGCCTGGTCACAAATTTGGCAACGAAATATTAAAATGACTAAATCTATAAATGTAAAAGAAAATATACACAAAATGTTTTACCAGTGTTATGTAACACCAGAGAAATTAACAAAAATGTATAAAAATGTTTCTAATAAGTGTTGAAAATGTGAAAAGAAAGTAGGTAGCTTCTATCATGTGTGGTGGACATGCAATAGGACCAAGGACTTTTGGAAAATAATCCATGAAATGATACAGAAAAATTTAGGGGTTAAAATTGCTTTGACACCAGAAATCTTCTTGTTGAATATATTACCAGCTACACTTGAAAAAAAGCAAGACCTATTTGACCTTACATCTGATAACGGCAGCTAGAATTTTATATGCCAGTAAGTGGAAGACTACAAAGGTACCGACAAAGAAGGAATTTATTGAGAAGATTTTGGAAGTAGCAGAAATTGATATTTTGACAGATACACTAAATGACAAACTGGATAATAATAAATGGGAACCTCTTTACATCTGGATGAAATCTACATCAATTTAAGTAGAATAGATTAATACTATGTTAGAGAGTATAAGACAAGATTAAATGAATGGAATATATTGTAATAAATCACTCTCGTTACAACGGATAGAAAAGTAGAAAAAAATATAATAAAAATATTTTCTGAAAAAGATTATGCTGGGGATAGATAAAGTCAATAGAGAGAAGCTCTTTTCCCTCTCATGCAATGCCAGAACCAGGGGACATCCACTCAAATCGAGTGTTGAAAGAGCGAGAAGTGTTGCAGTGTTGTGTGTTCATCATGCAACTGTGACTGTGTATGACTGTGTACATATGTGCATGAGGCCTGTTTGTTATTTGTATAATTATATTGATAAACATTCAAAGAAAAGTGGGGAAATTGGCACACTAATGTATTTCTATATTGTCTGCTAGTATAACATAAAAATGAATCCAAAAGAGGGGGGGGAAGGATGTAAATGAGCTTACAATGTAGGGGTGAGGAAGATCTTTTTTCTGTTGAGGGTTGCATTCCCTTGGCATGATCTGCTGGAGAGGTGCCTGTTTGCAGTTGGTGGGTGCAAAGAAGAGATGGGCACAAACCGCGGTTTGGTGTAGCACGCGTGCAGGTGTTCCACAGGCACCCTTCCCCTCCTCCAGCAACAATTGTCCATTCACCACCAGCAGCGCATTTCCCTACTCTGCCTCCTCCAGCGACTGCCCACTCAGATGGAGAGGCAGGGCAAGGAAACCTGTGGCGGAGGGAAGCACACTGCTGCTAGTGAGTGGACGATTGCGTGGAGGAGTTGGGAGAGGGAAGCATGCTGCTGGCAGTGGGTGGGCGATCATGTGGAGGAGGCGGGGAGGGAAGCGTGCGGCACGCGCAGAACACCTGTGTCGTCCCTGCACTGAACCGTGGTTTGTGCGCATTTCTAGCCCAAAGTCAAAACTGAGGAGAGCCACCTCATGGTGCTGGAAGAGAGACGGTACTGTGGCCAGATTTTTAAGTCACTTCATGGTGGCTTTTCAACTTAAGTGAAATACTAAACTAAGTGGAGTTTGCAAATTGCAGATTCCTGCAATAATAATTGAACTAGAAGGATTTTGCATGCTAAACAGACCTTTTTCTCCCTTCCTCTCTCTAGGCTTCCTTGGCAGAAACAGATAAAATAACATTGGAAGTTGCCAAGCTCATTAAGGATGACTTCCTGCAGCAAAATGGATACACACCTTATGACAGGTATGAAGTAGACAGTTTCTCTTCCTCTTTCACAAGCTTTAAAATGCCTGCTTGAGATATTGCTTCAGTGTAATTCAGCAATCCCTTGCAAATCAAGAAAACAGGCACTTTGCAGGGAAACAAGGCAGCTTCATTCCTATTCCAAAGTTGGGTAAGCCATGGACAGGTTGCTACCTCTCCAACCTGGGAGAGATACAGTCCAGTTGATGTGCTGGGCTGTGAGGAACAAAATATTTGTTCTAGTATTGCTAAGAGCCATGCCAGGGCAGCACTTATGATTGTGATTGCCAGTCCGCGGGTGGGGAGAAAAGCTTTAGCTTCTGTAGTAGTTGGGGTTGACTGCTTCCCTGATCGTACTGGCAACAGCAGAGAAGCAGTGACACTGTTTAACCTTATTCCCATCCCAGCAAGATCGTAATTGCTTAGGGTCCTAAGCCAGAATCCTAATGTTGATTTGTATGTGCATACAAGAAAGTGCATAAATAAAATTACGGCTCATTAACAAGATGCTAGTTATGGGTAGCACCTTCTTAATTAGCAGTAATTTGCTACAAGAACTTAGGCAGTTTCCTCTACACAAGTGTTAATTTGCAGCAGAGTTCTGGCCATACTATTCTGATATATTTCAACTGTTTTTTACTGTCATCCAATAAAAATGCTATTCCATTCTTTACATGTCTGTGTGGGAGTGTTCTTGAACATGTTGCAGGAACATATGCTCACCATTAGCATTTTCATAGTACAGCAACATTTTGTTCTGAAGAATGAGAGCCCAAGAGTAAAATTCTCTGAAAGGTGAAAGCATGAACATTCATTTAGATTCATTTAGCGGCTTTTCGGTCTTATGACTCAGTAACTATACTATTTCAGGTTCTGCCCATTTTATAAGACAGTGGGGATGCTCTCCAACATGATTGCATTTTATGATATGGCACGTCGAGCAGTTGAAACTACAGCCCAGAGTGACAATAAAATTACTTGGTCCATTATCAGAGAGAACATGAGTGAGATCCTCTACCGGCTCACCTCTATGAAATTCAAGGTATGTTGTTTATTTTGGCATTCCTTCTCTTTTCTGTGCTCCGGGACTGGGGCACAAGTTCTTAGAATTTGGACTTTCCTCTGGGGAAAGCTTTGAAAAATTCAGGCATCTTTTACTCAACTAGGAATATCTCATCTTCATAATTGCTATATTTAAACAAAAAACTAAAGAGATGTGATAGACAATATTTACTCCAAAGTGACCCTGCTAAATATAATGTTTGATGGCTTTATAAGTACTTGCTGCGGTTAGTAAGACAAGTTGGGCAGCTTTTATTCCATTCCTGTACCTTCAGGGCAGGATCAGTGGCCTTCTGCATGTTTTTTGGCCCACAGCTCCCATCAGCTTTGGTGATGTTGTAGCTGGAAAACATTTGGAGGGTCACAGTCATCCTCCTCCATCGCTGTGGGCAGAGACTATTCAAGGGGGAATTTCGTGCCAGCCACTTCTGCTTTCCAAAATATGCTTAAGCTGTTTCTTAGCCCTGACTTGTTAAATTTCAGGACCCAGTGAAAGACGGAGAGGCAAAGATCAAAGCAGACTATGCCCAGCTTTTTGAAGACATGCAGAATGCATTCCGCAGTTTGGAAGACTAGAGCATGGCCTTCCTGGAGCCCCAACTTGAGTGCGTTCCTCATCTCACCCTTCCTGTTTTACCAATGATAGAAGATGTACACTTTGCTGAAAAATTATTGTATCTTTAAAACATTCCTGTTTGGTTTGATAGCCCTCCTTGTGTAAGTGTGAATCTGAGCTTAATCGTCAAAAGCAGATCCTTGTAAAGGTTCCTGTAGGGCTGGAAGTGTCCTCTGCCAGACTGACCTCTTAGCAGACAGATTCTCTCTTTTTGGAAGAGAACCAAGAGAGGCAAGAGGGTAGATTGCTTCGGGGAGGAGGAAAGAACATGCAGGCTGTTGAATTCTGATGACACCAGAACAGTGGAAGCAGTATTTCTGGTTTAGAACTATGCATTTGTGGTAGTTCTGATGCTTCAGAGATAGGATTTATTTATTGTACTTCAAAGCTGCTCTTTGCCCCCATGAAAAACACAGGCATACAGCTGAGAATACTTAGTTTCAGTATGTCTTTGACACTTCCCTGTTTCAGCAGGTGTGCTAAAAATCTTCAGGATTGGAACTGCTGAATGAAGAGAAGCAACTATTCTTATCCAAGGATGTACAACTTTTCTTTAAATATAGATTATATTTGTTACTCAAAGCCATGGCTGCTTACAATTCTTACAGGAATACCTCTTGCCCCTCCTCTTATGTGCTCCCCTGGCCCCCCACCTGGAAACTCAGGCACATCGATGTGTGCAGCTTCTGCATCCTAATTTTCTTTTTCTCTAATGCCAGGTGTACGATAAACTGTGGACCACAAATCCAGACTTTTCCCCATTTTCTGCGGTGTTTCTAGCAGAATCTCTTAAGTTTATTAGAGCAAAATAAGAAACTCTAAATGGTTTTCTTTGACTCGTAGGTAAAAATAAGAAACTCAGTTCTGTAGAAGTCAAGACAGCAAGTTTTAAGGGAATATCAGTGCTGCAAACTTTGAATTTACAGAACGGAAGGTTCCCAAAGATCAGCCATTCCTGTCCTGCCTCTGATTTGCAAAACACATTAGTGACCCTGCTCAGATATTTCCATACCTCAGATCAGTTAACTATGGTTCCTGAAGCTCATATATAATCCCACTTCCAGTTACAACAAAGAGAATTCTAGTGTATCTAATCAGTGTAAATGAATGCCCATTGCACCACTGTTGTGAAATGGGATTCTAGCAAAAGCGAGAGAGAGAGCGTGCTTTCTCTCTCCAGAACTCTTTTCTGGTGGGTTCCCCCCCCCCCTTGGGCAGAATTTTAACTATCTTACTACTCTGTACAGCAGCAAACCTGGTAATAGGACTGAAAAACAGTTGAATGTTGCACATGGAACTTGTACATTTGTACAGTCAAGTGTAAGGCAAAACGCTCCAAATCTCTCCCTCCACCAGTTGAATGTGTTTGCAACAGGATTGCATTCACTTTGGGACTCTCCACGTCTGCAGCAAGGGGTATTAATTTTCATTGTGCTATGTTTACAAAGAGTGGTGTACGAATGATTAGTGTAAAGCTCTATTTTGTTAAAATCCTAATTGACTGTATTGCATTGTAGCATTTTGTGATCCAGCGGCTTT
Organism: Pogona vitticeps; assembly: GCF_051106095.1. Taxonomy (NCBI): domain Eukaryota; kingdom Metazoa; phylum Chordata; class Lepidosauria; order Squamata; family Agamidae; genus Pogona; species Pogona vitticeps. Next base: position 189,505,696 of record NC_135784.1, on the reverse strand, counting down.
TAAGATGAGGCTGTGAGGTTTTACAAAAGATGTTTAATGCAGCTATTTATTGTCCTGTCCCTACCCAGAACTAGCAGTTCAGGTTCAAATATATGTCCATTTGTGTTGTACCTGTTTTCAGTGTTAAAAAAAGCCCCTATGTTCACTGTATTACTGCAAACTCTTTGATTCATCAACAAGTAAAAAGAATTTGGGGGGGGGGGGTCCTGTATAGTACATTGTATCTGTTGCTAAAAGTTGTGTACATTTGTTCAGATCACTGAGAATAAAAAGGGTAGTGAGAATGTAACTTTGTCCTGTCCTTCATGTAGCCAGCTGCACTCATTCCTGGAGATGTCTGATGTGGCTACAGTGACACGCGCCCTTGTTACAGCCAGGCTGGGGCTGCCTATGGAGAGTCTCTGGAAGTTTCAGCGGGTCCAAAATGCAGCAGCCAGATTGCTGACTGGGGCTGATTACAGGAATCACAGACCCCCACACCCCACCCCTTACAGCAACTCCACAGGCTGCCGGTTCATTGCCAGTCTGAATTCTAACTGCTGGTTCTGATCCATAAAGCCCTAAATCAGAGGTCCCCAATCTCCGGTCCGCAGCCCAGGGCCAGACCGGGCCGCCGAGACAGACCTCCCGCCCCACCCACTGCACACACTCACCCCTGCACAGCCCATTTGTGCCTTTGCACGCACTCTAGCACGCCCATGCAAGCGTCGTGCTGCTGTTTTCACATGCACACAAGCGTGAGTGCACTCGTGAGAGTGCTTGTTCACACATGTGCATGAGTGGGGAGGGGTGCCCCACCTTCCCAAGCCGGTCTGCGGACTGAAAAAGGTTGGGAACCGCTGCCCTAAATGGTTTGAGCCCAAGCCATCTCAAGGATCACATATTAGTGTTAAGATCATCAGGAGAGGCCTTTCTCTCAGTCCTGCCACTTTTAAAGATGCATTTTGTGGGGACGCAGGAAGTATTTCTCATCAGACAGGCTTCTCCTGAGTGGGGTTTTTAAACAGATTAAAAAATATTTTAAATGAGCAAAATAAAGCTTTTTGAGCTTCTAGTTAGCTATTCCTGAATCTAGAGCCTCAGTATGAAAACAAAAGCCAAAGTTAAATAATTCCTGCCAGCCTTATCTGTGTAGCTCAGTCTCAGCTTCTGCCATAATAGGTTTATGATAGACTGGAAATATATTTTTGGATTGAGAACTCAGAGGGGGCTGCCTCTCACTTTCTGAATTCTCATGTCTTGGGCCATTCTTGATTACAGAACATTTTGCTGCCTGAGGCAGAGCACAACATCGTGCCCACTCCCCATCCCTGATTCCATGTAGAGGAGTTGATTGGTTTGGCAGCTAAATCTTACTTCAGCAGTCCTAAAAGGGCACCCTCTTCACCATATCTGAGGCCAGAGGCAGTACTCTTGCATAGTTTTGAATTCCTGGTTAAATTCCTCTAGCTGCACAGCAGAAGTGCAGAGACTCACAGAGCAGAATGTAAGACCGTTGGTCCTTTTCCTCAGGCAGCCCCTCTGTTTTGGCGGGAAATAAAATAGGCTGAGTCTGTATAACATTAACATTGGAACTTTTATTCAACTCCACTTCCTCCAGCACATCTTTGAACTGGTTCAACGGGTTCAAATTAGGCAACAGGCCGTCCTCAACAATATTCAAACTCTGATCAAATTCCCATGGTGTTACAGGCAGCGGACCCCACATGGTCCCCTCGGCTCCCCCTGAGGAGGTGGGAGACTCCTCATGGCACAAATGGTCCCACAGCATTTATGTCTATACCACCCTCTTTCGTCGGGACCTTCGTGTTCTTCAGCTGTCAACTATTCACGCTCGCGTTGTAGCTCTAATTCCCTGGGCGCCACAATCACATTCCATTCCTTTATCAACTTACGCAGAGTAGTCTCTGTCACTCTTGGAGGATCGGGTAGCAGGCCTCCCTCTTTCAAATGGGGAAAGTCTTTTAACAACCCCTGGGTGCGGACCTTCTCAAATGCCCTACGTCTTTCCTCCCTCTTCTTTCTCTCATAGTCTTCCACCACTGAACTAAACCATACCATACCCTCCTCATTCTTATAACCCCCTCCAACTGTCACTTCAGACTCCTCCCACTCCTCGTCTGCCAAGCACACTTCTACTTTCACCTCTCCCCCTTTCTCTTTCGTCTCCTTTCCCTTTTCTTCTTCACTTTCACCACTAACTCGTCGACTCTTTTTTCCATCCTCTTTTTCCACTTTTACTTCTGCGGACGGCACACTCTTTATTTCCTGCACCTTCACACAGAATTACCTTCAAGTTCCTCAGATTAGTCCACCGTTGTACTCATTAACTGGCACAGTCTCAGTGACTGAGACATTAGTAACAGAAAAAGAAGAGTTTCATTACAATTGAACAAATCAAACAACAAATAACAAAACATGGCTGCTGTCAGCAACAGGCTTCAATAGCTGACAGACTCCCAACAAACAGAGAGGGTGGACATGAAGCAGAGAGCCAGGGCTCTCTGGATCAGAGGCAAGAAGGAACAATTGGTTACTGCTGATAGTCAGCCCAGCCCAGCCCAGCCCAGTAAGATCATTTCCAGCCACGCTCACTGGAGGCAGCACATGAGGTAGCAATAACTCCAACAGGAACTGCCTCCAACGCAGCATTGCTCAACTCTGTGCCCCAACATTTGTTGGCTTGAACAGCCACCTCACTCTGCCTAAAGATAGAGCTGGCCCTGCCACAACTCTCCATGAATCATTGCCTCAGGCCACAATGATTTGTGGGGGTGGAGTGTATTAAGTTCAATAAAGTATGTGACATTTGTCATGGAGTCATTAAGAGTCTGTATGAGAAAATGTGATGGGTACAAATTATACTTTCAGGAAAACAGGACAGTAATGGAAGAACAATGTTTTGGCCAGCAACACTGTATGCAGGGGGGAACCACACCAAGATCCAAACTGAAACTGGATGACAGGAAATGGTTGGGGAGTAGAAAATGAAGGAAAACTCATCTTTGCCTCCCCCTCCCAACAATATTCTGTTTCCATCACATTTATTACTTACATTTATATCCTGCCTTTTTCCATTTAGCTCAAGTCGGCATATTTGGCTCTCCTTCCCGTTTTGTCCTCCCAACAACCCTGCAACTGAGCAACACTCATGTAGGAGGTTTTGTGGCCAGGTGGGAATTTGAACCGAGGTGTCTTGAGCCCAACACGCTGACCATTATTGCACACTGTCCTGTGTTCACAAAGTAACAAATAAGATACCAGGAAGTGGCCGTTTTATGGCCCAAAATATAAGCTGCTATTTGCATTTCAAAGGAAGCTCCTTTGAAATGGCACTAGAAGTTTCAAACAAAATATCCACTTCCTGGTATCTTGCTTGCAAAATTGGGAGGACAACCCTGGCAGGAAGAGCTGCCCTTGCCGAATTCTGAGGCTAACCAGAATTTAAAAGAACCAGAATTACATGCCAACTGGGTTCACATGATCAAAAGCACATCTCATTTGGTCTTTGTCCCTAAGGACAGGATAGTCATAAATCTACTATCAAGCCGTGAAATAGATTCTAGGTGGAGGCTGACCACTAGCTTTGAATATTAAGTATTAAGACATTTGGAAAATACCCAGTGTCAAAATTTGCAAAGACAAATAGATTTAGTTGCCTGAAATCAACTGCCTTAAAAAAACACCCAAAATTTGCAGCCTCAGTATCAAAAATACCCCTGCAACATTAGAGGGCATTGTGGTTAGAAAACTTGCAAGTAATAGGGAAATGAGAGAGATGTGTAAGCTCCAGCAAGGAAAGTAGAAAGCAGACAAGGGCTGCTTGGCTTGTCACACTTAGCTCCGTCTGGTACCTGTATTTAGAGCTGCAGACTGTTATAAAGCACAGTGGCCACAGACAGTAGCATGGCTTTACAAAGTAGCATGGGGCAAATGATACTTTGTAAAGCCATGCTACTGCCCTATTTTATGTAGCTACTCCTTGAACTCACTGACTAGCCTAAAAACAATATACACCTAGAACCCCCACATCCTATGGGAATTGATTCCAAGACCCCTGTTGTCTATGTATGTAAATATATGTGTGTGTGTGTGTGTGTGTGTGTGTGTGTGTGTGTGTGTGTGTGTGTGTGTGTGTGTGTGTGTGTGTGTGTGTGTGTGTGTGTGTGTGTGTGTATTTTCACATGCATTACCAGAACTGGCCATGAGAGGGTGCTAGAGTATCATAGCACAGTCTCTGTTTCCCTCTAGTGCTGGTTCTGGTAATACATGTGAAAATAGTTTATACACACACACACACACACACACACACACAAATGTGTTATATATTCAGACTGTGGGTAAGCAAATCCATGGATACAGGGGTCTTACTGTAATTATCTCACTCCCCCAACCACTGTAATGCTAATTACAGTGGTTGGGCATTACAGTTGTTAGCATTACAGTGGTTTGGGGAGTGAGCACTGTAATGCTCACTCCCCCAACCACTGTAACGCTAACAACTGTTGCTAATCCCCTCCATGTACCATCAACTGTCCAAATCACTGTTCCTAAGTAAAATAGTAACAGAATTGGAGCACAGAAAGCATGGTCCTATGTGTCGCTGGAAAGAACCCTTGTCTCTCCACCATATTTTTCCTAATACTTACCCACCCATCTAACAGGCTCTAACAATTCACCCACAAGTGACTGTGTCCCATCTAAAGGCAAAGGGTAGGTTATAACTCTGTTTGATCACTAAAATAATCATGAACAAATGCTAGCTTTTGGCCGACATGGGTCTCCATAAGGAGTACAAGTCTAGCGTAAGAGGCTGTCAACTGAGCATAGTGTTCTCCTAAAGGCAAGGCAAGCCCACTGAAGTAACGTCTAAGTCTCTTGTACACATTAAAGTTTGCCTTTCCAGACTCTTTCAAGCAGAGAGTCCATCGGGCCTGACTTATTTCTGAAGCTTCTGGAAAGCAAAGGCATGTTCTTGCTCCTCCCCCCACAACAGCCCATGGAGATCAGTCTCCTGGAACCTCATACCAGGCCGGACTGCAGGAGTGGCCTGGAGATGCCTCTTCTCGTGAGAGACTTTCACTCGGGTGCTTGCTGCTTTGATCCTGGGCAGAAAGCCATCTGCCACAGGAACGAGCCATTTTGCCACAAAGTCTGATAGATTCACCTTTCCCTGGTTCTCAGTTTCTCAACTCTTGCTAATGACCATTATCTCAAAAAACAAAACAAAAAAACAATCAAAAACAACAAAAAAAACACCACTTGTTCTTCTTGAGGCAGTGCAACAGTACACCAAGAACCTTGATTTCCAAGTGTGCAAATTATTATTTTCTACAGATTGTCTCTATTCAAGAGTAAAAATAGATGTCCACATTTTTCAAATGTCACTTTCTAATAAATTACAAATGTATGTTCTCTTCCGATTCTTTCCCTGAGAATTGGGCAGCTTTTCAGAATCATGACACCTGGATGTTTTGAGAAATGACTTTGTAAGATAAAATGTTAACATAACTGAAGATAATCAGCATTTTTCAAAACATTCTGGATAACCAGTGGTGCTCACTTTTACTGACTCTTCACCGTTGAGCCCATGAACCGGAGTAAGAAACTTGACGTTCTTGAACTCCGGTTCCCATCAGTTCCACCCATTGTAGTCAAAGGTGAGAGAAGATGGCAACAGCTGCTCAACATCTGGAAGGGCCAGAGGTTTCCACATATCCCCTAGAAAAACAGCTTTAATTTCTCCTCATGCGGCCACTTCCTGGGTGTTCTTTTGGAGAGTCTGGGAACAACTTCATCCTATAGTGGGAGAGCTGATCCAGGCGGCCTTCCATGAACAGCACAACTGAGGTTGAAAAGCTGAGTTGGTTTTCTCTGTTCAAGCTTTCATGATCATAACGAGTTTTTATCTTTACTAGGACCAACTGGATCAGCATGTTACCCTAGTTCAGTGGTGGCAAACCTTTTTGTGCTCGCGTGCCCAAATTGGGGGGAGGGGGACAGTGGGTGGCGTTCCACCGCCACAATAGCCAGACCCGTAAGACCGGAACCAGAAGTGGCGGTTTAAGGGTGAATCATGGCGACGGACCCGGAGGACCTGGAAGTGGTGGCGGAAGGGGGAATCCCGGCTGCAGCCGCCTCATGAGGTTTGGCTACGCAGGGGGGCGGGGGGAGTAGTGACCTATGGCTCACGTGCCAGAAGGGCTGCGTGTGCCAGCTGTGGCACGTGTGCCATAGGTTCGCTATCACTGCCCTATTTCCTCACACAGTAGGAAGCAAATCTGAGAATCCAATCCTTGCGGAACAAGACCTTGTTCTTTTCATAAGAGACAAGAAACAGAGCTGCCATGGGATCTATCTTTTCATAGCAGCCAACTTTAAATTGCATTGCATTGTAAATAGCCTTTAAAATGCACTGGGAATGACAGACATGAGAGTAATGTGGTGAGTAATGCTGATTGAAAAATGTAGGGACCAGTTAAAGGCAACAGGCTAAATTCAGTTGTTAGTTCCAAACGTAGTACGCGTAGATCCACTGAATCTGTGGGATTTTTCTTAACAATTCCCATTTGTTCAGTTGGTTTACTCTAGTTGGGATGAAAAACTGGCCTGGCCTTTTTAATGAAAATGTGTATCTTTTAATTTTCTTAATAAGCACCAGTCCTTATAGAGCAGTGGTGTCGAACTGTGGCCCTCCAGATGTTCTTGGACTTCAACTCCCAGAAGCCTTCACCACCACCTCTGCTGGCCAGGATTTCTGGGAGTTGAAGGCCAAGAACATCTGGAGGGCCACAGTTCGACACCACTGTTATAGAGCCTCGTGGCGCAGTGGTTAAACTGCTGTACTATAGCTAAAACTGTGTTCACAACCGGGGGGGTTCAATTCCAGGTAGCCAGCTCAAGGTTGACTCAGCATTCTATCCTTCCAAGGTCAGTAAAATGAGTACCCAGTTCACTGGGGGTGTGTGTGCAATGTGTCGCCTACATAATTTATAAAATGCCCAGAAAGTGCTTGAAGCACTATGGGGCGGTATATATAAGCAGCATGCTTTGCTTATGGAAAGTTGATCTCAGACAATCAAACTGCTCTTTTGAATTTTAATACCCCCCCCCCGAAGATTCATACATTTCTCTGGCTGTTATATTTATATTTTATTTATTTAATTTTTATCCTGCTCCCATTAGTGTCACAGCACTACTCTAGGCAGGTAACAGTTCGTAAAACAGAAAACAGAAATAAAAAATATATATATTATATAATATATATATATATAAAAGTGATGCCACAAAAAAGGGGTTGGGGGAAAGCAACTATTTAAATTAAAAGCAAATCAGGATATTCCATACAATAAAACACATAAATTGTTTGTCTTATTTACACCAGTGATAACTTTCCTAGTAAAAATAACTCATATGAGTGTGGCAACTTAAACAGTTTGAAAAAAAAAATCCAAAATTCCACTCATGCTTCAATGGAAAAAAACACTCCAGACACTAGATTTTCTATTTTAAAAAGTTATACAGTAATTTCAATGTTTGCAATAATAATCTGTAGTACACTACTGTGCAAATATTTTCTTTATTTATATCAGAAATATATATTAATATAATACATTTATGTAATTTTTCAGATACTATATTATACATGAGAAAAACTTAAATAATATAAAGTCTCCTTCAAATGCTGAGATGGGTACAAAACTCAGAAATGTCCTCCTTTCCATATGCGGGCCAAAATATCCGACACACAAGTCATGATTTCGATGCCCTGTCTTGTTGGTTAGGTTGCCTCCTGGATGTTTAGACATATCAAGACCTGTCGAGGCCTCGTCTGACTTAGGAACTCCACTTCATTGGAGAGAAATCGCCTCAGAGATTCTAGAAGGAATATGGAAACTCATTATTGTGAATTCATAAATACCGCTAGGCATGGGTACAAGGCCTGTGTCTCAGCTGTTGTCTAGCTACCATGGGTGTTCATGACCCCTCCCTTTTGTTTGCAGTGCTCACCATCGCAAAAATGTACTCAGAAGGAAGGGGAGCAGCTGTCTTGCTTCCCCAATGCAGTCTTTGGCCTTGTGACTCAACCATGCTCCAACTCTTGCATCCTAACTACCGGTGTGAAGCACGGGGGGGGGGGGGCATATTGTCACTCTTTTCTCGAACTCTGCCAGAAAGAGGGAAACGGTATTTTCCCAGATGTTCTGCTCCTTAAAGATTTATGACTGCAACATGTTACGAAGGCTTTGGTGGCTGCTTTAAAAAAAAATTGACACATCCATGAAATAAAGCTTCATCAACAGCTATTTGCCTTCCTAACAGACCCTCTTTTTCCCCCTCATGCACACATCCCACAAAGAATATTTCAGAACTGTATTTTTAATTTAAAAAAAAAATCAGGCAGAAACAGACGTTCTGCAGCCTAGCTTTGTCTAACTCCCACCGCCACGTTGAGCAGCATCGGCCATAATGTCCTTTTGTATGCTGTTGTTAAAGTGACAAAAGCCCCTTTCCCCCTTGATCTCCAGTCACCGTTTCTGCTTGCTGACCTTCTCTTCACTACTTGGTCCCCCTGCGCTGCTGGGCAGAAGGTGAGGCCTGGTGAGTGTCTCTTATAGAGCGCTGTGCTGAACTCTGCAGCCCCAGACTCGTCACTGACCACTGCATCAGCCCCTTGGGGACAAACGCTGCCCCTTCTGGCACCCTGCAGGCTTTTCTAGCACCCTGCAGGCTGGATGCGGCCCACGCGTTGTAGTTTGGAAACCCCTGTTCTAGACAGGGGGAGCCTCTAACTTTACAACTTTTACACCAAACACCACATTCCTCACCCCATCATGGTTTTCAGACCCTGGTACAGAGTGCAAATTGCCAGTTATCTCCAGGACCATAAATGATGCTCCTCCTCCAATTTACAAAGACAAAATAAATAAATAAATAAATAAATAAATAAATAAATAAATAAATAAATAAATAAATAAATAAATAAATAAATAAAACAAATAAAAATAAAAATACATTTTAATCACATCGTCTGAATCCTGTCCTGTAAGCATCATCAGTCTTAGTGATTTTTTCACACATTAAAAAAAATCTACCCCCACCCCTCAACAGGAGGGGAATCCCCTGTCATTGTGGGGAAGCCACTGGGGGGGGGGGCTTGAGGATGGTGGGAGAGGTATTTAATTTCAAGAAATCGCCACCAGCAGGATGACTTTGCCAGTGTCAACCATTTTAGGCAATTAAAGACTGATGTCATCAGTTTTATGGCGTATAACAATGCAAACTGGATTTCAACCAATATGGTTAATATCCCTACATCTGATTAGTATCGTTATCATTTGTGTGACTATAAATTTAAATAACCCCAAATCTGTTTTCTTTCTAAGCAGACACAGAAACATATTAGGGGCAACACATACAAATAATCTAAACCTCTCTCTCCTCGAGTATTTAAAAGGAGAGCCACAACAACCCTGTGCTTGTAGTGTGAAGTGACGGATTCTCCTGGGTACAAAACAGAGCAGTGCGATTGCAGACAGTGAACGGTTCGGCACAGACAACGAAATGGAGCAGCTTCCTCTAGGTAACAGCAGCCATCGGAGGCTTGCAGAACTCACTTCCCTGTGTAGGTAGGTCTGCCATGAAGGCTAGAGGTGGGTCTTCTGACTTTGAATGCAGTGTCCAATAAGCAACTCTCCTCCACTGATGTTACTGGATGGCTCCAGGGATTGATCCAATGGGGAAAGTGCACCTATGGGGCAGGAGCTCATGTAGCCTCAGGGATTGTTCTGAAGTCCAAATTAAGCACAGTATGCGTTCGTCCGTGTTTCTTCCCTCAACACCATAAGCTTGTTTATCACCAAGATTGTCTAATGCCAAAGGCCTGCCTCTACTTACCTGTCCCTCGAACCTCTGAGGGTTTTCTGTCCAGTTGGCAGGTCAACAGAATAGTCCGGCAGACAACTGGACTTCTGCACAAGCTTCTCAGGTACCACGTTAATACATCTTCATGCTCTTCGGTTCCCTATCAAAAGCAGGTGGTTATGGGCACTGTACTCGGTGCAATGAAATACACAGAAGATCACCAGGAAAATTTACCATTCAGGTTTGGAGTTGGCAATAACAAAGGAAGCCACTCACCCCAGGCCCGGAGCTAGCGCTGTTGTAAATGCAGACCCTGTCCTTGGTCCGAACATGGATCTGTAGATCGTTCCATTCTTTGGGGCTCAGCCCCAGGACCTGCTGCACCTGTTGGTTCCTGCACAGCACCACAAACTCACTTGTTCCATCTTCTATCAGGATCCTGAAGGCAAAATTAGGGTTTGGAAGAATAATGAGATCACTGGAATTCAATCATGCAGCATTTGTGTATATACAATTTATGCGTACACATGCACACACAGCTGTGTACTAAAGAAGATCTATTAAACAGCTGAGATAAGCTTACTGAAGCCGCTTCTGGTAAAAAACAATCCAATCCTTTTAACATTTCTAAACTTTTTAAACTTTATCTTTATTTGATGTTATGTCCATCATTTTAAATTGTGCAACATTCAGATACAAAAGAATAAAGGAAGAAACAAAGAAAGCACCAAATTATTCTGATTTAGAATAATGGTCTGTTTACCCAGCTGGCTTATTCTGCCCCACATGTGGAGAGGGTAAACGATAATTAGGAACATACTTACTTTGGGCGGCAAAGCAAAGCACCGCACCGCAAAACCAAAACACACATTTAAGTTGGGAATGACATGGAAATTTAATTTCAAACACATTTGTTCAAGGGTGTTGAGTGCTCCAACACCGGAGACATTCAAGAGAAACATAGACAACCACCTGGCAGATATTCTTTGATTTGTATTCCTGCATTGAGCAGGGGGTTGGGCTCAATGGCTTTGTAGGCCCCTTCCAACTTCATGATTCTACAATAATTCGTCAGGCAGTGTTTCATGAGATGGGTTAGTTAGTACAAGAGGTTTCCTGGTCAACCTTGGTTCTGGATCCTCACATCACCCTGCCCTATAGCTTCTCTTTTTATTGTTGTTGTTGTTGTTGTTGTTGTTGTTGTTGTTGTTGTTGTTGTTGTTGTTGTTGTTGTTGTTGTTGTTGTTGTTGTTGTTGTTGTTGTTGTTAATCAATTAATTAATTAATTAATTAATTAATTAAATTTATATGCCGCCCACACTACCCAAAGGTCTCTGGGCGGCTTACAACATTTAAAATACAATAAAATTTAGAACAATTAAAATACAATTAAAATATATATAAAAATTGCCATCGGACCCACAGCAAATATTATTTCAATTAAAAGCCTTCTGGAACAGGAAGGTTTTGACCTGGCGCTGAAATGTCATCAGCGTCGGCGCCGGATGAATCTTTAGAGCAGTGGCTCTCAGCAATGTTGTCAGGCAGTTACTAGTACACAGAACAGGAGAAGAAGCCTGTTATTTCTATGCTCCACTTCTGGGCTTTTTAGTAGTGAGCAATGAAAACTAGTATGTTAGACAAGACAATCCTTTGATCTAACCTAGCAAAGTGTATTCTACTGGTTTTCAAACACAACGCAAAGACCGAACAGCCATTACATTCAAATCCTGAAACTGACTATACAGAATATACACAGATATTGGATTATAAAACCCAAAGAAGGATTTCAAAGGCAAATCTGCAGAATTGCTTCTGTGACATTTACCTGGCACTTGCCTTAATCACCGCTGTACGGGACAAGCAAGGTGCGTTGTTTTGGTTGCATCTCCCCTTGATGGGGAAAAAAAGAGAGAAAGCAGAAAAGGATGATGTCAAACTCAAGCAGGTTCTCCCTGAAGTGGTAAGCATGCACATCAATACAAGGTTCACACAACGGAGTGTTCCTCCATTAAAATAAAAAGTCGGTGAACATGCAAAACTAAAAATGTCTAGTTTCTAGTAAAAAACCCCGGATAAATCCATCTTCAGAGATGGTCTGATAGATAGTACCTGGGTGAATGAGCTGCTGCAGAGGGAACAGATCGCGTGCAAGGACAAAGACAGGACACATTTCACATGGCACTTGACCTGTATTTGGCACAGGCCAGGAGGCTGGAGGGCTATATTGAACAAATATACTCCTGAGAGGATGGAGGTGGAACTCAGCTGACTAGGAACGAAAAGAGAAAATAAACACATGAGCCAAACGCAGGGGAGAGGTAAGTGAGGGGTGCATTTTAGTCGGGAAACAACCAGTGGGGGTTGGTCCTTACTCGGAAGAAGAGTCTTTAGGTGGAGGAGCCAGGACGCATATGTAGCTAGAGGCAACGTAATTACAGTAGACCTTGCCGGACCTGTAATTTAAAGAAACAGAAGTTGAATTCTAAAAAAGTACTACCGTTGGACCACCGAGGGGCCAAAACCCCACCTTTGTCAAGCACTGACACTCTTTTTGTGCCTTTCCTATGTGAACAGTGAACTCAACGGCTCCCTCCCAGCTTAATGCAGTGGTACCAACTACAAAGCACACAATTTTTGACACAATCGCTTTGCTTTTATGCAGCAAGGGGATTAGCACAGGCTTGGAGATTAAAATTTAGATTGCTTTCTCCAGAATTCACCTTTCCCTTATTTTCCCAAGAAATATATCATGACTTTGTTTTAAGCATAGAATATTCAGTTCTTACGCCATCTGTTCAACTGTCAGAGAAAATCATTCAGATGTGAAATATGGGTCTAAGGGATGTCTCAGAATCTAAGAATCCCATTGCTGGTTAGGAAAAAAGGAACAGCCTTACCTAGAGAGAGACCTTGGTAGCCAAGCATTTGCTTCTACTAGCCAACTATGAAGTTCAGTTCCCGTACGATGACACAAAAACAAATCTCAGGTTGGATAAATGCCAAAAAGGCAGAAGGCATTTACTTAGTGGTAGGAATGCAAATTTCCTTTCACTTTAAGCCTATGACGCATTCTACATTGTTTAACCTTTCTTCTTCCGGTCTGTTTTAATGTGCTTCTGCTTTCCTGATACACAAATACGTCTGTTTCACAGAAGCTCAAAATCTTAAAACAACATGGACATGACTGTGCCTTACTTATTTTTAATCCTGCTTGTCTTGAGTGAATAAGCATTTGTCAATCTGTGTAGCTAAAGGGTAAAGACAGGAACCTTGAAGAGGGGAAGGTTCGTGTGTGTGTGTGTGTGTGTGTGTGTGTGTGTGTGTGTGTGTGTGTGCGCGCGCGCGCCCTATTCTCCAATGTACCATTTTTGGGCAAGACACTAAAGTGCATGGCAGTTTCTCAGCTCCAGGGGTTCCTGGATAAAGCAAGTTATTTGGATCCATTTCAATCCAGTTTCAGACCTGGTTATGGATGGAGATGTCTTTGATAACCATGGGGGATGTGCTGTGTGTCAGGGTCTGGACATGGGTACAGTGTCCCTGTTGGTTCTGCTGGACCACCTCTCTAGGACGGGACTTGAAGGCCCTGTTTTACAGCGCTTCGGATGAATTCTCCGAAAGTGGTGCTGGGGAGGGGGGAATGGGGGCTCCTGTTTGGCACCTGGCCCATTAGCCTGCGATGTCCTTCAGGGTTCTCTTTTGTCCATCCTCAATGCTATTTAACATACGTATACAGTGGTGCCTTGCACAACGAGTGCCTCACACAACGATAAATTCACACAACGATGGCTTTTTCTGAAAAATTTGCCGCCTCACACAACGATGTTTCCTATGGGGAATTTTTGCACAACGATGTCTCTTTTCCCTCATTTAAAAGTGCCTTAAACTGTTTGAAAGCTGTTTTAAATGTCCAATGGCTTTCAATGGAGAATAAAGAAATTCACCAAAAATTAACGAAAACTCAGAACACCACCAAATTAAGTTTGCATAGGTTTCAGGAGGTGGGCTAGCGATTGCAAGCATTTAAAACAGGTTTCAAACAGTTTAAGACACTTTTACAGGAGCGAAAACGGACTTCGCAAACCCATTCAAATGCACTGAGTCGGCTTCAATGCATTTCGATTGGGGAACCGCGTTTCCCTCAACGATGTTTCCTATGCCGATTTTCACTTAAGGACGGCAATCCGTTCCAATTGGAACGGATTAACCGGTTTTCAATGCATTCCTATGGGAAATGGTGTTTCACAGAACAATGTTTTCACAGAACGGGTTTTTTTTTTGGAACCAATTAACATCGTTGTGTGAGGCACCACTGTACATAAAACTGTGGGGAGAGGTTTCCAGAACTTTCGGTGCCACCAGCATGCAGAGGGCACGCAAACTCTATTTCTGCTTTCCATCTAACTCCAGGGAAGCTATTTTTGTTCTAAACTAAATTCTGTTGTCAGGACTGCCCTGGACAAGGGCAAACAGACTGAAACCAATCCAGACAAGACAGAGGCGCTCCTGGTCAACTGAGTGGCAGATCAGGAAATAGAGATCCAGTCTGTTCTACAGCTTGAGTGAATGCCTGGATGCTCAGGTATAACTGGTGGTCAGGAGTACATTTACCTAATTAAAGCTTGCATGCTAGAGACATCCGACTTGGCTAGGAGGACACTTGCCTTAGCTACATCCCTCTCAAATCACTGTAACACACTCCATGTGGGATGGCCTTTGAAGACATATCTAAAACTTCAGCTGGTTCAAAATGCTCTAGTCAGGGGTAAGGACAAGGGTTCCGAGTTCGGACATCCACATACCAACCAGCGGATCACGTATGTTATAGCACACCTGGAGATTTTGCGCTCTTGGTTCTGGAAAAGAATCCTGGCTCCCGGTAGCATCCCCCAAAGATCCGGCAGGAAGGCAGGTCCGACGTACACATCCAGCAGAGCTGGGGAACCAGCCGTAGGTGAAACACTCAGCTTCACAGTGTAGCACCAGGGTGAGAGGTTCCCTAAACATGGAGGGACAACACTTTGAGATCTCAAGCCATAGACAGCCTAATGAGAAAAGGCTACTTTCAGAATCAGAATTAGCCCTTCAGAGGTAATCAAAAGTGAATTTATTTCTCCCCTTGCAGAATCATTCTCTTACAGCCATACATACTTGTGAGGGGGAAGCTGATTTACACACAACGATGCTCATAAAGGTCACTTAGACTCAAACTCTTTCCAGTGGGTCCGTATTCTTACCTTTCTTCTTCAGAGAGCAATCTGTGGCCGATTTCTTCCACAAAGGCGATTCACACAAACTCCTCTCCATGACTTCTCCAGAGAAAGAGGCCAGGGATTCTGTAAAGCTGATGAGAGGGAATAGGTGGCAGTTCTGTCAAGTTGCTCAAGTACTCGAGAGACCCCTCCACCAGATTCCCGAAGTGACCATACGTTTGTACCTCACTCATCAACCCCATCAGAAGATGGGACTGGAGCCAGATTTAGAACACAGTCCTAACTGGATCTAGATTTAGAACACAATTCAAAGGCCAACTGAGCAGATATACTGAATTTGGCTGCCGGAAGCTGCGTGGAATCAAACCCACCCCTCAAGCCTAGAAATATTCAAAATCACTTAGAGCAACTCTCACCCAGGCCGAACCATGCAGGTATAGTGGTTCTATCCCCAGGTCAGAGGAGGTTTGGATTGGACAAGGCTTTCTTCCTTCCTCCTCTTCTGCTGGCAGATCTTAGCCAGCATGGCAGACTGATCTGTCAGCAGAGGTCAACTAGCAGAAAAATGGTTCTCTCAGTGGGAAGCCATGTATGGCAGCAGAACAGGCTTGTACCTCATCTTAACCCCCTAGAGTTGGTGCCTCTTTCAGCGAGCACTGTGCTGTCAGACGTGGGCAAGACACAAAATCACAACAATTTCAGCAGGTTTGCTCTATGTATGAAGAAACCTCAGCCCACTTCATTATCTCCATGTTTCCTGATCCTCACGGGCCACAGCTTGTTTACTTACAACATTTGCACGTCGCCTTTTAAAAAACATTTTTAATTTCACCCCAGATTTCCACATGTGAAGCATTTAAAGCTATGGGGTGCTTCAAAAAGTAAGAAAGTAAAAAATGGCTAAAAGCTTGGCTCGGATCAGTGTAGATCCCGAAACTGGCTTTTATAAAAACTGCAAAAACAGCACCAGTAAACAATGATTTGTGTAAGTGCTGAAGCACTTGGACTTCTTCCTTCCCTTTAATTCACTCACCGTTCTCTTCAGCCTGACATGCCCTTCTATTTCTTTCTCTTCTCTTTTCAACTTCTCATGGTCTTTTGTGGAAAGACTTGGCATACGACAAATGTAATGGGGTGTTTTTTTATATATATACATCATGCATTTGCAGTGGGGGGTGGGGGAGGCCAGATTCGAAAGCCATTCTTTTTTTTTCTGATAAGACGACCAAATACTACAGTAAAATTCCTTCAAGTCAATCAAGACTAAAGAAAGGTAGGGCTAGCTAGGCATAAAAACAAGCTGGAGCCATATTAGAGCCAAGCGTCAGGCCCACTCTCCTGTGGATTTAGACAATGCTGGCTTTTTTGACAGCTAGAAGACTGCTAAAGGCTTTTAAGGGATGTACACAACCACGGCAAACTATGGGCAAGGTGGACTAGAGGACCTTAAGAGGCTACCTGAGGTCCTTTTAAGGAGAAAGATGGAATAAAAATACTTTAAATAATAATAAATAATAATAAATTGTGTTGGGGCAAGTTGTGTTTATACTCTAGATTAGAGCACACATTTTTTCATCCACAGCCACAGGTTAAGTTGAAATTAAAGGCCAGAATATCATCATCATTATTTTTTTAAGATGACAAGAGTTATGGCATAAACATTCCCTATTGAAACAGAAGTAGTGGATAGAATGACAAACTAAGACTCTGGAGACCAGGGTTCGAATCCACAGTCAGTCATGGGAACTCATTGGGGGAGCAGAACTGATAAAAGATTAAAAGGTAAAGGTTCCCTTGACAATTAGTCCAGTTGTCTTCGACTCTAGGGGGTGCTGCTCATCCCCGTCTCCAAGCCGTAGAGCCAGCGTTTTGTCCGTAGACAGTTTCCGTAGTCACGTGGCCAGCGCAACTAGACACAGAACACCACCTCAGTGGTACCTATTTATCTACTTGCATTTTAACATTCTTTCGAACTGCTAGATTGGCAGGAGCTGGGACAAGCGACGGGAGCTCATTCCGTCGCGTGGATTTGAACTGCTGATCTTCCGACCTTGCAGCCCAGAGGCTTTTTGCAGTTTAACCCATGTCCCTACAACTGATAAAACTACTCCTTAAATATCTCATTTGCCTTGAAAACCCTGTTAGGGTCTCTACAACTCGGTAGTGACTTGACACCATGTAACAACAAGTACATTACAGAACCTGTTGCGTATGAATAATGTGTAACAGTACTATTACCACCTTCGCAGTACACATGACAGAGGAAAAGCCAGCATACCTAGGACTGAGTATCTCTGCAATCGAAAACTGTTTTTGTTTCATCTTCGACACTGGTGAAACCAGCTGAAAAAGAAGTTTAAAGAATCTTCACTGTTCTCCTTTTTCATCAAACTTCTACTCTAACTTGATGGCTAGGTTCCCTGTCCCGACTAGGACTTCCTGCATTGACTACTCTCAATTTCCCATCTATTCCAACTCAGGAGCCAAAAATGTGTGGCCTGCAAGCAGCTCTCTGCTCCCCCGAAAAGGTCTGGCCACTTTTCTCTGCCATCCAGAGCGGCAGCAGGGGAAAGAGACCTTGGGCAAGGACACCAGAACAGGAAAAGCAAGGTTATACCATCTTCTCTTGCTCAGGAATCCTGAAGAGCTTTCGCCTTGCACGTAGCGTTATTACATGTTCAGTCTCCCAAGTGGTGGTGGGAGCAGTACATCCCCTCACCTCACAAAGATTGCCTACCCCTATTATAAATAACACAACAAAAGCTGAACAGACATAAGCAGAGCTAGTGTAGGAACCTCCAGCATCTGGGCCTGCAGAAATTTGGAACTGCGGAAGAGCCTACCTGAGAAACCTGGCTCACGTGGTGCAGGTAAGCATTATCTGGGACGAACAAAAAGAAGGAACAGCTCAGCAAATTCAAGAGTCTCCCAGGGGCCAGCGGGACACAAAGTTTGTCAAACACATCCAGATCCTGGAAGAACAAGAGCATCCGAGGGTCACCACAAAATAAAATAAAAGATTGTGCAAGAGGAAGACAGAGACATTTTAAAAGCTTTTTAATGAAGTCTGGGGAGAAGTCATTAGATGACTGATAGAGCAAGACAAAGGTCTGGAGCAAGGACCAAGCCGTCATCCTGGGACAGGAAGGTAGCGGGCTTAGGGCAAGAGGTGCAACAGAATCTGGAACCAGGATTGCTCATGCTGACCAGGCATATAAAGTTCCCTTCCTACTTGACCCCAAGCAAAGTAGCAGAGTTGCAGCAGGTTGCTCCTTCTGGCTTCACTCTGCCAAGGCCCAGTTCACTGCCAACCAAGACAAAACAGCAAAGACACATGACACGAGAGAGAGAGAGAGAGAGAGAGAGAGAGAGAAGGCCAAATAATTACAGAACGGACTGGAGTGGTTTATTGTCATCCACTGAAAATGAACTGCCTGTGTTTGGTGAATATTCATGTTTGAAAAATGGTCTGTTCTGGAGAGTTTGGGGGGGACTCCCAGAGAATAGCGTGGAGGAGGGGAGGCCTACCAGAGGAAAAAAAGGAAAGAAGGTATGAAAATAGTCCCCTTTTTAACGCATGGAAACTTCCATTGAAGCAAAAAGCCTTCTTTGAGAAGGGGGACACAAGTGGATACAACTGTTCATATCCGTAATTTTTTTAAAGCAAAAGCAAGCAGATTTAAAATTGGAGAATGAAAACGACAGATTTTCACCCACCCTGATAAGAAATCAAAGCATCTGAACAATGACTGACACAACTCATGTAGGGTCCCTGTGAAAAAAGCACGTCGTCACTCTTACCGAGCACTCAGGGAGGATGAGCTGGTACACATGATCAGGGTGCAGAAATGAGAACCAACGGAGCAATTTCTTCCGGAACACAAGCAATACCTAAAATGAGAGCAGCTGAGTACATGAAAAGGGCAAGCAAGAGAGAAAAACCAGCTTTTTGCATACAAGACAAATTATGCTCCAGATACGCAGTGCAGCTTTTGTGCCATTCACACTTTTGAGAGGATAGAGAACAAGAAACAGCCGCAGAGCTCTGATTTAAATGTTAGAGAACAGACAAAACAGATTTAAGATATAGGGCAGATTTAATATCAGACAATACCGTGTCAGTTCAACAGTAAAATCCAGTGTGGAGAGCAGTTTAAAGAATGCTTAAGACCTACAGCAATGTTTTATAAATCCACCAGTATCAATGAAAAGTCAAATAAATTAAAGCAATTTGTAATATAATCCTTGATTCAATACAAAACATGTCTCAGTGCTAAGAAGGGAAGCTCCCGTTAGATGATTCATCACAGTCACTTTGGCTGATTCTAGGTTTGTAATCAGCTGTTGCTTCATGTGCCAAGATTATAAGATCTTTGGATATTTAAAAGAGGAATGGATTTTTTAAAAGTTAATTACAAGTAATGTATACCAAATTAAAAATTAATTTGTATTAATTAGGTCAGTAAAGAAATAGCATAGCCTGAACATATTCATATGTACCTGTAGGAGTTTAAACCCACTTTTCCTTGATACTGTTTCAGATTTACGGCAAGTTTTCCATGAGGACTTCTTTTATTCCTACCTAGCATTTAAGAGTAATACGTTAAGACAAACTTTTGTGTAATTGTCTTCTACTGACGTCAACCACCTTGGGTCCTTCTTAAGGAAAAAGGTGAGGTAAAAACATTCAGGAAACAAAACAAAAAATAAACTCTGGAGCAGCAAGAAGACAAACACAATAGCCAATCGCTTTGACAGAATGTGTTTAGAATCTAATCCTTCAACTCGATTTTGCCCATGACGTGCCAGCTGCCCTCTCCTTCTGTGACCTCACTTACCTTCTGCTGGCCTTCACTGGCCTCTTCCTGACCCAATTCCTGTTGGCCTCCAGGGTCTCCAAGCTCCTCGCCCAGCTTAGGTTGGCTCATCCACTGCACGGTGGCCTGAAAGCAAAGATGGGCTTCCCGAGCAGCACGCTTGTCTTCTGAATGTTCCTGATAGTTGCGCTCCAGAAGCCCTTCCTTTTGGGTCACTAAAAACAGACGGGAGACAGAACTGGCTTTCTGAACTTCGCTCTTGGCATGTTCTAGTGTGCTGATATCTGGGATGGCCCTTCCCTTGTCCGAAATGTTCCTTTCTGGGGCTCTGGGCTCAGCATCTGACATGTCATCGTCCTTTACCCCAGAAGAGGTGCTCTCCACGGCTTTGAGATGCCCTGGCACTCTCTTTTCAGGAGCATGGAGTATCTTCATCTCCTCAAAACAGAACTGGACATAGAACCTGGGGGGAGGGAGAAAGGAACAGAAAGGTAGCCTGATTAAAGTTTCTGGTCCATCAAGAGAGGGGGGAAAATGTAGCTGACGTCTCAGACGACAGAAGCTGTCTATAGTTTTGATTACAGCAGCCGTGAGAGAGGTCCTAGGCATTGAGACAACAAAGATGGCACACACACAACCCCAACGCTCTTGTTCACCAACGCTGATCCTCCTTGCAAGAAATGCAAATCCATAAGAGAATGGTTTGTGGCCTGCTTTCACTCCCTCTTTATACAGTAAAACTTCCTATTTATTGGGAGAATTAGCCAGGGCCCTTGAAGAAGCTCATGGATCCACAGCCTTTCTAAAACAAGTAGATTGGAGATGTACATGAAGTCATGGGAAAGGTCTTTGAAGAATTTTGCTGCCGCCGCCACCTCCACCTCTCCGCCTTGCCCCAGCCAACACTTTTATGGGCCATTTTCTTTTCCCCTTTTTCAGGGACCCAGAAGGGCCTCCCACATTAGGCTCGTCAGGCTATTCCCACCCAGGCCCGGTGTGCTTCAAGGCTCCACCGTTACTTTTTGGGGGCTCAAAACCAGAGACGGAGACTTGCCTTGTTTTCTTTTCCTTTATATACTCGTGGGACTCCAGCTCCTGCCAGGAAGGGAAGTCACTTTGAAGGAATCGCTCCATGACCAGCTGAAATGTCTCTATCTGCAGAAGGCATCCTGTGTAACCATAACAATAACAGAAGAGATGCACCGTATCAGGTTTTAATCCATGGATAAGCACACTTACATAAATCTGCGAGGCCTCACCGTGCCACAACATTTTCCTTCCCCTCCTCCTCTCGTCTTCCTTCTGCTGAGACAAAGAGAGCTATTACCTGCATTTTAAAATTTCCTTGAGGGAGTCCAGCTTTCCATTCCTAACCTCCTCATATAAACCTACATCACAAACTCGGGAAGCACCGAGCAGATGAAGGGAGCGGGAAAACACCGTAAGATGCATTTACAGGAGCCTCCCTGTGCTAGACACTGCCTAGTAGCTATCTAGGCAATAGTCTAAGGCTGGGCAGGATGAGTCTTCAGTCCGCAATGGGGCATACAGTAATAGTAATCCATACCCCTGGTGAGCCACAAAAGGAAAACTCCCTCCCAAACCCACAAGTTAATGCAGGACAAGGAATGTCCTAGGGAAACCATCAAGGGAACCAAACTGGAATCTGCCTCCCCTTAGAAAGCAAGCCATGGCCAGTTTTTCTGCTAAAGTGACACTGCAGGGAGGCGTGCATCACCAGACGCTGCTTAGCATCCTCTCTTTATTCTTCTGGACAGCTGAAAAGAAGCCAAACTGCAGCTGGGCAGAAGGGTTGACCTTTGCCTGCTTCTTTCTTTTTTAAGAAATTGAGTTTCTGGGCTGAAGCCCAAGTCTCATTCCCGCCCCCTACACATCTCCCCTGTACCATAGAATGTAGTCTCAAAAAAATAAAAATAAAAAAAAATAAAAACAAATTAGACATGAACAAACCTATCAGAGATGTATCAGCAAATGGTCTGCCATCTCTGTGGAATATCACACAGGGAAGTGCTTTAGTTCTGTCCCGTAACTGGAGGGAGCCTCTTCTGGAACACTCGAGCGCCCCCAACAATACCTACCCACCCCAATGAAAAGGGAAGTGGGGGGGGGGAGGGAAGAACATAAAAAGAAACATTCAGTGCTCAGCTGATGCCTCTCTGTGTCTCCTGTGAGAACAAGAGCTTCTCACACATTCCCCAGAGGATGTCTCCTA
Organism: Pogona vitticeps; assembly: GCF_051106095.1. Taxonomy (NCBI): domain Eukaryota; kingdom Metazoa; phylum Chordata; class Lepidosauria; order Squamata; family Agamidae; genus Pogona; species Pogona vitticeps. The sequence goes on along the minus strand of NC_135784.1, from coordinate 189,483,566 downwards.
GTAAAAATACAAACAGCCTTTCCAGAGTCCCCAATTAGGGCCCTTCATGTGGCTTTCCTCAGCCTATATGTCGGAAGGCCCTCCCTCCTTGCAGCTCTGGGGAAGAGACGTTTCCCACTTACCATCCGAGGCTCAAAGCTCTCTGCCGATAAAGTGCTGTAGGACCAGGCCAACCCGCGATTTAGTTCCCGGGCGCACATGCTCTGGGTCTCTGCTGCTGAGCTCAATTGCTGCCTCGGATTGAAGGTTTCCCAGCATTTCTTGTCGAGCATAGAGTGCAGCAGGGAGAAAAGTGGAATCTGGCATGGCATCTCTGACACCTGAGCCTTAGAGAAAGGATGTAAACAGTCAAAGGATCCCACCACCATGAGGAGCGAGCTCCAGGTTAAGGAAAGGGAAATTACCTGCTCTATGGGACAGTGGTGGGTTTCTGCCAGGATTTCGTGATGGATGTTTCTTTCTTGTCCTTTGGATAGCACTAAAGAATTCAGAAGGGGAACCATAAACATCTCTGCTGCACCCACAGCATGGTAGCGTTGAATGAAGTAACAGAACCTAGGAAAAATTACAGAAGTGCCAATCAGGTTCCCTGACAAGCATTCACACACACACACAAGGAGGAAACAAACAGAGCAACCAAGAGATAAGAACATGAGACACACAGGCACAAACTCAAGGAAATTCCAGCTTGAACGAATCTGCCCTCTACAATAAAACTCTTTGTCCCTTTTCCCACTTTTTCCAAAGCAAGGGTAGGCAACCTGGCATTTTTGACTACATGTCCCATCACTCCTGACCACTGGGTAAGGAGACATAAGATACGAAGCAGCTGGAAGGCAACAGATTCCTGTTTGAAAGTCTAGAAAAAGCCCCTTACCGACAGCTCGGTACAACTATGTATGTGACATTTCTAGTAGATCTTATGCAGGATTGGGACAGGATTTCAATATTAATTTGTTATCTGTCATTTCTTCTTTTCTTGCCATCTATCAAAAACTCTAAAAGGGTTGTAACATCTAATTGATTAGATCCGTTAATTACAGAAAACTTCTGTTGTACTAAGAAAGCAGCATTAATTAACGACAATCTCCTTCTCTCACAGTAAACGGTATCTGCTCTGATGCACTTGTAAAATCTAAAATGAAAGCACTCTTCTCTCTTCAGTAATGTAGCTGCTGATAATATTTATTTATTTTTTAATAATGCTCCAATCTAGCAGGTTCATATATCAAGGAAAAGTTGGTTCCATCAAGCAACTTTCAAGGAGACCGATTTTAAAAACAGAATCATCATCATCATCATTATCATAGAACTGCAGAGCTGGAAGGGATCCCATGAATCAGGGAGTCCACCCTCTGTCAAGGAGGCCCAGTGGGGGAATCGAACTCCCAACCTCTGGCTCCAAATATTTCCCTAGCATCTTTCAGAACATTTGGCCAAGAAAATCACATTTCCATAAAACGCCCAAGTGCAGCAAGAAACAGCCACAAAGCACCAAGGTCTATCTGAAGAGAGACAAGACGTACACAATGTGCACTGAGAGTTGATTTCTTCTGAACAACACCTACCTCTGCTCAAAGGTCTCTAGCAAGTGAACCACCTGCAGATAGAGTGACAGGCTTAAATTATATTGCAGGAGCAGCTGAATGTAAAGATTTCCAAAGGAGGTAACAGGTTGATGTAATGTACTGTATCTTGAAAAGCTCTTTAGCACAACAGTGCTGCGCAAACAGGCTCCCAAAACTGGTAAGGAAGCAGTCAGCGGGTCTTGCAAAAGGTGCACATCTCGGAGCTGATACAGAAATGGATGGGTTAGCATAAGCTGAACATTTCAAAAAAAATTCCACATAGCTCTAGACAAAGATCAAAAGCTTTTGCCCTAAAGCCCGCCTACCTGCCTATAATTTGAGGGTTTCAGAGTGATCAAGGACAGTAGTACAGTGGTGCCTTGCTTAACGATGTTAATTTGTTCCAAAAAAAAAACCATCGCTATGGGAAAACATCGTTAAGTGAAACACCATTTCCCATAGGAATGCACTGAAAACCGGTTAATCCGTTCCAATGGGAACGGATTACCGTCCTTAAGCGAAAATCCCCATAGGAAACATCGCTAAGTGAAACAATGTTTCCCCCATCGGAAAAGCCATTCAAAGGCATTGCAGCCGGCTGCAATGCTTTTGAATGGCTTTCCGATCTCCGTTTTCGCTCATTTTTAAGTGTCTTAAAATGTTTGAAACCTGTTTTAAATGCTTGGAATCGGTAGTCCCCCTTGTGAAACATGTGCAAACTTAATTTGGCTCTGTTCTGAGTCTTCGTTAATTTTTGGTGATTTTTTTGTTTTCCCCATTTAAATGCATTGAACGGACAGCGAGGCACCACTGTATATTATTATTATATATTATAGTATTACACACACACACACACACACACACACACACACACACACACACACACACACACACTCTTATTCTTTTGTTCCATTCCAATAATACTGCCTCATTTTTTACGTCTCTAAAATCTATGATTTGAAAAAGTTAGAAATGATGAATGCACCAACAGAATGTTTGTAAAAAATATAAACATGCCATTCTCGGAAACTGTGCTTTGTTGTTTCTGTCATGGTGTGATGATTCACGTTCTTTGACAGAGTGATCAGCAGCAAATTAAATAAGAAAGGCTGAAAACCACTGTTCCTGACAACAGCTTGAGCAACCCTCATGTCTGAACACACCCTCTCTCAAACCAACCTCTCTTTACACAGGACAGGCTGAGGGCTGGGGCAGCCTTTGAGAGCAACTGTTACTTTCCCCATTCCCATTTAACCACCCTCTCTGCTTTTACCTCACAGGTTTCCACAAAGACTGGGAATTTCAGGTCCATTGCCCCATATCTTACCTCTACACAGGCCCCTGATCGGAGCCCACGGCCTGAATTCAACAAGGGCTGATAAGCAAGGCAAAGAGTGTACTTGTTGTCCAGTTCAAAGAGGCCAGCTTGGGCATTTAGCACTTGCGTGATAGTGCCCTGTAAAGGGTAGAGAGAGAGACAGTGTTACAAATAGTGATTCGGCACCTAAAGCAACGAGCAAGTTTTATTTGACACAGGTTTTCATGGAGTGCGGCCCACTTCATCAGATGGAGATGTGTGGATGCCAAATAAAACGTATTCATTTTTTGGAGGCCATGAGAGAGACCTTTTGCTGTTTTTGCTGCAACAGAAATTGCATTTCTCGGAAGAAGCCCAAGGACCCCTGATTAAGCTTTTGTAGTTTCAAAGTGAAAGAACTTAAAATTCTCTTCATACACATGATACTGATAACTTACTGTACAGGAAATCATCTTGGACTCCCTAACTGGAACCAGCATCTTCTCGTCCTCCTCCAACTCCAATAAATTACCAGGTGGCGCACAAGTTGTGGGGGAAGCAGATACTAACACACTTCCCTTAGAAGCAGCATCCAAGAATTGCTCCCTCACATGTTCTGCACAATACGGAAGAAGGTCTGAGGAAGAGCAGGTAAGGAATACTTTCAGCCCAGAGGTTTTGAGGCAGGCTACCTTCAGATTAGTCAGGATGTACCAACATCCCAGCTGCAGGGCATGATGCCATATCAACTGAGGAGGGTTCTAAGGGAGAAAAATCAGAAGGCATGTCAGAATTGAGTGCGTTCAAAATAATTCCTTCATCAAACTCTTTATCCACCAGATCCAACATGCTCCATATTCTTAGAGGTCGCTACAAGTATCACAGGAGTACACCCCCTCACACTTCATAAATATTTTATGTGACAACACTGAAGAAATGACACTTGGCTACAATGTAAAAAGCCATGAGTATACAGTTTGTATAACAGTGTAAATGTGCTGTCCCCTCAAAAGAACAAAACACACAGCCATTAATGTCTAAACTGCTGCCATAAAAGTGAGTACACCCCTAAGTGACAATGTCCAAATTGGGCCCAAGTAGCCATTTTCCCTCCCTGGGGTCATGAGACCCATTAATGTCACAAGTCTCAGGTGTGAAGGGGGAGCAGTTGTTATCACTTTCACTCTCCCAGACTGGTCACTGGGAGTTCCACATGGCACCTCATGGTAATGAACTGTCTGAGGATCTGAAAAAATGAAGTGTTGCTCTACATAAAGATGGCCTAGGCTATAAGAAGATTGCCAAGACCCTGAAACTGAGCTGCAGCACGGTGGCCAAGGCCATACAGTGGTTTAACAGGACAGGTTCCTCTCAGAACAGGTCTCGCCATGGTCGACCAAAGAAGTTGAGTGCCCTTGAAGGGGTGGGGGTCAGCCTGTCAGTGCTCAGACTGTACACCGCACACTGCATCAAATTGATCTCCAAGGCCGTCATCCCAGAAGGAAGCCTCTTCTAAAGATGATGCACAAGAAAGCCTGCATACGGTTTGCTGCAGACAAGCAAACTAAGGATATTGATTTCTGGAACCACGTCCTATGGTCTGATGAGACCAAGATAAACTTATTTGGTTCAGATGGTGTCAAGTGTGTGTGGCGGCAACCAGGTGAGGAGTACAAAGATGAGTGTGTTGTGCCTACAGCCAAGCATGGTGGTGGGAGTGTCATGGTCTGGGGCTGCATAAGTCCTGCCGGCACCGGGGAGCTACAGTTCATTGAGGGAACCATGAATGCCAACATGTACTGTGACATACTGAAGCAGAGCATGATCCCCTCCCTTTGGAAACTGGGCCGCAGGGCAGATTCCAACATGATCATGACCCCAAACACACCTCCAAAACGACCACTGCCTTGCTAAAGAAGCTGAGGGTAAAGATGATGGACTGGCCAAGCATGTCTCCAGACCTAAACCCTATTGAGCATCTGTGGCCCATCCTGAAACAGAAGATGGAGGTGCACAAGGTCTCTAACATCCACCAGCTCTGTGATGTTGTCATGGAGGAGTGGAAGAGGACTCCAGTGGCAACTTATGAAGCTCTGGTGAACTTTATGCCAAAGAGGTTTAAGGCAATGCTGGAAAATAATGGTGGCCACACAAAATATTGACACTTTGTGCCCAATTTGGACATTGTCACTTAGGGGTGTACTCACTTTTGTTGCCAGCGGTTTAGACATTAATGGCTGTGTGTTGTGTTCTTTTGAGGGACAGCACATTTCCACTGTTATACAAGCTGTATACTCACTGCTTTACATTGTAGCCAAGTGTCATTTCTTCAGTGTTGTCACATGAAAAGATATACGTCCTAAAATATTCATGAAATGTGAGGGGGTGTACTCACTTCTGTGATATACTGTATATCAATCTACACACTTGAGATTTATGTACTGTATTATGGTAACGGCCTATCATCCCTGAGATGATTACACCAACATGTTGCTCTGTACCCTGGTTGTGAATGTTGCCTGTTCCCACCTGTCCAGAGTCAGAAAAATATCCACTGCACAAAATGGAAAGCTGCATCTCCAGAAGCCTCCCAACAGGCCTAAACATCTTAAGGCTATCTTGCTCCACAGGGATCTTTATTGCCACAAATATTTTCTATCCCCCGAAAGCAGAAGTGAACTTTAGAGGTCTGAGTTGTGAGAAAAGGCGCGGGGACCACCTCTGGGCACTCCACAGCTGCCCATCTCTGCTTTCCATAGTGAACTTAACATTCTGCATAATTCATGTGCAAGGATAAAACCTTTTGTTTAGGGAGAAATAATTTAAAATATGGAAAGACGGTATGGCTCTGTTCCAGAAATTAAGTTTTGTTGGGCTACTGGCACAAATCTAACAGATGAACTGCTGTCCAGACAACTTACCTGCACAAGTACTGGCACACAGGCAGCTGAACAAGAGGCCTTCAGGAAGAGAAAGAAGAAAGTCTTCTGGTGGATACAGAGAATTCTGCTCAGCCTGAAGAGTTCGCCTGCTACATTCAGCGTTGCCTTCTTTTTACACTGGGGCCTAAAGAAAAGAAGAGTCCTTATGAATCAGAGAAAGCACAAAGAAAGGGCAAGATGTCTCTGGTCTCTTTATCTGAATCCCTGTATTTAGTCTGATTACCTCTTCTCCCCACATGCAGGCAAACAGTGTAGAAATCTAAGCTTAAATCTGGCACGAGGTGAGAAGCCCTGGCTGATTTACATAACCTTTATATAACACATAGTTACCTGAGGAACACTATCCTTAGAGCAAACAGTCAACATTTTGGTAATAAGAGAGTGAGCCAACATCACCTTTATGGCTAGGGCAAGCTCTCAGTAGAAAACAACTATTGCTTGAACATTCCTTCTGAAGAATTTAACTGCTTTCTGTGTTCTGAGAAACAGGCGCTAATTACAGGGCTGAGCATCAAGGCAGCTGCAAACATCTGACTGACAATTTCAGATGCTTACCTGGCTCCGAGCAGCTGTGCAGCTGGTTCTGGGTAAAAGACAGGGACACTACCAATTGTTTTCGTTGGAGCAGACGTCACATGGACTGGGTCTCCTAGAATCTCCACATATCCACCACCTGTGTTTTGGCCACTTTGGGGGATGTATACCCAACCAGGGAACAGCAACGGAAGTCCCAGCCACTCAAGTTTAAAATGCAGAACCTAAAGTTTAAAATGCGGGGGTGGGGAGGAGAGAATTTCCATTAAACGTAGCCAAACCACAGCCCTTTCTATGAAACGGGTACATCTGACTATAGCTAAGGACTTTAGATTGTCTCTTCTACCCTCCACAGATGTTCTGCATAACCACCTTTCTCAAAAACTACTTTAAAACATCAAACAACAATCTGTGACATAGGATATTTTTCCACCAGAGCTTAGTAAAATCATTTTGTTGGACAACAGTGCCTAAAATGCGCACGCACGCACACAGAGAGAGAGGGAGGGAGGCACCAAGCCAGCCTAGTCAGTGGCCATCTCAGCTATGGAAGCTACTCCAATTCAAATGCAAAAGTATAGAAGAGTATTGTACAGAAGAGTTAGGTTTTAAATATAGTCTTATCTCAGAGATAACTGACATTCACAGCAAGACTGGCAACCTCTGGGGTCCACATGACAACCATCAATATTTCTAGACATAGAAATATAACTATCTGAAAACTTTCCTTCGCTCTTTATCCCCAATGTGTTACTCAGAGTTGAATTCTGTGGTATCTTCCTGACAGAAATTCATCAGGTAAACTTATCAGACGTCTGGGAAAGATCCTAACAGTTACCTTTCTTATCAAAGCCATATTACATTTGTACCAGTACAGGAAATTCTACAGCTTAATAGAGCTTAGTGTGCAATTTGACATATCTTCCCTGATAAACTCAAACCACTAAGTAATTTTCCTGGTAACGCAGCACCTTAATGTAAGCATCCATGGTAATCTGGTCATGAATCAAGAACACCTTCCTGCATGAGTCATTCATGTTCTTTAATTATATTTTCTTATATCCTTGACCATACACGTCTTTCTACCCGAGATGATTGCCCTCTTCCACCTTGTGTGCAGCTTCAGAAGGGACTCATAAGGGAGTGATGAAAGAGGACGGGGACACTTGCCTAGCCAGCCAGATCAACCAAATCAACCCTGGCGATCAATAGAGTGACTGATGTCAACATCAGATGGCTCTCACATATTAATCACCTTTTAATTTATTTTTAATATGAGTATTACTATAGCACAAGCATATCTTGGGGACACAGACGTTCAAGGAGAATCGCAATTCAGTGACCCAAAAGGTATCACTGGTTGAGGGAAAGATCATTTTGAACGCTGCAGAATTTCAACAGCTTGGCTGTTTTGATTTTGACAACTGCAATAACTGGGTGTGTGATTTACAATTATAATGATATTATGCGTAGACATTTATGCACTACATTCTCCACACAGAGCCCCCTAAGGCTTCTCATTAAGTTTCTGAAGGCCTGTAAGCAGTATCGTAATGTCTTTCGAGGGAGTCCAACATGTTTTTCATAGAATCACAGAATAATTGGGTTGGAAGTGGCCCATAAGGTCATTGAGTCCAACTCCCCAAGAGGTTGCTTAAAGGGAAAAAAGAGCAAAATGTTCTCATGCCGTACCACACAGGGCAATGTGCCCGTGTTGTCCCGTAGATACAGACTGCCATCCACCAACTTGTCTTTGCCCGATACGCTTTCGTCTGTCAAGTAGCCGAAGAGGATCAGGTGAGTTCGCTGCAAAATTCTCTGCTCGGGCATCATCCTTTCACCCTGGCGAACCCACCGGTTGAATTCATCAGAGCTCCAGGTCAAATGACTACAGCAAGGCATCCGTTGCTGGGACTGAAGCTCTGAGATGGAGACAAGGCTGGGGGAAGAAAAGAAAAAAACTAATTCAGAAATTGAATTAAACTAAATGTCCCAAATCCTGTTGCTTAGTGTAGTAAACTGCATTAGAGTAGCCCTCTTAGATCAAAGGGCATTTCTGTAAGCCAATGCCTCCAGAATTTCCATTGATTGAAATGGGTCTATAATTGTGACATATCAGGCTCAAGTAAGTCAGTGAGTAGGCCTATTTGAATCCATGGAACATACAGAGCAGTTGATTCACCAAATCCCCATTGATCCAGTGGGTTTACTGTAGTGCAATTTACAACACTAAGCAACAAAATTTTGGCCTGTAACTACTGTACTAAGAAACTATTAAGACTCCTGGAAACCTGTTGTGGAAACTTCTAAGGAATACTGTATTTTCATAACATGCAAATTGTTATCATCATGACAACAATGACCTTTGCCTCCATATTACATGCCCTCACCTTCAGGCTAGATCAAAAACACAGGAAGCTGCTTTGATGCAGACTTAGACCATTGATTGTCAGAACTGATTGGTTGTGTGCCTTTTGGGGTTTTATTGCTGGAACCTTTCCCCAGCCCTAGCTGAAGATGTCAAGGACCAACTACTGTACAATGTATGCAGACCACCTTTCCCATGCAAAGCAGGGGACCTACTGCCATGGTACAAGTTGCTCCTCTAGGACTGGGAGATGGAGAACGGTGATCAATCTTTTTTCTTGATAGCCAGCTGCAAAAAAAGTAAGGATCACAACTGTGACCCATGGGGATCCATCTGACTATAAAATCAGTGAGGCATTTATTGGCACTTGGAGAGGCTCAGCCCCAGGACCTATTTCTAGAGCAGAAATACTAGACATACAGTACAGTGTATATGCGAAGTGTCTTTTAATATGTAGTAAGCATAAGCTGCATCTCCATTCTGAGACTCCTGCACCTTCCACTATCATGCAGCTCATATCAACAGAAAAGTCTTCCTAATATTTAGTGGAAAATAAAACCTTCTTTCACATAATTTGAAGCCATTGTGGCCTGTGTTCTAATCTCTGCATCACAAGAAAACAAATCGGTCTCACCCTCCGTGACTGCCTTTCATACTTACAGGTTAGTTAAATTAACCACTGCCATTTTGCCTATAAGTCTTCCCGGTCTGAGATTATCCAAGAATCTTGCGGTGCCACAAAAACTAGCACATTTATCATGTCGTAAGTTTGCATGGACCAAATTCAAAAGGTCATCATAGCAGCAGTAAGTTTTTCTACATCTTTAAAATGCCACAGGGCTTTTTTTTGGGGGGGGGGGTGTGTAACAAATTTAAAAGGGGCTCACTGGCTCTTGAGATGCCTGAGATCAGGAGATGACAAATGCCAAGATAAATCTGGCAAAGGCTGGGCTGCAGCCAGTTCTGCTTCCGAGCCCCACACCACCGCCACCTTTGAACAGCAGAGCTGGAAGCGACCCTATGAGTCACCCAGCTCCTCTCAAGGAAGCCCAGTGGGGAATCGAACTCCCAGATCCCTAACCCATTGAGCTATCCGACCTACTAAGGCTGTAAAAAAGGAAGCGTTAGCTGAAGGGAAGAAGGCTGGACGACCACGCAACTAGTAGGGCAAGTGCCGACTTGCCCCTTCCACTCTGCTGGCCTCACCTATAGCCATGCAGCAGATCTTTGCTGCTGCTGCTGCTCGTGCACGGTCCCTGAGCGCGCATCAGGCACTGCCAAGCGGCGTCCACCGGGGGCTGGTCGGTCCCGCCGGAGCCCTGCATTGCCCGCAGCCAGTGATGCTCCAGGGCCGCACAGAAGGCGCGGCCAGGACCGAAGTCCATTCCCACGGCGGCAAAAGGTGCCTCCATGGATTGCCACAAGGCGCGCTTTTCTCGGGGGCGGGGGGCGGAGACGGAAGATGTCCCCGCCCCCTCGTGGGCGTGCCTTGGTGAATGTGCGGGGGAGACTCGGTGAAGGCAGCGAGTCCTTCATCTCATGCTACTTCCGGGTTCTCAGCCAGCAGCCATTTTGAGTGCCGGGCTGCTTCCCTTTATTAAAACCTCTCCTTAGAGATCAATGGAGAGCGTGGAAGGTTTCAAATCTGTCTGCTTCAAGCAAACCTGTATGGTTTTTCCCTCCCCTCCGCTGGGAAAAACAATAGCGAGGAAGAACAGTTTTTCGATTTCTTGTTGTTTTGTCTGATTTTAATTTTTTTTTAATTCACTTTTTCTCGCAAACTCCTGTGCAGATTTGAAGACAAGATGGGAGGCACCTTTATTAGACCACCAAAATTCTCTCTTTCACACGGATCGCAAATACATTCTTTTTATTTTGCCTATATCTCGGGTTGGAGGGGACAGTGGTCGGGAAACAGTTGACTTTACGGCAATCGGAATGCAGCCGGTCGGGGGGATTGTCCAGACAGTGGTTTATACAGCTTGGAAAAGTTCCTTTTTTGAGCCTAATGCCCGGAATCCGCGTCGAGTGCAGCCATTTAGTGTTTGGATCGGGGGTGGGGGTAAATTTCTTCTGGCACAATCCTGCAGCGTAACCTAGCGCTATGCTTTCGTTGCAGGTAAATGTCAGGGTGAGTTCGCAGGACTATCGACCCCATCCTGCGCGTCGACCTTCACGATGCTGGTTAGGATGAGGGAAACGCAGCAACTCCTAGCCTTATCCGAGAGGTGGGGAACTGTGGTTTGCATGGGTTTTCAAAACCTTACTTTACTTGAAAAATCACACGGACAATTGTTTATGCTGTAGCAAAAGTAAGTCTTATAAAACAGGATCTCTCGGCTGTCAGAGTTCGCCGCAAAAGTGCAAAATGACAGTTATTGGAACAGCGGAGGTTGTAGGACAATCACAGTTAACGTTGAATTTCGGGAATGAAGAGTATGAGGAGCTTGCATTTACAGATCTGAAGCCTCAGTATCTGGCCAGGCTGATTTTTGTACTCTTTTTTTATCCCCCCCCCCCCCCGCTCGGTACCAATCTGTAATAAGGATTGTCATGTTTGCTGTTGTTTCCCGTCCTTCAAATGGCCTTTGACATGGCAACCCTACAAAGAAAGACCTCTAAAATATCATGTCTCCTTCATCCTGCTCAGTTGTTGTGAACTCATGGCGGTGGTTTCTTGTATGAAGTCAATACAATGCATTGTAGTCTTCCTCTCTTCCTGCTGCCTTCCACCTTTTCCAGCATTATTGCCTTTTCCAGAAAATCCTGCTTTCTCATGATGTGCCAAAAGTATGAAAGCCTCAGTTTTGTCATTTTTCCCTCCAGAGATATTTCAGGCTTGTTTTGCTCTAGGAACCACATTTTCATATTTCTGGCAGTCTAGGATATCCACAAAACTCTCCTTCAACACTATACTGTACTTCAAATTAATCAGTTTTTTCCCCCGTCAGATTTCTTTCCTGTCTCTACACAGTGACTGGAAATACAATACAGTAGTATGGATTATCTTGCTCTCAAGTGACACATCCTTACACTTTTCAGTCTTTTCTAGTTCCTTCATTGCTGCTCTTCCAAGTCTTAGTTGTTTTCTGGTTTTTTTTGCTGCAGACTCTATTTATGCATCAGGATAATCAAGTGCAGAGGCACACCCATTTCTTTCAAAACAACTCATAGTGTGTCATGATTCATACAGTCAAAGGTTTTGCTGTAGTTTATAAAGCAAAGACTGAGATTGTATTCTCAAAGGCTTTCACAGCCGGGATCTGATGGTTGTTGTGGGTTTTTCGGGCTCTTTGGCCGTGTTCTGAAGGTTTTTCTTCCTAACATTTCGCCAGTCTCTGTGGCCGGCATCTTCAGAGGACAGGAGTCAGAACTCTGTCTTCTGGTGTGGTTTGTGGGATAGTTGAGTATTTATAGCTGTGGGATCAGCTTTTTGTCCTTTTCAGGAGATTGGGTGATTATGGCGATTCCATCAAAGATTGAGATTATTAAATTCTTTGGTGCATTCCAGTAGCCAGTGGTTATTTGCAATATGATCTCAAGTGCCTCTTGTTTTTTGGAATCTAGATTGAATATCAGGTCTTTCTCACTCCAATTAAGGTAAAAACCTTTGTTACCAAAACTTCAGCATTACTTTGCTTGCATGGAAAATTAAGGCAGTTATCCTGCAGACACTGCACTCCTTGGTATGCCCTTTATTGGAGATTGAAATGTACAGTACTGTATATTGAACATTTCCAGCCTGTGGGCCATTGTTTTGTTTTCCATTTTAGTTGGCATATTCTTGTTAGGATTTTTACAGATCTACCTCAGTTATTAACTTCTCCCAGTGCTTTGCAAGTAGCTTTCACTGTACTTTCTAAAAGTGCAGACTTTTCATCATAGTACAGTATTCGTTTTCAAAGGACTTGGCCCTTCCATTCTGCTTGCCGCACCTATAGCCAATGCAGCAGATCTTTGCTACTGCTGCTGCTAGTGCACAGTCCCAGAGCACGCATCAGACACTGCCAAGCAGCGTCCACCAGGGGCTTGTTGGTCCCACCTGAGACCTGCATTGCCCGCAGTTGTTTTATGTTTGCATTTTAATAATAATTGCATGTTGCCAAGCCCTTTTGCAGAGTTTTCTGGGTATAGTGTAGTCAGCAGTAGCTTACTACTCCATTCTTCTGGGGCATTCTGGGACTGTACAGCTTGCCCAAGGCCACAGAGACTGATTCTTGTGGGATGTACAGTGGGGACTGAACTCCCAAGCTCTAGCACCATAGCCAGATACCTAACAGCAGTTTAGTAAAAATGTTACCCAGACTTCTTTTTTAATTTTGTGCAGATGATGCAGCCTTTTTCTGTTTCTTTTCTACTTATATCTTTGCTAGTTCATTAATTTCTATGAAAAACTTTATGATGGATGGATGGACGGATGGGCGGGCGGGCGGGCGGGCGGGCGGGCGAGCCGGCCTATTCAAACTGGAAATGTAAGAAATGGTATTTGGTTTAGGAGAGATGGTAATGCTAAGGTCATTCATGTACACTTTCCCCACATTTATGGATGATTCAAAGTAAAAAGGGGAGGGAGAAGTTGGTTTTCTGTTTTTCCCAGCAGAGTGATTAGGTTTTTGAGAGAGAAAGAAAGCAAAGTAGATTCCACACTATGGAATCCAATCCACGCTGTGGACTCAAAGTCTTTCTCTCTTGTTGTCCAGTTTCCCAGTGTGATTAAGTGGATAAAGTGATGGACTAAGGCTCTGGAGAACAGGATATGAATCCTCACTTGATCACAAAAAATCATTGGAGGAATGGAACTGGTAAAACTACTTCTTAAATATCTCACTTACCTTGAAAGCCCTATTAGAGTTGCTATAAATTGGTTCCAAATTTGATGGCACAGAACACACAGTTATGGTGTCTGTCCCCCGGGATTGCAAAAAAGCATGCTGCAGTCTGAAACCAGTAAAGTAGGGACCCCCATGAACACATTGGGACTTCTGAATACAGTAAACAGGTTCAGTATTGCTGTGGTGCACTATCAAAGCAGACTTCCCAATTACAGTACTTATGACACTTCTTATGTCAACTTGTGGTAGAAGTCGCTGCTACCCATAGAAAACAAAGGAGAGGTCGATTGCAGGATGTGTTGTTGCAAAATAGCATGTATTCTGATTTGGGGATGCAATAACAATGACTACAAAGGTTATGTCTGCCTAGCTTGAGCTGCATTTCATGAGGATTTATTTTTTTTTACTAAAAAAAGTTGGTATTCCAAATTAAAAAAAGAGAGATAGGGCATTCATCTTTTTATCATATTACCGTAATAGAAAAATCAGATTCAGTGTTTGAAAACAGGAAAATAAATTTAAATATGCACAAAAATCACCCTCAATATATATGTAAGAGCGGTGGTTGAGAGGTTTCCATAGGTACCCAATACTTATGCCAAATAAAGCTTAATCTAAGAAAATTTATGACAAATAACATTCGTAAGATGTCACAAGATTTTGGTTGCTGAAGCTAAGGGGGTGGTGCGTTAGTGCTACCGGTGGTAAGAGTAGTAATGTTCAGAGATTAGTTACATTTCAACCATCTTGCAATAAATATCCTATGGAGGAGATTTTCTTTCAAATGTAGTACAGTATATCAGGGCTGCAAAACTGTACATATCAGCGTCCTTTTCAAGACCTTTTTGTCCTCACAATTTCCACAAACCTATGTTCTTATACGCCTGCTCTCCACCTGTGGGAATTCCTCTATTTCTCTGTGTGGTTCAAGGGTAAGGGTTTGATGGCAAATACAAACCAGCAAAAAGGTTACTTGCCTTCCCTTGCAGAATATGCTGTGCTCATGATGGACTCGGTAGATTTCCACTACTATGTGTACGAACAAACAAATCATGAATCAGTACAGTAGTTGTTTAAAAGTTATTAAAATGCTAGGTTGTGGGACATATTTCCCTCTACCACACAAGGACTGGTTACTTTCTAATAGTGGCCAGTTGGAATAAATTCCAACACCTTTCTGTTTGTTTATGACAAAGTGAACAGTTCTGTTTTGCCTTTTTTTAAAAAATGACGAAGCCAACAACACTATTTAGCTGAATGCCATAGATTTGATTTACATAGAGGCAAGCTGTGGCTTGATCTCTCCAAAAGTAACATTCTAGTAATTGAAAGGAGGTTGGCTATGTGTATCAGTGCATCGTATCTACAGAGAATCCTGAACAATGCCATAGACTGCAGAAATGAAAAGTTGAGAATCTGGGTGAATAAAATTTGGTTCTCCTGATGTTGTTGGACTGCAACAATCATTAGTCCTAGTCAGCCTAACAAATGATTAGAAGCACTGGCCATTGTTGTCCAATATTTGAAGAGCCATGCCTTAGGAAGAACACAATAAGCTTATTTAGTCCAGTATTCCATCTATCCCAGTGTGGTCAACTTTAACTGTCAAGGGTCCTTCAAGGTTGCAGACAGGATGTTCTCCTAGCCCTCCATGGAGTTTCTGAGGACAGAACTTGACCATGCTCGGCTACTGAACTACAGCTTCTCCCTAGTGGTTTCCTATCTAAGCAGTAGGCAGGCGGTTTACATTCTGGAATCGGACAAGACTGTGTTCAGAATTATATATTGTGATAATACTTTACTTGCTCTGATCTAGATCATGCTCCTGAGTCATGCAAAAGTTCCACGGTCCTGCTCTCTTGTATGAGATGAGTTGTCTCTTTTAAACTGTGAGCTTGCATTAAATCACAGATTAACCTATATTAAAATTAATGGCACATATAGTGGCACATTGTACAAGACATTATGATTTAGATGTTCCTAAATATATTCCAAAAAAAGAAAAAGCCTTGTGTCGCTGAAATACCAACAGATTAAGTGTGTAAAGTGTTGTCCTAAATTAATGAATGGGGGGAGTACTGTATAAAGAAAACTAAGCATTGAGATGATAGGGAAATTACCGTAAATGCAATATATCAGAGGAAGGAAACTGTGTGACAAAAATCATAAAACATTCTTGCACAGAATGTTAGTGGGTGCCTAACAACATTTAACTGAAGAGTTCAGTATGAACAGAAAGCAAGAAATCCCAGAACTTTTTATCTTTTAAAAAAACAACACAATTCCCAGAATATCTAGCCAGCACGATTACAGTGACTATTTGCAAAGTTACTGATAATAATATTAATAGCCATTGTTAGACTGGATAACCTACAGAGGATTTAAAACCCATAATCTTGATTGAGATTAAAGATGCTTCTTAGGCGTCCTTCAGTCTCGAGAGACTATGGTAATGTGCTCTGTATGGAGGACTTGGAACAGCGTCTAGTGTGGCTGAGAAGGCCAATTTGAGAGTAACAATCCATTCCACACTGAAGATAAATACAATCTATCCCCTGTCCAGCTCCCTGATTTTGCTGGTTTCAGGACTGCCTCTTTGCCTTGCCCTGCTGGATAAGGGTTTTTTCAAATTGGGAGACGCTGTGATGCAACACCTGCCTCCAAGCTGAACACTCAGATGTCAAGGTTTCGCATCTGTTGAGGTCCATTCCTAAGGCCTTCAGGTCCCGCTTGCAGATATCCTTGTATTGCACCTGTGGTCCCCTCTGTGGCGATTTCCCTGCACTAATTCTCCATACAGGAGATCTTTTGGAATCCGACTATCAGCCATTCTCATGACATGCCCAAGCCAATGCAGACATCACTGTTTCAGTAATGTACATGCTAAAAATTCCAGCTTATTCCAGGACTACACTATTTGGAAGTTTGTCCTGCCAGGTGATACCAAAAATGCATCACTTGGGCATTTTTGCAGCGCTTGGGCAAATTCCTCCACTTTTCTTTAATCGCAAGTCTTGCTGATGTCAATACATGGTCTTCCTTCCTTTTTCATGTGATAATCTCTGTTCGCAGTTTTACTCTACTACACACCAGGGAGTGATCGATATCGCAATCAGCACTCTGGTAACTGTGTGTGATCGTAATACTAGGAAGGCTAGAATGTCTAGTGAGGATCAAATCGAGCTGATGCCAATGCTTCGATCTTGGATGTCTCCAGGAAACTGTGTTGATGTTTCGTATTAAAGAAAGTGTTGCTGACACAGAGACCGTAATAACAGCAAAGCTCCAGCAAGTGTTGGCCATTTTCATTCATTTTCCCAATGCCAAAACAGCCTAGACAAGTGGGCCAAGAATTGTGATCAGCACCAACTCTAGCGTTAAAGTCTCCGAGAATGAACAGTGGCTCGCTCTCTGGGATTTTTTTGATAGTAGCTGCCAGATCGTCGTAGAATTTGTCTTTGACTTCTGTTGTGGATTACAGTGTTGGTGCATATGCACTAATGAGGGTGACTGGTCCCGCTGATGAATGCAGCTGCAGAGACAGGATTTTTTTACTCCCCACAGTAGGTGGAACAATGGATCTCAGCAGAGTATTTCTGACCACAAAGCCAACACCATGTTCCCTGGTCTCATTCAATGGTTTTCCCTGCCAGAAGAATGAGAAGTTTTTTTCTTTCACAGATCCCATGTCTGGCAATCTCGTCTCTTGCAGGGCAACAACTTCCATCTGCAGTCTACTAAGTTCCATGTCAATGACAGCTGTCTTGTGCCTGTCATCTATTTCCTGCAGTTCATCAGAAAAGCCAGGGGTCATTGTCCGAACATTCCAGGTGCCCAACTTTAGGGCAGAAGTTTTCTTATGATTGTTGCATGGTGCAGAGTTATCCAATCTGCTTGTCGGCTTTCACCCTAAACCTCACGCACCCCATGAGGTTAACAGACCGTGGCGAGGTAGCACCTTACTGGCTAGGCAGGCAGTAGCTACCTAGTGAGGTGCAATGACCTCTCCCACCATCGGAAGTAGCCCCTGATACTAGAACTAAGCTTTTTGATTCAGTGGTTTCATGCCAGAGTTTCCTTTGTAGTTCTTACTTCAAGAAGGGCAACGTGACTCGTATATGATAGGTGACAGAGATTTAAAGACTTGAGTGGTTTCTCAAGACTGTATTTCTTGGTGTCAGACTGATTGATTTACTGATTGGCAGAAGCAGGACTGGACTTGAATCTAAAGAAGACAAAAATAATTATTACAGACTACAGCAGAATTACATAATTTTAATATTGACAATGAAGAAACTGAAATAGTTAAAAGATTTCCTATATATTGGCTCAGTCATGAATCAAAATGGAGATTAGCCAATAAATTTGAAAGAGGTCTGAGACTTGAAAAGGCAACTATGGAGGAACTGGAAGAAAGCAAGGATCTATCGCTGGAGACTGTGGTCAAGATCATACATACTATAGTATTTCTGACTGCTACACTGCATAAAGATGTGAAACGTGGATAGTAAAGAAAGCTGACAGGAAGAAAACTGATGAATTTGAAATGGAATGGAGATGCAACATGGAATGTCAAATAGACAAATAAGTGCTAGATCAAATCAAGCCTAAACTCTCTTTAGAAGCAAAAAAGTAATAGATTATCATATTCTGGGCATGTTGTGAGAAAAGAACAATGCTGGGAGAAGTTGAGCACAGCAGAAAAAGAGGAAAACTGATTCAGTAAAGGAAGCCACAGCTTTAAGATTGCAAGATCTGAGCAGGGATGCTAACACTAAGACCTTTGGGAGGTCATTAATGTATGGGGTTGACATAAATCAGAAGCCACTTGACAGTACATAACAAAAGGCATTAGAGACTGATAGTGTTGCATAGAAGAGGCTGATAGGTTTGTTTTGGGGAGGAAATAGAAGACCACTACTGTTGGATGATAGCGTATAATGCTAAGGCAGACTTTTTTTAAAAAAAAAAGTGGGCTGTAGCCCTTCAAATTAATCCTACTATATTTTATGGGTCCTTAATTTAGTGCCGGACTCTTTGCTCCTTTCTTATAGCAACATATATTACATCCCATCGCCCCTGTGAAGTGAAAGGGGCGACTTGTGTTATGTTAAAAAAAAAAAAAGAACACAGGGAGATTGCTGTGTAAACTCTAAGACAGATGCCCTCCAAAAGCAACGTTTTGGGAATTAAAAACAGGCAGAAGAGAGTGTAAAGATGCCTCTGCTCTGGCTTTTCCCGGGTGTAATGGATTCAATGGAGGTGAAGGAGTTAATGAAGCCCAGGGACTCGGGCTAAAAAGTGTGTGTGGGCGGGAATCCATGTCTCCACCCTTTCCCTCGGATTTTCTTGTGTGTTTTTTTTTCAAGCTTCCTGCTCTATAGGGAACTTGGATTGCGAGACCAGAAAGTTTCAATATCTTAGCGAGTGACGCACGACAAGGCCTAGCCTACAGATGTAAGGGGACAAGCTGGCCTCGTTATGGCCCCACTGGGGCTGGTCCCAGTTTTCCTGGCTGTGGTAAGTGAGGAGAACCCCGAGGGGAGCGGAGCGGGCTGGGAGCAGAGGAGGGCGGGAGCCGCTCTCCTGAGCTGTATTGTATGTCTCGCATTTTTTGTGGGGGTTGAGGGAGAACCAGTCGAAGCAAGGAACGCCAGAAGTGCCTTTTTGTTTTTGCTCCTGGCCCTCAACGAGGACGGAGTTCCATGTCGATGCGGGTCGACTGCTCCCTTTTCTGGAGGCTCGGAAGCCAACGCCGCCGCGCACTCCTTGGAGTTGCTTCCGGTAGAAAAAACAGACAAGACAAGCATAAAAACCCTGATTCGGTTTTGGGCCTGCGGTGTAGTTGTGGTGTGGGTGCTCTCTCGTGTGCGTGGGCATTGGGCCAGAACTTGGGAAAGCATGGCGTGGTTTCTTTCCTTTTTCTTTTTTTGGTACTACCAGAAACTTCCATGCTAACTGGGAATGGCGGGTGGTTGTTTTTTTTCTTTCTTAACAAGATAAATGTTTCCAAGTTCTGGGATGTTCTTGTTTGCCTTGAGATGACACTGAGCCCTTGGGGGGGATTGTTAGGCGAACTCCTCCCTGCCACTACTTCGTAATTCTTCCTCAGAATTTCAGTTATGGTGAGTTGGCAGCACATATACTCTTTACTTGTCAACGGGGCTGAGAAACTGTGGTTCTGCAGATATTGTTGGGTTGCCACTCTCGTAGATGCCAGGCAGCATGAATATGGCCAGGGATGATGGGATCTGTAGTTTAACAGCATCTGGAGGTGGACAGGTTCATTATCCCAGACTATTGCTTTGAGATGTACTAATAAAACAATAAACTAAAGGGAAATCCCCTGGAATCTGTCCAGCATAGAGGTCAACAGCTGGTGAACTCTGGGCTAAATTTAGCCTTCTGGGGGATGATTGCATAGGATATATTGAACTGCTGTCAATTCCAGAGGGAAAGTTGGCGTGGTCATAGTTACCATTGGTAACAATGGACTGTGACAGCAGACCTATTAACTCAAACTAGGTTTCAAAAGTGGCCCCAAAGAGCCTGTATAGGATTATATGTTGTTTTTAATGCTGGTAGGTTACCAACCCCCAAATGGTTCACCAAAATGTGTAGCTGTAACAACTAATGTTACTCATTATCCAGAATCTTGACACTGATGCTTAAAATTAATGAATATCACATTTGCTTTGAACATGTGTCTTCTAAGTTATCGGCTGAAAGAAATCAGTTACTGGTCAGATCTAATGTCCCTAGCCTCGCTCTTGACCATTGTATTTCACAGAAGAAAGAAACTGAACTGTGCAAAATGAGCCAGAATCCTGTTGCCAGTTTAGACTTGGGTGAGGGAAGGCTTACTGATATAGGCAGGAAATTGTTGTTGTTAATAAGCTGCTGGCTGCATCCCTGGACATATATTTGACATTTGCCTTACACAACCGTTCATTGGCAGTAGGATTCTAGCCATGATGTTCTAAGGTAGTAGTAGGCAAAGTAAGTGCAAAAGAATAAGGCCCTGATGCTCTGAACCTACATTCCACATTGAGCATCCCAGGTTTTTATGTCACACACTCACATATTCAAGAGACTGACAAAATTGAAGGGGAACATTTTCCTTTCAGTTCTGCCGACATGCTGAGAGTGCAAATGTATTGACAGTTAATATGAGAAATGCTCCAGGAGTGGGATTGTCTGATTCTCATTATTTTTGGACAAAAATCTGTGTGAATCAACCTTCAGTTTTTCCCCCACAATCCATAATTTGTTTCTCTGACACTGGGGCTTCTATTATTTTGCAGTGAAATGCATTCACATTGGTTTAGATGGTGTGATCGCTTGAGCTAATGCGGATGGGTTTGTAGCCATTGTATTTAAAGCCATGCCAGCCTGCTATAGCAGCAATGAGAGAGGGATGGTAGCGAAGAATCGTCTCCTCGCTACTCTAGGTGTCAGGGTCTGGTTTTACTTTCCCTTCCCCTTCAGTTTTTTCCTTTTCCTTTTTTCATTTTAAAGGCTTTCAAAACAAGGTCTGGGGCATCTAGGTGACCAAAGGAGGGGGAAGGGCAAGGAATCAGTTAACAATAGCTCTGGCTGGCTGTAGCATATCTACCTTAAGCTGGAAACAAGGGTAAATTGAAAACTGTCTCTCTGATGATTCCTCTCTCTCCCCCCGCCCTCGTGAGTTACTGGCTGACCCAGTGCTAGGAAAGCAAGCTTTTAGAAAGGAAAAAATGGAAGGGAAGAGGGAAACAAGCAGACCCAGGCACCAGGTTTGTTTGGGGGGGGACTTAAATGTTTAACAAGCTGTAAACAAGGCTGATTTCCATCCCTCTCTGTGCTGAAGCAAATTAACCCAGGGAAATCCAACTTACTGAGTGTGACTTCACAGTGGATTCTTTCATATTTTCCCTGCTGTGTAGCAGGTCCTTTGGAATACAGTGGTGCCTCGCATTATGACATTAATTCGTTCCAGCGAAATCGCTGTAGAACGAAAACGTCGTAAAGCGAAAATAAAAAAGCCAAAACCTGGTTAATGTGTTCCGATTGGCTAAGAACTCACCGTCCAGTGAAGATCCTCCATAGGGGCAGCCATTTTCAGGTGCCTGTGCAGCGAAAAATGGCTCCTAAACACAGCGGGGAGCCACTTTGAGCACCCGGTGGCCATTTTGAAAACCCAACGATCAGCTGTTTTGATTGTCGGGAAGTGAAAATCGGTTCCCGAAACAGGGAACCGATCATCGCACAGCAAAATTCCCCCATTCAAAACGTCGTTTTGCGATCACAAAAAACTCGTCGTAATGCGGATTCGTTGTTAAATGGAGCGCCCATCTTGCGAGGCACCACTGTATACAGGAGAGCAATGTCTATACAATTTCTCTGAATCCCATCTGCTTAGTGAAAGCTTTGGGTTTAATAGGACTAATTGCCCTTAAAGTGAAGACACTCTGCTGGACTTATGGACATACAAGGTGGGGTGTAAGCACCAGTCTTTATTCTTATGGCTATATTTTGGCTACCTGTCACTGGCATGAGACATTGTAGAGGAAAGTAGCTTGAGTATATTGAAAGCTTTGAAATAGATAGAACACAATGGTATCTGACAGAGGACAATGTAGTGAACATAAGTGTGTGTGATCTGGGGTGGTCGCAGCTGATTGTGTGATGCAGAGCCCCAGTTCCTTATTTTTAGTGTTCATTTTGGCTTATTGTGTATTATCGTGCTTTGTGCAAAATAATACAGTACTTTTGACAAGGGGAAACTATTGTTTATTTTGAAGGAGCCTGGCGCCTGATCACAGAGACATCAAACTTCTCTAAACTGAGATTGATGTGCAACAGGGGCACATATGTTTTATTGCATGGACTGCTGTGCTGTCTAGGTGTTTTTGAACTACAAGGCCCATAGGCCCTCACCACTGACAATTTTGGCTGGGGCTAGTGGGAATTTATAAATCAAAATCCTCTGGAGAGCCACTTTTTCCCATTCTTCTTTCTAAGTCTTTCCTTTGATTTTTGACTGAGCTCCCTTTCATGCCAATGCCTTTTATCTCATAGGATTGAGAGAGGAAAAAGAGAGCCATGATTGTCTCCTTGACCTCCCCTTGACTAGTGAAAAAGTGAGATATACAATGCTCAGTAATGGGTCATTACTGAACAAATAAATGTTAAAAAGCGTATATACTTCCCCTATAGCACTTAAAGCACACTCTGGGAGGCTTACAATTTAATTATGCAGGCTCCACATTGCTCCTGCAGCAAGCGGGTAGTCAAGTTACCAGTCTTGGAAGGCTGAGTGAACTTTGAGCCAGCTACCTGGGATTGAAACCAAGTGATGAGTTGAGGTTTGGCTGCAGTACTGCAGTTTAGCCACTGTGCCACAAGGCTCATGTTTTATGAAGCATCCATGATGTCTTGATCAGTCTTTGATACTGGTCACCTGGCTTGTTCTTCCATAGTGGATTTTTCTCTAATAGTCACCAGTAGATTGAATCAGAACTTTTAACTTGTGGGAATAATAATGATGATAATGGTAGTACAAATAAGAAGAATGTGCTGTCAAGTCAGTTCTGACCCATGGCCACCCTTCTCAGGGATCTCTAGGTATAGAGTGCTCAGAAGTGGTTTATCAGTCCCTTCTTCTAGGGTCATCCTGGGACCGTGCAGCTTGCTCAAGGCCACACAGGCTGGCTGTTTTCCTGGAAGACATGGGGTTGGCGATGATCACACTTCCAGCCTGTGGCTCTGAAGGTTATTTGCTTAACTCAGTTGTTTGCCAACACTGCAGACGTAATTGGTTACTTCCCTGTTATATATTCTAAGATAATGGATCTCCTAGCAGAACTGGAGCTTTCCTCCTGTTGCAAAAGACAGATTTCATATGTGGGGTGAGGTTAAATTCAGTGAGGTCCATGGTGAGAGAAAAGATGAAAGCTTCTCTCCCCTATTCTTCTGTCTGGCTCAGCACTTTCAGTTGCAAGTTTCATTAAAAGAAAAACAATGACCGGGGGCAAATCAGCTGACAAACATCCTGTCTTGTTTGACCCTTTGTTAAAAACAATCTTGTACTCAGAGAGTGCTTATCAATGGCTCCTTCTCAAACTGGGGGGGGGGGACAAGTTCGGTACCACAAGACCCAGGATTGGGCCCAGTGGTCTTCTACATTTTTATTAATGATTTGGATGAGGGAGTGCAAGGAACACTTATCCAACCTGAAGACTGCACAAAATTGGGTGGAATAGCTAATACCCTGGGAGACAGAAACAAAATTCAGAAATATCATTATGGGCTTGAGCACTGGGTGGAAAACAGCAGAATGAAATTTAACAGGGATAAGTGTAAAGTTCTGTACTTAAGGGGGGGAATGCAAAGTTACAAGATAGGGGACACTTGGCTCAGTAACACTACAAGTGACATGAAGTATAGTTTCCAGATCCTGAGAAGTACTATTTCCCCCCTATTTGGCACTGGTTAGGCCTCATCTATAAGAACTGTGCCCAATTCTGGACACCACATTTTAAGAAGGATGCAGACAATTTGGAACAAGTTCAGAGAAGGGCAACAATATCAGGGGACTTGAAACCAAGCCCTGTGAGGAATGAGTGAAAGAACTGGGAAATCCAGCCCTGTTGGTTCTTCTGGACCTCTCAGTGGTGGTCAGTAGTTTGTATGAGTGGGTTTCATTGCGTTTTTTTTTTAATCGTTGGTACCCAGAAGGTTGTTCTTGGGACCATTAGTGCTCCTTTCGACCAATGACCAACAAGATTGTGATTGGCCTCTTCAACATCTATCTGTAACTGCTAGGTGAAAGCTGCTGGGGACTTGGGCTGTGAAGTCATTAGTAAAGGTCAAGGTTCCCCTTGACATTTAATCCAGTCCTGTCCGACTCTAGGGCACTGTGCTCATCCTCATTTCCAAGCCATAGAGCCAATGTTCGTCTGTAGACAGTTTCCATGGTCATGTGGCCAGCGCGACTAGACATGGAATGGCATTACCTTTCCACCAAGGTGGTGCCTATTTGTCTACTTCATTTTTATATGCTTTCGAACTGCTAGGTTGGCCGGAGCTGGGACAAGTGACGGGAGCTCACTCCGTTGCATGGATTCGATCTTACGACTGCTGGTCTTCCAACCTTGCAGCACAGAGGCTTCTGCGGTTTAACCCACAGCGCCGCCACGTCCCCCGAAGTCATTAGTAGGGTGATGCTAATAGCTGTACTTTAAATTTTCATCCGATCCTAGAGAGGTAGTAGAAGTATTAAACTATTGTTTGCTAGATGCAAGGTCTTGGGTAAAATAAAACAATCTAAAACATATTCTTGACAAAGCAGACGTACTATATGTAGGTGAAGTACCTGGATCTGAAATAGCAGGTTTGTTGTTCGGAGCGCTCCTGATCTGGTGCTCTTGTTAAATGTCCAGTTGTTGTTGGTTCACCTGTTGTGCGTATCCCCCTAGCTACTGCCACATGAAACTGCTGTAAAATGCTTAATGTGGGGCAGCCCATAAAAATATGTGGAAAATGAGACAGGTAGGTTACTGCTTGGAGCAAATTGTTTTGACCATATCTATTTAAGTGGAATTATATTGGCTACTGTTTTGTTTTCAGACTCAAGTCAGAGTACTATTCCTAGTTCCTTAAAGTCCTGAATGATCTGGGTATCTTAGAGACTGCCTTCTTCCATCTGTTCATCTTGTGCGCTCTAATCATAAGCAGAACACTGGTTCAGATCCTGCAGCTTCATGTGGAACCACATGTGAGATTTTTGAATTTTCTGGCTACAAATGCCACAGTTCTTTTACCTCCCTCACAGACACCTTGTAGACACTTCAATGTGCTGCACCTAGAAGAAATTGGAAGGCTTTGAGGCTAGGCCTGGCTCCACCTAAGCTTTCTGCTCGGGGAAAAAAAAAGCTCGCAGCTTGCATGGGGCAGGAACAGGAAAATGTGAGAGCTAGGCCTAGCTAAGCCTCAAAGCCTTCCTATTTATACCTTTCTGCTAGGGATATCACATTTAGGTGTCTGTTTGTAAGACAGGTAGAAATCCCACAATGGAAAATAATGGTATGTGGCCAAGCGATCAAAACAATTTCACTCTAAGGTTTAGCACCACTGAGTAAAACATTTTGACAAAGATTCTCCTCATCTTGAACTGTAAGATTTGTCGGAAGCGTGTTAGAATAGCTTCATAAAAACGTGTTTGGCTAAACCTTTAATGGCACATGAGTGTATTTTTATCTATTATGATTCGAATTCTTTTATAAACTTGTTTTTAGTTGCTTTTTAGGTTTTAAAGAGTACTTTAAACATTGCTAACTTTGCTTGCTGCCTTGAATTTCATTCCAGTGAAATATGTAGGATACAGATTTTAAGAATAAAATAAAATCTCAGTTTGCAGTTCTGTCTCTATTTCTGAATGAATGCTCACAATTAAAACCATTAAGAAGAATGTCCTTCAGAGTTAGAGGTAGGCTAAGCACCGTGGAGTTGTGACATTCTGTTTTATGCTTTTGCCACAAGTATATAACTTAATCGGTGTTCCTGTGGTTTTGATCTTGCAAATATTGGATTTATTGCTTTATGTCTGTTCTACCATACAGTCTCATAGATTAACTAATGCTTGGAAATGTTTTTTCATGACAACTTCGGAATTCCCAGCCAGATTAGCCAATAATTCGGGAAACAGTTACAGTGGTGCCTCGCTTAGCGATATTAATCCGTGCAGCAAAAATCGCTGCAAAGCGATAACATTGCTAAGCGATTTTAAAAAGCCCATAGAAACGCATTAGAACGCATTTAATGCGTTCCTATGGGCTTAAAAACTAACCTTATGTGAAAATCCTCCATTGCAGCAGCCATTTTCGTTGCCTGTAAAGCGAGGCAAAATAGCGGGTGGCCATTTTTTCCCTGGCGGCCATTTTGGAACTGCCGATCAGCTGGCCGAAAATGGGGGCTTTGCGACGATTGCTTCCCTGCGATCATCGCAAAGCGAATTTTCCCCATAGGAAACATTGCAAAGCGATCGCTTTTGCGATCGCAAAAACAGCGTCGCTAAGCGATTTCGTCGCTCAACAGAGCGATCGCTAAGCGAGGCACCACTGTATTAAGAAAAAGTCACTTCCCTAAGCTCTGATTCTACAGTTGTAGAAAGTTTGAACAAATGTTGGTTCCATTACAATGGAGAAATGCTCTAGCTTTGGTTAGTATATCTTTATTGGCTCACATACTGACTGAACAGCAAGAAGGTGAATTCAGAGTGTGCCAAGATGTGGCGTATGGTGGCACCTAAATGCTAATTGCTGACAGTGCTGTCAATAAGAGGAAACTCTTCTACTTCTATATGGAAGATGCAGAATCTTGCACAATTCAGAACATATATATAGGAAATAAATGAAATCTCCAGTGTAACTACTCACATGTTGCCCGTCCTTCCTCTGTACCCTGTTGGAACTGCATAGCCATAATCAATCTGAATAACTCTTTGATTGTCCATTGAATAGTCTACAGTTTTGAAAGCACTGACACTTTTTTGTTGCTTTATTGGTTCAGCTGAGATTCCTCCTTGATGATAAGCAGGGTTTTTTCACAGGACTGTTTTGCTTTACAGGTAGAATTAAGCCTGATTCAAATGAAAGCTGGTGACGCCTTAGGGACTGTCCTCATCCCAGATAATGTACAAAGGACAGTCTCAGACAAACGGGCCTCGCTCCACTCCAGTGCAAGAGGAAGGAGGGAGTTGGTGACATGCTCGATAGGAGAGTATCTTCACCCAAATGGGAGCCACTGTTGTATGAAATGCCACAAAGGTATGATCAGACTTAATACAGTGTAATGCATGTTTGTTCCACTTCTGGTTCCACATTTTCACTGCTGAAAGTTTTCAAATATATATTGTATTTTTTCTTTTTTCTTTAATTTTTTTTTACTGCAACTTAAGTTTGGCTTTAGAACAGTAGAAAGCTACAGCTTTTCCAGGGGTAGGGAAAGAATATATGAATATTATTGTGACTGGTTGTCCTTACCTAGAGGAGAAAGAAGAATGATCTTTCTGCAAGAACAATGCCCTTTCACCGTTCATTCCGTGAAAGAGAATCTGACTAGGAAACAAGATAAATATAAAACTCTATATGTTGTTGTTAAGTTGTTTAGTCGTGTCCGACTTCATGACCCCATGGACCAGAGCATGCCAGGCCCTCCTGTCTTCCAATGCCCCCCAGAGTTGGGTCAAATTCATGTTGGTTGTTTTGATGACGCTGTCCAACCATCTCATCCTCTGTCGTCCCCTTCTCCTCTTGCCCTCACACTTTCCCAACATCAGGGTCTTTTCTAGGGAGTCTTCACTTCTCATGAGATGGCCAAAGTATTGGAGCCTCAGCTTCAGGATCTATCCTTCCAGTGAGCACTCATGCTTGATTTCCTTAAGAACAGATAGGTTTGTTCTCCTTGCAGTCCAGGGGACTCTCAAGAGCCTCCTCCAGCACCATAATTCAAAAGCATCAATTCTTCAGCGGTCAGCCTTCTTTATGGTCCAGCTCTCACTTCCATACATCGTTGCTGGAAAAACCATAGCTTTGACTATGTGGACTTTTGTTGGCAAGGTGATGTCTCTGCTTTTTAAGAAGTTGTCTAGGTTTGTCATCACTGTCCTCCCAAAAAGCAGGCGTCTTTTGATTTCGTGGCTGCTGTCACCATTTCCAGTGATCATGGAGCCAAGGAAAGTAAAATCTCTCACTGCCTCCATATCTTCCCCTTCTATTTGCCAGGAGGTGATGGGACCAGTGGCCATGAGCTTAGTTTTTTTTTATGTTTAGCTTCAGGCCATTTTTTGGTCTCATTAAGAGGTTCTTTAATTCCTCCTCTCTTTCTGCCATCAGAGTAGTATCATCTGCATATCTGAGGTTCTTGATATTTCTTCTGACCATTTTTTGTGCTCTCCTCTTTCATCCTCATTAAGAGGTTCTTTAATTCCTCCTCACTTTCTGCCATCAGAGTAGTATCATCTGCATATCTGAGGTTCTTGATATTTCTTCTGGCAATCTTAATTCCGGCTTGGGTCTCGGGTTCCTCTGCCCCTTCAAAATCCAGCTTGTACTTCTGGGAGTTCTCAGTCCACATACTGCTGAAGCCTGCCTTGTAGGATTTTGAGCATAATCTAGCTAGCGTGTGAAATGAGTGCAATTGTATGGTAGTTGGAGCATTCTTTGGCACTGCCCTTCTTTGGGATTGGGATGTAGACTGATCTTTTCCAATCCTCTGGATTTTCCAAACTTGCTGGCATATTGAGTGTAGCACCTTAATAGCGCCATCTTTTAAGATTTTAAATAATTCAACTGGAATGCCATCACCTCCACTGGCCTTGTTGTTGGCCAGGCTTTCTGAGGCCCACTTGCCTTCACTGTCCAGGATGTCTGGCTCCAGGTCAGCAACCACACCATCTGGGTTGTCTGGGACATCCAGATCTTTCTGGTATAATTCCTCAGTGTTTTCTTGCCACTTCTTCTTGATGTCTTCTGGTCTGTGAGGTCCCTATCATTTTTGTCCTTTATCATGTCCATCTTTGCACAAAATGTTCCTTTAATATCTCTAATTATCTTGAACAGATCTCTGGTTTTTCCCTTTCTATTATTTTTCTCTATTTCTTTGCACTGTTCATTTAAGAAGGCCCTCTTGTCTCTCCGTGCTATTATTTGGAAATCTGCATTCAATTTTCTGTAACTTTCCCTGTCTCCCTTGCATTTTGTTTCCCTTCTCTGCTATTTGTAAGGCCTCGCTGGGCAGCCACTTTGCTTTCTTGCATTTCCTTTTCTTTGGGATGTTTTTTGTTGCTGCCTCCTGTACAATGTTACGAACCTCCATCCATAGATCTTCAGGCACTCTGTCCACCAAATCTAGTTCCTTAAATCTGTTCTTCATTTCCACTGTGTATTCATAAGGGATTTGGTTTAGATTATAGGGACGTGGTGGCGCTGCGGAGGGACATGGTGGTTCTGCGGGCTAAACCGCAGAAGCCTGTGCTGCAGGGTCAGACGACCAAGCAGTCATAAGATCGAATCCACGCGACGGAGTGAGCTCCCGTCACTTTGTCCCAGCTCCCGCCAACCTAGCGGTTCGAAAGCATGCAAATGCAAGTAGATAAATAGGGACCACCTCGGTGGGAAGGTAACAGCGTTCCGTGTCTACGTCGCACTGGCCATGTGACCACGGAAGATTGTCTTCGGACAAAACGCTGGCTCTATGGCTTGGAAACGGGGATGAGCACCGCCCCCTAGAGTCGGACACAACTGGACAAAAATTGTCAAGGGGAACCTTTACCTTTAACCTTTACCTTCTATCTGACTAGCCCAGTGGTTTTTCCTACTTTCCTCAGTTTAAGCTTGAGTTTTGCTGTAAGAAGCTGATTATCAGAGCCACAGTCTGACTGTTTCTGCTGACTGTATAGAGCTTCTCCATCTTTGGTTGCAGAGAACATAATCAGTCTAATTTCGGTATTGCCCATCTGGTGATGTCCATGTGTAGAGTCGCCCCTTGTGTTGTTGGCAAAGAGTGTTTGTGATGACCAGCTTGTTCTCTTGACAAAACTCTATTAGCCTTTGCCCTGCTTCGTTTTGAACTCCAAGGCCAAACGTACCTATTGTTCCTTTTATCACTTGACTCCCTACTTTAGCATTCCAGTCCCCTATAATGACAAGAACATCTTTCTTTAGTGTCAGTTCTAGAAGGTGTTGTAAGTCTTCAGAGAATTGGTAAATTTCAGCCTCGTCAGCATTGGTGGTTGGTGCATAAACATGGATTACTGTGATGTTGAAAGGTCTGCCTTGGATTTGTATTGAAATCATTCTCTCATTTTTGAGATTGTATCCCAGTACAGCTTTTCCCACTTTTTTGTTGACTATGAGGGCTACTCCATTTCTTCTACAGGATTCTTGCCCAAAATAAAACTGTATATATTGTACATTAAGTCTGGTTCATGCTTTCCCATCAATAATATACGGGTTGAATTCTTTGGCTGTTTGAAACTTTGAGCAAGGAGGTGCTGAACTATTCTCCAGTCAGAGGCAAACATCAGAGCATATGTAATACTGATACTTGAATGCATGGGTAGCAGCTACTGCCTCTGTCCCTTTGTCTTCTCAGAGAATTCCTAATTGAATGGAAGAAGACACTGTTTGTTTACATATTTTCTTCATCCTTGGCAAAATAATTGGCTTGCTTTCTTCTCCTGTTATCATGGTTGCTCAGAGCACCTTTCTTATCTATATGTTCAAAGAATATGCCCTTTCAGAACACAGAATGATTTAGGAACTATAGCTTAGAGATCACAGTTAGTACCAAGTGTGGCAGCAAGCAAGAGCTTTCCTGCCTACCTCCTTTGCTCACTGCTTTCCTCGAGGCGGCTGGGTTTTGTGTGTGCATGAACAGTGCCAGTGTAACAACAACCCCCAAAAGCATGCAAAAGTTGTAACTGGAACAGAGAGTCCTCTTGAAAGCGGCAGCATGCCTCGTGTGCCCTTTTAATTATTTATATGCTTGGTTAGAGTTTGCCCTGGGGTTTGAAAGGGTGAAGACCACCACCCCACCTTTCATTTTTTATTTTGAATTGTAGTTTCTTTATTTTGTAGGAACATACGTGGCAGAACACTGTTCAGGGCAAGATAAGGCAACCAAGTGTGCAGTGTGCCGCCCAAATGCCTTCATGTCCATAGAAAATTATTCTGATAAGTGCTTTGGATGTGGACGCTGCCGGTCAAGTAAGTCTTTTCTTCTTATATGTTCAGTTCAAGTTTATTGTATTAGCTAAAAGCCGTCACAATTGTTTAAAATACAGATATGGTCAATTAAGATCATGATAAAACCAGACATATAAAATAATAAGAGACCCCTCATATCTGAGAATCTCCTACACAATTGATCGCAATGGCTTTCAGAAAATTAGCCCGAATGTTTCTGGCCGCTTTTGCGAATAGCGCTGTTCTATATGTAACATAAGGGTCACAATCCAAGAGCATGATTATAATGAAAGATACCGATGGTTTTGAACTTTTTATTTGGACGGAGTATTCAGTTAATAGGGCTAAAATGATGAGGGGTATTTAATCACACAATCTTATAACAAACATTACAGGAGGCTCTTTATGTAAAGTCCTCTTGGGAGCATCAAATGCATTTTCATATGTTAATTCCAAAGCAGTTTAATTGTATAATCTTTGTTTTACATCGCAAAAATGTAATATACAAAGACAGGTAACTCTCATTCAAAAGATTCTGTTTTATGGCCTGCCATTGAAAGCTGCATGAGATAGGGATTAATTTCTGTTTGCACTTGGACAGCTTTATACTATATTGCCAAGTATAAACTATGCAGTATTAATCAATTGACCCCTCTCTTCCTGGTCTAGGCTTTGGACAGATAACAATATCCAGCTGTACTCCTGAGCGCGACACCGTTTGTGGCTGTGGAGAAAATCAGTACCAGACTTCAGACAAACCTGAGTTCTTTTGCAAGAAATGCAGTCGCTGTCAAAATGGAACAATCAGGCAAGATTGTGAGTACACCCAGAACAGAATTGGTTTCTTTCCAATGGGACTTCCCAGCCCCCAGGCCACATCGCTTTCATTTTGTACGCGGAACCTCTGCTCTGTACTGATGCAACATGTTTATGCAATCTCTTTGTGTTCTGGCAAAATGTACAGTGGTGCCTCACATAGCGAGGTTAATCCGTTCCGGATTAACCTTCGCTATAGCGAAACATCGCTGAACGGGACAGGGAAAGCCATTGGAACGCATTAAACATCGTTTAATGCGTTCCAAAAGGCTCCTATACTCACCGTTCAGCGAGGTTTCCTATGGCCGGCAGCCATTTTCGCGCTCTCGTTAAGCGAGGGGAGGGCGCGAAAACGCTGCGCGCAGCCATTTTGGGGCTTCCGGCGGCCAATTTGTCAGCCAAACAGCTGATCGTCGGAGCTTCGTTTTGCGAAGATCGGTAAGTGAAACGCTTACCGATCTTCGCAAAGCGAATTTCTCCCTATCTAAAGCTCGTTGAGCGATCGCATTAGCGATCCAAAAGAACGAATCGCTGTGCGATTTTGTCGTTATACGGTGCGCTCGTTAAGCGAGGCACCACTGTATATCCTTTAATCTGTATTTTCACTTTATTTTTCCTATTACATTGCTTCTCTCTCATTTTAACTCATTATTCCTTCCACTCCATTTGTATTATTTGTTTTATACATCTGTGGTCTGTTTTTCAGTACATTAGCATTGTAGGTATAGTTGCGGCCTTGACCTCCGGTCTGATACATGTGCAGAGGTTATCTTTGCTTACTGACCTCCCTGGCAGAACAAGCTTCTTCCTCTCTTTCCCCATCTTTCTGCGACCTTTTGGACATATTAATAGGGGTCATGTTTGGGGGCCTTGCAGTTGTGCCCAAGAGTCTGTATTCCTTTGGATTTGTTTTTAGCCAGTGTGCCACTGCCTTGGAAATCCTCAGAAATAAATATGTCTAGCCAGTTGCATATTGTTTAGAAATTTCTGCCACTTAGTGACTGACGGTGGTATTGCAAGATACAAAAAGATTTTTAAATTACCCCCAAGTTACCCTAAGTTTATATTTCTTTGTTTTTTAATTAGATAAGACTTAGATACACACCACACCCCTAGTAAGTATAGTACATTTCACAGTCTTGGAGTTATGTGAGAAATAGACACAGACATTGAGGTCCATATACATTCTCTCTCTTTCTCCTCTATTAGTATGGACAATATACTGATTATATTGTAATATGTAACTATATAATTATAATTTTAAATAATATAATTATAAATAGTATATAATCATTTTATTGATATGTTAATTATATATAGAATATTAGTATATTAACATACTTTATGTAATATACAGTATATATATTACAATATAGTGTATACTAACATATATTAATAGCATAAATAATATACTAATTACAGTATAATATAGGGACTGAACTTGATGATCCATAGGGTCTCTTCCAGCTCTGGAGTTCTATGATGATGATGATGATGATGATTTAACACTGAATGACTATAAATATGCATAAAACTTTACAGAGGTGAATCCAGTTTTTCTAGAACCTAGGAATTATCACTAGCAACTAGCCAGTAACTCGTTTTGGCTCTTTGAGAAGGAGATACAAGGTGGTAAGCCATATCTGCAGGCATCCCCTCAAGCTAGCATAATAACAATTTGTGATTATTTGCACACCAATTTTTCACTCCTTGGTTCATTACTGGGGAGATTTTACAAATCTCAGCAGAGAGACTGAGTTGCTGGTTCCATTAGGTCAACAAATGACTGTCCTTCATGGAAACTAAGGACATAGTCTATGTACAGTTATGATAAGAAGCTGGATTATTCCGCAAACTCCACATTTTAATGATTTAGAGATCACACTCTTCTTATTCGCCTTTTGCAATGACTTTTCCTCTTCTTTCTTTAGATAAATCTCAGAAGTCAGGTTTTCCTGAAGAATTTCCCAAACTTCCACATAAATGAGCTACCAAGCTTCTTTCCATCTTAACAGTTCCATTCCTTTGGAGCAGTTTCCTTCCATGTTATCTTTCTTTTTATCACTGTAACCACCACCTTGTGAATGTTATCTGTCACCTGCCTAGAACATTGAACTGCTGTGTTTCCTCAGTTACTGTATTTGTGAAACAGCTCTTCAGAAACCATTGCAATATTGTGCATTCTCTTCCAGTCCTTATACTATCAGATTCATGCATTCCCTCCCCACACCTTCTTGGTGAAATAGATATGATACAGGAGATCTATAATCCGTGTCTCCCATCACTTTAAAAGTAATAATGGCCCATGAGCTCAAGATTAGATACCATTATATATGAAAGGTCCTGTTTTTCTTGATTAAAATCATAATCCTGAAACTTCCGTTTCCTTTATGAGAGAGAACATAAAGTGACTCAAATAGTGCCTACATATGTTCCCTCATGAGGCAAGTAGTAACTTCAGGAAGGGAAAATGTACATGTGCTCCATGAGTACCTATGTGCCCCCCCACAGAATGGCCTTACAGCATTCAAGGAAAGAGTTACTGTATATGCTCTTCTGCTATCACTGCAGTTCTCATTTGAGTCAGATGATCTTCAGTTGTTTTTAAACTTTCTTTTAAATCCAAAGAGATCCTGAACACAGATGCTGTATATCACATCTAGCTTGGCCGTGGGCAATGAATATTGGCATATAGTTTCCTGGTAATAATTATCTGCTTTTCTCATTTTTCTTTCCTTTGCAGGTACCAAATTTAAGGACACAATATGTGAGTGTCTCCCTGGATTCTTTCTTCGGAAAAATGAAAACAGCTGCTCCCCGTGCACCAGGTGGGGAAACTTGTTGTGTGTCTTTGTAAAACACACTTGGGCCACCTCAGTTTTTTTTTACCTCATGGTGCAGTGGTTAAACTGCAGTACTGCAGCCAAAACTCTGCTCATGAGAGCAGAGCCTGAGGTTCACTCGGCCTACCATCCTTCTGAGGGTGGTAAATTGAGTACCCAGTGTGTGTATGTGTAGAAGTCCTTCAATCTCCATAGCTAGGTTTGCTTTCCATTTTTAAAATAATGGAGCTCTTTTTCTTGCTTTGTGAGACTAGCCTGGTGTGGACTGTATGGAGCACCTTTCTAGCTGCCATTTGTTGCTGGTCCCGCTGCAGAGACAGAGACATTGTATGAGACAAATAGCAGCACTGCAGGAACTCTGTTTTCTTCCAGATCTCCTACCCTCCATCTGTGTGTTAACTGCAGCAACCCTTTCTCTTCCACCAGCTACTTCCTGTACATCTGGAAGGCCAGTTTTGTTTCCCCAGGAAGGAGTGTTTTGCTTTGTTTTCTCTTTCTCCAGCTTGCATCTAGAATGGCAGGGAGGCCATCTGGTCATAGAGGAACAGGAGGAAAATGTATGTGCACCTACGTAGAGTAGGAAGAAGAGGCCAGAGCTGGGTGTGGAGATCTCATTGAGGCAGATTTGATCTCATAATCTTGGACACTTGTATATGTGCCCTAGTAAGTTCCCAAGGCTGCACTGTGCTCACAGGTGCCATGTTGGCAACTACCAGAGTAGACAGTGAAGGTGCAGTGAAACAGGAGTGGTCTAAATACATCTAGCTTTTTTTTTCCTGTGTAACTCAATATTCCTTTTTTTGTCTCTTAGCTGCAACAGCCTTGACTGTGAACCATATTGTAAGGAACCGCTTCCGGTAATGAATCCATCAAGTTCCCAACGTGAGTTCTACAATCATTTCTCTAATACAGGGTTCTGAGGGTCCAGGTGCCATTTTTGCTTTGGACCTTTGAGGTATGGGATCCTTTGATCCCAGAAAAAAAAACATACTTAGTAGTGCCGAAAATGGAAGACACCTCCCCGGAAGCTTTAGAGGCACAATTTGGTTTCAAAATTAAACCTCGCCCTTCCCAGAGCCTCTTTAAGCAAAAACCCAACCGAACCTGCTTTTAATTTTTTTTAAGTAACTGGTTTAATAATTACCATTTTTTATGAAAAAGCCTTTTAGGGATGGAGTGGGAGTCATAGAAAGGGCAGATTGTATCCCCAGAGAATTTTGAGGTGGTGCTTTGCCATTTTCTGTTTCCCAAACATATTAGATGGAATGGTACAGCCATGGAAAGGGTCTTGCAGGGCCTTGAAGGCCATGTACAACCCATGGAACATATTTTGCCCATCCCTGTTGTAATACCGCATGTGGATTCTGGTTCTGTGTGTCACATTTTCCTCTTCTGTCTTCATTTTTCATCACACTGCTCTTGAAATCATTGTCTGATGTCATGCCTTCAATATGCTTTTTTTTTCCATACAGAAGTCATGTTTGTCCTCAGCTCATTGGTCATCATCTTTGGAGCTTGTTGTATATTCTTCCTGACAAGGAAAATTGCCAAGCAATATCGTCAGAAGAAACAGAAGCCATCTTCTGATTTATTTTGTGAGTTTAAACCTTAAGACTACCCCATGAATATCTCCGAATATCCACCAATAAATCTCTGATTTACTTATAGTAGATGTAGGTCCTTTCAAATAAGCTAAATATATTTGGAACTCCTAATCATCTTCAAAAACTCATGTTTCCTCTCTATTTGATGTATCCCTTTAGCTAAACAGATACAGGAGTCCACCTTCCTCCCAATCAGGGCCCCTGGGGGAAACCTTCTCGATTAGGTCAACAACCCAAAAGAAAAGAAAGATTATCTCATCAACAACAAACTAAGAATAGATAATTTCATTTGATTTAGTTTCCTTTGATATTTTTCACTTCCAGCTTTGACCCCGGAGTCAATGAGAGAACCTACTTCAAAGGTAACTGTCTTATTTCCCAGTACTCTTAACTTCAGCCATAGGCACTTGAGGTGAAGCATACGGGAGACCTAGGTTCTGAGATATTGATGAATGGTTTCTGTGTTTTGTTTTGTGCTCTTGGGAATCTTAGATGGATTGGCGGCTATGTTATATACTATGTCAGATAACAAGTCCATCTATCAGTGTTGTTAGCACTGACTAGGAATGGCTTCTCAGAGCATCAGGCAGATTTCCTTCGTAGCCTTATCTGGAGATACTTGATATTCCTGGTGGCCTCCCATCCAAGGACTAATCAGAGCCAACTCTCCTTAGTTTAAAAAACCAGATAAGATGGGATGTGTTCAGGGTGGGATGGTGGTTCCGATCCCACCAGCTAATCACTGAGGGGTCGACAGTACCTCCTCTCAGCCAGCCATATAGAAAGGAAATGCTGTAGTTTAGCCCAGTGGAGGGTGGTTTAGAGATTCTTTTTGCCAGTGAAGGGGGCCGGGGGGGAGGAACTGTTTGCCTTCAATATTGGAGCTAGTATGGATCAACCTGCAGCTGATCTGAACAGAGTAGGGGAAGGTGACCAAAGCCACCATTGGTCTTGTCTCCTGGAATTCTGTTCCTGTCAGGTTTTTGCAATCCCCAAATGATGACACAAAGATCGAGCAGTTATCAGTGTAGTTATGTAAATCTTATGTCCTTTTTTACATTTTATTTTATTTTATTTTTATTTTGCTGCACAGGTTGCAGACTGCACTCTTCTGGTGCCACCTCTAGAAACAAAACAGTTGACACAGTTAACCGCAAGTGTGCCTCTACCAGACTGTGTGAGATCTGCAGAAAAGAGGCAGATCCCAAATCGTGAGTGTGGCTTCATTTTAAAAAAATATTTAAGTGGGGAGAGGAAAATGAGGAGGAGTTGTTCGGGCCTTTCCCATACGAGGATGGGTACCATCTTGAAAAAAACTCGTGGTGCTGGTTGGAAGACACCTAGTTCAAACCTCACGCTGAGCTGTTACCATAGGAACCGTACGGACAGAGCCCCAAGTTTCAGGAGAAAGGGACAGATATAAGCACATCAGTCACAAGTGTGTGAACATGACACCCAGTGTGAATATTTTGCTTAGAATCATGCCCTGTGTACTTCAGAATGAATGACAACATACACTTATATATTTGAGCTATATACAGATATGAAATGCAACTTCATATTTGTTTACTGCGGTCCTAAGCATATTTATCGAAAGGTATGGTTTGGTGAATCCAATGAGTTTTAGCCTTGCTAAATCTGTACAGAATTGGAGCCCATGTACACTGATGGAAAAAAATTATGTTGCTAGGAAAAATTTTGTGCCATGTAGAGCAAATCATGGTACAGGTTGGAGAGGAAATAACATTCACAGCATAATTTGGTGTCTTCTCCATTCCTCTCCCCCAGGTCCTGAAGTTTTGTATGCTATTATGGAGCAAGTGCCACCAATCCGGTGGAAGGAATTTATACGGTACCTGGGACTGAAAGAAAATGTAGTGGAGAGAATTACTATAGAACAGCATTCCTTCAGAGAAGCACAATATGAGATGCTGAGACATTGGAGGCTGCAGGCAGGCCAAGATGCCACCGTGGAGCGCATCAGCAATGCTCTCAACCAGATGGAGCTGAATGGCTGCAGTGAGGCCATTCAAGAAGCCTTGGCAAACCAACACTAGATATTTTGTCTTCTTGCTTCTTTTCAAGCAAAACCGGTTCACACATGCATGTTCATTTCTTGGTGGCATCATTGTTTTGGTGCTTTGCGTGAGTCAGAGTTGTTACAACAGTATCAAAGTTCTGTTCATGGTGCAAGTTACCACTAGCATTTCAGCTCACCCATCATCAGGTGCTGAAGACATAATAAACAGCGGACACATCGTAAGAGATTTGTAACTAGAGGAAGGTGTCACTCCATTCCCTCTGAC
This sequence comes from Pogona vitticeps, assembly GCF_051106095.1. NCBI lineage: Eukaryota > Metazoa > Chordata > Lepidosauria > Squamata > Agamidae > Pogona > Pogona vitticeps. The sequence goes on along the minus strand of NC_135784.1, from coordinate 189,444,727 downwards.
AAATGTATATCTAAAAACAGTTTTTGCCACAGTTAAGCCCAGTTTCTCCTCCTGGAATTTGATTTTGGCCCCTCTCTTTGGCCATTCATCATTGCCATCTTGTTTTTAAAACTTTGGAGAGACTGAAAGCAGATAATTTCATCAAATGCCTTGCTTTATAAGAGATGTCTCTGAAATGAGTAATGTTTTCCAATTCACTTTTTTTTTAGGCTGCACTATGAGACCCATCTTTTTAAATACTTATATGTTTTTACGTCCTTCCTTCCCTCTCTCCCTGTTTTTTCTGCTTCTCACTCACCTTCTTATGGCATAACTACAATGCAGAGATGGCTAGTTCCCCAAGTACAGTATTCTTTCTCCCTGTGGATCAGGATTGCTCTTCTATTCGAAGAGCAGATCACCAGTAGACTTTTAGTTTTTCACCTTTAATTTGGTACAATTCTTTTTTCCTCCTTGGAGAAAGACATTATAGTTCAACTCATGTAAACAATAATAATTGTTTGCCATCAAATCATACTGTAGCACCGGTATACAGGTGTAAACATGCGCTCACTGTAAACCTGCAGCAGGGAATATTTTTTAGCTACAATTCAAATTCCAGTTTGGATGTTTGTGTTCTAGAAGTGGGTGGAGGCCAAGGGCATGAAGCAAGATCAAAGGAAAGTGGATTGAACCATGTGTAAATCGCACCAATTTGTTCATATGCAACAGCTGTCAAGCATGCAAAGCACATCTGTTTTCTCCTTGTCTTCTCGGCTTTCCACTGGGCAGACCTGAGCTTCTGGTCCATACAGAGACTCTGTTTTTCCTCTCTTGTCTCTCACTTTCTTCTTTCTATGTTTTAAAGCAAATAGTATGGAGTCACTTGCTACAACCCACATGTGGAACTTGAGTCACTACCTGAAAAGTATGTTTAAGGCAACAGAAACTTCAGTTTCTTGAACTGGGAAATATTTACTGGGAATCATGAGAAAATACAGCAGCCAGAGATCTCAGTGAGGTGCTACTAAGCAGCAGTATGTGGTGCCTTGCCTTACGAACGTCACTACTTACAACCAATTCGACTTATGACCAGCTCCGGCTGCAAAATTTTGCTGCTACTTGCGACCAGAGCTTCCACTTACAAACAGAAAAAGGCGGGAAATTCAGATTGCTAACTGAAGGTGGCGAAAGAGGCTGCTGCTTTGTAGCTCTTTCACCCCGGCAGTTAGAGAGTTTGCGATCGGAGGAGGCTGCCTGCTAAGGTTTGGTGCTGCTTTATGCTTTTTAAAAACTGTTCTTGGTATTTTTGCAGCGTGGTTTTCTGCTGCTGGGGGGTTATGTTTCTGTGCTGTGATGGGTCTTGGTTTTTTTTTTTGTTTTGTTTTTTGGTCCCCCCATTTCTGATGGGTCTTGGGGGTTTGGTTGCTTTTGGGTCCCCCTCCCCATTTTTGATGTGTCTTGCATGCTTCTGTTGCTTTTTGCTTTGTTCTTTTTGCATTTCTGATCTGCTCCCTTTGATTTCTGTGCATTTCCGACCTGGTCCCTTTGTTCTCTCTGCATTTCCAATCTCCTCTGTTTGTTTTCTGTGCTTTTGCAATGGGTCCTGCATGCTTCCCTTGCTTTTCTCCCCCCCTCCCCTTGGCTGGAAGGGATTAATCGCACTTCCAATGAGTCTTGCAGGTTTTTTTTTGTGATTTTTTTCTTTGTCCGGAACGGATTAATGGCGTTCCAATGCATTCCTATGGGAAATGGTGCTTCAACTTATGACCATTTCGAGTTACAACTATCATTCCGGAACGGATTATGGTCGTAAGTGGAGGCATCACTGTAAAGTGGTTTCAGTGTATATACTGTAGTCAGTGATAATAATTCAGTCAGGTTGCACTGTAAATATTGTGTATGTTTTAATACATTTGTCAGTATATCTTTGTCAAGAGGATTTATAATGGCAAACAAATTGGCAAAAAAATAGCAAAGTCTGTACTTTTATATTTTTATTACAATGCACAACTGAATTATATTTTTATTAAAATATTTTGCTGAATATTACAAATATAGGGTATAAAGGAAACCAGCTGTCATTCCCATTCTCTGTTAAAAGCCTACAAACTTAGGGAACTAAGCCTGATCACCCACATCTCATAAATTTAAACTGGTATCTTTACAATTCCCCTTCAGCCAAATCACATGAATCTTCCTTTTTACATAGTGTATAATTCCATGCTACTGAGTTGCAGGGGGATAAGGAGTTCTGGTAAATTCATTGGGGATGAAACTGAACCAGAATTCAAAGTGACGAAGGGGGAAATGTTGCCTGTGACAGGACTGAAAGGTAAGTAACTGAGAACTGGAAAGATACCAGTCAAGCAAGATGAGAAAGTCTGTGTAAAGAAGATAGACAGACACACAAACCACTGGAGTCACGGGTAGCATTTTTGCAATAAATGTGAAGCAGCATCAACCTGCTGCTTTGAGGCTGAAAACAAGGCAACAAATGTTGGGCCTTGGCCTTGCTGGATGGAGCTCAACACCTGGAACATACCATTCTGGGAAAGACCGGGGACTTTCCAAGTCAGGATATTTTTGTATAATAACAATTAGGAACTTGAACAAACTAAAATGTCCAGGAATGAGATCAGATGCAAGGCAGCACAACATAATTCCTTTGACATTTCATAGGACATCGAAGAAATAATTCAGCAGCACTTTTCCTGCAGGGATGAACAAAAATTAAACCGAAGGCAGTGTAGGAGTCTTTGTGTACTCATTCTTCTCAGATTCTGCCCCATTTACAGAGTTGCACCAGTGTTTTGTGGTGGCAGAGGAGGAAGCACTGCCGGGCGCTGAGGCAGCCGCTGGCCGGGCTGGTGCTGGGGGTGCCGAGAGAGAAAGAGAGCCAGAGAGCTGCTTCCCTGGAAAAGGCGGTGGCCATGGCAGCTGCTGTTGGCAGCTTAGAGCCGCTCTTCGAGGACTGGCTGGGAGTGAGCTTCGCTTTCAGGCATCGCATGGCGGCGGCTCGGGAGCCCGGGGGAAAGGGCCAGCAGCGTGCCTCGCTCACTGGCTCTCCCCCAAGAAGCACCTCTTGCACCCTCCATCCGGAACTGCAGCCTGCCAGCTGGCGGACAGGCGGGCTGGCTGCAGTTCCGGATGGAGGGTGTAAGAGGTGCTGTCTTGGGGGAGAGTCACTGAGCGAGGCAAGGCTTTCTTGACAGCAGAGGACACGGGGGCAGGCAAGGCAGGGGCCACAAACTATCATCCAGCAGGCCGCAAATGCCCCCCGGGCTGCATGTTTGAGACCCCTGCTCTATATGGTTTGGGTCTAAGAGGTTTACAGGATCATATCACCCCATATGAGCCTACTCAGCTTTTAAGATCTTCTGGGGAGGCCCTTCTCGCATCTCCACCACCTTCCCAAGCTCATTTGGGAAAGAGGGCCTTATCGGTTGCTCCCAGGCTTTGGAATGCAATGGTCCAGCAATCCAGATGGGGGGGGGGCTCCCTGTTTTCTTTCCATCCTCAGGCAAAGACCTTCCTTTTCAGGCAAGCTTTTAAGCAATAAGTGGGAGTCTATGACATTTAGATCTTTTTACATGTTTAAAAATGTTTTTAAAGTTGCTTCTAATATGGATTTTTTAATTTTTATTTTTATATAGCATTTAAAGTTTGTTATAATTGTACAGTTTTAATTGCTGCAAGCCACCTTTGGTCCCTTATGGGAAGAAGAGCAGCATATAAATAAATAATTAAGAAAGGAAACCAATAACCCCATTTAACTAATTCTGAATTGTAATAATGCATGTGATTGATATGAGGACAATCTACTCCATCATCCCCGATAATATATCCTTCTATGATTAGTGCTGCTGGCATGGAGGATTTGAAGAAGGACCTCAATTTGGAGGGTACGTCAGGATAAGAATGGAAGCTGGGAGTGTGACCACCAATGAGAGAGACTAATTTTGGCAGAGAGGAAAAAGTGGGAAAAGAACCATCAGTAGTGGAAGACCATTTGATGGCTGGAGAAGAGGAAGAATTGAAGAGGAGGAGGAAATAAAAGGAGAAAGGGGAGTTTACTGCATTCGGGTAGTTCCTCTATCACTCAGCCACCAGCCTGGCACTGGTGCCTTCAAACACTTCAGTCTACTCAGATCTGGCAGTGTTTCAAGGGAGTCCAAAAACCCACCAAGCTAGCTGCTTAGGATCCCTACACCCACCTTGCAAGATAGAGCTGCCACGAGACCAACAAGAGTACCAAACCCCTTGCTACCTGGTCAAGACAAGACCTAGTTTAGCACAAGCCCTTTGAGGCAACTCCCCCCCGACAATTAGTTGAAGTGATTTTTATGTTTTATTACAGTCAAAAGACAAAAGGTTTCAAAAAGCATTTGGAGCAAAAATTCAGCTGAGACCAAGCTAAGGCATTCAAGAGAACACATCAGAAAATAATAAAGCTGAGCTAATTTACCTAATACTGTACTCATGTATTATCATAGAGCCTATCGTAGTTCTGAAGCATACACGGAGTGCATCCGTCATAGGACAGCAACTTACTGTAGCATTTCCTGAGAGGTAAGCTATCCCAACTACTGAACCCTCTTTTATTAGGCTTTGAGTTCCTGGGAAAGTTAATGAAAGCAAGAACACTTTCTGCACGGCTCCCTTCACAGAGCGGAAGTCATTTCCCAGTTAGCACTGTCTTCAGGAAGGCGCTGACTTGGCCATGAAGGCTCTCCCAGAAGAGATAAGCTGCAGATGTTACCCTCTTTTTTGTTTCAAGGCACACATTGACTGCCCAACTCTCAGCCAACTTTTCCGAGGCATTCACAGAGAAGTTTAAATTCCCAAGATGGATTCCATGTTCCCCAATGTCTTAATTTCTTCACAGTAACTATAAAACACAGATAATTAACTATTGCTATTACCAGTTATTAAACTTTATAGGCAAAATCTTAGTTATTGCTATAAAACTTTGCATTCACCTAAATTATTTATCAATTTCTCAGTGGTATATGTCCCGCCACTGTTTTGTGACAATCCCATTGATGGTTTAGGTATTTGGCTGTAGAGCCAGAAGTTGGGAGTTTGATTCCCCACTGTGCCTGCTTGACTGGGGCTAGACTTAATGATCCATAGGGTCCCTGCCTTCTCTAGTTTGACAACTATGTGATGATGGTCCCCTACGTGAGATTTAGTTTTGTAAGAACTAGCTTTATCTTTACAAGCATATCAGGCAAAATCCAAAGAAACAAAACAAAAACAAAAACATGTGGCACCTTAAAGATTATTACAGTATACTGTATTTTAACGTGAGCTTTTGTGGACCACATCCCCTTTGTCAGACATATGGAAGCAGAATGAAATATCAGTTACATATTATGTTACATAGTATGTAACTGATATTTAATTCTGTTTCCGTATGTCTGATGAAGTGGAGGTGTCCACGAAAGCTCATATTAAAACATACAAGTCTTTGAAGTGCCATGTATTTTTGTCTTTTCTTTGGATTTTGGCATATACCGTATATCTGAGATGTGTGTGTGGTTTTCAAATAAAGTATGAGATAAAGTTTCCAGCTCTGCAGTTCTATGATGACAAAAGTGTCAGGTCAGGGGAATGTATGGCTGCTGGACTGCAATGTCTATCATTCCTAAACTAGTTCATTCCTATACTAGTTGGGGCTGCTGGGAGTTTTAGTATGAGAACATCTGGAAGGCCCCATGTTCCAAGTCCTGCACGGTATATTGTTTAATGCCTGGTGTGATTGTCAAGGACCTCAAGGGAATGAACTGCTTCCCATTACTAGTCCGAAATCCCCCTCACAATCGCCTCACAAAGTTCACCACAAGACGCCTTATATTGTTTCCTCCTCATCCTCGGACATAACGCGTGCAGAAACCTTCTCGGTTAACTTGCATGGAGGCAGCTTGTCGTTCTAAATGCTTAAAATACATATTGAATGCAGGTCAGATATTAAATATATATTTTTAAACATTTAGGAGAGCAGACTCTTTCCATGTACTGTACTTAAGAGAAAGCAGTCTCCGATACAGTGAAACCCTGAATTCCAACCCCCCCCCCCCCAACGGAGTTTTGCTCTGAAAATTCATGACTTTTCGGTCGGAGTTTCACGGGAAGCGAAAACCGTCTCTCTCTCCCTCTCTCCTCTCTCAGGCCTATAAAAAAAACACATTCCGACGTAGACAGGCCACCTTCCAGGGAGGCTCCCTTGCGCTCGAAGGCGAGCTCGGCGGGAAGTGCGTCAGCGGCGCGGCCGCCTTTCCCGTCTCTTTGAACGCCTGGGCGGGAAAATGGCGGAGGCGAGCGGAGGCCGGCGGGGGCCAGCAGGTCAGCCGCTCCGCGTCACGGCGTGGCCGCCGCCGCCGCCGCCGCCGCCGCCGCCGCCGCCGCCTTCTTTTCAGGGAAGCGGGAAGGAAAATAGGAGCCTAGTGCTGAGCCCTCCGCCCGGTCTGAGCTGTTCCCCGGGCCGGCCGCTCAGCCCTTCAGGTAAACCGTCGGCTTTGATGCGGAGCCCGGCTAGAAAGGGACGAGGGTTGGGAGAAGAAGCCCGCGGCTTCGTTGTGGCCTGGCCGGACCGAAGGGTTTTGGCCTGGGAATTAAAGAGACGACTCTTGTTACTCCCTCGTTTGGGTGGCAGGCGACGGTCCCCTTGGCGCTGGCTCCAGTAGAAACCCTCTGTCGTAAATTGGGGCAGTTTAGGAGGGGTGTCAGCTCGGCACGCTGGGGTCGGTCGTGACCTAGTCGGGGCGCCACTGTTTGTTTTCTTGGATAGCTTTAAAAGAATGGTAATAGCGGGCTTCGTTGTTGTTTAGTCATTAACTCGTGTCTGACTCTTCCCCATGGACCAGAGCAGGCCAGGCCCTCGTGTCTTCCACTGCCTCCCGGAGTTGGGTCAAAGTCATGTTGGTCGCTTCGATGACACTGTCCAACCATCTCGTCCCTTCTCCTCTTGCCTTCACACTTTCCCAACATCAGGGTCTTTTCCAGGGAGTCTTCTCTTCTCATGAGATGGCCAAAGTATTGGAGCCTCAGCTTCAGGATCTGTCCTTCCAGTGAGCACTCAGGGTTGATTTCCTTCAAGATGGATAGGTTTGATCTCCTTGCAATTCAGGGGATTCTCAAGAGTCTCCTCCAGCACCACAATTCAAAGGCATCAATTCTTCAGCGGACAGCCTTCTTTATGGTCCAGCTCCCACTTCCATACATCGCTACAGGAAAAACCATAGCTTTGACTATGCAGACCTTTGTCGGCAAGGTGATGTCCCTGCTTTTTAAGATGATGTTTAGGTTTGTCATCACTGTCCTCCCAAAAAGCAGGCGTCTTTTGATTTCGTGGCTGCTGTCACCATCTCCAGTGATCATGGAGCCAAGGAAAGTAAAATCTGTCACTGCCTCCATATCTTCCCCTTCTATTTGCCATGAGATGATGGGACCAATGGCCATGATCTTAGTTTTTTTTGATGTTGAGCTTCAGACCATTTTTGGCGCTCTCCTGTTTCACCCTCATTAAGAGGTTCTTTAATTCCTCCTCACTTTCTGCCATCAGAGTAGTATCATCTGCATATCTGAGGTTCTTGATATTTCTTCCGGCAATCTTAATTCCGGTTTGGGATTCCTCCAATCCATCCTTTTGCATGATGCATTCTGCATATAAGTTAAATAAGCAGGGAGACAATATACAGCCTTGTTATACTTTCCCAATTTTGAACCATTCAGTTGTTCCAAATCCAGTTCTAACTGTTGCTTCCTGTCCTACATATAGGTTTCTCAGGAGATAGATAAGTTGGTCAGGCACTCAAGTTTCTTTAAGGACTTGCCATAGTTTGCTGTGGTCCACACAGTCAAAGGCTTTTGCGTAGTCAATGAAGCAGAAGTTTTTCTGGAACTCTCTGGCTTTCTCCATAATCCAGCGCATGTTAGCAATTTGGTCTTGAGTTCCTCTGCCCCTTCAAAATCCAGCTTGTACTTCTGGGAGTTCTCGGTCCACATATTTCTGAAGCCTGCCTTGTAGGATTTTGAGCATAACCTTGCTAGGGTGGCAAATGAAGTTTCCTGCTGACCAGGAGGGTGCTTGTCCGGCAGGAGCCTGGCAGGAGGACGCATGGTCGGAGAGAGTATCCAGTCCTCTGAAGATGCAGGCCACAGAGACTGGCGAAACGTCAGGAAGAACAACCTTCAGAACATGGCCAAAAAGCCCGAAAACCCCAAAATAACCAGTCTTTGGCACTGCCCTTCTTTGGCATTGGGATGTAGACATCTTTTCCAATTCTCTGGCCATTGCTGAGTTTTCTAAACTTGCTGGCATATTGAGTGTAGCACCTTAACAGCGTTGTATTTTAAGATTTTAAATACAGTAGTTCAACTGGAATGCCATCACCTCCATTGGCCTTGTTGTTAGCCATGCTTTCTAAGGCCCACTGGACTTCACTCTCCAGGATGTCTGGCTCCAGGTCAGCAACCACACCATTTGGGTTGTCCAGGACATCCAGATCTTTCTGGTATAATTCCTCTGTGTATTCTTGCCACCTCTTCTTGATGTCTTCTGGTCTGTGAGGTCCCTATCATTTTTGTCCTTTATCATGTCCATCTTTGCACAAAATGTTCCTCTAATATCTCTAATTATCTTGAACAGATCTCTGGTTTTTCCCTTTCTATTATTTTTCTCTATTTCTTTGCACTGTTCATTTAAGAAGGCCCTCTTGTCTCTCCGTGATATTATTTGGAAATCCGCATTCAATTTTCTGTAACCTTCCCTATCGCCCTTGCATTTTGTTTCCCTTCTCTGCTATTTGTAAGGCCTTGTTGGGCAGCCACTTTGCTTTCTTGCATTTCCTTTTCTTTGGGATGGTTTTTGTTGCGGCCTCCTGTACAATGTTACGAACCTCCATCCATAGTTCTTCAGGCACTCTGTCCACCAAATCTAGTTCCTTAAATCTGTTCTTCATTTCCACTGTGTATTCATAAGGGATTTGGTTTAGAGCAGTGATCCCCAACCTTGGGCCTCCAGATGTTCTTGGACTTCAGTTCCCAGAAATCCTGTCCAGCAGAGGTGGTGGTGAAGGCTTCTGGAAGCTGCAGTTCAAGAACATCTGGAGGCCCAAGGTTGGGGACTGCTGGTTTAGAGTATACCTGAGTAGCCCAGTGGTTTTTCCTACTTTCTTCAGTTTAAGCTTGAGTTTTGCTATGAGAAGCTGATGATCAGAGCCACAATCAGCTCCAGGTCTTGTTTTTGCTGACTGTATAGAGCTTCTCCATCTTTGGCCGCAGAGAACATAATCAATCTGATTTTGGTATTGCCCATCTGGTTATGTCCATGTGTAAAGTCCCCTCTTGAGTTGCTGGAAAAGAGTGTTTGTGATGACCAGCTTGTTTTCTTGACAAAACTCTATTAGCCTTTGCCCTACTTCGTTTTGAACTCCAAGGCCAAACTTACCTGTTGTTCCTTTTATCTCTTAACTCACTTCTTCAGCATTCCAGTCCCCTGTAATGTCAAGAACATCTTTCTTTGGTTTCAGTTCTAGAAGGTGTTGTAAGTTTTCACAGAATTGGTCAGTTTCAGTCTCTTCAGCATTGGTGGTTGGTGCATAAACTTGGATTACTGTGATGTTGAAAGGTCTGCCTTGGATTTGTATTGAAATCATTCTCTCATTTTTGAGATTGTATCCCAGTACAGCTTTTGTGGGAAACTCCCGTCTAAAGGTTGTAGCTTAGATTCTGTTTCAGTGAAGTGCATACACTCCTGGCAGGGTGCAGCAGTGCCTAGGAGGCGGGGTAGCCCCTTCTCCTATCCTTCTGCTTAGACTTAGAGCATAAGATCCAAGAGTTCTTTTAGCTAATCCTAGTTAAGGATTGTTTGTTGTTTAGTTGTTTAGTCATGTCTGATTCTTCGTGACCCCACGGACCAGAGCATGCCAGGCCCTCCTGTCCTCCACTGCCTCCCGGAGCTGGGTTAAATTCATGTTGGTCACTTCGATGACACTGTCCAACCATCTCATCCTCTGTTAAGTTAAGGATTAGGTAACCACTATCCTATCTGTTTCTTTCACAATATACTGTGTAATCATGCTAAGTCAATAAAAAGAGCCCTTGGGGCATTGCGGATAGGCTCCGCTGGTTCACTGTTGTTGACTCCTTTGTTCTGTCTCTCTTCAAGGAAATTAGCTTTTCCTTTGTTTCAGTGATCACCACAAGCTTTTCCCTCTCTTTTGTTGACTATGAGGCCATTTCTTCTCCGGGATTCTTGCCTGCAATAGTACAGATGATAATAGTCTGAATTGAATTCGCCCATTCCTGTCCATTTTAGTTCATTGATGCCTAGGATGTCAATGTTTATTCTTGCCATCCTCTGTTTGACCACATCCAGCTTACCAAGGTTCATAGATCTTACATTCCAAGTTCCTATGCAGTATTTTTCTTTGCAGCATTGGACTTTCCTTTCACTTCCAGGCATGTCAGCAGCTGAGCGTCCTTTGGGCTTTGGCCCAACCACTTCATTAGCTCTGGAGCTACTTGTACTTGTCCTCCGCTCTTCCTCAGTAGCATGTTGGATGCCTTCCAACCTGAGGGGCTCATCTTCTAGCCTCATATCTTTTAGCCTTTTGTTTCTGTCCATTGGGTTTTCTTGGCAAAGATACTGGAGTGGCTTGCCAGTACTGCTCCAGGTGGATCACGTTTAGTCAGAACTCTCTACTATGACCTGTCCGTCTTGGGTGTCCCTGCATGGTATAGCCCATAGTTTCTCTGAATTACTCAAGCCCCTTCGCCATAACAAGATAGCAATCTGTGAAGGGTAATAGCAGCCTTACCGCCCCTAATTTCTGCTATGGGTGGGTTACTATTTAGGTGTGGAAATGTCTTAGATTTGTTGTCTTTAAAAAAAGAAGCTTAATTGGCCCTTTTGTTTGTGGTTGTTTTCTCTCCCTTTGTGTGTGTGTAGGTGCAGGGTTAGATTGGGGGGATCACAGGTTTTGGATACCAATGAATAAGCTCCCTCACATGATAACACAATACCTTTGATGAAGTGGGATCTAGCCAATGACCAGAATCCTGTTGGGGTTCATATAAGGTTTAAATAACCTGCCATGGCTAACTGATGAGGTATTGTGCCTGGCTATCGTACCAGTTCCAACCCAGATGTGCCCCAGCATTTTGCCAATTAAGTGGAATTCGCTATGGCAAGTTGCACAAATCGTATGCATAAATCTAATGGAATTTGAGCCAATTATAGTTTCTGCTGCAGCTAATGTATTAGACTTTAAGATATCAGACTTTTCGCCTGAAATGACTAAATTGTGGCATCATACTTTGGACATGCTAGACAGAATACTACTGGTGTTCCCATAAGATCCACATAGCTTGCCATGACTAATTGCAGCTAATTGATGATTTGCCAAGGTGTGTTCCTTATCAGCACTTTGTCAGTTAACCACAAGTTATAGAAATGCTAGTAGGATTCCTGTCATAATGAGAAGACAAGACTTGTTGGAAAACTGAAGACAGTAGGAAGAAAGGAAGATCTAATGAGATGGATTGACCAAAAGAAAAAAAGGAAGCTACAGTCTTTAGTTTGCAACTCCTGAGTATGACTGCGATCGAATTTTTCAGAGGTCATCAATATTCATAGGGGCTCTTTAAGTCAGGAGCAACTTGACAGCATCTAACAAAAAAGATTCCTTGATGTTTGTGAGCTGTGTCAATGTATAAAGGTTCATTTTTGTGAAAAGCTGCAGATCTGATGCTGAATTTCTACCCAGGACAGCGACATGTGGATATACCTGATGATCAAGCTGACAAGCTGCTGTTAGCAAACTGGGGTCTTCCCAAAGCAGTCCTGGAGAAGTACAATGGTTTGGGAGTAGTTCGTATGTTCCAGTGGCAAGCAGAATGCTTGATGGTTGGACAAGTTCTAGAAGGGAAAAACTTAGTTTATTCAGGTATTGTGAATAATTATATTCTCTTATAATCACATGTTACTGGATGTGTGGCATTAGTTTGTTTATCTAGGCTGAGTAAAGACCAGGTAGCTGCTCATTATCTCTCCTGTAAACTAACACATTTCTTTCAATGATTTTCAGCTCCTACAAGTGCTGGGAAAACACTTGTTGCTGAATTGCTTATGCTGAAGAGAGTTTTAGAAACTCGCAAAAAAGCTTTGTTCATACTTCCTTTTATCTCTGTGGCCAAAGAAAAGAAGTATTACTTACAGGTATGTACTGTAGTCTCTTTAGGGCAGGCCTAAGCTCCAGAAGCCAATCTCCTGTCACCAGGCTCCATCGTATGGCACACCAAACCAATCTTCCCCTTAGGAAAATGGGGGGGGGGAAGCAAAATGAGAACTGGCTAAAAGTCTACTTCTGATTTGGTAAAAATGTTGTAGCATTTGATAGTAGATTGTGCTGCAATGTTAAAACGAGTACAACTGAAAGAGGCCTTCTACTGCTGCTGTATTTTCCACAGAGAGGTTTCCATTTTGAAAACTGCATAACATTATAAAGTCTGATAATAATATTAGCACAGTAACAGTATTAATAACTTTCAAACTGAATCTGCTCCAATGCATAATTCATGTTTCAGATGAGTACTTCATGAATACTGCCTTCCCCAACTTGGCTTAGCAATTCAGGTATGCGAACACTAGCAGCTTTCAGTACCATCATATTCTCCTCCCCTCATTCAAGTGTGAGGCATGTAAGGGCTCTTATCCCATAACAGTTGTGCAACAAGATACTGACTAGCATCTCTAAAGCTCTGTATCCTGTTGGATGCTAACTTATCCTTGGATGGCCAGCGGCCCTGTGAGTGCAAATGCTGCTTAGCTACAGAACAATGTGCTTCTCCCTTGAATTGCATGGTTTTAGTTATACACTTTTTAAAAAAATAAACAAGTAAAGAAACAAATATTCCAAAAAATAAATATATAAATACTGTACTGTGTTGATAGCTACTGTGCTGCTATTCGTCTCCAGAAAGTGGCCTGAGAAAGGTGAGCCTTGGGCTTACCTAGGGCCCTGTTGTTGGTGCTGCAGTGATCCTGGTCTGATGGTGGTGACCTGACCAGCCCGCTCTCCTGTCATGGCAGCTCCACGTAGTATCTGGGGAGGGTGCTGGGCCATGCCAGGAGGTGTACACAGGTTGGGGGAGATGTGTGTGTGTGTTACTCAACTGTTGATGCTTTGTAGTTATGTTTTGGGGGCATAAGAGATATATACAGATTTTGAATTACATGGCTGTCTGGCACCCCTAACCCCAGTGTTGTTGAAGGTAGAAGAGTAATAATTATTACCTGTTGTCAAGTTGATTTCAGTTTGTGGTCACCCTGCCAGGTTTTTCTAGTTATCAACTACTCAGAAGTAGTTTATCAGTCCCTCCTTTTGGAGGCATTCTGGGAATGTACAGCTTAGCCAAGGACGCACAGATTTACTTGTGCCAGATGAGAGAGTGTAGAATTGAATAACTTTCCCTTTGCTCCATAGTCAGATGCTTCAAACTACTCAGCTATTTAGGCAGCTTGCTTCACTACCAACACCAGTCCAAAATGCCTGGTTCTTAACAAATATGGTGATAGAAGTTTACTGATTTACTACCGTTAGTTATTGATGTTGTGCTATCTGCATGACACCTCGTAAAGGGAAAGTCTGACAAGCATGCACATGCCCTGGGGCCAAGGAATTGGAATAAACACGGGGAAATTTCCTTACCTGGTTCTTGAAAACAATTCTTCCTCCTTTTCCAAGCAAGTTGTCTGTTGACATGTCGGAATTAGTTTTAGACTGTAATGAAGGGCTGACTGCTTGATGCCATGCATGCAGAATGCAACTGACTTGTGACTATATATGTTACCTCTGACCAACAGGCTCTCTTCCAAGAAGTAGGTGTACGTGTAGAAGGTTATATAGGCAGTATTTCTCCTGCTGTCCGTTTCTCTGCCTTGGACGTTGCTGTCTGTACTATTGAGAGAGCCAATGGCTTGATCAATAGACTCATAGAAGAAAAAGCACTAGATTCACTGGGTAAGCTTTCAGAGCATGTCATAACAACAGAAAACGTGAGAAACAAGTATCTTTCCACTTGGGTGCATCACTCTTTTCTTTGGACACACATTTTATGTCTCAAAAAAACCCCTTGGCCTGTGTTCCATTTGGTGGTTCCCAACTTTTGGTCCCCAGATATTCTTGGGCTACTTTTCCCAGAAATCCTGGCCATCACAGTTAGGGGTGAAGGCTTCTCAAAGCTCTAGTCCAAGAACATCTGTGGACCCAAGGGTGGGAACCACTGCTATTTGATAAACGAATTGTATGTATGGCGTGGCATCCACAACATTTTAATGTAGTATTGGAAGAATACTGTGGCTTTGTATTTAAATCTTTGAATTTCTCAAGAAACATTTCATTGAGAGATTTTGCACTTGGTGATTTTGATGCAACAAGGTCACCTACTTACAATATAGCCCAGTTTGGCTATTAATCTTCAGTTGTGACTTCCAAACAGTTGTGTTAGCTAGTAGGTAGCCTGGGTGTGTACATAGATTTGAAAGGTTATATCCAATGGTAATCACTGCACTATTGTTACTATAGACATACACATTTTCCCTCAAACATACAATGCCCTATGACAGTGATGACATTGATTCTTGTTATTTGAGGTCATTTTCTATATTTTGTATATCTTATAAAATATTGTATATATTTTCTGTCTGTGCCAGAGAGAAACATACTTCTCATGCACAAAAAAGTATGCTTCTGTCTTGCCAACCTAATTGAAGTTTCTCTGTTTTTCAGTGGTTTAGCATAGTCAGTTACACTAGAGCAGGCCCATTGAATCAATGGGGATTTGATGAATCAAGTCTACTGTAAGTTCCATTGATTCAAATTGGCCTACTCTAGTCACAGCTAGAGTAGGATTTCAGCTGATGCTTCTTTAGACTGCTTGTGAGTAGTTCTCTATCTAATATTTACAAAATATAGTTATTATAAAACCAAAAATACACAGTATAAATTTGGTTTTTATAAGGTTTGTAACTTACCTATTTTCTCACACTAGTCATATTTTAAGGTACCTTTGATTCTTTGTCCATAAGAGCCCATAATTAAATATAACATTTGTCCTAGTATAGAAGGAAAACCTCTGATATCTGTTCAGTAGTGTGACTGCTATACTTGTAAACCTACACAAATATCACTATGATATTTTTGGCCATTTGCTTTTGAGGAACAGTCTCTAGTCCTGGAACTAAATGTACTTCAAATTTTATAAAAAAACTTAACAAAAAATTATAAAATGTGTCATTTGTAAAATTACAAAAATTGTTAAAAGCTGTCCAGGTCTGGAACTTTATTTAGCTCTGATCTAGTCTACTCTATTTTCAGCTATACTTTCATAAATCTGATATCTTATTTTTCATTTTGATAGGTGTACACTGGTTTAAAATATTGTTTGAAGGACAGCACAGACATTTCAAAGAAATAATAAATTGTTTGCCATGTCCTACTCGCCCTCTCTTTAATAGGAACAGTAGTTGTGGACGAGTTGCATATGTTGGGAGACTCTCAAAGAGGTTATCTCTTGGAACTCCTGCTGACAAAAATTCGTTTTTTGACTGAAAGAATGAAGAACAAGTGAGTAGAAGAAAATATTTTTGTCTCCCTTTCAACATGATTGGAATTTAGGTTTTGTGCCTAATTAAATTTGTTAAGAAACTCCTTTGAGAATGACAGAACATGGTGTTCCCAGATAAGATTGTCTTTTCTCTTCCACATTGTGGCAACCTGATGCTTGCATGCATGCATGTCTGTAGAACAACTAATTCAATTTAGAGTTCCTTCTAGAGTGAACAGAAAAGATGCACAGATTATTAAAATAAACAAATGCTTAATTTACATCTTGACAGAACTGTAGAAGGATCTCCTTAAATCCCTGATTTTCAGCTGTTTAAATGCGTATTTGGCAGCTGCTTCATCTCTTTCTGGGTTGCTTCAGTGCATCATGGAAAGAAGGATGAAGCTAAATGCTATTGGCATGTTGCTTCTGCCCAGAGAGGGGTAGCCATGGCTAGTGTGCACTTCTACGGTCTTATGTTACCACTGTGCACTAATTCAGCCCATTTAGGGAACAAGCTATCGCATCCTTTTTTTTTTTTTTGGTGATATTCTGTCCTTGGAGCAAGGGAGTCTTTCATTTCTCAACTATGCATCAAACCTTGCATCAAACTCCTGCCCTCTGTCTGGAGTGGCGAAGCTGAGCAGGGAGATAGCAAAGTTCCCGGTGTCATTGGCAGGAAGATCAGGACCTTCATGGCACTGGGACTAGTGAGTGGACAGTCTGGTCCTTGGGGCCGGAACCTCATTAAGTCCAGCTGGAACTGGGTTATTTGTATTTGTTTACAAATGTCTCTAATCACTAGGTAGTAAGACTTAGTCTATATAATAGTAAATAGTTATTTATAGCTGTAGGATAAGCTTTTTGCCCTTTTTAGGAGATTGGGTGATTATGGTGATCAGCGTGTTTTTTGTTGTGGGTGTATTGTTGTGATAAGGGGGAGAGATGATCCGTCACTGTGACTGAATAGTAAGACTCAGTCTAAATAATGGTTTTCTACATACAACCAAAAAATGCATGCAGGTTCATTCTTACTATTGTAATTTTGATAGTTACAACTAGAGATGGGGGTATTCGTATAGAAATATCCCCGTGCAGCTGGAGTTATTGAGGATCCAGCTCCCGGGGCAGACAGTCCACTGATGTGTCCTGCTGCGGTGCCACTCCTGTTCATCCTTCCACCACATCCGGAGCGCCCCTCTCTTCCTGCACAGCTGGCCACTCCAGGTGGGGTAAGGAGGACAAGTCTCCCTGCATGGCTGCCAAGTGACCAGCTGAGTGGGAAGAGAGCGGCACTCCAGGCGCAATTGGAAGGACAAGCAGAATTAGCGCTGCAGCAGGAGGTGTGGGTGGCTGGTCCAGCCCCAGGGGCCAGACCCTCGTTAAGTATTTGTTTTAGTATACAAATACCTCCAGCTCTAGCTATAACCCAGATGACGTTTCATTTTTTGGAATAATAACTTTTCTGTTTACTGTTAGGAAGAGGCATTTAAACGCTACAAGTCTTGAGAACTGCAAAATCAAGCATCTCTGATGATGTCTTCTAAATAGAAAAATTACCCAGAATACTCTTACAGAAATCTCTGGGAGAGCATGAGATTGTGGCCCTAATTAATGAATGAACTGAACTCTAACAATATTTATAAAACATTGCGTGAATATACAGTCTTATACCCTGTTTCCCCGAAAATAAGACAGGGTCTTATATTAATTTTTGCTCCAAAAAACACATTAGGGCTTATTTTCAGGGGATGTTTTATTTTTTTCATGTACAACAATCTATGTTTATTCAAATACTGTCATGTCATCTTATTGTGGTTGCTAGACAGTTGTGGAGGGTGGGCTTTCACTTAAATGGGGCTTATTTTTGGGGTAGGACATATATTACAAGCATCCTGAAAAATCATACTAGAGCTTATTTTCAGGTTAGGTCTTATTTTAGGGAAACAGGGTATTACATAATTAAAATCGAATCCTTATTTCATGATAAAAAACCTTTGAGCTACCATGTATCTTAAATAGAATTCAGTACTCAGAATTGTTTTTTACTTCTTACAGACAAACAAGCACCGGCAGCCCTCTCTCTAGTGGAGTACAAATTGTAGGCATGAGTGCCACCCTTCCAAATCTGGGTCTTCTGGCCTCCTGGCTAAATGCAGAACTGTACCAGACAGATTTCCGTCCAGTGCCTCTTGTGGAACAAGTGAAAATTGGCAGCAAGATTTATGACGACTCAATTAAAGTTGTTAGAGAAATGCAACCCGTACCACATATGAAGGTAACTTGACAACATTAAACAATACATTAATTAGGATAATGCTGCTTTGTCTATTGAGATTATTTTAAATCTATGAAGAATAAACAGGCTGATTTAGGTGACAGAGTCACTTGATGACTCCTAATAATCAGCACTAAAGTCTGTATACATCATTTCCCAGTTACTGTACTATGGTCTTCAGTAGCATAAGACCAGCACTGTGCTGGTGCCATTTGCATTTCTGTTAGATTTCACATATCTGTATCTTCAGATGTACACAAATGTCTGTCTAATGAGGCTGTACTCAGTGCTTCTGAAGAAATGTACTGTAGGCCACAAAGTTGGGACCAAGTAAAGCTTGTTAGACCTTGAGAATCTTCTTTGTTGTTGTAGGTTTTTCGGGCTGCTCACAGCCCGTAAAACCCACAACAGCCATCGGATCCTGGCTGTGAAAGCCTTGGAGAATAAATCTTCTTATTGTTTTTGCTGAAACCGATTTCTGCAGCTCCCTCTATAGAAATTAATGTGGTAAAGTAAGATGCAAAGTAGATTAAGGGTTACTTAAGATGGGGCTAAAAATAAAATCACTAGTATCCAAATTGGACTGTTGTGCCGTTTAAAGCTAACAAAAATAATTACTGAAACAACCGAAGGAGTATATCCTCTTACTTAAAGACAAAAGTTTTACTGTCTTGGGTCCTTTATTTTAGGAAGCAAATAGATCTGTGTGTGATTCTGGTTCTGTTTACGAGAGGCTGTGACAGCTGCTTCTCCGTATGAAACTCACATGCTAAAACTATTGTCTATTTCAATTTAGAGTGATGAGGATCATGTGGTGAGTCTGTGTTATGAGACAGTCCAGGATGGCCATTCTGTTCTTGTTTTTTGCCCATCCAAGAATTGGTGTGAGAAGTTGGCAGACATCATTGCCAGGGAGTTCTACAATCTTCAGCACAAGAGTGAGTCAAGACAGGATTTGAGGAAGAGAAGGGGGTTCCCTTTCTTTCCTTGTCAAAAGGCTTCCATAAGATGTTCATTGATTATTTTACAACTTCGTTTCTTCTTTTTTGCCTAAAGACCTGTCAACTGTTGCACCAGTTGTGTTGGACCCACCACAGATAGAGGAGCTGATGAGTCAGCTAAGACATTCTCCTGCAGGACTGGACTTTGTGCTTCAACGGACTATAAAATGGGGTGTTGCTTTTCATCATGCAGGTATACCTGTTTGAAATCTCATATTGTGTACCTCTTTCTATCAATAAGTGAATGTGTGTGTGGAAAGTGAGACACAAGACATGCTTTCATAACTCTTAGGAATGATTGACATATGCATGTCTATTCCTCAATGACTTCACTTTAAGTGAAATAGCACTTCGGGGTCAAGAGTTTCATATTGCTTCAAATGTGTTGCTTTTCGGTGGATCAAATTCACACATTCAGACTCCATCGTGCAACTAGAATCTAGTTCAGTGATCATAAACTATAGCCAAATGTTCTGGAGGATTAAAATTATAGGCAAGTAAATATGCTTTAACTGTGTCATAAAATCATATTTAGTTTTCTGTTTATTTTTTTATTTACAGCCTTTTTGTGCTGCCTTTATTCTGGTATAGGAGTCAATGTGTTTTATGTTGGCTTTATTTTTATTTCTTGTCTGTTGTTGCAAGGAGGTAGAAATAAATGATGTTACTCTCATTTTTATCACCCATCAGCCCACTGAGAGGTAGGGTGGAGGGAAGACCTCTTCTGCCATAGGCTTCGTGAATGAGCTCAGATGGGATTCAACCAGCATTTTTGAGGGGTGGGAAGGTGGAGTACCTTCAGAGTCTGAGAATTTCGGTTCCCCCTTCCCATTTGCCACCACGAGCAACTCAATTTTTTTTCACTAGACTCTTGCATCCTTGAGCTGAGTTTTCAGCAGTATCCTCCTGCTGTCCAGCATCTATTGCTGTGACTGAATTCTTGGCACTAGACCCAGCAACCTTATGCTTCAGTGAGAGCTGGTAGTACCTGGTTGATGTAGCTCTCCCTGGTGAAGCTGCTCCTCTTGCTTCCGGGCCAGATGGACAAGGTACAAGTGCTGCTGTGACACCTCCAGTGCCTCTTTCGGATTGGCATTGGCTTTCCTGGGTAAAGCTCTGCAGGACAATCTGGTCGCCATTGCTATGGTTTGGATGTGGGGAAGTGGGAGCTCACCCCCTGTGGCTCTTTCCTGGGGCAAAGCTGACCCACTCCTCCAAACCAGGGCCTTGATTGAACAAAAGATGGGAGGTGGCTCTTCCATGCGTCTGACTGCTCTTCTGGCCCAGGTGCTGATGACTCCCTCACCTCCATTTTCTCTTCCTCTTTTATCCCCAGCTCTCATCACGCAGCTCCAACTGTGTTCTCTTCCTATGGCCAGCAGTTCATCTCTTTATCACTCTCACCCAGGTGTCCTGTCCTGCTGTCCACCTCTGTGGGTTACTCTACCACTGGGATCTCAGAGTAGTCCTCTTGGGGGATGCACAAGGATGAGGTGGACGACTCATTGGGGATGACACAGACATTCCCCTTACACCATCATGTCAATTTACTAGGATTATCTGGGGGTTGATTGAACTGCAATTTGAACCTCATTCCTAGGTTGATCTTCCTAGATCAAACTACAGTACTGCACTACCTTCTGTTCTGTTGCTGCCATTAGGTGATCCTGCTAGTGTTTAATAATGTGCTTTAATTGTGTTTCAGGTCTTACGTTTGATGAACGAGACATAATTGAAGATGCTTTTCGTCAAGGAGTTCTTCGAGTCCTAGTTGCAACCTCTACACTTTCTTCTGGAGTGAATCTGCCAGCACGCCGTGTAATTATCCGAACTCCTGTATTTGGCAGCAGAACGCTGGATGTCTTGACGTACAAGCAGATGGCTGGGAGAGCTGGAAGGAAGGGCGTAGATACCATAGGTAGGTAAAGTTACTGGCTTCTGTTGGTGTCATTGTGATTCTTTGTAAACCAATGAGTTTATGCCATCAGGGTTCATTGGATTGTTGCTCACTGTATCAAATGCATGTAGTGGTCCATAAAGTTTATGTAGATATGAAGAGGGGCAGTTTTTCATATAGTTGCCTGATGTGTAAGAGTAAGATAGCAGTAAAGGTACCATTATCTCTTTACCATAGGGTAGGGAGTCTCCATGGTCAAGGTGGAAGGAAAACTGCAAACCAAGGGGAACCAACCTAGTCACAATATCCATATGTTGAGTTAAATGCATTGTTCTCAAGGAAGACCTACAGTAAAGAACATTCATGCAAAGTATACTGTATACCATAAATTAGTGTTAAAACTCTAGATAGCAAGATAAGGAGCAAATATTCCAGGTTTTTCTACTTAACCATTCCAAGGAATAGCCAAAAGCTGAATAATTACCAAGATTTTAAATGCTTAAAAGAAAATTAATCCCTAACTATTTTACAGGTTTTTTTTCTTGCTCCTGTACCATGAGAATTGCCAGTAAACCTGTTTGCACTTATTGCTTTTTTTTCTTTTGCTTCTTGTATAGCATTGTTGTTAGAAAACACTCTTCTTCAGTTTGTTAGACATTGATCAATTGGTCATGTATGTAATTATAGCTATATCATTATATATTACAAAGATGCCAGAACCCAGTCCTATGCAGAAGCTGTACAGGGCAATGCCGATGTTTCTTACCACAGATACAATGGAGTAAGTCTTCACTGTAATCATTAGTTTTGATATACCACTGGTACAACTGCTGCTTCTTAATTTCCTGCTGGTTCTGCTTTGATCCTTTTCTGTCATATGGGCAACATGTATCTGGTAAGAGATACATGTGTCCAAAGGCATGTGTCTATAAAGTGGAAGGGCTGAAACTCCTGGGAGAGAATTGCTGGGCTGTGAGGGGCCAGTCCTGAATAAAGCTATGTGACCTTGCTTCTGTGGGATTGGGGAGGAAAGAACCCCCTCTCTTCACCACTGCCGTCTGATAACATGAGGTCATGAAAAAGGTACCAGACCCCCCCCCCCCAAAAAAAAAAACCAACCACAACCCAACAACAACAGATTCAACACATGGCATCATTAAGACTAAAATTTTGTTGGGGATAAACTTTCATGGGTTATAGGTCTTTTCTGATGATGCAAATAAAAAAGGTAGATTGTCACTTACAAAGGCGCTGGGTTCATGCTCTACTTGACAATGGTCAATCATTTGTTTAGTAACAATATTTGACTATTATGTAGCATTCAAACCTTCATCTTCTTCCACAGTTGTATGCGGATAAAGATTAATTCACAATATAATCGGAAATGGTGTGTCCCATATCTCCTATAGGTTATAGCTGAAGGATAAAAACCATGCTCTCTTAATGATAAATTTGCAAATATGTGGCTATTCTTTATTTGCATTGTACTGTGCTGAATAGGAGCCACTGTTTCTTTTGGGATATGAAACATAGGCAGTAAAATAATAAATAATTCTCTTTTGCTCTCAGTATCGATGTTCCTGCTCTGTTGAATAGATGTTTCCACAGCTATTAAACTCAGCTAATCTTTTTGACTATTTCCACAATAATTAATTAATGAGAATTTGTTAATTAAAAATACATAATTTGACCTTTTCATGAACTGGCTATTAAATCAGTGCAAATGTTCTGTTTGTTGACAGGTGAGAGCATTCTGTTATGCAAGCCCTCTGAGAAATCAAAAGGAATTGCTCTACTTCAGGGCTGCCTCAAACCAGTGCGTAGTTGTTTGATTGGTCATGAGGGAGAAGAGCTTACTTCTAGTATGATACGAGCAATCCTTGAGGTATGTAAAATGCATCAAACTTTGCAGAGCATATATTAATGCATACAAGCTTTTTGATTAAGTGAGTTTGCTGAATATGTTTCAAGAATAATTCTTCCTTCTCTTCAAATTCGTTTTGAACATAAAGTTGTACTCCTGCTGAAAACTAGATTCTATTTTCATTTTGTTGAGCTTAATCTTATGAACTAGTGGTTGTTGCCAGAAAAAAACAGAGTCAGAAAATATGTGAAAGGAAAGCAAAACATGCTGCTTATATACCACCCCATAGTGCTGAAAGCACTCTCTGGATGTATTCGCGAAGGCTTTCACGGCCGGGATCTAATGGTTGTACTCTCAGGTTGCTGTCCTCTGAAGATGCCGGCCACAGAGACTGGCGAAACGTCAGGAAGAACAACCTTCAGAACACGGCCAAAGAGCCCGAAAAACCCAGAACAACCACTCTCTGGATGGTTTACAATTTCATTATGCAGGCTGCACATTGCCCCTCAGTGAGCTGGATACTCAATTTAATGACCTGAGAAGGATGGAAGGCTGAATGAACGTCGAGCTGGCCAGCTGGAATAGAACCCTGGGTCATGAGCAGAGAGTTTTGGCTACAGTACAGCACAAAATATGCACAAAATTAGTTCGTTATAAATTTTACGTAAGAATTATCAATAAAGTGTGTTATATTCCACCTAAAATTTCTATAGTTTATAGCTTACACTGTTCTTAGTTATACAGCAGTTTAACCTAAAGATTAGGGGAAATAGAGAAGGTGAGGTGGAAAATTATAGTTACCTTTTCTAAGTGAAGGAGGCAAGCTCATGTGGTCTCTAAATAAAGTTGATGATTGAACCAAATAGATATTGAGGAGACATTTAAAATATAGGTGTGATGTTTCATCATGTGGCTTCTGCTTGTTTCACCAAACAAGCTCATGTTACGTATCCCACCATGTCCTTTACCTTGCTGCCACCAGTTGATCTCTTAACCAACTATGTTTCCTGTGAAAGACTGAGGTTCATTCAGTACTTAACATTGAACTAAGAACAGGTTTATTATAAGTTGTTTCAGGAATAGTTTTTAAGCATATTCTTAAAGTTAGACAAAGTTAGACAAAGCGTTCAGTATTTTCCTTTAACTTTTTCTATACTTAACTAATACAGATAACATTCTGACTATCAACTCCCTAAACTCTCTCTCTGCCTCAAAACCCAAACCTTCTCTTCAAACCTTTCTCCTCTATTTATATCTTCTCTGTCCCCTCTCTATCTCCTCCACACTCTGCTTCAGCCCCCCTTCTCTGCCTCCCAACCGCTCCCTATTGGATCATGCAAATACAATGCTAAATATGCATAGCAGGGTGATCGCTACAATCGTCGGTGTACCCTTTGAAAGCAACAACCAACTACAAAAAGCTGGATCCATTCAAATGAGTATTCCAAAAGACCTGAGGACAAGTACATATCTGTAAGAGTGATAAAAAAGAAAATTGTGAGGACCTTTGTTGGCTTGCTTTGTTTCTGCCGCAACTGTCTTTTTTTTCCTTCCAGGTCGACCAGACCAGATGGGCGGGATATAAATAAAATAAATAAAATAAATAAAATAATAATAATAAATAAATTAGAGCTGATGCACATTTAATTTGGTGGACCCTATCCTGTTTATCTTTTTAGATTAATTGCTGTGTAATTTTTACAAGTATGTTGATTATTTAACCTCTTCTTCCAACAGATCATAGTAAGTGGTGTAGCTGGCTCTCCAGATGACATCCAGAGTTACACTGCTTCTACACTCTTTGGTGCTGGCTTGAAAGACTCTTTCCAGGACTGTGGGAAAGAGCAAGAGAGAACGTATCATGGGTCTATTGAAGCTTGTGTGCAGTGGTTGCTTGAGAACGAGTTCATCCATCTTTCTGTCTCTAAGGAGGGCAAAGGTAAAATGTAAACAATGTGTTTAGATTTAGAGCAGCAAGCACCTGTGGATGATAGTTTGTGTCTGAGAGTGCAGTCTTATATATACTTGGTGGAATGTAACAAAATTTCTTGAAGGTTGAGTAATGGACAGATAAATGCTGTAAACAAAGAAACATGCCTGGAAAACTACATTTAAGCCCAACGCTCTGCTTCACGGCCTCTTTTCCAGATATGGTATTTGTGTCCCTAGGTTGTTGTGGTGCGACCTGACTGTAAACCTTGGTGCTCTGGTAGATTTTGGATTGTTGAATAATAAGGGATGTGCTGTTGCAGAAACCTAAGAAAAGTAGCATTTTCTACAACTGCCTTGACTGGAGAATAGCACTTCATGGTGTTGGACCATTGGAACAATACCCTAATGAAACAGGAGTTTCATCAGTTTCCTCTTGGCTATAATTCTTTGAGGTGCTCATTTAGCACTACTTTTTGAAACTACTCCCCACTCCCAGCCCAGGCAGGTGTTCGGTGGGATGGGCTTGCACCAAAACTTCGTTCACTGTTAAAATGTCTAGTGGAGTGTGTACTTTGCATCTCTTAATAAGAGAACCAAATGATGGAAACAGCTTCTGTGTGAAGCCTTGTAAAAAATGCAAAGTTCTACACCTAGGAAGCAGAAAGCAAATGCCTAGTTAAAAGATGGGGGATACTTAGCTCAGTTATACTACATGCAAGAAGGATCTTCAAATTGTTGTAGATCACAAGCTGAATATGAGCCCAAAGTGCAATGTAGCTGCAAAAAAAGGCAAATACTGTTTTAGGCTGTATTAACAGAAGCATGTCTCTAAATCATGTGAAGTATTAGTTTCCCTCTATTTGGCACTGGCTAGGCCTCATCTAGAGTACTGTGTCCAGTTCTGGACACCACATTTTAAGAAGGATGCAGACAAACAGGAACAAGTTCAGAAAAGGGCAACAAGGATGATCAGGGGACTGGAACTGAGGTCCTGTGAGGAAAGAACTGGGTATGTTTAGTCTTCAGAAAAGAAGACTGAGGAGAAATACATTAGGACTAGAGATGGGCATGAATTGCTGGTTCAGCAGTTTGGCATGGCTTGTTTCCTGGCCAAATAGCTGATTCTCTGCAGCGGGCACCCACACCCACCCTGCCTCCTTGTCACCAAGTGGCTGCCCACTGGAGGAGATGGGGTGCCAAACTGTGGATCAGTTGTTTGGGTGGGAAATGAATTGTGCCAAACCAATGGTTCATGTCCATCTGTAGTTCGCACTCTTCAAATATATGAACGATTATCATACAGAAGAAGGGCAGGTTCTGTTCTCAATCATCCCCAAGTGTAAGACATGTAATAATGGGCTTAAGTTACAGGAAGCCAGATTTAGGCTGAATATTTTGAAAAACCTCTTCACTGTTAGATCAGTATGACAGTGGTATCAATTAGCTAGGGAGCTGTTGAATGCTGCAATACTGGAGGCCTTCAAGCAAAAATTGGACACCCATCTGTCAGATCTACTTTGATTTGGTTTCCTATACTGAGCAGAAAGTTGGACATGATGGCCTTATAGGCCCCTTCCAACCTGTTTTTCTGTGATACTGTGTTACTGTAAGGAAAAAAAAAGGAATACTGGCTGATATCCTGTTTCTACAGTTATGCTACATAAGGTTGATAAATTCAGCATCTGGAGCGATATTCAGAAGCGAAACATTTCCAATTCTCCTCAAGGTTCCAAGGCTCCATTGAAATCCCTTTCATTGGGAGATGTAGGGGAATAGTTGATTTCTGAAAATCACCACTGCCAGTAAAGCCATCCTGGTGGTGGTGATTTCTGTAAATTGAAGGCTATTTCCTCCCATTCTGTAGCCCCCAATGCCTTTTCTACATCGAAAGGCTCCCAGGTAAGTCTTAGGAGTGTAGGGGACGGGAATTAAACATTTTAAATTTTCTAAAAATCTCTGTCGATGATGTTATCAACCTTACACATCATAAATAATGGTCTTGGGTTTCGATTGCTGTGTCTTAAAATATTTTTCAGTTGAACGGAAAAGTATTTACTATGTTGGCAAATGATTTTTTTTTTCTCTTGACAGAAGTCTATTGTGCAACACAGCTTGGCTCTGCTACTCTGTTCTCTTCATTTTCCCCAGTAGCAGCACTGGAGATTTTTGCTGATCTTCAAAGAGCTATGAAGAGTTTTGTCCTAGAGAATGATCTGCACAGCCTCTATTTGGTAGGTTCTGTTTGTTTTATAATCTGGAAGCCCCCCAAAAGGGGAAATCTTTTTGGACACTGATGACTCATAACCTAACAGACTGTGTTATGTACATTATTGTGCTTGAAATCTACAGATTGTGTTTGGAAATCAGGATTCCCCCCCCCCCCCAGTTTTCCACTCATCTATATCCAAGATACACATATATGGATGTAGGGTTTAAACTTGGAAAAAGTTGGCTATCGTTTATCTTAATCCCTGTTCACTAAAATATAGTGTGTAGAGAAACTGAGTTTTGACTGGCTGAGCAGAGCCCTGCTTTGATGTTCCATAATAATTTGTCTTACTTGTTTCCTGAAGTAGTCTTCAGGAAGCAAGATGTGTTTTACACAGGTCTTCGTTGCTGGATTAAGGGCACATCACAGGATTATACACCACACAGGATTGTATCATGTCACTGACTGGCTGTTTCTTAGGCAGTGCTTTTCAAATATTCTGAAATGGATCCCCCATGAAGAATTACTAAATCTATTGGTCCAACTTTTCTCCTAGTGCTAGATTTCTTCTACTGCAGAGAAAACAAGACTGCTATATCACTTAAGACTGAACAAGTCAATATAAGTAACAATGAACATATATATAGTGCATTTTGCATATTTCATCGAAATGTAGATATATCTTGGCAGTGGCCAGAATTCACCAGAAAAACAACACCAGCATGTCCATTGGTGTAAATCTGATGAGTTGACAGAAACTGCTATTCTTTACATCTCTTGTTATTCTGCATGTCTTTTTGGCTATTGTTTTAGACTTCAAAGGAAGAATCAGAAGTTGTAATTAACACAAGTATTTTTTCTATATACGGAGGGAAGGACATTTTACTTCTCTCCGGTTTTGAAATAGCACTGCCGTGAACAAAACTACTCAAACTGTGGAAACCGGTGTGTCTGATTTAATGGCAAATCCTCTGCTACCACGGCTCTTAGTTCTGGGAGGAGGAGACCTGGTTGCCTCCTACTTCACAGGGGCTGGATATTTCCCTCCTTGGGCTTATCAGGGCTGTTATAACTACAGGATAATTTTAAATGAAAATAAGAGTGTGGGGGGAGAACTTTTTCGGTGTAGAAATGCTTAGGGTGGAAAAAGAACTCTAGTTTGAAAAGTAAGTAGGAGTCAAACTCTATGTCTCTTCTTTTTGTGTTTCAGGTCACTCCTGTTTATGAGGACTGGACCAAAATAGACTGGTATCAGTTCTTTTGCTTGTGGGAGAAGTTGCCGGCCTCCATGAGACGGGTAGCAGAGCTGGTCGGGATCGAGGAGAGCTTTTTGGCCTGCTCCGTGAAGGGCAAAATGGTTGCTAGAACAGAAAAGCAACGCAGACAGATGGCCATCCACAAAAGGCAAGGACTGAGCAGCTACAAGAGGGAGGCTCCGTGACAGTGTGTGGTGATGATCACAGCGCTGTACTGCAGCTAAAACTGTGCTCATGACCTGGGGTTCAAATCCCAGGTAGCTGGCTCAAGGTTGACTCAGCCTTCCATCCTTCCGAGGTTGGTAAAATGAGTACCCAGCTTGCTGGGGGGGCAATGTGTAGCCTGTATAATTAAAAATTGTAAACTGCCCGGAGAGTGCTTGTAGCGCTATGGGGCGGTATACAAGTCCAATAAACAAACAAACAAACAAACAAACAAACAAACAAACAAACAAACAAATAAATAAATATTGAGCAATGATCAGCTTTCAGTGTAATGTTAAAGTTATAGGAGTGCAATGTGACTCATGTACAATAATAGGTTAAAACCTTTTTTTTGAACTTGCTTATAGCTAGAAGGTGAAGAAAGGAAGTACTCATTTTATAGAAATGAGCATTTTGATTTATGATACCTAAAAGATACTCAGCTGGTACATTTTATGACCCTCTCTTGGAAATAGGCAGCCTTCACTGTTCATAGTAACTCACTGTATTCCTCATGTTGATACCATGTGGGATTAGTTGTGTCTGCATGTTCACAGAATAGCACGTGATTCCATCTTTCAAGATGTGGAAATTAAAAATCAGGTATGCTGTGAATGATGATAGAGACTTTCTCATCTGAAATTTAAGTTTCAGATGTGCTTGGTTTCAATAAGGCTGCCTCCAAAACAAAGTTTTGAGTCTCTTTCTCTCCCCCTCTCCCCGTGTGTGTGTGTGTGTTTGACTACATGTGTATAACTAAAATGGAAATAGTTTCACTTATAGCAGCCATAATTTCAAAGTATTGATCCATTGTCTCTGGTAGAAGGTGAAGGTTATGATGATGACTTAGGCTATGCTTGGCTAATTTCCCCAAGATGAAGAGGGATAGAGCGGCTGCTGGTATCTTAGACAAGCCTCAGGTTAGCCAAAGAAGCAAGTCATCCACTGGAAACAGGAGCATGAAAACAATAAACCTCAGATAGCATAACCCCAACCACCGTGGGAAAGATGAACAAGTTGGCCTTTCCCAAGGAGCCTACCCCTTTTTTGAGCAGAAAGATTCTTGTGGCAGTGACCAGAGCAGAAAGGAGAATTGACAGTCAGCTTTCCTACACTTGCGCCATGCTGGGATCTTGATTCTCAGTTTACTTTCAGTTTACTTTCTGAGTAGCCGTGCCGATTGTTTTCTGAAGTAATCCAATCCAACACATGTTTGCATTCCTTTTATTAATCTGCAACTAGATTGTGCAAGAGTTGGCTACCAACTTTTTCCTTTCAGTGGAAGCGATATCTCAGAGACCAGAGAGAAAGTAGGGTTGGAATAATTGTCTGTGCCAGCCGTAGTCCATGTCAGAAACTGACTTTTCTGTATTTGTTGTAGTTTTTGTTTGTTTGCTCGTTTCTGCTTGGCTTCTTATTACAAAGCAAAATTTCTATTTCTCCTGCAGATATTCTAATTTTTGTCACTTTATATTAATTTACCGATACAGGTTTTTTACAAGTCTGGCCCTCCTGGATTTAATAAATGAAGTTCCTCTAAAGGATGTTGCTAAGAAATATGGTTGTAATCGGGGTCAGCTTCAGTCTTTACAACAGTCTGCTGCTACTTATGCAGGTGAGGCACTGCTGATACATAGTATGAACATTACAAACATGTAGCAATTAGGACTGTAACTCAAAGAAGCTTTATTAACATTGTATTTCAATGATGTTAATATACTAATTATAAATGTGCATATCATTTTAAGTACAGTATATTATCTCTATTTGTACTTGGATGGGTGAGCCTGAGGAATTGTGTCTGTTCTGTAAATCTCCAACTTAATTTCTCAAAATCACCACTAGTGGGATGATTTTATCGGTGATGTGATTTTTCATAAATTAAAGATTAACTCTCATTCTGTGGCTCCAGATGGCTTCCCCCTGTCGAAAGGGGTCCTGAGGGAGTCTTGGGACCTTCAGGAGAGGCGGAATCAGAAGTTTTCAATTTCTGAAACATCACAGTGACCACAAACATTATCAGCCTTCTAGATTCCACTTTAAACAACTTGTGAAAAAGTGGACTTGTCATGTTGCCGTTGTACAGGCCATGTTTTGAAATGAGCAACCATTTTTACCTGTTCCAGGGATGATTACCATTTTCTGTAACCGGCTGGGGTGGCACAATATGGAACAGCTGCTTTCTCAGTTTCAGAGTCGCCTTACTTTTGGAGTCCAGAGGGAGCTCTGTGACCTCGTCCGGATATCTCTGCTAAACGCACAGCGTGCCAGAGCCCTTTATAATGCTGGTTTCATCACCGTAGCGGATGTGGCTAAAGGGACTGATTCCGAAGTGGAAAGGGCTTTCAGGAATGCAGCCCCATTCAAAAGGTTGGATACCATACAGATGTTAGTGGGCAAGTTGGCCTTTCAAGGCCATGTTGTTGTTCCCTATCCATTTGAGAAACGGATGTGATCCTTTTTCTTACACGGTCCTTTTCCTACTGTACATTATGTCTTTTTCTAGGGAATGTGTAGGATACAATATAAAAGTATTTGGATATCCTCCGTGTAGACTTTCATGTGTCCGTATGAATGAAGGAATATTTGTTTGCATATCAGTATACTAGGATGATCATCCCTTGCTCTCCTCTACTTGCTTCTGTCATCTGAATTAATGCCAGTGGTGACAAAAAGGAAGTGGTGAAATTCTCTCCACCAATTATTCCTTGATTCTCAGGGGAGGACTCTTATTCTGTTAATGACAGTTTTTTCTATTCTTTTACTATGGCATCACTTACCACTTCCCCTGTGTACTTTATATATATTTTTCCTGTCTCCACTACCCTGCAAATATGTTTGAAAAGCAGTGAATTTAAAGAGAAAGTATTTAAGAGGTTCTTTGAAGATGGTATCTACTTTAGTGGTTCTTTCTTTTATGTTTTTTTTTTTTTTTGGCATCTCCTCAGAAGAGCAGTGACTTGCAGAACCCCTGTGTGGGAAAACAGAAGGTTTTCGTTCTGTGCTTTGTTCTGTTGTTTCTATTCTTTCTTCACTTTTGGTTGTATGTCTCTCTTATTACCTAGCTTTCTCCGAAGCCTCAAACTCAGGGGAGCTGATTTCTGAAGGCACACAGCATCTGAACTAAATTAAGCTGCTACCTTCTCTTTTTTTCCCCCCTTCATCACCTTTCCTTCCCTTCCCTTCCGGTGTGGATGCAAGTATCAAACTTCAGCAAATGTTAAGGGTGTGTGTTGTGTGCTAGTTTAAGTTACGAAGGGTATAGTAGCAGTTGCTTGCCATTTGAAAATCTTGAAATTTAAACTGTGTGTGCTCATTATACTGTTTGCTTGTGTTCTTTGCTTTAGTACTCGCAAGGCAGTGGATGAAGATGAAGAGGCTGCTGAGGAGCGGCTTAATACCCGCTGTATTTGGATGTCTGGACTGAAGGGTTTAAGTGAGACCGAAGCAGCCCGACTTGTTGTGGACGAAGCTAAAACCCTCTTAAAGCAGGATTTGGCTATTTTGGGCATACAATGGGATCCCAATGCCTCTGCCTTGTCAGCTGAGTCTTTTGTGACCACAGGGAGTGCTGTAGAAGAAGAAGAAGTGTTCAGAAATGGCCACAACATAACTCTATCTGGCAACAACATTAGTCCCCAACGGAGGAATGCCTCAAGTGTTAAACTTAAAAATAAGAGATGTTTAGGTGCTAATTCATCAAATGCCAGACTTGAAGAGAAGACCCTAGTAGATGGGATTGAGATAGAAGAAGCAAGTAATGCTGATGGATACTCTAGGGCAAGTAAGCGCCTGAATCTGAATAAAGATGCAAAAATTATGACAGTTATTTCAGTAGAACAGAGGGTGGATAGCAAGGGAAAAATGAAAAGCAGTGGACAGAAAACAAAGCCGTTCTTGAAATCCACTACTAGACTTAAAAAGGGGGTTGGAATTACTATTGCAAAATCCAAGGAGATGTTACAAGTTACAGATGCAGGTGAAATGGATAATAAGACTGATACTTCTCTGAAGAATTCTGAAAACAAGGAAAACTATTATTCCCCTGATCTGTGTTTTGTCTTCCGAGAATTTGAAGAAAGCTTCCAGTTGGATACTCAGACAGATAGAATACTACAACAGCAGATGGCAGCTGAAATTGCTAATAAACAAGGAAAGAGGGAGCTTTTAGCAAATTCAGCACAGAAAGCCTTCATGGGCACAAAGTCTGCCAGTCCTTCAGAAACTGGTACCAAGGAGAAGCTAACAGACCAAAAAGCATGCATTAATAATAAGAATGTAGCAGGAGAAACAGATCGATTACACAATGCACTGTCAGACCCGAGGAAAATGCAGCTTACTGAGAAAACTACTGAAATACCAAATTGCCTTGAAAGAACCAGTTTTTCTGTCATGGACTCCCAGTTAGACATCTTCTTGCAACACTATCAGACCCCAGAGTCAGTGGAAGAACAGGTACCTCCTATTCCTCCCAATGGGGGTTCCCTTTTGCCCAATGACCATGCGCCCACCAGGGATGGAAATGTATCAAATCTGAACAGCAGTGACAGTTTGCTGTTTGATGAATCCTTTAGCCATATCAGTGATCCCCAGTTTGTGCCCACTGGTGAATCTATTTTCCTAGAGGCACCTCCACAGCAGCAGGTTATTTCCCCTCCTTTCCGGAGGACTTCAGCATCTGATGTTTCTGGTAGACAGAATGAAGAGTCAAGTAAAACTGTATCGAGTGCCACCATTAACCAGGAGAGATCAGGAGGATGTAATGAGGATTCTATGATATTGTCAGATATGGATTCTTTCCCTGCACCAGAAGGATTACATAATGTGGCTGAGCCTTCTTTTCACAGAGATATTAGCAACTTGGAAAGTCTGAATGCCAAACCTGGCTATATGGAAAAGGGTGCAGATGGAGATCTTCCAAAAAATTATATAGAAAAACATACTGACCAACCAGGAAAGTGTAGTTCTTTATCTGATTTAAGTCCAGGCATGAAAGAGATTTTAGATGGGTGGCCAAGTCCCTCTGGAGATAAATCTAAATTGGATTCAGGAAAAAACTTGAGAGAAGCATTACTTAAGAATGATCCTGGCACATCGTTCTTGGGCAACACTTGTGAGCTACTGTTCTGCAAAGATTTTGAAAGTAGCTGCTTAACCAGAGGACTGGATGATGCAGCTACGCTGATTGACAGAAATGGAAGATCTACCTCATTGGCAGATGGGAACAAAATGCCTTCCTCAGGGAACCTCAGGGAGCCTTCTTCACCATGTTTGGAGCTACCCTTTGTGATGCAAACAAGTGACCTAAAACCCATAGACAAGGTTCCAGATCTTCCGTTCCTACAGGATGATAGAGCTGCACCTCACCCGAAGGCAGAAATCTTGTGCCAAAATGCAGAAAATGGAGAACAAGCTGAGATTCCACTTGAAGAGGATAACTCAATAATAATGGAAGGATTTTCACTGCAGTTATCTCAAGATGAAGATTTAGTACCATCCTGCAGTGCTGAAAATTTCACCATAATTGATGTGGCAAATGACAAGGCTCTCTTCCATACGTTCGTTACAGAATGGAAAACAAAAGACCGATTTGCTATTTCTGTGGCTTGTGAAAAAACCAAAGACTCCCTGGCCCACAGGTCAACTATTGGTGCCAACTTCAAAAGAAGTAGGTGTGCTTCCTACATTCCTTCTCTGTTGGTTAGTTTAGAAAACTTGAAAAAGCAATGGAATGAAATATCACATTTCTTTAGTCTCGATTTATGTTTATATGACAATATCGTTTTTTAAAAAGTATTCTACAGATTAATCAGAATTTTGAAACAAAACATTAAGTAATCTTTATGTTGGACATAAAATCCCTTCCTCTTTAAAAGTCTGCCCTCTGTATCTTCTTTTTCCCTTTTCTCCCTGTGTTGCCATTTCTCCTGATACCATGCGGCTTGTGGGAGGTCAGGTTGGGAAACACTGATGTCACTTTGTGGCCATATCTTTTGACATCATTCAACAGCCCATCACCTAGCATCTGAACCACTTTATTTGTTTGCCCATCCTTGGGCCAATAAAGTATGTTCCAGCACTTGTAGGCTCTTCATGTTCTGGTGCAATACAGGCAAGCACCTGTCAGGGGAAAGGGTCAATCCAGTAGCTCCTGGAATTCCTGAAGGGCTAAACATCCCCCAAGGGCTGAACACAAATGCATTAATGGCAAGCCTCATCAGTCAAGATCATGATCATCCTCTGGGAGTCCTGCAAAACAAATTAACAGTAAGAATCTCCCTCTTTGTTTATCTCTGAAGGTGATTAAAGAAAATGAAGTGGAAAGTTTGCTTTCTGCATAAATTGCTTAAGTCGTCATTTCAAGGGGCCAAACGGATTTTAATCTTTACATGTTTGTTTTGTAGGAAGCAGCACTTTGAAAAATATTCCACACAAAGATGATGGATTCCGTATCAGTGCCTGTGAAGAGATCTTAGTAGTAGGACTAGCTGTGTGTTGGGGTGGAAAAGATGCTTATTACCTCTCACTGCAGCAAAAAATTGAAGAGCAGATTGGTAAGGTTTTAGACATCAGAGAAACCTGTTTATATAGCAGCTAACTGCAGTACTAAATCCATACAGTATTAAATAAATTAAAAATAGTGGCTTTATTGGTAAAAGTGAAAATATCATGTGGGCAATGAGCAGAAATAGAATGGTGTAATTTTTGTGATGATGCTATTTAAA
Organism: Pogona vitticeps; assembly: GCF_051106095.1. NCBI lineage: Eukaryota > Metazoa > Chordata > Lepidosauria > Squamata > Agamidae > Pogona > Pogona vitticeps. The sequence continues at coordinate 189,409,767 of NC_135784.1, read as the reverse complement.
AAGGTTGCTTTAATGGAAAGTATGTTCACTAGGACCCAAGCAAGAAGTGGTTAAAAGGAATTTGGGGAACAGTTGTAGGGTGTGATACCAGTGGAGGTCTGGGAATTCAAAACCAAAGGAAATAGTAGGAGAGTACAAGGAAAGAACCAAAAAGCAGAAAGGAAGAACTTAGGAGAATGAGGTAGAGAAATTTTTGGAAAAAAGAGTGAGCCTTGGAGCTTATATTTATATAGCTTGCTATGCTATTCTTGGGAAACATGTGTAGAGTTAATAGGGGAGACAGGTTTCTCATACACTGTGAGTCTGAAAAGTGAGAGACAAGGTTGAATTTCTGCCTTCTCTCTATAAGGAAACCATAGAGATACATATAACTTCACTCACATTATCGCTTCTCCTCCCTCCCTGCTCTCCCCCCCCCGCCACCCCTTGTGAATTAGAAATCAGTGCCAGTTTGGCACCCCCTCCTTTGGATCAGAACTTGACTGTAGCAGAGAGGTTGCAGCACCTTCAAGCCTGCCTGCAGGATTGCAAGAGAGCATTTTCACTTGCTGTGTATGACTTCATTCAACACTACAAGACTCTGCTGAAGGCCTGTGGCATCTCTTTGGCAGGATGTTTTGAAGACCCAAAGGTTAATAATACATAATTTTCATTTTTCTTCTTTTTTTCACTTGTAAAGTGGCACATTAGACAACACAGAGGTAGGGGAGTCGGGGCAGATTAGAAGAAGAACATTTCCTAAAATGGCCTCCGTTGCAAACTCCTGTACTATCAGAACATGAAGTTGGCACGTGCCTGCTACCTTTATACTGTTGAGGAACTGTAGTGGCCGGAAGCAGAGTGCGGGCAAGAGGACTCAGCTGGAAGTATGACAGGTTAGGAGAACCAGGCAGTCTTTTTCTTCACCTTTCCCAGAAGGCTGTTGGATTTGGTAGGTGTGCAGCCTTTGGCCCACATCCCAAGGGAAACATTTCCCTCATCCCCCCAAAAGGTAACCTTTGAGAGATCATGTGGACAGTCCAGTTGCTGCTGAAAAGTACGCTGGGAGCACCATCATGCCCTGATTCTTGCCCTCTGGGTAATTAATTCTAACCATATATATTTATTATTATTGCTTCCTTAGCCTTTTCGAAGAAATGTATTTATTTATTTATTTATTTGATTTCTATCCCGCCCATCTGGTCTGGTCGACCACTTTCAACGTTAGAATTCTCATAATGTGTGCAAGAATCATGCTGACAAATGCAAGGACTGAGATACTGGTAGAAAGTATCTGACAATCTCATAAGCAAGGAGGAAACACTGTGGACTCTTTTTCTTTATGTACAAGAATGTAAAAAGTGAGGATTTACATCCCTAATTAATCCCCCTCCCCAATACAGGACTGTTTCTTGTCTTAAAAGTTTTGGAGTAAGAAATCTGTCCTTAAGTTAGTTACTTCATTGCTTAGAAGGTTTTATCAGATACCGACTCCAGACTGTGCTCCATTTATGCAGTGAACCTGCTTCAGTATGACATATTTCCTTCTAAATTATCCTGTAAAGGTACTATATTCCCACTGTGCGGGACAATATAGCAACTATAAAGCAGATAGGTAAAGGTAAAGGTTCCCCTTGACATTTAGTCCAGTCGTATCTGACTGTAGGGCACGGTGCTCATCCCCGTTTCCAAGCCATAGAGCCAACATTTGTCCGTAGACAGTTTCCGTGGTCACGTGGCCAACGCGACTAGACAAAGAACACCATTACCTTCCCACCGAGGTAGTACCTATTTATCTACTTGCATTTTTACATGCTTTCGAACTGCTAGGTTGGCAGGAGCTGGGACAAGCGATGCGAACTCGCTCTGTCGTGTGGATTCGATCTTACGACTACTGGTCTTCTGACCCTGCAGCACAGAGGCTTCTGCGGTTTAACCTGCAGCGCCACCACATCCCATAAAGCAAATAACACATAGTAAATAAAAAGATTGGGTAAAAAGTAAATAAATCCTTGCCAGAGTCCTTTTGATGTTTGCCTAAGATTTGCATAACTTGCCACAGCTAACTTGGCAAGGTACCGTGTTGCATCTCAGTTGTGCGGTCAATGTGTGATGAAGTGCACAACAGAACCACACACTTAACCACACTTACTTATGGCAGGTTACACAAACATTATGCAGACACCAGTAGGATTCTGGCTACTAAATATATCTTCCTGCCATGAAATGGGAAGCAGGCTACATCTCTCCCCCTCCCCCCAATGACCTAACCCTTTAAATGTCCCTTGTGCTGAGTTTGTTAGATTTGGCATGTTTTCCCCCAGCCACTTGCACTTTCCCAGTCATTTCCCTGTCACTGATGGTGGCAGTCGTAAAGTGAGCAAAATGCTGAGTAGAGCTGTGATGATAAAAAAAAAACCGTACAACAGCTCATTATGTTACACCCCAGAGGTGAAGTTGCTCATATCTGCTCTGACTTGGATGCTATAGTTGTTGAAGATCCTGTGGATGTAACTTTGGTCTCACTTTGTTATCTGATAATGGATAATATATTTTCTACAACCTGAGAATGTAGGTAGGATTCTTATCATAGGATAATGGAGTTGGAAGGGGCCTATAAAGCCATCAAGTCCAACCCCCTGCTCAAGGCAGGAATCCAAATCAAAGGAGATCTGACAGATGTTTGTCTAATTTTCTCTTGAATGCCTCCAGTGTTGGAGCACTAACTCCCAGGGTAATTGATTTTATCCACCCTAAATTGATTTTTACCCATCCTACAATGGCCCCACAGAGACCAAATCTGTGTACTATGATGACCCTCATTGCCAAATGTTGTTGCATTCTTGTGAAAAGTATGCTTTCCCCTCTTTGTCTTGAACACACGGTGCATGTTCTTTGTTCTAGGTGGCTTCATGGCTGCTGGACCCTGGCTCTAACGAGCGCTCTCTTCATAACATGGTCGCCAACTTCCTTCCTCAGGATTTGTTCTTGCTGGATAAAATTGGGGCAGGCCAAGAGAATCAGAGCCTGGGGCTCAGTGCCACTGCTGATCATTCTGGGAGGTACAGAGCAGCTATAGAGTCTGTTCTTGTCTTCCGTCTCATGGATCAACTCAACACTCTGTTGCAGAAGGATAAGTTACAAGGTAAAATGCAGGAACAGGTGGAGGAGGGGCCAGCTTCCAGTTGGGGACAGCTGCTGGACCATGTCCCAGAATGAGCAGGGCTAAGGGAGTGGGGTGGGGCCAAAGCAAAGTTGGAAGACCCAGTTGTAGTTCTTAGGGATGTTATATTTTTCCACCATATGTACAAGGCACAGTTGAGCAAACCTCAAAGTTTAATGGATTTGATACCTTTAAAGGATAGAAACCCTCTGATGTAAAGTAGGGCATGTAGTTTAAATCACGTAATCATTGATGGATATTAGCCTGGCATATTTTACTATATAAATCTTACTAGGATTTTACTTTAAAGCAACCAACATTGCTTTCAATCAACGAGGCAAAGTGACCAGCTGGCACTGTAATTTTAATTAGCTGCAATTTGTCACTACAATTTATACAATTGAACTTCTTCCAGATAATAATCTCAGTAGGATTCTGACTACTGTCTTTTTTTTATTTATTTATAACTATAACAAAAAAATCATATACATAAAACATATACACTTACAACACAATAACAGTGTTCCCCACCACCATATACGGGACCTCTTGCCATATTCTTCTTTTTCTTCTTCTTCTCATTCTTCTTCTTCTATTGTCCTCCTCTCCAGAACTGCATAGATTCTTGATTTGGAGCTCTCCCTTTTCCCCTTATTAACACATATTCCAAAAATTTGCCCCATATTACATAAAAATTATTCTTTTTCAACTCTCCTTTCTTCATCTTTAAATTACAAGTTAATTTATCATTTAATGCTATATTCCATATTTCTTTATACCATTCTTCAATTTGTAATTCAGTCTTTAATTTCCACTGTCTAGCAATAATCAATCTAGCTGCTGTTATTAGATTAGTTATCAATTCTTTAATCATTTTGTCATATTCCACGTTCTCATATATTGATAACAAAGCAATCTCAGCCTTACATTCTATATCTTTTCCACAGATACAACTTAATTCTTTAAAAATTTGTTTCCAAAAACTTTGTACCTTTTCACATTCCCACCACATATGAAAGTATGTACCAACTTCTTTCTCACATTTCCAACAGACATTCGGATGACTGGTGTTAATTTTGTTTAATTTTACTGGTGTTAAATACCATCTTAAACTAAGTTTTAAAAAAATTTCCTTTATTCTTACTGACATCAATCTTAAAATCCTCATTTTCCATATCCTCCTCCATTCTTCTTCATTTATTCTTTTCCCAATATCTTGTTCCCACACCAATTTCAATCCTTCTTTCTCACTTTCTTCTTCCTCTAAATTAAGAAGTGAATAAATTTTACTCACTGTACCTTTTACTGAGTCAGTCATCTGAATGTCCTCATATGAGAGTAAAAATTGCTCAAATTTTGTGTGTTCTCTACCTTTATTATATTTATTTGCCCATTCCTTAGTCCATCTTTCCAGTTGTACATAGTTCAACCATGAAATAGTCTTGTTTTGAAATACTTTTTTCATTTGATCTATCGATCTCATTTTATACAGCCAATCTTTCAGTCTAATCACTTTTTCTTCTTTAAATAAATCCATATACACCTTCATATTGGTAGGAAAATCTTCTATTTCTGTCACTAATCCAAATGGAGAGTATGATGAACATAAATTCTTTTTATACTTATACCATATATTTAACAGTGTCTTTAAAAAAGGATTATTAACTTGACTTATTTTGTCTTTCTTACCTTTAGCAAATAAATATTTTTCTATATTTCCTTGTAATTCTGATGATTCCATTTCCCACCAAATTAACCTTTCCGGATTATATATAATTTCACCAATAAACCTCAGTTGGTTAGCTAAATAATAGTTTCTTATATTTGGCAAACCTATACCACCTTTTTTTGTTGTTTTATACCAATACTTTTTATTTATTCTAGATTTCTTCCCTTCATTACAATATTTGTTAACTATTCCTTGCCAATATTTCAACTCATCCTCTGTTAACTGCATTGGTAACATTCTGAATAGAAAATTAATTTTTGGTAAAATTTTCATTTTTACCAGTGCAATCTTTCCAAACCAAGATAATTTGAACTTATCATATTCTTGTAGTTTCTTATTAATTACTTCCTTTAGTTTGTTATAATAATAATCCTTTATCTTTTGAATATTTTTCGCTAAATCTATTCCTAAATATTTAATTGCTTTACATATTTTAAAATCATGTTTTTCAGTAAACTTTTCTTGTTCTATTCTACTATAATTAAACAACATTAAGTCAGATTTTTGCCAGTTTATGTTTAATCCGGTTATTTTTCCAAATTTTTCTAAGTGTGTTTTAATTTTATCTATACATTCTAACGGGTTTTTCACTGTCAATAAGGAATCATCCGCAAATAAATTAATCTTTGTCTTCTTTTCTCCTATACCTTCAATTAAATCATCGTTCCTAATTACATTTGCCAACATTTCAATAACCAGGCAAAACAGAACTGGAGAGAGAAGACAACCTTGCCTAGTACCTCGGCCAAGAGCTATTTGATCTGTCATCCCATCATTAACTATTGCTACAGAGGTATTCTCTAAATATAATTGATCTATTATCTCCCTAAACTTTTTTCCAAAACCCCAACCCTTTAACAAAGTCTTTAATGTTAGCCATTCCACACAATCAAATGCTTTAAATATATCTAATGATAAAATGCCTGCCTTCAGTTTATTTTTTTCTATATTGTGTATAATATTCAAAACCCTCCTAGTTAAGTTTTCCATTTGCCTACCTTTCAAAAAACCATTCTGATCCTTTTTGATATATTTTATAATAAATTTATTAATTCTATTTGCAAGTATTGCTGTAAATATCTTTGCATCCTGATTTAGTAAAGAAATAGGCCTATATGAACTTGGGTCTGTTAGATCTTTATTAGGTTTTGGGATAAGAGTTATCAATGAATGTTTCCATGAATCTGGTATCCTCTCTCCTTCCAAGATTTCATTATAAAGCACTTTTAATTTAGGGATCAATATTGATTTAAAGGTTTTATAGTATTCCGAACCTAATCCATCAAAACCTGGGGTTTTTCCATATTTTAGTTTATTAATTATCTCTATAATCTCTTCCTCTTTTATTTCTTTATCTAAGTCTTTTTTATCGTTCTCTGATATTTCACTCTTAACATTTTCTTTAATATAAGTTTCTATATCTTCTTTTGATGCACTATTACTTTTATATAAATTTTGATAAAAATCTTGTATAATCTTTAATTTTTCTTTCATTAAACTGCAGTTTTTTCCTGTTTTATCTTTAATCACACCAATGTTGTTTTTTGTTCTTTTGGTATGAACCATTCTAGCTAAAAGTTTTGAATTTTTATTACTATGTTCAAAAAAATTCCTTTTAGTGTATATCAGGTCCCTCTGTACTTTTTCTAATTCTAAGCTTTCCAATTCCTTTCTTTTAGCTTGTATCTCTAATAATTTTTTATTATCTCTATCTATAAAATATTTAGTTTCTAAATCCTTTAATGATTCTTCAATCCTTTTTACGTTTCCTTCTCTCAATCTTTTTAATCTACAAGATTCTCTTATAGCAATTCCTCTCGTAACAGCTTTCATGGTGTCCCATAACACGCCTATTTTATTCCCACCCGCTTCATTAAATGACCATATTTCCAACCATTCTTTCTTGACTTTGTCTATCACCTCTGTATGTTGAAGAATATTGGAGTCTATCCTCCATCTCCTAGCTTCTCTATAATCTTTCTTCACTTTTATTTCCATCACCATCAATGCATGGTCTGTTATCTTTATCACATTAATATTTGTGTCTACTACTTTTGAAATTAAATTTTGTGATATAAACATAAAATCTATTCTAGAGTAACTTTTATGTACCGCAGAATAATATGTAAACCTCCTTTCATCTCCCTTCAATTCTCTCCATATATCTTTCAGATCGGTAGTATTTATTATCTTACTTAGGGGGGTATCCCTTTTATGCAATTCATCTTTTTTATGTGTAGATTTATCTTTCAACTTATCTAAGACCATGTTGAAATCTCCTGCCATAATCACATATCCTTTCCTAACTTTTTCCATTTCTTTAATGACATGTTTGTAAAATTCTCCTTGGTTCATATTCGGTGCATACACATTTACTAATGTGTATTCTTCTTCCCCCATTTGTCCTTGGATTATCAAATATCTGCCATTACTATCTTTTATTACTTCTTTTACTACAAATTCACAATGTTTAGATATTAATATTGCTACCCCTCTAGATTTGGATGTCCCAAATGTTTTTTCATATATATGTATATTTTGCAATTTCAATTCATTGACTCCATCCTTTAATTGATGTGTCTCTTGTAGATAGATAATGTCAACTCTACTTTTTTTTAATAATAATTCTATTTTCCTTCTCTTTAATACAGCTCATAGGCCTTTCACATTTAAAGTGGCTACTCTTATGTTTTTCCCCATATCTGTTCAATCTTTTGCTTCTTAGTTGGTCCCTTTGTGCAATTCCCAAAACATAAACAAAAACAACTAAAAAAATTAAATTCACCTCTTTCTAATTCTCTATCCCTACCCTTCCTCCCTACATATAAACATTTTTCCTCCCTCCAGCTTCCCCGCGTCTCACTAATGTTAAACACGCGATCTGGGAGGGGGGGAGACGCCACTCCCACCAGTCTGGACCCCAGCCGAACCTCCACCTCCTTTTCACCCCACATCATATATTTATTCACATATATATATCCAAATGCCTTCCCTTTTATATTTGTTCAATCCCATCTTAGTCGGATAATCCAAAGCAATAACAAAACAAAACAAACCAATAACAATAACCAAAACTTCCCCCCCTTTCTTTTTTTATCTTCTTTTTTTTTAGAGCCATATATGTGTGCACATACTTGTAAAACACATGCTTATAATTAGAAAAAGGGAAAAAAACCCAAAACAAACACACAAGTTCTTTGTTTATTAAAAAAAAAAGAAAATAAAAATAGAAAATTAAAAAAAAGAAAATAAAAAAGGAAGAGAGATTAAACAAACAAGCAAACAAACAAACAAAAAAACAGAGTTTTCCCCAAAATTCCCCCCCTTACCAAAAAGAAAAAAGAAAAAAAGAAAAAAAAAGAAGAAGAAGAGAGGGAGGAGAAGAGAAAAAAGAAGAAAAAAGGAGGGGAATTGGGGGGGAAAGGAAAAAGGGGCAATGGGCAGGAGGGAAAAAAGTAGGGAGATTAGGGAGAGAAAAAAAACAGATTATTCCAGCATCCTATAATGTCTCTTAGTCTCTTCCAATCAAAAAAAAAAAAAATCAAAAATCCCAAAAAAATTCTAATGGTATCTTCTTTTTCAAATTAACTGTCTTAAAAAAAAGGGGAAAAGGGGACAATAGGCAGGGGAAAAAAGAAAGAAAATAGGAGGGGGGAAAAAAGCCAGATTATACCAACATCCAATGGTTCCCTTAGTCTCTTCCAATCAAAATTTTTCAAAAAAAATAAAAAAATAAAAAAAAATCTTCTGAGGGTATCTTCCAAATCAGCTGTCCTTACAGAGCTACTTGCTTACTTGTCTCTTGCACACTCTGGTCCCAAATTCCCCAAGCCAATAACAAATGTTTTCCCTCGTCAAAACAGTGTATTTTGTGTAGGGTTCCATCCTTCCATATTTTCAAAAAAACAGGATAACCCCAGTTGTATCTCTTGCCATTCTTAGTTAGGGTTGAAGTAATAGGTTTCATTGTTTTCCTCCATTGAATAGTTTCAGAGCTTAAATCCTGATAGATCTGAACTGGGTCTGATCTGTAAACCAACACTTCAGGTTTTTCTTTAATGACCTTGAGGAACTGATTTTTCTTGTTATAATTAAAAAATTTCACTATTATAGGTCTTCTGTCTCTTTGAGGTTTTCCAACAAAATGAACCCTCTCAATATCTTCCTCAGCCACATGTTGAGAGTTCATCACTGTGTTAATCCAGTCTATTACCTCTTGTTTTAAACTCACTTCTTTCTTGTGACTAAAGTTCATTATTTTAATGTTGTTACGTCTCGCATTGTCTTCAAAATAGATGAGCTTTCTCTTTAGGTCATTAATAGATTCCTCTTGTTTTTCAACTTTGCCCTGAAAACCTTGGCCAAGGCTGCCCTGAAAATCTTCCAGTTGTTGTAACCTGCCCTCTGTTTTATTTAAACTTGTCTTAATATCTGTCATTTCTCCCTGAAGTTTTTTTAAATCTTGACTCATCTGTTGATGCCCTTCTAACATCAAATCCATTTTAGAGAGAAGCTGTGCAAACTGGCTTTGCATTCCTTTCATGGAGGAGACCAAATCTGAAACTGTTTTCTCCATAGTGGTTGTAAAGTAATTGCTTGACTCCTCCCCCTCCTCTGTTCTTTGTAACCGGGCAACTCTATCGAGGCTGCGATCCGAAGGTTTTTGTGATGGCACACGCACCCAGCTTTTACTCCTCGTTTTTGTCCTATCTCTACCTCTCCTCATGTATAAACAAGGCAGAGATTTATAACTTAGGAAGTCAAGCCGTGTTCAACAGCCCACATTGTTTCTCTTTTCAGCCTCCGGCTTCTCCGGTCAAAAGTGAAAGTGTTTTCTTTTAGATTAAAGACAATGCAGCTACACTTCAAAAGTCCTTCTATATTTGCCAGAAGTTTTCATAAGGAGTTTAAAAGTTATTTACTCACAGGACCCACAGGGAGAAAGGCATTTATCTTCATTTTTTAGATATCGGGTGAAGAGACGGACATTCAGCCTTGCATCGCCATCCTGCCGGAAGTGACGTCTCCTGACTACTGTCTTTTATTTTATTTGCGATTAAACCTATTTGCCCTCCAAATGTATAATCACAACAAAGTACATTTTCATGCAAAAAATCCCCCTTTTTTTGCAGTCAGGACACCTTTTCTCTCTTGCATAGGCATCAATTTTCCTGAACACCAACACACAGTAAGATAGTGTGTGCATATCAATACAAACAAAACATTCTACATTATGACAGAATGGATCAGTGTAGTTTTGTTCCACTGTAGGACATCTGTGATAGGATCAGCAAGTAATCCAAGCTTTGTTTTTTCCCCTTAAATATTTGTTTTAAAATCTCTTCTGTTTCTAATATGTATGGTCCAAATAATGCTTTCCATTCTTTGACCATAATCTCCACTCATTGTTCTGGGTTTCTGCAGATATTATCTGTGCAGCCTGTTCCTGGGAGCTACTGAAGAGTGGTGGGATTGGAGCAAATAACAGTATTCTGATTAAAAGAAAGATAAGCAACTTGCCGTATGGTGTGATTTGTGACATTGACATAGCATATTTTGTCTTTATTTGTCATTATTTGTTACAGATGTTTTTAATAAAGTAGAAATGCCAAATCAATATTGCTTGGCCTTGTTGGAACTCAACGGTATAGGGTTTAGCACAGTAGAGTGTGAGACTCAGAAACATGTAATGGAAGCAAAACTGAATGAGATTGAAAATCGGATATACCAGTTGGCAGGCCACAGCTTCTCTTTGACCAGTCCTGATGACCTTGCTGAGGTATTGAATGAATGAATGAATGAATGAATGAATAAATGAATAAATGAATGAATGGTTTATTTGTGGTCAAAGACCAACAATATATTACAATTAAAATATAATTTCCATAACCTCAAAAAACAGGTGATCCATTCTAAAGCATTTAGACTTACAGCCCCTTTCAGTAGGGTAAAAATACTGTCAATTTATTCGGATTAGTGGTAGCAAAACAAAACTATGGCTTTGATATAAATGTATAATGGAAACTTTGAATGGAATGTAGGCACTGCTGCTCTTCAACTGCTAGTCTCTTGTGATTGGATTCTGTTCTCCACGTATTGCTGAGTGTGATGAACCCCATGTCAGACCTTTCAGTGTGGTGGTTCTACCTATCAGATGTTAAAATTTATTTCGCAGTGTATTCGCAGAGGCTTTCACGGCCAAGATCTAATGGTTGTTGTGGGGTTTTTGGGCTCTTTGGCCGTGTTCTGAAGGTTGTTCTTCCTAACGTTTTGCCAGTCTCTGTGGCCGGCATCTTCAGAGAACTGGAGTAGCATTATTTCACAATGTTCCTAGAAATTGAAATACTGGAGTATCAGCAAGCTCAGAGCAAATACAGTGGTGCCTCGCTTAACGAGCGCCCCGGCTAACAACGAAATCACATAGCGATTTGGTTTTTGCAATCACAAAGGTGATCGCATTGCGATGTTTTAAATGGGAAAAATCGCTTTGCGATGATCGGTAAGCTGTTTCACTTACCGATTTTCGCATAGCGATGTTTTCCCAACAGCTGATTGGCGGTTCCAAAATGGCCACCGGGTAAAAAACATGGCTGCCCGCTGTGTTTTGGGACGGATTCCTCGCATACCGGGCAGTAAAAATGGCCGTCGTATGGAGGATTTTCGCTTAAAGGTAAGTTCTTTGCCCATAGGAACGCATTGAAGGGGTTTCAGTGCATTCCTATAGGCTTTTAAAAATCGCTTAGCGATGTTTTTGGTTAGCGGCGATTTTTGCTGCACCGATTAACATCGCTAAGCGAGACACCACTGTACTACATGTCTGAATGGGTGATGCAAATAAATCTTGATTTCATCTTGGATATATCATATTAATAAAAGGCATATTTTCTTTAGGTTCTGCAGGAACTAAAGGACAGTTTCTCTTTAATCTAGTATTAGTACTTTAATTATTTAGTTTTTCAGTCAGTGAAAATGATCCCATGTCAGTAAAGTAGAATTTTGAGGCATGGCACACCTACGCTGATCATAATAGGCAGAATCTGGTTGCTGAATCACGCTTTAATACGACTGAAGATTTAGATGCAGCCCTACTTGATCCTTTAAAAAAAGTGGCTGAGGAAGTGTTGGGTGTTATTGCACAGTGAGATAAGATGCAACTGATTGAAGTTATGACCTCTTTCAGGTGTTATTTTTGGAGCAGAAGTTGCCTCCCAATGGAGAGCTAAAAGTGCAAAGATGCAAGAAAACATTAGGTTACACTGGAAGGACAAAAGCAAATGGAAACCGGTTTAGACCGGGCAAACAATTCAGTACATCAAAGGTGTGTTTATTTTTGTTTGTATTGTATAAGCATGCATAACAGAAACAAAATAAAAATATTGTGATCCCTTGCATATTTTATATTTATTATTTTTGTTCTGTTCTGTTATTGTTTATTGATTCTTAGGAGATAACTCTGTGAAAATTGTTTTTCTTAGAGGAAGCACCAGCATACTAGTTTGTGTCCTAAGGTGTTTATCAGGTATTCTCCCCAGGGTATGACTGTGAAAATTGTGCAGAGAAGCAATGCAAACAAGATGACACCTAACTAGTATGTCCCACTGTTAATTTCCATAGGATGTTTTAGAAAAACTGAAGCCGTTGCATCCTTTACCAGGCCTGATTTTAGAATGGAGGAAGATCACTAATGCAATAACCAAAGTGGTATTTCCACTACAGAGAGAAAAGATTTTGAACACAGTACTCGGAATGGAAAGAATCTATCCTGTTTCACAGACTCATAGTGCTACAGGTAACAAGTGATTGTTTTTTTAAATGTAAAAAGGCATCTCTACTTTTTTATTAATGGAATTATACAGGATAGACACGCCCACAGCACTCAAGCTTTGTTGTTTCCATCTGTTAGTCCATAGACCAGAAAGTGAAAGCTGACATGCGAGTAACATGGGGGCAAAATTCCTATACGATTTTTTGAAAAGTATGTTCATAATTTTTTTCATGTGATAGCTCGTTCTAATAGATTGCTTGCCCTTTTCCCAGGATGTCTGAAGCCATCTTTTTCTAATTTTTCTAATGTGAATAAAGGACTCAGAGCCTCGTGGCGCAGTGGTTAAGCTGCTGTACTGCAGCCAAAACTGTGCTCACGACCCGGGGTTCAATCCCAGGTAGCCGGCTCAAGGTTGACTCAGCCTTCTATCCTTCCGAGGTCGGTAAAATGAGTATCCAGCTCTGGTGGGGGGCAAATGTGTAGCGTGCATCATTAACTTGTAAACCACCCAGAGAGTGCTTGAAGCGCTGTGGGGCGGTATATAAGCAGCACACTTTTGCTTTTTAAAATATCATACAGTACTGCATTGGTGTGCCTAATAAATTTGACTGGGTAATTATGATTTTATCCTCTGTCATTTTCATGGTACATGCCATATATTAAATAAAAAGAGTATTATCCCTTGCATTCTATGTGGTTTACTGCATCTCACAGTTTTCCTGAAACATGTATGTATCTGAAGTATATTAGAGTATGTTATTTTTTCACATTATCTACAAGTAGTAGCATAGGTAACACAATTTTGAAATGCTGCGGGCTAAACCGCAGAAGCCTGTGCTGCAGGGTCAGAAGACCAAGCAGTCGTAAGATCGAATCCACATGACGGAGTGAGCACCCGTCGCTTGTCCCAGCTCCCGCCAACCTAGCGGTTCGAAAGCATGCAAATGCAAGTAGATCAATAGGTACCACCTCGGTGGGAAGGTAACAGTGTTCCGTGTCTAAGTCGCACTGGCCATGTGACCACGGAAGATTGTCTTTGGACAAAACGCTGGCTCCATGGCTTGGAAACGGGGATGAGCACCGCCCCCTAGAGTTGAACATGACTGGACAAAAATTGTCAAGGGGAACCTTTACCTTTACCTTATTTAGATAAATTTGATGATATTGTGGGTTATGTGACTTTACCAGTATATGGTACAGTAACCTAGTGTTACTGTAAAAAAGTAGGTTTTACTTCCATGCCCTAGCTTGAATTTAAATTAAATTCATCTAATTTCACATGTTAACTGGGGATGTTCAAAAGATGGCTTTTGGCATCTTGAGAGCATCAGAAAAAGATTAAGCAACCAGTTAAAACTGGCTATCATAAGAAAACATAATCTATAGATATGCACCTTTCCAAAATCATACAGAAATATTGCCACTTTCCTTGTTACCCATTTTTCGTCTATCCCATAGATTATGTGTGCAGCTGCAGTAAAAGCTGTCTTCTGATCATTGTATTTCCATATAGTTATTTTTCTTTTTGAACTGCCATTTTGAAGGAGATTAAGGTGTCTATCATCCCGTCTCCTGAAGCTTATTATGATACATGGGACTTTGATTTTTCCCCTCGTCCAGCTATCTTGAAAGACCCCAAACCACATAGGAACAAAGTCTGTCTTATTAGAAATCTTAGCCATGTCTTGTTTTTGAGCCAAGAGATTAGGGGGGATTCAGCTCAGTTCTAATGTAAGAAGAGAGGAAGTATTCAAAAGGGACTGGGCAGAAAAGGTACATTACATGCTGTTCTTATGAAAACAGGATTTCCTCTTTTTTTCTGGAAAATGGCTTCTGTGTGTCCAGGTAAAAGTGAGTTAGGGTTTATCCCTCATCCCAAGTCTTAAAATACTGCTGCCTGTGCAACCAAGATCAACTTTGTTTCAAGCCTGGCTTCTTTTTAAAAAAAATCAAAATGGCAATTTTATTATAATTTTAAGGAATATCTATTCAGAAGGATATTGTGCTGCGATGAACAGTTTACTTTTAGCCTTATACCGTGTTTGATTTTAGGCCGCATAAGTTTCAGAGAACCAAACATACAGAATGTGCCTAAAGATTTTGAGATTGAGATGCCAACCTTGGTTGAAGAGAGTCCACCTTCCCAAAGAGAACATGGCAGGTTTAGTGTGCGAAGAAGCAGGTAAAAATGTACAGTACTAGACTTGTTGGTGTTGTAGACCCTTGTCTTAATTGTAGCCTTGTTCTCAGATTTTCCAGTCACTTTCCTAAATGACAGCGTTGTATACACTCAGGGTATGACATTTTAGACACTGGTCAAATTTATTCACTTAGTAAATTTACATGTCATCTCTTTCCTTATCACGGTGGAGTACATGAGGTTCCCTGATAGTCTTGTGTCCAAACAATGCTAAGCTTTGCTCAGTCTCAGTAAGATGGAGGCATTCCATTTCATTATAAATCATCCCTTTATATAAAATCATCACGGGCAAGAGGAATAATCTGCAAATTGTTAAGTTTAATATGGTTGCTTCATTGTCTGCATTTGAACATTGGTACTATGTATTTTTGACCTTTTAAAAACATCCCTTTTTTTGTATTCCTACTCTATTCTGGGGTGGGCAGCTTGCCCTCAGAATTAGTTAAGAGCAGACTATATTGTCACCAACAGATTTACCACTAAAATTTGGTGGCACAAAAGCAGTATTTTTCCTTTTAAAGCCCAGGTCCATTTCAAATGATGTTCATGCTCTGCCACTCCTTGCTGACTAATGGGCTTATGATTCCAAGAGGTTTATTGGAACAGAGATCTGTCATAAGAAAGGTGGGTGGGTCATGAACACCTTGTTTAAAAGAAATCTTCCCATTTTTACACAACAGAATTCTAGTAGAAAAGTGGCAGTAAACATCCCTGATGATCTCTGGGCCCACAAAAAAAAAGAAGTACAGTATCCTTTGTACACTTTCAGTACTGTTGAAGAGCTAAATACAACAATAATATAGGTTATTTATAGTAAAGGATGAGAAAAAAAAATTGAAGCATCTTAGTTGGTTCATCCTTTACCTTGATGATTTCTAGAAAACTCAGAAAAGCCACATACATCTAAAGAGTGGCAATGAACAAGAAATTAGTTCTGTACTTAAATGCTACCTCTATTAGATTTAATTTGCCATCTTCTTTAACTGGTACGTATTGGAGAAATCAGTTAAATGCCTCCTTTGAAATTTTATTTTATTTTACAGCGCTAGAAAACATTCTGTACTAATTCGTGATCCAAGCAATGTGACTGAAAAGTTATCCAGTGGGAAAAAGATCCGATTTTCTGTTAGCATGAGACATGCCTTTGTACCATTTCCAGGTAAGCATCTTGATAATTTGCATCTTGGCTTACATCTCTGATAGGGTAGGAATATGACAAGTGAGAATCTAATTGAAAGGTAACACCCTGGACAACATGCCTGTAAAACAAACAAAAAGGGCTATGACAGAACTCAAAAGTAGTGGATGGATGTACTTCTTTCAAGTATACTGTGCTACTACAATGGGCCTGTTCAGACTCAGGTTCAACCAAAATCTGGAATTCTATGAACAAGTCCTGGATCCATGTGGTTGCTTCTCCTCTTACAGCTTCTCCTCCTTGCTTGTGGGATATTTTTTGCTTGTGTTGTATCCATAAGAGGAAGATGCAGATAGGACATGGCGGATACAGGTTGCTTCATTTTACCTGATGCTGCTGTGATTATAAGTGGCATATATTTTCCCTTATATAAAGGGCTACAGTTTGATTCTCACAACTATTACTTTTATTAAGTTTTACATTTTCTGGTTTCATTTATAGATAATGATTTCTCTTATCTTTTACAAAATCTTGCTTAGCTACCTGAATAGCCAATCTTTTCCTGTGGTCAGTGTCTCAAGTCATGTTTTTCTAAAATCTTTTCTGAAGTTAGAAATTCCTGTGAAGGATGACACCAAAACTAGTACTTCCATCTTATAGTCTTTGCTCAGTTAATGAAGGATCCATTTGAGACACTAGCCATGGCATCACTTGAATTACTGCCCTTCAAGGTGTCCTTCTTAATTGTTTTTTTGCAAAGTGCAGAGAAACTAAGTGCAGTGAATACGGAGAAGTCTTATGTGACATGGCACCAGGACAAAGTGAGTCTTCTCCCTTGTATTTCTTTTTTACTGAAATTAAAGAGGAAAAGAGGGGGAAAGAGAGAGAAAAAAATACAAAGAACAATATGTTGTGGCACTTTGAAGTTTAACAGAGTTATTTTAGGAAAAACTTTCACCAACAAATCCATTTTGTTGGACACATGTGATGCTCATATACCTGTATGCCATCTATATGTATGTATATTGCTCAATATGTCTTATCTATGTAAATTTGCCTTTACCAGCCATGCCAAAAAAACCAACAACAATTCTACGAGACCTATGGCTATTATTGTTGCTTTCTTTAAAGCTATCTTTTAACCTGAACTATGTTGAGCAACTGCATGGTCTTAGCTAGATAGTTATGCTCCATCAAGTTGGAACCAACTTCTAGCAACCCTAATAGGGCTGTCTAGATAAGTGAGATATTTAAGGAGTGGTTTTACCAGTTTCAGCCCCCCCCCCCCCCGTTTGCTTACATGGCCAAGTTTGGATTTGAACCCTGTTTTCCAAATCTGCCACTCTATCTATCCATCACACAATACTGGGCGTGGTCTTAATCTTATTTGGCAAGATTGTCTCAATCTCATATTTTGCAAAGATACATCTTTTGGAAGAGCAGTTCTTTCAACTGTGCTCCAGTGGTGGCAGGTATCATCCCCCGTCTCCCTTCGTTGCTTTTGCAGATAAGATTGCTAGTCTACACCCACACGTGTGAGGCACAGACACTATAATGAAGAAAACAGATTGCTAGCCTGTAATATTTGTTCTTCAAATAGTTATTTGTACATTCACACAACTTGCTCTTCCTCTCCTCTTTGGCACTTGTGCTTACAACTTTGTTTCAGTGTTGTCTCAGTTTTTGAATGGAGGGACAGCTTGCAGGGAGGATGGGGTAGAGCTACTGCTTAAACTCTCTGCATCTACAAGTTTCTAAACTGTGTCTCTGCACAGACAACTACTCAAAGACCAAATGTTAGTAAGGAACCTGTTTTTATCTGTAAAAGGACTATAGATGAATAAATAAAACTTCTTCCTTAGGATTGTATGAAGAAAACTGTGTGCAGTTAACAACACCTACATATAATTATTTCTGGATCACAAGGATGAGAAAGAATTAAAACAAGAAAAAGTGCGTCTCTGTTTCAGAGAAATGTGCACTTTGGAATTAATCTGTATTATTGCCTATAGGTGGCTTAATCTTAGCAGCTGATTACTCCCAACTTGAATTGAGGATCCTTGCTCATTTGTGTCATGATCGTCGGCTTCTTCAGGCTTTGAATGCAGGTGCTGATGTGTTCAGAAGTATTGCAGCAGAGTGGAAGATGATTGACCCTCAAGCCGTTGGCGATGATTTAAGGCAGCAAGCCAAGCAGGTAGTGTTGAAAACAGATAGTCTTTCTGAAATACTTGACACAATTAAGAGTGAATTTTGATACAGAACTTGAGAATGAATGAAATGTCTGCCTCGAACAGGAAATAACATAGTTGTAACTACAGATGGGCACAAGTTGAACCATGAGCCAGGGGAAAAAAAAAACAATGAATCGGGCTGGTTTGTGGTTCACTTTGTAACCCGGTTCAGGGATCCTGTTTTATGGAAGCAAAATGAAGCACCAAATATTTTTCCCCTTGGAATTTTGTTTTGCTTTAGCAAAACTGATGCCACCCACTCTCTTCCCAGTGCCCATCTTGTCTCCCTTGCCTCCCTGCCTGGTCCTACCGCTGCCGCCACTTCCTTCTTTGCAGCCGCTGTCATTCTCAGAGGTAGGTAGGTGGGCGCTGATAGACAGGCGCATGCGCAGAGGCAACAGGCCTGGCTTTCGGAAGGGAAAACCACCCTCACCTGTCTCTGAGGGTAGCGGCAGTGGTGGGACCAAGTAGGGAGGTGTTGGGGGCAGTGGGAAGGGGGCGAGCGGACGGGCAGTCCCCCCATGAACCCCAAAAGCACACTGCAAACAGTTTGTTTTTCAGGGGTTCATGATGATTCGTGGGCAACCACAAACTATCACGAACGCCCGTTTTTCCAGCTCATGCCCATCTAGTTTCAATGCTTCTTTCTGCTTAAAATAACTTGGAACTTTTGTTTATTTTATTTTATTTTTATACCGCTCATCTGGCCGCCAAGGCCAAGATAATTGTCTAAAAACCTAAATTGAGCCTTGTCAGTTTTGTCCAATGTTTCCTCTGTTCTTTCTTGACTTGTGCCTATAAAGTGCAGAACCACTTTTGTTGTTGGTTCTCTTTTCTCAGAATCTGGCAAAAAGCTGCCTCATTTTGATATTGTAGACTGTTGCCCTCATTATAGCACATAAGCCATCCTCACGGCTTCAGTGGAATGACTATATAAGTAAATGACAAAGGTAAATAAAAAGGAAGGAGGCCTTCAAAAAAGGTGCTTGAAGCTCAGGCCTGTAGGCTGTCACAGTTCTAATGAAAGCATCCCAGACTGTACTGATTGTTGGGAAGGAGGGGAGTTGTTTGCAATCACGTTACATCTGTAGAGATTTACAACATCTGCCTAGATTCTCTCCATTCAAGAACTCTGGATTATTACCAATTTTATTGTATTGCCTGTTGAGGTTCTATTGTTTCTGGTCTGACTACAAATGCTTGGAGCCTGTATTTTTACTTGCAGAAAAATACAACATCTGAGCGTTCTTGTGCAGCTTTTCCTAGTTTCTGCCCCAGGCACCTCTCTTACCAGCTTCCATCAAGTCAGCAAAGCAAAGCAAAAAGCATTCTTATCCCCTTAGCTTACCCCGGCTATCTGCCAGCATCGTTGTTCCATTTGCACTTCAGACTTCCCAGCTCAGTGCCTGGCCAGCTACAAGCAGCAGTGGAATACAGTAACCATCTTTTGGATCTTTGCCTGTGCTGCTCTTGATTATTATTCCTATCCTGCTAGGACATAGATCTTCATGCTTTGCTGGCCGGCACTGATATCAAGGTTTTATCAGCAGTGGAGGTTGGTCTGGTATGTTAGTGATGTGTGTGAGAATTAACTGAGGATTTCATACTGAGATAAGAAACCGAGGCAGAGTGTTTCTGAGAAGCATGGACTATACCTTTGTTTGCTTTTTTGTCAAGTCGTCTTATCCTTCATCTTAGGCAACTGCAGACACAATCTTATAGGCCCAAAATGAAAGGGAGAAAAGTTTGAATGGAAGGAAGAAAAGGAGCAAACTCTAGAACTCGTGTTAAAGTTGCGGAATTCTTGCAATGGAACAACAAATGATATAAACACCTGAGAGAGGAAAAGAGCATTTGGTAGCTGGTCTCTGCGCAGACATTAAAGTGAGACACTGCTTCATCCTTCAGATGAGCCAGTCTGCCTTCACCACTTTACAGTCAGTCAAACCTCTTTTGCCTTTTTTCTGCAGTGAGGTGGCGTTGATACCCTCCAAGGTACAATCCGAAGGATGTACAGTAATGGGAGTTGCAAGGCTTCATGGGACAGGTAGTCTTACTCCCCATCAGGCTGCATAGAGGGTGCTTCTGAAAGAACTACCTTTCCTCTGAAGCCCTGTGACTCCCAAGCAGCACTGGCGCAGGTTCCTCCTTCTTGAAAGGCAATTGCCAACAGAGACCCGTATGTCAGTAACAGAAACTGCTGTGTAAACTGCTGTTTTTGGGTTGTATCTCCTAGAATTCTGCCTGGGCAAATTCTTGGCAAATTCTGGAAGTTACAGCCCCCAAAATCCAGAAGTCACATTCTTATCCAGCAGCAGTGCCCCTATGTTAGTTTGTGTGTTGTAGTGATTACACAATGGAGTCTGAGCCCCAGCGCCAGTATTAAGCACCTTACCAGTAATGTCTCAACTTAAATACCATTCTTTTGAATCAGCTTTTGGCAGAGGGCCTTTTTGCTTTATCATACTTCTTCATGCTGTCATCAAACTCTGTGCGTTGAAGCACAATTAGCTCTTCAGTTTCCAGCAAAGTGGTCTTCAAAGGGCATTCATATCTAGTTTTCATCTTGGACAAGTCATTAGCCTGCTGGTCTTTTCTCTCCTTTCCCATAGGATAGCTCAGTGTAGAGCGAGTGTAGGCATATCATCTTCTCCTACTCCTTGAATGCTTCTATTTATAGATGTGGAGAAGGTACTGAGCTGGAAGTGACATGACCTTTTCTTTTCAGCATGCATATGTTACTGCCTTTGCTTTGAGGGTAGGCATGGTTTAGTGCCAGTTCTCTAGCTAAAGCTATTAAAAAATTCCCAATGTACAGTATGTCTATGTGGGCACCAATTCCATATATATGACCACTCAACTAACAGGGCCAGAGGCAAAATATAAGTAACCTTTCCCTCTTTCTACAAACTATGGATTTTGTTTTCCACTAAGCTTCTTTTTTTTAATCACACAACAGTTGTATCAGTAGCTCAAATCCTTTTGTGTAGTTAATTGCAGTAGAGTAGACCCATTAATCAGTGGAAGTTTGGTGAGCCAATAAGTTCCATTGATTCAATGCAGCTTACTTTAGCTTAATAAATCGCAGCTAGAATAAGCCCATTTGAATCAGTGGAACTTACAGAGGAGTTGGCTGACAGAATCCCCACTGATTCAATGGCTGCCGTTGTGTGATTTACTATGCTGAACAACAGGATTTCAGCCATGGCTTGGTGGATGATACACCACAATGCAACTACTTAAAAGATAATATAGGCTGAAAATACTGTTCTGTAATAATTGAATGAATCTAACCGTGAAATCAGCACTCCCAAACTTCTAAGCATCCCCAACATTTCCTCCTTAGCACAGGCGACTACTGGGGTGGAGGGAGAAATGACCAGCATGAAAAAAAGAGTTGGAGTGCTAGAAGGAGAAAAAGAGACAAGTGGATTGGAAGGGGAGAAAGCAATGCATTTCCACTGCAGGCACAGACATGCATTTGCTAGTTCTAGTGTGTGAACATTATAGGTAAGCAAAGTACCTTTTGAGTAGTGGACACTCATTGACTGCAGATTTTTTTCCCTTTACTTAGATTTGCTATGGAATGATCTATGGAATAGGAGCTAAATCCTTAGGAGAACAGATGGGTGTTGAGGAGAAAGATGCTTCCTACTACATTGAAACCTTCAAATCAAGATATCCAGGTAAAAAATTAGTAGTATCTGATAGTCTTGGCTTCATTGCGTAATTTGCATAGCTAACAGTACTAAGCATAGAATGGTTGATAGTTAATTTATGAACTGTGAGATCCTGTGTATATCCATCTTGTGTGTGTTAGCTGAAATACAATTAAATCATACAAAAGTACTATGTTGATTTGATTTGACAGCCACAGGCTTCAGAACCAAGTAGAACGATTTCATTTGACTGAACAAGGTTGTTAGACCGTTTTCTTGTCAGTAAGGTAAAGGTAAAAGTTCCCCTTGACATTTAGTCCAGTCGTGTCTGACTCTAGGGCACGATGCTCATCCCCGTCTCCAAGCCGTAGAGCCAGTGTTTGTTCATAGACAATTTCTGTGGTCACATGGCCAGTGCGACTAGACACGGAACGCCGTTACCTTCCCACCCAGGTGGTCCCTATTGATCTACTTGCATGAACTGCTAGGTTGGCAGGAGCTGGGACAAGCGATGCGAGCTCACCCCGTCACATGGATTCAATCTTACTACTTTCTTATCAGTAGCTACAAGTTAAATTTTTCATAAACCATCATTTGGTAGAATACAAATATAGATAGTTTTGAAATGAAAATCTTTCTAAATGGGTCTCATAGGCTGTTAAATCATAAGAAGAAAGGTGGTTTTTTAATGTCTTCTTCCTGCAAGTAGTGGTGATGAGGGATAAACCAAGGTCCTGGCACAGTTGTAGTGTCTTCAGTTGATCCTCTGTAAATCTAAGCAATTACCTGGCTGAGTTTACATTTCTAAAATCAGGTTTTTGCAGGAGTAACAAGGAAGTTGCACCAGGCCCCCATTCCATTCTCTGTGGCACCCACTTCCTTTACAAATAATTTAAAAAGAAACATTTTGAACACTCGATGGTGCTCTTCTCAGCAGGAGGAAGAGAATTTGTGTGCCACTTCTGCATTTAGCTGAGCAATTCCTGGCTGCTGTGGGGCTTTTCATCTCAGGGAGGAGGCCCTTCAGGCATTCTGTCACTTGAAATAATTTGTGTCCTGTGGAGAGTAGCAGGAGGCTTTCTGTTTTACCCAGTGAAGGTAAAGGTACTCAGAATCAAGCCACAGCATCTCATGATTTTAAAAATGTCTTTCAGTTGCTGTAAGCCACATTAGGTCTTTTTAAGGAGAAAGGTATGTTTAAGAATATTTCAGATAACTGACTAAATGAATAACTGCTATATATTAATGTGAGCTTCTAAAACGATAAAGTAATTATATAAAGAAAACTTAAAGGGAAAGTCAAGAGGGTTGTTGGTGTATAAAATGCTTGAGTGGTTGGTAGCACAGTGATCAGGGCTCAAGTAGAATATATATTTCATGTCAGGGAAAGGTCATACAAACTCCAAGATGTTGCCAGCATGAACTTGGAAGGAAGCTCTTACGGTGGTGGCAGGGGGAGGTTTCCTTCACAAGCTGGAAGTTTTGCCCAAATGAAGTGAACTGAAAGGAATATGAAATTTCACAAAAGAAACACAAACAGAAAAGGATGTGGGGGATAGAAGAGGAATTTTAGGAATGTGTTGCTAATAACATTAAGATCTAGTTAGATAAATATCATTTAGACCTCATAGTCTCTGTGGAAGGTGATGATGCTGATCTGAGTGACAAGAAATCAGCAAGAGATTTCAAGAAGCAAACAGCTGGTAAAGCAGGGAAGCTTAGTTATTCTGAAACATTTTTGGTGCCCAAGGGTCTGGTATGAAATACAGTGGTGCTTCGACTTACGATCATAATCCATTCCAGAAGATGGATGTTAACTCGAAATGGTCGTAAGTGGAAGCACCATTTCCCATAGGAATGCATCGAGATGCAATTAATCCGTTCCGGACGAAGAAAAAAAAATCACTGCAAGACTCATTGGAAACGCAATCAATCTCTTCTGGCTGAAGGGGCGGGGGAGAAAAGCAATCAAGCGTGCAAAACCCATTGGAAATGCACAGAAAACAAATGGAGCAGATCAGAAATGCACAGAGAACAAAGGGGGCAGGTCGGAAATGTAAAGAAAACAAAGGAAAAAGCAAGGGAAGAGTGCAGGATCCATCGGAAATGTGGAACCCCCCAAAAAGCAACCAAACCCCCCAAGACCCATCGGAAATTGGTGGGAAAAGCCAACAAACAACCCCCCCAAGACCCATCGGAAATGGGGAGAAAAAAAGCCCAAAAACAACCCCCCCAAGACCCATTGCAAATGGGGAAAAACTCCAAAAGCAACCAAACCCCCCAAGACCCATCGGAAATTGGGAGGGGGCAAAAAACAAACAACCCTCCCAAGATCCATCGGATATGGGGGGGAACAAAAAACAAACAAACCCCCAAGACTCAGCACAGAACCATAACTTCCTCCCCATCTCAAAACCACACTGCAAAAACACCCAGAACAGTTTTTAAAAAGCAGAAAACAGCACCCTACCTTACCAGGTAGCCTGAAGCCTCCCTGCAAACACACACACACACACTCTTGGAAGCTGAAGGAGGCAGCCCCAAGCCTCCTCCAATGCACACTCTCTAACACTGGGGCGAAAGAGCTACAAAGAAGCAGCCTTGTTGCCACCTACAGTTAGAAATTTGAATTTCCTGCCTTTTTCGCCTGCCTTTTTCTGTTCGTAAGTGGAAGCTCTGGTCGCAAGTAGAAGCAAAATTTTGTGGCCAGAGCTGGTCGTAACACGGAATGGTTGTAAGTAGGGATGTTTGTAAGTCGAGGCACCACTGTATAAGTCTAACCTTGTAATTATCGCACATTTACACATCAAAATTATAAATGGGCAGTCAAACTATAACTTGTGGAACTCTGCTTCATGTTTTATAGGTATTCAGAAATTCCTGAGAGATACGGTAAAGAAGTGCAGTCGGGATGGGTTTGTGCAGACGATGACCGGGCGGCGTAGGTACCTTCCAACAATTAAAGACTCAAACCCTTACAAGAAGGCTCAGGTGTGTTGAGAAAAATGTTGTTAAACTGTTACACTCTACTGGAGGAGAAACACCAGGAGACAGCCGGTGCCTACTTATCTTCTTCTGTCTCCCTGGGTCTTGATCTTCCTGTTAGAGGATCATGCCTGTTTACCTTATGCTCCGTTCTATGTTTAGTTTGCAGGTGTGGTGTATGCGGTTTGTCTTTTGTATGTTTGACCCCTTCTGTGCTGCCGGGGCATCACAGTGCCCTTAGCGATCCATTTCAAACTGTGAGCAACGGTATATGAAATTAACTGTGGTACTCCATAGTTTCTTCCACCATTTCCCCCTGAAATATCAGCATCCACTGCTATGTGGCGATGCAGCTGAAGATCTAATGGTCTCCCCTGTGAAGATGTTCTATCGGGATGGAGATCTGAACTCTTTAAGCATGCCTTCTTTTAAATACAGAACAGGATTAACAACTTCCATTGTCCTAAATTACTGAATTAAAATGAACGTAACGTAATTTATTCGTTAACATCTGCTTAGTACTTTGATATAATTTACTCATACAGAACTTTTCAAAACAGGGCATCTTATCCTGCTTAGCTTAGATCATCTACTTTTTCCACCTGTTTCACCCACTCACCTAGAAATTCTTTTTCCCTCTTGCGTTCCCCTTCCATCTTCCACTGCAGCCACTTTTCCAGAAAACAGCTCACTACAAATGGAACCTGAAAGGTTTTAGCTTTCTGAGAAGACTTCTCTTCCTATCCTTTCTCTCCCTGTTTGTCCTGATAATCTAGATCTGAATTGAAGAAGACTGGTTAAAAAGTTGTACTTCCTCCAAACCCAGTTACTATTTAGGTGTTTTTTTTTTTAGAATGCTCCTTCTCCTTCCCAACACCTGGAACAAGATTAGTATGTCCTGTTTAAATGTTGTTTGTGCTGCCTACTTGGCTTGAAAGGAGTCTGCACTTTATCTTCTGTTTGGTCATTGTAGAGTTTGGAAGTAATTCACCGCTCTTGACATCTTAACTTTTCTAAACCTTTTGCAGTAACATGCTGGAATGAAGTGAATTTTTTTTTTTTGCCTTGGTTGTAATTTGTTGCTTTTTCCTGGATTGGAAATTGGGTGGCTGTCTATCCCTCATTAATCAGAGTGAGAGATGTACTGACCAATTTCAGTTAGTAGAGAAGGGAATAGGAAGAATCACAATTAGAATTACCACATCATTGTGAGCCCTTCCTCCTCACTCTCCTGCTCAGTGAGGAGGGGGCGGCCATCCCCCTTGCATCCTTTACTCCAGAATAAAACTCAACAGGGTTTTTTGGGAACTTGGATAGGGGTAACAGGTAACAACAAGTTATTATATTGGGAGTCCTGAGTACTAGTTTCATTCACAAGTCCTACATTTTTTCTACGAGTAACAGTCTTTAGTCTTTTGGTTTCCTTTACTGGAAGGGTCAATATAACTGAGTGGAGGTAAGTTCCCTTCTCTTCCCTTGTAGAGTCACCCAACATGCATCCCCCAAGAGCAAGGGGTGCTAGGCCTGCACTGAAGGCACTATGTCGGGCTGATTCCTCTGATGCCGCCTGTCTCCTTGCTGCTTGACGCTGGCATTGTGCTGTCTCTTTCTTTGCCAGCATCTGCTTTGGAGGGTGTGAGTCACCTTCATTTCTACTCTGTCTCATCTCCCTCTCTCCCCAACACGAAGGCCAAGGAGGTGGCCTATATTCTTTATTTGCCAGCCTCTCCCTTGCGAACTGGCAACTGGACCCAGGCTCCTTGCCAGGGATCCTCTTCATATATGGAGTCCCAGGAATCTGGGGATTCCCCTGCCCGGTAGTTGCCCAATGACTCTTCCCGGATGTCTGCCAAGTCCTTGTGCCCTGATGGCTCTTCCCCTCCCTCTTGGTCCATCAGCTCCCAGGGGTTTGTGGACTCGCAGTTCTCTCTCCTGCTTCGGAATACCTATCCCCCCACAACCTTTTGGGATTTCTCATCTGCCTCTGGGGTGGCCATATCTCCTTTCTGTGACTCTTGCCTCTGGCTCCGGGCCAGCGGCTTCTCCCTTTGGGGGCTCCCTTTCCGATTCTGGGGTGACTGTCTCTCCCCCTTGAGCTTCTTGCACCTCTCCAGTCTGGCAGCCTCTTTCTCTTGCCTTCACTCCTGCCAGGCTTCTACCTCTCCTGGTGGCAAGACAGTTTTTATAGCCGTCACCTCCCTGGGGTACACAGACAAATTCCCACCCTTTGCCTAGGAGTTGTTCTCCCAAGCCCAGGACAGATGTGGCAACATCTGGGATTGCCCCTGGTTTCTTGAGAAGGACTAGGTTCTGGGGTAACTGCCATCTGCAGTTTTTCTGCTGTCAGCTGGGTGGGTGCAGGGGGGGGTCTCAGCTCCCTGGTCAGAGCAGGACATCACACCCACGGGGGCCTCTGTGATCCCGTCCCCTTCACAGTCACCTGCCTCTTTTTGTGAATAGGTTGTTGCAAAGTGAATCAGGAACAGACTCACTGATAGGCACCATGCAGTTTTCTCAGGGTGATACAGAGGGATCGGTTTTGTATTTCCTCCTTTTCTCTCCCCTGTCCCTCATGGCACAACATGGTTAAGCTGCTGTACTGTTTATTTATTTATTTTTTTTGCTTTGTCCCTGCCTTTTCCCTTTCCAGAACTCCAAAGTTCACTCCTGTTATTTTTCACTTTCTCTTTCAGTATAACAAAAGAAGTGGACTAGGGTTAGCTAACACTTAAACCTCCAGGTGGGGAGGTGGGTTGTTGTTAAAGCCGATAGTCAAATCTGGTCATGCCCCTGGGGATTAGTAAATCACACTCCCACTAAAATTCAATAGGATTTATTTTTGGATAGACTTATTAGGGTGGAATAGACTTTAGAGGCAATCTGGTACACATGGCTGGTTGAAGTATGTAAATTCTGGTGCTTTGCTTGGTTGGCATTATATTCTTGCCAAAAAGTAACTTGATATTTATAGGGTAATTCACTGTTTTCTGTTAGAGGATAGAGATGCTTGAAGGATTTCTCAGTGGGAACAAGCAACATTTTCCTGCATTTTTCCAGTAGTAACATTAATGAATGAGTTGTAATGAATTACTTTCCTGAATAGCAGTAAAACATATGATGATGGTCTGTTGCCCCAGCAAAGTGATGAGGAGTCCAATGGATTCCTTTTTAAAAGTAATGTTCCAAGCTCTGGATTTTTGTAAATTTCAGGCAGAGAGACAAGCTGTGAACACAGTTGTCCAGGGCTCTGCAGCAGACATTGTCAAAACAGCCACGGTGAATATTCAGAAACAACTGGAAGCTTTACCTTCAGCAGTCAAATCATTTGAACACTTCAACAGCTCATTCCAGGAAAAACGGGCAGGTGTGTTCCTCTCTCTACCCCCTGCTCTCTTGCTGGTTTAATTTTATATTTGGTAGCAAATGTTCCGTATCTAAAAGTGCAGGTGAGTACAGAAGGCAAATTATTGTTCTTTGTTCTGAGTGTTTCATGTAACAGCATGGCTGAGTTTTAAGTTAGTGAAACAGAACACTTCACTGTTTGGAGAAGATTATTCTCCAATGGGTTATTGTTCACAGGAAGGTGAAGACAAATCAGTATAAAAAAACACAATGTCGAATTTGGAAGTGAAACAAATCAATGTGTTTATTGAAGTACAGTGCTCAATACAGAGGTAGTAGAGAAATAAACATTAAATGAATTATAAATCAAACCAAATGTCAAGGGAGGGGACAGTAATGTGATTAATAAAACAAAGCAACTAATCAGAAATTAAATAAGAATCAAGTCCTGCATTCTGTTCTCAACCAATTTGGATTCACACATCCAGCAAAACAGGACCAAAAGAGGAGTAAGATTATAGCTACTACAAGAACAGAAATAATAAATAGAGCTATAATTACAACAATAAAGAACCAATTCAAAACATAAATATATAGCCAATTTTTGTTTTGTCCTTCCATATTGTGTTGCATCTTAATTTCATCCAGTACCGCTACCAAAGAGACAAATCATTCCAAGATATTCTAGGTTTCATAGTATCTTCCAAGTTGAAGCATTGTGAGAAGGAAAATAGAACTCTTGACTACTGTGTTTCCTCAGTGTTTTATATTGCTCAATATATACAGTATTGGGATGAAATTGAATTTATTTTTTAAAAAAAATCTGGATTGATAGTGAATGAAGAAACATGGCTGATAGCATTAGCCAGGAGGGTCTTTTGCCACAGGTTTAACTGTGACCCTGTCTAGGGAAAATGGATGTGACTTCCACTGTGCCTCCCTAGCCACAGCCGTATTGTACAACTGCGACGCACTCTACACAAGGCTGCCTTTGACTTGGAAACTTTGGCTGGTGGATAATTTAGCTGCTTTCATCCTTCTTAGGATCTGATAGTCAGATGATAGGAGATATCAATTGTATACCCTTGCATTGTTTGCAAGGATATTTTTGTCCCACTTCATAGTGCTTGTTCTGACTTAATAAGCCCTACATTTTCTGGATCCTGCTTTTGAAGGGCTACGTATGAACCTGCTGCCCTCTGAGATTCTACTCACTGGCCCACCTCAGAGACTGGTGAACATTACAGAAGGGGTGTTCTCAGTGGTATCTCTTTCCTATGGCCCATCCTACCCACAGTGGCTCATTTTAAGGGGGCTTTAAAACAGGTCTTTTTATTTTTCTTCACTTTAACTGAAAAAACAGGTTTTCTTATATTCTGCTATATATTTTTGTATTATATTGCATCATGCTACATTTTATTTCATCTGGACTATCTTAAACATTACAAAATTTAAGGTGGTTTTATAGTGCCATAATTAATTTTGCACATTCTTCTGCATCATAAGGCACGTTGGGAAAACGGCGGTTTTGAAACTGGACAGTAAATGAACCAAAAACGAAATGGCTGTAGGAAGCCATTTTGGGTTTAAGGCTCTGATTGTCAAGCCCTGCCCAGAAAATTTTGCTCTTCCCAATCTGTAGAGTCCTGTGATTTATGCAGTGATGATGGTTTGCTCCTCCTTAGGCATTATTCAACTACTGTATGAAGGTTTTCAGGAAATTTATTCTGATTTTATTCTGTCTAGGGAAATTAGGAAGGGCAGAAAAGAGGCAAATGATATATCCCAGACATGGAGGGTTCTTTATACTACAGCTGCATGATGAACTTCTCTATGAGGTTGCAGAAGACAGCATGATCCAGGTATGAGAATTCCCTTCTCCTGAAATTATGTGTCTGTTGTGCACTAATTTTTACTGTAGTTAACACTATAAAAGTCCAAAAGAAAAGTTACCTGCTATTAAGAATTTTTGCTGGACTATAATCCACAGTATTTCACTAGCCAGACCCTATTGTGAAATACTGCACATGGAATGGAATCAGATGAGTGGTTTTCACAATTTTCTGGCCATCTGATGTGCACGTGGGTGTGCAACAGATTGTGTAACCCAGTTTTGCCTAAGCACACCACAGGCCATTGATCAGAACTGTGTGGCCCTGGTTCCTCTTTTCTAACACTGAATCTGTCCATTGTCTGTCACCTTGTAGGTAGCACAGATTGTCAAACACGAAATGGAAAATGCCGTAAAACTCTCAGTGAAGCTCACAGTGAAAGTGAAAGTTGGGCCTAGCTGGGGAGACCTGCAAGAGCTGGCGCTATGACCATGAAACAGAAGTTTGCACGGGACAGCCCATGCCTACTAGAAAACCCAGGACTCCTGTTTCCAGACCCAACAGGCTGGATGACAAGTTACTTTTTAAAATGCTGACACATCTGTTCATTTTTTTTAGACTGAATCTTAAATCTCTAAATGAATTAAACAAACACCAAACATTTATGAGGTATCATAGCACTACTAGAAATAACAATGAAATGCTTAAAGCAAAGTACTTAAATTCCAAATGATTTTATAGTCTAGTAATTTATTAATGGACTTGGCAAAAATAGTCTAAGCAGATAATCTTTTATGTTTACAGCATATGCAACTGGAAAATGCAGAAAAGTTCAGTTCCCTATTTCATTACCATAGCATACCCTTCTGCTGCATTCCACATTTATGCTCATTCCCCACAAACGTCACTGTATGCAACTAAATATATGGTAGGGGCTTCTGATAGCAAGGCCACTGCTTTTTGACATACTAATATCCCAGGAAATTGACGTACCATATGACTCACCTGACACTCTATGCTTGTGTGTACAGTGCAAAATGCAGTACCTGAGGAGCTACACTGGGATGTACAAGATTTTCATATATTGATGTATGAAAGGGCCCATTGTAAAAACTGCCTGTTTGTTGCAGGTATCTCATGACTTTAAGAAAGCATGATCTTGCATCAAATTATGTTTATCCTATGGCACTGAAACTTTGCTTTTTATGTGTCTTTAAAACTTGTTCACTTCATTTGTCTGCTTTGAGAAAATGAAATTTCCTAACTCATGTTTCATTCACACATCACGTGCACTGCATCATGTCGTTTTGCTTCTTTTGCAGGATTCCTGCTGTTTTTTAGACCAATGAATTCATTTGCTTGTTTTGTAAACTACTGTAAGATAACTTAATTCATCAATATGTATATAATAAATAGATCTGTCTATCACTTTTCTTCTAGTAATTGTTTGAAAAAAACATTTTCTTACTGAAGAAGGAAAGATAAAAATTAGCTGTGTATTTGAAATATTCACCTTGAATGTTAAAAAAATGAAACTTTTATGGAATATTCATACAGCACTTCCTACATACTCTGTATGCTAGCTGCAAGTTGAAAATGTTGGGCTGTATTCTGTTGAGTCTGGAAGAAAAAATTCAACCATACTACTGCATTTCCCCCTTGCCTTCCTGACTGAACTGTCACTTGCATGGAGTCTGTTGTTCCCTTGGAGATCTGAGAAATGCCAAACTGGAACAGCTTGTGACTCAGAGATCAAATGGAACACCTGTTCCCTTTCCAGTATGGCCAGACATTAAGGTCATTTTCCCCCTCATCCTCTTCTTTAGGTACCCCACTGAGAATAGGAAGTTTAAGGAACTCCAAATCAATGGATGTTCCCCTGGTGCTTACACTGTGTTATCCTATTAAGTGCCAGCCTCAAACTCTCTTTAGAGGCCTCCCAATGTTTGGGGTGGGGGCTCAAAAAAATTGGCAACTGATATTAACTGTTACATTAAATGGCATGCCTATTAAAATTAATACCATTTAAAAATTCCTTTTAAAAGGAACACAACTGCTTCAGTGCCCCATATCCATTCCTGACAGCAACTTCATCCATAAGGCCTGTTGGGTCTAATGGAGGCCATGAGGTCTGCTCATCTCATCTGTGCATTCTTGGCTGGAAACACCCCCTTTCATTTACAGTGCTCTCTGTCTTGGCCAAAAAGGTTCAGCACTCAGGTCTGTGAGCATTTCTCAGCTGAGAACATGCCCTGCCACTCCTCACCTCTGATTTTTGATCTCATTTTTCCTACTCCTCTTTCCAACACATGTTAGTGTTGCTTGGATGTGGTAGGCATGTCTCCTCTATGTTCCAGCTTTTTCACTGACCTCTTTCTTTGTGACCTTCCTACCATTTTTGGATCAAACAATCCAAACCCGAGCATTTCCCATGTTTTATCCAGTCTCTATTTCCAGTGCTCATCACCGTACTTTAAACACTAATTGGGAGCAGCTACTGGCTTTGTCCTGCTGCAGCAGGTGCCCCATATAGTGTCACAATGAAACAGCACTGGGAAGAACCTGAGGTTTCACTTGTGGAGGGGAAGTCAGATGTCGTATTTGTCAACTGCTTTATATAATTTAACAAAAAAAAGTCTGTGGTGCTTGTGAAAGTTCTATTTACTTCTAAGTAAAAATGCAAAAAAAGAGTTGTGATAATCTTTTAGCATGCTGCTTCCTGGATGGTAGTGGTGGTTTTTCCCCCCTAAAAGAGTGTTTTGGAATCCTTGGATTTAGCTGTCTTTTCAGCTAGTCTGAAATCGCTTGGGATGTTCTAAAATTGCTTCTTTCTGTGCAAGTTAGTTCTCACTTCTCACACATATATATGTGTGTGTGTGTTTCTCTTTTATCATTATAAATATTAAATTTACATTATATAATTTGATTATCACACTAGATGATACCTCAGAGCTTTTGCCCTTGTTATAGGTCCCGCCTACTTTGCCTTTGGCTGGACTGTGGCCCCAAAACCATGAGGTTCGCCACCCTTGAACAACTTGACCTTCTCCTAATTGCTGCAAGAATATCACTTAAAGAAAGCTTCATGATGTGGCCACAGAAATTTAATTACTTTATTTTCTACTAATGAAATGCACGAGTGTATTCAGACTAAGATTGTCTACAGAAAAGGAATGTCAAGTGTGTGAAATGCAGCTCATCTGTTAAGAGCAACATGCTTCAAATGTACCAACTTCTTTTTTTTAAAAAAAGCAAGAGTTTTCCTGTTTATTTCTTTGTGGAACTTAAAAATAAATCCCTTTCCTCAGTCACAGCATGCTTTGCTTTTGTCTTTGTTGTATAAGAAGTCAATTAGTCATGCAAAGTTTTGATCAGTTTAAATGCATTAACAATCTAATTTGTACATTATATTTTAAACCGTGAAGAGCCTTCCCCAGAGTTCATTCCTAAAGCCGGTGAAATTACCTGTTAAATATGACTGTTCCTTCGGAAGGGACTCTCAGTGTAGACTGACTGCGCAGTTCCACCACACATGGGTGCCAGAAAACCTTCTCGCTTGACCATCTGGTTTGCTGAAACAGGAAAGGTCCACCGAGGAGGGGAAGCTGCTTCTGCCCTGTGACTGAATTTGAAGAGTAAGGCCTTTTCCTTCTGTCCTTGGTACACTGAGATGCAGCTTTATGATTGAAAGTCAAAATTGATACCATTTTTTGTCCTTGTATTTCAGCATTACCTATAGGGAGAGAAGATGACGCTATTTAAGTGGCACAGATATTGATTTTTAAAAAATTAAATACTGTATGTGTTTGCTATTGTTCCCTGTAGCTGGAGAACTCAGTGGCTTAGGTATCTCTGGCTGCGGAACCAGAGGTTGGGAGTTCAATTCCCCATTGTGCCTTCTCAAGAGGGGCTGGACTTGATGATCCAGAGGGTCCTTTCCCACTCTGCAGTTCAAAGCTTATTATTAGCATCCCCCCCCCCCATTACTCCCATACAGCACTAACCGGTAAGCTGGAAGGAGGCCAGTAATTGCTGCTGCCTATTCCTGGCCAGTGCACTGCCTTTGAGAGAAATTGACAGAACTGGTGTGACAATTAAGGTACACCACTGATACCAGGTAGGCCGAAGCAGTCTGACTGGCAGGTGTGGGAATGCTATCTTTTCAGCATTATTATTTCAGAGTCGTGGCACACTCACTAAATGGGCGGGGTATCAATCTAAATAAAATAAATAAATACATTTGAAGCAATATGTCAATTAAGTTACCCTGGTTTCCTTGTCTGAAGCCTCAAAATAGGCCCTAGGACACTGAAAGTGTTAATGTTATTATATTCCTGTACTTCCTCTGTCAGGAATGACAGAAAAACCTTGTTGCATGGAAATAAGTGATCCAACATGAGATGACCTTTTCAAAGCTACCTGTAGCAAGTGCACATCCATGGAAACACACTGTGGAGAGCAGTAATGGTGAATCACTCCATGTCCCTCTCGCATACATTGAAAACCCTGTTCAAGATTACCGTAAGTGAGAGGCAACTTGAAGGCACACAACATACACAACTGAGGTTCCAGAAACAATCTGCAGTTCCAGGTAGGAAGGTGGTTTACTAAGGATCGGATTTTTGAATTGTCCTGAATGGTGAAAATCCATCACTGCCATTATGTTTTAAATGCAGGAACAAGAGATGCCTTTGTTGGACTATTTTTTTTAAAATTCTTAATGGCCCAATAAAGGTATCACCTGTTCCTGCATCTGGGTTGTTTTGAGGATCATGTGGCCTTGTCCTGATTTTTTCTGAATTATGTTTTCAGAGTCTTCTATGGCTTTCTCTAAGGGAGCCCTTTCAGTCTTTAAAGAATTGGTAACCCAGAAGACTATCACGGAATCTTGCGGATTTTTGTTTGTTTCCTGTATATTTCTCCTTCAGTCAGCCTTGTATGTAAAGTTGCCTCATAGAATTCTGGGCTTTCTAGCCAATTGCATCACAACTCTCAGAAAGAGAACCGTTGGTAGCCAATAGGAACATTCAGAACACCCTGGAAGGCTAGAGGGGGGAAATTCAAATCTTTAAAGGCCCTGGCAGACAGTCTAGGGGTGGCTGCTCTTTTGCTGTCGAGACTGGCCTAGATCGCTGAACTGGGTGTGGAGAGAGCTCTGACTGGATCCCTCCAGTTTCTATTGCATTGGCTTGTTACTTTCCTCCATCCTTTGTTTAATTGTGGATTATTATAATTTTAATATTTTGCTTGGCTGCTGCTTCTTGCAGGATGTGAGGTCTTTTTCTTCAGTCTTCCTTACGATTTTTCTCTCTTTTTTTTCCCCATTAGCTATTGAGGAGAAATCCCCTTTAAAAAAAATTGTCTGGAACTTAATTGGACTGGATTCCTGCCCTGTGGGTTGAATTGTTTCTACTGGACTGGTGTTGGTGTACAAGAAGGCCTCAAAGTGGAGGAAGGGAGTTGAGTCTCCCTAATTTTCCAATTATGCTTTGGGGTTTTGGAGTGGGGTAGGGTTTGGGTTTTTTTTCCTCCATGGGGTAGAGGGGAAAGGTTACTGCTTTGCTTTTCCATTTCCTCTCAAGATATAATTATTTTCATTATATTTTCATTAGTAGTATTACATTTTACATTCTCATTGTTGATTTTTATTTTCAAGTCACTACTGATGCTGTACTTTTGGTATGCTTTATTTAAAACTGCATTGGGTTTTATTGTTTACCAGCTCTGATTGCGCTGGGACAAGGTGCCTGTTTACAAGGTGTGAGATGAAGAGCCGCCTCGTCCAGGATCAGGAGAGTGTACCGTCTGACTCTCAAATAAAGACAAAAGCACAAGAGACAGGAGCTATAGAAAAGGATTGAAGTAAATTAGAAATAAAAGAAGAGACTGAAGGGGGCGCAAATCAGGCGGGAAGGGAGGATAAGAAGGGGGGAGAAGGAGGGGTAGAGGCAGAAGCATGTTGGAAAAGAGAGGAGAAAGAGGAACAAGAAGAATTGGTAGAGATAATCCAAGAGGACCCTTGGACAGGAGAGTGGGTGGAATTCAAGGTACCCTGTGAGTACGCCGAAAGGGAATGGAGATGACAGATGTATAGAAAGCCACCTTACTGAGGGGAGACTGAAGAGTGAAGGCAAAGGAAGGAGTACAAAGCGTGGGTTAAGAGGGAAAAACAGAAGAGAGAAAGGCAGAAATGTATAGTGAGTCCAGAGAAATCCCGTGGGCCCAGCCCCTTCAGACCCTGCCGGAAAACAATACATGGCTCAATAAACAGGAACACCAGGAAGGTTCAACCTTCAATCCACAAGTTTGAAGTGGGCTGAAACACACCTGAGTCGATGGGTGCCAAACCCAAATGGCAAATAGAAGGGGAAGATATGGAGGCAGTGACATTTTTGTGCTTTGCTAAACCACAACACTCACCTCATGCGCATGTTTGGAGAAAGCTTCTGCACTTGCCATCATTCTTGCGGTCCGTTCATCTAGTTCTCCAAGTTTCTGTCCCCTTTCGTCAAGAGCAAGACGGGCACGAGCCAGGTCCCCAATGGCACCTCCTGCAGCTCCTTTCACCGCTTCAACGCCACCTGATCCAGGGATGTGCTGAGCCAAGCTGCGAGAAGCTTTTCCTGCTGTAGCCTCACCAACTGGAAATGGAACCGGGAATGACACAAAAAGTGTTTCCTTGGGCTTCCTACAACCCTCCCCCGGTGTCTGGGTAGATGCTTAACTCTTGTCACAAGTTTGTAGCATTAGATTTCAAAGGATTTCTCTGTTCAGTATAGACATTTTAATTGCCTATACTCTTACCGAATACTTTGGGGACTATTGAAATATTTCATGCTACATCTAAATGAGGCTACCATGTGCAAGCAGGTCCATCATTGACAACAATGTGGAATCTTCCACAAGCATAGCTTGTTTTTTCACGCAGAGCAATTATCCCTATTTCGTCTTCTAGGGGAAAATTACGAGAATGGAAGGTAAACAACACAAAGTAAACAATTGGCTGCTTCTCACTCACTGACAAGCCAGCTTGTAATTACCAACCTACCCAGTACATCTACCATAGTTTTAAAGATACTAAGACCCTAACCCACTTTTAGTTCCAAAAACTTATTTAAATCATGTTTTTTCATTTCCTTCCCGACACTCAAGAAGAGTAGAACTTTAGCTGAGTCAGAAGGTTCAGCCCCATCACGGACCCCCACCTCCCCCATGACTCTTCTTGCCTTTATCGTTCTCTTGTTGGTGATGTGAATGAGAAGATCACTTACAGAGCTCTTCCCTGTCGAGGGTTCCACCCGTTCCACCAAAGAGACCCTTCAGGAAGCCTCTGTATTGAGCCTCAGGGGTTTCCACAGGAGTGAACAACTCCCCAAGCATATCCTGGCCAAAATGAATATGAAACAAAAATCATTGAAAGCAAGATGTATGTAAGACAGAGACACACATTGCTGTTTGACTCTTGAGTGCAACAGGTTTCAGTGCAGAATGCTCTCGTTCCTTTTACTTACTAATCCCTATTCCAAATTCATACTGCTTTTCTGTTCAGTACCAAAGGTTGACTTTCCAAAAAGTAAAAAAGTGATAATTTCCCCTTCAAGTACAGTATATAACCCACCAGCCAGTGGGGGCTCTATTAGGTAATTATTTGGGATGGGGAAATCTTTTTTTTTTTTTAAAGAAAGCTTTTCAGTTCCTTTGGAATGATGTCATATCCTGGTAAAGCATCATTTCTGAGGCATCACGGAGGAACAGGGTGGGCCCATAAGGATACCAGCCAGGGGTGCCATCACTTTAAAAATGTACCAGGCCAAAATGTTGCAAAAGAATGTGTTGCATATGCCTACATGCACAAACAGATCATCTGCAAGGTAAGCTACTCTAGGAAGTGAAAACTGTAAGGGTATATTTTGGCCACTGGGGAGATGCCATGCCAGTCCCACAAGCCGAGAATGGGTGTCACAGGTAGCATTTCCCATACAGCTTCTAACAGTGAAACATGCTGTAGAATTAGCATAAAATGGCACAAAAATCTACCCAGAAAGTTTAAGGCCCCAGCATCAATTCAACTGCAGAGAAGTCTATGTACCAAACTATAAATCCCAATTTTCCATAGTATGAATCCAAAGTGGTAACAAAATGTTATAAATTTGAAGTTTTGATTGTGTGTGTTCTGGGAGACACTGTCAGAAGTGAGTCTCCTGGGTTTGTGACTGATTCTGAATCTCATATTTGCAAGTTCTTCAGGGGGGAAAAATGAAAAATCTATTATCTTCTAAATGATTTATGCAGTTGAATTATACAATTTTGTGATTTCTGGCATCTCGCAGCCTCAGGGACTTTGTCCAACAACGTTTCCAGACTCACCTGAAGATTGTCAAACATTTCCTGGCTGTAGTTCAATCGCTGGATTTCTGTAGGAGAACCAAGATACAAGGCTTGTCCTTGATTGGTAAAACAAAAGGTCCTGGCAATCCTCATGTCTGTTACAGGTAAATAGTTAACATCGAGCAATGGCCGTAGGCTGGGTAAACTGAAGAGAAACAGTCATACAGTATTTTATATACTGGGATTCGAAAGACGTGTATTGTAAACATTGTCAGCTGGACACCCCAAGAATTGTGATAGCTGAATGCAACCAAGAAGGCAAAGTCTGCCAACCTCTGTACATTTATTTTGAAGCATGCCCCATTCAACATGTTAGGACTTAGTTCTGGGCATCCAGCTCTGGCTGCAAAGCCACCAAACATCTGCCTGCTCCATTTAACAGCTACAGTGTCATTTCACAATAGGATCAATATTGAGCAAATTGGTGTCTAAACTCCATATAAAACAAAGGTCACTGCTGCAGTCTATGTAAATTTAAAATTGCATTTATATTGATCTCTCTGAGCCACAGGAAAGGGCGAGGGCTATGCTGGGACACTGAATCCTGAAGCAACCCACTCCACACTTCCAGGAAATGCTGATGGGACTTGGCCAGGTCCCACGACCTTTTGACATTTCACAGGCATGGCCCAACCTCTTTTACGTTTACCTTCGTAAACTAATAAGCAGCTACTTTGTCATAAAACAAGAGGAGACCATTTGAGGCTTTTCCTGTGCTAGATCTCCACTTGTCACTCATCACTGGCTGTGCTGGCAAGAACGAATGTTGTCCAACAAGGCCTTGCAGTCCCACCACTGACATATGGACTAGAAAAGGCTTATTTTATTTTCTTACAGTGGTAATGGGGAAGAAGGCCCAGAGGTCTATTTGTTCTAAATGGGTAAATTACTGAGACAGGCAGTGGATTCTCTTACTCTCCACGGTTTAAGTAATGTGTTGGACTCAGTATACAAAAATACAATGGTTGGTACTGTGTGCAAAGAGAAAGACAGAAAATCTCTGGATGACTGGAGAAAACATCTTGGCACTACCGTGCAGAAGACCCTGGCCTCTATCTCTGCTGAACATGATGCAGAGATGAGATGAGAGAAACATGATCTCCAAACTTAACAGGGGCAGATTCATTTGGAAGCTGGCCCGTGCAATCATAAATCAAAATGAGAATTGCAACCAAGAAATTAAAAGGCTGAGACTTGGATGGGCAACTATGAGGGAACCAGAAAAGATAATCAAGGTGTGAAAACTGGATAGTGAAGAAAGAGGACAGGAAAAAATCAATTCATTTGAAATGTAATGTCAGAACAGAACATTAGAATACCATGGGCTGCGAGAAAAACAAGTACTGTAGGTTCTACATCAAAATCTGAACTCTTACTAGAAGCTAAAATGATTAAACTGGAGCTATCATGCTTTGGGGCATATGAGAAAACAAGACTTGGTGGAAAAGACAACAATACTAGGAAAAGCAGAATAAAAAGGAATACTTGATATGAGATGGACAGACTCAGTAAAGAAACCACAACCCTTAATTTTCAACACTTGAATAGGATTGCTAATTACAGTACCTTTTGCAAGTCATTAATTCACAGAATCACCACAACTTGATGGCACTTAACAACAACAATCAGTTTAGGTATTTTAAAACCTCCCCGGCATTTTAAACAACCAAGAAACAAATGCACAACACATATTTGAAGATGGAATCAAGTAGGAAACATATGATAGAATCTTCAAAACCCAACAACATCATGCATCAATTTCAGTCTTCAAACTGTTTTCAAACACAGTGAAGAATCCAGTCTGGAAGCAACTGGGCTATCTGTCTTCTCTGTCACAACAAATAAACCAACCTGAGCTGTTTTTTTAAAAAAACCTAACTCCCATTACAATAATTTGTACATCAAGTGAAAGCAAAGTTGTAGGATTAGAAATGTTGTGTCTCCCAGCTGTATTCAAGGACAGTTCACAAAAAGATGAATATCCGTCCTGGAGTACCAAAAAATTCACCCAACAATACATCTGGACTAAGCTTCAGATTGGTCAACTTAACCTCTGTCCATTTCTAAACTGACTTTCCTGGGATCTGCCTCTTTGGAATCATGCTAATGATCTTTCAGGCCAAACCTCCAGCTAACCATTCTTGGGGTGGAGGATCAGATGTAACTCCACAGCCAAAGGCAATGACCTAGAAAACTGCTCTTAAGAGTAACCAAGCTAGGATTGTCCTGCACAAATGAATGCTCAAAATGCTATTAATCAAAAGCTACTAAAAAGTCCTGGTCCATGAGAAAGTTTCACCTCCACTTTCTCATCTGATTGCATAAGTACAGTATATATTTCTTTATTATGATGATGTAGTAGTTTTTTAACACCCCCCCCCCACCAATGGGTTTCCAAAGATTATCTACCAGGACAATTTCAACTCTAAAACCAGGCCAAAATCTCCACCAGCTTTTTCAACAGATCAGAAACAAATATACAGCAAAGCAATGGCCATCTACAATTGTTCTCTAAAACAATTTTAGTGGGTGGGGAGTGTTTGGGGAATGTTATGTGTGTGCATGTGTCTGGTCTCTGGGTGTCTGTGAATTTCGTTGTATGGGTATACTGTG
This sequence comes from Pogona vitticeps, assembly GCF_051106095.1. NCBI lineage: Eukaryota > Metazoa > Chordata > Lepidosauria > Squamata > Agamidae > Pogona > Pogona vitticeps. Next base: position 189,368,740 of record NC_135784.1, on the reverse strand, counting down.
TATATACTTACAATGACAATAAATTATATTATTATTATTAAAAAAAAGGTGCAATCTAAATTGGCCACAGTGGTCTAGCCCAGTGGTTCTTAACCTTTGTTACTCAGATGTTTTTGAACTGCAACTCCCAGAAACCCCAGCCAGCACAGCTGATGGTGAAGGCTTCTGGGAGTTGCAGTCCAAAAACATCTGAGAAACAAAGGTTAAGAACCAGTGGTCTAGCCAATAGGAAAAGATACCAAAGATCTGCGAACCACCTGAAGCAACTCTGCTGGCTGGCGTTCAGCACACACAAGACAGCAGAGAAGAAAACCTTATTCACCAAAGAAGTGGCTCCAAAATGAGCTGTACCCTGCTTGAGACTGGACTAGACTAGTGGCTTTACATCTTCCCAAATGGGTTGTTACCCTCAGGTCTGTACAGAACTAAGGAGCTGTATAGGATGTGTCTAGGAGGGAACATTTAGGCTATGATTGAGAATTACTTCAGGATTTGCTCCACAATCAGCACGGAAGAATCTGAGGTATTTTTTCAATGATCACACAACACAAGGGTTAATGTGAATCAACCCAGTCCTTTTGTTTCTGATTTGGAATTTTTCCACCCTGCTGCTGGGGGCTTCTCCTTTTTAAAAGGCAGAGGGATTCAAGTGGTAGTTCCCCTGTGTGAACTTTTGTTTCATTTTACAAAAGGACAGGGATGTGTGACTGGGTGGTATTATAGTGATACATTAAGCTGGGGTGTGTTTTTTTGGGGACACTTGGAACACCCTCCCCTGTAACATTTCTCCCTAGTCACCCCAAAGTATTTTTTTAACAAATGACGAAGTTTAATCCTAGATCACCCTATCACTGAATGGACACATTTAGTGTTCGTTCGCATTGACACACACACACACACACTCTCTCTCTCTCTCTCACTCACTCTGATTTAGCTTGCCAGTGTAGTCACATCCTTAGATACAACTGAAGGTCATTTCCAAAGATTGGTAAGTAAAAAACTAGAGGTGGTCACAGACAGGGTCACCAGATATGTCAACAGGAAATCCCTTCCCCAGCCCCCCTTGATGTACATTTAAGGAAATAAGAGGCTCTTTAAAAAGGAAAATATCCACCGGGTCACCCATATGCATGTATGCTAAGTAGGAGAAGGAGCAGGATTTTTCTTGGAAACCTTCTCAGAGATTCATTTGGTGACATAAAAGACCCGCCACCACTTCTAAGGCTTCTCTGTTTATGAATGAACCAAACTTCCCACTTCTCCCTTCCTCTCTTGAGGTCCCTGTGAAGTTTTACGGGGGAGACGGGTCAATTACCTCAGTATCAGGATACTCCCACTAGCAGACAAGGTTGCCAGGCAAACACTGTTACACAGGGTCACCACGTCTGCTCGCAACAGAAAAGATGTGTCTGTGATGTTGTGAACATAGAGACAGATCTGGGAAGGCAGTGAAAATACTTTGGCTTGCTTCTCTGAGCAGATAACGGCAAACTGGTGGTCTCCCATATCCTGGGAGCTTGAAGAATGTAGGACAAGTTTCCTCTTCTTGTTTCTTTCACTTTCATCTGTGCTGTTTGGATCTCTCCACGCTTCATAGGGCGGACGGATCAAGGTCCCCATGCAATCCAAACAAGCAAACCTTAACACAGCTCCCTTCAGTGATAGAACGGTACCTACAAAACATATTCAATACCCTGTATTAACCTTTCCAACCAGCTATAGAGGTGCCAGTTCATTTTAAGTCCCACAGTCATATACTGCACGTGTTAAATAACCAAGGTTTCTCTCCTACCATGTTACAATACAGTCCAAACTATGATACACAAGAACATCTATGTTGGGTCAAACCTCTAAATCAAGAGATATCCATCCTATTCGCTCTTGGCAACTATATGCCTTTGGTTTGGGATGAATGGATGGATGGATGGATGGATATCCTACCTTTCCTGCAGTGAGCTCAACGCATTCTACGTGGCTCTTCTCCTGCCCGTGTTATCCTCTTAACAACCCAAGGGCTACCACCCCCACCCACCCCAGTCTGCTTCGTGGCGATTTGTCTTTTTTTGAGCCCAGGTCTCCTGAGTTGTAATCTAACACTCTAACCACTACACTACAGTGCCTTTAGAACACTACCAAGTTCCCTGAATACACCTATAACATCACCTTGTCAAATGTAATGTTGCCATTTGTTATTTGGGAAACAGTAGTTTGGACAATGAACATTTAATCGTGTTAAATGTTTCCTGAAGTAAAAGAAACAGAAATATATTTCCAGCTACTTCCAAACGTAACAGCCAGAGCTGAGTTATTTATTCCTCTTCATCAATGAATAGAATGTTACATTCTAAAATAAGCCACTTTCTTCAATCCATCGGTATCAGCTAAAGACTCAAAGTCATTGTACACAGTGACAATGAATAGTGGTTTTTAATTGTTAAATTTATTAACAGTCGTGCAAAGTTACAAGAGATCCCATTAAAACCTAATTAAATTGAAACAACTGTGCAAGATTTCTCACATTCTATTGCAAGCTTCCCTGACACCCTTTCTGGCAGCAGTTACTTCTCAGCATGACTGATGCATGTGGGCAGAAGCCTAAAAATTAGGAATCAAGCCTTAAAAATTTGTGGGTGAAGTGAGATGTCTGCAATATCACTGGTTTTTGGATTTCAGGTAGGAAATTAGCAACAATTGGCAAGCATTTTAAATTAGTAAGAGGTCCCCTCTGGGTAACCCTTCACGCTTCTTGCCTTAACGTTTGGTAGTTTCCAATTTTTGGTACTTTCTGTACTTTTGGGGTTGCTTGTTGGTAGACTTCCAGCTCTGAAAAAGGTTTTCTTTGTTGTTTATCCAGAAGGATAATAATTTTCTGATAGTATCTAGGGCAAATTGCTTTGTCTTGGATTGAGCATAGGAATCCTTCAGTTCCAGCCTGAAGACGGCCTAAGTTAGGCTGTAGGTTTGATTGTTACTTATCAACATTATAATTCAGGAGGTAAATGGGGTGCTGTTCATGTAATGCTTTCTCAAGCCATGAATCCCTGTGTGGTGGATCTTTCATTTATACAGGCTGGTTCTCACCCGCAAGTTGTAATACTGTTAGCCCTTCATTGCTTTCCAGTATCATTTGATGAAGTGGGGTCAGGCTCCCACCCAAGCAGTTTTAGTTTCAAAGTTTGACTGTTTGACCCATACAGAGAGTCTTGAGATTGCCCGTACTTCATGGCAACTAAAGGTGGTCTGTGCATGCCTTTGGATGACTGCACCAGTATTTTGAAAGGACAACTCATAGTCTCCTGTTTATACCATCAAGACCACTGCACCTCCAGTCAATAATGGCAAAAGAATAGGGTTGTGTTGTTGTCCTCATAGTAGTATCATAGAAACAGAGCTGGAAGAGTACAGGCTATTCCCAGCTGGGTGCCGAATTCTCACTTGGAACCACCTGATGATCTTCTCCAGGGGCTCCCAGCACGCAGAGGGGTGTGTGGGTCCTGTCTCATTTGTTTTGCTATTATTCTATTATCCTGTGCTTTGCATTATCTTATGGTAACTGAAGCTGTGCAGTTTTTCTACTATGCTTTCCCCCCTACTTCATGGTCTCTTAAATACAGTTTTGTAACTTTTTCCTTGCCACTTAAGCAGGACAGCAGTTTTGAGGATATTCTCCATGCTAGTAAGCACTTCCCAGAATCTTCCGCAAATCATTATGGAAATAAGACTTGTGAAGGCAGAACATGTGAAAATCATAGAAACCACTGGTTTCAGAACCAATTTAAAACAGAAAAGCTGAAGAAAGCTAGACGGCAGATAACTGGAATCTTACCCTTCCGTCCCACCCTTTACAAACTATTGGAAACTACTCTCACGACTGCATGACAGTGATCAGGAGGCAGCAATTGAACTGCTTGCTTCCAAAGGAAGTAATCATTAATCTACTCTAAAGTGATGTGTTCTTTTATGAGACGGGCCACTTCAGATGGTTGATGAAAGCCCCCCATGCTCTTTATTACAAAAACAAGCCCGTGTGCCTAACAGAACTACTATGCCAAGGATCCCAGTTCTACTCAAGCCTTTTCCCTGGCACATTAATTATCTATAAGCAGAGGATGCCTGTTCAGTCATGCAAGCACCGTGGCACAGCCCAGGCAGAGGGCAATGCCTTTAACAGCTCCCTGTCTGCAATCAATCGTACATACTTTATGCTAACACATTCATATTCTCGTAAATGGCCTTGAACTGCTCTGCATAAAATCAATTTGATTGGTGTTCTGTTTGAATTTCTTTTAGTGCCAGAACAATAGCAAGCACTTACACACGGATATTAGACTATACAGAAAGACAAGGCCACCTCTCGCCCATGGTTCATGGCTACCTGTCCTCCCTTAAGAGCATCGGACTGCACAGAGCCTTTACTCTTGCACGGCTCAACGTTCTGCCCATAGCTGTCCTCCTGGGCAGACTTCTGAGAATTCTATTTCAGCAAAGATGGTGCCTATATAAGATCGGACTTCCTGCATCTTCTGTGTACTTCCATATAGTAATCTGTATTACAGTCTGAGGGCTTAGACTTTACAAGCGAGGGGGCAATTTTACAATGTTTTGAGTCCCCCACCCAGTAACCCTGCACCTCTTGGAACATTTTCATTTGTGCTTTTTAAAAAATTAAGGCCACTAGAGGGTGCAAGGGGACTTTGCAAGTTACCCTCCTCTTAACAACAACAACAACCTGGGGGTTGGTGTTGACAGACTAAGTGTAGCCCTACAAGGTACAGGAATTGGTGTGTTTATTCCCCAGACATCTGGAGATTTCCCACCTCGGCTCTACAGCATCAGACCATGAGACCAGGAACACACATCCTTAATTGAAAAACATTAGTGGCATGTCTTGGCACCTTTTCAAGCAAATACAATGGAAATAAAACATCCTTACCACTTGGAGAAGCCATTCCAGGCTCAGTCTGCCTCACTTCATCCGCAGTGGGCAGATTAAGGGATACAGTTAAGACCACACCCAGGCCTGTACCGACCCAAAGGCAAGGAGAGATTGTGGTGTCATTTTTCCGTGCAAATGATTCTGTGAAATATAAAGCTGTAATGGCTTCTTTGGATTCCTTATCAATACTGGAGACACTAGAGCTTCGAGAATGACTCATGGAGTTTTCCCTGTTATCTGTTTCAAGAAAGCAGCATATATTAACATATGAGACAGATGACAGTTCCATTGAGCACCACATGATGTGCTTAGCAACGGCTCTGCCTTGGGATTCTTTTCATGAGATGTCACTGAAGAGACCCTTTACACACTGCAGAGTTATGGATGGTTCCTCTCCTTAGCAGAACACATGCACCAGGACAGCTATAGGAACAGTGTAGATTAAAATCCTCTTTGATTTTTCTGCTGCCCAGCAACTTCTGAACAAACAATACTAATGATAACTCTCAACATAAAAGGAATTATCTGTGTGACGCATAATTTTAAGAAGACCAATTTAAAAACCTCACTACAATGGTAAACTAAGATATAGTAGGGGTGTACCACTTGATGGGTCTTGTCAATCCCCAGGTTTCTCCAAGAACTCTCCGGACAGATTTCTGGAAGTTTTGTCCACAAACACATATCTGAAGACACCCTAATTTTACTTACCTAGACAAGGACAAGGCCTCCTTGTAGGTTCCTAGAAATTTTTACCCTTCATTTCCTACTGCAATGTTTCCTGGGAGGAAGCTGCCACATTGTTTCCTGGAGGTGGTGGATCATCAGGAGGCACCGTCTGTAAAGCATTAGCGCCAACTGACGACCGCATCCAGAAACTATTGTGACACCATCTTCCCAGGAGGCAGTGCAGCAGGAAATAAATGCCTGAGAGAAGGGAGTTTGAGTTAAACCAACCACAAAAAGTAATTAATGGAACACCCACAATAGATGGCCTTTAAAGGAAAATGAAAATTGTAGATGTCTAATGGTACTCACCTTCTGTTGTGATTGGCAAAGAAATTTCCATGCAGGCAGCAGATTGTGCTTTCCTAAATGGAGGTTTTCCAGGGCCCCAGCGATTGATTTTTGAAATGTCTGCACTGGATAGACGTTTCCCAGAGCCACAACTTTGGGATGTTGGACTTGTGCAGTGTCCATTTACAGGATCTACAGTAAGAATGACATTTAAACAAAAATTAAACTGCAAACTCAAGTTCCTGGTCAGGATACAGGTGGGTTCCAAACTGTTATGAAGCTTGCAACCACTGGAACATCTCCCAACTGAGGTTCTAGAATCCATCAGATTATTTCTGCAGGCAGGCTTTACACAAGAACAGGAAAACACTGGCATTAATTTGTTTCCTGCATGTTCTGGAGGACATTACAAGATTATTCAAATATAATAAAGCAAAACAATTCTTGGTAGGACTAGATGAGGTGGGACAGACCGATACTTTCTCTAGATAACTGTTCTGCTGAAGGCAGCATCCATTAAAGTAAATAAAATCACTTTTCATCTTTATTGCATAAAGGTACCTATTTTGGATTGCAACACCTATAAAGCTCTGCCCATATGGAAAATGTTCAGCCATTTTTCAAGATCGTATTACTTTTAGTAAGTTAAAGGATAATTAATTCACTTTCCAAGGTTCTTTTAAAATTTAAAATTGTTGGAATTGACCGGGTGCAACTCAGCCAACTCTCAAGAAACAGGCCAACAATTGGTGCCCAAATACAGTCTCTGGTTTGGGGGTCATGTATAAATATTTGCCACATAGACCCACTCTTACATTTGAGGAAGTGGACTTGCCAATGAAAGCTCACATTAAAATATAGAAGTTAGTCTTTTAAGTTGCCATAACATTTTTGTCTTCCTCTCTTTTTTTACTTGTTTTACCTCATCTTGAGAAATGTGTGTCTTTGTACAGGAAACAGGAGCGAAAGAGTTAACATCTCAAATCACCTCCCCAGGTTTCCTTACTTATCCCTCACCTACCCTGGCCTGTGTTGACCTTCCTTTGACCTCAGAAGTCTATTCTAGTCACATAGACTCCAAGAGGCTAAACCAAGCACTTAGAATTCTATCCCAGTAAAGACCTTCTTGCTCCCTTTCTAATGTGGGAAAGATCAAACTATCTTTTTTTTAAAAAAAAGAAAGAAAGAAAGGGATTCAGGATCTAGATGGCGGTTCTCTGATTGTGAATAGGTGTTAATTAAATTCATTTTCATAGCTGTTGCATTTTTACCTGTTGTCTTACTGTTTTATGGCTGTTTTAGTGACTGAAACAGTCACAAATCAATAAGATAGCAGATGAAAAAAATACAGCAGCTGTCAATATCCTGTAACCTATTTTCAAATTATGTTATTGTTTTAACACTGTCATTAGCAGCTCTAAACTCACCAAGGAAGGGCAGAGCTCTCTAATATCATCACTGCCTAAAAAGACAAAAGCAAGATAGGATATACCGGTAAGCTGCCCTAAGTCCTTTCATTGAGAGAAAGGTGGCATAAAAATGCAATAAATAAAACAGAATAAGGGCGTAAATGCAAGCTATAATAACTTGAGGAGGACAAAAGTCTAACAAAATATAATGAAATTAATGCATCCAAAAATCTAAGGTAACATACATAGCTATTTTATAATCGTTTGCCAGGATTCAATGGTGTTCATTAGCATCCAACACTGAAACTAGCACAATTTGGATTCAGTGGATTTGGGGCTTTGCTCACTCTGGTACAGCCCTTTGTGGCACCCCCCCAACACCCCCTCAAACATAATGCTGTTTTAGAAGATTTTCAAGCCCTGCAGAGCATGCTGGAGGGGAAAAGTGGAATGAAGTTCTGGTGGAAGTGGCAAGATTCAGCAGAATTATACCACTTGATTCTGGCTAATGTTACTTTCTCTTATTTTAACTTAGTCAGTTTCTAATCAGTGTATCATTGGAATCACTGTTTATTCAAAGAAGAAGAAGAAAAAGAAGCACACAAAAATCACAAATCTTTTCAAGACATCCAGAGAGTGGTTCGGAACTGCTGATTCAACAGACTGTTTTCACAATGCACTTTCTTAGAGGTAACCATCTATGCCGGATAGTTCCCCTTTCGGTCCTGTCTTGGTGTTCATGATTTCCCCTGCCCCTTGCCCAAGTTCCTAGCTACCAGAATACATGCCACACATAACATACTTTCTATCAATTTGCCTACATTATTTAGTATTAACACTACAAGTCCATAGAAAATAAAACCAATGGATCAAACAGCAATTTATACCTGGGATCTCTTAAATATTAATAAACAATAAAAAGTCTTTTGGCACTTCAAAGATTTTTTCACATAAAGTTTTATCAACTGCAGCCCTCGCCATCATTCAATAGTATCAGTTACTATGCCCAACATTTTATCTTGCCATTGCTTTCTCATAGATACATCTTCAACAGCTAAACAACACCCTATACAGATAATAATACCATGGCCAAGATCCTGTTGGGAAAAAAACATGCGTGCAAAAGCAATCGTGACTCTCTCACTTCACATAATTGGTTTTGAACTGAATTTTGAAACCGGTACCCAACTCGTTATGTGAACAGCAACCTACCAGAGGAGGAGACTATTTGTGTGATTGCCCTTTTAAGACAGGCTTCCTCAACAGGACTGGCTTCTAAAATGTTCAGAAGTTATTTTCGGCAGCAATAATCCAAGCCTTCCTAACCAGTAGGCATAATGTGTTAATAAAACAAAGAAACCAACCAACCATATGTGGAAAGTGGTTGCTCTACCTATTCTCTACTTATGAGAAGTAAACTTTGGAGGGTCACATTTGTGTAATTTGACTCTGCATGTATTGTTGGCAAAGGTCGTATGAAGGCTACATCTGGGAGTCAGGGAACTCAGGTGTCTTATGTCTCCAGTCTGGCAGAACAGCTGAATCTTGTTGCCAGTTGTGGCTTCTACTGTCAATGTTTCTACTGATGTGCTGTAACCAGGTAAACCACATGGGGCAATGAAGCCCCCGAAGCCACATGTATTGCTTTGGCCTTCTATTCCTTAGATATCAGCTTCCACTTAAATTTGTTTTTTCAAACAGGATGAATTGTTGCATCAAAAGAATCTGTCAAGGAACAGTCATAACAACTCTCAAACACACTATAATTAACTGACCCTTCATCATAATACTGTATAACTATTAAGTTATAAATTATATTACTGAAAAATGAAGCAACCCACATTCTAACACAGAATATAAATTCTCCTCAAAATAATCCAGAAGCAGAACTAGTCACATAAATGGTTAACATTCCAAATCACATGTACCTGAGGTTGTGGGGGATTTGCACCTCTCCAGCTCCAGCGAAACTGGACCATCTGAAAGTTCAGTAAGACCTTGGAATTAAGGGAGTAAAACAGTGTTAATACGGACTTGCACAAGACCCTAAAAATACTGGCGTTTTTTTTTTCAAATAGGTGTCATAATATTTTATTTTTATGACACAACAGCCCCTCTATAGTATGAGAACAGGTATGAAGACAAACTTTTACTCACAGAGCTCTTATTCAATAGCATCTTTTTTGTTAAGTGGCAGAAGTTGCTGGATTGTAGCGTTATTAAAAAGGCAAAACACAAACACACACACACAAGTCTCCCTCTCATCTTAAAAACATTTCTGGGGCATCAGCCTTCTTCTTCAACAGTTGGTTTTGCTTATTATCTAACCACAACTTTTGGAAACAAGGGAATATACAGGGAATATGCAAAGGGTGTCCACCAGTCAGTGCTGGTTCCTTTGCCTTGCGAAAGGCAAAGGGACCAAGAGGACTGCTCTGCCTTGTCCCCATAAATCAATGGTCCCCAACCTTGGGCCTCCAGATGTTCTTGGACTACAATTCTCAAAAGCCTTCACCACCACTTCTGCTGGCCAGGATCTCTGGGAGTTGAAGTCCAAGAACATCTGGAGGCCCAAGGTTGAGGAGCACTGCCATAAATGGTCTTGATCCAACTCTACACAGCCAGTAGGAACCACAACATTTGTACAAAAATAGGGGCTGAGAATCATCTTTGCCTGTTGTTCGAGGCAGCATGGCTGTCAGAACTACCAACAGTTAATTTCAGTTAACTGCAGTTAACTTCCATTTTCTTAGCAAGCTGGCAGCAAAGTGTAGCCAGGGAGAGAAAGGAGCAGCAGGCTGCACAAAGATCACGGATGCCAGCCACAGCCCCTGAGGGCCTAATCCTTCTTCAGCAATTGATCATCAGCACTCTGCCTGGTTGAGGCCAGAATGAGGCCACCAGGAGGGGAGAGACAGAAACATCACAGGGATTTCAGGGCCACAGCTTTCCTCTCTCCGAGTGCCAGTAGTGACAGGATGAGAGAGAACATTAAAACTCTTTGTCATAACTGTGTGTGACAGAATATTAATATTGGAAATACATTGTTTGTCTGAAGAAGAGAGATAATTCAGATGAAGCAGGGCTGTGGCAGCAAACAAGCTATACCAAGTTAAGTTGGTAGCTTTTTCTCCATGGACACTTGAAATGTGTTTGATTTTTAGTGATCCAATAAAAGTACATTTGACTATGGATTTAAATTTAACTTGCTCAGTTCCAAGCCTTGTATGGATGTTACTACTGCTATTGCTAGTTCTGCTATCTCTCACTCCCTGCAATTCCGTGTTGATCCTTTTCGGCAATAACAACCAACAATACAATTTCCTGCCTTCTCGAAGACTCTAGAAATGGGAACACAGTTTTGCTTATTATGTGTTCCTCTTGCTCCCCCAACTAACCTCTAATTTCCTTTTTTTTAAAAGTTGTTTTTAAAATCTCCTTTCTGAAACATCTGGAAAGTGTATTTTGTCTCTTAACTTGAAAGCAAGAGGAGAAATGAGAGGAAGAAGGGAGAGGGAGGAGGGCAGCAAACACAGGGGTCTTCACATAGTGCCATATTCATCTGAATGGACCCAGATTGTGGATGATACACATATCTTTAAACTCTCATGTAAACATGTCTTGGAACCTTAGTCTGGGTTTGGGTTCCTGGACACATGTTCATACATGTATGTTCAATGACAGAAATATAAAGGATGGTTCCACACTTTATGCAATAATACAGAGACGATGCTGGTGGCATGGTGGACCATTTGCTGGTCTGTGGACTCTTACCAGTACCTAAGCTTCTACCACCTGACACGACACAGGCAGTAGAAATCCTCGTGGCGCAGTGGTTAAACCGCCGTACTACAGCCAAAACTGTGCTCACGACCTGGGGTTCAATCCCAGGTAGCCGGCTCAAGGTTGACTCAGCCTTCTATCCTTCCGAGGTCGGTAAAATGAGTACCCAGCTTGCTGGGGGGCAGGGGGGGCAGAATGTGTAGCCTGCATAATTAACTTGTAAACCGCCCAGAGAGTGCTTGAAGCGCTATGGGGCGGTATATAAGCAGCACACTTTTTGCTTTTATTGTAAAATGTTTCTGGTATAATCAACTATACATTCCCATGTCAGTCAACATTTTTTTCACTATTTTAACTGGAAACACAATGTATAAAGATAATATAAAGCACATCACTGTCACAAAAAGACAAGTTTCACGTTACATAAAAAAAAAACAGAGGGGAAAGGCATGCGTGCTGAATAAAAACATATTCAGGTCAGTCACGTACCAATCTTGACAAATTGCCATTGGCTAATCTTTATAGAACTTACTCTGATAGGAAGTACGGATCCGTTTCGTTAAATCGGGATAAAAGTTAGATAGGCCACGCATGCAAAAGTTGTCTTTGGAACATGCCAGAATATCAGCATCAGCAGCAGGCAGAGGGAAGAGAAAAATATAAAACAGTCCAAAGTGAAAGGAAATGATACCATGACCAGCATCTATTTCAGCACAGATGAAAAGGGGCCTACACCTCTGCAGACCCTCTGGATCAAAAGATGCACAAAATAAATTAATTTAAAAATGAAAAATGTAGGGTAAATGTGAGCAAAAAACAAAGTGAGCCTGTCTCCAAAGCATAATTTTGGGAGATTTGCTATTTTAAGCACAATTTTACATTTACATGTTTATATTTAAACATGAAAGATTTTGCCACGTAATCTGATTAAAGCATTTGTAAACCTGTCTCCTAAGGCTACTGAATTTTTCCTGTATTTACATACATACATATGTATGTATTTAGTAAGATGTTTAAACAGTTTTCTTAGGAAAATGAAACCAATGCTCCTGATAACTGGTAATTTTGTTTATGCTTTCTGTTGTGTCAGAAGAAAATTATGTTTTTAATTCATAATTTTTCGATTTGATTTTTAAAAATAAAGAAGAAAAGGAAATTTTCCAGAATCCTTGTTTCAGAGCAGTTGATCTAGTCTGCAATACACCTTGATCAAGGCACCTGTCTTTTGTGCTACATTTATAACTTTGGGCCACAGGTAACAAGGTCATGACTGGATTTTCATTTGTTTTATGAACAGTAATAGATGTAGGATTTATGTTAAAGCTCTGAATATGGTAGTGTTCATGGATATGTATCCCATTTATTTTCCTAACAGACATAGATTCCTAAAGCTGCTAGTTTTCACAAGAAGCAGCAGATATAATCACATCCCAGCAGATTTTTTTTCCCCATGGCTGCATTAAAATCTCTGAACGTTACACTTAAAAAATGGTGTTACTAATTACTTCCCAGAAGCCATTTTGATGTTATTATCATTGCTTGACTGTACAAGAAATGTCTTGCTCTTGAGCTATTAATGTGTTGCTTTGTCAGAAAAATACAGAGAAAATACTCTTTGGTTTTATTATTATATTTTTATAAATAATTCCATGTTGCTATATGAGAACTGGGAACTAGAAGGAACCAAAGAATATTTCCCTTGCCACTTAGGAAAACTTCGGTCAAAATGCCTTGAAACAGTACTTAAAAGTAACTCTTGAAAGCAACTGGGTGTTATTCAGATACTTAATGAATGTAGGTATTACGTGTTATACTCCAAAGTAAATTTGTAACTGCTAGTTGCATTTCTTATTACCCCCCAGAGGTAACTTGTTACAGACAATTGCATTATTTGTAACTAGTTACTTCCGACCTCTGAGCTGAAGGCAGATTCAGATAAGCAATTTCTACAGGGGGAATCCTTTTCCCCTAACAGGCCAGAGTTACAACTCAATTGCCCAGAGTCCAGAGGTAGGAGAGATGATGACTTTTGTCCAGTGACTGTGATAAAGGAAAGCTGGTGGAGTGGCAACCCTTGGGAGGCACAGTCCCAATCACAGTTGGGTTATGATAAGTCAGAATGCCATGGATCATCCTTCCCTGAAGGAGAAGGATGAAGCTTTGGTTACATCAGCAAGAACGGCTATGGTCTCAGACATGGGATGAAGGAGGTGACAAGGAGGTTCCCCAATTATGTTTCTCTAAGCAATGGTAAATAGGAATCTTTGAGTAATACAGTGGTACCTAGCTTAACGATTACCCCGCTCCACGACGAATCCGCTTAATGATTAGGTTTTTGCGATCGCTTGTTTAGATAGGAAAAAAACACTTTACGATGGTCAGTTCCCTGCTTCAGGAACCGATTTTTCGCTTTACGACTATCAAAACAGCTGATCGTTGGGCTTTCAAAATGGCTCCCCACTGTGTTTCCCTGCTTTACAGGCACTAGAAAATGGCCGCCCTATGGAGGATCTTCACTGAAAGATGATGTATTTCGCCCATTAGAACGCATTAACTGGGTTTTAATGCATTCTAATGGGCTTTTTACTTTCATTTTACGACGATTTTATTCTACGGTGATTTTGCTGGAACGGATCATCGTCGTCAAGCGAGGCACCACTGTACATGCCTGCAAAGCCATACTGGGAACTGAGCAATCTGGGTAAGCAAATGCAGGACAGAGATTGAAAACAAGCTGAAGGCAAAAGAAGTCTTGCTTCCAGGTGGGCTTGTGCATTCCCCCCTCATGTAGAACCGATGGCTTGAACTTTATCAGATAAGAGTAGCCCTAGTTATTGCTGCATTCTGCCCAGAACCAATATTAGGGAAGACAGGAGCAATGCTGAAGATGGGGTAGGGCAATTAATATAAACAACGGCACCAGGGAGAGTGTTGACAAGTCCAACCCCAAGGTCAACTACAGGCACTGGTACTCAAGCATGGGTATGCTTCCAACACTGGAATGGACAGCACAGCGATCTGCTGCATTCATATGGTGCATCCTTCCTCTTCCAGCCTTTGTTTGCCTTGGCTTTAGAGTCAGCATGTGGCCACAAGGTTGGCTTCATCCCTTTCAGGCTCCCTTCAAGCTCAGGTGTTAAAGAGCCTGAGGTTAGGGAGGTTCTGACTTGTGGGTGATTACTCAGGGCCAGGGCAGAAGCAAGTGGGAACGCCAGTATCTGGGAGCTGGTCATGCTGCATGCAGGAAAGAGAGTGCAGCACTCTCGAGTGCTCCTTCCAGGAGTTTCTAGAAGTGCTGGCTGAGAGTGTCTCATTTAGCACTCTTGCGGGAAGGACAAAGCAATGAAGCAATCTCAGCCAGCATTTCCAAGACCTCCTACTGAATGAGGACAAGATAGGAAATTCCAAATACTGTACTATATCAAATCAATGGACAGCAACAGTGGGGATTTCCTTTCCCAACCAGTAGGGGAGAGAGATTTGGAAGTGGGACAGGGAAACCCAGATTGTTGGTGGCTCCGATGGGGCCCCTGGTAGACCCAGACTGAGCCCAAAAACAGAGGTTCCCCTCCTGTGGCTTAGCTTTAAATTGCTCGAATGAGGCTTTGCGCAAATGCACAGCTCAAATGACTGATACACATAAACCAAGAAGGTGGACTAAAGGCCTCGTTATTTTTCATATGAAACAAGTGAACTGGGAAATAAAATAAAAATTTCAAGCCAGGATCCTGTAGAACACTCGTGACGTCTAACTCCAATTGTACAAGGAGGAATTGGACACTTCCCTGGGCCCTGGGAGTGCAGTCCTCACTATTAATCATTGTGATAATTATGTATCACCTCCAGGATCAGAGGCAATACACCTCTGGACACCAGTTGCTGTGGGATGCAAGGCAGGAGGTGCCACTGTCCTCGTGTTCTTCTTGAAGAGAAGGGAAGACAATACTCAGCTAACAATAGGTGGGTATTTGGTCTCATGTAGCATAGCTTTTCTTGGTTCAAAAATATTATTTCATATATTGACGAAGCATGCTTTTAAGCTCACAGAAAACCAAACTGTTCATTCTTTTTTTTTTTTGCCACTACAAAAGTGTCAGTCGCTGATAGTAAGTCGTCAGTCAGATGTCTCGTATATAGCTGTGAACTTTCTCTTTGCTCTCATAATGACATGCATTCAACCTTGTACCAAAGCCGCAAGCAATAAGAGGAAGGCTGTCAACGTTCATCCCTGCTCTCCATTGATCTCCTACCTGCAGCAAACTGTTTGCTTCTGCGAGGAGAGCGAGGCTGCCGTTGATATAAGTCACTTGATCCGTAAAGTTCAAAGCTTCCCATGCTCAGCAGGGTAGTCTTCTGTATAAAATCCACAACAGCCAAACCATTGCAGTTTCCAAATGCAACTCTGGAAAAGGACATAAGTCTCAAGGGACATTGTACTTTAGTACTTTGGTATTATTTCTTTCAAAGAACAAAAATGTGGCCCATGCTGGGACCTCAGTGCTCACTCCTGCCCTATAACTCTTTTTCATATACAGTATTTCAACATATCTTCGTGTCATTTATAACGTGTCTTGTGCTTCTTACCCTATGTCTCCCTACTTCATTCATTTCACAGGTTACTATATCTGTCATCTGTCCACTTGGTATGTCTTTGACAAGCATGGACACTCTTATGCATGCCAGGCCACTCACAAGCACAACAGGACAAACTCACCCATATATTCTCGTTGAATCTGAACATATGCCAACTGATCTTTTGGTACTTGTATACAAATACAGACAGTGCAAAACAGCACATTTTTGTCATGTATGCCTATCACACAACATGGGAGAATGTCACAGCTGTATTTCAGTTTGATAGGGCTTCCCTTCTTTACCCTGAGCTTTAGAGAGGTAGCATGGAGCACAAGAAGCTAGTTGGGATACATGGTATCTAAGCAAGGGTTCAAGAGTCGTAGCACATCAAGGGTTCTAGAGTTATAGTACACATTCCCAAAACGTCTTAGTAGGGCCAGATCAAAGAGATACTTGTTCCCGCATTATATGTTATGTTAAAGAGCTACCTTTGCTGAATATTTTTTTCTACAGCAGTCAGGATCGCATAGGAGGCTCAAAAGACCTCGGCTGGCCACAAATTAAGGCTAATGTTGTTTGTGCAGTTGCACCACTATTAAGATGATAGCTGAATCTCAACTGTAAAGCAAATGAACAAAGGACTGCCCAATTTGTATCAGAGGGAGCAAGGAATGTGAGCTGAAGAAGGTGATACATAAAACTGACTGGGCTGAATATAGTTAGCTGTACATTGTGGAAACTGACAACTTCTCCTGACAAGATGTAAGGAGCGGAACAGACTATAGTAGATACTCAGATGTGGTTCAAGGCCAAGGTCATTTCACATGAGCAATAAATACACTCTCAAGGGCCACTCTTGTAAACAAGCACTGTTTAATGGAATCTAAAAGGACAGATGCTCTGTATTTATTTATTTATTTATTTATTTATTTATTTATTTATTTATTTATTTATTTATTTATTTATTTATTTATTTATTTATTTATTTATTTATTTATTTATTTATTTATTTATTTATTTATTTATTTGGTTTTTACCCTGCCCCTCTAGACAACGTCTACTCGGGGCGGCTCTGTATTAAATTAGGTGCCTTATCTGTAAATCTCATGATTCAACTCATCTTTCTAACTAAAGATGGAATATAATGCTAAAACATTTCATGCTTGGTTTTGGTTTTTTAAAAATCTTTTTGATCTTTAGACACATGATTATTGGATGATGGTTTTGTTATGGTCCAGAAAATTGGAAAAACATGCACTGAATGAACTTATTTAATATTGTCCGTTTAGCCCTTGTTATATGGCTTGTGAAAACAACACAATTTATTAAAAGATGTTGCCATCTCAGATGTTCACACCCAATGACATGTGGGCAGGGATAGGGCTTGAAGTGCAGCCAAAGTATGCTTCTGAACACCCACTACACTTCCATAAGAATCACATATGAAGGGGGCTAGAACGTGGCTTACATGTGGCTCCTTTTTTGTGATAAGAGTAACATGTAGCTAAGCTATCAGAATCAACAATACAATCAATTAATACTTTATAAATATACTCATTTCATATCTATTCTGAGATTTCTGAAGTTGCACTCCCCACCCCTTATTTTCACCCACAGAAATATCATGTTCCTTGATTCCTTCATCATCTTTTTCCCAGCGACCAGTACCATCGAGAGCCAGGGCAGCAGCATGACCCCGCTGCGCCTTTACACATACAGACATAAATGAGTTTGCTACTTATAACATGTGACCTGTGACTTGTAATCCTGGAATCATATATACAGTATATCACAGAAGTGAGTACACTCCCTCACATTTCATAAATATTTTAGTATATCTTTTCATGTGACAACACTGAAGAAATGACACTTGGCTACAATGTAAAGCAGTCAGTATACAGTTTGTATAACAGTATAAACGTGCTCTCCCTTCAAAAGAACGCAACACACAGCCATCAATGTCTAAACCACTGACAACAAAAGTGAGTACACCCCTAAGTGACAATGTCCAAATTGGGCACAAAATGTCAATATTTTGTGTGGCCACCATTATTTTCCAGCATAGCCTTAACCCTCTTGGGCGTAGAGTTCACCAGAGCTTCATAAGTTGCCACTGGAGTCCTGTTCCACTCCTCCATGACAACATCTCAGAGCTGGTGGATGTTAGAGACCTTGAGCACCTCCATCTTCTGTTTCAGGATGGGCCACAGATGCTCAATAGGGTTTAGGTCTGGAGACATGCTTGGTCAGTCCATCATCTTTACCCTCAGCTTCTTTAGCAAGGCAGTGGTCGTTTTGGAGGTGCGTCTGGGGTTGTGATCATGTTGGAATACCGCCCTGCGGCCCAGTCTCCAAAGGGAGGGGATCATGCTCTGCTTCAGTATGTCACAGTACATGTTGGCATTCATGGTTCCCTCAATGAACTGTAGCTCCCCAGTGCCGGCAGCACTCATGCAGCCCCAGACCACGACACTCCCACCACCATGCTTGACTGTAGGCACGACACACTTGTCTTTGTGCTTCTCACCTGGTTGCCGCCACACACACTTGACACCATCTGAACCAAATAAGTTTATCTTGGTCTCATCGGACCACAGGACGTGGTTCCAGAAATCCATGTCCTTAGTCTGCTTGTCTGCAGCAAACCGTATGCAGGCTTTCTTGTGCATCATCTTTAGAAGAGGCTTCCTTCTGGAACAACAGCCCTGGTGTGTGCGGTGTATGGTCTGAGCACTGACAGGCTTACCCCCCCCACCCCTTCAACCTCTGCAGCAATGCTGGCAGCACTCATACGTCTGTTTCCCAAAGGCATTCTCTGGATATAACACTGAGCACAGGCACTCAACTTCTTTCTGGATATAACGCTGAGCACGGGCACTCAACCATAGGTCTTGGCCACCATGCTGCAGCTCAGTTTCAGGGTTTTGGCAATCTTCTTATAGTCTAGGCCATCTTTATGAAGAGCAACAATTCATTTTTTTCAGATCCTCAGATAGTTCATTACTATGAGGTGCCATCTGGAACTCCCAGTGATCAGTCTGAGAGAGTGAGAGCAATAACACCTGCTCCCTCTTCACACCTGAGACCTGTGACACTAATGGGTCTCATGACACCAGGAAGGGAAAAGGGCTACTTGGGCCAATTTGGACATTGTCACTTAGGGGTGTACTCACTTTTGTTGCCGGTGGTTTACACACTAATGACTGTGTGTTGCGTTGAGAGGACAGCACATTTACACTGTTATACAAGCTGTATACTGACTGCTTTACATTGTAGCCAAGGGTCATTTCTTCAGTGTTGTCACATCAAAAGATATACTAAAATATTTATGAAATGTGAGGGGGTGTACTCACTTCTGTGATATTAGCATCCTTTGACATTAATTTGGTTTTTGTTTACCTGTAACATGTTCTGTGGCTGACAGTGGAACGACAATTGGCCACAAACAATATTGACTGACTAAATACATTTATAGTCTTTTAAAAAAAGGCTGCTATAACTAAGGATGAGGCGGGATAAGAATCCATAAGGTTTCATCCTGCCAGATTTTCACATTACTATTTAAACCAGTATCTCTGGGAACAATGACACAAATGGAATCTCTTTCAGCAAAATGCAACCTCTATAGGGTTAACTTACAGTCCATATGCTGAGTTTGCTGCTAGGCTGGTTATTTGCTGAGGAGGCTCACCATCTGCCCACACCAACTGAATAACAAGCTGTGCTTGGTAACCAGGAGGCATCCTTACAGCACGAGTCTTAACGCTAGAATAAAAAGAGAAAAGGCATCAGAACAATCAGGATTCACAGTTATAAATGACTTAATGGATGAGAAAACCACTTGGAGACTTCAGCTAGTTGTTACATAAGAAATGCAGGTTATATAACCTTTCCAAGAAGTTAAACCCCTGGTGGTAACCAGAAGATAAATGGGGCGAATTAAGGTCCTCTCCCCTCTACTGATCCTCTGCTCCCTATCTTTCCCAGAAACAGCTTTTCCCATTTAAATAAGGCCATCGGTACAACAAAACAAGTCCTTTATGTCATGTCTGATTTGACAGTCAAAGCAAGGCCTAAAAGCAAAACAGAGACATTAAAATACCCCCCTCTCTCCCTCTCTCTCTCTCACACACACACAAAACTGTTCTCCCTCCAAACATCTCTGTGATATCCCTACAGATACCAGAGGCAGTAGAAAATTTGCTCCAAATGCATGACAAAAAAACTCTTAAACAAGCCTGAATTTGAACTGAGAAAAATTAAATTACTAGCAAGTATGCATGATCCGCTTAAGAATATTCTATGGTTATTAGATATTCTGAACTTATGTAAGCGTGTAAGGGTTTTTAAAGTCACTTTATCATCAATATACACGGTGAAACATACTGATCAGAATTGTTCATGTAACATCTGCATAACTTCCCATGGTTAATAGTATAACTTAATAATTAATTTTCATTATTTATTTATTTATTTATTTATTTATTTATTTATTTATTTATTTATTCATTCATTCATTCATTCATTCATTCATTCATTCATTCATTCATTCATTCATTCTGCCTTTCCTCTTAAGAAGGACCCAAGGTAGCTTACATAACTAAATTATTAAAAGACAATATTAAAAGCTAAAAACAGTAAGTATACAGATACTAAAAAAGGATCAAACAGATACCACCACTAAAAGACAGTGAACAAAAACAACATCAAAAACACATACAAAGCACTACCATCAATCTCAAACCCCATTTAGGTAGCCAGTCATTAAGGGAAAGCTTGCCTGAAGAGAAAGGTCTTCACCTGCTTGCAGAAGGACAGCAATGATGGGGCCAGCTTATCCTCCTGTGGGAGGGAGTTCCAAAGTCTGGGAGCAGCCACAGAGAAGGCCAAACACTTGTGAGGGTGGTGGAAGCAAAAGAAGGGCCTCTCCTGATGATCTTAACAATTGGGCGGACTTGCAAAGGAAGGCACGGTCTTTGAGATAGCTTGGACCCAAGCCATTCACGGCTTCATAGGTTAAAACCAGCACTTTGAATTGTGCCAGGAAACAGATCAGCAGCCAGTGGCTGATGTGACAGGGGGATTATGTGATCCCTGTGACCAGCCCCAGTCACCAATCTGGCTGCCACATTTTGGACCTGCTGAAGTTTCCAGACACTTTCCAGCGGCCGCCCCACAGTGAACACGTTACAGTAATCCAGCTGGGATGTAACTAAGGCATGTGTCACCATAGCCAGACAGACCACTCCACAAACAGGTGCAGCTTGTTGCACTAGTTTTAATTATGAAAAGGCACATCTGGCCAGTGCTGAAACCTAAGAATCCAGGCTCAGAGATTAATCCAAGAGCACCCCCGAACTGCACACATGTGTTTTTAGAGGGAGTGTAACCCCATCCAGCATAGGCTGCATCTGCCTTTCAACTGACAAGCAGCACCTCTGTCTTGTCTGGATTAAGTTTCAGTTTATTCAGCATCATCCAGTCCATTAATGATACCTGACACTGGTGTAGAACTGAAACAGCTTCCTTGGACTTAGGTGACATGGAGAGATAGAGTTGAGTGTCATCCACATACTGCTGACATCGAACCCCAAAACTCTGGAAACCTTTCCCAGTGGTTTCATGTAGGCTTTAATTAACACAGGAGATCAAAGAGAGTCCTGAGGGACCCTGTATGCCAGTGGCCAGGGTGTCAAAAAGGATTTTCCCCAGCACCACTTTCTGAGTTTTCTACGAAGGACCAGACCCCTTGTAAAACAGTGTTTCCAAGTGCTGTTCCAGAGAGATGGGGCAGAAAGATACTACAATTGTTGGTATTAACTGCTGTGAGGTCCAGCAGAACCAACAGGGACCTACTCCCCCGTCCAGTTCCTGGTGTAGGTCATCCACCAAGGTGGCCAAAGCAGTCTCCATCCTGTAACCAGGCCTGAAACCAGATTGAAATGGATCAAGATAACCCATATCATCCAAGAACCCATGAAGCTGAGAAGCATCCAAGAATGGAACTTTAGAAACTGGTTGGCAATTTCATTAATGTGTTCTCCATTTATTCATCGGATTGCACCAATAACCATCCCAGTAATAGGATTATCAAATTTGCAGACGATACTACACTAGTAGGACTTATCTCTGGGGATGATGAGTCTGCGTATCGGGACGAGGAATTACAGCTATCCCGCTGGTGCAAAAAAAAACAATCTTTTATTTAACATCCAAAAAACCAAGGAATTCATAGTGGACTATAGGAAAAAAAGAGCAGACATTCAGCCGCTGTATATAGATGGAGTTTGTGTGGAACAGGTGGTTGAATGTAAGTTTCTTGGGACTATCATAACAAATGACCTGACTTGGAGTGCAAACACCGCTGCGTTAATCAGGAAGGCACAACAACGGTTGTATTTTCTAAGGATTCTTAGAAAGCAACAATTGACTGAGAGTTTGTTAATCACCTTCTATCGGAGTTCGATTGAGAGCATATTATCCTACTGTCTCTGTGTATGGTTCACGAGCTGCACAGTGGCAGAGAAAAAGGCAATTCAAAGGGTGATTAAGACGGCCCAAAACATCATTGGCTGTTCACTCCCCTCTTTGGAAGAATTGTATAAGAACAGATGTAAGAGGAAGATATCTAACATACTGAAAGACTCCTCTCATCCGGGACATCAGCTCTTTAAATTATTACCATCAGGAAGGAGATTCAGGGTATTGAAAGCAAGGACAAGCAGATTCAAGAACAGTTTTTACCCAAGTGCAGTATTGAGTTTAAATGCGGGGCCATAGGTTTTTGGTGGAATTTTAATTGCTGAGAGAAAACGGGGTATCTATATTTGGATGGTGAAAGTTGTGTATATTTTAACTTTTTTTTTGTAGTGTTGTCCAGTTTTACCTTGGGGAAGAGCACCTCATTTCGTTGCACCCACTTGTGAGTGCAATGACAAATAAATTTCTTATGTCTTATGTCTTATGTCTTATGTCTTATGTCTTATGTCTTAAAAGAAATATTTAACAAAATTTATTGGAGTATTTTCCTACAGAGCCATCAATGTGCACGGTGACTGACAGCAAAAGAAGACAGGTCTCCTCCTGCCTTGAGACTATCTAACCTTATTCTAAGCTTCAGTTCCTGAAAAGACAAGAGAGGGCAGGGAGAATAAAATAAAATAAGAACAAAATCAGTCTACAATTCCTTACCTGAGAAACGGGATACTGTCCTTCACTGTTCCTTCAGATGCCACGGTGTTTGTACTGCCTGAGAGATCTTTTAAAGATGAAAGGTGTGAGGAGGCATTTGGAAATGGAGGAATCATATCTGCCTCGGGACTAATGGTGTCATCTATCTCACTCTGAAGTTGCACCTCTAAAGACTTGAAGGAAATTAAAACCAAAGTTATTTTATGAAATCAAAATAGTAGCTAAATTAATAGCACTAAATTTTGTTGGCTTTCCGATATCACAGACCACATGGCCACAGCTGTAGTCTGGGGTCTGAAGAAATAAGCAGGGAAAGGTCCTACACTCCCTTGGCTCCTGCACATTTGCATTGTAATGTGGGGGGTAAAATGGTACCTATGGACAAACAATACTGCTATTTAATCTCATGGGAGAAAGCAGTGTTCTGGCTGGTGTGCTAAGCTATAGCTTTCAGGTAAGCTCAAGTGTTTCTGGAAAACTTATTCAATAGTTTAGAACATAATTCCCTAGAAATGACTGATGTAGTGATTAGAAAACTAACTGAAAAAACAGGAACCATAGTTCTTGAGTATGTAATCAGAGAGAAGGAACAGGTCCTATTGAAAATCTTGCCTGGTTAGAAAAGTTTCCGAAAGGAACGCTGGGAATGTCTAGAACCTGTGTGTGAAAGACCAGATGTTCCTGCACAGAAATACAGGAGGATGAGCTTGGTTGTCCCAGGTTAATATAACCTGGGCAAAAATCAAAAGCAACGTGGTAGCTGAAGTCTACAACCAACCACACAGATGAAACTTTTGAAAAACAAACTGCGAAATTTTCAAAGAGACACGATGCAGTTGTAATGGGAGATTTCAACTTTCCTGATATCTGTTGGGAGGCAAATTCTGCCAAGTTACAGCCCTTCCAATAAATTTCTGGCTTCTGTGGCTGATAATTTTCCCCTACAAAAAGTGGAAAAGGAAAGTACAGTACAGGAGTAACATTCCTTGACTTGATTCTAACCAATAGAGTATTCTTCGGGAGCAGATGGTGTTTTCCATTTTCTTCTTGGTGGAAGAAATGGCAATAAGGGAAACTCTGGGGGAAAGTGATCATCTTCTACTTGGGTTCTTTATTTCAGAGGAAACAAAAGCAAAATATAGCTATATGTGTACACTGGATTTTGGAAAAGCCCATTTTAATAAACTCAGGATAACGATAAGTCCCCATGGCAGGAGATTCAAATAAGACAAAGAAGTCCAAGGTGGGTGCGAGTTTCTTAAAAAAGAAATGGTAAAGGCACAACTACAAACGATTCCAACAAGAAAAGAGGTGGAAGATATTTTAAGAAGACCAATTGGGATTCACAAAAAGTTCTGAGAGGATCTGGAAAAAAAAAAGACACACAAAAAGTTGGCAGGAAGGCCAGGCCACAAAGAAAGAGAGCAAACGAGTGGCAAAGAATTGCAAGGATGCCGTTAGGAAGGCAAAAGCTGAAAATGAGCTGAGGTTTGCAAAAAAAGGAAACCAATTTTTTAAATGTATGTGCATAGCAAAAAGTCAGAGGGAAGAAACAGTATCTCAACTACTCAAAGGGGTTGGAAAAATGATAACAGACTACAAAGAAAAGGCAGAGGTGCTCAGCTCCTAATTTAGCTGAGTCTTTCCCAAAAGATAGCCTATGACCCTCCAGGCATATGTGAAGTACAAATGCAGGGGACAGTATTGCAGCTTGAGATGGATACAAAAAAATAGTCAAGGAACACCTTAAAACTTTGAATGAGTTCATATCTCTAGAGCTGGATGAACTGCATCCAAGAGTATTGAAGAAACAGGCTGAAGAACTTTCAGAACCACTGTTTGCTATTTTCTTGAAATCACCAAGGATGGGTAAAGTACCAGATGATGGGAGAAGGGCTAGCATTGTCCCTGTTTTCAAAAACAACAAAAAGGAGGAACTGGGGAACTAAGACCAGTTAGACTGGCATCCATTCCAGGAAAAATTCTGGAAAAGTTTATAAAGCATCTAGTCTGCAAGCACCTTGAAAACAATGCAGTAATAACTAGAAGCCAATGTGGATTTGTCAAAAACAAATCCTGCCATATTAATCTTATCTAATTTTTAAATCATGTAACCTTTCTGATAGATGGTGGGAATGCTGTAGACATAACATATCTTGACTTTAGCAAAGCTTTTGAAAAAGTGCCTCATGATATTCTGATTAGCAAGTTAATTAGGTGTGGGCTGGATAGAATAACTGCCAGGTGGATAAACAGTTGGTTACATAATCATACTCAGAGAGAGATAATTGATGGCTCCTTCTCAAAGTGAGAGAAGGTAACAAATGGGGCACCATAAGGCTCATTCCTGGCCCCAGTGCTCTTCAACATTTTTATTAAAGATTCGGATAAGAAGATGTAGGGAATGCTTATCAAATATTGCATAAGAAATTGTAGGGAATGCTTATCAAATATGTGGATGACACAAAATTTGCTGGAAAAGCTCACATTCTAGAAGACAGAAACAAAGATTTTGATAGGCTTGAGCAATAGGCTGAAAACAGAAAGAAATTTAACAGAGATAAGTACAAAGTTCTATACCTGGGGGGGGGGGGGAACCAAATGCCTAGTTACAAGATGGGGAATATTCGGCTCAGTTATACTACATGTCAGAAGGATCACAAGCTGAATATGAGCCCAAAGTGCAATGTAGCTGCAAAAAAGGCAAATGCTATTTTAGGATTCATTAACAGAAGGGATACATGGTGGCACTGTGGGCTAAACTGCAGAAGCCTGTGATGCAGGGTCAGAAGACCAGCAGTTGTAAGATCGACTCCATGCAACGGAGTGAGCTCCCGTCACTTTGTTCCAGCTCCTCGCCAGCCTAGCAGTTCGAAAGCATGTAAATGCGAGTAGATAAGTAGGTACCACCTAGGTGGGAAGGTAAAACGGCGTTCCCTAGTCACGCTGGCCATGTGACAATGGAAACTGTCTTCGGACAAGCGCTGGCTCTACGGCTTGAAAAATAGGATGAGCACCGCCCCCTAGAGTCGGACATGACTGGACTAAAAATGTCAAGGGGAACCTTTACCTTTTAACAGAAGTATAGACTCCAAATTGCGTGAAGCACTAGTTTCCCTCTACTTAGTACAGTTTAGGACTCATTTAGAGTATTATGTCAGTTCTGGAAATGGCACTTTAAGAAGGATGCCGACAAACTGGAACAAGTTCAGAGGGGGGCAGCAAGCATGATCAGGGCGCTGGAAACCAATCCCTATGAGGAAAGAACTGGGCATGTTTAGCCTTGAGGAAAGAAGACTGAGGAGAGATATGACAGGACTTTTCAAATACTTTAAAAACTGCCATATAGAGGAGGGGCAGGATCTGTTCTTGATCATCCCAGAGTGCAGGATACATAATAATGGGCTTAAGATACAGGAAGGCAAATTTTGGATTAATATTAGGAAAAACGTCCTGTTAGAGCAGCACAATGGAACCAATGATCTTGGGAGGTGATGAGCTCCTCAACACTGGAGGCATTCAAGAGAAAATTAGACAACCATCTGTCAGATCTCCTTTGATTTGGATTCCTGCATTGAGCAGAGGGTTGGACTTCATGGCCTTGAAGGCCCCTTCCAACTCCATGATTCTATGACCATAAAGAAGACAAGATTATTGTGAATAAAGAGAATAATCCAACAAAATGCTTTTCTTTCATAGACACTCTGTTTGATGATTGGAATATGAATATTACTTTTGTATCACAAGTCCTGGAGTTTTAAGAAGTACAATAATCAGTTATTTAGTCAATACTTGTTTCAAACAACCAGGCTTAGAACGCGGTTACACTCTTGAAAGAAATTGGAATCTAAATTGGGTTTTTTGACGTCAGGTTAAGATCATGTGGTTTTTGGGTTGGTGTGTGTGTGTTCTCTGGGGACAGTTTTTAATTTGGATGTAAGTTGTGTGGTATATCGGTTAATAGGGCTACATGGGCTTTTAAAATCATTTTAAAATTGACACTGCAGGGTCTAGCTCCCCGTGTTTTGCCCTCCTAAGGCTATGCATTTCTGGAGTGAAATGTCTGCACCAAACCCTAAAATAAAACCCCACAGTGCCATAGCTAGAGGGAGATACTCTGATTGCTGGCGCCTATTTCTGAAACTGCTTCTAAGGTTTTTGTCCTATGCCTACCTGCCTTGGTGCTGGGTGTGTCTCCACCACCACAGCCACCATCAACTCACTTCCTGCGCTGAGAGGACACAGACCGCAGGGACAGAAGGCATGATCTTCTGTTGTGGTGTGATTTTTAATATTTGTTTTACTTCCTTATTTTTTTTTTCAAGTTGGCATAGCACTAGATCAGTTTTACAGATTAGGAAAAAAAATTGGA
Source organism: Pogona vitticeps (assembly GCF_051106095.1). NCBI lineage: Eukaryota > Metazoa > Chordata > Lepidosauria > Squamata > Agamidae > Pogona > Pogona vitticeps. The sequence continues at coordinate 189,341,457 of NC_135784.1, read as the reverse complement.
CTTCAAGGTCACACTGCAGCCCAGAATTTGTGATCTTGGCATTCAATACTTGACAAATTCCACAGACACAATATATTTCAACTCAGGCCAGCACACGTGGAAAAACGATTCAAAATAAATCACATTTATAACTGAGCTAAAATTAAACAAGCTCCTATTGGGTGTTTAAAAAAACTCACTTTCCACACAAAAAACACAGACTTCTGACCAAAAAAAAAATTATGCATACAGTACTTAGTGTATGTTGCGTAAATATTGTAGATATTTTAAATCAATTTAAACCATGGTAAACCTGATGCAAACCCAGGAGTATTTTGATCAGTAACTACACCTTGAGCATTGAGGGACATGGAAGGTGCCTCCCCGAAAAATGTGAGCAGTGTGACCACATTTGGGCACCCTCTGAACAACAACAGCACCCTGTTGGATGATCCTTCCTCTCTAGAAGCACCACTAAATTGTTTCTGACATACATGGAGGAGGAGAAGAAGAACTGAGTTCTGCTATATTACTCTTCTTAATTGACTTTATACTTGATTAAACCCACATTTTTACCCTTTCTATGCTGATTGAGAAAAGTGTTGCCCTGTTAAGTCTGTTGCAGCACAAAGAACAACCATGTCAACAAGAAGGCTAACAAGCATAAACTCACTTCATCTTAGACATCTCATGAAGAAGGCCAACATCCATGAAACCACAAGCCAAGTAAAACATGCTGGTCTTTAAGGATCCACGAAAGGTAATTTTGTTTATATTAATTTGGAATTCCAGTTGCATTTAGAAGCTACTTAAAATAGGCATATTGTTATTTAAGCAAAACACATGCATACTCACTGATATTTCAGTATTAACTTCATGTTTGCTGAATCTGTAAACAATAACATATGCAGAGACTCCTGCTACACAAAATATTCTGCTTTCAGGACACCAGTACATCAACTGGACAGCAAAAGGATCCTCTTCTACAATTTCTCCTGCTGGTTTTCCCTCCACCTTGTGTTTCTCAAACACCTTTGAAGTTTTCAATTTATACAACATCTGCAGTGTAACTGAAAAATATTCAAGTCATCTATGACATTGCTTTAGAATAAACAACAGATGCTATGTATCAGAAATATTGCAAAATCCAATAGCAACCTTCCAGCCTAAACAGTTTTGAGTCTTTAACAAAGGACACTGAAAATACTTGTAAAGTCCCAAGTCCCTGTGCAAAAAGATATTTACATCCAATTATATTTTTAATCAAATGTCATTATGTTCTGTTGCCACTTTCAACTTAATAGTGACCCTAATAGGGTTTTTTCGGTATGGGAGATGTTCAAGGAGAGGTTTACCAATGCCACCCCAACTGAGTTTCCATGGCCAAGAGAGGATTTCAACTGAGGCCCCTTCTGCTCCCGTCCATCATTCCATCCACTACATCACTTGGGCTCCCATTCAGTGACAGAATGCCCTCAGGAAACACTCTTTATAGAGCAGAAAGTAGGACAAAGGTTTGGTGTATTTTGTCACACACTCAACCCCAATCTCCATTGTTTCAACATTTTCTGTAGATTTTTCTAAAGTGATTTACAGAACATTCGGTCCAATGTTATTTCTAATGTGCTGCCCAAATATGCAGTTTTTGCTATGGAGAGCATCTATAAGTGACTGTTAGTATGTCAGAAATCTGTAAATTAATTTTGTTTGTAAGGGTTTCATTAATTGCTTCTCATCAAAATCTGTGACATGCAATTAGCAAATCTGTTGGAATATGAATCATATTTAGGAACTTACTGGCAGAAGCATCCCAAAATTTTACAGATCCATCTGCATGACTTGAGGGAAAAAAAACACAGGTTAAAAGTCTGTTAAAAACAAGATTCAGAGTCATTACAATCTCAATAAATGTCAGACAATTTTGCCAAGATTGAGCATGTGTCTTGGTTTCCTTTTTTTGGTCTTGTATGCAAATAGGCATAGAGCTGGCAAGCCATTCTGGCAGTTGGTCCAGGATGTAGTGATTGACAGGCAGGCAAAATAAGGCCAGTGCCTCCCTGGAGGATAATTTTGCTTCCCTTCCCCGCAGATGAAACTTCGTTCAGAATCTACATCCTTGACCTAGTCTTTCACACAGGTATCCGAAGGGAAGTGGGAAGCAAAGCTAACTGATGATACAAAGACAATGTGAAGCAAATATAAGAGGTTAAACTGTGAATGGTCTTTAAAGTTTTGCTTGGTAAATCAGATGAATACTAATCCATGCCAGCACCCTACACAAAGAAGGACAAAGAGCCCAAATGGGGCAAAATGTCAGAGGACGGTGCGGAGTGGAAGCCATTCAAACAAGTAGGCGTACACAGAGGTGTTTCTTGACAGATAATGGAAGAGCTGGCAAAGCTAAGAGTTTGTGTCTGTAAAAATTAAAGGCGACTTCTGATCTGGGAGTCTTGTTTGTGTGCTGTCAAATCACATCTAATGTGTAGCAACCCTAATTAGGTTTTCAAGGTATGTGATATGTTGAAGAAGTGGTTTGACCAGCGTTCCCCACAAAACCAGTGAATTTTCATGGCTGAGCCCATGCCTCCTGAGTCCTAGACCATTGTTCTTTCCACTGCTACACCACACTCGGTGATGGCTGTTAATTACTGCACTGGCAATGTCAGGCACAGAACAGTAGCAAAGCATAGTAAGAACGGGTATATAGCTCAGGGGTTTAGGTCTCTGGCTGTGGAGCCAAAGGTTGGGAGTTCGATTCCCTACTGGGCCTCCTTGACAGGGGCTGGACTCGGTGATCCATGGGGCCCCTTCCAGATCTGCCATTCTAAGATGATTATGATTATAAATTGTGGGTTCTGAGGAACAGAAAAATGAGTCAGCAGACTCTTCAAGGGCCAGGAACCTTTAAAAGCCGGATAAAGCCTTACTTCGTCCAGGCAATAAGAAGAATATTCTATTTGTGTGCAACAGGGGGTGGGGGTGGGCGGGAAAGATATTTTTTCCCTATTGAAAAAAACAACATAATTTTGACAAGTTAAGCATTACACTGATGGTCAACCTTCACTTCTTCATATATTAAACATGCCTCTGATTGTACAAGCACAACTGCACCGTACAATCAAAATAACATGTTTTTATTATATATTAATTTCACATTTAATTTTTTTAATCAACAGACATGCTTCATAGAACATCCTGGTGGCACACAGGCCTCAGCCACCACACCACATTTTTCAGAACAACCTGTAAGTTGAAGAGGAACCAGTCTGGAGGAATTCTGGGAATCTGCTGAGCAGGTACTGTAAATTTGTAGTTCAATCCCACAGAACTACATTACCCAGAATCCACCCAAATTACCTTTCAAATGTTTTGTAGTTTACAATGTGACCACAGCTTAGTTGTAACTGCTTCAGACCTTTACTCAATGTGCAAATCATCATGACAAATAATGCATTTTACTTAATTTTTCTCCTATAAATTGAGCCATCTGTAGAGCGGAGAGGGAAGAGTGATTTCCTCAATTGACTAAATCAGGAAATTAATCAGAACAGGATTAGGATTCCTGCTAGTACAGTGTGTTCTCTCTAAAGTGACATCACATTTTGTTAAAAAAAAGTCGTTGCCTGTTGTTTTCTAAGGTACCCTATAGATATCTATGTATGTGCATTGGTGTAAAGGTAACAAAGATTTTTCCTGTTAGTCAACACTATTGAGTGCAGCTTCTACCTGAGTACTGTATCCAGCAGAAGTGCTACATCTGGAAACACCGTCAATCTGCAAAAAAACTTTATAAAACTTTCTGGAAAACTGCCACAGATTCTAAATGAAAGCTGGGCTGTAAAACTCTTTAGACCATTAGGGAAAATGCAGTTGGATGAGAGCATGCAGATTCTGGCAGAGAAGTAACATAATCACTTCCATGGAATAGATCTTCAAATGGCCTCTAAGCTTCACAAGGCCAGATCTGATTTTTCTTGCAGCTGGAAACCAAGCCTTATGAGGAAAGACTGAAATACTTTCAAATACTCGAAAAGGCGCAGGATCTGACTCAATCATCCCAGGGAGCAGGGCATGCAACAATCAATTACCTCAAGAGGTGGTGAGTGCTCCAGTACTCAAGATAAATTTAGACAACCACCTGGCAGATAAGCTTTGATTTGTATTCCTGCATTAAGCAGGGAGTTGGACTCTATGGCCTCACAGGCCCCTTCCAACTTCATGATTCTAGGATTCCATGATTCTATGCATGCAGCTCGTTATCCTACACACACCTTGAAAACCTCTTCAGAACAGAGGAAGGGTTCTGGCAGGGGGGAACAGGAGACATATCAATGTGAGAATTACACAAGGTAACTTCCTAATTTCCAAAGGAAGTTGCCATGAAGGGGCAGAGGAACTAGAGACCAAATTGCTAACATGCGCTGGATTATGGAGAAAGCCAGAGAGATCCAGAAAAACATATACTTCCACTTCATTGACTACACAAAAGCCTTTGACTGTGTGGACCACAGCAAACTATGGCAAGTCCTTAAAGAAATGGGAGTGCCTCAACACCTTATTTATCTCCTGAGAAATCTTTATGTGGGACAGGAAGCAACAGTTAGAACTGGATATGGAACAACTGATTGGTTCAAAATTGGGAAAGGAGTACAACAAGGCTGTATATTGTCTCCTTGCTTATTTAACTCATATGCAGAATACATCATGCAAAAGGATGGACTGGATGAATCCCAAAACAGAATTAAGATTGCCGGAAGAAATATCAACAACCTCTGATATGCAGATGATACCACTCTGATGGCAGAAAGTGAGGAGGAATTAAAGACCCTCTTAATGAGCGTGAAAGAGGAGAGCAGAAAGAATGGTCTGAAGCTCAACATCAAAAAAACTAAGATCATGGCCACTGGTCCCATCACCTCCTGGCAAATAGAAGGGGAAGATATGGAGGCAGTGACAGATTTTACTTTCTTGGGCTCCATGATCACTGCAGATGGTGACAGCAGCCACGAAATTAAAAGCCTGCTTCCTGGGAGGAAAGCAGTGACAAACCTAGACAGCATCTGAAAAAGGAGAGACATCACCTTGCTGACAAAGGCCTGCATATTCAAAGCTATGGTTTTTCTAGTAGCGATGTATGGAAGTGAGAGCTGGACCATAAAGAAGGCTGATCACCAAAGAATTCATGCTTTTGAATTGTGGTGCTGGAGGAGGCTCTTGAGAGTCCCCTGGACTGCAAGGAGATCAAACCTATCCATTCTGAAGGAAATCAACCCTGGAAGGACAGATCCTGAAACTGAGGCTCCAATACTTTGGCCATTTCATGAGAAGAAAAGACTCCCTGGAAAAGACCTTGATGTTGGGAAAGTGTGAGGGAAAGAGGAGAAGGGGACGACAGAGGACGAGATGGTTGGACAGTGTCATCGAAGCTACCAACATGAGTTTGCCCCAACTCCGGGAGGCGGTGGAAGACAGGAGGGCCTGGCTCGGGTCCATGGGGTCACGAAGAGTCTGACACGACTTAATGACTAAACAACAACAACAACAAACTTCCTAATTTAAAAGTCCACCAGATTTCAAACAACAGTTGGCAAGGGCGTTTGGATCCATGAGCTTCCACAATTGAGCCATCCTCACAGGTCCACCAACACTTTCAATAATAGGCCCCTATAATTTGTTGGTGTTTTATTGGCAACATCACATACTGTCTGTAATTTGTGTGACTGGGAGGGACTTTCCTGGGCTAGAGTGATTATCGTGATTAGCATTAACCAATTGTTCCTTTGAGCTTTTGAATTCAAAGAGAGACCTGCATTTCTGTTGACTGTTTGTCATTCCCTCTCTTTCATCTGTTAGAGAGAAAGTAGTTTGTTTGCTGTTGATCTGTTTAGTTGGTTGCTGTATATGTGTGAAGTAAAAAAGCAGCATACACAAGTTTAGACATTCAGGTAACTATACGTAAGTAAATAAATACTTTTTAGTCTTTCTCCTACAATTGTCTCAGAGTAAGTTACTGAGTCTTTTTAAGTGCCAGTTAATGAGAATGGGATGGACTCTGGGAAACTTGTAGCTATTCTATGTGGGTTTCTGTACTTCTATTGCATAGCAAAAGGAATTTTACCAGCATTTCAAAACTTGATATAATAATAATTTCTTACCCCGTAATGATAATTTCAGGATATGTCTGTGCTCCTAGGTTCCATGCTCCACCGTTGATAGGCCACTCCTGACACAGAATAGTTAAGCTTTAAAATTGCATTCCACATACTGAAATGTTATTTTCTTATAAATTCAACTTTTCTCAGTTCTTTAAACATTAATATAACCTGTCCAATTGGGGAAAAAAATCTTAAAGAGAATACTGCAATGGGTACCTTTATGCCACCCATTTAATTGTACATTCAGTAGCAATTTTGTCCAGGCTTTCTGTACTTCCATGCACAGACAAAACTGTGAGAATATAACCTTGATTTAAAAAAAACAAGTTTCTGGTCTCCACAATTTAAAAAAGGCCTTGAAACTATATTGACAGTTTGTTCCAATATATAAGAGGGGAGATCTTAATGCCGTGCACATCTAGTGGAATTCAGAGTTTCAGACATCTCTGCCTACACAGTTATGTTGATCATATGTGCAGCAATCTTGGAAGCCAGAGAACAGCATTTTTATTTCCCCGAACTTCTCAAAGGTCTACACAGAAAAACGGTATGGCTTGGCCACCTTCAGGGGCTCTGGACAAGGGGAGCAGATGGTGCATCCCTGAATTAGAGACTTGCCAAAGACTTTAATTATTCAGTTTTCAAAGTCAACACTTCTTGGTCTTCTTGTAAAATAGTAACAGTTTTAGAGATGCCTTGCAATTAGAGATGCAATTATACGAATACCCCCATAGGCGGACATAATGAGGGTCTGGACTATCCATTCACCATTCTGCTGCTGCCGTGGGCTCAGCACTCACTTTCTATTGCTCCAGAGCACCCGGTCAGCCAGCCACTCTTCGACCAGGCAGGGAGGCTCATCATTCTGCCTCCTGCCAGGAGTGGCTAATCGACTGCAAGCTCCAGAGTGATAGGAAGGGAGCACATAGCCTGTGACAATAGCGGCAGATGAGTGGATGGTCCAGCCCAGGGAGCTGAACTCTCATTATGTGTGGTGCAGTGGCATTCATATTTGTATACAAAAAAACCCCATGTCTACTTGCAATAGTCTTCAAACTATTTTCTAAGCCCCACTTAATTTCATCAATTTTTTTTGCAGTTCTTTTGTTTCAAAGTTCTTGAACTGAGATTCTAAAAGCTGACTAATACTTTCAGTACTGTTGAAGTATTCTCTGTTATATTCTTCGGATGTCTTCCTTACAAGCTCAAAGCACTAAGTAAAATACTAAATTTCCCCTACTCTGGCCACCCTGTACTAGTTGCCTGTTCGTATCCTTGCCAACTTCAAGGTGATGGTGCTGACATACAAAGCCCTAGATGGTTTGGGACCTTGATACCTGGAGGAAAACCTCCTTCTGACAAGATCTGCCCGTCTTATATAATCTTCCTAGGCCAAGTAGTTGAGACTATTGACCCCCAAGAAAGGCTCCGAAAGAGATGACCAATAAACCGGGTCTTCTGAGCGGTCACCCCCCAACCTTTGGAATAATCTCCCACCAGAAATCCACGGGGCCTCTTCCCTGGGAACTTTTAAACGATTGCTAAACACATGTGTTTTTTTTTGACAGGCCTTTCCAGACCTTGTAAAATCTTAACACAGTGGTCGTTTTAATTTTTATTTAACCAGTTGTGCCAGCTTGCCTCCATTTTATTTTAATCATTGTTAGTTCAATTTGTTGGTGTATATGTGATGAATGTTGATTTTATAATTATTATGTTAATTATTTAAATTATTGTTTGATATTATATTTAACATATAATTTATTTATTTATTTATTTATTTATTGGATTTATATACCGCCCCATAGCGCTACAAGCACTCTCCGGGCGGTTTACAATTTTAATTATAAAGGCTACACATTGCCCCCCCAGCAAGCTGGGTACTCATTTTACCGACCTCGGAAGGATGGAAGGCTGAGTCAACCTTGAGCCGGCTACCTGGGATTTGAACCCCAGGTCGTGAGCACAGTTTTAGCTGCAGTACAGCGTTTTAACCACTGCGCCACGAGGCTCTTATATATAAAATGCCCAAAGTGGTCTTGGTAGCCAGATGGGTGACAGAAAAGTTAAACAAACAAACAAACAAACAAACAAACAAATAAACAAATATGAATCACTAAAATAATTAAGAAAAAACACACATTAAAAATAAGATTACTGTACCATAAATATAGAGCAAGTGCTTAGTTACACCTTCAACAGAACTTTTTGGGGTATTTGTCTTACCTTATTGCTGTATCCTTGCTTCTTATGTTTAGCGCCTACAGAATACAGTACAGGAATCAAGTCTGGTGGACAGTCAGCAAAATAGTCTGTGCAGGTGACTGGTGAGTCGTGAATGTCCATGGGATAAGGATTTTCAAAAATTGGAAAACTAATTGAGGGAGATATTTTGTGGAATTGTATTAACATACTTTTTAGGTACAAAATTTCATAAAATAGATAATCTGTGCTAAAAACAAACACCCTGCCACCAATTATTAAGTGCTATTCTTTTAAAGCATGTTTTCAATACCCGGTGCACAATTTACATTCGAAAAGTAATGATATAAGCCAGAAATGGTCCTAATTTCTAACCATGTTAATTTAAAGATGAATGCATACTAAAAATCTAAAAGCTAGTTTAGTCACTATGGTAGGTTAATTACCATGACTTTTCCCCATGGTACTCTGAAAAATCATATTTTTTTTTCTGAGAGTGCTATCTGTTGCCTGTTAAGTGTCTTAATTCTGTTAAGTGTCTCACCAGAAAGGCAAATCTGGGAGTGGGTGGTATTGCTTCAGGCTGTAGGTGGGAGCTCATATATTAAAAAAATCTATTCCAACCCCACACTCATTCCAGGATATGCAATGCAGGAATCAATCACATAATCACAGCAAGATGTGAGATATCTTTACTGAAGCTGCTGTAATGTACATTTGTGTTTTCTTTTAAACTAAAAGTTCCTGTATATAGAAAAATTCTATTCTAAGTGGCATGGCATACTAGTTTTCTAAGTGCAGGGAATATTTTTTTCCCAGTTTGTAGTCATGTAATTTCAGACATGTAAACTTCTCCTGCAGCCTTAAGCACAACTCCCCAAATACCACTTCAGTAAGAACTAAGCCCCTCTCTGCTCTGATTACAGTGGACCTTCGAAATACGCAGGGCTTCACTTACGAAATTTTCGAGCTACAGACTTCTCCGGCTGCAAAATTTCCCTTCGACTTGCGGCCGGAGAATCGACATACAGACCGGAAGGGGGAGGCGGGGAAAGCGCCAAATTTGAATTTGGTGCTTTCCCCGCCTCTCCCTTCCGGTCCATTGACTGCTGATCGTGCCTCCGGATGCCTTCCAGGGCTTCTCCACCACCATGGGAGACATCTTGGAGGTCCCCGCCGCTGCCGATCGTGCTTCAGAGGCATGATCGGCAGCCGGGGGGGGGGGACCTCCGAAATGCCTCCCATGGTGGTGGAGAAGCCCTGGAAGGCTTCTGTAGGTCCCCCTCGGCAATGATCATGCCTCTGGAGCTTCTCCAGAGGCACGATCGACAGTGAGGGGGACCTCTGTGGTCCTTCCCCGCCACCATGGGAGACATCTTGGAGGTCCCCCGCCGCCACCACCAGCTTTCCCAAGGTGGACCGGCCGTACCAGGGGAGGGCTTCCCCTGGTAGGCCCGGTCTACTGCCCGGGAAAGCCTGCTAGACCGGGCCTACCAGGGGATGCCTTCCCCTGGTAGGCCCAGTCCACCCTGGTGAAGCCTGTGTCGGCAGGGGTGGGGGACCTCCAAGAGGCCTCCAGCAGTGGTGGGGAAGCCCTCGGAGGCCTCGGGCAGAAGTGATGGTGGCAGCAGGGGACCCCTGGAAGGCTTCGGACAGATAAGGTTCTACAGTATTTATTTTCAATTTTTGTTTGTGTGTGTGTGTGTGGGTATTTTTGCTTGGGCCGGTTACGGATTACAGGGTTTTCAATGCATTCCTATGGGAAATGGACCCTCGACCTACGGACTTTTCGACCTGCAGCCACCAGTCCAATATGGATTAATTCCGTAAGTCGAGGGTCCACTGTACTAACATTTCATTGGTGTATTTTAAGTAAATTGTAGAATTATTTTGTTGTCAATTCTTTTTATAAAATGTCTCAGGGATCTAATCCAGATCCAATGGCAAACAGAAAAATGCATGAGTTCAATAAATGTTTTTGTGTAACTGCAATCTCAGTGTGCAATTATTTGGAACCATGAAAATTAATCTCTATCTGAGATCAGCACAGTAATCTTTGAAAACTTTAATTCCAATACAAAATATCTCCCTGTTCCCCCTACAATTTAATCAGAGTTCTTATAAACAAAAAGAATCTGAATTCAGAAATACAATAATAATTATAAAAAAGACTGACTGTTAGGCCTACAGGACCACAGGCTTTAAGCATGTGGCACAGATGGGCATTAAACCTGCAGATTTTTAAATGCACCTTGGCTTTGGCTTGTTCATGTTACACTTTGTTTCTAATCTTGATTTTAAAAGATATAAATGCCACATTTTCCCATGTATAAGATGCTCCCATGTATAAGACACCCCCACATTTCTAACCCAAAATTTCCTTCATTGCAAGAAAGTGGAGGGGAGAGGCAGGGATCAAAGTGCTTTGATTCCTGCTTTCCCCCTCCACTTTCCTGCGAGGAAAGGGCTTTCCCTCTCCACTTTCTTTGCAAAAAGCTGCTTTCCCCATACACTTTTTGCAACGAAAGTGTAGGAGGAAAGCAGGAATTACTTTCTCTCTCCACTTTTTTTGCAAAATGTGGAGAGGGAAAGCAGGGATCAAAGCACTTTGGTCCCTCCCCTCTAATTACTTCCATGTATAAAACAAACCTCAATTTTTCCTCTAATTATTTTAGGGAAAAGTGTCATTTTATATACGGAAAAATACGTTAAACTTGGCATTTCCTTCTAACAATGATCGCAGATCATGAGAAAATTGTACTTACTGGCTTTGAGTCAGGTCAACGACAATTAGATCTTTTTCCAATAGTATAACTACAGCATAGGGTTCTTGAACTTCTATGAAACAAGAATCAAACACAAATATTAACAAACTAGGGCATCAAATAAAAGCCAGTTAACATACCTGTTGCTCTAACTAGTCACATAATGGAAGATTTCAAACAGAATCCTAAATTGCTGAAATGAGTTCTCCATACTGGGGGCGCGGTTGCACTATTGAAATAAATCAGGAGCTGGATTGAGGGTTTTGATGTTGGTTTAAAGTCACATACCCTGTTTCCCCGAAAATAAGACCTATCTGAAAATAAGCTCTAGTATGATTTTTCATGATGCTCATAATATAAGCCTACCCCCAAAACAAGCCCCAATTAAGTGAAACCCCACCCTCCACCATTGTGCAGCAACCAGAAGATGACATGACTGTATTTGAATAAACGTAAAATGTTGTACATGAAAAAAAACCATCCCCTGAAAATAAGCCCTAATGCATTTTTGGAGCAAAAATTAATATACGACCTTGTCTTATTTTAAGGGAAACATGGTAGTAGTCACATGAGTTTTGGATCAGTGTGTGTGTCCTTTCTTGGAACAACTTTTAATTTGGATGTAAGATATGTGGTATACTAGTCAAGGGGACTAAGTGGGCTTTTAAAATTGTTTTAAAATTGGCACCACGGGGCTCTAGCTAATTATATTTTGCCCTCCAGAAGCTAGGCTTATCCAGAGTCTGCACCAAAAAACTAAAATAAATCCCTGCACTGCTGTAGCTTTGAGGAGATGCTCTGGTTGCTAGCATCTCCTACTGTAACTGCCTTTGAGGTTTTTGTCTTCTACCCGCCTGCCTCTCATAGTCACTTGATACTATCACCACCAACGCACTTCAAAAAAGCAATGTACTTCTGTCATGGTTCGATTTTTAATATTTGTTCTATTTTCAATTTATTTTTTAATTCTTTTAAGCTGGCATAGCGCTAGATCAGTGTTACAGATGGGGGAAAAAACAATATATGAGATTGCAAGGCTACCACGCAGTCCAAAAACTATGATCCCGGCATTTAATACCTGACAAACCTCACAGACGCAATTTATTCTGACACAGGCGAGCACACATGCCAAAATGATTCAAAATAAACCACATTCAAAATCAAGTTAAAATAAATAAGCTCCTAGCAGGTGTTTAAAAAAACAAACAAACAAACCTCATTTTCCGAACAAAACCCCCTCACTTCCTGGCAAATATATATATATATATTGTGCATTTATCTGTACATCATGTAAATGGGTCTTTTTAATTGATTTCAAGCATGCTTAAGCCAACGCAAATCTAGGAGTATTTGAATGTGTAACCGCACCCTGGGACACCTTAGATTTAATTTAATTGTTAGACCTCAGCTGCAAAAATCTTTAAAAGCTACTGTGTGAGACAGAAGACCTTTTATTTGTCTCCCTGTGACATTTTTTAGAATGATGGTGTGACTTAAGATGTTAAGACTGCCTGGAATACTGATGAAACATGTTCCAGTACTGCCTGGAACATGTCCTTTCGGTATTACATTCAGTGCCATGCAGTAAGAGATTCTCATAAATATAGCTTCAACCTTTAATTAGTGAGAGAACAGGCAAGCTGTTCCAGAAGCAAGGAAGCAAAAAGAAATTGCATGGGTTCACATTTCCTATGAAAATATTCATTTCAAACCTCGAAAACCTGGCCATGGGATGAGACCCGTATTTCCTAAAGAAATCTGGACATTTTTGAGGCTTGTGTGCATTTTAGTGAAGAGAGGCGTTCATGGAACCATACATATGTAGTTGAAGAGGTGGAGACAACTGAAAATATTATACCTGAAGAATTCCACAAGCACACTTAAGTCAATAAAAATACATAGCAAAAAAAATGTAACGCACACGTACCATTTGGGTATGGAGTTTCACAAAGAGTTAAAAAGTCAACAATGGGATGATCCATTTCAAGCACTGTGATTGCTTTTCCATGCATGATTGTCAGACTTGGTCTTCGCCAAGGTTTGTCATATGAAAGTCCTCCAGAAAAAACTATAAAAGGCTCACTATATTGGAAAAAAATAATTTGAAAGGATTATCATTTCACACTTTCACACTGATGATCACCCTCTTGCATCCTCGATTTTGTTTTGTTTTTGTTGTTTTGGTAAAGATTTTTGCAAACTGGAAAAAAAGGAACTCAGTTTGTATGTCAATTGTAACTACAGTACATTTTAAAGACTTGTGTTGACCTTCCTAGCATTCTTGAATTGAAAACCTTGAATTTACATTATGACAAGATTAATTAGGCGACGTTAAGTCCTATTACTGGTCCATCTGGCCCTGTACTGTCTGGTCTTATTAACAGTTCTGCAGTGTCTCAGGCAGGCTATTTCCCAGCAGCGCAACATGAAATTATTTTATGTGGAAATGCTGGGAAGTGAACTGAGGGCCTTCTGCTTTGAAAACATTTGCCAATGGTCAAACACTCCTCCCAAATGAGTCCCATAATATGAAATCATTTCCATAATATTAAATAGTATGAAGCAGATATTTCAACATTAAGGAGCCATGTCTTACATCCTTATTGGCATTGTGAGGCTTTAATTCTATCCAGCAGCCCCTCAGCCAGCATATCAAATACAGGGTTGCACACTTGTTTTTTTTCTGCAGAATCCTTAGGCAGAGTTTTAGAATCTGTTCTGGATTCTACAATCCCCATTGAATTTTGACAGCATAAATGGATCACTGTGCTGATTAAAACAAAAACAAAATCCCATCAGCCACAATCAGATTCTAAATGTACAGTATATGCATTTACAATCTCTCTCTAAGAATAGATTATAGTATCCATTTTAAAAGAATATTAAAATTCAGGAAGAGTTTTGTCTGAGCTGAAAATGGAATCTATTTGAATACACACAGACTAAAAATGACTCATGCAGAGTGAGTATTTATGAAAATTATCTACAAAGTGACTCTCACTATCTACTGAGGCTATCAACTGAGGTTAAACCATGGTCCTTGTGAAAATCTCCCAGGAAATTTCGTATAGATTCTTAGGCACCTGAATAATGGAATAATGAAAAAAAATCAGTATGCAAAACATTGCATTACTTATTGCTACTGATTCATTTTTATTGCACTCTTGGTCAAAGATGGCTAAGGGCCACTTTTATAAAGAATTCTCCATTTTATCTGCACAAGAATCCTGTGAGAGAGCAAAATTTAAAGAGTGGCTACCTACAGTTCTCAGGAGGAAACTGGAAGCCCTATGGGTAGAACTCACATGATGTATATCCCAAAGGAATCGGATCGAAGAGCAGCAAGCTGGCAGAGTGGGTAGTACTTTTTTTCTTATTTATTTACTTGTTTGTTTGTATTATTTATAGGCTGCCTTTCTACCAATACGGGGACACAATAAATTATACATTAAACCAACTGAACTAACACATTGATTAAATAAAAACATTTGAAACTTTAAAATCAAACTTAACAATAAATGTCATCTAGGGAACGCAGCTATGATTGTTAAAAGCCTGGCTGAAGAGTTGGGTCTTCATTTGTCAGCAGAAGGATAAAAAGGAATGAACACCATACCATCCATGGAAAGCATTAAACAGACTTGCAATCTTTTCCCTGTTAAGTAGGAGAATAACTTGTGTGTGTGTGTGATTAAGTTTGAAGGAGAGATCTATATGGGAAGGGTTGGCATTCTTTATGTGAGAGAACCACTTTATTGCTTCTGCAATAACTAGTTCCAAAAATAGAACAATAAAATTGAAAAGCAAAAGTAGTTAATTACAATTCAGACAGTTAAAACTGAAAAAGCAAAAATGGCTAATGACACTGAAGACAAATAAAGTAGAGGAAAGACAGGAAAACCAACAAAGATCCTTTCTCTGGCCATTAACTGGTGTAACTTTGAAGCCACAAGTACCTTGAACCCCTGTGGACTACAGTATTTGATTCAGCCCAATGTGTAGGGAAATTTTGGGAAGGGTTTATGATTAAAGATTTCAGTGGAGAAAGAGGGGAGTGCTAGAGAAGATGGGGGCAGAGCTAACGTTCCTCTGGAGAATGGTAAGGCCTTTACTACCTTGGTTTAGATAGTAGAATGCTGTTAGCCGCCTAGAGTGGTCTTAACCGACCAGATAGGCGGGATATAAATAAATAAAATAAAATAAAATAAAATAAAATAAATAGAAGTTCAATATGTTTGGGCAGGAGAGCACTGGAAGAGTAACTTCATCTATTGATCTTATGTATTTGCATTTTATTTCAGGTTTTAAAGACTGAACATATGGAGTTGTTTCCTTTATGTTGCAGATCTCCTATATCAGTCAATAAATATATCTAGGATTTTGTTTTTATTTGGCTTCAAAGACACATTTGCCTTCTTCATTCTTTCACCCAACTAAAAGGGATATTGTATTGAACCTCTCCCCCCAAAAAATAGCTGCTACGGTTTGTGAAGGTGAAATGGTCAAAGATTCTACCTGTGCAGAGTTTAGCCACAAGAAACAAGAAAGAAGAGAATTTGCCATTACCTCTTACCTCTGTAGGCTCAAATTTTAGTGAATCTGAGCAGAAAATAATTTTGCAAAACGTAGCAAGAGAGACACCAGGGGTATTTACAGACCATGATTTAGATCTGGGCAAGGTTTCAAGTGTGATACTGTACAAATTGGTTGTTGTGGGTTTTTCGGGCTCTCTGGCCGTGTTCTGAAGGTTGTTCTTCCTAACGTTTTGCCAGTCTCTGTGGCCGGCATCTTCAGAGGACAGCAGTCTGTGCTCTGGTGTATTTGGCTAGGGACTGGAGCATTTATGGCTGTGAGATAGGTTTTTGTCCTATTCAGGAGATGGGTGATTAGTGTGTCTTGTTGTGGGTGTATTGTTGTGATGAGGAGAAGAGAGCACAGAGTGCTGTCCTCTGAAGATGCTGGCCACAGAGACTGGAGAAAAGTCAGGAAGAACAACCTTCAGAACACGGCCAAAGAGCCCGAAAAACCCACAACAACCATTAGATCCCGGCCGTGAAAGCCTTCGCGAATATAGTGATACAAATTGTCACCCAGTATGATATGAGGCTTGCAGTCCAATTGCAAACACAAAACTGCTGTAATTAGCTTAGCAGTCGAGGGCTCTGGCTGCGGAGCCAGAGGCTGGGAGTTTGATTCTTCCCGTGGTGCTTCCTTGACAGGGGCTGGACTCAATGATTCCTAATTCAAAGATGATTATGATGATGACAATTATTATAAAATGGGGTTGTGCAGAAAGTTGGAGTTCGATATGCACAGGTGTTACCAAACTGGCCGGGTCTGTGCAACACCCCTACAGAGTCTCATTTGCCTAGACAAAGATGTGAATAACACAAACTGATTGAACTGGAAAACTTGTTAAGTCAAGGACAAGGAAAGGTTAAGAAAAAACTGTGGTAGAGAATAAATAGCCTCAAAGGTCTAAAGGTGAGCCAAGCCCCAAGAACCCCAATATAGATCTAAATGACCCCTTCAGAATGACCTAAGACATTAATTGTTCAAGTTGACTTCAGGTGTGAATCCTCTTTCTTTATCTATCTGAATCTTGCTGCTGATCCCACCCACTTGAGTTCCAATGCGGCACAGCTCCCAGACAGTCTAACAAGACCAAGGAGAGATAATCTGTCACTCTTTATTGTCTTCTGGGAGTATTTTCCCCACACATTGGTAGCTCCTCAATCTATCCCCGCTTTTGTGTGTGTGCATGTGTTTGTGTGTGATCTAGGAAAAGATATTTCATGTGAAGCCTCTCAGCCATATAATCAGGCACTTTGCTTCATTTGAGCCTGTGTTTCCCCATATTAGTAGTAAACCTGATTGTGAATCTGTACTACGGTATCTTAAACCTTTTGTGTTCAGTAAAATTCCCCTTCTGAATAGCTCTGTGTGGGTGTGATTTATTCAGTCCTATCCCTATCAAGATGCACTATTGCCGTAGTTCAAAGATCCCTTACAGGTGTTTTTCCAAGCATGTGTGAGTTCAGTCATGTGCTCTGAGAGCATACCAGGTAACAAAGAATAATATTGCTCGTTGATATGGACTATGAGAAGGGGAAGATGAAGAATGGTATAGAAAAAAATGACACTCTTACTGAAAACACAAGAGATAGGGGGGAAAATAATGTTGTCGTGTGAGTTTCAGACTCCCAGTTAAGTTTGTGAATTGGGAGGAAATGTTGGGCAATCAAAATGGGAGGTAATTCCTGCAGATGCAGAAGTTATATTTTTACCTGAGCAAGCAAGAAAAATTGTACATGAATGATCTGAAGGAGAAAATATTCCCATAGCAACCTGCACCCCTGAAATAAGTCTTTCACCTGGATTGCAATATGCGCTATTAGCTAAAGCATTTCAAATTGAAAATGTAACTGGAGGTTGCCACAGATCTCAAAAGGAAACTGAAAATATTTTCAAGAATCACACCCAAACCATCTGGAGAAACCCAGTTAGCTGTTTGGAGATACAAACCAGGGAATTAGTGGGAGGTGAGAAAATACAAGAAAATATAAAAAGGTGAAAAATAATAGAAAGTCTGCCCCCATTTGCACTGCATGTAACTTTAGGAGTAAGGAGGAAAGATACTTTAGACTGAATACAAGAAGCAGCATTCGGCAATACTGCTTCTGTTTCAGAACTAAAAGCAAAATTTTACGAGACTCATGAGCATGCCAAGGAGCTTCTTCAGGTACTTAAACAGCATGCTTTGGCTATTGAAATTCTTGAAGAAAAGGAGGTCACAGAAAAGAATTTAACTGGAAGAAGCAGGAATAGTTCTTTAGAGATTGCTGGCACGAGGCCTTGTTAACCACCTTCATAATTAGAAGTACAGGCTCTAGCAAGAAGCCAAAGGGAGTGTGTTTTATAGAGCTCTTTTATGCTGTAAGATCTTTAGAAAGAGAAATCCTGGACAAACAAGAAAGAAAAGAAAGAGGTTGGCGAACGGACTGTTTAGACTGCTGTTTGGAGTGCTGCACGGATGGGCTACTGCGGATGGGCTACTAAAGGCGGCAATCATCCAATGTCTTTGCTAGAGCACACACCGCCCCACCCCCAGAGTGTTCCTACCTGCACCTTTCTGACCTCTGTCAAGGGGGTTCTATGTTTCAGTTGTGGGTAAGATCATTCTGGTTTGAATCCGTTCTAGCACGTTTGATAGCTGGAACCAATCCAAACCCAGACTTCCTATTTCAATTCGCCAGGATTGTGAAATGCCTTTATAAGTAAGCCACTTCAGGATATTGGTAGAGTAATAACTTCTCCTACTCTGCAGAGGGCAGGGGAAGGGAACAAAAAAAAATTTTTTTTTTCACTGTAGGTGTTATTTCCATGTGAACAGTCAGGCTTGATTGATAGTTCCTAAGCAGCCATACTAGCTTGTTCCCTGCTGCTAGCGCAGCTGTACCATGGAACAAGAACTGCACGAAAAAGGAAAGCTTAAATGTACTAGGCAAACAGAGAGAGTTGCAGAAAGAGCGCTAAAGGAATCCTATGACAGGGAAGTAGACTGGAATACTCAATATTTAGAATTTGAGAGAGAAATAGCCAAACTCATACTGACCACATAGTAAAGGGCTATTTTTTTCCAAATCTATGGGCAGAATCTCAGAACCATCTAGAAAGCACAACAGGGAATTAAATCATTTCAGCTGTGAATTAAAAGGACACCTTTAGAAAAATTGTTAGAATTGTTAGAACTAACTGAAATGTAGTTCGTCGGAATTTAATGAAAAAACCTAGGAAGCCAGAAACAACCAGATGCAAGACAAATGACTCAAAGCAATACAGTATAGCCAATCTACTTGGATGTATGAAAGAGAAATTTAAGTAGATGTGGAAGGGAAATATTGCAGGAGTCAATAGGATCTGAATGTAATGATTATATATATTTTGGTGAGGTAAAATGCAGATGTTTAATAGATACAGTGTCCAAAAGTAACTTGAATATGTGAGACATTTTACAAAAATCAGCTATCTCTTAGAGAGTTGTGCCCCATTACTGACATACTGGAAACAGAAGGATTGGAGGATAGTCAGTTCCTATATAGAATGCCTAAAGTTAGAACTGCAGGTCCCATATGATGGTGGAAACCAACCCCTATGAGGAAAGACTGAAAGAACTGGGCATGTTTAGCCTTGAGAAAAGAAGACTGAAGAGAGATATGACAGCGCTTTTTGAATACAGTGGTGCCTCGCAAGATGAAAACAATTTGTTCCGCGAGTCCTTTCGGACCGTGAAAACGATTGTCTTGTGAAGCATGGTTTCCCATAGGAATGCATTGAAATTGCCTTCAATGCATTCCTATGAGATGCCTCGCAAGACAATTGCCTTTTTTTGTCTTGCGAAAATGACAGCAAAATGAAAAAAATCGTCTTGCGAAGCACAGCCATAGGAAAAGCTGTCTTGCGAGTCACGGAAAAATCGCAAGACACTTTCGTCTTGTGAGTTTTTCATGGCACGAGGCATTCATCTTGCAAGGTACCACTATACTTGATAAGTAGTCATCCAGAGGAGGGGCAGGATCTGTGCTCAATAATCACAGAGTGCAGGACATGTAATAATGGACTCAAGTTACAGGAAGCCAGATTTAGACTGAATATCAAGAAAAATATCTTAACTGTTAGAGTAGTATGACAATGGAACTAATGACCCCTGGAGGTGGCGAGCACTCCAATACTGGAAGCATTCAAAAATAAAATTGGACAACCATTTGTGAGATCTGCTTTAATTTGGATTCCTGCACTAAGCAATGGGTTGCACTCAATAGCTTTATAGAGGCCTTCCAACTCCATTATTCTATGATTTTATGATTCTAGTGAAGGAAGAAATGATGGACACGAGGCTCTAGGCCTTGTACATCGATCAATATATGAATCAGAGTTTCTGCTATTGTTGGGTGGAAATGTACCGTATTTTTCGCTCCATAAGATGCACCTTTCCATAAGATGCACCAATTTTTAGGAGAAGAAAACAGGAAAATATAATCTGTTTTCTTCGCTCCATAAGATGCACAGACTTTCCACCCCCCTGTTTTGTGGGTAAAAAGTGTGTCTTATGGTGCGAAAAATACGGTACATACTGAAAGGTATCATAGATGTTGATTTTGCTACAGAATGTCCCAGACCGCTATACTAGATGAACATGCCACATCAGTGGAAGGTGGCTTGTAAATTTTATGTATTTGAAAAGTCAGAAGCTGGAAGTGGAAGATGAGAGTGAGATATGTTTACAACTAAAAAAAAAACCTGTTAACCATCCAGCAGGTAGATCCTGTATAGTGTCAGGTCTGTTACAGCTGCCAAGATGAGACTTACAAGGTACAGTTCTTTTGGACCCAGAAGTGATAGCAGGGCCAGGTAGATCAGCTGTTTTTCCCTAGTCTGTTTTTCCCTAGTACAGTGTGTGTTAAAACTTTAACTAAAAGGGCTGTGTTTATATCACTGTTGTTTTCTCATACGCGAGTTCTATATCAAGAGGAATCTAAGATTCGTACTCCCAACAAATCCTGGACGATTTCGAAAAGCTAGTCCAGAACACTTTACTCTGATTGATTAGGGACGTTCTATTTGTTACGGATAATCTGTCACTAGAAGTGTCATAATTAGAAATTTCACCAAATGAAGAAAAACAGGAAAGAAAACAATAATAAAAGCTCAAGTAAATCAATTTCATTGCACAAAAGTCACTTAACAGAGTGATCATTTTCACTTCTTTAATATTATTTTAAAAAAACACTACATACCTGTTTTTACAGGTCTTGTATTCTACTTTAAGGATTGGTTTACAGGATTCAATTTTTTTCCCATCTCTTTGAACTTTACCTATAGAAAAATTTAAAAAAATGTATCAACACTTCACATAAAGGCAAAGAAAAAAACTCTAAAAATAATTTAATCTAAGTGATTCAGCATATCAGCAATGGTCTACCAGATGCAAAAAAAATTTAACTTCCCTTGCCCTTCTGCAGAGGAGCTGGGGAAGTGTTTAATTTGCCAATACTGTATTCCAAAGCGGGTCATTTATTAAGATACTCCATGATATTGGACATTCAAACTGAAAGGCATCATTGGCAGCTTCGACAGCTGCAAGGCTTGATTTTAGTCCATTACCAGTGACCATAGCACTGGAAATGGACTAAACTAGAGTGCACCAACCTACGCCCAGAAATAGAAGCCCCTGAGAAGGACTCAAAAAGGTGTGGCTTGGGGTGCCCTGGAGGCAAATTGGTCTCCTCGCTCATCATGTGGTTGCCAGGAAAGAAAAAAAGCCAATCCACCCCTGCAACACACCAACCAGCAGGAGAAATGCCCATCCTGGACATGCCTTACTTTTATTGGAGGAGTCAAAGTGGTGGGCCTCAAGGCCCAAATTGCTTTTTTTTTTTTTTAATTAGACACCATAATCTTTCTACTCTGTAGTGCTCAGTGCTTTGATAAATGTCTTTCAGACATAGGGTGAGCAAATGGATTTGATTTCAGCGAGACCAAGGCAGATACAGAACTTTGCCGGCCAAATTTTCAGGAGAGAGGGAGATGAATTCAGAGAGATCTGATCTCATACGAGGATGCATTGCTCTTTACTTTCTGATCTATACCAAGAACTGTGGGAGTAACCTAGGAAGCACTTGTGTGTCTTTGTATAAGTGCTTTAAGCAGCTGGGCTGGCTGGTTGGTGTGCTGAATTTAAAAGAATTAAGAACCCAATGCCCCTGCTACTCTCCTCATAAAAGCCTTCTAGATTAGCAGTTACCATTATTAAATAAAAGAGGGAAAAGGCAAAATCAGGAGACTACTTTATGTACAACATTAGGCTTGCAGTCATTGTTTCATAAGGAAAGGTGTGTTTGCTGCATAATCTTGTAATCACACTTTGTCAATCAGCTGGAATGGTAATTGCCTCACAATGCAAAACTTTGTCTAACGTATCGTTGTCAACTTGGTAGACTAATGTTTGGCGAGCAGTGCTAGTGCGAAGACTACTGTACCTGAAGAGGCGTGTTCACTTGGAAAGGAAACTACACTTCTCTTTTTTTACAAAATATGGGACCGATTTATCAGTTATATAAACATTATTGTTCGTGTGCCATCCCTTCCAAGTACTCATAAAAACGTCTGGCAAAAATGCGTTTAATTGATCAATTAATAATTTGCTTTGTCTTCATTTGATTGCCTCCATTATTGTTTTGCCATAGCTTGCTGGTGATTTGCTTTTTATTACATACATAGTTTATTACAAAAAGACGCGCTGCACTTTTTTTGTGTGTATAATAAACATAAGGTAAAGGTAAAAATTCCCCTTGACATTTAGTCTAGTCGTGTCTGACTCTAGGGAGTGGTGCTCATCCCTGTTTCCAAGCCATGGAGCCAGTGTTTGTCCGTAGACAGTTTTTGTTCCATTTTGGTTTTTTTCTGGTCTGTAGGTCGATTCTCTGGCTGCAAGTCGAATCTAAATTTTGCGGCCAGAGAAGTTTGTAACTCGAAAAGTCTGTAAGTCGAGCCGTCTGTAATTCGAGGGTCCACTGTACTTATTTACTGCATCTACTTGCATTTTTATATGCTTTCAAACTGCTAGGTTGGCAGGAGCTGGGACAAGCGACAGGAACTCACTCTGTCAGGTGGATTTGATTTTAGGACTGCTAGTCTTCTGACCTTGCAGCACAGAGGCTTCTGTGGTTTAACCCACAGAGCCACCGCGTCCCCTATAATAAACATGCCAATTTTAAATAAAAGGAAAGAAAAGAGGGGGGAACCAGCCCCTCCCGATTGTCCAAATCCTTCAGGCCTCCCATTATGTTCCCACAGTGAATAAATTGCTAAGGCTGAATTGGGATTAAAGTTACGGCAAAGACAAGGAGCAAATTGGCTCCCTTTTGCTCATAGGAAAATCACTCTACATACTGACTTTTAGCTGTTAATTAGATGAAGTTGATGAAGATGCTCACAGTTTTGTGAGATCTAATTGTTTTTAATAAGCACCAACTGCTTTTAATGACTATCGGCAGTTCTTAACAAGGTTACAGGTCTTACCATGTGGGATGATAATCTGGAAAGGCCTGCTGGGAGTTTTAAGATTCCACAGAGTCAAACTTCCATCAGAATGACTACACATGAACTGCTTCCCTTCATTATGCCACGCAATAGAATGAATAGCCTAAAAAAACAATTGCAGGGACACATATTAGTCTCACTAATATAACTAATGGATGTACAGTTCAGAATTTTCATGGTTAAGAATTTTTCCTCTGCCATCTAAGCTTGTTATTGTTTAGCTCTAGTGGGGCAACTTTCAGGAGGAGACACGCTTGAAGACAACATCTCAACCCCAGCTGCTGAAGCATTGTCATTTTTATCTCCAACAACTAAGAAGACATGTAGCATTATGCATCTTATCTTTCAAGGTGGATTCGACTTCCTGGAGGCTCTGGAATTAGGGTCCTTATTGCTTTGTTTACACTGCAAAAGCTACCGATCTTTCAATAAACATGATAAATTCTGCAAAAATTATTGGGGGGGGGGAATGGAATCATGCATGGAACCGCTCAGAGACTCTTGCAGAGTGCGGGTGGCATATCAATCAATCAAACAAACAAACAAACAAATAAATGTTGCTCATGAAAATAATAGAAATTCCTTGTTACAGCAACTTCACCGGCTACCAGTCTGTTTCCAAGCACTAGTCATGGTGCTGTTAATCTATAAAGCCATAAACAATTGGGTTGCAGGCTATTTGAGGGACTGTAGAATCTCCATTCCAGCCTCTCTGGGCTTTAAGGTCTTCAGGGGAAGTTTGGGTGTGTTTAGTGTAGACATGGGAAAGGGCCTTTTTAGGGTCTGCTCCCAGGCTACCACGTTCCTTTCAAACAGAAACCAGGAGGGCTCTCTCCTTTTGTCAGCAGGCAGGCTTTTAATATGTAAAGTTTGCAAACTTCTGCTAATGAAGGGATTTCATGGGTTAAACATCCACTTCTCTGGACACATGGAATATCTGTATTTATTAATGTCCCCTTGAGGGGTTATGGTGAGATGAAGTACAAAATTATTGCGAGTACCCACACCTGATGATGATCTATGATGAGCATATATGTATAAATATACAGGACATAGAAGAATACTCCATGTGTCTAAAGAAGTGGGTTTTTGATCCTCAAACATCCATAAAGAAACAAATATTCTAGTCTCTAAAGTGCCACAATATTTTAAACTCTTTTCAAACTCTTCCCTTTAATGTTGCAAGAGATTCCTACAGCTATACCTTGAGACAAATTTATGAAACCAGTAATTTTATAAAAATTAGGAAGTAGATTTATTGTGTGTGTCCAGTGGAAGAGACAAGTATTTTCAAGGCATCTACACACACACACACACACACACACACACACACACACACACACACACACACACACACACACACACACACACACACACACACACACACACACACAGAGAGAGAGAGAGAGAGAGAGAGAGAGAGAGAGAGAGAGAGCGAGAGAGAGCTTACCTCATCGTAGTATACTCTCAAATCAGCTCTTTTTGATCTTAGGTCCCAGAGTACTACAGTACCATTTTCATAACCCATCAATAGCTGAGGGGATAAAAGCCAAGAATAATAAGGTTCTTAAGCCTTTTTTAAAAATTATTTTTTAATACTGCCTGTGTTCAATTATATATATATAAACTGTACATTCTTAGCTTCTTAGTTCATACATTCAAGCTGTATTTATGAGTGAGAATTCGTTGGTTAGAAATGAGTGGTTTCTTTTTATTTACAGAGAATTGTTCATTTACAAATTACTAAGCAAAATTGCATAACTTTGCGTCAGTGTAACGTGGATCAGGTGCCAAAAGCATTTAATTTAAAGTAGTTAAAATCTTCCTTTTAGGTTCTGAGCCTCTTTAGGGCTCCCTTTTCCCCTGGGAAAACTTTTTGGAGCCTTGGAATGGGGGCGGGCAGCCTTTAATAGTAAAACGATCACCACTAGATTACCAGAGAGATTTGTTTCATGAGCAAGAGAGAGAACAGTAGAGCCATTGTTGCTTCTGGTAGAGTTGGATTCCACTGATTTTCTTTTCCGCTGCTGAAGCCTTTCCCAACTCCCTGTCTTCCACATGGGTTGAACTACAACCCTGATCATTAAAGGCAAATGTGGCCATTGTAGCCCAGCACCTGGAAGGTATCATGTTAGGAAATGCTGTATTATTGCCAAAAAGAACAAAACATGTTTGGTGTGTCTTTACATTTAACAGGCAGGGCCTTTTTTTCCAAATTAACCTTTGACTTAATGCTGATGAAAATCATGCTTACGAAGCTGAAGTTTGCATTGGGGAGGAATTGGGGATTGGGATCCCTGGCATTTGCCCATGTCATGGATATTCATATGTTGCTTGCATAGACCAATGGGAGTGCTGGAGGGATGGAGTCAAGAGGTGTAAGAGACTCAGCAGGAGGGGGAGGAGTTTAGATAGACAGAGATAAGGTTTAGATAGGGTTTTGAGATGGAGAATTAGAGTGTTAGAGAATTGAGAGAGTTTTGGAGTTTGGGCAGGAGAATGGTGGTTGAGGGTGGATAAAGAAGAATGTTTGTTTAAGAGTTAACGATGTTGCTTGTTCTGTCAACACCTGTATCAATAAACAATTTCTATTTGGTTCTTTTAAAATGACATATTGCCTGGACATCTATCATTAATACAGTGGTGCCTCGCTTAGCAATTGCTTTGTTTAACGATGTATTCGCTTAGCGATGGGTTTTTTTGAGGAATTTTCCGCATCGTTTAACGATGTTCTCTATGGGCGATTTTCGCTTAGCGACTTCAGGACCATGCTTCGCATAGCCATTGCATTTTGGGTCCCCTGTTTCGCTTAACGATGTCCGTTTTCGCTAATTTAAAAGTGTCTTAAATGCTTGGTATCGTTTTAAACCTGTTTTAAATGCTTGGTATCATTAGTGCACCTTGTAAAACCTTTGCAGAATTAATTTGGCTTTGTTCTGACTCTTGGTTAATTTTTTGTGAATTTTTCCCCCCATTGGAATGCATTGAATAGGTTTGACAGCTGTAGTTTTTTTTCAAACTGAGAACCCTGCAAAAGAGTTTTGAAAATAGGTGACAATGGAACAGAATAAACAACCGTATATGCCAGAGATGGGAAAGATCCAGATATTGTTGGATTAAAAATACTTCCTGAAGTCTGCTATCTGGGGCTAAATAGAGGTCAAATCTCACAATGTCCGGTGGGCCACAGGTTCCTTGCTCCTGTTATACACCATTAGAAACAGAGCATCTACCATGCCACTCTCAAGTCTCTTAAAAGACAATCTGTCTCCAGTCTAAGATCTCAAAATCAAAGGTATGGGATTAGTACACTCAATTTACAGCTTCCTGCTTTCCCTACATAACAGGAGTTCTGACCTATGCTACAAACAAGTTCCTTTCCATTTCCAGCTTGAGCCCAGGTTATCTGAAAGACTGCCTTTCAAAGATTCCGGTTAAGTATTTTATCTTGCAGAAGTCATAAATATTTTATCTTGCAGAAGTTGTAAATATTTTATCTTGCAGAAGTCAGGTGGCGTATATGATTTATTTTATGTAATAATATACTGAATCCAATATTTTAAGAGTTTTTACATGTGTTATAGTTAATTTTCTCATTTTCTTTTTTTTATTAAACATAGATCCAACCTAAACAACGTAAACCTAACACCACAATAAAACACAATTACATAATACACCAGTGGCACCATCACCCTCAGGGCTAGCATTAATAATATTTTAAATTTCATTCAGTCGATTTTCTCTCCAAAACTTGTTTCTTCCCTCGGTATATGCCCCTTCCCCCTCCGAAATCCATATTCCAAGAATACACTCCATATTTTCTTAAAATCATTATTTTTTAATAGGCCTCTTCTTATTTTCATATCACATGTCAATTTATCATTAATTGCCATATCCCTTAGTTCTCTGTACCATTGGTTGGTTATAATTTTTCCAGTTTCTTGCAAAAATTAACCTTGCTGTCATAATCATTATTACTATTAAATCCTTATTTTCTTTCAACAATTGATCCTTCTTAACCAAATTCAATAAAGCCATTGACAGGGACATTTGAATATTTAATCCAGTTATTTCCCTTATTTCTTTAAAGATTTGCTTCTGTTCTTGCTTTCTTAGTTCACATGACCACCACATATGTATATACGTCCCCTTCTCTTTTTTACACCTCCAGCATAATGATGATACATTTTTGTTTATTATATTCAGTTTTACTAGTGTTAAATACCACCTCCATATTGCCTGATAACAATTTTCTTTTATCCTTATAGACATGTTCTTCATCATTATTTGATCCCACATTTTATCCCATTCTTCTCCTATTACTTCTTTATCCAAATCATATTGCCACTGTGTTTTACTCCTTGTGTATCCTGTTTGGCCTGAATTAATAATTTATATATTTGATTTACAGTTCCCTTTCTTTCTGTCTTTTCCTCTAATTTCAATCTTTTTTTCAATAATCTCTTCAAATTTTGTCATTTTTCTACTTTTCCCTTCCTTACAATTCCATTCCCTTGTCCACCTTTCTATTTGAATCATATTAAACCAAGAAATCCCCTCTCCTCCCAAAATCTCTTTTATATTTCCTTTATCTCTCATCTTCACCATCCAGTCTTCTATCCTATTTATCCCTTTATTTTTTAATATAAAGAGGTTTTTTTTAGATTTTCTGGAAAATTATTTAAATCCACCACCTGGGACAAAAGAGAGATCGGTGGGCTCAATATACCTCTAAACCTTTTCCAGTTTTCTAACGTATTTTTAAGAAAAGGTTTAGTAATCTTTTAACTCTCTTCTCCAATTTTTTCTTTAAACAATATGCTTTCAATTCTTTCTTCCTTACCCTGCATTTCTATTTCTGTCCAAATTAAATTCTTATTATCTTTAATAATATCTGGTATATGTCTGAGCTGTTTGCTGTAATATAATTTTAAATTGGGTAATCCAAGACCTCCCTTTTTTGTGTTACATACCATAATTCCTTATTAATCCTCACTCGTTTATTTCCATTGCAATAACAATTTATCATTATCTGCCATTCTTTCAGTTGTTTTTCTGTAATCTTTATAGGAAGCATCCAAAATATAAAATGTAAATTAGAAATTATTTTCCCATTTACTTGGAATAAAAATACCAAACTATTATGAGAAAAATGCTGAGGAGTGTTTCAGTTTGCCTGACTCACTTTCCCTTCATCTCTTGGGCTGTCACTCAGGTGCACAACAGGTCCAGGATGAGTCTTTGTGGAGCTGCAAAGGAAAACCAACACAATAATACTTAATTATTATTATTATTTTTATCTTTGAACTCAAGTAGCTATTATTAGGGGAAGGCTCCTGAATGAGCTGAGTATGATCCACTATACTGGAAGAAAGTGGAAAAAATGCCGGCAGTAATTTAAAGCAGACTTTTTATGAGAGCATTGGAAGACATTCAACAGGACACAGCCCAAAAAGGGAGGGGGTAAGTATAAAGCAAACCAGAAAATTACAAAACTGTCAGCAAAAACAAGAAACTATTTTTGAAAACTAAGACCAGGAATCCTAACTAGGAAGCCAAGGTGGCTGAGAGTTGGTTAAGCTGACATTAACACTGTGATTACACTGAGAAAAAAAATACTGGAAATATATGGGTTTGGGGCAGGCTGATTTGCATTTTTTCCATTGATCACATGATGCAAAGGGAAATAAGAATCAGCCTGGAGCCTGCCCTCCATCTGTAGTTTTTCATCTCTACTATTGGGGATTCTATTATTTTAAAAAACTGATCCATTCGCATTGGTTCAGACGTGTGATTTTGTAAATCAATGAGGAAAAGCCACTGCACTAGCACACACTGAGAAAGTGGCAAGCAGAGGCCATCGACAAGGTTCTTTTTTCTTTTCTTTCTCATTAAAACAGCTAGAGATGAGCAAACCTCTCTTTTTTCAAAAAGGCTTCTTCTCTTTCCCTTTGTGGCCAATTAATGCAGAGAGAGTCTTTTGAAATATTTCATTAGGAGTTTGGGATTGTGGTAAAATACACATTCCAAAATTCGGATTTCCAAAAGAAAACAGTGTAATGTTGCCAGTTTAGGTATAGTGTATTTCCTATTAACATATATGTGTTGCAGTTAGATCATGATTAGATTAAGTAAGTCATCTGCATCATTAATATCTGATCATAAACCTTTGCCTTGTCTTCTTAATGTTCTGGCTCGTGCTATTACCCAATAGTGATAATATGAAGAGGGCATGTTTGCATTCTTCTTGCAGTTTTATGCTATATGACCTGCGTAGTTCTGAATTTCAGCATTTCTATAGAAAGGAAGTTTGCATTTATGTTTTTAATGCAAAGAATGCACAGCATGTGTGCTTTTATGGTGGTTTTTAGTTAGTGAAAATTCCAAGAATCCATGAGATTCTAAAGATCCATGATTTTGCACTGTGTCAGATATGTGAAAATAGGAGATGCATTATCATTATAGTAAAAAAGATGGTTCAGATAATCTGATAGTAGTTTTGTAATTACTGTTGCACATCAAAAAGTTTTTTTCCCCTCAACGGTTATTCTCAGCTGCACTACTGTGTAAGTAGGTGTACAATGAAAATTATCATTTCCCCCCCCCCAAAAAAAAATTAGATGGTTGATCATTCGGTTATATCAATAGAGTAAGAAATTGAATAAAGAATCTACCACTGAATCACTTTCTTCTCTGCTGAAGACAAAGGCAGTTTGTCTTTATTCATAAAATGGTTTAGTAGGCTAAAGCTATAACCCCCCCCAAAAAGAATTAGAAAAACATTTTCTTGTTTATCACCCTAAAAATGAGCAAAAGTGAAAGTGGAATAAACAGATAATTTTTTACAAAATACTGTAGGTCTGAAATATTCTGGAATAAAGAATATAAAAGCAATTAGAGGTTGGCTGGCATCATATGGATTGTGAAAGAGTAAGATGTTGCAGTATTGGTGTGTGTGGGGAGGAAGGCTACTGTGGATGGGGCCCATCTACACAAGTCAATCAGGTGTGAACATGGGGGACATGGAAAGAGCCTCCCCAAGGAAGGAGAGGACTGTGAACACATTCAGGCACACTCTCGGCTGATCCTTCCCGTCCAGAACCATTTTTGGATTGCTTCTGACCTAAACGGAGAAGAAGGTATGAATGTGCA
The DNA here is from genome assembly GCF_051106095.1 of Pogona vitticeps. NCBI lineage: Eukaryota > Metazoa > Chordata > Lepidosauria > Squamata > Agamidae > Pogona > Pogona vitticeps. The sequence goes on along the minus strand of NC_135784.1, from coordinate 189,311,102 downwards.
TGGATATGGACTATCCTCACAGTACTCACATGAAAGGATGAAGTGGGCGAAAATGTGGTGTAGGTCCCCAACCAGATAGACCCACCCCTAATAATGTTTGGCTCCCTCTGGCTCTGCTGTCCGTTAATTTCACTTGGGAAGCATTCACAGCTTGACCCCCTGCATACAGTCTCCCCCATGTTCTGGAACCCTGGCATGGAGTAGCTTTTATGCAGAGAGATCCATAGGGATAAACTTTGCTACAAATGTGTGGATGTGAAGGGCAGGACAGGACAGGGTGGGAGGAGTCACACTTAAGCTCCCTTTTCATGGAGTTCCATTTGATGTATTCCTCTTCATTCCACTTGAAGAGCAACACATCCTTCCAGGTATCTGAATGGACTTACAGTATATACAGCATGAATGAACATTCGATTAGCTTGTCTGTACAGTATTTCTCTTTACCTCATTTTCCCTATATTTCTTCTTTGCTACACTCCCTTCATCAGCTTCTGTTTGCCACTCAAATCTTGTTTAACTTTACCTTACTTTTTCTCCCCTGTTTTGCTTTTAAATCTTTCTGGCTCCTTATCTAATCTTCTCTCTTTTTATTTGCCTTCATATTGTCCCTGGTCTCACAATATGCTCCTCTTATCTAACAGTCTCCTGTCTCTCTTGCCGTACTTTCCCCAAGGGGCTCTCAGAAGTAATTTGCAAGTAATGCCAAAATATGGTTAGCTTTAACATTATGTGAATCAACAAGCACAAGCCTGCCTCCTCATATGTATTAAGAGAAGATTTGGAAACATCTACTTCAAGCTGTAAAAACTACAGGTCCTGTTAGCCTCTAAGCTTTGGAGCCCATGGTTAATTTAAAACTATGGATAGCGAATAAGCCAGGATCGTAAACCATTATCTGCTCTCTTTTGTGTTTTCAAGCAACAATTTTAGCTAACAATATATTCGCGAAGGCTTTCACGGCTGGGATCTAATGGTTGTTGTGGGTTTTTCGGGCTCTTTGGCCGTGTTCTGAAGGTTGTTCTTCCTAACGTTTTGCCAGTCTCTGTGGCCGGCATCTTCAGAGGACAGAAGGTCACAGAGTGCTGTCCTCTGAAGATGCCGGCCACAGAGACTGGCGCAACGTTAGAAAGAACAACCTTCAGAATGCGGCCAAAGAGCCTGAAAAACCCACAACAACCAATTTTAGCTAACCACCGTCTTGTCACGTTTGAGCTAGCAGAGGACTCCCAAAAATATAAAATTCTTTATAACCACATATAGAAGTAATAGTGGAGGGGGAAAAATGAAAGCAAAAGGTTCATATAGGCTGAGACATGTAAAGTAAACCACATTTTCATGTTACAATAAAAAAAAAATGCAACTAATTCCTTGATAGTTTTTGGGCTAATTCCTTGATAGTTTTTGGGATGGTTCTGAAAATAGATTTTCTTCGAAGATGTTAATGTCTTAATTAGCAGTATAGGGCAGTGTTTCTCAAACTTTTTGAGTCCAGCCCCCTTTTATAGTAAAGCCCAGCCACGGTTGCACAAAAAGGCATTTTCAATGGGGTAAAGAAAACATATTAAAATAGTTTTTTTAAGAATAAAATTATAACCTAACATATTAAAATTAATGTAATAATATAATTAATTAGGGGGACAGATTTAATTGTAAATCTGTCTCAAACAGATAAAAATTGAGAAATAAAAAAAATACTTTGAGTTAAATTTAGTTTTTTGACTACGTAAAGTACCCTCCCTTCATGTCTCCTTCCTCCCCAAAAAAGCCACCTCAGTGAAGAGTCCCTCCCCATCAACCTCCCCCATGACCCCCCCATCCTGTTTCTTCTCCCTCTTCCTTTTGCCCCCTTTGCCTTCCTCCTCTATGACTCACGAGGGGCACAGAGGCATCTCCCCACCCTGCCCCCCTCTCCCTTCACTGTGCTCCCATTGCTGCACTTGGAAGAGCAGGAGACTCAGAGGGAGCAAAAGGTGCCACTACTGTCACAGCAACTTTTTAATCCTGCCGCCATCTTGGGCGTCGGTGTTCCCAGCATGCACTGCTAACGTGTCTCATTCAGGCCTCTTTGAGTCCAGCTAATGCTCAGGTCCAAAGGGCTGACATCAGTCCTCAAACAGTGGATGCAAAGGAGCAGAGAGACATGAGCAAGAGTTTAGAGGGGTTAGGAGTGATTTTAATGCATAAAAGGAAAACCCACCCAAAGGGGTACAGAAATAATGAAGAACTCTAAATTGCCTGCAATTCAAGTTCAGATTAAATTTATCTACCTGGGAGCCAGCACTGTGCATACCATACCATATCTGTCTGTAAAACAGCACTGTGTATACCACATTTAATATAATAAATATAAAAATAATTGCCACTAAAAATAACTGAGGGGAACCCCCCCCTAGAAAATAATTTGTGACTCCTTTGGGGGTCAAAACACCCAGATTGGGAACCTGTGGTACAGGAGCCGCTGCTCCTCATTAAACAGATTAAAAAATGCAAACAGCTGGATCAGTCTATTTCAACTGAGTGAGTATGCAGATGTATCGTAAAGTTAATAGCTTTTATTTGCCCATTCAAGACCAAACCATCCTCAGATACTTTACATGTCAGGAAGGACAGCTTGCAACAATAAGTTCTTCCTGGGAAAATCCTTTTCTTTCCCAGCTATTGTGAAGATTGCAAGAAAGCTCGGAGGCCACGTGGAGGTCTGATGAGGGAATGGCAGATGATACCACAGACCATGCTACTCAGAGGCCTGAGGCTTTGAGCCTGTGAGCAATGGTTCTACTACATTGTTGCTCTGTTTCTGACTGGGTTGTTGGAGCCACAGGTGTTCCATCGTTATTCAATTAATCTCCGTTATATAGGATACTCTATGTAACAGTATTTTAAATCCATTTTTGTATTTTCAAAAAGTATCAAAGGGGGCATCTAAACATCACAAAATATCCTTAAAATACAAGAGGAAAAGCCAAACCTTATTCTCTCCAACTACTCATTATGAGAACGGACAAAAAGAAGACCTTTAATGATTTTTTAATTTTATTTCTCTAAGAGAAGAAATAAAAAAAGAGAGAAATAAAAAAGAGAGAAATAAAATTAGATAATTTAAGCACAGCTAGATGCTTTTAGGTGTGGGGTTATTCTGTATGTACTCATTTCCTCCATCCTTTATACTCTTACATTTATTTTGCATTTTAAAAAAAACTCCTGGTCAAAAGCCCAGTGAGAGGAAACAGATGGCTTCTTTGCCTTCTACCCTGCATGGGTCATGCCTTCTTTTTTCCTACGAATTCAGATAAATGTTACACATCCCACCGGGCACTTTGATAACATCCGTCCTTCTTACCATGCATGTTTCTCCAGTCGCCATCTACATACATATAGATGTATATGGAGCATACATGGAAGCAGACTGGCTGTCCTGCTGGCAGAGATGGGCTGCCATTTCAGCACCACAGGATCATGAGCAACAGTTCACTGGAGATATATTATGATTATCTGGACATTATGATTCTGACAGTTCATGCTGCCCCCGGGGGTTCGATACAGATGCCAGGAACCTGTACAGCCCTCAGGCCTGATGGTGCTTCTGCAGCATTATACATTCCGAATGCATAAAAAATTAAGCTAGATCATATTCACTGTGTTTAAACAACAGCTGTCTTCTATTTCCTGCTATCTATTAGTTTGGGGTTTATTTGCAAGTGCTGGCTCGTTTCTGTTTCTTGTTATTGTTCCACTGAACAAAGCATGCAACAGACACGAAACAAGTAATTCTTTCACTACTGTGGATGTTATTTATCACAAACAAAGCCAACATTTACAGATGGGTTTCTGCCTTCAAATTGGATTATCACTTGAACAGAAGCTCCTTACGCCACCATTTCCCCCAAATGTTTTACACAGTGTGTCTAGAACAAGGGCAAGCTTTGTTCTCCCAAGATGTGAGGACCACGCAATTCAGTCTCTGGACCTTAGAAGAATGCACCCACATCCACACCAATAATCCTTCCTCCCCCCACCAAACATGTGAGGTTACCACAAAAAAAAAAACACCATCCCACACCCTCTAATAAAGTGCATTTTTAAATACTTCAAAATGTGTTTCAGAAGGGTGGTATGAGGGGGCTCTGGTGTGCCTGGGCCCCCTCAAAACAAGGCAACATGGTTCCCAGCCCCCCTAGACAGCAGAAGAGGAATTTTTGAGCAAAACTTTTTCCAAACAAAAATGGGGGATTCTGTGTGCTGGGAGGGTCCCTTCGCACTGCTGTATCGCTTATGAGTCACTGTTGCCCGCCTATGCGCTACCAAAATAAAACTTCTAAGTATATCTTTTTAGCATTTGTGCATCATATCCTCTAACACAAATAATGTTAATTCATCATAGATACCTTGATCCCTGCATTTCATGCATAGGCAATATTTTGGTGTGGGTGGCCATGGGCTATAGGCTATGTGTTGCCCGCGCATGACTAAAGAGACCCATACCAAAAAACAGCTGCCTGCATTTGCGTCCCTTGTTAGATGAGGAACCACGGTGGAAAGAACTGAAGGGAAACAGATTGGGGAGAGTGACTAAAAGCGCTATCTAGAGAAAACGATTAAAAAAAATTGAAGACTTTCACTCCCACATGTCAGTCATTTAACAACAACTCTGCAGCTAAGGTTTGTATCTCAATACATTTCAGTGTTCTGCTTTCAGTAGCAAGCATTTTATAACATGCCTTCCCAGTCACATTGTAGTGGATGGAACTAGTAACACAAATACCTTTTAAAACTATAACTAGGACAAGAATGATTAAAATATATGTTTCCATCCAGCATATAAACTAAGGATCTGATTTTAACTTTTTAAAGTAGAAAAAAAAAATTCAACCAGATAGAAAATGTTGACAAACAGCTCAAAACTCACAGTTCTATTGCCTTGTTCCACATGATGACATATCCAGAAAGTATGAAGGACTCAATATTTACAATGTGAGTATTTCCCCTCTCTGTTCCAACATAAAGCCATTTGCTTTGGAAAGGTAAGTGACAGAAAGTAATCCTGCATGAAGGAAAAACACAAGCCAAGTTACACTAATGCAGCTATATCACTTTTTCATGCACAGATTATATTAAACAGCAGCAGCTAAACTGGAGTTTTCCAACACATACAGAAAAAAAAAAGAGAGATTAGCATTAGAGACAACCTTGTTTCCTGAGAAATCAACAATTATCCAGCATCTTCAATCTACAAGGAAACACTAAAACAATGAAGAATTTGCATCTTCAGTTGTTGTGAAACCATTCATTTCTGCTAATGTTTTTTTGGCCATGGTCAAACAAACGTTAAGGATGGCTGGTTTAGAAAACAGGGAAAAAGAAGTGGTAGAGTATCAGGATTAGTTGCACAGATATCACTGTTTCCAAGCTGCTCAGTGTGGTTTTCATTGAGTTTTCACCTAATCTTTTAATATTCCTGCTAGACAGTCCAGGCTGAGACATGGACCAAAGTATTTAAGCTTGCCCCCCCCTCCAAATTAACTCCATCACTGTTTATATTCTAAAATAAGTAGACATAATATTTTTTCAGTCAGTCTTTAAGTGCAAAACTGAAATAGAGAATCAACCCATTTTAGTGGTGTCCAGAACCCTATTTATACTTGCATAAAGGAAATTACATGATGGTGCGACTAGACGAGGAGGCTCCCCTGCTTTGTTTTGGGCCAGTTTCAAGTTTCCTATGGCAGTTAAATTACTGCTGTTATTCACATAGAATGTTTAACTATCCGGGGCAATCTGGGGGACAGTCCATACTGCACATCAAATAGCTACAATTCTCAGTGGGTTCGCTGGTTTCCCACCCTTGGCACGGTCCTCTTCCACACAGTTTTTGTTTAAAAACTTTTTTGGCAAGTGACATAGTGCTAAATTGTTATAACAAGTCAAGAAACTGCAGTGCTTATCTTACTGTCTTACTATAATGCTATCACTACACTGGAAAAACATAGCAAAATAATTGTTCAAATGACGGACAATAAGCATTGTACCAGCACATCTTTCAGCAGAGCATGGTATGCTGGGGGGGGGGAGATAACATGCCCAACAATTAAGTGCCTTTCGTTTCCCTTCCAAGCATTTTTTTTAAATTATAGGAAGCATATTCTCTTTCTAAATATTCCTGCAGATTTATCAGATTTTAACACTTAGAACTGCATTTAGTATTGCATTTATCATCTCTCAGCATAATATCCCTGCAAAATTCATTTAGTTTGTAATCATCTCGTTCACAAAGTATAACTGTGAACTGTCGTTTGCATGCCTATTGTGATCTTCAGAGTTTTGAGCCTTCCTTTAATGAATACAAATCTCCCATTTGAATCTAGCAAGCGCTTCTGACTGATGAGTAATACTACCTCTCTCATCTTTGGTGTCCCTATGCACTATACTAAGCTTTGAAGTACGTATGCTTCAAAAGTTTCTTTATTTTCTTTTATGATATGTCTCCTGTCCTAAGATCCATTTCTTGTAACTCTCCTAACACTGTATTGTTATTTGTTTATTACTTTGCAAATTTCTGTTAGTTCTTTGGTGAATGCTGTGATTATTTTTGCCTCATACTGAATGAGTACTATGAAAGAGAATCTCCATCAATATTTATTTCTGTAGTAAAAATTTGACTTAATTATGTTTTTCGAGGTTTTCTAGGTTAAGATCTTGAAACAATATGGTTTTCTTATACAGTAGTTGCACTTTTTCCACTGCATTTAAATCAATGAACACTTGGGTCTTTTTCTGAAAAGCTGATGTTGTCTATGGAATGATTTCGATTTGGAAGTCATGCATGATGTCTTGTCTGGTCTGGTTCAGGTCAAGGCCTAGATAAATGTCATGCAGCCATTGCATCTGAAGGGCTGCTGTCTTCCTTCATCTTGTCCTTACTTCTCTGAGTCTTAAATTTCTATATACATTCCTGTTTTCCAGATCATAAACTCTGGTTTGTAATTCTTCAGCTTTATTTTTGCTTTGTTTTTTTAGGTCCTCCATTATGCTTTCGTTATCTAAGCTGAGGTCTAAAACAGTGGTTCTTAACCTTTGTTCGTCGTTGTTTTGTCATTTAGTCGTTTAGTCGTGTCCGACTCTTCGTGACCCCATGGACCAGAGCACGCCAGGCCCTCCTATCTTCCACTGCCTCCCGGAGTTTGGTCAAATTCATGTTGGTCGCTTCGATGACACTGTCCATCCATCTCATCTTCTGTTGTCCCCTTCTCCTCTTGCCTTCACACTTTCCCAACATCAGAGTCTCTTCCAGGGAGTCTTCTCTTCTCATGAGATGGCCAAAGTACTGGAGCCTCAGCTTCAGGATCTGTCCTTCCAGTGAGCACTCAGGATTGATTTCCTTTAGAATGGATAGGTTTGTTCTCCTTGCAGTCCAGGGGACTCTCAAGAGCCTCCTCTAGCACCACAATAACCTTTGTTACTTGGATGTTTTTGAACTGCAACTCCCAGAAACCCCAGTCAGCACAACTGGTGGTGAAGGCTTCTGGGAGTTGCAGTCCAAAACTCCTGAGTAACCCAAGGTTAAGAACCAGTGGTCTAAACATCACTTGTTCTTTCTTTGTTGGTCAGTTTCTCCACTATAACTGTCAGGTTTTGAGCTAGAACTTCAGCTCAGCTACCCAGTCCTCCTTAAAACAGAACCTAAGCTGTTGGAGTAAGTCTTTCATAGATTCCTCAAAGTTCCTCTTATTGCTACACCTGCTTGTTTTACTCCTTCTGTGTTTCTACGCATTATGTACTCAGCATTTGTCTCCATGCTTTTTCTGATGTCTCTTTCCAGCCTCTATTTCACTGTACATTTCATTCCTCTCTTGAAATACATGACTGGATTATCCTTTTCTGCTTTTTGTGTCATTTTAGATGTTACACCTTGTTAGAGAATTGCAGAGAGATTCACTTATGCTACCAAATTGTTTGACAGGTAGCTACACCCTCTGCCTTTTGCTTATAAAGATCCTAACAAGGTCCATTTAGATACATGTGCATAATTGGGCATGTATGTAGATGAGGACATACTGTAGCCGTGCCCACTGAAGGTACAACGCACGCCTCACCCCATCAATATCCTCCAAGGTGTTTTAACATCATAGATAACCCTTGAGGAATCCTGCAGGCTAAAAACATTGTTCTCCTTTGAGGTTCTGTTTATATGCAATGAATGCATTGCCTTGGTAACTAAAGTCAGAATGAGTAGGAAATTAGTTGTGTGGGAAGGAGTCTGCTAGAAGCACAGAAGCTCATCATTGTCACCGAACTTCGCAGAAGACCATGCCCAGATTAATGAAGATGTTGACAAAGGCATGACACGAAATGCTGAGCTATTAGAGGCAAAAGAGCAAGAAATGTACAGGGCCATGTTGTACTTTCATATGTGTATGGGGCTGGGCACAGGTTAGCTCTTTATAAGACAATTAATTTATTCACTAATAACCAGTTGCTGGCTTGTGTGCATCACAAAATATTTCAGGCAAAAGAGACATGACAATAGCATAAGCAGTTTGCCAGAATGTGGGTTGAGCTGATTTCCTATCAAGGAGGGAGCTGGATGGGACAGCATTTTAAAACAGGGTTTAGGAATGTGTGGCCCTTCAGATGGTGTGGGACTGCATCTCCCATTAGCCCTACATAACATAGTTCGTGGTAAGTGATCACGGCAGATGCAGTCCAACAACATCTGAAGGGCTGCATATTCCCCTGAAAAGTTTTCGTTCCAGCAGTTTGGAGCCCAAGAGATGTGCTACTGGAAGGGAAGTCACAAATCAGGCGTGATTCAGCATCCTGTTCCTCCGCACCCATCCTATGTTTTAAATTGCCCAGTTCATCCCATACCCTGCTTGATATGTGTTATGTGCCGGACGTATGTAGTTTGCCTTTTAGTTACAATCTCTGATGAGAGTGGCGAGGAATAATGCCTCTGGTTTCATTCTAAGCTTCAGATATGTTCATGCACTGCTCAATAGCTCAGTGGTTTAGGTCTCTGGCTGCAGAGCCAAAGGTTGGGAGCTGACTTTCCCCTTGTGCCTCCTTGACAGGGGCCAGACTTGATGATCCAGAGGGTCCGTCCCTTCCAGATCTGCATTTCTAAGATCTTTCTTAAGATTATTATTTTGAGATAATTTCATGCTAAAGCCATTCAGGCTAGCGTGTGTCCATTTGCAAGGACACGCTGCTTCTAGATATAAATATAAATTCTATGTATATTTCAAAGCAAACTAAACCAAGTTACTGTCAGAGCTTGGAAGATGTAGGTTGGTGTCTTGCTACATAAATGCCAAACACAAGTGAAATTGCATCCATATATCTCCTATTCCAGCAGACTTCCTGTAGCATGACCAATCTCAGAATCAGTGTGAGAACCTGAACTCAACGGGGAGCCTTCTAGAGCAGTGGTCCCCAACCTTGGGCCTCCAGATGTTCTTGGACTACAACTCCCGGAAGCCTTCACCACTACCTCTACTGGCCAGGATTTCTGGGAGATGAAGTCCAAGAGCATCTGGAGGCCCAAGGTTGGGGACCACTGTTCTAGAGCACTGGGGATGCTTACAAAATTTCCTTTCCATGCCGCGTATAGGCAACAGAGTTACAGTTTTATACTGTATTGCAAGTCTGAAAACTCCCCAGCCGACATGCCCAACCTTTTCCCTTTTCTCTTCATACAACTGCTAGACAAAACAGACAAAGGTGACCCATACACACGCTCCAAGGGTATGGTTTGGAAAAACAACAATACCTAAAAGTGCCATAGGGATCTGCAAATGAGAGGGACATGCTCAATTAGGACTAACCCTTCATTCTTTCCCCCATCAAGAAAAAAAACAGCCAGAGATGGCAGTGATTTTTGCACTGAAACACACAGCAGGAGAATGAAGAGAATCAAGCTCCTCCCTTCCCTAATATTCCTGCTTTCGAGCCAGTAGCCTCCTGCAGCTGCTTTGCAATAAACAACAGGTTTGTACATCCGCTAAATACGATGTAATCCAGCAATTAGGACTACTTCAAAACTCAGATGCTGCAGTACATGGTTTTGAGAGTTACTTCGCCCCTCCTCCTGCTTTGCCTCCTCAATAATGACAAAGAGAAATGATGTCAGTGTGAGGGAGCCATGGCCAGACTGTACTTGAGCTCTGTACATAAACTGTTTAAGATCATTTGCACCAGTATAATTAAGTAGGTCCATGGGTGTCTGGGAGGGAGGCAAAAGGAGGAATCCTAGACTGATTTATTAATCTAATGAATGCAGAGTTGACAGAGGATGTTGCAGTGGCACGCACACCATGCTGCTGAATCATGCTACGTAACATACCACTACACAGGCCCCTTCCCCAGCCAACACACACAAAGATCCCCTGCAGACACTGCTTGAGTTAGACGGCAGCATCCAGCAGTAAGAGCAACAGAAGGAAGGGTAAGGTTAAATCTGAAAATGTGTCATATCTTACCGTTCTCGATTAAATTTCAGAGAATGGAGAATTGCTGGCCGTTTCTGCCGCAGATTCCACAAATGAAGCATGTCATCTGAACTGGCACTGACCAAAGCACCCTATTGGGATGACAGGAAAGTGGCATACCAAGTGAGACTACCGCCTTACGGTCTTTGTTGCACTTCAAGAAGCTGATTGGAGCATCCGTGTTACTTCTTGGGACAATTCTTCTAGACCTCATGGGGATTTGGGGCCTATTCCACATGCCACCTTTTGGAACATTCTAGAACTAGGTCAGCGTTTTGGTGGAGGCACCCTCTCCACTTTTCAGTTCTGTTCCTTTTGGCCACTCACTCCATCAGCACCTCCATTAGAGATTTTTTTTTAATGCTTTTCCCTTCAAAACTTGAGCTTTCAAAATAATAATAATGTGATGTCATTTCCCCTTTTAATTGTTATAATGATTTATTAGGTTTCTTTTTTTAGTGGTCTCTTCAAAATGGTAAATTCATATTACTCCATTTTATGGCTGTGTTGACTATTTCTGAAGACAGTGGCGTTTGCTTGCGAGTAAATATTAATCAGATGGCACTGCACAGATATAAGTATATAATAGATAATAACTTCTATTTTAAGCATTTCCCCAAGACTAACTTGTGCAGTTATTTACATGGTGGCATGCATAAGTTGTCTGTAGTTGGATGACAGGTGTCTTCTCCCTCAAAAAACCGAACACGATAAACATGCCTGTCCTCAGTTTGCTGTGGGTTCAGCCCCCAGGTGTTACAAACCCAGACCTACTGGGATATGTCACACAGTTACACTAAGCTGCCACCAACCATTCCCTATAAGAAGTCACACAGACCAGGGATGGATTTTTAAACAATAAAAAGAATAAGGTTTATTTAAATACCCACAGGGTAATTAAAACAATCAGGTGAATAAGACAAAGTAACGTGGCTTATATTGACTCATACAAGCATACAGTTTGGTTCACCCAGAACCTTAACTTAAAGCCCAGACCCTGAACCTATCAGTTCTGGCTAACCAACAGACACCTGAACCTATCAGGTTGGTACTCTGACACACAGTAGTACCCTGTCTGACACACAGACTCCCACACCAACTCCTTCTTCCCAGCTGCTGCTTCGTCTGCTTAGCTTCTCCACACACGCATCACATATTTATACAGTACAGCCCCTCCTCCTGATGTCCCGCCTTCCACTCCCCATAGGATGGAACTTTCCCTCCAAACCCATGACAGACAGGTAACATCAGTGCTGTATGTAACACCTCCCCTCTTTAAAAGTTGTTTTGTAGGGGGAAAGCTAACGTGCTTTTCACCAAAAAAACAACCTGAATAAAACATACAACAACAGTTATACATTCAATATTATACATACTCATACTTACACTCTAAGTTAACCATAGCAATTAGGCATTTAAACATTTACCATATACATTACATCAATTTACCTTTATTCATACAAACCCAAATTCAAAACCAGGTACATTTAACTTTTTGTTCACCAAAATATACACTTAGTCCATGTTTTTTCGCCGTCTTCATTCTTCAGGTCTTCTTGATAAGGCGTCAGCAACACAGTTCACTGACCCTCTGACCACCTTCACTTCAAAGTCATAGTCCTGTAGGTTTAAAGCCCACCTCATAAGTTTGCTATTGTGGGTTTTCATTGTCTTTAACCATTGCAATGGTGAATGGTCAGTACACAGAATAAAATGTCTTCCCCAGATGTAAGGCTTGGCCTTCTGGATCGCGTAGACTATGGCCAAACACTCCTTCTCCACGGTTGCCAAATGTCTCTCACCTTTTTGAAGTTTCCTACTCAGGTAGGACACTGGATGCTGGTCACCATTCTCATCCTCCTGGCACAGAACTGCTCCTACCCCGCTGTTAGACGCATCGGTGTAGATGATGAACTCCCGGTCGAAGTCTGGAGCACGCAGCACAGGATAGTTGATTAACGCCTCCTTCAACCTCTGGAACGCCGCCTCACAGTCGCCGGTCCATGGGATGTGGTCATCAGCCTTCTTCCTCGTCAGATCGGTCAGCGGAGCCGCAATCTCGCTAAACCTCGGGATGAACTTTCTGTAGTAGCCCACCAACCCAAGAAATGATTTGACTTTTTTCTTGGTGTTGGGTCTAGGCCAATCACGAACAGCTTCTATTTTGGCCTCCAGGGGTTTTATCATTCCTCCCCCTACCATGTGACCCAAGTATTTTATTTCTGGGCTACCCAGCTGACACTTGCTGGCCTTTACTGTTAGCCCTGCTGCACTTAACCTCTGCAGCACTAACTCCAGGTGTATCAGGTGATCTTCCCAGGTATTACTGAAGATCCCTATGTCGTCAATGTAGGCCACTGTAAAGTCACTGAGCCCTGCCAAGGTCTGGTCCATCAGCCTTTGGAATGTGGCTGGTGCATTTCTGAGACCAAAGCTCAGGACTCGAAACTCATAGAGACCAAAAGGGCTGCAAAAGGCAGTCTTTTCTTGATCCCTGGGATCAATTCTTAATTGCCAATATCCCTTTACCAGGTCCAATGATGAGATGAACCGACAACCCCCTATGGTTTCAATCAGGTTGTCTAACCTGGGCATTGGGTAGGCATCAGGAGTGGTTACACGGTTTAATTTCCTGTAATCGACACAAAACCTAATGCTCCCATCAGGCTTGTCCACAAGGACTATCGGAGAAGACCAAGGACTAGAAGAGGGGACGATTATGTTCTCCCTCAGCATCTCGTCCAGCTCCTTCCGCACCTTGTCCCTATAGGGTCCCGTTACTCGGTATGGGGATACTGCCTGCGGGGGTGCATCTCCTGTGTGGATCCGATGCATCACTCCCTTCACTATCCCCGGCTTGTTGGAAAACACCTGTTGATATTGACTAAGCAGCATTTTTAGTTCTTGCTGCTGGTCTTGGGTGAGTGCAGGACTGATCTTTACCTCCTCTGGGTTGTATTTTACTTCCCCTCTACCCTCCCAGAATGGTAATTCAGCTTCCTCACTCTCAGCTGCTTTTATCGCGAATAAAACCCTCTGTTCCCCTCTGTAGTAGGGTTTTAGGGCATTCACATGAACCACCCTCCTTGCTTGGTTCTCCTCCTGCTCTATTAGGTAGTTCAGGTCTGACATCTTGGAAATGACCCTGTATGGTCCTGCCCATTTGAGCTGCAGTTTATTCTCTCTGCAGGGCCTAAGCCAAAGCACTTCCTCCCCTGGGTCAAAGTGCCTCTCTCTAGCTTTGTGGTCATACCATGTTTTCTGTCTGACCTTCTGAGCTTGCAGGTTTTCTGCTGCCAGCTCTAGATTTCTCCTTAGGTCATTCATCAAGGTGTCTATGTATGTCACAACGTCTTGTGGGTCATCCTGGGTGATCTGCTCCCAATTTTGTTTGATCAAATCAAGGGGCTCTTTCACCCCTAAGTGTGCAGCAAACATGTCAGAGTGACCCCTTTGTAAGATCATGGGGCGATACTTTTCAGGTACCACCAGCTGACTTCTGATCCCATCTCCCCCTTTTGAGATATTCCTCAGGGTTTCTCTATATAAAATCCCCTTTTCCTCCAGAAATCTCACTGGGGTTTCAGGTGTTAGCTGGGCGTCAGTCACCTGTTCAAAACACTTTTGGAGAGTGGCGTCTGCCTTTTGCTCCTGTCCAAATCTGCTGTCTGTGGTTAAGGTTTCCACCACAGCTTCTGAACTCCCCTCTGCTTCCGTCTCTGGCTCATCATTACCCCCCTGAACTGTCCCCGTGGTGGCTTGTGAGCGTGTAATCACTAGCACCCGTTTCACATGTTCAGCCAGGTCATTTCCCACGAGCACGGCTGCTGGCAGAGTCGATGAAATCGCTAGCCGCCAATCTCCCCTCCAGCCTTGAAAGTTGACAGGTACCTCTGGTACTGGCAGAGAGATTACCTGCCCCTCAATCCCTGCCACCTTCATGCTCTCATTTGGGATTATAAACTCCCTAGGGATGATATCTGGATGGCACAGGGTTACCTGGGAACAAGTGTCCCGCAGCCCCCTATACTGACGGTCAAGTATTCCTACGTCCACCCCGGCTGTCTCAAACAACTGAGAATCTGTTTTTATCAGCAAGCAGCGCTTTACCTCTATAAGAGGACCATTTTCCTCAGCCTGATCAGCAGAGGTAGCTGTTCCAGACTGAGTAGCCATGGCAACAGGCTCCCTCAGTGACACTGAGCCTTGCTCTTTCTGGACACAGAACACAGCTTTTGGCTTGGTCCCACTAGAATTCTGAGGCACCATTCCTTTTAGCTGCTTCAATTTCTCACACTCTGAGATTAGATGACCCTTTCCCTGACAGAAATAACATTTTCTGGTGTATTTTGATTCTCTCTCCTCTTGTTTGGGTTTTCCCTCCAAATTCTGAGGTCTTAGTTTCATGTCTGAGGGCTTCCCTTCACCATGGGCCCCTCCCCCTTGCTGGCTTTTCCCTGGTCCCTGAGAGTACTTGCTGTAGGCTTCTTTGGGTTTACCCACAGATTTCCCCTCACCCAAGGGCTTTCTTATTTGGGAAATAAAATCTGCGATCTCTGCGGCTGCTGCCACAGATTTCGGTTTCCTTTCCCTCACCTGGAATTTCAATTCCCCATGCAGGACTGAATAGAACTGTTCCAGCGCTATCAAGTCTTTAAGCTGCTCATAGGTCTCTGTTCCCTCCTGCGATAGCCATTTCTCAAGCAGCCTCACCAATTGGGCCCCCACTTGGGTAAAAGTCTGTTCTGGTTTTTTTGGTGAGGGACCTGAATCTTTGTCTCAGCTGCTCTGCATTTATCCCATGTCTGGCAAAGACCAGTTTTTTAAACTCTGCAAAATCTTTCATCAGTTCCTCAGGCATCTCGGCATAAACCTCAGCCAGGCTACCACTGATTAAAGACCGCATGATGGTCATCTTCTCAGTTTCCCTCACTGAGAAGTCCACAAACGCTCTTTCCACCAAGGAAAAGAACACCTCAGGACAATCTCCCTTGTGGTACACAGGGAATTTCTTCAGGTCAGCCTTAGACAATTGGCCTCCCTCAGAATCCCTATTATTATTATTGTTCTGGTTCATCAGTTCCAATCTCTTTAATTCAAACGCCATTCTCTCTCTCTCCAATCTTTCCTGCATTTCAAATTGCCTCATCCTCAGTTCATGCTGTTGGACTAGGATCAATTTTCTGAGTTCTGGGTTCTGCTCTCCTGTGCTGTCACCCTGCACTGAGCCAAATTCATCCTCAGAACCTTGGTCAATCTGGGGGTCTTTCACTTCACTCATGTCTGCTGTCTGGCTTCGAGTCAAGGGCATAATCCCCCCTCAGAACAGGCTGCTTTAAAAAGTCAAGCCTCAAAATAAAACGACCACTTTTTTCCTTCTTGCCTCAGAACCAGCTTGCCCTAGAGACTGCTGCTGTTCTTCAGCACTAAAGTTGCAACAGTATCGAGTCAGAGCCTACCCCCCTCTGCTGGGCCTCTCAGCTGGCAAGCTAGCTCACTGTTGCTACGCAGTTTTGCCTCAGCTTTTTCCCGCCAAAACTAGGCTGCCTCAGAGCACCTTAATCTAAGTCTCCCCAGTTGGCACGTTCTTCTACTAGCGCACCTCCCCGTGAGGTACACCTAGAAGATTACCTACGCGCCTCAGACTGTCCCTGACTAGACCCCCCTTGCTCTGGGCACACTTGCCAAGGCTTTGCTGGACCACTGGACAACTGGACCAGTCGTATCCCACACGCTGGACACCAATCAATGTTACAAACCCAGACCTACTGGGATATGTCACACAGTTACACTAAGCTGCCACCAACCATTCCCTATAAGAAGTCACACAGACCAGGGATGGATTTTTAAACAATAAAAAGAATAAGGTTTATTTAAATACCCACAGGGTAATTAAAACAATCAGGTGAATAAGACAAAGTAACGTGGCTTATATTGACTCATACAAGCATACAGTTTGGTTCACCCAGAACCTTAACTTAAAGCCCAGACCCTGAACCTATCAGTTCTGGCTAACCAACAGACACCTGAACCTATCAGGTTGGTACTCTGACACACAGTAGTACCCTGTCTGACACACAGACTCCCACACCAACTCCTTCTTCCCAGCTGCTGCTTCGTCTGCTTAGCTTCTCCACACACGCATCACATATTTATACAGTACAGCCCCTCCTCCTGATGTCCCGCCTTCCACTCCCCATAGGATGGAACTTTCCCTCCAAACCCATGACAGACAGGTAACATCAGTGCTGTATGTAACACCAGGTTCCTTTTTTGCTTTTGCATATCAGGTATGTAGCAACAAACAGAGAATCAAGGATCGGAGAAATGCCTGCCACAAGAGGTCACTTGCTGCTGAAGCTCTCTTGATGCCCGAGTTAGGAAGCACGGCACATCCTCGCATTTTGACAAGATTGCAGCACCAGGCGCCCCCTGGAGTGTTGGTAAGCCAACCACCCCACCTTAACCGAGAAGGAGGCACTTAGACACACAAAGAAAGAGAAGGCAACAACACATTCCAAGCCTTCCTCATCATGAAAGGAAGTGGAAGGTATGGCAAAGATGGAGCAAGCTGTCATGCTGGTACCAGTAACTCCACATGCCACAAGAGCAGAATTAGGAGGTGGCAAAGTGGGAGAGCATTAGGTGTACCTAGAACTGACTGTTATGGTTCCAAAGCACTGTGGGAAGTTGTTTTCTATTTCCTCAGAGGTCCTCAGAGCTTGGTATTTAAAAAAAGAGAAAAAAATCTGGAGACCTGCATGTAGTAACAAAAATTCTCCAAAGCAACAAGGCTGTCTTGGGGTAGTGGCAGGAGGAGCACTACATTTGCTGCTTCCTCTAGTCTGCCGTCTCATTGATGTATATTAAGAGTGAAGTCAAGCATGAGGCTAAAAGGGATGTACTCCAGCATCTTCCATTATAAAGGTTTCTAAAACTGTTTAACACCACTTTTGGAAGAAGTAAAAAATGACCATCTACACAGATTACTTTATGTTAATACACCCTTTTTTTTTTTTTTAAATAGGAGAAGTTTCTGGATGTAAAATAACTGTAATGAAGGCTAGATTTATATAAGGCATCATTTAAATAAAACACTTCTAGAAATTCTAAATTTACTTCAAATGTAAGGGTCTCTGAAGCTTGAATGATATTCTGACATATTTTTAAGAAAAGTCAGTAAAGATTTGTTTTGGACCAGTTCTGAAAACGATACAATTAGATTTCCAAATATGAAAGAATTTTAAGATACCATAAGCTATGATTATACTTATTCAAATGAGTATAATTCTGGGAATTCATATTTTTGTCACCTCACTCCTTGAAACTGGGAATACAACAAAAAATGGATGGAGAATTTTCAGTCAACTGGGAAGAGACAGAGTTCATATGGAAACTCAAATAAAAACATGAAGTTTCATGCCCTGAACACACATGAGTATTTGTGAACTTTCTTTCTTTCTTTCTTTCTTTCTTTCTTTCTTTCTTTCTTTCTTTCTTTCTTTCTTTCTTTCTTTCTTTCTTTCTTTCTTTCTTTCTTTCTTTCTTTCTTTCTTTCTTTCTTTCTTTCTTTCTTTTCTTTTCTTTTCTTTTCTTTTCTTTTCTTTTCTTTTTTGCATAGAAACCCTAAGAATCCCTTCAGGACTCAAAACCCTAACAATAATCATTCCTGCCATCTGTGAATGGAGATGGACACATGTAACACCCCACTCACATAAGGAAGGAAAGAGAAGAACATGCCATATAAAGGAAAATTACTGTGATTGCCTCCTCCCCATATAGAATTACAGAATAGAGGTGGAAGGGTCTATAAGGCCATCAGGTCCAGGGCCCTGATCAATGCAGGAATCCAAATCAAAATCGATCTGACAGAGGGCTGTTGAATTTTCTCTTGAATTCCTCCAGCACTGGAGCAGCTTCAGTAGATTGACCCTGGTTTCTAGTGCTGCATGAGTTCTCTTTAGCCACTTCATCCACATTATGCAAGATTTTATAAATCACAATCATATCTTTACGCCTACTAAAATGTTCTAAACATAGTGATTTTTCACTGAGGGAGGGATTTCAGCTTCCATACCATTTCAGTTGCCCCTCTCTGCACAATTTTTAGTCCTACAGTGTCCATTTTCAGATAACACAACCAGCAGTTATACACATTTTCCCAACTGTGGCTGCACCCAGTGGCAGCTTATGGACTACGTTGGACGCGGAACCCAAAACAGTTCAGGAAATGCGTTCCCTAGTCCACAGGCCAGAAGCAGGGGTGCTGTAGATTTGTGTAGCTATAGCCTTACCTCATTAATTAAAAACTGAAGCTGCAGAACTGCAGCACCACTTTCATGTTCACAGTAACAGTCAACACCCGGTCTGCCCAATCTGTTAAGAGTCAAAGTTAAGGATTAGTCTGCCTAGGTTAACACCTGAAATATAATAATAATAAAAACATAATCCACAATCAACCATTGTTTTTACCACTTAGAAAACATTAATATGAAAGCAGGCCATAAAAACAAATAGAGATAGGTCAATAATAACTGAAGAAGTAACTTATGCATATGGTTAGCATACTGATTTGGAGAGGAAAATTGGCAAAAGCTAACAGAACTTGGAATTAAATAGTTCACTGTATCCTCTCTCCCTAACAACACTGCTCCTTGTCACATTGCTGGCCAGCTATGATTTTAAATCATATTTAAGGCTTTAAGAAGCAAAGAATATACTTGTTCAGGGACATTACGACAGCCCATGAAGTCCCAATTAATCATTCATAATGGTAACTTAAAATTCAATTACTTCTAAAGATCCAAACTTCAGCAGCTAACAAAGCATTGCTCACTCACTGCTGTATTTCAGCAGTCTGAAGCACCAGCATTAACCAACTGGCTACACAGATTTTGAGATTTTATAATTATGAACAGATTAATTGGACAACGTCTTAGCCAAATGACTTAAATTAAGAGGTAACCAACAAACCTATAAGAACGACAAATACTACAAACACAAGATAAACTTCCTAAAAAAATTGCTCCTAAAATTCTTAATTGCTTTCTTATTACATTTTCTTTGTCTTTTCTAGCACACATTCCAATCCAAACCTAAGACAAATTGTTTTAATCTGATTTTGTGATATACCTCAGGTGTTCCTTGAATATTTTAAAAGGATCTGATAAAGAAGATTTACTTCCATCTCCAGGATATTATCTTCATGTCTCTGCCTTTTTAGAAAGGTAACTTGTTAAAGCAATCCCATGGTTCTGCAATACCTGAAAGTGTCTGTGCAGTGCTAGGGTAACAGCACTCAGTTTTAGGGGGCTATCTTTTTACATGAGTCTTGCCAACACAAGGCTCTTTGCAAAGGTCTGCAATTTTAGATCAAGTCACAAAAGCCACAACAACAGCATGAACACGCACATCAAAACTGGATGCTATGAAAAATATATAGCCCTGAGTTCCATGCACCAGCAAGGTGCCATAGCAGGAGTTGCTTTCAGAAATGTTCTATGGATTTTCTGTAACTCAAAATCTGTCAAAACTTATATCTTATCACATCACCACTGCCCCATAGAATCCATAGAACATTATCTTTCATATAATAGTGCACAAGGGAGGCAGTTTAAAGGCAAAATATTTTAAGGCTCTAAAATAAAAAGATAGGTACAAATATATAACACCACACCAAAGATAGGTTATTTAATTGCTGCTGCTACACACATGTATCTATTGAAATTTGGTAACCTCAATAAAAGGAAGTAAGGGCCTAATTCCTCCGGCAGGAACATAGGAGCTTCTAAATCAAATAGGGGTCACATGTCAAAACTGTATATTATACACTCCCAGAGAACTTAAAAGAAAAAAATTCTAACACATCTACACTGCATATAAGAACATGTGACAGTTAGTGGCCGGTCAATGACATGTGTATGCATTAATCACAGGCTGGCTGTGACTCTATATCAACAGATATATGCTTCTATATCAACAGAAGATGGAAGGAGCCAATGCGCTATGATGCTATCCTGCTCTTCTACCTCCCATATACACACAGGTGCAAACTGCCAGATACCTTAGCTCAGCACCTCCAGGGTTGCCAAGACACTCAGACGCCATTTCGGGCAGCACAAATCTGAGCACTGCACATTTCTCAGTCAATCCCACCTCTTTTCCAGTAGAATCCCACACAAAGCAGGAAAGATTGGCAGCTCAGTAAGACACCCAGCTGTTCTGCAACAGACATGGGCAGAGGCAGGCATTAAAAGACAGAAGGCTCTGGGACAAGGATTGTATCCCCAGGCTGAGAATAAGACCCATATAAGAAGGAGTTTTGCCTAGAAGGAGCAGAAGCAAAGGGAAACAACAAAAACAAACCCAACTAGAAAAGAATCCTTGTTAGGTCATCATGAAATCATGTGTATAATGTGAGGGAGGGAGTTCTGTACGGAGGGGTATTTCCCTCTAGTTCTTCATGCCTTAAGAGCCAAGCTGAAGCCCTCACTCAACATCTGAGAATTCAAAGAGACATAGGACACAGACATAGGGCCACTAGCCCACTGAGATAACCAACAACCTCTCATACGATTGCCCTGCTTTTTTTTTGCATTCACCTCTTCTTCTGCTTCTCTTCCTGTGCAGATCTCCTCATCTTTCCTCCTACTTCATACCCCTTGTGCTAATCAAAACTGTGGTGCTATAATAGCAGCAATCGGGGACAACATGCTATGCAGAGGCGTCTCCCTTTCCCTTGGAGCCTAAATGGAAATAATGTGGAGTAGGAGTAGACCTTGATCTGAGAGTAGAGTGGTGAACCCCCCTTTCAGATTCCGCCCCACCATGTAAGACTCATACTGCAAACAGCCACGATGAATGACAGATATGGAGGAGGTGGACTCTTCTAGATCCACTGATCACAGAAAACTTACCTGGAATGCTAAGAAAACAAAGAGTCCTATGGTAGCTTAAAGACTAATTCATTTAATGGATAGTTTTATTAGACTAACCCCAAAGCACAAAAAACTGCAACCTTTCAACAGAGCACTGTCTTCATCAGGTAAGAATTTAGAAAAAGCCTCAAGCAAGGTAATGGGAACAAAAGACAGTGGCTTCTGCCCATCCTGCTTACTTCCTACATCTTGCCTTGGGGAAGACAACATTTCTCTGAAAGGTTGCATTTTTAAGTGCTTTTGCTCACCTCCTTTTTGTACCCTTTGCATTGCCTTGGTAAAAAATTTGGAGTTTGTACTTTACCAATGTGGCTCTCCCTGCATATATTTTATTTAGCAGAATTTTGTGGAACACAACCCTTTTTCATTTCCGATGCAACGAGTGCAGTCTCACTAGGCAGACACCAAGGTTGCACTCCATGCATCTGATGATGTTGGCTGCAGTTCAGAAAAGCCTATGCCAAATAAAAACATGTTAATCTTAAAGGTGCCACAGACTCTTTGTTTTCAGTAGAACAGACTAATACGGCACCTCTTGAAGCCCTAAGTCCCGTCTAGCCATCATAGTAGGACCATACGTTTGCTCTTTCACTGATTCATGGTAAGGCTTTCATCAACCAATGAAGCCAGTGACTAAACCTTCCTCATCTTTCCTGCCAAACAGTTACCCTGGCAACCTGTAATTTATGATGTTTCCTGCCAAAGGTTTCATATGAATTAATGCAGTATGAGATCTCTTGTAGGTTCCAGTATGTAACAGAACAAAGAAACTGATAGGTATTTATTCATAGTAACCTTGTAATTCACGGGATGGAGACTGGAAGAAACACAGTCAGAATGTTAGTTCCTCAACATGTGCTTCGGGTTTCTACAATTGCTGCACCAGACGTGAGGCAGATGGCTGCATAATCTACCCCAAAATATGGTGCATCTTCAAAGCTGGAGGATATTATGTTGACTTTGAGTGTAGTAGAAGCAAGCAAGTGCATCTGTACTACACTTTGCTAACTTAAGTATATATTTACAATGTTGGTTCCATTTAAGGCTGGACTAAAAATAGAATATGAAATATTTAAATGATTTAACCCATTCAGAGGTGTTTCTCTTTAAACCTTAATGGAACCTTTCCCAAGACTGACAATTTAGTGAATTTCAAAGGGGTTCACAAATTTATAACGTGCTTCTCCTCCTCTCCCCACCCCAAGCTCCAGACAAATTCTGTTTATGCTGCACCTTTTCTGGGTTTATTCTGCGTGGGTATGGAAGAGAACTGATGGACTGGAGTGATGTTTGTTCTGCTGATAAATGACCAAAACAGTCAGGGAGTAGGAAAGCACACAAAGCCGGGTGATAATGAATTTATCCAGCCCCACGGAAATAGCAAACTATATAAATTATTTAAATTGTATTGAATCTGACCAAAGAAGTATAAGGAGAAAAACAAAATGCATGGAAAAAAAAGTAAAACGCAGGCATCGTTGTCACTCTGTTTTGCCCAACAGCAAAGGATACATGCGAATGGCACCTGTTCTTGTCCCAATAGCCAGAATTTTCTGAACTGGGTCAAAAGCTAAGGCAGTGGGCAGATATGGAAACCCATGGCGAACAGTCTGCAAGAGAAAACATAATCCTGATTGATGGAGGATAATTGTAGTAATAATTTAGCTAACATATATGTTTTATAGTCTGACTAACCCAATTGATTAATAGACCACCAACAGAATCAAGATACGTTGATTAATCGAGTAACAGTCTAGATGAACAAGATGAATTCATATATTTTTACCTACTGCAGTTCCTCAGTAGAAATCTCCTTAGCATCAGAAATTTTAACGATCTTGAAGGACAGATGAGTTAAAATGAAACCAAAAGAAAACCTACAGCAGCAGAAAGTCTGGAAGAACTTGAAAAGGACAGGAGACCCATCAACAACAGGGCTTTCTGTAGAGTTGAATGGGAATCCTGAGGTGTTGAAGCAAATGCATTCGTCATCAGCCCCAGCCAACACTGCTAATGCTGAGGGGAGCTCCACTCCAACAGCATCAGGAGAGCAACACATGCCCCCATCCTTGAGTTTAAAGGGTCTCAAGCATCCGGGCCGCCAAGCAGAGTAGCACAGAGAGCACAGACAGAGTTCTGACTCCTGTCCTCTGAAGATGCCGGCCACAGAGACTGGCGAAATGATAGGAAGAAAAACCTCCAGAACACGGCCAGACAGCCCAAAAAACCTACAACAACCATCGGATCCCGGCCGTGAAAGCCTTCGAGAATACATGAAACGACACTTACTTTTCACTCATTATGCACACTCTATACCACTTTTTAATTATACAATCCTCAACCCCATTTCAAAATGTCAAAGAGTGCACTCTCAACAAAAAATATTTTTAAAGACTTGTGACTACAAACATGCTCTAATTGGTATATCATATCTGGCAATATTGGCAATAACAAGAATTATCAAGAACCTCTGTAGCTAAAATACAGAACAAAGAACACAGCTGCACCCCTTTTGTTTTCAGCACATTTTAAGATGTGCCTCTTTCTTAAGGGAAACTAGAAATGCAACACAAAAATAATTTTACAGGTTCTAGAATCAACAACAGCACTAATATAATATAGAAGAACAATTTCTATGTTTCATAACATGATAAGTAGCATGAAAACTCCAAAACCCTTTGTTTGCACTCTATAAAAAGAAAAAAAAACCTGCCCAAAAGTTCTTCTACTGCCCCATAGGAGTTAGAATGAGGAGTACCATGACCTCTGAAAATATTTTATTATTATTATAATTTGATTGGTCACTAGATTGCTCTGGGGGCTTCTTCACTTTAAAAAAGTCAGATTTTTATGGTTAAAGAATTTTTTAATTATCAGATACCTAAACATTACAGGATATAACCAGTACTTTAAATGAAATGATAAAATAACTATAAAGAAATGCAAATTGTCTATTTTGACCATATCTCCCCATTTTGCTGCACCTCCATAGAAGTGCAGCTCTTAGGCTGCTGGCAATTCTGAAGAATGACTTCAACTCTACTGAGATCGCCCACCACTGCTCTATACCAATGCACAAAGCATGGGAAACAGAAAAAAAAAAAAGGTTTGGACTTTTAACTAAAGAAGGTAAACATGATTTAACAGACATTATTGCAAGTGGGGAGGGAAAGAGATACGTAACTAGAATGTAGTATGTTAGGTAAAAACAAAACAAAAATAGAAAAATAAAGAAAACAAAAGAGTAACCACTATATTTAATGTAAGCTTTTGTGGACAAGTCCACTTCTTCAGACAACTATACAGTGTAGTAACTGAGAGTTACAATCATGGTAATGTGACCTATTATTTATTATATAGAATCTGGACTACATAACCATGTAGGAGAATCCTCTTGTTTCTGCCTATATAAACAATATATATGTCATAACTATCGCTTCTAAGCAAGTAAATATATCTATTTATATTAAGTGTGCATCAAATATCAGTGTTTGCTAAGTTCATATATTCTGTGTATACATTGCATAGCAAAGCGAAACAGGTGGCTGCCAAAGAACTACTGTATTATGATCTCAGTGATCTTGAATGCCGGACTGGATTGTAATAAGCAATGTATTCGTACTGCAAGTTTTAAGATGCTATAATTTTAGGGCAGTTTTAGGGCACCTTAAACAGACATGGAATCAAACCTTCAGAAGCAATTCAAAAACAGACAAAACAAAAATGAAGGAGGAGGAGCATTATACGCAAAGATGCATTATACGCAAAGATGCATTCATCTTTACTTCCTGGAGTATGGAAGGCTGGTCAATAGCATCTGAGTAAAAAATTATATGAGAGGTCAGCAACAACAACATCACTATGAGGGTTTGCTGCAGACTCCAAGTTAGACTGAAAGCCTTGATGGTATCTTCTTAGACCGAACAATTATTCTACAAGGAGAAATAAAGGAGCAATGGGATAGTTCAGCTACTCTGTTGGAAGTCAAATTCTGCCACAAATATGAGGTCCAACACATTTCTTGCTTGGCTTCTAACAATCTTATTTTTCCACAAAATAGAAGCAGCAACAAGAGGGTCACTTATCAAGGACCTGATCTTCGGTAAGCAAAGAAGAACATCTCAGCCAAGTTGAAGTAATGGAAACCTTGGCTGGAAAGGTCTATATCTCCTTGGGTTTTCTTATACAGAGAAAAGGAGAACCTAAGTATAGGCAGTCACACAGTTTGCACTTTAAGAAAGCTGATTTCAGGAAGCTTTAGGAAATACTGGGTGACAATATCACATTGTCAGGTATACTGAAAGCAAAGGTAGTTCACAATGGATGGGAGTTCCTTAAATGATTCCAGTGAAGAAGGAAAATGGGAGGCACAAAACAAGGGCAGCTGCATAAAGTGATTTGAGATGCGTGGAGGTTTATAAGATTGAAATATATAAGAACTAATGGGAGAGGAGCAAAATTCTAGGGGAAAATATAAGCCAACGTTTATAGGGAGTAGAGCAGAAGAGCGAAAGTTCAAAAATACTTCTGGATTCCAAAAGAAGGTAAAATAATAAAAAGGGTTTTTTTTTCAACTGTGTTTTGAGCAAGATGCAACAATAAATGCAGGGTGGATAAAGTAAAAAGATGTTATTGGAAGACAGCAAGAGAGAAGATTTATTTCTTTGCCTCTGATTTTTTTTTCCTAAAAGGAGAATACCTATCTTAATTGTTTTTCTACATTTTTGTCTAGTTTTTTATTTTTAAAACTATAATAGAGAAAAAAAAGTAGTAACCAAGCTTTTCTTTCTGTATCTTTTTTGTTTTGTTTTTTCTACTTATCTTAATCTTAAAATGTTTAAAGCAAATTTGTTCTCTGTTGCCAAATAAAGTAAGACCTACACCGATACGTTGCCATTGCAAGAAAAGGGAATTTCACTAAATGTTCTAATAAGACCTCCCCAATGGAACAAGATCTTCAGTCATGGACCAGACTGCTTCAGTGGGTAGTGGATTCTCCTTAGTTGGAGGTTCATAAGCAGAGGCTGGATGGCCAAAAATACTTTAGGAGGAGACGGCATCAGCAGGGGGATTAAAGGTGCAGCACATGACCTACAGTCAATACACTGTTCCAAGACCAATTATACCACCTCAGCAGACCCCAAAAATATGCTACTGAAACTCAACCATGAATTGCACTGCTGAATTTGGATGGCAAAACATGAAATGCCATGAAAACAAATAGAAAATGTTTCCAGTTCAATTAATATTTAGACAAAATACTGGGAGGGTAGGAAACTGGCCCCTGGACCCAATGAATTCTAGTCCTCTGGCTTAGAAGACCTTTGAGGTCACTTTTGCCTGCTATCCTACAAAAAAGTCTCTGCCCTTCAACAGTACAGAGCTAGATTCACAGCAGGAAAGGGCTCACTATGACACTTGACATTACTCATTTGTGTCTCACAATGGTTTATTCCCAAAGCACATCTAAACAACTTGCAGATATGTACAGAGAATTGTATCCAGAGCAAGCTGGGCAACAAAGCTGTATTGCATTCCAGCTTTAAGCCTATTTAGATGGCATGATTAGCATCCTCAATTATGTGGATGAATTAATTGAGTCATGCATTCCGATTTAGAATCAGCTGTCTCAGTGGGCTGAATAGAAATGTGGTAGGCAAGTAACTATCCTTTTTTGCATCCTTTGAAACCTAATTCAGATGGATCAATCACCAAACAACAGAAACTGGGTTGTCAAGGGACAGAGATACCCATTAGTGGAATATAAATAGTTTCTAGTGTGATCTGGCAGGCCATTTTGCTGCTGGCTGCATGACTACACCTGTCCTGATTGTGATCTTGCAGCCCAAGCCTTAATATGGGGACCCATCTGATTCCAGCATGTATATTGTCAACTCTTGACCTTTTTAAAGATCTTCCACTTGGCAAGGGTACTTAATACCAATGGCATTTATAATCAACTCGGGAATCTCTCCCAATTTTATGGTTCTAGACTTCTGTTGTCCTACCCTAAAAAGCAATAGGTAAAATTGGCTTATATTGTATGAATTTACTCTGCACTAACCTGCATTTGAATGGCAACTTATTCCCATATGAACCTCTCCCTTAGATTAGCTTTAGAGAGCCTACTCTTTATTCCTATCTCTGAAATCTTTCTGATTGGTAGGGGCAGGGCTTTGCAGTGGTAGCCCCACTGACGTCCCTCCTCCAACTCTGTTTGATCCCCTGTCTTATGAATTTTAAGCAGGAAGTGCTTTCCATCAAACCATTTAATTGTTTTATTGTTTTTCTCTCTCTCTAATGCTATATAATGTAATTATGTTACCTGTTACACTGTTTTAACATTTTCTTATTTTAATCCACTTTGTGAGCATGCAGCAGCCTGCCCTTCCCTGTTTTTTGATGTAGTTTTTTTAAAGGGGTTTCCCCCCTGGTATAATGACCAGAATGGTTTGTTTTGAAATTATTGAACATATTTAATAGAATGCTGAGGCACAATTAATTAATTTGCTCATACGTATTAAACAACAGGAAGATCAACACATTCATCAATATTTACAATGAGAATAGGTAGTTACTCGGGTTGAAGAGAAGCAATACATTGGCATATGGTGTAGACATGCCTATAGCTTCCAGACATCTGAGAGAAAGCTGAAATGTTAAGAAATCTACTGCATTGAGTCCTAAAATGGCTAATTCCAAGATGGGTCACCGCAGTGGCATCACCCTATTTTACTTTTGGTTCCTTGGGTTCATTTTAAGGGGGGAAAAGAAGAGAAAAAATTGAGACAGGAAGAAAGGGTGACCCAATGCACAAGAGGAACTAAATTCTATTTTGAATAGCAGATGTAAAATGATGTTTCAATCACTGTGACATTTCCACCATTCTATTACTCACCAATGTTCCTTCTTCTATATATGTTACAAAAATGTAGTTGGTTGGCTGCTTATTAAAGTTTCCACTTATAAATGTGAAATTGAACAGTTGAATTTTACTGACTCTACTGCATGTTTGTATACTCCTACAAAGTTTTAAAAAGACATTTCCAAAACATAAAGAAATTATAGTGTTTAATACCTGCATACTGTTATTTTTTAAAATAGGAATGCTTGCCATATGTTGCCATCTTCATACTAATAATATTGATAGTTCCACTGGATAGCCAGTATAGAACAATGAACATTCTCCATCTAATGGTGGCTATCCATCCATGTTATCAGAAGTAGCCTTAAACTGGGCAAATGGTAGGCACTAAGATTGCCTTAAAGTGCTCTCTCTCAGAGATGCTACAGAGATCCAGAAACCATGAGTCAGCTACTCTCCCCAAATTTTACAAAATAAATATTTTTAATAATGCTCTGAAAATATAACCTAATTATGGTTGAAGCAACAGCTAGACAAGTGGATTATCTGTCATTAAACTTTATCCCATAGAAGATAATCAGCCAAACATAAGGTTTTCATAGAAATGCATAAGGTAGCAACTGAATATATTCAATTTGCCACAAGGATGTATAAATGTATTTTCTTCACTGAACTATTTTGTTTAGGAGCTTATGGGAGAGGAACAGGAGAAGGACAGTTATATTTATACCTCCTACACTGTATTAGTTAAACTTTAAAGTCCTGTTGAAATAGTTTAGCCATGACTTTATTCCCACTGAAACCAATGGGACCTCAGTGCAGTTATCTTCAGATGCAATCACAACCTGCAGTTGTTGACGGATGAAAGAAAGTAGGATGTACTAGAGGTGCTCTCTTCTCTCTGGTATGGTTTAGAGCAGTGGTTCTTAACCTTTGTTACTCGGGTGTTTTTGAACCGCAATTCCCAGAAACCCCAGCCAGCACAGTTGGTGGTGAAGGCTTCTGGGAGTTGCAATCCAAAACTCCTGAGTAACCCAAGGTTAAGAACCAGTGGTTTAGAGGGGGCTCCACTATGGCCATGACTACTACTGCATTTGCTCATGTGAAAAGCTATCAAGGACAAAATGGCTTAAATCCTGTTGCCTAGCCCAGTAAATCATATTAGAGTTCTATTGATTCAAATGGGCTCGCTCTTAACTTCAACGTATTTTAACATAAGTCACAGGGTAGGCCCATTTGACTCAACAAAAGTTACAGAGGAGTTAACTCATCAAATCACCATTGATTCAATGGGACTGCTCTATTACACCAAGCAATGGCATTTTGGCCACCATCCCAAAACATAGCAGCTAAGAGATGGTTTTGAATTCGGAGGCAGTCTGGTTTCCCAAGAGGAGCCTACATTGGTCCTCTTATTTTTGCCTGCCTAGAAGTGTGGGGAAATGCCTTTCTGTGTCAGTGTCCTGCAAACGTTTCTTTTAAAAGGACACTGTATACAGGTATATGGGTAGGATCCCTGCTTTCTGTCCTGCCCAGTGCAAGCCACCAGGACTGCAGATGAGATACTAGATCAGCCTGGCTGCTTGTCTGTTCCTTGGGTCCACTTGCATTTAGTCTGCCCGGTAAGTGCATTTAAAACACGCTTAGCAGTCATTCCAACCTGCTTGATCCCAGAGGCTCTCCTCTTTCTGCAAGTGGCAAAGCACCCGTGCCCTCTCTCTCCTCACTAGTTCTGTGGCTTAGCAATCAGTGTGGAATAAAAGATCGTCACACAAGTGCCTTTAATCTCTTACATAATGGCTGTATGAACTTCATGATGAGTAGATGCTTAATCTTTAGGGTTCTTTCACAGTCGATGTGATTATGATGCGATTTTGTCACTCAGTAAAGAGATTTGTACTAGTAATGCAGTACTGTACACTACCAATATGATGTCTTCAATTTGTGTTTCATATCGGTGCAAAATGCATGTAGAAAAATAATTATTTCTCCCCCGCCCCCGAATTCTCTTTCTTTTGCAATAGCTTGATGGGTCAGCCATTACAGTCATTGGTAAATTAGCTAAAATCAGGATATCTGTAAAAAATCTGTTTACTTCAATGGTCCAAACTGCCATTAATAACCATTTCTGTAAAGCACACACTTCCAAAAGATACTTCTTTCCTCTCCATGAAGCTAATGGGAGTTCTGGTTAATGGATTAGTAAACATGTTAGATTGGGTAGTTGCTCTTTACCTCATCTCAGATGCTCACATTACTGCAATATTTATGCACAACAATTATAATTGTATATTTGAATGTAATAGGCTTAATAAATTTAATGCACATACTTTTTCAGTACCATGACTGAATTTTGCTTATGTAAAAACTACAAAGCCCTACTTTGAAAAATACAACTTAAACCATCATAAACTATCATTTCTTCTAGGATATTCAGGAGTGTTTTCATTAAAAATGAAGATTTAAAATGTTTTTGATTATATATTTTATATAACTATGTTCCATATGCTAAAATCAGTTTAAGAGGAATACATTACAAAGATTTGAAAGACATATTTATTGAAACTATAAGTGAGTTAGAAACAACAAGCAACTCTTCCTCATCTCCCTGTTTATACTTATGGATATTGTACACATACATACTCTTTTGGCTACTTCCAGTAGTTAGTCTAAAGTACAGGATACCTATTGAATCAATGGGACCTAAATGAGGTTTGATGACTGACGAAGTTCTGTTCATTCAAGGGGTCAATTCCAGTTAAGTATAATTGCTGGATTTAGACCTGCATTTTTAACATGTTAATCTATTTAATATTCTCAAGTAAAACTGAAACATGATTACAACTCCATCTTTGTCAAATATGGATCCCATTTTTTTTCCATCATTCACATTGCCCATGTAAATATGTGTTTTATTACTACTGTATATGATTAGTCATAGGAGCTGGGTTTCTTCTTCTGACTGCAGTACACAAAGTTTAATTCAGTAATTACAGGAAAGTAAGTAGAACCAGAAAACAACCCATATTTAACCTAGTAATAGTACTATTAAATGATCAGGGACATATATAGGACCATTAAAATACAGAGTCTTCTAATTGATATAAGCTTTCAAGTAGGCCACAAAGGAATGCTTCCAGAATGCTTAGTAAATGAAACATGCATTTATAAACCGAAAGAAACCAATACATTGTGAATAAACTAAAATAAACACATTACTTGTAAATTAATACATTTCACATTATAGCTTTGTGGCTCTGCTGCAAAAACACATCCATCAGTTAGACACAAACTGAGGCCAAGTCATGCCCTTGATGTTAAAACTCTGCTCTTTACAAATTCAACATTTTTGGAACTTTGCCAAAAGAAGAATAAAACTAATTTGGATCCAACTTTCGAAACAACACTATGGATCAAGTGAACAATATTTTAACATTCCATAATTGAGACTTCTTGACTTGCCTCTTAAAGTTAATCCATTACAGTGCTTTTATTTGTTTACAGTGCTTGTTTTTAAATGAATTCCACTCTTACCTTGCATAACTGAAAATAGTCTGAAGTGAGAGTCTCCTGGATTTCCTCTCTGGGAGTCCCTCCTGATTGCACAGAACCACTGCTGGGCCCACTGCCACCACTACCACTGCTGTTTCCACTAGGGGATGAAGTTAAGCCATCCAAAACTTTGTGAAAATTAAATTTCTTCATTTCGAAGAAAAGTCTCAAGGAGGATTTGACAAGGGATCAGAAGGGCTGGCCTTTGAGAGGTTCACATCTAGTGCAGGCAGGCATGCAAAAAACCCGAAACAGAACAAAACCAAAACAGCTCTCAGATTTTCCAGTGATGCAGTAACTGGGTCTTTTGCATTAACTGGAATGAAATACTGAACGGCCCCATTTTCTACTGAAAGAAACAGAAGGCATATTGTAAGGAATACTTTGAAAAGGAGGGTTGGGGAGGAAAAATACTAGCAAAACAGAGCTTAGGAGTTCAAAAATGATTAATTACAGCTAATTGCAAGATGCCTTTCTTGAAGAATCCACATTTTATACATACACTAGAGATCAGAATTCAAGTCTGCGAACTCTCTATCCCGTTGACTTCAGTATTTGTTGTTGACGAAATATTTCTAGATGGAGGTTACAAAACTCAAAGCCATCTACAGCAGGTATTTTTCCCCCCTGTGCTCTCTTTTTTTTACAGCCGTGGCCGCTGTTACTGTTATTTTGAGGTCCGCTTCCGGCATCTACCGCGGCAGGCACCACGCTAACTTGCCTGCCCCTCTACAAAAACTGCAGCTCCTCCTCGCAATTGAAACGTTGAGGGTGAGTAATCAGTGGTCCCTCAGCCGCCTTCTTCGTGCGTCTCCGGCTGAGCGACGTGTAGATGGCATCCTGGCTGGCGACCTGGATGAGGTGGTGGCTGTGCTTCGCCGCCGAGGCGGTCCCTCCTCACACAGTCCCCCGCCGCCTGCTGCCTGGGAACCCGCAGCCTGGTTTCCAGCGGAACGGAAACCCACCGCTTGACTTAGCCACCCATAATCTCTGGCGGAGGGTGAAGAAGGCCAGTCCAAACGCTCTCCCGTCAGTCGGTTGGGGAGATGGCTTCAGGCGCCCCAAGCAGCAGCTCCGGCGATCTCCTCGCTAGCCAGCAACTTGCCGGCCCCCGGGGCCGGTCCATGGGTCTCGGAAAGGAAAGAGGAGCGGGGGGGGGGAAGGGGGAAGCAGAAAGCAAGCACTTTCTCTGAGCGGATCTAACCGTAGAGGGGGGGTGGCACCAAAGCACAACCCACCCACCCCGGAGGGTGTCGGAATAACGTCGGCGCCCCCGGCCGGCTGCTCTCCAGCGGGCGACGCGATTGTGGGCTCCTCTCAGAGGCTTATGAGGCGCCGCTGCCAAGCCCGCTGGGAGCGGGAGGGAGGGAGGGAGGCTCTGCCCGGCGGGTGCCAGGGGCAGCTGCAATGACATCAAGCGCCAAGCACCGCCGTCTCCCCCCCCTCCCACCCACCGCCTCCTCCGGGTGCGCCGAGTCGGAGGACGACGCAGCCCTCCCTCGCCTCGCCTGCGCCCCGTCGGCGGCAGCGGCGGCGCCCGGGCAGCCGCAGTTCCCGCCAGCCGCTCTCCAAGGTGCTGAAACCACCAGTGGCGGCGGCGGCGGCGGCGGCAACAGCACCTCTCCGACGCCCAGCCGCGCGGCGCAGGCTCCGGGACTGGCAAGGGAGGGGCAGCACCTGGCGCGGAGAGGAAGGCGGGAGGGGGGGAGGAGGAGGAGGAGGAGGTGGAGAAGACTCTTGTCGTCTGTCTCCTGGCCCCTCAGGTGGCGGCGGATGAGGGGAGGGGGCGGGAAGCCCAAAGGCCCACGGGCTGGAGGGGGGGGCGCAGGAGCGGCTGCCCCAGGCGGGAGGGCTTCCAAGAGCCAAGTCCCTAACTTGGGCCAAGTTGAAGCGCGGGTCTCTGGCCAACCAGGGGATGGCCAAGGGAAGCGCGACGCTGCTGCTGCTGCAGCGCGAAGGCTCTCTCTCTCTCTCCCCCCCCCCGCACTCTTCCCGCCCGCTTCCCCCTCCGCCGCCGCCGCCGCCGCTCTCGGGGAAAATGGCTGAAAGGGGAAGCGGTGGCGCGGGGTGGGGAGCGGGAGCCCGCGACGGCCAAGGCGCAGGCGCGCACAAGGGCGGCGGAGGGGCGAGGGGGGGGGAAACCACCCGGTCCCAGAGCAGCGGCTGCCCCGTCATTGTCCGGGCTCCCTGAGGGTGGGGAAGGGGCGCCCTGGGCCCAGGGGCCATCGCGGAACGACCGAGCGGACTGGGGAGGAAAGGGGCCTCCGAAGGCGGCTTTCCCTAGGAAGAACCCTGCCCGAGCACTTGGGTTGCAACCCGAATCACCCGGGTGAGTGTCTGTGAGGAGGACTGAGGCCAGCGCCGGGCTCTGAGACACCAGCCGGACTAGCTCTTTAAAAAAAGCAAAAGGCCCCGCTCCCGCCAGAGGCACGGGCAGACGGAGCATGCTCGGTGGCCAGATTTAGTAGAGGGGGGGCGGAGGAGAGGAGAAGGAAACTGGAAAAGGGAGGGAATTGCTGGCTGACGGACAAGAAGCACTCCTGTTACTAGGTAAGGAAGCACTGCAACATTTTGTTGTAGGTCCCTCCTGGGGTGTGTGCCCATCGTGTTTTGCCAAGAGGACCGGTCCGTGTCCTAAAGGAATATGTTGTAGAATCAGGAATAAACAAGGAAAATAAGGAACTAGTAGTATGTCCTGTTGACGACCTGTATAAGCAAATGAAGGATTTTAGCAACTGCTAGAGACTACAATTGAATTGCACATTAGCAGAGAATACGGCTACTGTTAATTGTAAGCTTCTGTTCCGCTTCAGACTCATCCTTACTCACTTTCATACTTTTTTTCCTAAGTAAAGATTTACCAAAGGGCTTTTCAGGAAGTTTGCATTGATTTCTTAGTTCTGTTCAGAATTCGCCTGGAAAAGGTTGTCTTGACTGCAGGGAACTACCATGACATTTATCAGCAGAGGAATGGATCTTCTGCTGATAAACCAGAACATCTGGGTTCCACCCAACAACTGAGAGAAACATCATGGCTTGATATTGTAGTCTGACATCAATGCCTGACAACCGATGGGGGAAGGCTAGGCAAGATCATTTTCTAGGGGACATTTGTCCAGTCTCACACCACCTAGGTTGTAACCTCTCAACCAATGCACTTCTTGGCATTAATGGCATTCATCTACTTGAAGTTTTTTTTTATATACTTTGTTCTTGAGCAGAAACTTGCCAATACCTATTTAAAATTTTGGTAATAAGATGGTCCCTGCCCTCAAGCTTACAGCCACCAAAGCTCAAAACAAAAGCAAGCTCAGACATGTCTTCTGGACTTATTTCTTAAAGAAACATTATTTTTTCAGCTGTCCCTTATCTGTGTGTTGATCTCCATCTGGCCATGTGATAACACAGGCCTTCCAGTTGCCCTTGGTCCCTTGGCCAGTAGCAGAAGCCAATGAATGCTTCTCTTTAACTCTCTAAGTGTGCTGCCATAGTGTTCAGGGCTTACTGCAGGCCAAGATGACCAATTGCCCTCACATGTTTTACACAACAGCTTCCATCAGCTGTGGATTATGAGTGTTCAAAATGTATTCATGGTACATATTGTTATAAAACAAGCTACAACTTGCTGAAAGTACAGGTAGATCCATTCAGAATTACAGCCATTAAGACAAATAAAATTTCCTGAATTTGCACTGTTGGTTCCTCTCAAACTAATTGTTACTCATATATAACCATCATGTATTAACAATTCATTCCTTTGTCAATAATGGATCCAAACAATTCTAATTATCTTTATATACAAGTTCCAGAACAGATGTGTCTGTTTTTTTTGACAAGTTGCAACTTGTTTTATAACATTGTATACCATGAATACTTTTAAAGGATAAGTTGTATCACACAATCATCGTTATGCATCTGTAATCTCACATTCCACATAAAACTTTGTTCAAGTGCCTTGTCTGTAGGATCCAATAATTATGAATTGTGTGAAGTAGATTCATTGCTTAATACAATCTACTGTGCAGCTGGGCAAGCCAATTTAAGTGAAAGTGTTGGAGGGTTCTAGAAAGAGAAAGGAAAACACTTCCTTCATTCTACCATGATTAATTTGAGATTTGTAGAAGTTTTTTTAAAAAAATATGGTGACTGTTTCTAGCTTTGTTAGACAGCTTCACAAACCACTAGATGGATACATCGGAAGAAATTTTTAGGAAAGAGGACTAAACAAAACCTCAAAGGTCTTCCTTTCAATATCAAGGTGTGTGAACTAAAAGGGGAAATTCAACTTCGTTTCTTTCTTTGAGCATTCAGAGGCATCTGACAACTGGACATGGTTAGCTTGTTATATTTTGATGAAACAGAGTTGCAGAGGTGTAGGTCATTCCTATGAAAGAAGGTGGAGAACAATGCCCCTCTTTATGTGTTGGACTACAACTTTCATCATCGAACATTCATCAGGCTGACTGTGTTTGCCAGGAGTTAAGAGTCCTTTAAGATCTGGAGGACAACAAGTGTTGAAATAATTAGGTGATTCCTTTTTGGTGCAGAGTAAAGCATGGAGAGATCTCCATAATCTCATCACTTCTGTTGGAAAAGGAAAAACAATATGTCTGGATGCCTTTTGGTTAAAGGGGAAAAATTCTTATTTATAATATATCTTTCTGTTCTTTCCTTTTGTATTATGTTAAGCTACATCTCTACATGTCTGTCTTCTGAGAGCAGAAATCAGAGGGGGAAAGAAAGGCAGCTAACAAAGGAACAATAGGAAGGAAGGGGTGATCTCAAGGACTCTGAAATGTCTGTAGTTAAATTTGTGGCAGGTATAATATGTAGGCAATGTTGTATATAGATGTCAGAGGGTGTCATAATCTGTTTGCCCCTCGTAATGCATATGACTCTAAACACATTTTATTTTCTTAGCAATGACTATATCCTAGAAATATGAGATCTTCCAATCTTAGTTATATTTAGAGGAGGGGAAAAAGCAAACAGAAACTTAAAAAGAAACAAATTTATTAGTGCATCAGATGAGCATCAGCTCTTGTATGCTAAATAATTCTCTTTAATTGACACAGATTTTCTGTCCCTGCGTGAGCTTTCTACTTAAGGGGAAACGCAGAAGGAAGGCTAGATAATTAGATAATTTGTTCTGGCCTTAAAATCTTTTAAGATTCAGTGGACATTTAAAATTGTGGATGAGGCATTTGCCCACTATGTCTTATTCCCATTTGCAAAACTGTATTTGTGGCTTGAATGTGCAACTCTGGCTTGTTAAATTGGCTTAAATAGAAAATGTAGAGAGTCGTTTTTCCCCACCTCATTAGCAATTTTAAATAATTAAGTACCTGCACATATGTGGAGAAGATTATTTCATTCTTTGTTCATAATTCATTTGCTGCCTCACACATTTTTTTTTACTGTTAGCTACATCTCTTTGAATCAAGAAAGGAATAAAGTGGGAAAATGCAATCCCAAAACATGTATTCATACAGACAGCATGTCCACCTGCTCCCTGATTGTTCTTCTTGCTAGGAACAGATTGCTGCTGTTTATTTATTTCAAAATCCTGTTTCTTGCCTGCTTCCCTCAAGGCAGTAAACAATATTTAAAACAGAATTTTAAAACAAACCAAATGGCAGTTAACAATCAGAGTTAGAATTTACTGAAGAGCTACTAAGACTTTCAACCAAACACCCTTTGAGACTGAAATAGTACAGTGAGTGAAGCCCCCCCAATGCCACAAGACTGAGGGGACCTGAAAGAGTGCTTCAGATGATGAATGGACCATTTGTGTTTTAAGATGGGAAAGATAGCCCTTAAGGTAACTGCCTAACTCCCAGCAGCAACCAATTTCCAGGCACCTTTCAAGGACAGCCCTGTATATGATGCTTCTGTTTCAAGTGCCTGCAAAGCTGACCAAAAAGGCAGAGATCAGCATATAGAAGGACAATTCACACCTTCGACTTACCTCTGGTCCCTAAACACTTCAAAGAAAGGACTGAGAGAAGAACTGATGATTCCATGCCTCTCTTTTATCAGAGGGCATTTCAAAGCAGCCCCCCCCCAAAAGAATCTGATGTTGTGATGGTAACCTCTGAATTGAAAGGATCCAGCCTGCTTCCTTCCTCAAAAGGTTATGCTGATTTTGGCTGTTGGAAAGGGAGCAGATCAGGAAGATGCCTTTTGCCCTGACAAAGCATGAAAGGGCGTTAAGATGTTGTTGGTGACAGGTGTGAAAATGGCCTATTTACATGTATAAAAGAACATTGGTTAGTTAGCCTAGCATGTCTCTGAGGAGAAAGTGCTCACCTACTATTCTGCAATGCTGAGAAGGAGCTTAGCCTGCCTCTAAAGAGGAGACGGGGGTTTGTTTTTTCTTCTATGAAGACATGCTGGGAGGATGCACTCCGTGCATGTCAAAGAACTCTCTGCTGAGGTGCAAGTATTAGATAGAGTAGGTTAGCATTTAATATTTTCTGGTGTGTTCCTCTTTAATGCCTTTAAGTTTGTCTCTGCATTTGCTCCTGCATTTTGAAAACCCCTTTTGTAACCTATTCTACCCCCAGGAAAAGCAATAATAGTGGTTCTGAGGGGCTATAGAGAAGGAGTCGTGACTGGGAAACCATGACAGCATGTATAACTGTGGTAAGAAACAGTCTTCCAGAAGCGGCCATAATTCTTTGTGAACCACACAATGCTAGAAAAAGATGGTATTCGAGTCAGGTGTGACTAGTCAGGAGTGACTAGTACTGTGGACATGACAATCCAGATCAAGGAGCATTCCCAGACTATGAACCAGATGAGATTGCAAAGCCATTCAAAACAGGTTGCACATAGCCGCACATCAGGGAATTCACCCAGTGTTCTAGAAGCTGTTCCAGAAAGGAACTGAGAATTTTAGGCAAGAGCTGTACTTGCAACTCACAAGAGTATCCCGGATTAATTGATTGATATAAGGGGAGCACCTACAGTTGAGATGTCCTTTCATACAAGACATTATCCCTGACTCTTCAGGTCAAGGGCTCTGGAATTCAGGGATTTTGAGTGCAGCAGAAGTTGTATATCAGCACCTGCTGTTGCCGAGTGATTTTGAGTCAGTTAGGACAGGGGTTCCCAAACTTTTCTGACTCATGGCTCTCTTGAGCTGTGGCAGTGGTGATGGAGGAAGGGGAGCAGAAAGCAAAGAAGCCCAAAACAACCGGAACTGGAGCCAGGACAGCAGCAGCTCAGCGGAGAAAAAGCAAGAAAACTTTGGTACCCTGCTAGCTATGTTTGGCAAGGCACTGCTGTGCCGTGGGATACCGCAGAGGCTGCAGTGCACCACAGCATGCACATTGGGAAGGCCTGAGTTAGGGTAATGCATACGGCTGTATGCAGTCGTACGAAAAAGAAAGTACACCCTCTTTGAATTCTATGGCTTTATGTATCAGGACATCATAAAATCATCTAGTCTTTAGCAGGTCTGAAAATTAGGTAAATACAACCTCAGATGAGCAAGAACACATGGCATATTATACTGTGCCATGATTTATTTTGAAAAAAATAAAGCCAAAAAAGAGAAACTATGTGTGAAAAACTAAGTACACCCTTATTGCTTCCATAGGATTTAAGAGGCTAAGCAGCAGCCAGGTGCCCTTGAATAATTGATAATCAGCAAGTGTGACTACCTCTATAAAAGCCAAAGCTTTAGCAGTTTTTTGATCTGGAGCATTCAGATGTGTGTTAACACAATGCCAAGGAAAAAACACATCAGCAATTATTGTAAAGACGCATTTGCTGCTCACCATCAATCTGGGAAGGGTTATAAGACCATTTCCAAAGAATTTGAAGTCCATAATTCAACGGCGAGGAAGATTATTTACAAGTGGAAAACATTCAAAACAGTTGCCAATCTTCCCAGGAGTGGACATCCAAGCGAATTCACCCAAGTTCAGACTGTGCAATGAACAGAAAAATGGCAAAAACTCCAAGAGTTACATCTAAGGTCCCACTGGCCTTAGTTAGCATGTTAAATGTTAATGTTTATGACAGTACCATTAGAAAAAGATTGAGCAAGTATGGTTTGTTGAGGAGGGTTGCCAGGATAAAGCCTCATCTTTTAAAAAAGAACAGGGCAGCACAGCTTTGGTTTACAAAGTTGCATTTGGCCAAACCACAAGATTTCTGGAACAATGTCCTTTGGACATATGAGACAAAAATGGAGATGTTTGGCCATAATGCACGGTGCCATATTTGGTGAAAACCAAACACAACATATCAGCGCAAACACCTCATACCAACTGTCAAGCATGGGGGTGATGATTTGGGCTTGTTTTGCAAGCACAGGACTCGGGCACCTTGCAGTCAGAGTTTACCATGAACTCCTCTGTATATTGTAGAGTCAAATGTGAGGACATCTATCTGACAGCTAAAGCTTGGCTGAAATCGGGTCATGCAACAGGACAATGATCTCAAGCATACTAACAAATCTATAACAGAAAAGATGAAAAAGAAAAAGAATCAAGATGTTGCAATGACCCAGTCAAAGTCCAGGCTTCAACCTAATTGAAATGCTATGGCAGAACCTAAACAAATGCCTGCAAACCTTGATGAACTGAAGCGACTGTTGTAGAGGGGCCAAAATTCCTTCACAACAATGTGAGATACTGATAAAGTCATATAGAACACAATACTTAAAGTTATTCCTGCTAAAGGTGGTTCTACAAGCTACTGAATCATAAGATATATTTAGTTTTTAACACATGGCTTCTCCTTTTTGGCTTTATTTTTGTAAAATAAATCATGACATGATGTAATATGTCATGTGTTGTTGTTTGTTTGAGCTTATATTTACCTAATTTTCAGGCCTGCTAAGGACCAGATGATTTTTATTATGTCCTAATACATAAAACTATAGAATTAAAAGAGGGTTACTTTCTTTTTCACAAGACTGAATGTGTCACAATTAATGGAACTGTATTTCCCCCCCCCCCCTTTTAGCGTTAGCCTATCATGTGCCAGCTATAGCAAACTTGATCCAGTCGTTGCTCGAACTCCTGTCAGTTCATGGGATCATCATGATTTAGCCAACATGTCATGAATCACCTTTTTTTTTAAAGCAAAACATATGCCTGTGTGGGTTTGGTTCCTCAGAAGAGATTTTTAAAATAGAGTCCGAGCACTTGACATTTTCATGTAAAATGACTTTCTGAATTATAGAACTAGGCTTTTATGAATTCAAGAAGCATTTTGTTGCTATGACCTTGAAGAGTGTTTGGGACCTTTGAGACTGAGAAATTTGCTACGACATAGGTGACAATGGACCAGAGTTCACAGTATCAGATTAATGGAATATGTTTATATTGAGCTGGGAGATTTATATCCTTGGTTATAAGGAAATGAGAAAAAAATGTTTGCAGTGAGACACCACAGTTTTGATACAACAGAACATTTCAAAATTGTTTTTTTGGATGCAGAGAATAGGCTTTGTATGAGCCACACCATAAATAGAGAGTGAAGTCTTTTTGTATGTGATAAATTACACTAGACAGGATCTCTATAAAGATCCATGTGCTTTTTTGTGTGTAATCACAATCTTAACCATCACACTCCCCTCCACTACATTTTTTTGTCTTGTCAAGTTTTTGGAAGGGACTTGGTGGTGCTGCGGGCTAAACCGCAGAAGCCTGTGCTGCAGGGTCAGAAGACCAAGCAGTTGTAAGATCGAATCCACGCGATGGAGTGAGTGCCCGTCACTTGTCCCAGCTCCCGCCAACCTAGCAGTTAGAAAGCATGCAAATGTGAGTAGATAATTAGGGACCACCTCGGTGGGAAGGTAACAGTGTTCTGTGTCTAAGTCACACTGGCCATGTGACCACGGAAGATTGTCTTCAGAGAAACGCTGGCTCTATGGCTTGGAAACGGGGATGAGCACCGCTCCCTAGAGCTGAACACAACTGGATAAAAATTTTCAAGGGGAACCTTTACCTTTTACCTTTACCAAGTTTTCTATGCATGAATTGTTTGCTAATATTTTACAACACTTTGGACATATTAGCAAAAGGTATCTTGTGTACAATTCATATTTCCTTTCCTTTCCTCCCTTAGAAGCGCATGAAAAACTCTTGAGTTGCAAAGCATAAAATATTTAAATAACACAAGGTTCCATTATGTTGGGGGACTGAATAGCAGCAACAAATTTTGCAAGAGAAAGAAGGATTTTTATCCTCTAATAGTGTAGGGACAAGGTCTTCAGAGAATGTTATTTCCAATAAATCAAATAAAAATTTAATAAAATGGTCTCTTGCAGTTGCACAAAAAGGGCAAAAACACAGGATATATGAAAAATATCCAGGGTAATACTGTCATATTGACAAAGTCTCTCAGAGTAAGGTTCTCCTGACAATTTTCCTTGCATCTCCCTCGAAAGAGCAATAATCAGTCTCACATATAAAAAGGCTCTGCAGTAATGTGGAGTACAACTCATATTTATTGTTGTTACGTGCCAGCAAGTTGCCTCTGACTTATGACAACCCTGTGAATCAGAGATTTCCAATATATCCTGTCCTTAACTGTCCAGATCAGCTCTTGCAAACTCAAGTCTGTGGCTTCCTTTAGGGAGCCAGTCTATCATGTACTTGGTCTTCCTCTTTTTTTGCTGCCTTCCACCTTTAGCGTTATTGTCTTTCCTAAAGAATCCTGCCTTCTCATGATGTGCCCAAAGTAGGATAGCCTCAATTTCAATATTTTAACCCCCCAGAGATAGTTCTGGGTTGATTTCATCTAGGACCCACTTGTTAATCTTTCTGGCAGTCCAGGAAACCTGCAAAAATTTCCTTCAGCACCATAATTCTAATAAATCTTTCTTCCCCTGTCAGCTTTCTTTACTGTCCAGTTTTCACACCCATAAATGGTGATCAGAAATACAACAGTGTGGATGATCTGGGTCTTGGTCTCCAGTGACACATCCTTACACTTGATGGCCTTTTCTAATTCCTTCATTGCTGCCCTTCCTAGTCTCAGTCTTTTCATTTCTTGGCTGCAGTATCCATTTGTACAGTAAAAGAAAAAAAACACCAAGATTTTCAACTTAAGACGAAGTAAACACTATTTATTTAGAGAAATTTTAAAAATATAAGAATGCTCTACTTTCATCTTTCATTATTTCCTTAAAAACCCTAATACATAATACCCCAAATCCTGTTGCTTAGTGGAGTAAGTCACATTAGAGTAGGCCCATTGAATCAATGGGATTTAGTGAGTCAGCTTCTCTATAGGTTTGATTCAAATAGGCACACTCTTAACTGCAGCTTCTTTTAGCACTGTAAGTTACAGT
Organism: Pogona vitticeps; assembly: GCF_051106095.1. Classification (NCBI taxonomy): domain Eukaryota; kingdom Metazoa; phylum Chordata; class Lepidosauria; order Squamata; family Agamidae; genus Pogona; species Pogona vitticeps. Next base: position 189,267,950 of record NC_135784.1, on the reverse strand, counting down.
TGGAGTAGATCCATTTGAATTCATGAAACCTAAGGAGGAGTTAGGCCATTCAATCCTGATTGCTTCAGTGGGTTTACTTTAATGTGATTTACAATGCTTAGCAACAGGATTTGGGGTATTGTTTTTAAACATAGTCCTACATTGTCAAACTTTCATGAGCTACTAATGGATGTTTTATATGATTTCATATTTTTTGTAATGAAATCATATAGCATCCATTAGTAGCTCATGGAAGTTTGACAGTAGGAGAACAATCTATGCAAGAACATAGTAACAGCTTATATAACAATTTAATAAGAAGCTTCTAAATAGCAAAGGTCAAGAAGTGATGTTTACTTACTTTGGTTTAACCTCTTTTGTCTTCATATTCAAATCAGTCATCACAATCACCCAATACTTCTTCAGCGAGATGCTCACCATTCCCTGAACTTTATCCCTTGCTCCCACTGTTTTGGAGCAGAATATGTAAGTTTATGTAAATCTAGTTATTAAGCAGACATATTGGGCAGCTTGCACATATTGGGTGCACTTACACACTACTGAATCAAATGTGTCCTTAGGTGCTGGTAGCTCCTTTTTCCAATGTGCAGTTCTCGATGACTTGCGTGTTGATGTCCTTTGGTCCTCTTCAAAATACCTTCTCTGTCTTGAATGATGTGATTATTGTATATGTTTCACCAATTTCCAGTTAAATAGCTGTGTTAGACTGTGTCAGCATGATGGCAAAATTTCAGGGGCGGGGAAAGAGGGAAATAATGTGGCATTTTAAATCTTGACTAGGACCTGCTAGTTGTAGTAATTAAGAGTTTGGTAGTTTCATTCCTTTGCTAACAAACTTTTGTCACTTGGTCTACTATCTATATATTCACCTGTTCAGAGGACAAGTATTTGCATATCCTTTCTCTGAACAAGTGGATTTCAGTGTGATGAAAACCTCTGCAAAAATAAATCTGTTAGTCTTTGAAGTCCCACTGTGCTTCTTTCTGTCTTTCCTTCTTTCTGTTTTCCAAAATGTTTCATTAGAGAGTAAAGGTATGTTTGCATCTTGTAGCTTTCTAATTCTTCTTTCTGAGCACAGAACAATAAGTATCTTATAGACCTTATTTCCCCCCAAATAAGACCTAACCTGAAAATAAGCCCTAGTATGATTTTTCAGGATGCTTGTAATATAAGCCGTACCCCCCAAAATAAACCCCAGTTAAGTGAAACCTTGCCCTCCACCAGGGACCCATTGTGCAGCAACTGAGATTGACTCCGTCTCATCTGTGTGGACCAGCGGGATCCATACTTCCCCATCCCCCTCCCACCTCAACAAGCAAGTGCGTTCCTGAAATGAGACAGAAACCGTCTGGTCCTGCGGCAGAAGGGGTTTGAGGCTGGCTTGTGTTGGGGACCTTAACACCAACATCAGCACCGCCGCTGCCACTCCTCTGATCCCTGGAGATAGTCACAAGAAATTCAGCAGGAATTCGGAGTTTGGAGAGTCATGACGATGTTCCAGAAGAAGATGACAAGACTGTATTTGAATAAATGTAGATTGTTGTACATAAAAAAAAATCCCCTGAAAATAAGCCCTAATACGTTTTTTGGAGCAAACATTTATATAAGACCCTGTCTTATTTTTGGGGATACAGGGTAGGTGACTTTCACCATAGAAGAGTAGGAAAGACAAAGAAATAAGGTGAATCTCAGGAAACAGAGATAGATCCTGCTTACACCAAATGAATAAATGTCTTCTGCCCTTTCAATGTGCTTTTTCATTGGTGGTCCTTGCTGGCAGAGTACTTGCCTGTCTTTCCAAGAAAATATACTCTACGTTATTTCCCCCTATGAAGGTACATATTCCAGTTTGTAAAAATTGATACCAGGCTACCAGAAGGACTATATCTCCCCATATGAGTGTTCTCCACTCTTAAATCTTCAGAGGAGGCTCTCCTCCTAGTCCCATTGCCATGGCAAGTGCGCTTGATGGGGACATGCGAGAGGGCCTTCTCTGGGTCAGCTCTTAGGTTGTGGAATGCTTTCCCTTGGGGGGAAAAAGGTTATTTACCTGTAACTCTGGTTCTTCGAGTGGTCATCTGTGAATTCACACTAATGGGTTTAGTGCGCCTGCGCAGAGAAACCTCGGAATATTCTAGAGTTTAAGCACATGGTGCCGGGACCTCCCACATGCTGCCTATCACCTCGCCCTGGCACCGAGTGCCTCTATTCCGTAGAACAGTCCACCACTTCCCAGCATCCAAAAGGACAGAGGGGATGATGGGGGGGAGGACTGTGAATTCACAGATGACCACTCGAAGAACCAGTTACAGGTACAGTAAGTAACCTCTTTTTCTTCTTCGTGGTCTCTGTGAGTGCACATGAATGGGTGACTAGCAAGCTGACTTACCCGGGGGAGGGACGTCACGAGAGCACAAAGGACAGGATGGCATGACCCACAGTGGCTTCAGCCTTGGGCTGGATGTCCAGTCGATAATGGGTCACAAAGCTAAATGGCACAGCCCACGTGGCAGCCTTGCAGATGTCAGAGAGGTCCACCCCTCTGAGGAACGCCGTGGAGGAAGCCACGGCCCTGGTTTAATGGGCCTCCACGGTGTGTGGCAGGGGCGTCTGGGCCAGCTCATACACTAGCCAGATAGTCAAAATAATCCACCTAGAGATCGTCTGGGATGTGACCTTGATAGCTGACAAACAGCCTCTTTGAGGTGCGGAAGGATGAGGAGCGAGAGACGTAGTAGGAGAGCACCCGCTTGACATCCAAGGAGTGCAAAGAACGTTCCAGACGTGAAGTCGGTGCAGGGAAAAAATGTAAGTAGTACAATAGGCTGGTTTAATTGAAAATAGGTGGCCACCTTAGACACAAAGGAAAGGTCCGGATAGAGTGTCACCTTGTCCGGGCGGAACTGAAGAAAAGGAGGGTCCCCTCTAAGAGCAGCCAGCTCTCCTGTCCGATGTGCAGAGGTAATAGCAAGGAGGAAGGAAGTCTTCAGAGTGAGCAGCCATTCAGATGCTGAAGCCAGGGGTTCAAACGGAAGCCTCATGAGGCGATTAAGGACGAGCTGAAGGGACCACTGCGGGGTAGGAGGCTTATAGGCTGGACACATGTTTTTCAAGCCACATAAGAATTGTTTGAGAGTGGGATGGCAGAACAAAGCTGCTTCTTCTGAAGAGTGTGGCTGATGAGCCACTATTGCCACCATATAAACTTTCAGTGTGGAATGAGAAAGGACATGCCAAAAAAGATGGAGGAGGAACTGGAGCTTCTGGCATCGGGGGCAGGACATCCTCGTCCCCCAAAGGTATGCTAAGGCATACCGACTCCCAGCGGGATTTATCAGTGGCCAATGGCAACGGCGTGGTCTCTTCTGCTGTGCACCCAGGCTTCTGTGTGGCTGCCGACTTCCTCTTTTTCTTCGGCATCAATACCAAGGGAGGCTTCAGTGTCGATACTGCAGCTTTCAACCTCGAGCCCGAGGAGAAAGCATGGGGCTTCAATGCCATTTTAGGTCCTTTCAGGGCCTTAGAAGGAGGTGAAGAGCCCGAAATGGGAGAACGCTCCGAAGCTTGGGCAGATTCCATGGAGGCCCCTTGAGATGGAGACAGGGACTTCTCCCACAAAAAGCAATGGAGACGCTGAAGTCTCAAGAGCTGGCTTCGTAAAGTTCTTACAAGCCACACAGAGAGCCAGCTGGTGCTCTTCTCCTAAGCAAAACAAACAGCAGGAATGCCGGTCCGAGAGGACTGTTTTGTTGGAGCAGGTCTCACACCTCTTGAAGAGGCCTGGAGCGGCCATAAACAAAGTTACGGCTCTCTCACAGAATCAAATAACAGTCTGTTGTTATTTTTTAAAACTCACAGGGAGAAGAATCGTTGAACAGTCCAAGTCAGAAATCCGGGAGGTCCAAGAAAACGGTAAGGATTTTTTGAAAGAGAAATGGAAAGCTCCTAAACGAGGTGCTACTATAGCGGTGGCAAGAAAGGAACTGAGGCACTCGGTGCCGGGGCGGGGTTATAGGCAGCGTGGGGGAGGTCCTGGCAGTATGTGCTTAAGCTCTAGAATATTCCGAGGTTTCTCTGCACAGGTGCACTAAATCCATTAGTGTGCATTCACGGACACCATGAAGAAGAAGCAAGGTTGGTCCTTCTGCCGACAGCTGAAGCTCCACCTTTTCAGGCACGCTTTTAACTTTTAATTTAATATGCAACTTTTAAATTGAGTAACTGGATATCGGTTTTTAGCTTTTCAGCATATATTTTTTTTTAAAGTTGATGTTTTTCATTACTTGAAATATTTTAATTACAGTGATAGTTTATTTTTAATGTATTATTATTGTTTTAAAATTGACTTGTTTTAACTTTTTGAGGCACATTGCGTCCTTTTATAGAAAGATAGGTAGCTAATAAATGAGACTAAATAAATAAATACCAAATTCAGTACTCACGGCAGTGAGCAGTAGAGAAATGCCAATAAAACCCTAAAACACAACAGTACTTGCAGGCAGAAGGACAATAAAAGGGGAGCCAACCAAGTGTTCCTTGGTAGAGAATTGCAAGACTTTGGAAAGGTCACCCAAAAGGTTCTCCCTGCCGAGGTTTGACACATTTTCATCAACACCTAACATAATGGTGTGGAATCGAATCTCAGGATGAAGTGACTCCTGATTCTGTCCTAACATTTCCAGTGACGCAATTAATAAACAACTCTCATAATCCCCTTCTTATGGACTGCACGTGGCTGCAGCTGTTTGTTGCCTTCCTCCTGTATACAGTGGACCCTTGACTTACAGACGGCTTGACTTACAGACGGCTTGACTTACAGACTTCTCTGGCCGCAAAATTTAGGTTTGACTTGCAGCCTGAGATTTGACTTACAGACCAGAAAAAAACCAAAATGGAACAAAAACGGCCTGTTACGGGATTAATCGGTTTTCAATGCACTGTAGGTCAATGGAGACTTGACCTACAGACTTTTTGACTTGAGAACCGCCTTCCAATACGGATTAAGTTCTCAAGTCAAGACCCCACTGTACACTGCAGTTAAGGTTTTCCAGTTTTTCCCCGATCTGGATCATTTAGAACAGCGGTCCCAAACCTTTGGGGGGGGAGCGAACTCCATGTGCAGGGGCGCACGAGTGTGACACCCCCCCGAGCGCAACACACCCCCACAGGCATTGACACACCAACCACGCAAGTGCAATTTGCCCACCATGCGTGCATGCAGACGGGAAGTGGAGATCCATATCCATGACCCAGTTCCAGCAAGCCCACAGACCAGCACTGGGCTGCGGAACGGGGGGCTGACAACCCCTAATTTAGAATACAGTGGCCAATGAGCAGGCTCAGCTCCCACTAGACTATTTGGGGGCTTTTCCCCTTAGGGCAGTAGTTTTTACCTGGCCATGTTACTGCAAGGAAATGTTTTTCCTAATATTGAGCCAATTCCTCTCCCCCCCCCCCCGGTAACTTGAGTGCATTGCTTCAGATCCTGCCTTTTGTGCCCAATCCTGTGTGTGACAATCCTTGACATTTTTAAAGATGGCTACCAAATCACCTCTCCTCTGCTTCTCTTGTCCTGTTTCCATATCTAATTCCCTCAACCATTCTCTCCTAGGACTGTTTCCTAACCAGCATGGCCAATAGTAAGGGGTTGTAGGAGGAGGAAAACCCATCTCTAATTAAAATCCCACCACATTAGATTTTACACAGTACTATAGAAAACAAAGATAAAGCACTGTATTATTTTTGTGAGAAATGATTATGCAGTGGGCTTTGTTTTGGCTGTGTTAGAACTACAAGCCAAACGGAGTGGCCCAGTGAAACTGCATGATCACTTCCCCCCACCCCCAAATTACAATGGACTGGACCTTATTATTTAGATCCAACTACTACTCATTTTTCACATCCTAAATTTTACATAGAAAGTTATGTGGTATATTCAAATATTTTGAGTGCTTGGGGAGTCAGGGACAAGTTTTCAAAGGAAGACTTCTAAGGAAATATATCAGTAAGAAGCAGAATTTTTTAATGAGCTTCTTTTCATGTCACAATACAGAATCCACTAATATATTGCAAAGCAAATATCTATATTCCATTGCCAAGACAGTAATTTTGTTACATTTTTAGGGTAGCAGGAAATACAAACGACCAATATCAGTAATCTGCACATGACAAAAAAGATAACTCTACTATCAAGATTGGCATAATTGTAAAGTTCCTAAGAGCTGCATGCTAATTGCCTTCTTTAAATCCGAGGAACATTTCAATTATCTTGTATTAAAGGATTTTCACTTTTCCCCTCCCCTCCCAAAAAAACCCAGGCCTTTCTGTGGCTGGCCTGTAGCAGAAACAACCTCACATGCCATCATGGGTGGCATGTCAAATATCACACGTATAGACATTTTGCATAAGGACAACCAGTTCTTGAGCGCTATACTGGCTAAGTATGCCACAGAATAGCAAGCACTGAATTTAATAAACAATTAAACATTTGTTCTTGGTTTATACTGAATTGCTTTGGATTTACAGTGTCTTTTCCAACTCCTCCACAGATTTTCCCCCCAGACAAACAAGTACACTGTTTGATCCATATTGGGGGGGGGGGGAGAATAGTACAGTTTGCTGGGCTAATCAGCACAGCTTCATCTTTTTTTTTTAAAAAAAATCCTTCTTGGAATCAAATTAAGAGATTACTCACGTTGCATTAGAACTTTCTGCTGGGCAACTTCTTATGTATCTTATTCCTGCCAACGTCCCACACAAATGGAATTGCTCATTTACTAGGACAGAACAGCCATGCCAGGAATGCCCTTACTCAGCTGGATTATTATGCATCACATTCCAGTTATGTCATAAGGCTTATTTTGCTACTAACTGTAAACTGCAAACACAAAAGAATTCTATTTATGGTCTAAACCTGAAGCCTGTTTCATCTCATTTGCTATATAACAGAAAGAGCAATGGTGTGATTTCACTCCCACTTCCATCTTCACTTTCCTTGAAGGTGTGTGTGTGTGTGTGTATGCGTGCGTGCGTAAGCATACACACACACTCTCTCTCCATTGAAAGCTACTAAAACAAGAAGCATTTCCATTTGAGGAATGTGGTTCATAAGTATCACCCTCTTTTACAAGGTATAATATCTAATGGCCAGAATGGCAACGGCTACTTTTGTTTACAAAGCTGTTTTCTAAAAGAAAATCTCTCTCATAATAATGCCAGGAGGCAGATGGAGAATAAACCATTACATACTGGGCAACAACCTGAGATTTCAAATCTAGAAATCAAGTAAACTGAGTATTCCATGAAATTAATAAATATAAAACTGTTGATTTCATTATTGAGTCTCCCAAGAAGAAAGATGTTTCCCAGGATGGAATCCAAATTAACCATCACACGTGGCAGCTATGAAATATTTTTCTGGTTATTAATATGTCTTCACGGTCTTTATGTACAAAATGTTGAGACATCCACTTTCACCATTCATATTGCTTTACAACCTTAAAATACTGTTGTTTCTTTATTGTGTGAATAATAACTGTTTGATTGTGGATATAATGCTAAGCCAAGGCTTCTAAGTTCATGGTCAGAAGTGTTCCCTTAGGTTTGCTTCTTTGCCCTTAGGAGAGAGGAAAGAACACAAACTGTGGGGATGTATCTGATTGCCAAATCATCTCAACCAGAAACTTGGCGAAGTTGTCCCAAAAGTCCACCTGTAAACTGATATTTGAATCCAATAACTCCTGACAGACATATGTGGGTCCTGATATACATGCAGGCTAAGGACCATGTATTCAGTATATGTTGTGCTGGAGACAGATTTTGGCAATGTGTAGTGAACAGCTGTGAAGGCTTCAATGAAGGGAACTGAGAGCTCTTCACAAGCATCATCCATTAACTTAATTAAATAAAATTAAAACAGCTGCTCCAACTTGTGTATTAATGATTGAAAAATCAATAGCACTGGTTGAGAAGTGTCATGTTATTGGTTCCTTTTTATTACAAGAGGGAAGAAACGAATTTCAACAGTATCACAGTCTCCGAAAATAAATTTGCAAAAGAAACCTCACAGACATAGCAAAACATACATGGTCAATACACACCAGCTTTACAATTCACTAGCCCAATAACTTGTCCCATTTCAGTAAATTAAAATAAAATTTGCAGCAGATGCTAGAGCTCAGAAATGCTCAAGACTTTTCTACTCTGGTCTACTGTGATGCCAAATAAGAAAAATATGATTTTTAGAAGTTATTTTCCAAAAAAATGACACTACAAAACAGATTTAGCTTGTTTAGGCACTGCTGAAAATATCAAAAGAGACTGTGCCGTGCTATACACTGGCATTGAACAAAATTCTGCATAATTTCTTTTTTAATGTTAAAATCCTTTGGGTTTGTGTGAAAATAAAATAGCTCTGCTGACAGGCTACTTGGATGACAGACCTAATTCAGAACAAATGCATTCTGCTGGACAGAATTTACAAATAAAGAAAGGCAACCATATTGCATCCCTAGTGTTCTCATCCAAGAAATGTATTTGTTTTGGTTTTCATGAGAATGAATTTAGTGCTGATTCTGAGATATTGATTGTCCATCAATGAGAAGTATACAAGAATTTCCAGAGGAGAGAGGAAAACTAAACTCAGACTACCTTTTAAAGTTGAATCTTCTCATTTAAAAACTATAGCATTGCAGGTGATTGCATGAAAAGACAGGAATTTGCTCACAATAGGAAATAAAGAGTCATTGACCTATAAAAGAAGTATCTGATGAAAACCACAATTCACTAGACTGCTTTATCAGGACTCAGTCAGAGGACATTTTTATGGGCACCATCCTCCTATTAAACAGTAAACAACATGCCTACTGGCCTTTTGTTAATGTTCTTATCCAAGAAATTATCTTGGAACAGCAGCCAAATACCCATTTGTTAACATGATAGCACATATGTTCTCCTTTGCTTTAGATTCTATTTTACATAAAAAGCATACACGGGAAGCTAGTGTGTATTTGTGTGTGCATAAACATCTTACGTTTGTTTACACAATGCTTGTAAGGCTGTTAGTATAGACACCTGGATCATGTGGAATTCTGAAGCAAACATCTTCTGGTACTAGTTTTGGAGATGCTGTATTCTTGGAGATCATTCTGAGATGCTAATAAATTCACATAAATAATAAACTTTTCAAGACAGAAAAACTAGCAACCAAAAACTTATGAGATCAAAAGCAAGGATAACAGACAGGATCTAGAAGCAGGTAGACTACGGAGACTGTGTGTGACAAAAACGCAGAAAGAGTATGCTTTTTGGCTGGTCCTTTGATTTTCAATAATTGTTATGTGGGTTTGAAAAACAATTACACTGAATGAAAAGGCAGGAGATATAATTCAGACCTTTACTCTCTTCCAACATTTGAAATTGTAGTTCATCTGTATGCGATTGCCAGCCAACAGGAAACTAGTCAAACATGTCTTGAAACATACGCTGGCCCATAGCTATATATTGCTCTTTCTCCTCCACAGTCATCTGAGCCACCAACTCAGGCCGCTGGGTTACTTGACTATAAGAAAATGGGTGTCCTGCCACCATGACAGTGGGGTCCTCCATCTCTACCTCAAACTCATCATCATCATCCTCTTCTGGCAGACTGTAATGTGTTGTTGCAGCATTGGCAACATGGGGAGGAGAGTCATCATCTGATTCACTTGTTTCACTCTCAGAATCACTAGCATTGGTACTAGAAACTGGAGCAATTCCTCCCACAGCTGCTATAGATGCAGAGGAGGTTTTCTTTTCATGGATGAGCAGAGCACGCATCACTTCTTCATTATTGTCTGGGAGACCCTGGCCATCTTCCCTTTCTTGTAACATATCCATGTCTTGACCACCTGGCAAAAACAAATCAGTCTCATGTGAAATATAAATAACAGATAAGTTTTACAAACTACAGCTGAGATAGTGAATTTATTTTAATGGTATGAAGGCACTGAAATCAGTTCCTGAAATAAGGACATCGAAGAAGGACTAATGTTCACTAAAGTCATCAACCTTTGACTGGATTAGATCATTTCACCTTGCAAGTAAGAGTGAATGTGATGGAGTGATACAGAAAAAACTCTTTCACAGAAACCTAGAATATCATCAAGGAGAAGAATTTTAGCCTAGCTTCTCCAAGATTCTAGTTTTTATACAGAGTAAAGCTTTGCTACAAAGTAGCAATCAACTATGCAAAGGAAGCTGCTACAGGAAGGGGCCTTCCCCCCTTCCAGTTAACTCCTAATTATTCTTTCTTTCTTATTCCGTTACAATATACCCTGTTTCTTGCCATCTTTGGGGAAAAATGTATTTCTTTTCATTTATGCAAATTATGTTAAGTTATATGCCTAATTGTTTTTATAGTGTGTGTTGTAAGCCGCCTAGAGTGGTCACAATCGACCAGATAGGCGGGCTATAAATAAATAAATAAATAAATAAATAAATAAATAAATTAATTAATTAATTAATTAATTAATTAAATAAATAAATAAATACTTTTTGGGAGTTGCAGTCTTGCTGCCTTTTAGGATCTATAGAGCAGGGGTCCCCAACCCCTGGTCCACGGCCCAGTAGAGGGCTGTGGCCCTGACATGACCGGGTTGTGGAGACAGATCTACCGCCCCCCGTGCATGCATTCGAGTGTGCCCCCCGACCCTGCGCATGCACATGAGCATGCCCCACCCCCGCGAGTGCCCCCACCTACCCGCGAGTGTGCCCCCACCCCCCATGCATACGCATGCTCTTCCCGCGAGCACAGGTGTGTCCCGTTCCCCTGTGCATGGACCCTGCACTCCCCCACCAGTCTGCAGTTGGGAAAAGGTTGGGGGCCACTGCTATAGAGGTTCCCAAGGAACTACAACTCCAAAAAGCACCACTTTTCTTTTTGGTACATTAACAACAGGAAATACAGGACAAAGACAGCCATGAAGCCTCCAAGGTAGGCCCTGGTCCAGGTGAGCCTACAGAGTCATCAACAATTCTGAACGGCCCATCCCAAGTGGCTATCCTTTTTGGTTATTTTTTTAAAAATATGCGTTCCAGGGGTGAGAGAGTATTGCAGGCAACCTTTTATGGTATGCAGCACATTTATGAAGTGGTTTTAGAGTGCTTAAAGCACTTCATGCATATCATAGATGCTATACTGTATCATCTCACTTTACAGGCTACACTACTGATTGCGACGAAACATTTCATATATCTGTGTTTTTCAGGATAAGCACCAGAGATCTGCCATTCCTTTTTTTTACTCTGATTCAAGAATGTCCCAGCCAGAATTCTGAATTATTCAGAATTATTTCTGAGAAATGAGAAAGGAAGGAGTTACTCTGTAATTTGTAACTATATTGCTGAAAATGCAATTGATTGATTAATTTAAAAAAGTAACTTTCTAAGCTCCAAAAATGAGAATGGTATTTGGGCTGCATGTGCCTATGTACCAGGATTTAGAATGCATTCTGTCATACAGAGGGACTTTTTGTATTCCAGATGAGTTATCCTTTCTTACCATCTTTGACTTCATCAGGATCATAAGCACCCTGCACTGTGCTCTCCCGCAGCCAAACAGGTCTCTCTCTGGGAGCCTTCCCTTCATTTGCTGGCTGATGCAGATCTTCCTGGTCCTCCATACTGATTATTACATCCTGGGTGTACAAATCCTCATAAGAAGGTCCCTTTGTAGTCCACGCTTCCCTGTGCTGTCCACTTGGAAGGCCACTGCTCCCCAGTGCACCAACTGCCCGCTCCTTGCTGCATAAAATCATATAACACATGCACTGCTAATACTGACATTGCAACATAAAAACAGGTGTGCATTTTTGTGAATACATGCAATAACAAAATTTGGGTGGCAGCTTTACCTTTGCCTTAATATGGCAGAATACTAACTGCATTTGTAAAGCACACTACCAAATTAATGGATTTTAAAATATGAATAAATCATAAAGCTTGCATCTAGGTGGAAAGTAATGTTTTGATGACATATACACACACTCTCTCTCCCTCTGTGTGTGTGTGTGTGTGTGTGTGTGTGTGTGTGTGTGTGTGTGTGTGTGTGTGTGTGTGTGTGTGTGTGTGTGTGTGTGTGTGTGTGTGTGTGTGTGTGTGTGTGTGTGTGTGTGTGTGTGTGTGTGTGTGTGAGAGAGAGAGAGATGCATGTGCATGAAGAATTCACATATAGGCTAAGGAATGAAGAAAAAAAGCAGTATAAATTTAATTCCACTTTTTTTAAACCTGACTGGAGAACTTAGTAAAATTGGATGTCAAAACACAGAGAACACACCACCACAAGGGAGAGAGTCCTGTTCACAATAACACAAAATGCTTTCATGCATGTTGTTCAAGTGGGACGCGGTGGTGCTGCGGGTTAAACTACAGAAGCCTCTGTGCTGCAAGGTCGGAAGACCAGCAGTCGTAAAATCGAATCCATGTGACTGAGTGAGCTCCCATCACTTGTCCTAGCTCCTGCCAACCTAGCAGTTTGAAAGCATGTAAAAATGCAAGTAGATAAATAGGTACCACCAATGTGGGAAGGTAACAGCGCTCCGTGTCTAGTCACACTGGCCACGTGACCACGGAAACTGTCTACGGACAAACACTGGCTCTACGGCTTGGAAATCTTTACCTTTACCTATGTTGTTCATGTACTTACATTTTAGAAATCTAACTCCATAACTCACAGAGAGAATATGTGGTTTCATTTTATTTATTTTATTTATTTATTAAATTAATTTATGGAATGCACACTAATTTTTGAAATGGAAAGCCAAGGAACATGGAATTCAAGTTTGGCTAGGATTGGAGAAAATTCTGCAACCTAGGCAGCATTAATATATATGAAATCCACCATGTGTTTCCATACATATTGCAAAGCAACTAAATCACAGATTCTGGTCCTGATTTCTCCAAGGAAATGATCCCTATAATCTCTGCCTTTAGCTGTTAGTTTAAGTGCATTCTGATCCTTCACTCAGCAAGTTATGAGGAAATACAAATCTTAGTATTCGCAAATAAGGAACAATTTCAACTGAGATTTCTCACAGAGAAATATGCACAGAACTGAAATCATAACACAAAATGTTTAATTTCTACTGTGTCAAAGGTTTCCTCTAAAAATGGATTATTTCCCCCTTAAATCTGTAGTAAAACATTTTAGACAAAATTTAAGCTGTAATTTTATAGGCCACAATTCATGTGTTCCCACACTGTGAGCTCCATATCAGAAAGCAACAATACAAAAGTATTTCTTAATACTTCCATTTGTACAAGACATGCATATTTGAATTGACATTTGCAAGACATCCTACAAATGTAAAAAGGACAAAGGCTATAAAAAAATTGGATGAATCACAGATTAAAACAGAAGATTTCATGTGTAGATAAAAATAATACTGTACAGGGAATCCATGTTGGAACAAAACAAATTCCAAAAATCATACTAAGGTAATACTTTTATTCGCCAACAAAAAAGGCAAAATGTATGCAAGCTTGAGATCAGCATTAAGCAAGATATTACAAAATTAATGCTTGTTGTCTTGGGATATGTAAGAGATAGGAAGCAGAGAATAAAACGGGACTCATCAGCTGGTGAATGGTGTTAGATTTCACCAGGAGTAACTCAAAGATTTTGTTCAGAGCTGAAAAGCTAGAAATTTTTAGTCCTGCATCTTTGATAATAGAAGTTTCTATGGTAGACTCACAGATGTATTCAATACCATATGAATACATTCAAGGACAACACATAGAAATATAATTTTAGATGTTGGATGAGGACATACCATCAACAGCAGCTGAACTGGGTAATTTTCCTACCACAGAAATAACACATTAAATCTGAGAGCAGAATCCGATTCCTTTATGCTCAGATGTCCCCAATGAATTAAAAGGAATATGTTCCCATCTAAATGTATAGTGAAGCCTGAATTATAAATTCATGAGGAAATGTCTGTATTGATAAATGCACACAATTCTATATTCCTATCACAATGAAATCTGGTTGCATAGCTGGCCAGTAGAATCCAACACTTGGTTACCACTGCGGGACAAATCAATGTGGTCTACTTCTAATATATGCAGAGCCACATCATTAAAAAAAAACATGTTTCAAGAAGAATACCAAGAGACCTGCCCAATGTACAGAACATTCAGCATCCAGACCCACCTCTGCTTCAGGGCAAGGATCTCCATAGGCTCAGGCTCAAGTAATTCATGGGCTAGGTTAATGTCCTCAGTCTTACGCAGCAATGCATAGATCGGTTCTATCTGTTCATTAAAGCGTGCCACAAGTGTCCGTGCATCTTTTTTTGGCATTGCTGATTCATCTTCCTCTACTTCTGTTTCGCAAAAAGTACAACGAAAAATTCCTAAAAAAGAGAGAAGCTGCTAAGAACAGGCATAAGAGAGATTTGAAGAACAAGCACTTCCTGTAAAAAACCCACCTTTCCTTCCTTCCTATTACTAAAACAGAAAAAAATTCTGATATTTGAACCACATATTTAATATTTAATCCTATAAATAATCTTATTCTCTTAATATATTTAATTTATTTACACTAAATACCAGAAATAGGCTTGGATGCATCCAGGCTTCCAAGGCATTTCATGGGGCATGTAGAACTATGACGTCTAGGATGTCTGGGGCAAAAAAAGATTCTGTGGCCTGGATTTGGCTTGTAGCTCTTGTGTCAACTATAGATAACCTCAGCAATAGGGTGCCAGGATAAAATGTTCATCATACAGTGATTCTACAAGCAATATTTGCTTTTAATGGTTAAGAAAGCACATTCCCCAAATGGCAAGCTGCCAAGTTATCCTCAGCAAAAGATTGGTGGCGCTTTCTGTAGCAAATTCCTAAAAAGCTATTTTGTGGATCTGACCTGTGCATCATTGTTCAGCCTTTTTTGTGACTACTCTCAACTTATTAATTGATTGCAAATGCTATTTTAGGATGCATTAACAGAAGTATAATCTCCAAACCCCATGAGATACTAGTTCCCTCATCATCGCAAGCAACTTTTGAAAAACACCCATCCTACAGGACAACCCACTGGCAAAGTACTACACTTGTAGGACTCCATACAAGACTGCTGGCGGCAAAATGGCTGGTCCATCTGCAAGATCTTCCATTTATTACAGTTCTTTTAGTTTAATGACACTAAAGAGGCTCCATGATGATCCCTTAAGTATTCTTCCTTAAGCATGAAATAAATTTCCATTAACTGTTCATAACGACAGTCTTACTTTACATCTCCAATTTGTATAGTATTCAAATGGAATGCGGCTACTCTTTTGTGATCTAGTCTCCTAAGAACCCAAATAGCATCTGTTATCACTCCCCCACCCTCATAAAGAACCATATCACGTACCTAAGCCCATTTGGGTTGTCAACTGAACGCCTGGACCTTACCTTTCCGAGTATCAAACAGCTGATTTGCCTCTAAATCTGTGAAAGTACTAAAGCAAATAGGACATTTGAAGGAGGCACGGTTGGTGGAGTCTCTTTCGTCTGTCTCAATCCTCCTTCTCATGTGGTCTAGTTTATATTTTACCACATTGACCAACAAGCGGTAGTTGATGAAATAGAAGTTGTGTCGGGTGGTTTTGCCGTCTGGGGCGGTCTCCACTCTCATCTTACATTTGATGAACTTGTCACCTTTCAGAGTGTTGAGAATGGCTCGCAGCTGTTTTCGATCAAACTTCAGCAACTCCAGCATGTCCTCCTCTTTCACACAGGGATTTCGAATCAGAATATCCAGAGCCAAGGCATGTTCAGTGCCATAGAAGCCACGTACTACATACTTGGCAAGACGTTTCAGATCAGCTGGAACTTCAGTGAGAACATCTGGGTCTGTCATATCAAGGGTACTGAAAAACAAACAAAATGGAATAAAAGACTGAACAAAAATTTGCTTAATGCAAGTGTGTTGTTCAATCTAACCCAACTTTCACCTACTCCCAGTTAGCAACATCATAGCCACTGTCATTAATGTACAAAGACTGTAAAAAATTGTGAATCCATTAACAACAGGTGCATTTTGAACACTTACTGTCCACGGCGCATGACCGAGCAGTGGCAAAAATATTGAACAGGCTAACAATGGCCCTGCAAACTGGCTTGCCACCATCCATTCTATGCACTCAGCCTTGGTCAAGGGATCACTGGACTTTACAGGATGCCCCTAAAAAACTAAGAAAACAAAGCCAAACCTATATCCTCTGTATCCATGAAGCAAAACCAATGTACAGTGGTGCCTCGCTTAATGAGTGCTTTGTTTAACGATGAATTTGCTTAGCGATTGCTTTTTCGGAGCGATCTTCTGCTCTGTTTAATGATGTTCCCTATGGGCGATTTTCGCATAGCGATGTTTGGGACCATGCTTCGGATAGCGATGACAGTTTGGGTCCCCCTGTTTCGCTTAAAGATGGTTTTAACAGCCTCATGTTGGCTGTTTTTATATGTTTACAAATGTTTAGAATGCTTGAAATCATAAGAGCACTTAATAAATCCTTTGTTAAAGTAATTTGACTTTGTTCTGACTCTTTTTAAATTTGTTGTGATTTCCCCCCCATTGAGATGCATTGAATAGGTTTCAATGCATTTCAATTGGGGAACCGCGTTTCGCTTAGCGATGTTTCCTATGGTGATTTTCGCTTAAGGACGGCAATCTGTTCCCATATGGATTATACGGTTTTCAATGCATTTCTATGGGAAACCGTGTTTTGCTTAGCAATGTTTTCCCATAGCGATGAATTTTTTGGAACCAATTAAAATCGTTAAGCGAGGCACCACTGTACCCTCTAATTTTCAGCCCTGCTGGACAGGGCTCTGCCTCTCTCTTGAATACTCCCTTGCATGTGCGCATGACTCTGCCCCATGCATGCACAAGGTTCTGTCATGATTGGAACCAAAGGGGCAGCACAGAATGATGTGGAGTCCCACGCATGCTCAGCCATGCTCCTTAGAGGGATCTTTGTCCAAAACCATTAAAGAGTAGCAATGAACCAAGAGGCATGCTGGATACAGTAGCAAGACTATTTAAAACATAAGACAAAGGAAATCTTAACAAGGAGGTAGATTTATTTACAAGAGATAAGGGAGTAGGGAATAAAATTTACAGAGAACCGGAGCAACATTTGAAGGCAAAACAAGCAAAAATTATTAAAATAAAATTATCTTAATGGTACAGATCAAAGACATGGGCCCTCAATGAACAGGAAATCAGGACTAAAATGGTGGATGTAGAAACACAAAAGCATAAAGACAAGTCCACAGAATAAACCTTTATTTCTTTACTCTTACTTTGCAATTACAGTGGGGTCTTGACTTAAGAACAGCTCGAGTTAAGAACATTTTGACTTAAGAACCACTCTCATAGGAAAATATTGACTTGACTTACATACTTAGATTTGAGTTAAGAACTGAAAAAAAAACCACGTGGGAGGCAGGGAAAGTGCAAAATTTGTACTTTCAGTTAACTGTTGGCCAGTGAAAAGGGTGCCTGTCTGCTTCCTCACTCCTCCCAGCGTTTAGAGAGTGGATTGGGAGACAGTCTTCAGACTGCCTGGTACTGGACTGCCTGGACTGTATTTTCCCTGCCTTCCCTGAACCTTTCTTGACCTAAGAAAAAAAGAAACAAAATATCCCCCTCTAGTGGTCGAAGGCGGAATAGCAGCTTCCCATTAGTTTCTATGGACGGAAAAGAGCAGATACGGATCAAATGGTTTTCAATGCATTCCTATGGGAAATGCAGATTTGACCTGAGAACTTTTTGACTTGAGAACCGCCTTCCAATACGGATTAAGTTCTCAAGTCAAGACCCCACTGTATATTGTAGCATCAGTGACTGAAATCCTGCTGTTTTATTATACAAAAAGTTGTAACATTCAATCATTCCTATGAGTCTGTGTTTTGATTTCCAGGGGTACCTAGACGCGCTTATTGCATGGTGCAGAATGCCAGCTAGGAACAAACTTTTGGTCTTCTGCTTAACAAAACAGAATTTCAGCTGGTGAAATATTAATTTTTATTTCAGCATCTGAAGAGAAATACATGGCTAGCCTACATAACTTGGCTGGACTGAGCTTAGCAGGGTTGCTTAAGTACAGATCCATGTATGCCATGTGCTGCGATCATTACATCCCATGGCATAGCAGCCCTATTTGGCCTGCTTTACGTCTTAAGAGAATTTTTTTAAAATTGAAGACTTCTTCATGGAAGCAGGAAGAGATAGGAGGAGGCAAAGTGAAGGGTTTTTAATTTTCTTTGCAGCCCAGGAAGCCAAATAGCTTTACCACAGACATAAAAGGTGTAAAGAAAAGGAAAAAACCCTCCTTGCCCCTTCCTACTTCCAGGAAATAGCCATTATTTCAAAAAATTCTCTCGAAAAAGTACAGTGCATCAGTAATGGCCAATATACCCTCTATGTTGGGTGGAGCTCTCTCTCTCTCTTGCACAACTGCATCACTGCGTGTGGTACGATTCTGTCCCCCCCACACGCCAGGTTCAACTGTAACTGGATCCTAATGTGATCATTGCTCAGAGGAGGAAGACAGCTGTATGGAGGGAAGTGGAGTCATGTGCATGCACCCAGCTTAGTGGGAACCTTGGTGATGGCATAAGTGGATTTAGAAAAGTTTTGTTTCCTCCCTCTGCTCCATGAGCAGAGAAAAATTCTAATTTCACAACTGCCTCATAAAATTACCGTTTCCCTGAAAATAAGACAGGATCTTATATTAATTTTTGCTCCGAAAAACGCATTAGGGCTAATTTTCAGGGGATGTCTTATTTTTTTCATGTACAGCAATCTACATTGATTCAAATACAGTGGTGCCCCGCATAGCGACGTTAATCCATTCCAGGAAAAACGTTTAATGCGTTCCTATGGGAGGAAAACTCACCGGTAAGCGAAGATTCCCCATCCGGCCGCCATTTTCATCGCCTCGGTAAGCGAGGGCAGGGCGCGAAAACGCTGCGGGCGGCCATTTTCTTGATCCAGTGGCCTTTTTGGAACCGCCGATCAGCTGTTTCCCTAACATCGCAATGCGAAGATCGGTAAGCGAAACGTTTACCGATCATCGCAATGCGATGTTTTGCCACCTAAAACATCGCAATGCGATTGCATTAGCGATCGCAAAAAAACGTCGCTATGCGGATTTGTCATTAAACGGTGCGCTCATTAAGTGAGGCACCACTGTATAGTCATGTCATCCTCTGATTGCTGCACAATGGTGGAGGCCGGGGTTTCACTCAACTGGGGCTTATTTTTAGAGTAGGGCTTATATTACAAGCATCCTGAAAAATCATACTAGGGCTTATTTTCAGGTTAGGTCTTATTTTGGGGAAAACAGGGTAAGTGGTTAAACTATCTCTTTAAACTAGAAATGATTTGGGAAATTGAAAGCAGCTGGCAGGAAACTCCAACTCGCTGGCTCTCTTTGATTCACATCCAGTGATCACATGCACTAGAAATGAACCAAAACAGGGTGATATTTCCTCCATCAGAAGCCTCTGACAGGGACCTATAAAGATGTTCTTAGGAATACTCTGTGGGTGGACTGGTTCACTCCTGCAAAGACACTGTTTGATTGCTTCAGGACCAAACCAATCTCTGCAGTGGACTAAACAGCAGGATAAATGGCCATGTAGTCACCGCTACATTGTTGGTACTTTTGGGGACAGGAGAAGAAATAGTGAATATCTTTTCAATGCATTTTAGTCTATATGAGTGCCAAAGAAAAGATGGCTTTGGTAATGTTGTACTCACTTGATACATCAAGCAGTTTCTTATCTTCACCTCTAAGTTTCAAGAGAAACAGGTTGTTCCAAGCATATTCTGATGCCAACATACAGATAAAAAATGCCTGTAGTTTTAGATAGAAAGGACAGCTTATGTTAGAGAAGAACTGTGTGAAGAGATTCTCTTGAAAGCATATGAAGGCCTTCAGAAAGCTATCTTATCTTGGAACAACTGGGCAAAAAAAAAAGAAGATAACTGGACTGAAAAGTATGTTAGTACAGTGGGGTCTCTACTTAAGAACGTCCCTACTTAAGAACAATCCAACTTAAGAACAGCTCCATTTGCTAAATTTTGCTTCTACTTGAGAACAGAAATCCGAGATAAGAACAGGAAAAAAAACCTTTCCTGCTCTTTTTTTAACCTTAGGTCATCTTAGGTTAAAAAAAAAATCTCCCCCTAGTGGTAGAGTACGTATTAACCAGCTTTGCATTAGTTCCTATGGGAACTAATGCTTCAATGTACGAATGCACCTCTACATAACAAAAAAAACAGCCAGAACAGATTAATTGGTTTTCAGTCCATTCCTATGGGAAATTTTGCTTCAACTTAAGAACGTTTCAACTTAAGAACACCATTCCAAAACGGATTAAGTTCTTAAGTAGAGGTTCCACTGTAGTTTCTATGGACGGAAAAGAGCAGATACGGATTAAATGGTTTTCAATGCATTCCTATGGGAAATGCAGATTCAACATAAGAACTTTTCAACTTGAGAACCACCTTCCAATACGGATTAAGTTCTTAAGTAGAGACCCCACTGTAATGGCTTGCCAAAAAACAAGAAAGGGAAACATAAAAACTATTCAGGATCTATTGTAGCTCTTCACTGGTAAATATTTCAAAATTGCAAGAAAAATGAAACAGAGCTTTATTCACTATTATAAACAGACTTTTTTTGTTTTAATTTGGACAGTGCTATATATTTGTATTATTCAATGGGGAAAATGCACCATCACTTGTATTATCTCTACTAGACCGTAAAACACTCAGAATCTCAGAAAGGAACTTATGATTATCAGAATCCTGACAACTGCTGTTAAAAATTTCAGAATCCAGAAAAAATGTCAAGCACTCTGTGTGATACAATGTTAATGCCAAAATTCAAGCTCTATGTGTGATTCAATTATTGCTTATTCATACCCAACAACTAAGTTACTGTTGAGATCTTTTTAGGCATCATTTCTGTGATAAACTACATCTACAACCCTTGAAGAGCCAGTTTTTATTTCCCTAAACATCAAATATACACGACCATTTCATTTTCAAGACTTATCCTCCATATTAATATGGTCCGAAACAGACTAGAATTTGTGTAAAAATTTGAGGCACTGCCACTGGTTATTTCTTTCCATCTCTAAACTGAAACAGACACACAGCCTAATGCAAGGTGCAATTTTAGTTATACAGCTTCTTGATTCAGAACTAAAAACAAGTATCAAACAAGTCGTATGCCATTTTATTCCGGAATATCTCAAGTGAAAAACAAAAGACAAACAATATATTCATGCCGTTGCTACCCTTATTCACATTAGATTTGTTTTACCAGTTATATGAATAGATAGATAAGATCTCTCTATATTATTACAGATTCTAAGATCAAAACCCTCTTCTATCTTTTTATTACCCAGGCTTTCCATCATTTCTATCACTCTCATCCTTCAAGACTGAAAGGCCATGAAAGAAATTATTAAGAATATTCCAGCATGAATGCCACCTGCTTCACTGTATTGAACCGTTTACTATTGCAAAAGACAAACAAACCAATGTTCATTTCTTGAGTCAGAACTGGACCTCCTCATCACCTAATCTGTTCCTCTACACTGTATGTGCTTCTTGTCATTCAGCTTGTTCCTTTTCCTTGCATTACTGTTATTTCCAGAAACTCTTGCTCTCTTATAATGTATTCAAAGTATGACAGCCTCAGTATCATCATTTTTTGCCTCCAGAGATAATTCAGACTTGATTTGCTCTAAGCCCCACTGGTTTGTCTTTCTGGTGGTCATCTCTGGCCCCATATTTAAAATGAATCATTTTTCTCCTCTCAGCTTTCTGCACTGCCCAATTTTCACATCTGTTTACAGTGATCAGGAATACAGAAGCGTGGATGATCAGGCCATTGTCTCCAGTGACACATCCTTATACTTGATGATCTCTTCTAATCCTTTCATTGCTTTCTTTCCAAGTCTCAGTCTCTTCTGGTTTCTTGTCTGCAGTTCCCATTTGGACTGATGATTGAACCAAAGTATACAAAATCTTCAACAATTTCGATTTCTTTACTGTCAACATTAAAGTTGAGTTCTGTAGTCATCTTAATGTTAAGCTGCAGTCCTGCTTTGGAACTTCTTTCACCAAAAGTAATTTCAAAACATTGCTGCTGTGCACCTATTGATGTTTCTTCCACCAATTGTTACGCCTCCTTCATCTGAATTTAATCTAGCTTTCCTCATGAAATGCTCTGCATACAGACTGAACAGAGAGGGAGGTAAAATGCATTCTTGTCCAACATTTTTGCCTATAAGAACTGTTCTATCTCTCCACATTTTGTCCTAACATTAGGTTCTTCTCTACAGTACATTTATGTAGAATCAAGTGCCGAGGTACAACTACTTCTTTCAGAACAATCCATAGTCAAGGTCCATACAGTCAAAGGCTTTACTGTAGTATATCAAGTACAAACTGATCTTCTTTTTAAATACAGTACTTTGGTATGTTCCAGCAGCCAGGGGATCTCTGTTATATGATCTCAAGTGAGATTCCCTTTTTGGAATCCAGCTCGAACATCACGCCTTTAAATTCATTAGGAAAATGGTTTAAAATTTGATAATACATTTCTTTTATTGATAGTATTTTTCATATCTTGCATTATAGTCCCTAACTGAATGTGCTACATCTTGCCTCAGTTTTAGAGTCATTCCATTGCTTCTGATTTTGTTATTTCCAGAGCAGAACACTTTACTGTTATCCGACTAAAAATGTCTCATTCCAGTTGACTTTAGTTCACTGACACGGTGTGAGGGTTCGTTTGGTGGGACTGTCGGCACTTCAAATAAAGGACGAGACAGTTGTGGTAGGTCAAATGGTTCTGTATTTATTGCAGCATCAACACCAACAGGGTTCACCCCCAGAAATGGGTTCAGAGTCTCTTGCAAAACGTTACTCGGTTTTAAAGCAAAGCAAAGCAAAGCGTGCTGCTTATATACTGCCCCATAGCGCTTCAAGCACTCTCTGGGCGGTTTACAGTTTAATTTTGCAGGCTACACATTGCCCCCCAGCAAGCTGGGTACTCATTTTACCGACCTCGGAAGGATAGAAGGCTGAGTCAACCTTGAGCCGGCTACCTGGGATTTGAACCCCAGGTCGTGAGCACAGTTTTAGCTGCAGTACAGCGATTTAACCACTGCGCCACGGAGTCCACAAACTATTTACAAAGGGGTTTGTCATCTCTGGGTTCCAGGGTCCTGTTAGAGGTGGCACAGGTCCCTGCCCAGGGTCCAATTCTTCTTCTAACGATATCAACGGTAGAGTTTCTTCATCCCCACTCCACTCACCCCAGGATGACCCATCTCCTCCTTCGATTCCCCGGGGCCAGGTAACCCCCCAACTTCCTCAGTTCGGCTATATGCCATTGCCTTTTCCTCTCCAACTCACGGGCTACAGCCTCCCGTTCCTCGCGGAGTTTCCTTCTCCACTCCTTAGCCTCCGTCTCGCCCCAATACGAAGGACGAGGCTTCAGCCCAAGCTGGCGACACTTCTCCGCCTCTTCATGTGGGACGCGGACTTGCTCCCACTTGTAGGTCCAGGGATCCTCCATCCAGATCCACTCCCAACCCCCCGGTATCTCCGCCTCCTTTCCTCTTATATCTCCCGCCGCGGCCTCAATCTCCTCCCTCTGTCTTCCAGCCAAAGATCTCCCGGGTTCAGGGGTAAGGGTTAACCCTTTCAGAGTCGCCTCCAAATCTCCGGTATCCACCCCTTTGGTTAGGGTAAGGGGTTCGGCGATCTCCTTTTCCCAATCTGGGGTTTCCACACCTTTCTCTTCCAGACGCGGTGGGGTCAGAGGTGGGGATGTTTGGGTGTGAAGGGTTCTCTTCGTGAGCGACAGCACTCCTACCAAGGCCTCCATTTTGGGGGCCTCACACATGGGAAGTGCAATATTTAAATGTTCTATTTCTTGCTTTATAATTTCTAGTTTACCTTGAGTCATACTTCTCACATTTCATGTATTGTTCAGCACTGAACTTCTCTGTGCACCAGCCTTTTGGCTTTAATCTAATTGCATTATTAGTGACAGCACTATCTGAACATGTCCTTTGCTGTTTCCCAGTAGCTGACTTACTGCTTCCCAACCTAGGGGACTTATCTTCTCGTACTATCTTTTGTTTCATTTTGGACTATTTCATCATAAAGTTTTTGAGGTAAGAAAGGCTGCAGTAGTTTACCATTGCTTTCTTCGGTGCAGTATGAAGCACAGTTACCTTGCGTAAGACTACCATTGACTGTAAAATATCCTCTGCCAGGAGCCCAAGCAGGTCACTTTTGCCTCCATCTCTACCAGAACTACCCATTCTATTCTTCTGATCCAGTTGTTACTTCTGAAGAGGGTGGATGCCTCTTAGTCTCATGCCTCAGCCATGCATATTCCACCTTGGGTGAACCTGCTGGGAGTCCAAGCTCATAATGGAGCCTAATCTCCTGACAGCATTGCTCTTGAATTCTCTAGACAAATTGAACCCCTTCAACATGTTACGGTGTGCATCAAAAAAGGGGTTCTTCTCACTGTTTCTACAATTATGTCTCCATTTGGTCATGCTTGTTGATTATACTACCTTTCAATGCATCATCCTTTTCCAATTCTTCTTCAGTAGATCTCCCTTAACTTTTTCACTCCCTGTATATTATTTCTAGGAGGATTCAAGTTTGGGTTCTCCTGGCTTTATTTATACGCTGGACACAGGTCCCTTCATTCTTATCAGCTGGTGAAAAATCCCAGGAAACTGCCTGAAGACATTATAAACAGACTAAAATTTAAGCACATACATATAATACATGTGCCTTTGTTTTACATCAAAGAGCGGCACATTAGTTAGAAGAGCTAACACTTAAGTTTTTTTCTCATAGCCCTTTGGTCCATATGTTTTTCTTCCAATGCTGATTGCTTTTATTAATGAGAAAAATTTAGGTGGAAGACCAGATGAAGGAGAGGTCAGGTTTCTTGCCCTTCTATACTCCTCTCCATGTTAAATGGGAGGGATCTGTTTTGTATGCAGTGAAAGGAGGCCAAATCTGTGTAACACTGAAAATTGCAAGTGAAAACTCGGGTGACTGAACAATCTTGTCATACATCGCACCATCTGCCTCCAACGCTTTAATTTACAAATACTTTTGCGGGCATACTACTGTCTAGCGTGGAAGGAGCGCACGGCAGTTATGGCTGAGGTTTTGCACGAAGGAACCTCCAGTCACAAGGACCCCAACTGCACACTGAGGTCGACCCCCCTCAGCCCGGGGAGGAAAAGAGAGGAGCCCTTCTAGCTTAGCTGCACCCTCTTTTTTTTGGCGCCCAGGAGGAACAAGGGCTGGACTGGAGGGCGGGAAAGGAACGGAAGCGACTGCAAAAGGTAGCAGGTCCAAGGCTAACCCTTCCGCCTCCATGAAGACGGAGACCCTATGAATGAACGCCGAAGGCGAAAGGTTACCGAAAATGACAAAGCTGGACCTCTCGTCCCACCGAGAGACACAATCTGACTGACCTGTGAGGCGCCCCGGTTAATATCTTTACCCGGCGAAGGCCCTCCGAGGTTGCGTCACGGCAGCTCCGAACGAGACTGGTGCCGTCGCATTGACGTCACTCGGATGCGCCGCCCGGCTTTGCTCTTCCCGCCCCCCCTTCCTCCCTCCCTCCCTCCCTCCCGTGACGCTTGCGTCCCGCTGCAGCCCTGACAGAAGCCCATCGTTGAGCGTCCGCTGAGAGGACGTGGCGTGAATATTAGCCAATAAAAAGAAAAAGACGCGTCATGCCTCGAGGAGCGATTGGCTTTTCTGCGGAGAAGGGCGTGCCCAAGCGGGCTGGGTGAGGAGTGATTGGTCGCTGTCGTCAGCTGTTCCAGGAAGAGAAAATGGCTGCTTTGGAAAGAGTGAAGGTACTGGTGCTGGGCGACTCAGGTGAGAGCGCAGGGGTGGCTGGTAGGCGTTGCCCATCAGAGGAAACCCTGCAGTAAAAAAGCGCTACCATTAATTATGCCATGTTAGGTTTTATATGAGGTGGGCTGGTTGTGTACACGGCTCTGTGCAATTAGGAGGGAACCTATTCTAGGATTGTTCTCCTTGGTAAGATAGAATTCTTATTCTTAAACTTCATTTTCTAACTATGTTTCACTTTTTAAAAAGATGTCCCTACATCCAGGGTTGAAATTATTCATTCCGTTCCCGGATTGCTTTCATTTTTCTGCTATATGTGTAAGCCAGGGGATTAAAACAAATATGACGACAAGCAGAAGGAGCGGTGAAAGTATTCCACAAATTTGTTTATCCAAATTAACACATTGGAATCTTATTTCCTGATGCTGATGGTTGCAGGAAAGCTAGCTTTATTGGGACGGACCAGTTTGTGTTATAAGTTGGTTTGTGTGTGAGGGGCGTCACTTAGAAGGAGTATAATTTGGAGTACCATCCCATTGGTTTTGGTAGTTCTTGAGCTGTGACAAAATGTAGCGTCCACTTTGCTGCTTAGTAGTACTATAGCTTTGACAAAAAAGAGCAAGGAGTAATTATGAAGAAGGCCAATGAGTCATTTAATCCAACTAGTAACTTGAAATGAGTCATGACCCAAAGACCTAGATGTTGGTGGAGAGTTCTGCTGAACAGGAGTGCTAAAGTTATAACAACTGCTTCTTTAAAAAAAAACTTTTGCAAGTTATAAGAGAGTGTGGATTATCACTTGAGAATGTATTTTTCAGTGCTGTATTTTTCAGCAATGGCTGGAGCCATTGAAATCCACAAACACCAGCAGAGCTTCAACAAAAAAGAAGAAAGTTTACAACTCAACAAAGCTTGGCTCTCAGCACTGAAAAATACAGCCTGCAAAAAGTCAACAAACTCTACCCAGCCACAAGGACTGGTGATCACTACACACAAAAGACCAACTAACGACATCCACCAATCACAGTGACAGATAATCTCTCCTCCTTATCACAACAATACACCCACAACAAAAACACACTGGTCATCTTAATCGCTCATCTCCTGAAAAGGACAAAAGCTGATCCCACAGCTATAAATACTCTACTCCCAAGCAAACTGCACCAGAGCACAGAGTTCCATCTCTGAAGATGCCGGCCAGAGATGATGGTGAAATGTTAGGAAGAACAACCATCAGAACAGGGCCAAGAAGCCCAAAAAACCCACAACAACCATTTTTATGAGATATTGGTTTGCAACATCTGAGCAGATTTGTTAATGCTAGGATATTTAGGAAGTCATTAACTGATATAGTCACTGCACATCAGAAGTAACTGGATGGAACATAACATCTTTGGATTTTTAAGAAATTACCTAGCAAGTATATACTAACACCATGGGTAGAAGTGAGTGACAGAAGTCTATAGACACCAATTCTCTGCTAACATCCAGTAGAGCCATCCCTAGCCACAAATCAAAAAACAGTAATTTCACAGCTGTATTTCCATGCCTACAGCCAGAGAATCATCTTGCAGACATGTTTCTGATAAGCTTGTTTAGCCATGAAGGAGTTAAAAAGATAAAGGTTAGCTAAGAATCAGCTAATTAGGTTCAGACTGCCCCAGACATGGAGCTAATTTCCTCTTTGGAAACCTATGTGAGGAGACTGTTTGGTCCCAGAAATCCTGAGAATGATTACTGATACACAGGGCAAAATATTCCCTTTTCTGGAGGACTGTACTGTTGTTGCCCCTCCCCACTGTATACATTTCATTTTGCAAAGCTCCTGCAGCACTCATGCTCAATCTTGTAACAGAGTCGTTTTTCTCTTTTGAAAGGCCTTTTATGAAGATCAGTATTTCAGCCCCTGCACCCTGGATTCCTTCCAAATAAAAATAAAGTGGATGGGGCCACTTTGTATTTCAAGATAAGCAAGTTTGGTCTTTCCAATTTATATGATCTCTTTTACATTTGGGGACGTTTGGAGTCACTGGTTTCTGAATGGAGGTTAAAAATTTTATCTGGAAGTCGAGTCATGGCAACTGGACTTCTTTTTTATTAGGTTGAAACGTTTCGCTACTCATCCATGTAGCTTCTTCAATCTGAGGAGAGTTGGTAGGAGATCCCCGATATATCCTCCATGTTGGTCTAAATAGGCTTGTTAGATGGATGAAGAATGGGGGGGGGGGGATGAGTGAAAATCCCACTTCTGCATTCTTTCTCCTCCCATTGTCATGGGTCGTTAACAGTGGTCTTTCTGGTGTGTGTGTTCCTGATCTTTCTGGGAATGGATAAAAGGGCAGCATGATAAACAGGAGAAATATTTTATCTAAGGCTTCCATCCCTGTTGAATGAGGGATTTTATATATGCACATGTATGGCCTCTCTGACCCCTCAAATGATCTATCAAAATGAGTATATATTGGTCGTCAAATGAGCGTCCTTTGTCCTTCAAATGAAGGGACACAGCTGATTGTGGTCCTGAGCCATTGCCCCTCCTGTACTGGGCCATTCTGCTGTTTAGTGGCTGTTTGGTTTTTCCGTTGTAGAGCTCCGGACACTTCTCTTTGCATTGGACTGCATATACGATATTGTTCCTGTTGAGTTTGGGTGTCCGGTGTTCCTTACATGGCAGGTGTGTCTGAAAAGGTTGAAAGGATTTTTGGTAAACTCCACATACCCGTGCACTTCAAACCCACAAACACACTAAGGCAGAGACTCATCCATCCAAAAGACTGGACAGCAAAACACAACTTCCAGGTAACCTCACATGGATGACTAAGAATCTTCACAGAATTAAAAGTTTTACTTTTTAAAAAATCATAACTCAAAACCCTTTGCCCAGAGTTCCCCCAAAGCTGTCACAGAGCAAGAGCAGCTTGATTTAAAGTCATAAATTTTTCTTTGTGCAGATCCCATTTTTAGAATTCCCCTATAGAATGTTGATTTGCTCAGTCATTCCAAACTCTCATGCAGGAATAATATACTTAACACTTAGTTCTTATGATAAAATCCATTTTAATTGCCCTTATTTTTTCAAACAATACAAGGGAGGGTCACGTTACTGCTCTGTTAGCAAAGGCCTATTGGGGATTTATGCCAGTATGAATTTAATTGCATAAAATGCAGCAGTGAACTTAGAAAACTGCTCATTAATAAATTGCCACTCATATTCTTGGTTGTGCACCAAGTTGCACTGTTCAAGGCAATTAATTACTGTGATTTATACATTTTCGCTTGTATGAGTCCCAGCAGGAGTCTGGCTGTAGTTCCTACTTCAATTGCTGGAATTATAACTACATTAAGTGCCAAATATTTTGGTGTAACGTTTTGAGCTATTGGAAAAGATTTGGAAATGTCTATACAGCTTGCAAATTAACATGATGTACATCTACTGTTTAATAAATATAAATCATATATGTTCAGTGAAACCCCAGTCAGTTTAGGCAACTGGAAAATGTTATTCTAAATTTTCTGGCAAAATACATATCACAGCTTAACAAAAATGTACATCCTGGGTCTTATTTATGAGTCTAGCCATTGGAATTGTCTGAAAACCCTGGTTTAAGTATTTTCTAAGCCTGTTTATTCCTACAGTCGTGCTTCGCTTTACGATTGCCCCGTATAACGACGAATCCGCTTAACAATGCCTTTTTTGCGATCGCAAAAGCAATCGCAAAACAATGCTTCTTATGGGCAAAATCCGCTGTGTGAGGATCAGTTCCCTGCTTCAGGAACCGATTTTTCGCATTACGACGATCAGCAAACAGCTGATCGTCGGGTTCCAAAATGGCCGCCGGCTGAAGAAAATGGCCCCCCGCTGTTTTCTAGGACGGATTCCTCCCTAGACAGGCATCAAAATGGCTGCCTTATGGAGGATCTTCACTGGATGGTGAGTTTTTAGCCCATTGGAACGCATTAACCGGGTTTTAATGCGTTTCAATGGGTTTTTTATTTTCGCTTTACAATGTTTTCGCTCTATAGCGATTTCACTGGAATGAATTAACATCGTTAAGCAAGGCACCACTGTATTTACTTAAAATCACATAGCAGTGCTGAAATAATAATAAAAGCATGATCTTACGCTGAGGCTTCATTTATGATTTTCTTATAGGTGTGGGGAAGTCATCACTTGTTCACCTCCTCTGTCACAATCAGATGTTGGGAAATCCATCTTGGACTGTGGGGTGCTCTGTTGATGTGAGAGTAGGTGAAACTATTTATTATAGCATTTCAAAGACTACAAAGCCGTAGTATTCAGACACAAAACACAGATGTTAGTACAGCCAGCCCTCCAGTACCAGCCATATGCCTTCTTACTCTACAGTTGAATTTCTTTCTAACAGCAAAAATTTAGAATGCAACTGAACAAAAGGGCCAAGTAGAAGGGTCAATAACTGAGTTACTGTTAGTTGGTGAAATCCTCTCTGTGTGTAGAATATATATCTTGCCTTTCTTCCAATTTAGAAACCATTTAGAGGCAGGTTAAAAATGGGAGTTTGAGAGCTATACATAGATAAATTAAAATGTTAAGAATTCTGTGAAGTATATTATAGTAATAATATAAAAGGTCATTAAAGTTTAAGCATCTTAGAAACAAACGCAGTAAAAAAGAGATATATGCATATCAGAATGAATTTTAAAGAAGGAAAGAGAAGCTCAGCATTCTCTGTTAAAACCTTTCTGCAGCCCAGTCCGCAGCCAAAAGATTCACTGAAGAGATAGGCGTTTGTCTGTTTATGGGTGAACAGGAGGAAGGGGGCCAATCTAGCCCCTGTGGAAAGGAGGTCCATAGCTAGAGAGCACCATCAGAAAGGCCCTCTTTCAATTCCTCAACAAAACATACTTTTGAGGTTAGTAAGACTGAGAAAAGGGTCTCAGCTAAAGATCTTAAAATGTAGGGGACTCACATAGGGAAATGCAGATAGCTTGGATACAGCATCATAGGTCATATCCAGTGCTTTGAACTGGGGCTGGACTTGAACTGGTACCAGTGGAGTTAATGTAGTACAGCAGTTACATGCTCTCTAATGAGTCCTAGTTAATTGTTTGGCTGCAGCATTTTGGACCAATTGAGATTTCTGAACATTCTTCAAAAAATAGTTCTCAATCTCCTGTTCACCTACAAACAAACACCTTTCTCTTCAGTTGTTGTTGTTGTTTAGTCGTTAAGTCGCGTCCGACTCTTCATGACCCCATGGACCAGAGCATGCCAGGCCCTCCTCTCTTCCACTGACTCCCGGAGTTTGGTCTCTTCAGTAGATCACAGCAATCCAGACAGAATATAACTAAGGCATGCATCACCCTAGCCAGACCAGATATCTCAAGGAATGGATATCACTGGTGCATTAGTCTTAATTATGAAAATATCCTCCTGACCACTGCTGAAATCAAAGTATCCAAGAGCAGGAAATATCTAAACTACAGTCTAAGAACTCTGGAGAAGTGTAATCCTATCCTACACAAGCTGGATCCCTAATCCTAGATATTCTTTTCAGTAGACCAGGAGCACCTCTGTCTTGTCTGGATTAATTTTCAGCTTGTTTAGTCACCGGTCTAGGTGCATAACAACTTTGTTGGAATGGAAGGAAGAGACAGAATTGAGGTGGGATCCTCAATGTATTTCGTAATAGGGTAGCTCCAAAGCATCTTTGTGAGGAAGGAAGCTCTTTGACATGTTTAAAGGCAGATCTTGATTCTTCACTGTCTGCCATGCATGAAGGCATACAAAGTTGTTATCCCTTTCTGGGACAGGGCAAGTCACAAAGAGGGATATTCAAAGTGACCTACAGTTGTGTTCAAAATTATTCAACCCCCACTGAAATTGAATGTTTTGGCCATTTTGACATTGATTTTGATCATTCAGTCATCTTGCTTACATTTACATGAAAGAGGCACTTGTAGGTCAGAGAAATATAACCTTAAGTTTATAATGAAATAACCACAAATGTCTTTTCTGTGCTCACATCATTATTAGTTTTTATTCAACCCCCAAGTGACATTCAATCTTAGTACTTAGTACAACATCCTTTTACAGTTATAACAGCTTTTAAACGTGAAGCATAGCTTGACACAAGTGTCTTGCAGCGATCTACGGGTATCTTCGCCCATTCTTCATGGGCAAAAGCCTCCAGTTCAGTCAAATTCTTAGGCTTGCGCACTGCAACTGCTTTCTTTAAGTCCCACCAGAGGTTCTCAATCGGATTTAAGTCTGGTGACTGCGATGGCCACTCCAAAATGTTCCAGCCTTTCCTCTGCAACCATGCTCTAGTGGACTTGGAGGTATGCTTGGGATCATTGTCCTGTTGAAAGGTCCAACGTCTCCCAAGCCTCGGGTGTGTGACGGACTGCATCACATTTTCATCCAATATCTCCTGGTACTGAAGAGAATTCATGGTACCTTGTACACGCTGAAGCTTCCCTGTACCGGCAGAAGCAAAACAGCCCCAAAGCATTATTGACCCTCCGCCATGCTTCACAGTAGGCAAGGTGTTCTTTTCATCATATGCCTTGTTCTTCCTCCTCCAAACATAGCATTGATCCATGGGCCCAAACAGTTCTAATTTTGTTTCATCAGTCCACAGAACACTATCCCACAACTTTTGTGGTTTGCCCACATGACTTTTGGCATACTGCAGTCGACTCTTCTTATTCTTGGGAGACAGCAAGGGGGTGCGCCTGGGGGTTCTGGCATGGAGACCTTCATTACGCAGTGTGCGCCTTATTGTCTGAGCTGAAACTTCTATACCCACATCTGAGAAATCTTTTTTCAGTTCCTCAGCAGTGACACGGGGACTTTTCACCACTCTACGCTTTAGGTAGCGCACAGCAGTCGAAGTCAGCATCTTCTTTCTTCCACGACCAGGTAGCATTTCAACAGTGCCCTTTGCCTTGAATTTGCGAATGATGCTTCCTATGGTGTCTCTTGGTATGTTTAACTTCTTTGCAATCTTCTTATAGCCATTGCCCTTCCTGTGAAGACAAATCACCTCTTCTCTTGTCTTCCTGGACCATTTTCTTGACTTCACCATGTTTGTAACCACACCAGTAAATGTCTAGAAGGAGCTGAGTATCACAGTCCTTTTAAAGCTGCCTAATTGGTGCTTATTATGCTTGATTGGTGCTCGGTGACATCCACAGGTGTTTTCAATACCTGATCGAAAACACCTGAATGAACCTCTCTTCTTCAGAGTGGTAGTCTTTAAGGGGTTGAATAATTGTGGCAATGAAGAAACCACAAAAGAAACATTTACTACTGTATTACATAAACAATTGATGTTATTTTAATTGCATTTGGTTCTTTAAAACGTCCTTGTAGGATTTCATTCTGAATACAATTCCAAATGTACACTATAGTCCCTAAACCCCTTTACAGCATTGGGGGTTGAATAATTTTGAACACAACTGTATCTGTAGCCTACAGATACACCTACCAAGTACCTTTTGTGTGCTGAGTCAACCTGGACTATGCATAACAGTACAAAAAAGGAAGATGGATGATTTGCTTTTGTTAAAATGACCCCTCTCCAGCCATTTCGATGAAGATTCTTAGGGAAAGACTCTTGTCTTTTTTGTTCAAGATACCTTGTCCTTTCTTTTCATAACACAAAGGCCAAAATGTAGCAATGTTGCAACTAGAGTAGGCCCATTGAATCAGTGGGGATTTGGTGAGTCAGCACTGTTCCATTGATTCAATGGGCCTGTTCTAGTTGCAACTTAGTACAGTACTAGACTTCAGCCTATATAAAAGTTATTGGCTGAAATCCTGTTGTTTAGCATAGTAAGTTGCAACTAGAGT
Source organism: Pogona vitticeps (assembly GCF_051106095.1). Lineage (NCBI taxonomy): Eukaryota > Metazoa > Chordata > Lepidosauria > Squamata > Agamidae > Pogona > Pogona vitticeps. The sequence continues at coordinate 189,234,153 of NC_135784.1, read as the reverse complement.
GGGCCCATTGAATGATTGGTGATTTGGTGAGTCAATTCTTCTGTAAGTTCCATTGACTCAAATGGGCCTACTCTAGCAGCAACACAATTTCAGCCTTTATATGCAGATTAAAAATGTAGGTTGTATGTTGGTAACCATATGTCTTCAAGTAATGGCTTGCTCTAGTTACTTCTTTGGCATTTTCTTTTCAGATTCATGACTATAAAGAAGGAACTCCAGAAGAGAAAACTTACTACATTGAATTATGGGATGTTGGTGGTTCAGTAGGCAGTGCTAGTAGTATAAAGAGCACACGTGTCATGTTTTACAACTCAGTTAATGGTAACATATGCATATTTTAATACTTGTTTCTATTACTTTCATTTAACAGAGTCTTTATTGGTATAGTCCTGTATGTTCCAGAAATGTTGCAAAATAGTGCTTTTGATATTGAAGAATGTTTGTTTAATAGACTGAATTTAGATATGAAAATGTTTCATTTTTAGATGCCACATAGTTGCATATTGTTTAATCTTATTTTCCGAATTTTATTTTAAAGTTAGAACTTACTGGTTATAAAATACTACTGCATTTTTAATGAACTATAAACTTGAGTTGTTTTATATTCTGAACATTTTCATAGAATTAAAACATGCAAATAAGGGCCAAATGTGTCTCTTCCGGCTTGGATAAGATTGATTCTGAATCATATTTTGGAAAAATATGCTTCGCACTCCAAATCTGGGTGCACAACTTCTCATCTATATATCAAGTTTTAAAAATATGTATTCTTCTGACAATATTTTGCTTGTTAATTGATAGCAACTGAATTGATAATCATTCAATTGAGCCCCGTTTCAGCAAATAATTTTAATCTTTTCCATGTTTTAATGTTTTAATCTTCTCATTTAATTTTAAAATCATGTATTGTTTAAGTCATCTTTTAATATTTTAACTTACTGTGTTTTTAAATTGTGAATTTTAATGTTGTGAGCCACTTTAGGTCCCTTGTTGTGAGAAATGTGGTGTATTATTATTATTATTATTATTATTATTATTATTATTATTATTATTATTATTATTATTATTATTATTATTATTATTATTATTTAAAATGGTACTTAAAATAAATATTTTAAGTACCATTTTAAATTTGATTATAATTTTTTATATTGTCACCTGATTAACACAGCATTCTCTTATTAGATTTTTTCTTAATATCAGTTATTCAGTATTCACTGTGAACTTACTTGTATCCTGTGTTTAATACAATCAGTTTTTACTTGTTCATGTCTTCATATTTTAAATTATCTTCCAAGAAGCATTTCAAATTGCTTGTCACTTGGAATTTCTTTGAAAGGACATCTTATCTTGCTTTGAGGAAGGTTAACTAGCACCTTACCAGTCCCCATTAAACAAAATCAGATAACCTGTTGAGACCAAAGTTGCCTCACATGCACAAAAATAGCCATGTGATTCTGACCTGTATTCTGAATGTGAGTCTTTCAGGCTATAGGTGGTCATTTCATGCAAGAATGTTCTTTTATTTACTTAGGCATAATATTAGTACATGACTTAACCAATAAAAAGTCTTCCCAGAACTTGTATCGATGGTCTTTGGAAGTTCTCAACAGAGAAGCAGCTCCATCTGGTGTCCTGGTGACAAATGGGTAAGTGGGCAGAATACCCAATTAATTTCTGTCTTTGTACTAACACTTTCCCCTGTTATCTTTATGGATGTTCTTGTGCCGAGAAGAATAAAAGGAAGGGGTGTATGTTAGAAGAATTGGATGTTGCCAGTGAAAAGCAGACTTTATTTTTGTGCTTCTGCACTGCAGTGTTAAAAAGCGAACTCTCCACCTTCCCAAGGTAAATAAACAATTAGCAAAATTGTCATTTGGAAAGTCTTCAGAAGAGGATCTGCCCTAAGCCGAGTGAAAGTCATAGCATCAGCTTTACACATGAATAATGAGACCCCTGTTTGGAAGACGAGGACTACATCCAGCTAAATACAATTCTACAAAGAAAAGAGAGATGATGGGTTGGGATATAGCTATTTCTGGCGCTTGCTAACTAGCTCGTCTGTATCCTGGTTGGAGGCGTAGGATCCTTCTGTCATTTTATACATGGGTGCCCAAGGGCCCAACGTAACAATGGATCTCTACAGACTTTTGTTGTTGGTCAGGGTGTTGGTGGTTTGACTTTATTGTTCTGAGAACACTTGAAGCTCAAGAGAGAAATAACAAAATGGCAAAAAATGCTGAAAGAAGCAGCAGTGACATTTCTGAAGAAATGAATCTATGCAAATGTAATTGAGAGCAGTCTATACATGCTAGGGCAATATGGATGGTTTGTAGAGTGGATGGATTGGTTTGCTCTTACACTGAGGCGCATGTGCTAGATTGTCATTAAATCAAGCATGTTTGTACTTGTTTTCTTGGTTTTGTCTTTAGTTACTGTCATGATCTTTAATGTTGGCCTCTAGGGATGTGCATTTGTTTTGTTTGCACTCAGAATCCCAGAATTTTCCGTTCTAGAAGTTCTACCTGCCAGATAGGCACCTAAATTGTACCTGAGCTGGAAGGCTTTAGGATCTAGGATAACCTGAGCTCAGGTGGTTTTCCTCTAGGGGGTCAGAATTCAGTTGTTTATTTGGCGGGTGGAACTCCCTGAATGGAGAATTCTGGGATTTGGTGTCTAAACTAAAACCATTTATCGGTGCCTCCTTTCTACTGCTAGCTAGCAAGTTCATTCATTCATTCATTGATAAATCTCTATAAATTCAAGTTGCTAAAGGTAGCACACACGATCCCCCAAACCCCATTTTGTTTTTAAACATGGTAGAAAATGAAGAGTCAAATATCACCTTAGAAATAAGTGTCTTTAATACTACAAAAAGTGTCATGAACTACAGCAGGGACAGCCCATAGGGCACAGGCTGTCAGTGAACTCCCCTTTTGCAGCCCCCATATCCCTTCAGATTGACTGCTTCTGCCACAGTAAACCATGCCGCTGAAAATTACTTCCAAAACGTTGCCCACTTGACTCTTGTCAGTGCTTCCTTTGGTAACAGGAGGTCTCATGGTGTCTTGGGCTGTCGGGTGCAGGCAAGTGCGCTGGCCTCCTTCTACAACATAGAATTCCCATCATTGCTTTTAAATGTTATTGGTGACATCTGTGGGATAAAATGTGGTCCCTGAAGGGTTGTGCCTCCTAGTGTGCCTCCTCGTCACCCCAGAGTTGCCAGTCTTGTATGAAAGCCTGTATCACTGGATGTGTTTGTTGATAGTGTCAAGTAGGTGAGACTGAGAGATAAGAGCTCTGGGTCATTCGTTACTTATTTATTCATTTGTTATTTTGTTAACATAGCGTATATCCTAATGGAGAGAACCAAGACGGCTCACAACTAATTAAAACAATATAGTCATATACACAATTAGAAACATGATGAGATGAATTGAATTAAATGGCAGTATTGAAAATGGCCATTTAAAAACATAGACACCTAAGAGTTGCAGAAATACATACACACAGCAAATCCAACACAGAAAGAGGGGTGGGGGGGAGAGATTTTCCAAATCAGTTAAAAGCCTGCCGGAAAAGGAAGGTGTTTGTATGCCAGTGGAAAGGACAGGAGGGAGGGAGGCAACCTCTCTTCTACAGAGAGTAGGGTCCATGCTTGACCTGAAGCACAAATCTTAGCCTGCCCACTACTGTGATCCTTTCAATGCCATCAGCCCAATTTTCTTCTCATCTGTACTCCATTTTTTCTACACTTCCTCAAGATCAAGTGCTACTTCTGTAAATAATCTTGTGCATAATTTAATAGACTGTTTTCAACCACTTCTCTCCAATTAGTGTTAATGTCACCAGTGATATGTGGAGAATGTTGTTTCTTGACACACATGACCTCTCTTCATTATACAGGGACTATGATCGTGAGCAGTTTGCTGATAACCAGATTCCGCTGCTTGTCATAGGAACCAAACTGGACCAGATCCCAGAAATGAAGCGCAATGATGTTCTGACCAGAACTGCTTTTCTTGCAGAGGATTTTGGTGCAGAAGAAATTAATCTGGTTTGTATTTTTGCTTAGTTGTGTCAGTTTGTGATAACTTAGTTTTAACTGAACATTGAATTTCTTTTAACCAAAGAACTTGGGCACTATATGTACACAGAGTAGTGCTTTTCTATCAAGTTCCTAACTTTCTAATATTGATTAGGGCAGTTTGAAGGAGCCTTCTAATCTTCTTGGTTTGAATGCAGATGAGTCTCTGAACAAATGATATTCTTGCAATGTCTGGATTATGAGGAATCAAGAGGTTTCTGTTCACATTCACATAAATAACAGTATATAGTGGTGCCCCGCAAGACGATGTTAATCTGTTCCATTGAAATCTCTGTCTTGTGAAAACATCGTCTTACGAAAAGCGTTTCCCCATTGGAATGCATTGAAATCCGTTTAATGCATTCCAATGGGGAAAATAGTTGTTGTCTTGCGAAAATCGCCCATACGGAAGCCATTTTGCGAAGCGCTGATCAGCTGTTATAATTGCTGTCATGCGAAGCATTGGTCCCGAAAACACCTGTTTTGCGAGTCGCTGACCTAGCTGTGAAAATCGTCGTCTTGCGAAGCATCAGCCCCGGAAAAAAACGTCTTGCAAAGCACGGACTGACACATTGTCCAGTGAAAATCACCCATAGGAAACACTGTTTTGCGAAGCGCTATAGCGATCGCAAAATTCATTGTCATGCGGATTTGTCATTTTGCGAGGTCATCGTCTAGCGGGGCACCACTGTATGTCCTGTTCAGTTCCCCCTTTTCAGCTATGTGTTGGCTTTCGTTATATAGTCTGAAAAATCAGCATGTTTATTTCCAATATTAGCAATGTTGAAAACTTACCAAGCTGGAGGTTGCTTTTGCAGCTGACGAAAATGTTTCTAAGAAGCCCTCACACACCTTTTTGGCATGATTATCTGCAATGTCATTGAAATGCTTAGATTCAGGAACGACTTTTTTAAAACTTTCAAGAATCAGCATTGATAAATGTATACAAGAAAAAGTTTTGCTTGCCAATACCTTACTTATGAGGAATTCTAGTATTAAATTATCTTGGTTTTGAGTACCCAAGAAACTCCATGTAGGCATCCTTCAGTCTCGAGAGAATATGGTAACGTGCTCTGAATAGAGGTCGTGGAACAGCATCTAGTGTGGCTGAGAAGGCCAATTCGAGAGTGACAAATACAATCTGTCCCCTGTCCACCTCCCTGATTTTGCTGGTTTCGGGACTGCCCCTTTGCCTTGGCCTGCTGGACAAGTGCCTCTTCAAATTGGGAGAGGCCATGCTGCAGCACCTGCCTCCAGGCTGAACGCTCAAGAAACTAGTAGCCATTAATTGTGAATGGTTGCCTCCTTCTGGAAGAGTAAAGAGTCCTTCAATGTGTTTCAGACTAGACTGCTGCATCTGAGGATGTTCTGATTAACTTTCACACACTAGGTTAAAAAACAACCACAGCCCATTGCTTCTGTTTCACATGTCGTGTTTCATTAAAAGACATCAGGGAGCCTTTTTGTCTCAAATGCATTCTATTGCTTGGGCAAACAACAACAACAACAACAAACAAACAGATTTCTCCAGGGTTGTCTTGACCTTGGTTGTATTTTGTTTATTGTGGTGGTGGGGAGCTGTACATGGCACCAAGGTTCCCTCTAAGGTGCATGGCTGCATGAGCGTGCAACTTTGTCTCCTCCCCCCGCGCAGCACTCTTCTTCTATGCACCCACAGTGATCATTTCCAGCCCTTTTCATCATCCAGTCACGATGGACGCCCATGCCGGGGAGTGGAGCCCCCCCCCCAGCGGGGCTGAAAATTAGAGGGTCCATTGCGTGGTCCATGGCTGAAATATGGGGACAGTGTTTGCAACTCTTCAAGTGACAATCTTACAGAATGCCTGTGTGGGAGGTTTAGTTGTGGGTGGATTCTGTGACAGATATTCAGACTTATGGATAAATAATGGCCATCCCGTCTATAAACTCTTCCTCTGAATTCTGTGTGGGAAGGGCAAGGGAGAGTACACTTGCTTGGCAGAAGAGCACAGACATGCTGCATGTGCTCAGGGGTACCTTTGCTTTATTTGTCCTAGCTGGTAGAGAAAATTGTTGGCTAGTCACCTAGAGACAATTTGTGGTTAGAAGGCCTGCTTCGTGGAAAGTGGTCCTGATATTTAGCCATTGGCAGCAAAGACCAATTCCAGTACTAGTGTCTGTCCTGCACTTTGTAATTGCTGTGTTTCTTACAAACGATGGTTTCAATGAACCCTCCCAAAGAAAGTTCCATTTTTGGTGTTTCAGGACTGCACCAACCCTCGGTACCTGGCTGCAGGCTCTTCTAATGCTGTCAAGCTCAGTAGATTTTTCGATAAGGTGAGTGTTCCGATTAAGCGTAATTGTTGGTTTCTAATTGTTTTGGAGCACAGAAGCACGAAAATTGAAAGATTGAATTCTTACTGCTCAAGCCCAGTCTTAGCAAACACCACAAGGTGAGGCGAGCCAGGCTAAGGCAAGCTGTGGTAAAGCTAGCTGTTAATGGACAAGCAGAGGTGATTTCTGGGAATGCTCTTCAAGCGTCCAAGTAGGATTGAGCCAAGATTCAGCAGGAGGAGAGAGCTCCGTGCCTGGAAGGGAAATGCTGGCGAAAATAAGTGCAGAAATGTACTGAAAATGTTCTGTTGCTACACAAGGGTTAAAGGTAGGAAGGACAACATGATATGTGCAAGAACTCTAAGACCACTTCCCCCCCCCCCAGCCCATGTCTTCTGGATTTTTAATTAAAGCTCTGAGTTTTCCGTCTGTGTCATTATGTGACAGCTGTACGTAGGAGGCAAGGAAGAACAGACCGTGCTTTTTTTATTGCTGAGCTGGCAGCTACATGCCACCCCACCACTACCACCACTACCAAAAAGTAGAAGCAAATGTAGAAGTTCATGTGTCTTCAGACCCAGCTCCTGTGCCTTTTAGCTTTTCCTAACATTGTTACATGTATATGAAATCTATTCCCAATATTAGTTTAGTTAGTTTTGTTCCTTTAAATTTTGATTCAGATGTTGCTCTGCTTTGGAGTGAGGAAGCTGCATTTTTAATTTTTTTTCTGCAATATATTATTGAATCAGCCTCTGCATATGTACAAGCATACTGTATGTATGCACATGGACATATGCAATTACAGATACCAATCTGTATACTAATATTAATACATATACCACTCACCAGAAGCTATGCATAAATTGAAATGCATCACAGAGGGAGTTCTGCAGTACTATACAAACAATGACCATAGACAGCCATGATTGTGCATTGTCCTTTTCCTCTGAGATGAATGTCAGAAGTTTCTGCTTGCATTTTAGACAATTACAGTTTTCTCTGGCATCCAAATTTTAAACATGGTTATCTTAACCATGGTTAGCTGAAACAAACCAGTTTCATGGTTTCAAGTTGACGTATCTGCAAACCAAAGCTCATATCAGCCACAGTTTGGTGCAAAAGTATCCAGATGTTGCCATGATGTAAGAGTGAGAGCTCATTGTGCACTTTGGCTTGTTCACATAATGCCAAATGTTCGCTTAACAATGAAGCCAAATGGCCTTGCCCCACAATATTATTTGGCTTATGGTGGGTAGAGTTTTGTCCTGTACTATTCAAAAATATGAGTATAATTGACTAGATTCCAAATATTTATCCAAAATCCTTGTGCATTTTTAACCAAAAGTAGTCATTAGAAAAAAGGCTGAAAAATTTAGCATGGCAACCACATATATTCTGTGGAAAGAAACAGACTTGCTTCCACAGTGAGACTCACCAAAGAGGAACAAAGGTCACCAGAAGAAGGCTTCACAGCAGTCCAGAAGCACTGAAGGCTCTCATTATGCACATCTCATACAGATGGCAACTCCCACTAGAATGCAGAAGTACATGTTGGATTTACATGTTGTATGGGTCTACAATACGTGCAGGAATTATCACTTTTTCATTCTGTAGACTATCTTGCATACAAATTTTCATACTATACAGTTCCTGGCATGTTGAGTAAAGCCTTGTCTTGAGGCATTCATTCCTTCAGAAGGACAAAATATTCTATTGAAGTTTAGTTCAACATTTTAAAAATTGAAATGTACCTGGCATGAAAGAGAAATTGTTTTTAAATGATTTTTTTTTTAGTTCTGGAGGGAGATCCATATATTCTAAACATGAATGATACTTTTATATCGTGGCGCAGTGGTTAAACTGCTGTACTGCAGCCAAAACTGTGCTCACGACCTGGGGTTCAATCCCAGGTAGCCGGCTCAAGGTTGACTCAGCCTTCTATCCTTCCGAGGTCGGTAAAATGAGTACCCAGCTCGGGGGGGGGGGGGAATGTGTAGCCTACATAATTAACTTGTAAACCGTCCAGAGAGTGCTTGAAGCACTGTGGGGTGGTATATAAGCAGCACGCTTTGCTTTGCTTTGCTTTGCTTTGCTTTATATCTGAGATAGTCTTGATTAGCCAGCTTGCATTTGCCTCTTGGTGAACAGGCAACATTATGTTTCAAAAGGAAACTAAGGATAAGTTTCCTTTCAGTTCTTAGACTGTGACTAGCTAGTAGTGTCTTGACTCAGATCATAACTGAATTCAGAAAAATTAAATTGTAAACTTTACAAAGAGTTCTTTAAGCATTCTACGGCAGTATATAAACAGCACACTTTGATTTACAACACTCCATCCCCTGTTCAGAATGGAAGCACAGATAAAAAAAGGGCAATGCATGATTTTTAAAAGATTGTTCCTGTTTCCTTAGGAACAGGCATTTGAGCAGTAACTTGTATGGGAAGAGAGGGCAATGTAAGGGACTGCTTCAGGTCCAGGTGATGGCCCGTGGGATGGTGAAGGTATCCCCTCCATTTCCATATAGCCTGCGGTTTCCAATCCTGTTGTGATACCTTTTGACTTGCCACTGCAACACTTCAGTGTCTGTGTGAATCCCCTTGTGTGTAGGTAGTTACCCTGGAAAATGACACCATATGGAAGCATATCGTATGTAACAGATTCCGCTCTGATGTCAGTAATTACTAACAGATATTGAAAACATGGTGCCAGAGTTATTAACAAGTGAAATGAAAAAGTGTGTGTGTAGCCTTTGGTCTAGGAAGCTGGTGGTTCAACAATAGCCGATGATGACTTTTAGACCTGTTGCATGGCACAATAATTGCACATTTACCACACTTCTCTTGTCCTGTTTTAGGTCATAGAGAAGAGATACTATCTACGAGAGGGTAATCAAGTAGGTGCACTTTTTTTTGTATTTCTTGGACAATGTAGGTTGTATACCTTTAAACTCCTTAAAGATGCATTCATCTGAACATGCATTTCACCTGAATCCCTTTCTGTTCAACATTTAATAACCAAAATCTCTCAGGTCTTGTTACACTCTTCTATTTACATCTGCAATGTTTGATTTTTTTAAAAAAAATTATTCTGTCCTACGTGCATATTGTAGAATATAGAGTAAAATGAAAAAGATAAAACAATTGAGGCAAGTGGCTAGTACAGGGATTTTTTTCTTTTGGTGTACCTACTATATAAATCTCTTAATTGAATGTTGTTTGCTTAAAGGTAGTTGCTACTGTTACAACCCTTCATTTTTTGTGATGGCAATTGATACGATTTAAGCAACACAGTATTACGTTGAACATTTAAAATTTGAACGTTAAGCAAAGGAGAAGTGATTGAAAGGAAGTGTGAAATGGACAAAACTCAAAACCTAGATGCAAGCCAAGCCATTGCAAAGGTCATTTGTTCGTTGCAAAATTCAGCTTGCAGTCTGATTACTTATTAATGAGCTGTGTAAAGAGCTAGAGAGGCCAGAATAGAGAGGAGGCAGAGATGAGAGGAAGAAAGCAAGCCAAAGCAGATTGAGAAAGGACACCACCTGAAAGTATAATTTCTTCTTTCAGAAGCTTGTTGCCTTCCTGGTGTTTAATAATCATAATCAGATATGAGCTTATAAAGCTGCCATGTATCCGCAGATCACTGGTGCACCTGGCCCATGGTTATCTTTTTCTGACAGCTGCTCACTAGCGCCTCAAGGAAGGACTCTCCTGAATCCTGCTACTTTCTGAACTGGAAGTGCTAGGGAAAGAAGCAAGAACCCACTGCTTACAGAGTTTTTGGTCTACCACCAAGATGTGGGCCCTCCCCTTTTCCCTCTCAAAGTGTGACAGTCTTGGCTTTCACAGTGCATTAATATGGGACAAACAGCCCAGGGCGATGAGGCTTTTATCAGTCTGCAAGAGAATGGAATAGGCAGGACTTGGTTCCCACTCTCTTGTTCTTTCTCTTATATGGAAGGCATAGCTAGACATGTAAAAAGCTCCCCTAGGAGTGCCTTCTGGAGCTTCCAAGTTGGAGAGCCAGTGTCATGTAGTGCAGTGGTCCCCAACCCTGGACCTCCAGATGTTCTTGGATTACAACTCGCAGAAGCCTTCACCACCACCTCTGCTGGCCAGGATTTCTGGGAGTTGAAGTCCAAGAACATCTGGAGGCCCAAGGTTGGGGACCACTGATGTAGTGACAGAGAACTGGAATAGAACTTACAGTTGCCTACCAAAAGGCACCAGTATTTCCTATAAGGATCACCTTTTTTGCAGCACACATCACTAAGTTTCTGGAAGGTCACTTGATGGGTGCCATGACAGTGTCCTGAACTTCTAAGATCACAGTGCCCAGGTGGGGTGGGGTGGCAGAATTCCCTCTCTGATTCAGGAGCCTTTAAAGGTAATGTGACCTCCTGCCATATATGCACAGCCTTTGTTCTGCATATATAGTGGCTGCTTCTACTTCTGTAAAGACACAGGCCTTACAGAAGTAGAAGCAGGAGGCAGTGGAAGACAGGAGGGCCTGGTGTGCTCTAGTCCATGGGGTCACGAAGAGTCGGACACGACGTAACGACTAAACAACAGCAACAAAGGGCACAGGCATCATCAGATCCCCAGCATTCTGTTCAGCCTGTTATTGTTGGGGAGGAAACCTCTTATTAAGAGAAAATGGGAAAGAGGCTTCCATTACCATGCATTACTTTGTCCTTGTTAAGAAACAGAAGACGCAAAAATGTATGTGTTGAGAGCTACCAAGTATCAGAACTCTAGACCAGCTGCTTAGGAGAATAAATCAAAGTGAAAATGGAAGTATCAGTGCATCAGAATTGTTACTGCTGTCCATTGTGGTATTATGTAAACATGATGGCCTGTTCTAATATAAGGATTTTTGTCTGTTGGCAGATTCCTATCTTCTCAGAAAGAAAGAGAATTGGTGGTGGCTTTGTAAAGAACCTTCATTATGACTGATCAGCGCGGGCTATCCAGAGGCGATGGGAAATGACTTCTCTTGACTGCAGCGTTCCTCTTGTGCTACACTAAACCAGGTTCTGTGAGCACAAAAATCAACAAAACTTTTCAAGTTCGTTTATGTACAAAGAAGTACTTCTTCCAGATCTCTTTGAGATAATCAGATCTTTGGGACATTGTGACAAATTTGTTGCATATGGAGTATCGCTGTGGGATATACTATCTCATAACTCTTCTTTTGTGCGTCGTGAAAGATTTATGAACCCACGCTGCTTCCCTTAGAAGAACGGCGATGCTCAGTGGACCTTGAAAAATGATGCAGGACACTGAGACCTATATACAATCAGTTAAAAGATCAGCGTTTTACCAGGTTGTATTCCAGCTGATGCTATGCCGTTTTGTAGTCCATTGCTAAGGGGTATCTGCCTTATTTGTTAACAATAAAGAGATGCTGAGACAGAAGTAAGCAAATGGGAAAAGATTTGGTAAAAGAAGTTTGAACATAGATGCCATTAATTACAATACATTTATAGGGATAGCTTAAATTTTTATTTTTGCTTTAATTATTTGAATGCTGTTCCTTACATACACAAATCAGCACCACTCATACACAAGAATGGAATTAGCAAATGTGTGTGTGTGTGGGGGGGGGGGGAGAGGCAAGCTTGTTAAATGTACAAATAATCTTTAGGGAACCCTCCCAACCAGTCTCATGAGGGATGCTGTGATTCATGGTCACTGTAAAACTACTGTGTGGAGGACAATAGAAGCCCAAGAGAAAAGGAATGGAAGGGGGTGACTGGAAAAGGAAGACGGAACAAAACCATACCAGCAAACAGCAGTTCTTATTTAATATGAAATATATAACAATAGCATGAGTAATGCAAATTCAAGCACAAATCCTCCTCAGAAAGAGTATCTTTTGACATATTTGTAATGAGCGATACACTGAGCAATTTGTATACAGTGGACCCTCTACTTACGGAATTAATCCGTATTGGAACAGTGGCTGCAAGTCAAAAAGTCTGTAGGTCGAATCTCCATTGACCTACAATGCATTGAAAACCAATTAATCCCACAACTGGCAGTTTTTATTCTATTTTTGTTCCATTTTGGTTTTTTTCTGGTCTGTAAGTCGATTCTCCGGCTGCAAGTCAAATCTAAATTTTGCGGCCAGAGAAGTCTGTAATTCAAAAAGTCTGTAAGTCAAGCCGTCTGTAAGTTGAGGGTTCACTGTAGATACCTACTGCAGGTCAAAGGTTGGGCTGAAGCTGAGAAAGTAGCTTCAAAAAATCCTAGTGCTACCCATTGCATGGATTCCACACTGCAAATTAGGCCTAGAGAGCAGTCTACCACAGTCATTTGGTCTGGTTCACCATTACACTCCTATAGCAGGTTGGAGGATTGTGGGGAAGAAATACTGTAGCTTGCTCCAGCTGTGTTACATACCAAAGGCCAGATGTACAGCTGGAGCTGGTTTGGATAGCTAGTCAAAAACAACCCATACCCTCCTATTTCCAGTTAGGCACTTCAGTGCATGCAGAAGCCTCATGTTGCATTGACTTGCATGCGGACTAGTCCTTTTAAATGTTCTACAGTTGCAGTGACAGAAAGACCTAAGAGCAAAGACTTGTGTTTTGAGGGCCACTCTAGCTGCTGCAAACTTGGCTCTCCAAAGTGTGGCATTTGCAGACTTTCTTGCATCTGGCAAAGCCCCAAAGGCTTCACTCTCAGAAAGGATGTCCCAGGTTCAGGCATTATCAGGGCAATTTTAACAACATTTGGGTCTGACCAACTGCATGGATAGCGGCACCCAATCACTGTGTTGCTGACACTGCTCACTGCAGACCCCCAACTGCACTCTCTGGATTAGAAAAAGATGATAAAGAATTAAAGGCTTACACTAAAGAAACCAAATCCACAGCCATAATAGCGAGGAGCGGCAATAAATGGCTGTGAAGATTAGTTGATGAATGAAGGATGGAGAATTCTTTATCAGAAAGACTCTGATTGCAATGTTGGCAAGGGATTCTGGGACTTGTAATACCTAATCCTGCAAAAATTACTTTTTTGTATCTAAAAAAATCAATCTAAAAATACAATTTTTTTGTATCTAAAAATACCGCCATTTTACCATACCACCTGTAAGGAAATGGCTTCTTTCCAGCAGGATGGGACCCTTGGAAATAAGAACCTGGGGTCATTCTAAGTTTAGAACATGTAAATACAGTAGGTAGCTCCTTCCCTGGCTACATATCCAGGCACGTTGCCTTGGCTCAGCTAGTTTAGGGCTGTGGACAGTCTCCTTAGGAGGACATTCCGAACACCTTGTGTGGAACAAGGAGTGAGCTTTCCACCAACATTACTTCCTTGTTTTAAATTGTAACCCCGTTCTATAAGGTGAATTAAATAAAGCGGCATTTGTACACACTCATTTTGTTGTTTGACTGTGTTTCTCCCAGCCCAAAAAGGAAAGTTGTGTTCCAGGAACAGACAATGTGGGAGGGGAGAAGGCTTACGCAGAGTGATGGGCTTCCTCTGTCTGACATACTGAATAGAAATTTCCAACTACATGGTACCAAGGGTGAAGCATTAAACTACACTCTAAAGCCCATTGCCTTTGTGGGAGTGATAAAATAGAAGATCTTGCCCACTATTTGGTGCACTGTCAGTTATATGCTAATATTAGAAAACATTACTGTACTTTACCCTGCTCGTTAATAGGATAAGGACATGGGATGACAAGAGAAAAATAGACTACTTGTTGTGTGGATCCAGCATGTTCATAACACAGAGGGTTGCTCTTTATGCGGTCAAGGCAGCCTCCCTTAGAAAGAAAGAGGACGAAAAGAAATGTGTTGTTTTTAATTACTGTGTATAGCAGAGTTCTATATCAAGGTTTTACAGGATTAATACTAATTTATCTTAGATTGAGGACCTGATATAGTTCTGAGTATTTGGTTTATATATGAGATACATGTGATCCAATTTTCTTTTTTCATATGGTGAATGATGGAAGAAATGGTCTGTAAATGACTTCAATAAAATTTGACTGACTGACATTCCAAAGCCTGCCTGTAACCAAGTAAAAGAATGCCTGGCAAACCTTTGGCACAAATTTTTGGGATATTCATTTATAATTTTTCTGCAATGCCCATAAATTCCTAGTGCATGTCCGAACAAGGGACTTTTAATCCACAATAGCATGCATTAATTGTTTGATTTTTTTTAGTGACCCAATAAAGATGTTGCATTTTTCTACACTTGTATTCTGTTTCACAAGCATCTGAATTTAGCAAAGATACTGGAAGAAATCGGAATAACAGATTAGTGAATCATTAAAACTCAACATATCTATCTCAAAGACTAACAAATGTCTGTGTTGGTCCTCCTCCATCTTGCAGCAGCCTTTTATACCATCAACCATGGTATCCCCCTGGGGAGGCTGTCTGGGTTGGGGATCGGTGGCCTGGCTTTTTCCTGGCTCCGTTTCTTCCTAGAGGACCATCCTCTGAGAGTGCAGCTCAGGGAGATTATGTCCACCCCTTGGGCTCTTAATTGTGGAGTCTTTTGGGGGTTGATCATCTCATTGCTGTTTAATATGTATATGAGGCCCCTGGAGGAGATCATCAGGGGTTTGGGGGTTTCATATCACCAATATGCGGATGACACCCAGCTCTATTTCTCCCTTCTGCAGTGGATGCCGTCCCATCCCTTGAGCGTTGCCTGGATGTCATGCTAGGATGGATGAGGGATAACAGGCTGAGGCTGAGGCCAGACAAGATGGAGATCCTGCAAGTGGGTGCCCCTAGTGTCTGCGGGTTGGGGGGGTCTCTTTCATTTGGTGGGGCTACTCTTCCATGAAAGATGAGGTTCACTTCTTGACCCTGTGCTATTGATGGAATCTCAGGTAGTGTTGGTGGTCCAGGTGGCTTTTTTCCATCTGAGGTGGATCACCCAGCTGGGTCCGTCCCTTGACACCGCGGCCCTTGTTACGCCAGTTCACGTACTGGTAGTTTCAAGATTAGACTACTGTAATGCTGTTTATGGGGGACTGCCCATGAGGCTGCTACAGAAACTCCAGCAGGTCCAGAACATGGTGGCCAGCTTGCTGAGCGAGGTGAAGAAATACCAATATAATCTCCCCTACACTGGCTGTCTTGCACTGGCTACCAGTCTGTTTCCATGCTAGCTTCAGGGTGAAATAAATAAGAATTTTCCTGTACAGTATTTAAAGCTAAAAACAATACGTATAGAAATACTAAAAAAGAAATATCGCTTTAAGAAGCAGTAAACAAAAGCCACACCAAAACACATTTAGAGCAGTAGGGCAGAACAGTCCATTTAAAAAACCCCACTCAGGCAGGTTTGCCTGCTTGTGGAGGGATAGAAAACCTGAGTCCAGCCTGGTCTCGTGTGGGAGGGAGACAGTGGTGGACCTGAGAGAAAGGCCTCTCCTGATTATCTTAACTGCTGAGCAGGTTCATGAAGGGAGACACAATCCTTGTCTCAATCTGGTGCAATTCGCCATATCGGGCCCACTGTATCCAGGTGCCCTGGAACTTGTGCCTCGCCTCCTCCTGGGGGTGCCCACTCAGAGGGGGAAGTGGGTCAGGGAAGCCCCATGATATTGCTTCCAACAGGGCACCTGCAGGAGGAGGTGGGCAGCAGAATTTGTGCTGCCACCCCACAACACCTGTGGCTGCAATCCAGCAAACCGTACCAAACTGCTGAACTGTGGTAAGTGCCCATCTCTACACAACATGTTTTAAGGCTTTAGATGTTAGAACCAGTGCTTTGAATTGTGCCCAGAAATGGGTAGGCAGCCAGTGGAGCTGCTGCATTAGTGGGGTTATGGGATCCATGTAATTCGCTCCTGTCAGCAATCTGGCTGCCATATTCCGGGCCTGTCAAAGTTTTCAGACACTTTCCAGAGGCAGCCCCACACAGAGCATGTTACTGTATTCCAGTCGGGATGTAACTAAGGGCATGTGTTGCTGTGGCCAGAACAGACCACTCCAGGAAAAGACCACAGTGGGTGCACTAGTTTTAATTGCACAAACGCACTCCTGGCCACTGCCGAAACCTGGGCATTCACATTCAGAGACTAATCCAGGAGCACCCCAAAACTGCACACCTGTATTTTCAGAGGGAGTGTAACCCCAACCAGCACAGGCTGCACCCCTGTCCTTTGATCTGCCTTTCGACTGTCTGGATTATGTTTCAGTTTATTCGCCCTCATCCAGTCCATCACTGATACCAGACACTGATCAAGAGGTGATAGAGCTTCCTCAAATTTAGATGGAAAAGAGAGGATAGAGTTGGGTGTCCTCCACATACTGATGACACCAAACCCCAGATAATCTCTCCCAGCAGTTTCATATCGATGTCCAATAACATAGGATACAAAACAGAATCCTGAAGGACCCTACTGGCCAGCAGCCAGGGTGTCAAATAGGAACCCCCAGCACCACCTTCTTAGTTCTTTCCTCCAGGAAGGACTGGAGCCAACATAAAACAGTGCCCCCCGAGTCCCATCCCAGAGAGATGGGCCAGAAAGGTACCACAGTTGATGGTATCAAAAGCTGCTGAGAGGTCCAGCAGAACCCATAGTGACACATACCTTCTAGGTGACCCTCTCCTATGTGGGGGTGGAGGTTGAGTGAATTTTCAAATGTGGAACAAATCTCACCAGCCTCTGTGATCTGACTGGATGACTGTACCAGAAGTTGACATAGTTGCATATAAAGAATGTGATTTGGTAAGTTGTGTGTGTGTGGGGAAACATTTTGCACACATTTGTCAGCCATTACAATGTCCTGGAGTTTTTCCACAGCATTGCCACGTTTCAGCCCAGATTTGAAGAGAGGATCTTCTTTAAAAAAAACACACACACCATTGTCTTCTGATTCATGGGGAGGAACTGTAACCTTATTCCTATCAATCTGTAACAAAGTAAGTTATTATATATGTTCTTATTCATTCTAACCATGCAGTGTTAGCTTAAAATACTATTTAAAAATTTTTAAATGTAAAAATCAGAGTCTGATGGCTGCTTGACAACCTTAATTTAAAAAGATGAAGAAAAATGCAGAGGGGTTTGCCCTCCACCTCCTTTCTGGATGCATGATCAGTCCCTCAATCGATTTCAGAGACAAAAACCTGTTGTTGATTAAACCCAAGCCCTGCCAGAGTAAATAGTCAGAAACAGCTCTTGGACTTTCTCACTTGCAGAGCTAAGAGTTTGCACTCACACCGACTCCACCACGTTGTCTCTGGTCGCTGCCACAAAAGAACGATCTTTGAAACCCTGAAGTTTTGATCATCTGTGCAAAGCATTTTGCTTAGCTTTTGCAGCTGCCCCAGGAAACATGGAAAAACTAGCAGAGCTGAAGGTAAGACGTCTGGAGACTGGAGCCTCGGCATACCTCCCAAATTCCTCATTCCCAATCAACCTATGCTCTTTTTAAAAAGTAGCTTATTAGCAGATTCATAGAAGACTTTGTTGTTCTAACCTCAGCTGTTTGCAGGGAAGCAGAAATTCTTTAAAGTTTTGTTTGGAAGTCTGTCTGGAAATGATTTCAAGATTTTTAGATGGAAACTAGCACCAGATGTTTGCAGGAGCCTTGAATCCTGGTTGTGGTCACATTAAGGAGATACACGTTGTTGCCTAGCAAACACAATAATTTGGCATGGACTAAGTATCCTATTTATTTTACTTTGAAACATATAAGCCAGCCTTCATCCAGCTGGTGCACTGGTAACAGAGTATGCAGCATTTTAAAGACACAAATGCATTATAAAAATGTAGTGCTATATGACTTAGTCAAGCAGCAAACAGAAGCACAGTTTAAAATTCAAAATATAAAATATTCACTTTATTGGCTCACTTATTTAATTGTAGGTTTTTAAATTGTTATCTTCCAGGCACATTTGCTTTGTCCATCTGCAACATTTAGAACGGAATTCTGTGCCTTTTCATTAAGAAAGGTTTTTACTCTGCTATGGATCTTGGACTGTTAAATGAGAATCATTCATTTCAATATATCTTTTTCAGATTGTATCAGGTCTTTGTAGCCTGGACTGGGAGTCAGACAAACGTTATCTCTTTTAACTGCAGATCTTGAGTCTCACGTGGATCAGGAGGCAGGCGACGTAGCAGCTTCTCTTTGCAGCTCTGGCTTTGATATCAGACATAAGAAATTAAGACATAAGAAATTTATTTGTCATTGCGCTCACAAGTGGGTGCAACGAAATGAGGTGCTCTTCCCCAAGGTAAAACTGGACAACACTACAAAAAAAAAGTTAAAATATACACAACTTTCACCATCCAAATATAGATACCCCGTTTTCTCTCAGCAATTAAAATCCACCAAAAACCTATGGCCCCGCATTTAAACTCAATACTGCACTTGGGTAAAAACTGTTCTTGAATCTGCTTGTCCTTGCTTTCAATACCCTGAATCTCCTTCCTGATGGTAATAGTTTAAAGAGCTGATATCCCGGATGAGAGGAGTCTTTCAGTATGTTAGATATCTTCCTCTTACATCTGTTCTTATACAATTCTTCCAAAGAGGGGAGTGAACAGCCAATGATGTTTTGGGCCGTCTTAATCACCCTTTGAATTGCCTTTTTCTCTGCCACTGTGCAGCTCGTGAACCATACACAGAGACAGTAGGATAATATGCTCTCAATCGAACTCCGATAGAAGGTGATTAACAAACTCTCAGTCAATTGTTGCTTTCTAAGAATCCTTAGAAAATACAACCGTTGTTGTGCCTTCCTGATTAACGCAGCGGTGTTTGCACTCCAAGTCAGGTCATTTGTTATGATAGTCCCAAGAAACTTACATTCAACCACCTGTTCCACACAAACTCCATCTATATACAGTGGCTGAATGTCTGCTCTTTTTTTTCCTATAGTCCACTATGAATTCCTTGGTTTTTTGGATGTTAAATAAAAGATTGTTTTTTTTGCACCAGCGGGATAGCTGTAATACCTCGTCCCGATACGCAGACTCATCATCCCCAGAGATAAGTCCTACTAGTGTAGTATCATCTGCAAATTTGATAATCCTATTACTGGGATGGTTATTGGTGCAATCCGATGAATAAATGGAGAACAGTAGTGGACTAAGGACACAGCCTTGTGGAGTGCCAGTGCTGAGTATCTTGTCAGTAGAGATGTAGTCATTCAGTTTAACCCTTTGTGGACGATTTGTTAAAAAATCCAAAATCCACAGACAGATAGAATCTGGAAAATCAAGATCTTTAAGTTTGTCTATTAATCTGTGGGGTATAATGGTGTTAAAAGCAGAGCTAAAGTCCGCGAACAGCATTCTTACATAATTCCCTTGTGTTTCCAAGTGGGATAAAGCCATATAAAGCACAGTATTGATCGCATCCTCGGTTGATCTATTTTCTTTATAAGCAAACTGAAGCCCATCAAAGGGATGAGGAAGGCAGGAGATAATATATTTCCGAACTAACTGCTCAAAGCACTTCATTAAGATTGAAGTTAGTGCCACCGGCCTGTAGTCATTCGGACTGTTTGTAGGCAACTTTTTAGGCAGTGGAACGATGACGGAAGCCTTGAGACAGACGGGAACTGCGCATAATGTCAGGGATCTATTAAAAATTACAGTCCATATCCCGGCTAGCTGATCAGCACAGTCTTTTACCACCCGACCAGGAATTAAGTCGGGTCCAGCTGCTTTTCTGGAGTTAACCACTTTCATAGTCTGTCTCACATCCTGCTCATTCACAATGAAGGGGGGACTCTGCTGAGTAAATGATGGCAAACGAACAGTTTCAGTTTGATCGATTTCGAATCGAGCAAAAAAGTTGTTCAACTCCTCAGCCACCTCCACACCTCCGCCTGAGGAAACCTTTTTTGCTTTGTAGTTTGTTAGTTGTTGAACCCCCTGCCAAACTTGCCTCATGTTATTGCTGAGAAAGCAGTCTTCAATTCTCCTCTTGTATTCGGCCTTAGCTTGCTTAATGCCTCTCCTCAAATTCGTCCTTGCCTGTTCTTCAGCAAACATTTTTTTTTTTGCTAAACTGGGGGTGTTTCTCCATCAACCAGTCAGATGGATAGCCAGCTGTGTTCTTGCATGCCTTTCCATTAACTGTAAAGCTCCCAGACTGTTCAAGAAGCTTGCCGCTGTGCTGCAAAATTTTTATTTGATTAATACAATGAAAAGTTATACTGGCACATTAATGCTAGAAGCCCTTAAAACTCTCCATTGCTCCTACCTGATTTTATTAAAAATTATTTCACCATAGGTTCTACTTCTATTTGCATGAAGGTTTATGCATTTAGCTGCTGTTTGGTTGAACTGCTATTTATATGAAGAGTAGCTGCTTTCTAACAACTAGCGCTGGAACACAGTTTTCAAAGAGGTGGTCATATCTGTTTCAGCATGTAGGTTTAAAAGCAAACACACATGCACATTGAGACACTTTAAAGACTAACAGGTTTATTTCAGTGTGAACTTTTATAACTGCGTTCCAGGTTCATGGACACTGCAAATATTTAGCAATGGGTTTCTGTGAAGTATACATGTCGGGGTAAAAATCCAGGAATTATGGATCCAAACACCGAAAATGAAATGTCAAAGAAGCAATAGCATTATTAATGAAGAAACAATTTGTGATAACGTTTATTATGCAAACAACCCAGTTACTGCTGAGTGATTGTTTTGTCAGTTGAGTGCTGGTCTGCCCTGAAGCCAGAATCAGTAAATTTGTCCGTACACAACGTTTGGAAAGAGAATTACTTAGAAAATAGTGAGCTAACAACCCTTGTATGTTCAATTCATTTGACATCCTCCAAAATTTGTGGATGTAACTGCATAGGCAGTCTCTCTTGCCAATCTTTTCTTCCTTTTCTTCTTTTAAATGATTGAAGTCCAGATTAGTAACAGAGTTATCCTGGGAGACTAAAGTGTTTGAGAAGTGGTTTTGCGTGTTGCCATTTCTGATATATAATTGGTGTCCATTTGTTTTCTTGCATGGAGATGGTATCATTTGTTCTATGTAGAACGCAGAAGGGTCTTGTGGGCAAAGGGTAGCCTAGGTCACACTCACTAAGAAATGCACGTCTATTCTTCTGATAGCGGGACTTCACCCCTTCTTTCTCCACTTCTTGTCCTCTGATTCTGCTTCATCTGGAGGCAATCCATTCAGAGGAGCAGTTAGGGTGGCAAGTTGGCTGGGCACATCACCTTGACATTTAAGAGAAGCCTCTGTGCTCTGGTAATCAGCTGCCAATTCCTCCCCTCCTCCCAAATTGTGGCTGACTGTTGGTTGGTGTGCCTTTTCACCCAACCTCTTCCTCCTTTCTTCCATTCAAGTTGCTTTTCGCACCCTTCCTCCTGTCCTGCTCCATCACTTGCTCACTTCTTCCCTTCCTCCTTCCACAGAGGCTGGCAACAGCCAAGTGCCTGGCTATGAGGATCTGGGCATTGTGAGTGGGACTGGATGCCACTGCAGATCACCTATGTTGGCAGCTGAGATGACCTTCAAGGGGAGCTCCACCTGTCAGGCATGTGGGTCCTGTAGCAGGATCAGAGCTGAGGAGGGGCACGGGAGAGCAAATGGCTGGTCATGACGACGCTCTGTCACCTGAGCAGGTGCCTCACAGCGCCTCAGGGATGTGCTGGTTGTGCTGTGAGCCCTAGTCTGACACACATGTTTGTAAATCAGTGTCTGTTGACTTTTTTACATGATTTTTACAGTCATATGTAAAAATGAAGGTATATAGTTAAATGTGAACCACTTAAAATATGGGTGCTATACTTCAAAGTGGCTGAGGCAGCTGTGGTGTGGAGAAGACAATTTGTTCTGGAGATGGTGGCAAGGGGAGATCACTGGTAATGTTCATGTTATTTTTGTTTAATTTTTACACCACCTTTCTCACCATTGGAAACTCAAGGTGTTTTACAGTCACTTAAAACCACACAAAAATCACCATTACACGCAGCATAAGATAAAAACACACACACACAAAACCCCCACAACATAGCATTATTCTCTATCATAAGGTGGGGGACACACACTTAAAATGAGTGTACCTAAACTAATTTTTTTCTTTAAATATAATAACTGAGGAGGACACATGGATGCCATATGCCAGGGTTGTTACTTATAGCTTAACAATATTTAACTATCAAGCTGAATAGCCTGCAGTTACAACTCCCCCTAGGGGGAAATAATGATCACAATAAATCCAGTTAGAAGAAGAGTTGATTCATATCCTTCCTGTCTCTTCCCTCTGGGATCTCCCTTTCTGACCTCCCAATAAAACGGTCATTATACTTCGCTTTATTCCTAAATGCTTCAAATCCCACCCGGTGGTGGTGTCTGAATCACATAGGACGAGGATGGCCAAAATATCTTTTGCAATTCAAGCTGCGGTGAGGATCTCCAGTCATTCATAGCACAGCAGATCATGTGAGAGGGCAGTAATTGGGGGGGGGGGAGGGGACCACAAACTACAACAGGGACTTCAATAATTTTTCTTTGGCTCGAGAAAATATTTCAGGCTCCTGACCTCAACCATGCAGGCAAAATTGACACAGAGTCTGGTGGGTGGCTGTAGTGCTAGAGACAGGAATGCCCTTTGTCATTTCCAGTCAGCGACAGAGAGGACATCTCCTACCAACAAACATGTTTACTCTATAACCCTTTTGTGTTTTTCCATCAGTTCTTTTTTCTTTCCATTGGCAAAAAAAGATAAGGAGGAAACGATAGAAAGGCTATGGTTGCAGGGGACCTTAGCCTGGAAGTATTCATACATATCACACCTAAATACTACTACTAAGAACAGTGGGCTGTCAAGCCTATTCTGACTTACAGTGAGCCTTTTTATGGTTTTCTATGTGATGAGTGTCAAAGATCCAGGGATTCTGGGAGGCACACACTAACCACTCAGCCACACTACCCTAGCTGCCCTGGTGTGGGTGAAGCCAGGAAGGCTAAATGGGATGAGAGGTGGGGAAATCCATCTGCCCAGCACCCTCCCAACACCTCAGTCTCACTTGACTTAGGCCCTAGTCACACGAGGGAAATGTTATGTAGTTATCCACCAGTTACGTCAGCATTTTTTTTTCCTGGTCATCCAATGAAGAATCAAGACCAAGACATTTTCCCAGCTGGCGGTGTAACTGCAGAACATTTCCCCATCACAAGGAGGGGTGTGTTATTTTGTACCTTTGTATTCCTTCCTGGGATTGCCCCTGTGCATGACCTGCCACAGTTCTTTTCAGAAGGGCCTAAGTAGTGCTTCCACAGAGTTTTGAAAAAATCCACGAGATTAAGTGCTTTGACTCTTACACCAACCCTGCAAAGTAGAAATGCCACCACACCTGCAAGGCAAAGCCTGGTGTGAAGAACCACAAATCCTCTTTAAAAACTGAACAACTATATGAAGAACTTTTATTTTTAATTTAAAAAAAAGAGTGAAAAAGTAAAAAAAGGTTTTTTTTTTCAAAAGCAGTGTCCCCGGTTACAAAAACAGTCCAAGAGGTTTTGGTTAAATAAATCATTTAAGAGCTTAAGGCTTTTAGCACAGGGCAATATTAGGCGAACGCTACAGAAAGTAAGAAAGCTGGCTAAATTATTATAGTACTTACTGTAATTCAGCCTATCCTCAGAGCACACATAAAGTGCAGAACAGCAAATGAGCATAGCATCTCTCTTGAGAGATAACTAAGCCACCAAAGTAACTTCTGACACCATTTTTAAAACTTCTCTTGCTGGATTCTTCCAGCCAGGCACCAAGTGAGCACCAGAGTCCATGATCCTTCAATTTCCCAGTTTCTTGACAGAGTACTCAAATGGTTTACCATTCCCTTCTTCTGGGGGCGCCCTGGGGCTGTGCAGGCTGGCTCTTCTGGTATGTTATTCAGCCAGATACCTAAAAACCCAAGTCATTTTGTTTTTCTATCATGATATGCTGGGTTTTATGCCTTGCTAATTTTGTAAAAGAATAATAAAAGAGTTCTTCAAAGCTGGTCATCAGCAGGTGGTCAGCACAGAAATTATGCGCAGGCCTTGAGGAGCAACCTTTGTCATATTCCACTTTATACTCGCCAGCTTCAAAGTGGCTTCTGTCTAATCTTTTTCTGGGAAAGGTCAAGGTCTGTGGATCCAGTGAGAGCGTTCGACTTTGTATTCCAGCCTCTGCAATCAGTAAAAATAGTTTTAGCATTTTTCTCCAACCAGATTTGAAAGATGAAAGCTCAGCACACCATAAAAAATTGAACGTTGGTGGATGAATTCTTCAGCGTGTTTGCATTAAACGCTAAAGAAACATAAACGGGCAAAAGAGCTAAAAGGCATTCATGTTTTTCTTTTGACAAAAGAACATCCTTCTTCCTATCGTCAGCATAGACCAAATTGCACTTAGAGAGTGCTAGAAATATTCACACTTGAATCTTGCAGCTCAGAAAACCCAGGAAAGTGCATTCAAGGGTCCTGCCTTGGCGGCTCCCGCAATGGTTTGCTTAGCAGTCAGTTCACGCTCTGTCAAATATTTTTGAAATGTGCTTTGTTTTACAGTACATGTCAGGATTTGGCAATGAGCACAGCTCAGAAGATCCGCGCTGTCCTGGAGCCTTGCCAGAAGGACAGGTATTTATGTGACATTTGGGGGCTGAAGGAAAGTGCTATTTTTCACGTGGTTAAATCGGCATGAAAGCACCACAAGTAACTTAGTCCCCTGCAATAGCTTCCAGCCCACTTTGCAAACGCACAGCTTCCTACCTTAAGAGATGAAGAGACTTGATCGCAGAGGCATTAGAACAAAGAAGCTTTTCTTCCCAAATTTCTACTCCCAGAACTGTTTCTTATTAACAAACAAACAAACAAACAAACAACTGATGGGGGTCGTGTACACAATATGCAGCCTCTCCAAACCACTTACCTTAAGAATTCATTCATTCATTCATTCATTCATTCATTCATTCATTCATTCATTCATTCATTCATTCATTCATTCATTCATTCATTCATTCATTCATTCATTCATTCATAATCATTTCACCCTGCCTTTCTCCTTTAAAGGACCCAAGGAAAATATGGAGCTGTAAGATGTCCAGCAGTAATGGAAGAATGGCTGCCTCTCTCAATAAAGAATTGATTGGGGAGGGGAACATAAAATTCTCACGGAAGCTCAAAGCCAAGGGACCTGCAAAATGTCAAAAGGAATAGATGGATCATTAAAAAAAACTGTAGTGTCAGCTAGGAGCAATGTAGGTTTTCTAATGATCACAGGAAATTTTGTGCGGGGGGGGGGGATCCAGTTTTATAAAATGTTTTTAGGAAATCTTTTGTAAAATAAAATATCATCATGGTACTTGACACCAACCATATTCAAGATAATCAAAGTTGTATCTCAGTGCAACTGCTAGAGATGTAGAAAGGGTTGTGCAGATTACATGCCTGTTATGTTTGAGCTGTGATAGGATTAGGACCTTTGTGGTACTGTACTTTTTATTGTGACATCGTGAATACAGATTATGGGCTATAGTACTGCAAAGGATGAAACTATTAAAAGTGATTTTTGGAGGAGTATGTTGACGTAATAATCATCATTGTGTGCCATCAAATCGTTTCTGACTGATGGTGACCCTTTCAGAGTTTTCCAGGTAGAGAGTACTCAGAAGTGATTTACCATCCCCTTCTTCTGGGGGTGCCCTGGGACTGTGCAGCTTGCTCAAGGCCACCCAGGCTGGCTGTCCTCCCAGGAGGCACAGTGGAGAATCGAATTCCCAATCTCTGGCCCCAGAGCACCACTAAAGCACTGAAATTATTAAAATTATTAACAGCTGCTGAAATGTCTGTTGCCATTTGGTGAGAAAGTTGCTTTTGCCATTGCAGATTGCTTCTGTAGGATTCAAGATGACAAGTTTAACGCTTGTACTTACATGCTATGTTTGACCACATGTGAAGATAAATTGAGAAGGAAATTGTCCTTTTTTTGTTAGTGTTTGAATTATAAATCTGAAGGTGATGTTCTACCTTTCTCGTTGTTTGCATTAGTAAAAGGAGTAATCGTCTTGGTATTTTTACATTTTAAATACAGTGGTGCCTCGCTAGACAGTTACCCCGCATGACAGTTTTTTCGCTAAACATTGACTTTTTGCGATCGCTATAGCGATTCGCAAAACTGTGATTCCTATGGGGAAATTGCGCTGGACAATGTTTGGTCCCTGCTTCGCAAACCGATTTTTGCTAGACAATGATTTTGACAGCTCCCTCCGCGCTCGCAAAATGGGTGTTTTCGGGACCTAAGCTTCGCAAGACAGCTATTTAAACAGCTGATCGGCGGTTCGCAAAGCAGCTTTCCTATGGCCGATCTTTGCTAGACAACAATTCTTCCCAATTGGAACACATTAAACAGGTTTCAATGCATTCCAATAGGGAAATGCTTTTTGCTAGACAATGATTTCGCTAAACAGTGATTTCAGTGGAATGGATTATCATCGTCTAGCGAGGCACCACTGTATGCTTCAAGAATAACACAACAAGGGAGGGGGGGAAACCACATTCTTTAACTCATCATCTGTTTTGGTTTAGAATAACCCTCAGGTCTGTCCGTATGGTCTGTATGCGGAACAGCTCTCCGGCTCAGCATTCACCTGCCCACGGTCCACCAACAGGAGAAGGTATGCACAGGTCTGAGGAAATCAATTAAAAAGGAGAGGATATGGAAGGAATTGCAGGGAAGGCAAGGTGGGGCGGAACAGGACAATTAATTACATTTACTCTAGCCCATTGCTAAGATGTCATTGCAATGTTCTTCTACAGAGGGAAAAAGCTTGCCATTAATGTGATTAGCGTTCAGCCTCGATTCCAGAGAAAAGGTCTGTGGGGCATGACATTAGTTTGAATATAGTATTATGAAGTCTGAATTCTATGCTTCCCTCCTCTGTCACCTCTGTTTTCCCTCCTTTGGGGCGATGTGCACAAAAAGCAACAGCCGTAATAATGTGTTACTTTTAACGCAGGCTTGTGTTAAGCTCAGAAGAAGGAGAAGGGGCAAAAAAAGGCCTTGTTGAGTCAGGGTATGAATTTTTTTATTTGGTAGGGAAGGAGACTGTGTCTGTCAGAATTTCAGTCTTATGGTTTAATTGCTTCTAGGATAAGCTTGCTTTCTTCCCCTCTTTTGCTTATGTCCTAGAGAAAAGGTGCTGCTACCTGTATTTTTTCCCCTCGTGGGTCAGAAAAATTCTGGAACTATAGGTTTGTGAACAGTACCACATGTCCTTTTATTAACTTTGAGTATGCGTATTAAAAGAGAAGACCTAGATAAGGATGCTCAAGGCCAAAAGAGTCCCTCACCCAACCCCAGGTGCACGTTTCCTCCAGGTCAGAGCAATTCTTTGCCATGGAAAGTGGTACTAAGTTAGTAATGGCTGCTTACCAGTGTCCTTTCCCACTGTCCTCAGAAGGTCATGGGGGTGGTGTTGTGGGGTTTCAGTGGGCATGCTGAAGCTGCCGTGTGTGGCAAAATAGGGAACAGGGACTTGACTTGTGTTGGATGGAAACCCTCCTCTGAAAACTCCCAATCATAGTTTGGGTTCATAGTTTACACTGGATTTAGCCTTGAATCTGAATGCCCAGTTTTCAGCAACAGCCGGAAGTGCCTGTATAGATAAGGCTAACTGCACTAGGGGATATGTAATCTGACCATGGTGACACATGCTTTTGTTGCACCCTAGCTGGACTACTGTAATGCATTCTATGTTGGGCTGCCTTTAAAAAAAAAGTTTGGAAACTCTACCTGGTGCAGAATGTTGCAGCTGGATTGTTGACTGCAGCTGGTCCCAAGGATCATGGGACCCCCTTGACAGAACAGCTTCATTGGCTACTGGTCTGTTTCTGGCTTCAGTTCAGAGTGCTGTCTCTGGCCGATTAAGTCTGACATGGGCTAGCTTATTTCAAAGAACACACTCTTGCACATGAGCCTGCTCTGATTTTACGATATTCAGGAGAGCCCTTCTCTGTTCCATGTATCATTAGAAAGCTTCATATATGGGATGCCAGAAAGAAACCTTTCATTTGCTGCTCCCACATTCTGAAACTCAGTGCTCAGGAAAATTAGGTTGGCTCTCTTTCGGTTGTCCTTTTCTAGAAGATCAAGGCATTTTTCTGCAGAAGAGCCTTGATATAAGCTGGTTTGGTGCTGAAAGAGGCTGTAATGGGATGCAGGCTGCTTATTTATTTTTATTCTTATGTTTTAATTGTACTTCTAATTTATTCATTTTTATGTTTTCATTGAGATTCTGTTTTTAATCTGTATTTTATTATTTTTAGCCACTAGAGTCATTTTAGTGGCAAAGTGGAAGTTATAGTTAAGCAAGCAAATAGATAAATTATAGGCCAAGATAACTGGTCAGCCTTAGAGCTCATTTGAAAGCCAGAAATAATGGGATTTGATTATAACAGCAATTATAACAGAGTTGTAATTGGAACCTCCACAAAAAAGTCCCTTGTACTGTTCAGCCTGATTACTTTGGACATGCAATTAAGGCTTGCAGTATATAGATCTCAGACTGGGTACCAGGTTGACATGAATGGAGGCGATCCTTCAATTAATATGGGCACAAACTGTGTAGTTGTGTATTAACACTTCAAATATGGCCAGGAAATGGAGTGGCAACAGTGCAATCGGTACACTATAGGAGTCACATGATCTGACCTAACAGTACCCCAGTGGCCCCATTTTGTAGCTGTGGGAGCTTCCAAACCATTTTAAAAAGCAGTCACCATAATCTGACCTGGCACATATATAACTGAAACAAGGCCTGCCCCTCCAATGTAGCATCATAGGGGTTGTGCCATCCAAAGATGATAAAAAGTGCCACTCGTGGCGCAGTGGTTAAAACGCTGTACTGCAGCTAAAACTGTGCTCACGACCTGGGGTTCAAATCCCAGGTAGCCGGCTCAAGGTTGACTCAGCCTTCCATCCTTCCGAGGTCGGTAAAATGAGTACCCAGCTTGCTGGGGGGGCAATGTGTAGCCTGTATAATTAAAAATTGTAAACCGCCCGGAGAGTGCTTGTAGCGCTATGGGGCGGTATATAAGTCCAATAAATAAATAAATAAATTTTATAATTATAAATAATAATTTCTCCACATTCCATTTCTTTTTGTGCTGTGTCCTTTAAACTGTAAAAACAAGGAATTTGCTGTTAATTCAAATACTTATGTAGCAAATCTTGGGTTTTTAAAAAATTAACAACAGTAACTGCAGTAACACATGTTGGAAAGTTTGTTCGCTGTTGATGTGTTTGATTGTAATTTGTCAGTGATGTTGGAATACTTTTCCAGGGGTTAAACAAACAAACAGATGACCCCTGCTTGCTCAGGAATGGCCTCTAACTGCACACGCTCTGGAATCCATCACTTAAGAGATAATCTAATATTCAACAGCAGGAGGAGAAATGCGTCCCTGTTCACTGATTTTGCCCTCAGAAGATGGCGAAGCAAGAGAAAAGAGAAACGTGATCCCCAACACTGCAGAGGCAAAATAGCACATTATAGTAGAACTCAGTCAAGCGATTTTAATAGGGTTAATGAGTTCAAAGCGAAATTAGGCTGTTGGAAAAAGAATAATAAATATTCTCTTTTATACTAGTCATAAACAAGATGCTTCAGAAACATTGGCGGCGGTCAGTATGTTACAGGAGAGAAGAACCATATTTTCTTGGGTGCAGCTTAATTTTCTTATATGTTACTAATATTGTACCACAGAAGTAACACTCTGAGGGAAGCCATCAGGGCT
The DNA here is from genome assembly GCF_051106095.1 of Pogona vitticeps. Taxonomy (NCBI): domain Eukaryota; kingdom Metazoa; phylum Chordata; class Lepidosauria; order Squamata; family Agamidae; genus Pogona; species Pogona vitticeps. The sequence goes on along the minus strand of NC_135784.1, from coordinate 189,204,006 downwards.
TCTCACGAGGGCCCACAAAACATGAGGCAGTTGTGTATGGAGGGAAGGCCTGATGTGGAAAGATCATTTCTAGCATGCTGCAGGAATCCAAAGGGACAGGCAAAAGCTGCTGCCGAACCCCAGGTCTGAATTTAAACTGGGCCGCTGGTGCAGTGCGAAAACAGTGTTACAGTGGCATGCCATCAAGCTGACTTTCGGCCATCCTTTGTAGGATCTCCGAGGTATGGAGCACTCAGAGGTGGCTTACCATTCCCTTCTTCTGTCATCACCCCCTAGGATGGATGGCTTTTCTCCTGAGAGGCACAGCGGAGGAATCGAACTCCCAACCCTTTGGCGCTGCCGCCAAGCATGCAACCCTGACATTATGCAATCCTTTGGTTTTCACAGAACTGCTGCCCTTCAGTCTGGAGATCCAAAGCTGCCCTTGCCCAGTACAGAATGTGGACAAGGCAGCTCTCCCGCAACGTGGCTGTTAGGACCTCCCACTGAACACCCCCTGCAGAAACAGGAATGTGTGATCACTTGGCATCTTTTGTCCTTTGATGGCGCCCTTGCTCTGGTTTCATGTCAGCTCATATTGGTCACCGATCACTGGCTCTTGGGGAAAATAATCGTGGTCCTACTGGGACCCTGGAGAGACCCTGCTGTGCAGAGACGCCAATATAGGGCTTGATGGAGAAACATGATTCATATCTTCAAAATGTCCCCTACGTGCCCCATCTGTTCTGGCATAAGATGCAGTACTTAGCAGAATGTTGCTGTCTGTGGGGGAAAAGTCAACAAAGTGCTGAATGTTTTTAATAATTGGTCATCCAGGCTTCCCGCCATTTCTGCGTTTGTTTTCTCCCTAGCTGGCTGTACAGAATTCTTCCTTCCGTGTGCCACAAGCCCTTTCAGCCAATGGCTCAGGGTTACCTGACCCACGACTGGGATGAAACTGAACCTGAACCCAATCAGGTAATCACGTCAGATGCGAAAGCAAAAGGAAGTTGGACGATGTTAAAATAAAATTTTGAAAAAGGCTCTGTACCTGGGAAGGCTAGTGCTATGCTACACAATCAGCTCCTGAAAAACGTGCATCTAGCCCTGTGTTCTGGGCCAGAATTCCAGCTCTCTTTGCAATCAAATGTAGAACTGACAGACATAGGTATCTTTGCCATAGCAGAGAAAACTGGAGGCTTTAGGAATTGGTAGGTCAGGGGGCAGACGAAGAAGAAGAAACAACAGGCACGGGTGGAGCAGAATCAAAGGAGATGATCCTAGTACTGTGGTATTGGCCCTGATGGCAAAGGGTGTAAAACAGAGAGTGGAAACATGAAAAAAAAAAGTCAAGAAAAAAAAGTTAACAAAAATCTGAAAAATTTGAAAAGGGGGAAACCTCAATCCAAGCCTCCAGTTGAGCTTGTAATTCTGCCTCCAGGGCTCTGGCACCCCATGTCTCAGTCCCTTTTGCAAACCAGTCAACCTGTTTAGTTCACTGCTTTAACACACAGGCCATGTCAAATTTCCTAGTTTTTAAAAAAATGCAACACAATAAAATACAATGAAATTCAAGTTGGGTTCCCATTCAGATTTAAAATACATTATACAAATTTACTATAACTGAGCCCAACACATTATTATTTGCAACATGCAAAGAGCTTAATGATAAAATGGTGATTTTTATCACCAGGAAGGGCCCCGAGTAAAACAACCAATCTCTCACCTTTGTTAGCAGCAGAACAGGTAGACTTTGTTTTTATGGGTATGGTAGCAAACCCTGTCACTCAGAATGCGACAAATGTGTCTTTGTCCGAGAGTAGGTTTGTCTTGATCAGAGAAGCTAACAACTAACCCAAAAAAGTCACACTATTTTAATTCTCTGCAACAACCCAGTAAGGTGACCTATTCCTGTCTCCTCTTATTATCTTTTTTCTGATGACAGGGCTTAAAAAATACTGTGTCAAAGAATTCATTGTCAATTTCTAATTTTTTTATTAGATACAAATTCACCTCTATACTGTACACTCTACCATACCATAGCTCCCACTAAGGACTACCAATAAACCTACGTTAAATTAAACCGTATCTGAAAAAAACACAGATTTTGAATCATTGTAAAATTTATTTATACACAGAAACACAGATGAAGAGGTACATGATTAGCATCTGATACCAGACTTTAGCAATAAGAGGGTAAGATGGAGAAATATATAATATGCATCTCACATTTCTATATACATGAGGTATCATATCACTACATCTTACATACTAAAGTTGCAAGAAGAAAACAAATAAACCATCCTGGCTATAGAGTGGGGTATAAAATATCTGTTCTTTTTTCAATAACCTAATATATTTTTAAATAATTGTATATATATATATATTTATATTTTTTTAAATATAATGTTTATATTTTTAAAAATATTTTTACATTTTTTAAAATATTATTTTTATGTTTTTAAAAATATGTCTGTTTTCATTTTAGCTGAGATGGAAGCCTTTTGAGATACCACCAACCTCTCAGAGAAAGCTGGACTTTATAAATGTAAGTTTAAAAAAAGCAGTGTTCAAGAGTTTCTTGCTGTATATTTGGTGCTGCTCCCTGTGAAGCTGAGGAGTTTGAGACAATTTGCCACAGATCACACTGATTCGTTGTATGTAAGTGAATTTAAACCCATATACCCTCTGGACCCATACATCTGAAAGAACTAGACAGACTGAGATGAAGAGAAAAATAACCTAAGGATCAACACTGGCCTTTAATCTGTGTCAGTCCCATAGCCACTCATTCCAACACACCTATGAGTGTGTGGAAAAATACACAGTCTGAAGTGTCAGGGGTCTGTGTGGTACTGCCAGTGGCTCCACTCCTGTTCTTCTCTTCACGCCTCTGTAGAATTCTATAACAGACATCACATTCTTTTCTTTGTCAGATAGGGAAATTAAATGTGCCAATATTATTGTAGCTAACTCTACTCTGGGTTGTTGGTATGCAATGCTCGCCCTTACAGCTGTAATAGGTTTTAGAGATACTTTATGTTCTTGCATCACCTCTGTACTCAAATAGATATGGCTTTTGAAGTCCCTGTATCAATTGAAAACAAACAACAGTAACTCATTTCTGTAAGGGTAAGAGAATAGGGTGAAACTGACCAACTAAAAAGATTCCTGTGAAGGTGACTGCTCTATATTCTAACTTTGGGTGCTTCTTATCATAGGGATTGCACACTTTGTGTGGTGCAGGGGAGCCCAGGTCTCGGAATGGGCTTGCAATCCATGTCTTCACCTGTAACACATCCATGATCAACAGGTTTGTGAGTCACGCATGGGGAAGCAAGGGTCCCGTGGGTTCTGCATACAGCTTTGGCTGCTACCATCAATAAGTTTGCTGCATTTGTGAATAGTAGGAGACAGAAGGTATCATGACTGACCACTGAGTGATTGTCAGGCAAATCTGTCTTCATCCCCTCACCCTCCACATTCACTCATGACTGCAATTGTTTGAAGTGTCATTGAAGCAATGTGAGAGTGTGTATTTCACAAAAATGAAAAGCGAGAGAGCCAGTAGATTATTTTCAGCATGTATTCAGGTTGTTCCATCCAATTTCCTCTCAAAAGGTCAAAGCCTCGTGAAAACATTGATACCACTGTTTCTGACTATTACTTGAGATGTTCGGGGTCCATATAGAGTATGACCTAAATAATTTAATTAAAAAAATCACTCAAAGTTGTCTTGGTTTAGTATCCAGTAGGTAAACCATAGCCGTTAGTCATGGGGTGGGGGGTAGGACACAAATAGAATCTATGTCACAATCCAGGATGCTGTTTGGGAATGCCATTTGGGTGATGTAAACAAAGCACACAGTACCACAATACTGTATATCCTGTGCAGGAATTTAAGGTGAAGCACTGTTCTTTCTTATTCGTATAAAAGTGGCAAGTAAAACTGCAGGGATATGTTCCCTTTCTCTCCATTTCGATTTCACTCCCACATGGCATCATTTCATTGTGATCTGAATGATGTTGGCACAGCGGTGGGCATCACTCTCTATTGCACACTCATCATCCATGCTCTCCAGCATTCTCATGCCTACTGGTGCCTGGTGCAATTTGTCTCCTACCTTCCCAGAAGAGTAGATCTCCTCCTTTTTCACCGTGAGATTTGATTCTATTGCTACCGATTGTAAATATAACGAGATGTATACACTTTCCCTCTTGTTTATTCATGAGGTCTTTTCCCTACCACTGTTCCATTACTGGATTAATGGTGTGTCCTCTTCCTGGTAGTGTGGGAATGTGGCATCTCAGTCACACACTGGTGTTACAAAGCAGGGGGGAGGTAGGTTGCCATTACCTTGCCATGCTAGTCGAGTGTCCTGTAAACGGCCTGCCCCCCCAAAACAAAATGCCTTCATTTTGTCAGAAAAACAGATGCCTTCATTTTGTCAGAAAAACAAGAGGCCTCCATTTTGTCTTCACTGGAGATACCTGTGCATCCCCTAGGGAGTTGAAAATCACAGCTCTGTGACATTGGTTTTAACAATAGGCTTTGTTGCTGCTATTGGGGTACTATAGTGTTACTTTGCTAAACCATTCCTCTAGGAAATGACTGTCTTGTCACTATGTCACAGTGCTTGCATGTTGACCTTCCCACCAACGGCAACAGAACATCTGTTTCAGCTTGATCTGGGTAAAGATTCCCCACAATGAGGCTAGGAATAGAGAAAGTGTTTACTCTAAATAGGATAATAACAAGTGAGAGCATTTATATCTCCAGCCAATTGGGGCAAACACCCATTACAGACTTACCTTCGATGGGGCCAGCCAAGCTGTTTCAGTTCCATAAATGATCTACTGACCCATTTCCTGCAAATAATGAAGGCAATCCACTCAGACCGGGCCCATCTACTATGGTGCCACCCATGGTATAAGTCGTTGGTACACACCAGTAGTTCCCAAGCTCAGATCCCCAGGTCTTCTTGCTTGCAATGTTGTTTCAGACCTACCACGAGGTTTCTTTGTGTATATATGAGTGTTTCATATATACACTCTCCCCCTCCTGACAGGTTCATTACAACATACTTTTAGATTTTGTGCAGCCAGGGAGTCGGGAGGGGGGAGAGGTATTGCTTCAACACCAGAAAAAGAGAACCTTATGTGGGGCAGATTACAAAGGCTGTGTATGTTTCTGAGTTTAGGACTGATGTTATGCATTATACATCCCCAATATTCTGTTAAGGTGGTCAATATCTTGGTGTTTTTTTCTCCACAGATGTTTTTATAATTCTGACGGGGACTTTTTGATTGGTGAGTTGCCAGTCTAGTATTTATCACCACAGAATTTTGGCACTGTTGGTTTTATCTTATCCAGCAACAGTTTGAAGTCTTGTGACAGGTATGAATTTAGACAATAATGAAATAATAGCTCTATGTCGTTTGATAACACCACCAACCCTACTCTGCTCTTCTAGGTCAGGGCCCCTATATGTATCATTTAATTTAGATATTCATTAAAGGCTCTGGTCTTTTATGCATGAGTAGTGGACTGCTGTCTGAATAAGAATGCCATTCACCTACCCCATCAACATCACTATGTGTTGCAAAGAAGTAACAAAAGTCAGCAAACTGTTCTAGACCAGACAAATGCCAGGAAGATTTTAGTATAATTGTTCTGAACAGCAAAGTTAAATAAGCCAATTGCCACATAACAGAGAAAGGCAGGAACAAATAGCAATAGCTAAAACCCAAACAGGATCTGACCAGAGAGGGAATCTTCCCAAATATTAGGATGCTTGAAACAATGCATTTGATAAATACTTTTTTTTGTTAAATGTTGTAATGATTCCTGAAATCTAGCTCCTCTCACATCCTATCTCCACTGAAAGCAATGTTGATTGTACCCATCCTGCATATTACGAGACTTTTAGGTATTTGCTCTAAAACAGGAAGCACGGTATCAGCATACAGTACCTCGTTTTCAAAGGACATTGTATTTATTTGGCAGTGTTGTGCTCCTAAAAAGTTAGCAGTGCAGCAACAAATGGAGTTGAGAGCTAATCAGGCTGCAAAAAACAGCCAGGTATGGATCTGACCTCCATGTGACCCACCCTTTCTCTTAGGGTTTGTCCTCTGTTTCTTGGCTACTGGTTATTCTGCTTTCCTATTTGTGTTTCCTTATCTTGACAGGTGTCGGTTGCTTATAGGAACTAGATGCAAGGACACCTAATGGGAAATTGTGATGAAGCCCCCAACTTAACAAAGGCAAATTTTAAAAGGGGATTTTAAAATTTTTAAAATAGTAAAGCATTCCTAACTCAGAAAATGAAAGATTTCACTGTCCTTCCTACTATTTAGTTTTTAAAATTTGACAAACTAAATGTTGTACTAATAAGCAAGGCACACGAATAATCAGTGCACACTGTTTAAAGCAGTTTCAAAAAATTATAAGCAATGTGGTCACAGAAAGATGTAAAAAAAGGAGAGGATAAGTTATATGGAAAACATAGCAGGAAATGTACTTCAGTTATTTACTGGATAAGTTTGTGTTTCCTTTCCTCAGTACCACAGCAAGGAAAACTTCTCATCACAACAGAGTTTGGCAGGTTGTTGGTGGAGCCCAATGAAATTTGTGTCATTCAGGTAAGGCCTGAAACCTAATGAAACCAATAATTCCCCTTTCTGCCTTCACCTTCTCATCCAAACATTAATGCCATCAAGACATCATAGTGGACCCTATTCAACAACCAGGGCTATAACTAGAGTAGGGCACCTTGGATTTGACCTAGGATGCCAAATTCGGAGGGTGAGACTGGTCCCTTCCACCCACCATGAAGGCATCCCTAAATGAATAGTGGCCTGCTTTATCACCATAAGACAAAAATGATGTCTTTGTGTGTTTGTGTGTATGTGCGTACACAGACAGAAGACGGACTCTCTCTCTCTCTTCTAAATTGTTTTTGTATCTGTGGTTCTGACAGTACTTCTTACTCCCTATAGTGGAGGGGAGATGTTGGGTAAGTGTTCAGTGTTGTAATGCTTGCCTTATTTTCACACAATGGATTACAATGATCTGGCAAGCCAGTGTCTTTGCAGTCTAGCCTCCCAACCCTGAAATTGATAGGGAGGACTGGAAGGCAATGGCCACTCATTTCTCCAAGGGACAGGAAGCTTATCTAGGAGTGAGTGGTACAAATTCCTTCTTTAACTAGGTCAGCATGTTTTCATCTTGATGAGACAAACTACCCGTGTCACTTGTGCGAGCCAGGAGGTGAGGCTGAGGAGCCTAATGCCGAGGGAGGCCCGGAAGGAAAAGACAAGAAATCGGGCCTTCTTGGCGGTGGCTCCTTGCCTCTGGAATAACCTTCCCCCTGACATTCGCGCGGCCCCCTCGCTGGGTATCTTTAAAAATCAACTAAAAACATGGATGTTCCGGCAGGACTTTCCTCCAGTCAATCCCTGATCTTCCCTTTTTTCCCCTTCCTTTATTGCTTGCTCTATCTTCTTGGTATGTTTTACTCTGTAAAAATTGTCTTATATATACTTTTATTGTGTATTTTTATGTTGTAAGCCGCCTAGAGTGGTCTTAGTTGGCTAGACAGGCGGGGTATAAATTAAATAAATTAAATAAATAAATAAATAAAATAAAATAAAATAAAATAAAATAAAATAAAATAAATAAATAAATAAATAAATAAATAAATAAATAAATAAATAAATAAATAAATAAATAAATACTCTTATAACAAGAGCTTTGCAAGTTTAGGTTCTTGTCTCTGGTTTCTTTCTATGCTTGTGGCTCAGCTAAGCTGGTGATATGGAATTAAACAGTGTATAAATCTGATTTATACAGTAAATTTCTTATTCAGGACATGGCCCGCATATCTCAGCGTCATGTATACTGACTGGCAGTGGCTGTACCGTGGCTGTTTCCCAGCCTTGTGTAGAGATGCTAGAGGGTTGAACTTAAGACCTGCTGTTTATAGACCAAGAGCTCTAATACTGGGTTATAACTCTTAACTGAAGGGAATTCCAGTGGACTTAGAGACTATGATGATGATGATGACAATTATTATTATTATTATTATTATTATTATTATTATTATTATTATTATTATTATTATTATTATTATTATTATTATTATTATTATTATTATTTATATGCCGCATTTATCCCAACAAGGGACCCAAAGTTTTCAGACTTCCCAGACGTCCTTGGAGATAAAGCCAACCTTCTTACAACATGCGTGCAGTTCAGCTACATGGATTAGTCATGTTGGGCAAGTTGCATTGGGCTTCCACCTGATGATCAGGAAGGCTTCAATGTCTCCATGGACACTGGAGTGAAGAACCTGTCAACGCTTTACCTCAGGATTAATTTCTGTGCCCTCTTTGTTCCCAGCAAGGGATGCGTTTTAGCGTGGACGTGTTTGGGGAAACCCGAGGGTATATCCTGGAAATATATGGCGTACATTTTGAGCTGCCTGACCTTGGTCCTATTGGTAAATATTAATATTACTTTCAAAACGAATGGTAACCTAATCTTCTAGGACTAGCTAAAACGTCACAAACCAGTGGGCTAGTTTCTGAAATTTTGCCCACTTACGCTTAGATGTCATATAGCAACAAAACTCTTGTGTGCACAGGGCTGGAGGTGGGCAATTCTGGATAAAACATAGGTAGAAAAATAAAGAATTAATGACAAATTTGAGGGCCAGTTCACACAAGCAGTCACATGATAAATTTATGCTATGTTATGTCTGTAATGATACCGTCTCCCTAAAGAGACAAATATCATGGTTAGGGAGTCCCTCTGGGCACAAAACTACCACATTTATTTCCTGAGGTAGGTCCTTTAGGCCTTAGAAGTGTGTAGTAAGCCCCACTAACAAGCCTGAACCTTAAACGTTATTTTTTATTTGCTTCCAAAGCAATAAAACACAGGCTTTGTGTTTCCTTAGAATGCACAACAGCCTTACCAAGTAGGACAGTAGGACCTTTTAACTTACAGTAGCAACCATTGACCTTCTTTCATCCACACTGGATTTAGATAGTCCTGCTAGAGACAACAAGAGACTACTGTAGATCCTTGGTGGAGAATTATATTTGTTTTATTACTTCCCTCTGAGATTTTGTGGATCAAAATCTGTATTAGTTTTTGTGGATCAAAATAGTGGGTTTTGATCCATGACATACTGACAGCTCACACTGAAATAAACCTGTTAGTCTTTCTGGTGCACCAATAGTTTGTCTTCTCTCTTCCCCACCCCTTTTTGTTTTTGACAACGTGGTGCACACATGACTCAGAACAATTTCCAAAATGCTCTCCAGCTTTTCAGACTGTATTATGAAATTGAGATCATGAAAATGTCAATTTAGGAGCAAAATTTTGAAAATTCTAAGCAACCTTTTCTGTTGCTTAGAACACCCCACATTCTATAAGAAGTCGTAGATAATAGGCAAGAAGCTTAATACAATGAACTCTCAATATATGTTGCAGTAGTGAATATTTTAATTGAAATACAGATAAAGTCTCTTTGAGAGCGTCCAAGGGTAGGCGATATCCCTAGTGTTCAAATGTACAGCTATTTAGAAAAACCTGTTGTTTATTTGCCTCTTAGGAGCCAATGGTTTGGCTAATCCACGAGATTTCCTTGTTCCAGTTGCCTGGTATGAAGATCGCCAAGTAACTGAGGGTTACACAGTTGTCAACAAGTACCAAGGGAAACTTTTTGCAGCACAGCAGGTTGGGAAATCAGTATTTTCATACAGAGCAACAGTGGTGAACCTCTTACAGCCCAAAAACCAATTATGAAAGTATTTCCCAATATGACATTTCACTACGTAGTTGGCAAAAGCAAAAAGCAGACACAACCACCACACTTCCACTTCAGGCTGTTCAGACACAATTTAAAACACTTGGGATGATCTTAAAGTCCATTAATACTTTGAGCAAAGAGAGAGAACACTTGAAAGAATGTATTTTTCCTATATGAGGCTGCTTCCCTATTTCTCTGTTCTTGGGGTGCTTACTGTGTGTTCCTTTATGCCAGGAAATGCACTAGGTAGGGCCTGGGAAACAAGATTTCTCCGTGATGGCACCTAGAATCAAGAACTTTTTTCTAACACAAGTCTGTCTCATTTGTTCTCTTCTGGCCTTCCACAAGATGGCAAAAATATATTTTTGGAATATATTTGCATTTGAGTGATGAATTGATTTTACTGAAGTCTTCTTAAAGTGTGGGACCTTTTACTGATATATTTTGTGCTGATATGAGCTCACTCATTGAAGCAGGAGGATTCTAGGTGGGACAAACAATTACATTTAAAACAGTGGCAGTGGATTTAAATAGTATCATCCACTGCCGATCTTGAAATAATACCACCAGAGCTGCAGAAAACAATGATATTAGGAACAGCATAGTTATTTTTGTAAAATAAATCATGGCATGATGTAATATGTCATGTGTTGTTCATCTGATATTGTATCTACCTAATTTTCAGACCTGCTAAGGACCAGATGATTTTTATTACCGTATTTTTCGCACCATAAGACGCATTTTTCCCACAAAACGGGGGGGGGGGAAAGTCTGTGCGTCTTATGGAGCGAAGAAAACAGATTATATTTTTCCTGTTTTCTTCTCCTAAAAAATTGGTGTGTCTTAGGGAAAGGTGCGTCTTATGGAGTGAAAAATACGGTATGTTCTGATATGTAAAACCATAAAATTCAAAGAGGGTGCACTTTCTTTTGCACATTACTGCACATATTACACTGATAATTAACTGATACTTAGATTTTTGTTAGTACTTGTACTGTATTTTTTATATTAACAGTCATAAGAAGAGCCCTGCTGGATCAGGCCAAAGGCCCATTTAGTCCAGCTTCCGGTATCTCACAGTGGCCCCGTCAGATGCCTCTGGGAGCGCACGAGACAACTAGATACCTGTCTCCTGATACCCCTCCCCTGCATCTGGCAATCAGTGTTTTTATCTGTTTTTGACTTTGTTTCATATTTTTGATTCACACAAATGTTGTCCAGAAACACCAGTCAGAGACAATCAAAATTATTAAAATATTGACTGGTATCATATAACAGATACAAGTTTTATCCAAAAATCTAAATATCAGCACAGTGTGTATGCTGTTCCTAAATGTATTCCTAAATGTATTGCCATTTTTGTAACTCTGATGGAGTTATTTGTGAGGTCTGCAACTGCTTATAATACTGTGTGAAATTTCTTGATATTATTCCCAATCCCCAATGACTACGGAGACCACTGAAGTGTGTTTCGTCCACAAGCAAAATGTTTCAATTGCCAGATCTCTATAGTCTCTTAGTTTTCCCATTTCTTTATTTTCAACTCTGGCATCCCCTGGAGTTGCAATGTCAATGATCCAGACATTTCTTCGTTCTGTTACCGTGTTTCCCCAAAAATAAGACAGGGGCTTATATTAATTTTTGCTCCAAAGAACACATTAGGGCTTATTTTCAGGGGATGTTTTATTTTACAGTCATATCTTCTTCTGGTTGCTGCATAATGGTGGAGGGTGGGGTTTCACTTAATTGGGGCTTATGTTGGGAGTAGAGCTTATATTATGAGCATCCTGAAAAAAAATCATACTAGGGTTTATTTTCAGGCTATGTCTTATTTTCGGGGAAATGGGGTACTACTATGTCTGGTGTGTTACAGTGGACCCTTGACTTACAGACGGCTTGACTTACAGACTTTTTGAGTTACAGACTTCTCTGGCCGCAAAATTTAGTTTTGACTTGCAGACTGAGATTTGACTTACAGACCAGAAAAAAACCAAAATGGAACAAAAACGGCCTGTTACGGGATTAATCGGTTTTCAATGCACTGTAGGTCAATGGAGACTTGACTTACAGACTTTTTGACTTGAGAACCGCCTTCCAATACGGATTAAGTTCTCAAGTCAAGACCCCACTGTATGTTCAAGATATCTTATTAGTATGGATCTGGAAATCCCACAAGATCCTCCTCATTTTCTGACACCTTCTCTACCTGATGTTCCCATGGGTTTTTGGAGGCTGACAAGTTATATTTTTTGCATAATGACCAGTGCACTTATTTTATCATTCTGTCATGTCTAATTTTATAATATTACTGCAATCCATAAGTTGTGGAGCTATGAAAGAGGATTTTGTTCAAATTGTTTTATCTTTGGAACTCTTTGACAAGTCTTTGATATTCTCTCCAAAGGAAGAATATAAACATTTAGAAAACATACAGGTGTATGTATCAGATACTTTCTATGGACAAGACACATGCATTGTTTTATTCTACAGAACTGCTCTCCATTCAATGTTGTGGCCTGGCATGGGAACTACACACCATACAAGTATAATCTCAGCAATTTTATGGTCATAAATTCTGTGGCATTTGATCATGCGGTAAGATCTTTCCTTCCTGGATGGTTATTTGTTATTTTTTTTTCCAAAGCCAGATTTGTCAATCAAAACCAAGATTGCAACCTAATTAAATAAAAACCTCACAGGAATTACAACTGGTTCTTTAATTGCTTTGAGATAAAATAACTAAAGATTTCTGGAGGTTAGCCCACTTTGGTCTTGTAGTTTTTATTCAATTAGTGAGATTTTCCAACTAAAGGTCTTTAATTTATAGCTCGTATAAAATACAGTCCAACTTTCAGGGGAGAGTTTGTGCCTGTTCAAATAACCTGGTTTTTTGGGGTGCTTTTTCTTCTTTTTCCGTTTTGCAGGATCCTTCTATCTTTACTGTTTTGACTGCAAAGTCAGCTCGTCCTGGTGTGGCAATTGCTGATTTTGTTATATTCCCACCCCGCTGGGCAGTAGCCAGCAACACTTTCCGTCCACCTTATTACCACAGTATGTATGTCATGTACTCCATTACATTTTTAAAAAGTCATTGCTCCACTAAAAGAAAGAAAGAAAGAAAGAAAGAAAGAAAGAAAGAAAGAAAGAAAGAAAGAAAGAAAGAAAGAAAGAAAGAAAGAAAGACCTTATTTAGCAGAAATAGTTGCAAACCCAGATATATGACAGCTGTTGGAAAGGGCAATTGACAGGATGAGAGATAAGGAAGTATATTAGTAATTACAGAAGACAGAAAAGATGGCATCCTGCATACTGTGCATACATCTGCATCCTGACAGAGTTGTAAGAGCTTAATTAAACAAATGATGCCACAAATGGTGCTAAGAAATGCCACATTTCATAGAATCTCTGTAGTGGCTTATAGGCATGGGTTTGTGTGCGTGCGTGTGTGTGTGTGTGTGTGTTTGTTTGTTTATTTGCATTAATGGACTACAGACCCCAGAGGTCTGCAGGAATTCCCCCCACCACCACCAGATGTCTAGGGGCTGTAGCCAACAACAACAAAAAAGTCCTTTCAGGTGTCTCTAATCACCTGATGAGGACAGAGGAGCTGGATCTAAGCTCGCTGGTAACTCCAAGGTATTATGGGTCTAGGAGTTTCCCTAAGAGACATTCTGTATGGAGCACAATAGTCAGAGGGACTACCAGACCCATAATGCCATGCACTTCCCAAAGAACATAGCCTCATGCAGCCACTTCCTCTACCTTTATTATGTCAGAGAGAAACGATTGTTTCTCAACTGGAAGTGATGACAGATACTTGGAAGAACTGAGATTTTTGTTTTGTTTTGTTTACTGGCTAAAGCCCCCAGACATCTGCTGTGGGGGGCATTCCTGCAGATTTCTGGAGACTGTTGTCTATCACTTCCAAACATTCTGGATATGCCCAGTCCTATGTCAAATGTAAATGCAAGGTGCAGAATGACTTGGAATTTTATTTTCATAGGAAACTGCATGAGTGAGTTTATGGGCCTGATCAAAGGGACTTATGAGGCAAAGGAGCAGGGCTTTCTACCTGGAGGGGCCAGTCTGCACAGCATGATGACACCCCATGGACCAGATGCTGAATGTTTTGAGAAGGCAAGCACAGGAAAGCTGAAGGCTGAGAGAATTGCAGAGGGAACTATGGTAAGGACCCACTACATCCAAGTGAGGCAGCCAATTTAGGGGAGAGCTAAGGTGTGGCTTTTTTTTTGTTTATGTTTTTTAAAGAGACGTGGTACTGTGGTTTAAACTTCAGAAGCCTCTGTGTTGCAAGGTCAGACCTGCAGTTGTAAGATCGAATCCATGTGATGGAATGAGGTCCCGTCGCTTGTCCCAGCTCCTGCCAACCTAGCAGTTCAAAGCATATAAAAATGCGAGTAGATAAATAGGTACCACCACAGTGGGAAGGTAACGGTGTTCCATGTCTAGTCGTGCTTGCCACGTGACCACGGAAACTGTACGGACAAATGCTGGCTCTACGGCTTGGAGACGGATATGAGCACCGCCCCCTAGAGTTGGACACGACTGGACTAAATGTCAAGGGGAACCTTTACCTTTAAGGGTTTTTTAAAAAAATCTCTCATGCTGGAGATGCAAAACACAAGCAAATGAAAGCCATACACGTATTGGTAGCAAGACTTACTCCTAGATTTGCCCAAGGAATGATCCACACGGATGTCTTCTATATCTCTTTGCCCAAATGTTAGAATAGATTTGCAAAAAGAAATGTATAAATGAATGTTTTTTAATATCCCTTTGGTACAGAATTTTAAATCCACATAATTAGGAATATTAATATCTAAATGTTGACATCTAAATACAAGGAGATCTATATGCATGAGCAGAGGCAAAGATTAGGTATGTCAACATATCCAACTACAAGTCAACATCTTTCATAAAACCTTATGCCTTCAGAGCCTGATGGAGCTGCTGAACTCCATAGATAACTTGTCTAATGGTGGATTGTGTCATTAACCAAACACACATCCTATTTTCTCTACCAAAAGATGCTCATAATCTGTGCAAATATACTTTTATTTCATCTGTCTAAAATTGTATTCAGTGGGTGCTACACAACTGAAAAATGTAAAATATTAGGTAACACAACAAAATGAGTCAACTGAAAGCAAGACAAAGCCAACAAAGCAAAGCGTGCTGCTTATATACCGTCCCATAGTGCTTCAAGCACTCTCTGGGCAGTTTACAATTTAATTATGCAGGCTACAAATTGCCTCCCCAGCGATCTGGGTACTCATTTTACCAACCTCGGAAGGATAGAAGGCTGAGTCAACCTTAAGCCGCTACCTGGGATTGAACCCCAGGTCGTGAGCACAGTTTTAGCTGCAGTACAGCGGTTTAACCACTGCGCCACGAGGCTTACACAACTGTAAGAGAGCAGCAGAGATAACAGTGTTGAAATTCTAAAAGCAAAGCGATAAATACAATTGTTGCCAAATCAATTTGAGTATAAATTTGATATGAATTCAATACTGTCAGATGTTTCTATGACTCCACGTGCTTTTCTTTACTTATCCACAGAGCTTCATGTTTGAGACTTCTTTGAGCTTGGCTGTCACCAAATGGGGCCTAAAAGCGTGCCTAGATGAGAACTACCACAAATGCTGGGAGCCTCTCAAGAGTCATTTCAATGGCAAGCGCAACTGAAGGGTCAAAATTTGCACAAAGGCATATGTGTGCTCAGCTTTTGTAGTTGTTGTTTTTGAGTTTAGCTAAAGGAGGTTAAGGGTCTATCTTGACTGCTAGCACATATAACTATGTAACAGAAAGAGTGACTGGTACAGTAACAGCAGAATCTACATAAACCAAAGTACTTTTCTCTGTGTCATTTTGTTACAGTCACATGAAAATGGCTGGCTGGATTTTCAGCAAATGTGGAGAGTATTTGGGATATGAAATTCAGTCTCACCCCACCTCCACCTCATTTTTTTCTTGAATACCTCAGTCGTATTCAACCCCCAAAAAGATAAATTCTTCACTAAATTCAAAGTATTTTAGTGCAGTGACGTAAAATGTACATGAAAATCACTTTGAGGACCCCAGGGGGCACCTATGGTACCTTCTCATAAACAGGTGGATGGATTTTCACATAATTTGGAAGATTTGTTCGAAATGGACTAACCTGAAATTTGTTTATGTGTCATTTGCAAAAATAACTTTGGGGCCCTTGGGGCATCCCAATATCTTTCCTTTACATGACTGCACAGATTTCTACCAAATCTGGAAGATGTATTTGAGGTGCTGTGGTTTAAAATATACGCAATGCAAAAAAATCTTTTTGGGTCGGGGCTTAATTATTTTTTGTTGCCTATAGAATCATGTGGCACAACATTTTAAAGATGAGTGCAGAAATGTCTATGATTTGAATTATGCTGTAATTTAATGAATGGGGAAGGACTCCAAATGTTCATAATTCAAGAGCCATGCAAATGTTAATTAATTAGGAGTTTCACTCCTCAGATAAACTTAATGAGTACCAACGAGCACAAAACTACTTGTCATCCTGTACGGGATGTTTTCTCAAATAAAGACTGATACTCAACTCCTTGCCACTATAAATCTTGCGATTAGGGTGACCAGATTAAAAACAAGATGGGATTTCTGTACCTTCAGTAGTTGTAGGGAAGAAGGTATTTCAGCAGGTGTGGCTTGCATTAAAAGCTCCATGTGTTAAAATTTCCTCTTCAAAGTAAATATTAAAGGTACCGGAACTCTGCCCACTTTTTCATTGGCTTACTCGGCATCTGATGGTACCAGAGCTGTAGATTTACAATTCCTCAGTCCTGGGAACCAAATAGTTTGTGTAGGCACAGTAATACCAGAGGGAGGGAGAAAAGATGTTTAACAATAAAAAGTATATCTCAGATGTCAATTTTCAGTTTTGAACTTGGGACTACGTTAAATTCATTAGAGAGCTTGACTATGCTCTACACTAAGTGTGGGGAACCACTGGTTTTCCAGATGTTCTATAGTCTACACCCTCATCCACCCCATCTAGCATCAGCAAGGAAAAAATTGTAGGAATTATGGCCCAGAACATCTGGATGGGCAAAGTTTCCCCATCCTTGATCTACGAACTATGCAGGTCAGCCAGCCAGATGTTGCACTGTTACAACTTTTAATCTTTAAAAAACCCCTACAGTTTACAAACTTTAGAGCAGCTTTTAAAAATACATATATAAATGAAATAATTTTAAAATCAGACATTATTAAAGGCTGACAGTCCCAAATGGCAGATTAAAGGAACATAAAATGAATTCCAAAAAGGGTTATAAATTAGGAGGTCTTGGGAGATTACAAAAAAGCATACGGCGGAAAACATAACAAGCAGGCACCAGGAGATCTTATCTGAGGAGAAAAAACAGTAATGATTAATACCCTCTTTCTCACGTCCCTGATACCACATTAAATTACAAAGGTCTGTTTCTGAAGGCGATCTTACCAACTTTTTTGGCATAAAATCTCAACAAGGTTTTGGCTAATCAGTCTTATCCAAGAGATCCTGGAGAGCCTCGGATTATCTTGACCAGAAATACAAAATTAGCAACCAGATAATATCTGTTGCGATTTTCCAGGCTCAAAAGAGGGCTTTTGTAAGCATGGCCCCACAGTATCTCCTTGCATGGATAATTTTCCATCTCCTGAACACATCTGGTCATGCTTTCCAATTCAGTTTCATAAGTCAACAGAATCAATGTTTGAGCATCCTTCAGGCTGCAGTTCTAGAAGTCACCCCAGTTATTTATTTGCTACATTTCTAGATCACCCAATAAGCAATGTTCTCTGCATGGTTTATAACACTGTAAGATTTGAAAGGGCTCAACATCCATTCTTGAACTGAAACATGCTGATCAGTGACATCCATCCCTTGGCAAATTAAAATTGAATTTACCCATGAGATGCTCAGCAATTATGCCATGAGATCTTACAATCAGTTTTTTAAATTCTTCATTTTATACAGTTACAGTACAATGATCATGATTTTTCCATGGAACAAAGACTTTCACAGCTTGTACCAAAAACTGAACAAAAACTGAACAAAAGAATAATATCAAAACAGTGTCCCCTTGGTAATATATGGGGAAAAATTAACCAAGTTACTGCAATGCATAGATTACAAATTAATGGTATTGTTTAACCTAAAAGGTTAGAGTGTGTGGTCAGAAGTCTTACATTTTCATCACCTTTTGTTTAATAAATGAAATAAAAGAAAACCAAGTCACACCAATCACTTTTAATGTTCTCTTGCCTGATGAACTTCTTGAGTTAATTTCTCTGACTGAGTGATATTCCTGTACCCATCTAAACCAACAGTTCATAGCTGGGACCTTCCCATCTTTCCATTGTCTGGCCAGCATCTGCCTAGCTGCCCCCCAACAAAAAGATTATCAGGTCTTTAAGTAGCAGTGGAGTGGGGCTGATTTGTTGGTTTGTAATACTGGAGAGATTTCTTCCAGCATGTTGTCCCAGGTGGTTTTTATTTGGGGACATGATCACTGCATGTGTTTAAAAAATGCTCACCTCGCCACATCTCCTCCAATACAGCTTAGTGGATTCCTTGGTAATACATGTCAATTTTAGAGGGTTCGTTTCATTAGTGAATAATTTTAAGAGCAGTTGCCCTAACATTTGCCGGTTTGATGGACTTGAACGGTTTCAGCCTGATGTTGAGTAATTGTTGATATCCAATAGTATTTTATTTATCAGTGACACTGATACTTTTCTATATTAGCTGTTTGAATGGAGTTAGTCTTCTGGCATATATTTTAATAACTTGTCAATCAAGTGAAGAATTTGAAGGACTTGAAACCAGAAACCTGGATGATTAGGAATCTTTCTCCAATCTGGCTACCAGAGATTTGTATTCCATTTGGGGGGGAAACCCACTTAGTCTGTAAAGTTTTGAGGAAAAATATTTATCCCAGATCAACTTCTCTTCTGAGGACCTTATAACAGGTATCATATTTATGATTTTTTCAATTTCATATAAGGTTACCCAAGAGTTCTAAATTTTTTTGCTGAATTTATTTCTGCTTGGGACACAGTAAGTCTTCAATGGGTACATTTGAATTTCTAAAATTTCTCCCTCAGGACGAAGGACTGGACACAAGTTAGAAAGGTGAAAATGAGAAGCCCTGCAATTCCGTAGCCTCTTGCACAGATGCAACTCTGAAATTAAGTTTGGGAATTAAGCTTCATATTTGCGATCCCTTCATGTGGTCTAGCTGGCTGGATAGCTCAGCAGATTAGGGACTGAGTTGTGGAGTCAGAGGTTGGGAGTTTGATTCCCCACTGTGCCTCCTGGGAGAAGAGGCAGCCAGTGTGGCCTTGGGCAGGCTGCACAATCCCAGGATGTCCCCAGAAGAAGGGAAGAGTAAACCATCTGTGAGTATTCTGGAGAGGGTCATTGCAAGTCAGAACTGACCTGACAGCACATGATTATTTGATTATTATTCTGGTCTGATAATATTTTTCATAAATGAATGACATTCAGATGTGGTACTAAATTGTGTGCATAGGCAGAATCTTAACTATTCCACTCTCCACATGCAATGCTCCAATGTGTGAGTGGTGGAGCTTTCTCAGAGTTAGCAGAAGGAGAGATCTAGTACCTTACTGTATAAGAATAAAATTTGTTAAAACCAATGAGGGTAATCTCTGCCTTGTGCATTCACAAGCATTCACATTGTGGGCAGCAGATGTACAACGAATAATACAGCAGATCCAACACAGGGAAAGCAATGGGTATTCAGTGAGATTCACGATGCAACAGAGCAGTATTAATTCCTTACCGAGACCTTTTGACACCAAGGTGTAAAGCCTCCCATACTGCTTTTGCAAACAGCTGTGTCTCAAGAGTGACAATTTCCCAGTTTTAATACACCTCAATAAGTACTGTATTTTTCCATGTATAAGAAAATACTTTTGTCTAAAATATTTAATTTAAAATTGAGGGTTGTCTTATACACAGAAGTAAGGAGGGGGAGGGATCAATGCTTTCCCCCTTTACTTTCTTCACAAAGAAGTGGAGGGGGAAGGCAGGGATCAAAGCGCTTTGATGATTCCTGCTTTCCCCTTCACTTTCTTCCGAGGAAAATCCTTTCCTCCTTCACTTTCTCTACAGTTGTCAAAACTCCCATGCATAAACGGTGATGAAATCATCAACCTGCAACATTAATATTTATTTTAGTGTAATTTCAAACTTAATCTCTCCCCCCTTCAGGTTCATAACCTAAAGCTTTTGACGGGGGGGGGGGGAGACCTTGGGAACCTCTGGGTGGGGAGGGGAGCCTTTAATATGGGAAAATTGCCACTGAAAATCCATCTGTGGATCAGGACTGCAAACAGCAATTTGACATCATCACTATTTATATCCTATGGAGTTCTGTCATGAGGAATTGCACAACAGAATTTCAGCCATTATGTACTGAATACACCTAATTTCAACACAAATGAAATTATTGATGTTAGCCTTCAAATGCAGGAATGGTGAACCAGCTTCAGATCAATATGATTTATTCAGAAAGATATTTGATGCTTACAGAAAAAGAGGGAAGCAGCATTCCGCTTGTTAGAGGTTTAGTAAATATAATGGTATGGCCGATCATATTTGCCTTCTCGTATGAGGTTCTCTTTACGCTCCTGTACAGGAACAAAAATGGTTTTAAAAAATCAGTTTCCCGAGAAAAAGAAAGAAATACACTAAAAGCAATCTTCAAAGGCAACCAAGAGTTAACCTAAAACCTTTACTTGGAAGAAATCCCAAGTAATAGAACTTACCATAAATGTTCAGAACATTTACACCAACATACAACAGAAAAATGCCAAGGCAGCTTGCAGTAAGCCACAAAGCAACGTTAATAGAACAACTGGTGATAATAAATAATGAAATCATTCTTGTATCAGATACAGATGGCACCAAAAAACTAAAATGTTTGCCCAGAAAACAAATAGATAGATTTGGGACACCATATGTGATAGTAAAGAATTCTGAAGAACTGCCAATAGTTGAGTCCCTATATATTTACAAAAGTAAATATGAAAAAAGGGGTTTTTTTTTGTGCTTGGAAGAACAAACAAAAACCTTGTGCTTGTGCTTCAGAACACCTGCACAGTTCAACCCAATGCTGCTCAGTGGTCATGAATCCACCATCTCGTCAACCATCCAGAATTGGGAATTGGGGCAAAAAGTGGATTTGCATTCAAGATCCTTGGAAGAAAGATAATGCAGATATGCAGCAAATGAAGATGCAACAGCAGCATCAAGTGCACTTTATACATTTGTTGCACCCTGCTACTTAAACTAAAATGATACTGTATTGTGCTTGATCAATCATATTTTTAAAGAACAATAAAATCAATCACTAGATATGACCATGCAATGACTATATATTTATAACCTTACCCTGCTCGTCTTAATTGCGTAATACGACAAAACAAAGGGGCCTAAAGCAAAAATAACTCCCATCAGGGATGCTTTTGGTTTGGCACTAGAGTGCTGTGTGGGACCGTAGATCCTGGCATTATTCCAACGAACGACAGCAGGGTCTTGCTAAAACAGAGAAAGAGAACAGCACATTTTTGCCACTTCTGTCATTAAAAATAGCAATGCAGGATAACTTTATTGGGCCATGAAGAAAAGAACAACAACAACATAACAAAACACAGAGCAAGCCTTTGCTGATAATTCACCGTCTTCAGGCTATGTGCCCAAATTTATATGCTGATGTTAAAGTCCCAAAGGTTTCAAGGCTACTGTTGGTCAGACGCAATTTCCCTCCCCCCCTCTCTCTTCTTATTTGCTTGATTTCTGCTGAAAACAAACAAATAACTATTGGATCTCTCTGTGTATCTGGCTGATTGATCAATGTGTTAAGAGACAGGTAAATACTAGGAACTCGTCCTAGGACCCTTCAGTTACGAGCATGAAACGAGGGGCCGGCGTGCCCATCGTGCCAACGGCCTGGTTTTAGACTGTCATCCGAGGCCAAGGGCCAGGGGGTGGCCGGGCCCTCCTCCCCACCCACCTCCCTCCCTCCCTCCGCTCTGCCCGGGACGCCACTCACGATCATGGCGATCCGGTTGGGGTCGTTGAGCTTCAGCAGGTATTCGCGCTTGAGGCGGGCACGGATGGCGAGGCGCTTAGCCTCGAGGAGCTTCCTCTCCGGCGTCCATTGGTAGTAGTTCATATCCAACGTCTCCGGCAAAGAGGCCAAGGGCGCCGGGCGGTAAGTGGTGCCCGGGACGGGGGTAGGACGCGAATCCATCTTGAAGGACCAAGCGACCCGGGAATGCCCTCCTACCGCGCAGGTGCGAGAAACACGGCCGTTTGACCCGGAAGTTCTCGCTCGCTCACTCTCAAACCCCTCCGACACACATAGAGCTATAAAATATAGAGAGGCGCGTTTATGTCTCCGTCTCCATTAGAGACAATTTCGCAAGAGGGACAGACGTAGGCATGATAGGCACGGCCGGGTTTTCCAGAGATAAACTCGGCGGACGTGGTTTGCCCTTGCTTCTTTCTACTAAGTAGCTGAAGGCCTGCTGGTGGAGTGCGCTAGAGGAGGCCCATTGAATCCATGAGGCTTTGCTGAGTCAACTTCTCCCTGAGTGTCCCTGATGCATTCACACGCGCCTTCTCCGGTTGCTACTTGCTACAATAAGCAACAGGATTTCAATCCGAGTTAGCATGGAGCCTCACAGCAGTTGTCTATCAAAGATCCCCTACTAGGGTCAGTTCCCATTCCTGCGGCTGTCCAACAGCCACCCTTCAAGAATTTCACTCCCGGCGCAATGCCAGTGGAAGCTGCAGTTCCCTTCTGCTGATGGGACCATTAATTCGTAAACAGAGTTGGATAACACCAGTAATGGGGGGGGGGGGGGAAGCGCTACGGCCTTTGCTTTGCAAGACCTAGACAGGTCTACTAATGAAAGCACCTTCTGTTGTTGTTATGATCCATCAGGTCACCTCCAACATAGGTGACTCTATGAATGTGTGAGCTCCTAAATGTTCAGCTCCTGCAAGCTCAAGGTTGTGGGTAAGTCGATCCATCTCATATTTGGCCTCCCTCTTTTCCTGCTGCCTTCAACTTTTGCTAATATGATTGTCTTCTCCAGAGAATCTTGTCTTCTTAAGATGTGCCCAGAGTATATGACCGCTTCAGTTTCACAAGTTTTGCCTACAACATCTATAGTGATAGGAACTGTAGTCTTGCACTTCTGGAGAAAAACCTAGGCTGCTTTCTGCCATGGGAAGAAAGAATATGTGTTATCAGAAGAGCCCCTGAAATGGCTTAGCACATCCTGTTGTGCTTTTCCTTCAGTGCCCTTGAACAGAAAGATAGAAACCTATGAGTGCTGTTAATAGTCTACACTTCTGAGACATGGTGGCCACATTAGCCCATTGTCTAAAGTCGGCCACATCTTAAATCAAAATGTAACAAAATTATTAACCTACTGATTTAAATCAAAAGTAAACATTCCGAGTCAATGAAGAAATGTTAATTTGAATGCATTCCATTTTGGAACAATATTTTACTGTGGAATCCTTTCATCTAAGTACACACGCTTACCTAGTGAGTGTGATTTTTGTGTCTGTTTTCTGTTACCCAAGGCATTAATGTCCAAGTAAAGGTTTATGACAGACACCCTTAAAATGTCATGTAAAGTATTCATCTGTAAGTCTTGATCTACACTTGAATTTCACAATTTTCATTTTGGAAAAAGCTTGTTTACAGATGTATGTGATGCCAAAGACTGAGCATGCCTGCAACAAACGTCTTGAGGTTAATAAATATACAGGTAAACCAGAATAAAAATCTAACAGACTATTTTCTTTGTAAACCTCTCTGAGATTATCACTGGCTTGAAAATCAATTAGTTCCATCTGAAAAAAGTTACTTGCATCTTCTGGTGCGCCTTCAAAAAGATTCTGAAACATTTTTATTTCACTTCCATGCTTATAGCAGTGACTGAATCTATTATGGCATTCCACCTAAAATTGGTCCAGTGCTTTGATGTGTCTTTCAACATTGAACTGTAAATTCCCAGTCTTCTCAAATTTTAGTTCATCGCAGTATGAGAAATTTGAAAAGTTATTTTCATAGACTTGCTTCACAAAAATGTTTAGTTTTGCTTCAAAAGTTTTCAATTCAGAATACATGCCTCACACACAAGCTTTTCTTTTCTCTGCAACCTTAGATTCATTGTGTTCAGATGTTCTGTGATATCAGTTTAAAAAGCTAAATCAAAAATCTATCCAGGATCAGAAAGTATTTCTTGACCTTTTCATTTCTCATTGAAAAAGGCATCAACTTCTTGATGGAGACTGAAAAAAACATTTGAGGAATTTGCCCCTGCTAGGCCCCCTGACTTCTGCCTGGTTCAATACATCTCCATATTCTGCCTTTGAGAGAAAATTTTGAAAGTGACAATGAGTAAGGCCTTGATACCTGGAGTAATTACTGTAATGCTAGATACAACAATAGCATCACACATTCCTACTAAAGAATCTTACTTACTGATGGATGATGCAGTGAAATTGCATGGAAAGAGTACTGTTTAATTTCAATGTCTCTTCATTGATTCTTGCAATGATAGCGGTTTTACTTCCCACCATATTTCTTGCACTCTCAGTTGAGATGCTTTTCAGTCAGTCCCAAATCAGACCAAGATTTTGTACTGATTCACTCACCTTCAAGAATATGTTTTCTGCAGTTGTGCTTTTCAAACTCTGCAGTACAAACAATTCTTTTGTAATTCTGAAGTTGGAATCTATCCCTCTGATAAATATTAGTATCTGAGCAGTGTCTATAATGTCATTGCTCTTATCTTATGTTGAAAGGAGGGAAAAACTAAAAATTGCCTTCAGTGACATATGCAGCTCTTCTGCTAGTTCTTCAACACGTCTGGTGATTGTAGATGCAGATAAACTGACGCAACTAACACAACATAACTTAACAGGACACATGTTCTCTATTACTTTAGCCATGCACTATTTTTAGCTAATGCACTATCAGTGAATGGCCTCCCACTCTCAGCAATACATTTAGCAACGTGATGGCTGGCCCTCACAGTCAACAGGTTCTCCTCGACGTGCTACAAAAACATTTATTTTTTAAAGAGAATTTACCATTTTCACTCTCACCTCTCCTTGATCTATTGAGAAGCTCTTATGACACGCTTCAAAATGCCTTTTAACGTTGTACTCCTTTAACACGGAGATAATTTCAAGACATCCGTGTGATAAATGAGAAGAGAGCATAGAGGCTGTCGTCCGAGTGCTGTCCTCCAGTAGAACCTCCAGAGAGGTACAGACTACTCCGCCGCCAACACCCGCCAAAATAATACACCAGGGAACTGATACCTGGGAGCTGGAGACAAGCCTGCGGGGTCTAACTATAGCTACCCAGACTGAAGAAGAATTGGCGGGAAGAGGAGAAAGGGGGAGGTACATGGCGGAGGCGGGAGTGGGGGTTATAAATAGGGAGGACGATAACATCCCAGGTGGTTGGGAACTCATTTGGGTGGAAGACCCATGGACTGGGAAATGGGAAAGGGTAAAAATACCCAGAGAGGAGGCAGACTATTGTCGAAGGACTTCCCCAGCGCCCATCTTATTGGGGAGAGTCTGAGGCGAAGGAGTGGAGGAGGTGTTTGAGGGAAGAGAAAGAAGCCGTGGCGAGAGAAACAGAAGAACGTTGGGCATGGCGAGCCAAAGAGGCACAGAGGATGATGTACCTCCGGAACCGTGGAGAGAACTTACGGGTGAGAGAGACCTGGTATGGGGAGGGGACAAGGATGACGAGACCTCCCCCTTATTAAGAGAAGAGGGGGTGGAAACTGAAGTACCAGACTATGACCCAGTTCTAGCTGGACCCTGGGACGTTAAATCTTTGAACCTGTTTGAATCGGAACGGTGGTTACCCTTGGTTGGTGTCGCAAGAGAAGTTAAGACATGCAACGTTTAAAGAAATTCTTCCTTTACAAAAAGAAATAAACACCAGTTTTGATTTTGAATTAAAACAGACTCCTGGTTTATTTGAGCAAGCGGGAGGGAGGAATACCGAATCTTCACAATCCGGCGAACAGCTTTATCCTTATTTAAAACAAAGAAATACTCAGTAGCCGATTTGTCATTAAAGACATGGTGCCCATCTGCAGTTTTTCATTTTGCAATGATAATTTGTTTAATTTTTTATTATATCAGTGAGTGAGCAGTTGCGCCGAAGAGGCAGGGAGGGAAGTGCGCTTCAGCCGTGGAATGGGTGAGCACAGAAGACTTGTGCGGGGCAGCACCAAACTGGGCTGAACTGTCGAACTGCAGTTCATGCCCATCTCTACTACTGTTTGTTTTTATTTTTTTTTAACAATGTAACTGGCACCGAGTCAGAAGCTGATTGATGAGAAAGGAAAAAGCCTGTCTCATTGCCTGTTAATGCAGTTCTTTGAACAGTACCACCCCGCAAAGCTGTAAGAAGAACGGCAAGCAGCTCAATTTAAGTATAGAATAATAGAATAATGGAGTTGGAAGGCGGTAATGAGGCTATCAAGTCCAACTTCCTGCTCAATGCAGGAATCAAAATCAAAGCAAATCTGACAGATGGTTGTCTGATTTTCTCTGTGTGCCTCCAGCAATAGCGCGCTCACCTCCTCTCAAGGTAATTGGCCCCATTGTCATACTCCTCTAATAGTTTTTCCTGATATTCAGCTGAAATGTGGCTTCCTGTAACTTGAGCCCATTATTACACGTTTTGCACTCTGGGGTGATGGAAAACAGATCCTGCCCCTCCTCTGTATGACTACCTTTCCAGTATTTAAAAAGTGCTGCCATATCTCCCCATAGACTTCTTTTCTCAACGTCAAACATGCCCGGTTCGTTAACTGTTTTCTCATAGGGCTTAGTTTCTATTCCCCTGATCATCCTAGTTGCCCTCCTCTGAACCTGTTCCAGCTTGTTAGCATCATTCTTAAAGTTCGGTGTCCAGAACTGGACACAACAATCAAGATGAGGCTTAACCAGTACCAAATACAGTGGACCCTCGACTTACAGACGGCTCGACTTACAGACTTTTTGAGTTACAGACTTCTCTGGCTGCAAAATTTAGGTTCGACTTGCAGCTGGAGAATCAACCTACAGACAAAAAACAACAACAAAAAACCAAAATGGAACAAAAATGGAACAAAAACGGCCGGTTATGGGATTAATCGGTTTTCAATGCATTGTAGGTCAATGGAGATTCGATCTACAGACTTTTCGACGTTCAGCCACCGTTCCAATACAGTTTAATTCCATAAGTAGAGGGTCCACTTGTAGTGGGGAAATTTCAGAAAACAGATATAATAAATTTTAAAAAGACTTTAAAGACTAACATATTTAATTTGACATATGTTTTTGGACTAGTCTGCTTCTTCAGATGCCTGGAGTGCAACCTCAGCAGAGAGGCATTTAAATAAGCATATATTATCTTGTCTGATGAACAAGGTCACTCAAACTGTCAGTGTCCAAATGTCCATGTCATGAAAGAAATTAGCTCCTGAGCATATGTAGTTTGCAAACAAAATTTACTGGAAAAGAACTATTTTGTGGATGCTACTCAAGGAAGTCTCTGAGTCTCAAAACTGTAGTTTGTTTGTTTGTTTGTTTGTTTGTTTGTTTGTTTGTTTGTTTGTTTGTTTGTTTGTTTATATACCATCCATCTAGAACATGTCTACTTTGGGCGGTTACATATAACATAAAAATAAAATCCAGCTTGATCACAGAGTCCAAGATGGGAAAGGGAGGAAAACAGGCCCTATTGTCATACTGCTCTAATAGTTTTTCCAGATTGGGAACGTATACCACGTCCTTCACAGTATTTTCATATAAATATTGTATGAATTAAATGAATGAATGAATGAATGAATGAGTGAGTGAATGAATGAATGAATGAATGAAGAAAAAGAAGAAAGAAGGGGAAAAAGAAAAGGGGAGATAGGGAAAGCCTGCCTTTATAGCCATGTCTTCAAGTTAGTCAGCGAGGGGGCCAGGTGGATCTCTACAGGTAAGTTGTTCCAGAGGCGAGGGGCCACTGCCGAGAAGGCCCAATTTCTAGTTTTTTCCCACCAGGTCTCTCTTGGCATTAGGCCCCACAGCCACCTGGCCTGACTAGAGCGGGTGATATGGGTAGAACTGGGTGGAAGAAGGCACTCTGCCAGGTATCGAGGTCCTAAACTGTTAAGGGCTTTGTATGTAATGGTTAGCACCTTGGAATCAATGCAGAACTGGATAAGTAGCCAGTGTAAGGTGGCCAAGGTGGGGAAAATATGGTGAAATCTTTCACCCCTGTTAATAGCCTGGCCATTGTGTTCTGCGCCATCTGTTCTGCGCCATCTGGAGCTTCTGCGTCAGTCTCAAAGGAAGCCCCACATAGGGAGTGTTACAGTAGTCTATTCTTGAGACTGAATGCATCGAACGGTGTGGTGAGCGCCCCCGCGTCTACATAGGGATGCAGCTGAGCAATCCGCCGAAGATGTAAATGGGCAGACCGAACCACAGATGCTTCCTGGGTCTCCATGGTAAGTGTCGGGTCAAGATGGACCTCCAGACTGCGAACCAAATTCTTTGTGGTGAGAGTCACACACCCCCAAAAGAGAGGGGGTTCCCCAAACCACTGACATCGGGGCCACCTCTGTCTTGTCCGGGTTCAACCTTAGTCCATTCGACTTCATTGCAGAACTGCCTCCAGACACGCCCAAGGGACAGAACGGCATCCACTGCAGATGGAAAAAAGAAAATGTATAGCTGGGCGTCATCAGCATATTGGTGACACAAAGCTCCACATCCCCGGATTATCCTCCACCCCACGGCCTCATATAGATATTTAAACAGCATTAACCTTTCTTCTTCATTGGGGATTTGGCACATAAAAAACAAAGCTTGTTTCAACCTCCACTTATTCTTCTACCTTCTGAAAGTAAGTAATTAAAACTTTATTACCTTAAGCTTGATGTTCTCAAGGTCACTAATTCAGTGTTGTTTATTCCCAAGTAATTGTCATTGTTCGACAGCATATGACCCCAAGTAACTCCCTAGAAGGCTGAACCAAAGTAGAATTTATAGTTTTGCCCTTGCATGATCAATCTCAATAGACTTCTGATAGATGCTTCCTTGAGGGGCTAAATACCCTCTCTTCTGTGGTCTTTGAGAGACTGTGTTTTTATATACTTAGTGTTTAATTCTGCCGAAGATGGATTATTTTTAAACATATCCTAAGCATCATTCTAAAGCATAGTCCCACAGACTGCAGTGGCAATGCAGACCTTTATCTCAGTGTGCACAGTGAGGAACTGAAAGCAAATACACCATGTCTCGTAACAGGCTTGCAATACTGGCTGTAAGTATTGCAGGTCAAGCTGAGAATGGTTTTTAGTAACTTGGCAGTGTAAGAAACCAGTGTAACTACACCCTTGAGCCGGTGTGGTGAATTCAGGAGACCTCAGTTCATATCTCTGCTTGACTTTGGAAACTCACTGAGGAGTAGCACTGGTAAAACCACCCTGTAAATGTCTTGACTCCATGAAAACCCTATTAGGGTCACCATTCATCAGATGCAACTTGAAGGCACATAAAAATATTATATCCTTATTGAGTGTTGAAGATGTTGAAGTGGAGTGCAACCAGTTTTCTCCCTGCTTTCCACACGCATGAAAACTACAAACACAAGGTGACTGGGACATGATAGGGCAGGGGAAGCAAAGAAAAAGTTGTATGAGTTTGCTTGTGGTGGGCAGGCTGTATGACTTTAAAAGGCTTCTGAAGGTGAGCGACTACGATGATTCATGGATCTCTGTTCCTTTCCCTCCTTGGTGCACTGAGAAGTCTTTAAAACGAGGTCAATGTTCTTTGGACACTGGGATTTCTGTTGGGGAATTAGAACAATGGCTTTCTGACATTGATTATTGCAAGTTTAGGAGGAGACTGAAAATGCAGCCAAGAACTAATGACACAATTGGCTCAGGCTGGACGATGAGAGCAACAGCACTACTCGTCTTCCAAAAAGCAAGATGTATTTCACCAAAGGGAACAAGGGGAAAGTGACTGAGATTTTAAATGTTCGTTAAATGAGCTCATAGCCACTTCATAGTGGGAGGGAGATTCATGAGCTCTCCACCCTTCCCTAGACATTAGGGTTGACCTTCTTATTGACATGGGTCTTGTTGACACATAACATGAAAAGGCAACCGTGAACAAAAGTGGGTGATATCTTTCGTAGAGCACTCACATCAGCTTTGTTTTAGGATTTTGCACGAGGACCACACACTTGTTCCTTTTGTGCTGGAGGGTGGAAGGCAATCCCAGAAACCCTGGTTTATCTGCCTACTGGATTGCACTGCTAAATAACTCCAGCTAGCAGAGCTTTGCCACCAGTAACCCCTGGACACTGCACTGTGCTCCATGCCCCGAAAGTAATGCACTGTTCGTCGGGTTGCCTTTGAAGGCCGTTCAAAGCTTCACGTGGCAAAGAACACAGCAGCCACAATGTTGCAGGATACACAGTTGAAGAGGGTGAGAGCTAGAGAGCTTTTAGATTTTTAATGTCCCATTCATGCAACGTCCTCCTCAGGGGGTGCTGGCAGCGCTTTATTTTAGGTGCCAGTTGAAACCCTCCTAATTCCGCTGGGGGCTTAAATTACAGTACTCTGTTTTCCAGGCTTTCCTGGGTCTAGAGAGTGCAGAAGTGCTACACCATTCCCTTCTTCTATGACTGTGCAGCTTGCTCAAGGCCACACAGGCTGTTTTTGGTATCTGGTTTATTTTGTTTTGGTATTTCAAAGTTGGTAAAGAGCCCTAAAATCAATGTTTGTAAAGATTGGTACATAGACATTTTAACAAAATAAACAGAGTTAGCTTCTGGAAAGCATTTGAAAAAAAAATATTATTCCAGTGCTCATCGCTGATAGGCAACTTCAAGGCCACCCCCTTTCCTCCCTTCTGATGTCTCTCTGTGTTTAAATAGAGATTGGTCCCTTAATGGCCCTTTAGACAGCAGATTATTCCCCGTAAAGAGACATAAGAGGCCAAACCTCTAAGCAGAGTCTAACTTGCTTTCTGCTCTACTAATTCCTGAACAGAAGGACCACTACTGGCTAGAAGTGTTGTTGCATAGTCCCAAAGAGAAACATAATAAAGGCTTCTTCCAAGCCTTTATTATGTATTAAAGTATCTCAGTACTGAACAGATAGTCAAGACTGCTAGGGCAGTGGTCCCCCTTCATGGATTGCTGCCTTGTCGTGGCGAAGGGGCTTGAGTAACTCAGAGAAACTATGGGCTATGCCGTGCAGGGAACCCAAGACGGACAGGTCATAGTGGAGAGTTCCGACTAAACGCAATCCACCTGGAGCAGGAAATGGCAAGCCACTCCAGTATATTTGCCAAGAAAACCCCATGAACAGAAACAAAAGGCTAAAAGATATGACGCTGGAAGATGGGACCCTCAGGTCGGAAGGCATCCAACATGCTACTGAGGAACAGCGAAGGACAAGTACAAGTAGCTCCAGAGCTAATGAAGTGGTTGGGCCAAAGCCGAAAGGACGCTCAGCTGTGGACGTGCCTGGAAGTGAAAGGAAAGTCCAATGCTACAAAGAAAAATACTGCATAGGAACCTGGAATGTAAGATCTATGAACCTTGGGAAGCTGGATGTGGTCAAACAGGAGATGGCAAGAATAAATATTGACATCTTGAGAGTCAGTGAACTAAAATGGACAGGAATGGGCGAATTCAATTCAGATGACTACCATATCTACTATTGTGGGCAAGAAGCCCGTAGAAGGAATGGAGTAGCCCTCATAGTCAACAAAAGAGTGGGAAAAGCTGTAATGGGATATAATCTTAAAAATGATAGAATGATGTCAATATGAATCCAAGGCAGACCTTTCAACATCACAATAATCCAAGTTTATGCACCAACCACCAATGCTGAGGAGACTGAAATTGACCAATTCTATGAAGACTTACAACACCTTCTAGAACTGACACCAAAGAAAGATGTTCTTCTCATTCTTGGGGATTGGAATGCTAAAGTAGTGAGGCAAGAGATAAAAGGAACAACAGGAAAGTTTGGCCTTGGACTTCAAAACGAAGCAGGGCAAAGGCTAATAGAGTTCTGTCAAGAGAACAAGCTGGTCATCACAAACACTCTTTTCCAACAACACAAGAGGCGACTCTACACATGGGAATCACCAGATGGGCAATATCGAAATCAGATTGATTATATTCTCTGCAGCCAAAGGTGGAAAAGCTCTATACACTCAGTAAAAACAAGACCTGGAGCTGATTGTGGCTCTGATCATCAGCTTCTCATAGCAAAATTCAAACTCAAACTGAAGAGAATAGGAAAAACCACTGGGCTAGTCAGGTATAATCTAAACCAAATCCCTTATGAATACACAGTGGAAGTGAAGAACAGATTTAAGGAACTAGATTTGGTGGACAGAGTACCTGAAGAACTTTGGATAGAGGCTCGTAACGTTGTACAGGAGGCAGCAACAAAAACCATCCCAAAGAAAAGGAAATGCAAGAAAGCACAGTGGCTGTCCAACGAGGCCTTACAAATAGCAGAGAAGAGAAGGGAAACAAAATGCAAGGGAGATAGGGAAAGTTACAGAAAATTCAATGCAGACTTCCAAAGAATAGCAAGGAGAGACAAGAGGGCCTTCTTAAATGAACAGTGCAAAGAAATAGAGGAAAATAATAGAAAAGGAAAAACCAGAGATCTGTTCAGAAAAATTGGAGATATTAGAGGAAAATTTTGTGCAAAGATTAACATGATAAAGGACAAAAATGGGAGAGACCTCATAGAAGCAGAAGACATCAAGAAGCGGTGGCAAGAATACACAGAGGAATTATACCGGAAATATTTGGATATCCCGGACAACCCAGATAGTGTGGTTGCTGACCTTGAGCCAGACATCCTGGAGAGCAAAGTCAAGTGGGCCTTAGAAAGCTTGTCTAACAACAAGGCCAGTGGAGGTGACAACATTCCAGTTGAACTATTTAAAATCTTAAAAGATGATGCTGTTAAGGTGCTACATTCAATATGCCAGCAAGTTTGGAAAACTCAACAGTGGCCAGAGGACTGGAAAAGATCAGTCTACATCCCAATCCCAAGGAAGCCCAGTGCAAAAGAATGCTCCAACTACCGTACAATTGCACTCATTTCACATGCTAGCAAGGTTATGCTCAAAATCCTCCAAGGTAGGCTTCAGCAGTATGTGGACCGAGAACTCCCAGAAGTGCAAGCTGGATTTCGAAGGGGCAGAGGAACTAGAGACCAAATTGCTAACATGTGCTGGATTATGGAGAAAGCCAGATAGTTCCAGAAAAACATCTACTTCTGCTTCATTGACTATGCAAAAGCCTTTGACTCTGTCGACCACAACAAACTATGGCAGGTCCTTGCAGAAATGGGAGTGCCTGACCACCTTATCTATCTCCTGAGAAACCTATACGTGGGACAGGAAGCAACAGTTAGAACTGGATACAGAAACACTGATTGGTTCAAAATTGGGAAAGGAGTATGACAAGGCTGTATATTGTCCCCCTGCTTATTTAACTTATATGCAGAATACATCATGCGAAAGGCCAGACTGGAGGAATCCCAAGACGGAATTAAGATTGCCAGAAGAAATATCAACAACCTCAGATATGCAGATGATACCACTCTGATGGCAGAAAGTGAGGAGGAATTAAAGAACCTTGTAATGAGGGTGAAAGAGGAAAGCACAAAAAACAGTCTGAAAATCAACATCAAAAAAACTAAGATCATGGCCACTGGTCCATCATCTCCTAGCAAATAGAAGGGGAAGATATGGAGGTAGTGACAGATTTTACTTTTTTGGGCTCCATGATAACTGCAGATGGTGACAGCAAGCCATGAAATTAAAAGACGCCTTCTTCTTGGGAGGAAAGTGATGAGAAACCTCAACAACATCTTAAAAAGCAGAGACATCACCTTGCCAACAAAAGTCCACATAGTTTTTCCTGTAGTGATGTACGGAAGTGAGAGCTGGACCATAAAGAAAGCTGACCGCCGAAGAATTGATGCTTTTGAACTGTGGTGCTGGAGGAGACTCTTGAGAGTCCCCTGGACTGCAAGGAGAACAAACCTATCCATCTTGAAGGAAATCAACCCTGAGTGTTCACTAGAAGGACAGATCCTGAAACTGAGGCTCCAATACTTTGCCATCTCATGAGAAGAGAAGACTCCCTGGAAAAGACCCTGATGTTAGGAAAGTGTGAGGGCAAGAGGAGAAGGGGCCGACAGAGGACGAGATGGTTGGACAGTGTCATCAAAGCGACCAACATGAATTTGGCCCAGCTCCGGGAGGCAGTAGAAGACAGGAGGGCCTGGCGTGCTCTGATCCATGGGGTCACGAAGAGTCAGACACGACTAAACGACCAAACAACAACAAGGCAGTGGTCCCCAACCTTGAGCTTCCAGATGTTCTTGGACTTCAGCTCCCAGAAATCCTGGCCAGCAAAGGTGGTGGTGAAGGCTTCTGGGAGTTGTAGTCCAAGAACATCTGGAGGTCCAGGGTTGGGGACCACTGTGCTAGGGTACTGGTCATGTAGAAACACTGGGCCTCTGCTCCTGTGCAGGGCTTGACGGTCGCCATACTCAGTCCCACCCACTTCAAGATAGGCTCAGGTTGTGGCTTGCTCAAGACTGAGTCCTAGTATCAACAGCCCTGTCCATTGCTTGTACTATTTTGTAAATGCATTGGAGGAGGAGAAAGTAGCCAAGTGGGCCAAACTTAATGAACACAGGTAAATAAGTATATTTGTTATGCTGAAGGGCAGTGACAGAAGGGGCAAGGGAATTCTGTCCCTAGCCTAGTCCTACATTTGACAAGTGGCCTAGCACTAGAGTGAGAGGAATGCTGTGATAAATAACTGGAAACTCCGATACCGGATCAGGTATGAGGTTTAGAAGCACCAAAGAGGAATGCAGCTGGGAAAAGTTGAAGGCAGGAGGAAAAGAGATGAGATGGATTGTTTCCATAAAGCACAGCCTTGAGTTTATAAGAGCTGAGCAGGGCTGTTGAGAACAGGGCATTTTGGAGGGCACTCATTCATAGGGTCGCCATAAGTTGAAGGTGACTTGACAGCAGATAACAACAAGATGAATGCAAAGAGATAGGCCAATCCGCGTTGGGCTAGTGATGATGCTACTAGCATTGACATAATGTATACTGAAATGAATGGTTGTGTACCTGTAAAATGTTTATTTGATGTTTAGCACTGAGCAGAGGGAACACTGACAAATACCACTAAACCTCCTCATCATGCAAAGGTCTTCCACAGTGACACTGCAGGAACCAATGGGAAAAGGTGGCCTTTGGCTCATTCTTTATAGGTTCCTCCCCCCGCTTATCAAAATTCTCCTGTTTACTGGCTGAGCAAGCAAGCGGTGGTTTGAATATACAGGCTGCATCTAAACAAATCCTCTAGATTATCTCAGGTCAAAACCACTTGCATTAGAGGTCCTCAAATAGTGGCAGAGGTGTCTTCCTTCTGTTTAAACCACAAACTATGTGCGCCCAGTATCTGGCGATTATCATGTTTATTGGTGGCGGCAGCCCTGTAGTGCTGTGCGTCATTGTATGAGGAAGCAGATGAGGACATTTTCCATTTTTCTCTTCCTCCGCTTGAGATGAACGTACACTCACCAATACATCCCTGGACGAAGATGCAGCTGCAAATGTCAGTACATGCTGGTTTTCTTTCCCTTTCCTTCTTTTTCTCTCTCCCCCTTTCCCTCTTTCTTAGCACATGTGCAGTCCAAATATTGCCACGATTAAAGAAGCAGGAGACTGAAAGTGTGGCAATTATATGTAATTATCTAAAGAAGCCTGCTATGATCTCCTCCGTCTAGAAAAGGTATTGCCGGTTATGCTTGTCTTAAAATGTTCTTCTGTGCACAAACAGCTGGCAGTTCATGCCAAATTTATCCATATGACTTATAAAATTGCCAAAGAAATTCCTTTAGGCCACTTAGCTCCTGGAGGAGGCTATCTATAAAAGCTGAGAAAGAAGCAGAGCTGGCCCCATATGTTTAGCTGTCCTGAAGCAGAATGCTGCCCTTTGGCTAAGCAAATAATGCCTCCTCTCCATGTGTTAACAGTTTCAAAGATCCTGTTGCATTACTTTAACACCGATTCCTGTCCTCATCTCTCTCTCTCTCATTATGACACCTGGATGTTCTTTCACCCAGCAGCATAGTGGGGCCACCCTTAGAGGGAAATAAACATTTGGCTTCCTCCTTGTTGGGAGAGAAACATAAAGATCTCATAGAATTGTTAAGCAATGACCTCTTCATTTCTCAGGCGTGTTGTGGAGGCTGATGCATTTCTAGTTTTACACTAACTCACTGCTTCCAAAACCTGTGATCTAAGCGTAGGCCTGGATGGGAGCCACATCTTGTATTGTCTGAGCACTGTCTCAGTTATTGCAGGGTGTGGTTGAAAGACATGTTTATTTATTTGTTTATTTAGTCATTTATTCATTCATTCATTCATTTAAAATATTTTTATCTTGCCTTTCTCCTTAAAAGGAACCAAGGCAGTTTACGTTATTAAAAAGACAATGTTTAAAAGATAAAAACAGTAAGTATACAAATATTAAAGAAATATTTTGTTAAAATCAGTTAATAAGATTAATACTTAAAACACATTTAAAACCAACAGAGCACAACAACTATTATTTAAAAAAAAACCCTCTCAGACTGCTAGTCTCTCAGGGAACACTTGCCTGAAGTCTTCACCTGCTTGCAGAAGGACAGCAAAGAAGGGGCCAGCCTAGCCTCTTGTGGGAGGGAGTTCCAAAGTCTGGCAGTAGCCACAGGGAAGGCCCTCTCCTGTGTCCCCACCAAACTCACCTGTGAAGGTGGTGGGACTGAGCGAAAGTCTTCTCCTGATGATCTTAACACACGAGCTGGCTTATAATGGGAGACATGGTCTTTGAGATAGCTTGGAACGAAGCCATTTAGGGCTCTATAGGCTAAAACCAGCACTTTGAAATGTGCCCAGAAACTGATTGGCAGCCAGTGCAATTGCTGTAACAGGTGAGTTATATGTTTCCTATAACCAGCTCCAGTTAGCAATCTGACTGCAGCATTTTGGACCCACTGGAGTTTCTGAACACTTTCCAGAAGTACAGCTTGGGTTTTCATGGTTTCAGCTAAAATGAACTGAGAGTGAGAACCGGTCAAGCTTTTTATTAATATTGTGCTAGGCAGGATTTCCCATGTGGGAAACAACAAAAAACCAAAAGCCAGCCTATAAAGAGGAGCCTCATGGGCACAGTGGTTAAACTGCTGTACTGCAGGCAAGACTCTGCTCACAACCTGAGTTCAATCCCAATGAGCTTAGGTAGCTGACACAAGGTTGACTCAGTCTTTCATCCTTCCGAGATCAGTAAATTGATTACCCAGCTTGTGCAAGGGGCAATGTGTAGCCTGCATAATTAAATTGCAAACTGCTCTGAAAGTGCTTTAAGTGCTACAGATTGGTATGTAAGCAGCACACTTTGTTTTTAGAAGGGACAAATTGATAATCAACCAATTGGATGGTAGTGAATAATCACTGAAAATCTGTGGAACCTAGTGAAGATCTTGCCCTAAGGACCTTGCACGTCCTTCCTTGCATGCCTGACTTATCCATCTCAGGAAATGTCAAGAAGTGCTATTCCTGCTCTGTTGTTGTTGTTTAGTCATTTAGTTGTGTCCGACTCTTTGTCACCCCATGGACCAGAGCACGCCAGGCCCTCCTGTCTTCCACACTCTAGGTCAACCAAATGTTAGGGCCAAATGGCACACTATATTACATTGATTTTTGCACTTGTTTCAAAAAATTAAGTCCCCCTAGCATCCAGACATGGACCTTGATGGATGGGAAGATTATATTCCCATTTCCATTGGTCTTTAGACAACCCTCTCCCTACATCTACACTATCCCAGAGGACAGTATGTACATCTACTGTTGGGGTTAAATTGCCATGGTGTGTGAGTTTTCTGAAAAGTTAAGCAGCAGTTGTTTTGATTTTACTGGAAGTCCTGTATAAATCAATGAGAAAACACACAGATCACCCTCCCCAATATGATTTGTTGTGATTCAACAAGGGCACAATGGCTGGAGCAATCTCCATGGGGTTGTGGTAGTCCTACAAAGGTAGATGTTTCCAAACATCCCAAGAGATTCGTCTTGCCTTGAACATTTTTGCACACTTTGCACAGTATAGGACAGTGAGTGCTTGATTAGTTTTTATCTAGCCCCACCAACCAATAATGGCAGTCAAGTCAGACAGCACCAGATAAGATTTATCAGAGATAAAAGTGTTTGTAACTAGTAAGCAGATTAGAAAGAACAGAGTAATTCATCTAGCTGGCTAAGAGAGATAGACCTGAGAAATGTTAAAATGGAAGCTTTAATTAATGCAATGAGGCAAATAAAGGAACTGTCAGCTTAGGCAAATGCAAGTTTCTGGAGTCATGGCTAAAGAGGAAACCTGTGGAACTCCCCTATGCAGGAGAGTGACCTTCAGATGTTGATGATGCCTTCAGCATCACATGGCATAGTAGTGTGAAGAAAGACAATGAAAAACAATAGGTTAACAATATTTAAACATAATTAATCCAATACTGTATATGGGACAGGAAGCAACAGTTAGAACTGGATATGGAACAACCGACTGGTTCAAAATTGGGAAAGGAATATATTGTCTCCCTGCTTGTTTAACTTATATGCAGAATACTTCACACGAAAGGCTGGACTGGATGAATTCCAAAGTGGAAATAAGATTGCCATAAGAAATATCAACAACCTCAGATATGCAGATGATACCACTCTGATGTCAAAAAGTGAGGAGGAATTAAAGAACCTCATAATAAGGGTGAAAGAGGAGAGTGCAAAAAACGGTCTGAAGCTCAACATCAAAAAACCCAAGATCATGGCTACTGGTCCCCTCACCTCCTGTCAAATCGAAGGGGAAGATATGGAGGCAGTGACAGATTTTACCTTCTTGGGCTCCATGGTCACTGCAGATGGTGACAGCACTCACGAAATTAAAAGACACCTGCTTCTTGGAAGGAAAGAAATGACAAACCTAGACAGCATCTTAAAAAGCTGACAAAAGTCTGCATAGTCAAAGCTATGGTTTTTCCAGTAGCGAAGTATGGAAGTGAGAGCTGGACCATAAAGAAAGCTGACCGCCGAAGAATTGATGCCTTTGAATTGTGGTGCTGGAGGAGGCTCTTGAGAGTCCCCTGGACTGCAAGGAGAACTAACCTATCAATTTTGAAGGAAATCGACCCTGAGTGCTCACTGGAAGGACAGATCCTGAAGCTGAGGCTCCAGTACTTTGGGCATCTCATGAGAAGAGAAGACTCCTTGGAAAAGACCCTGATGTTGGGAAAGTGTGAAGGCAAGAGGAGAAGGGGACGACAGAGGATGAGATGGTTGGACAGTGTCATTGAAGCTACCAACATGAATTTGACACAACTCGGGGAGGCAATGGAAGACAGGAGGGCCTGGTGTGCTCTGGTCCATGGGGTCACGAAGAGTCGGACAAGACTTAACGACTAAACAACAACAAAAATGTAAAGTTGTCTAGACTGGATCAACTGAGACATGGAAATTTAAATTCTGTTCTGGAAAAAAAAACACCTTCCTCCTCCTGTTTTTTTTGGGGGGGGGAATGGAAATTTTCCATCTCCGGGAGTTGGGGGGGAATCTGCCTTTCCGGGCGGTCGCCCTCCCATCCCGGCCATGATACTTCTGAATATCTTTCCCCTAGTGGGGGTTGGCAGTTTTTGTTGTGTTAGGTTTTTTTTTTCCTCGACAGCATCAGGAACGGGCAGGAATGGAGGGAACGGCGACGGGGCGTTGGTGGAAAGAAATCTCTGCGGGCTGCTTGCTAACTTTCGGAGCGCACATGGCCGCCTAACTTAAAACTCCAGGTCGGGCGGGGGGGGCATTGCAACGCAGGATCAAGCTCCACCGCCAAGGAGGGAGAGCGGCCGCCCCTGGCGCGGGTCCAGCGGCGAAGGGCAGGCATCGCCTCCACCCAGAGCTGGCTCGTCCGGGGCTCCCCTGCCGCCCGCCCCCAGCCTTCCTCAGGAGGCGCCCCGCCAGCAGCACAGGCGACCCTCCCTCTCTTCCTCCGCAGTTTTCTCTGGGCTAGGGGTGGGTGGGTGGCTCGGTGGGGTGGCTGGGGTGGGCGGGATGGAGGGAAGGAAGTCAGGAAAGCCAGCCAGCAAGAAAGGAGGGGAGCTGCAGGGGCGGCGGGGAGGAGCTGCTCTCGGCGGGCGGAGAACCCGTCCTAGCCGCCGCCGCCGCCGCCTTCCCCTTCCAGGCATCCACGACCATCAGGTTCGCAAGCGAGAAGGGCGGGCAGGGCCAAGACGCGCAGCCTTCGTCCCCTGGAAGTCCAGCCAGCCGCCGCCACCGCCGCAGGAGCCAGCAAGATGGTGAGGGGGCTTCTGGGGGTGGGGGGAGCACGTCGGAATGGGGATCGGGGCCTGAGGGGGGGGGCGGCGGCGAGGAGGAGGGTTGGAGGGGCCGAGGGGCGCCCAAGTTTTCGCCCCCTTTCTGCACCAAGTCCCTCATCTCGCTTCTCTCTCTCTCTCTCTCTCTTTCTCTCCCTCCCCACTCGTAGTTGGGGAAGAGCCTCCTCGCCTTCGCCGTCCTGATGGGGATCGCCTCGGGGCTCCGGACGGAGGTAGGAGATCAAGCGGGAGAGCCTCTTCTCTTCCCAAGCTTCTGCTCTCAAGCAGAAGCGGCTGCAGCCAAAAAAAAAAAAGCAGGAGCCTGAGAGCCGGGGTGGTGGTGGGGGTGGTGGGGAGGCAGGCGCCTGCGGCTTTCGGCAAAAGTCTGGCTCAGGGGAGAAGGGGAAGGAGGAGGATGCGGGGGCCACGCCAGGAACACCGGTCCCCGGGGACAGGCCGCTTCAGGCCAGGGTGGCCGCCGCCGAGCGTGCGAGCCGGCGGAGCTCGCCTTTGCCCGCCTTCCTCTGAGGGAACAAAAGCGGGAGAACTGAAGCAAGATGGGGCGGCGGGATAACGGGCCGTCTGGGACTGAGAGGAAAAAAAAAAGGCTCGATTTTACGGTGTTTTTTCCCCCGAGGGGAGTTAGTAAAGTTTTACTTTAAAAAAAGAGAAATATATATATACAGTAGATATACGCAAAGTTTAGGGAGAAAGAAAACCGAGGACTTGGAAATTTACCGTGAAGTATGGCTGTCTGTTTAAGGAGAGGGAAAAGGTCTGGGAGTGAAATAAGGGCGAAGAAGAACTAATTAGCTTTCGTCACTCCATTTTTTTTTATTTTATTTCCCCCCCCTGCTTTTTGGTGAGGCGGTTTTCAAACATCTGTTCAGCGCCCTACTGCTCAGAAGTAAAGGTGGCTGCCTTATTTATTTATTTTAAATACCAGAAATGACGGAATGTTGCCTTGAATTCCCCAAGTTGCAGCTTTCCCCCCCCCCCCCAAAAGTGAGGTCATGGGCAAAGTATTTGATAATTATGGCTGAAAAAAATGTGGTAATGATTTAAGGAAAATAAACTCTGGCTGCTCTTGAGACAGAGTATGCATTAGGAAGAGTGTAGGTCTCCAGGGTGATCTGCCTTGCCCTCTTCCTTCCACATATTTCCCCCTCCCCCCCTTTTTTTATTAATAGCAGATGGTGAACTCCACCCTAGACGATTGTAATTTTGTTCCAAGCAAAAATGGACTAATAAAGAAAAGAGAGTGTGCGCCCCTCTGTGTATGTCTCCCCGTCTGCCTTAGCTTCACCAGCACTGAAACCCAGACATCTAAAACTGGGCACTCACAGTAATGAGACAGTAAGGGTGGGTGCTTGGTATTTATTTGGCTTTTTCAAATGGATTAATTAAATCAGTTAATTTGTAACCTTCAGCCACTAGGTGACAGGCTTCCATAATCAGCAGGATGCTGCTGGCTGGCATACCTCGTCCATTTCTCTGGAGGGCCTCTCAGCAGTTCCTCTCTGAAACAAAGGGCAAGTCACACCAATGTATAAAATTGTTGAGGTTTATTCCGTTCCACTGACATGCAAAATATGCAAAATAGATGTTTCCACAGATATCTGTACACTGAAGAACTCAGAATAATACACATCTCCAGTTTTGAGACATAAAATGGGAAATGTAGGTGATTGCTAACATTCACTAACGTATTTATTTTTATTCACTGTTCTGATAGCTTTGTAGTGCCGTATGTTTTTTATGCATGTAAAAATAACTAAATACATTTTGCAGGTTCTTCCAAACTTATCTAGAATGGTTAAAATTCACCCATAAAACATTCTTGATCACCAATTGCCAGATCTGGACATGAAAAGGATTTGTTTTGAAGTAGTTGGAAGTGGA
Organism: Pogona vitticeps; assembly: GCF_051106095.1. Classification (NCBI taxonomy): domain Eukaryota; kingdom Metazoa; phylum Chordata; class Lepidosauria; order Squamata; family Agamidae; genus Pogona; species Pogona vitticeps. The sequence continues at coordinate 189,161,725 of NC_135784.1, read as the reverse complement.
TTAGGGGGAAGGCAAGAGGGTCTTAGAGCTCCCTTAAGTGCTATCGTTCCCCTGTGCCTGCTGTGTCAGGGCTAGCACTGTTCCTTTGCACAGAAACAGTAGATGCAACATAACAACAATAGCAAAAGAAGCAAAATGCCCCCCCCTGCAGACCCAAAGTAATCTAGCTGCACTGGTGGACCTTCCCACTGACAGCACCGGAGATGGAATGATTACATTTGGAGTGGCTAAGCAGTTCTATAGCCCAGTGGGTATCGAGGATGCTGAATGAAATTAGAGGCTTCTTATACATAGTGATCAAGCCTGCCTGTGAAGATTTACTGACATTCAGCCAAGCAGACCAACCACACAGAGGTTTTGGTGCCAAGTGTGCCAGGCGCAAATTTCCAGCAAGAGGGCAAAAAAAGGAAAATGGGCAGAACGCTCTTCAGATATCCAGTCAGAAACTTCCTCAGCCGGAACTTTGAAACCACACCTCCAATGCAGCCTGCATCATTCCTGTCTTACATTTAAGAAACATGACTGCCATGAACTTTTGGGACTCTAAACTCTCTGCACTAATGAAAAGATGTTGGTGCAAGCCTGATGAAGTGGGACATCATCCACAAAAGCTAGCAGACTGTATGAATTTTGTTAGTGGTCTGTAAAGGCTTCGTCTGCTCCTGTATTTGGAAACTAATAGGAACTGTTAGGGGCTGCTTGGAAACTCAGTTGACTGTTAATGCCACAAAACTAGACTATTACTGTCCCCTTGCTCATGTTCTCTGTGGCAAGACTCTGGCCAAGATGTAGAACCCTGGCCAAGTACTGGTGGGAACTGACTGCGACTATGTGTATCCGCTTGTGGAAATAACTGAGAACGGTAAGGGAGAACCTCTGTTGGGTGGCCCTTAGAAAACAAGAATGAACTAAAATGCAAGGGTGAGCATAGTTTGGCCTTCCAGATGTTTTGAATTCAGTTTCTATCAGGGCTAGCTAGTAATGAGGAATGCTGCAAGCTGTAGTCCAGCAACATCTGGAAGGGTGTTTCCCCTTTGTGAATTCGTATACAAACCCATACACGTTCTAAGGCATTGGTCCCCAACCTTGGGCCTCCAGATGTTTTTGGACTTCAACTCCCAGAAATTCTGGCCAGGAGAGGTGGTGGTGAAGGCTTCTGGGAGTTGTAGTCCAAGAATATCTGGAGGCCCAAGGTTGGGGACCACTGTTCTAAGGGACATAATGATGATAGTGGGTGTGTGTGTTTCATTTCTACCCTGTCTTCCCACTGCTACAGCTCATGGTTGTGCTGGTACAGTGCAGCTCATGGTACAACCAACATAAAATATAAACAAACAGAAATAAATTCAACCATAAAAGCATTGAAATTGAATACAACAAACTATGATAAAAAAAACCATTAACATGTATAAACGGTTATACAGTCACAGTAATCATACTACAACCCACTTTAAAAATACATTTCACATATTTCCTTTATGCAGCAAGTATGGAAATTGATTGCAGCCTTGAGAAGGGGGGTATTCTGCAGCCTTGGGGCCACACAGGAGAAAGCAGAGAAGGTAGATCTGGAACGGATCTTTGAACCATGGCAGTTGTGTGTTTTAACACAGAATAAGCTAACCTACAGAAAGCTATTGAAAAGGGGAACTTTAATGGACAGCTATTGCATTGGGGAACGCAACAGAGCTGCATATATGACAAATAGCAAATAGAGTAATTTCCAAAGAAATAGCTGTGTTAGTCTATCTCGGCATAACAGCAAAAGTAAAAGGGAAAAAAGAAAGGAAAGAGAAAGCAAAAGACTGTGACACATTTGTTACATTTATTTCAGGGTGATCTTTCATTAGTCAAAAGCCACTTCTTCAGACATAGGATATGCAAATATGTATATATGTACACATTTACCTATGACCAGGTGATGATACAAAACAATAAACCGTATTAGAACCCAGTTTAAATTGGCATATTTTTCCTATAGGTAGTAAGTATGGAAACTGATTACAGCCCTGACTGGGGAGCAGATAGTAGGTATTTGCATCCTCATGTGATTATGGGGACAGGTATAAATACAGAGAACATGTATTTACAGTCCTTGTGCCTGAAGAAGTAGATTTTGACCACTGAAAGCTCTCCCTGAAATAAATGTATTCATCTTTGTGCCACATTAGTTTGCTTTTCTCTCTTTCTTATTTGCTCTCTCCTCCTTTAGTTTTGAATGTAAGTAAAATAATTGAGTAGATATAAAAAATATATTCGGTTCAGAAATGTTATGGGAGGGGCAATGTGAACTCAAAAGGAAGTGAAGTTTGAGAACTGGTCGAGTCCTGACGTCCAGGCTTCTGTTGCAATCCCTGGCAAGGGATTGGGGCTAAAGAATATGCAGTGCCAACATTGCTACAAGGCAGAGGAGGAGGAAAGAGAGAAAGTATTCTTCCTTCAACCATACACCAGAGAAAAGCCAGGGAAACAGATAGGAGACAGCTCAGGAGAAAGATCATGGAAAATAAATCTCGACTGATACAGATTACCTGTCCTTAATCTCATTACTGTAATTGTTTTTAAAGAAAAGCTAGGGGAGATTGCCATTCCAGTTTGAGCAATGCAAAAAAAAGGAAAATATTGAGCAGAAAGTCGAAGAGAGGATAGGCTAATAAAGATCTTAGGCCAGAACTAAGCATTTAGAGTTAAAATGTGAGATAATAGGGTTGTCTGGCAAACTCCTGAATTCTGGAGGGAGGTGAGAGTGAATGTAATTTGAAGCTGACAGTGATTCATCAGGAGGCCTCCAGAAACATGGAACAGTAGCTTCGGGCAGAGATGGAGACAGCAAATGAACCAAGAATGAATCCTCTGCCACTCCTGTGCATCTTTGTATAAGATCTTTTGGGCTGTTTTGTCCACTTCCTATGCTACATCTTCATTTTGTATTTGTTTCTTCATTCCTGCTTTGCACATCTGGATAACCTTTCTCTATATGTTTATTCAGCCAAGAGAGGTAACATTATCAAAGGACAGTAATGGTTAAGGGATTATTCCACTGGCTTATTGGAGGGATGTGATGGCCAGGTTTTACCTAAGAAAACGACTGAGCACTGTGCAAACTGCTTTCCTGTCATGTAAGAGACTTTGAGAATAACAAGCGCAAAGTGATTCCCGTATCAGGATGTACTGCCTCCTTGCAGGATGCCGTCCGCCTGGGGTGTTCTGATATGCACCAACATTTAAATAGGATTATTTGGGAGCCTTGCTCTCTAGTTTCCTCTTATGGAAGCTCATTTCCTAACTAGATCAGCAGGGCCTCATGTTGCCCTTCCCCTGTTATCTTTGTCCATTATGGGGCCATCGCACTCGTAGCAGTCTCTGTTCTTCCAAACAGAGGTTGAGTTTGACAAGCATTTCTGTGCCATTGCATACACACTCACAGCTTGCAAAAAATGCCGTACAAATCTAGACAGCTTTGTCGTAGGAGTAGCAGTTGGCCCTCCTCTGCTGTGTTGGATAACATGTGATAGAGGCTCCTGGACTGTGGTCTTTGCAATCCAACGCATAAAAATGGCTTGCCTACCTGCTGAACCCACTGTGCTTCTGACAGTTGTGTCACAGGTACAGAGTAACAGGTTTTTCCTCATCACCTGTTCCCCAACACCTTTGATGCACTTGGTAGGGATCTAGAACTGTGCACTTTGGAAAGGCACTGAAACTGTGGGAGGGAGGACCAAGGTAGCGGCTCAGTCCAGGAGTAGCTGGGCTTCTTGTCAGTCACAGCTGCTGCTGCTGCTGCTGCTGCTCTCCTTGCTATTGGTCCACATGGCCCGGGGTGTGTGTGGGGAAGATCATGACTTCAGTGAGGGTTGCAAGGCTGCCAAGAGAATTCCTACGGTTTGCAGTGAATCCCAGGGACTATGGCAAATAGAAGGCAGCAGCTTCAGTTGAACGTTGTCGCTTAGCATAGGAAGTCAAGACTAGACTAGCGTCGCCCCATTTGAATCTATGAAACCTACAAAGGAATTGGTTCACCAAATTCCCAGTGGTTCAGTGGGCCTGTTTTAGTATGATGTTTCTGCACTAAACAACAGGATTTCAGCCAGGACTTAGAGCAGGGTACTTAGTCATGAATTCTTCCCAAGTATCTTTTGTTTTGCCTGGCCAGCCTAGCTCCTTCTTCTCCTAGTCATCCTCCCCACCCACTGCTTTCTTTCCCTCTTTCTGCTCTGGTGGCCTTGCCATCTTCTTTTCCACACCAAGTCTCTAGACCTACCTAGGAAATGGAAGACCGGGACAGCTGGAGACCAGAGCTTCATTGTGAAATGCTGCTAGCAGCTCAGAGGGATATTCTAAAAATTAAAACAAGGTGGGTCAGGTACTCCAGTGGGTGCCAGTGGAGATACGCTGGTGCCTAGAGGATGTTGCCAATGCCTATGTCAGATAATTCATGAACAAGTTAAAAAGCGTATGGCCTAAATACAGATCCTTAGAAGTTTCTCACTTGCCTCCATTGTGAGAACATTACATCTCCCCCTGCATATTACTATTTGTGGACTATGGGTTCTCCCTTTCTGTGTGCCACTACAATTTTTGGAGTCAGGAAAAGCTGTGGAAGCCAATAGCTGGCTTCCTCACATTGCAGGAAGCCAAGACATTCTGGCTGTCCCTAGAACCTTTTCCATACAAGACAGAACCCCAAGGAGGGTAAGGTTGGCTCATGTGGAGGGGGATACCCAAAGGCAGCACCTTCTCCTGCTTCAGACAACCACATTTCTTTGGCCAAAGAGGTGGTGGAGACGGCAGGGCGAGGGTTGCTTCCCCTGTGTTTAGGCTGCACAGGTTTTACACTACAACTGAGTAGGACTGAATAGGTGGGCGGTTGATGTTTCTGTGGTACTCAGGGTAAGGGAAGGTAGGTTGTGTAGAAATCTTCCTTTGAAGTTTGCCTCCCATGCAACCAGTAGCCTTCATTTTATCTGAACAGGGTTAGGCCACAAGAGAGGAAATGCATCTGGATTTTGATTGTTGTGTTTTAACTTCCATTACATTCTCCAGGTGTAACACGAGAGATGGGTATGAGTCTTGAGCAAACATAGGATATCCACTCCCACCAAGATAGAGTCCTCATTTGCCAACCCACCCCCTTTTCATCCTTGTGCAAATAGTTCTCTAATGGCACAAGAGCTCATCAAATTTCTGCCAGTCAAGAATGTTGCTAGGCCCTTAGTTCCAGCTTGTGCAGCAAAAGAAGAGCAGCGTGCGTGGAGTGTGGCCGAGACTACTGAGACACCTAAGTGACTTCTCCAAAATTCCATGCTAAGAAACCCTTTTTTGTGTGTCTGTGTGCATGCCACATACAGGGGTTATGCTGAGACACAATTACTGTATTAGCCAGGAGAACGGCAAGAACCCTGACTTATCAAAAACCACCAGTATACTCATGTAAATTGCCCAGTTATCACGGACAGCCACAGACGTCCTGACCATGGTTTGTTTATCGTGTTGTCAAGCCCAGTGAGTGCCCTAGCTTGTGTCCCTCTGGACAAACCAGACAAAGAATCGTAGGCTTGTCCTGTGGATACGAGCCAGAGAACCAGCTGCTATCGGGTTCAGAGAATGCAATAAATCACAGAACAGCGTCTCTCTCGTCTACAGCGCAGCTGAACAAGAATCCATTACACAAACTGCCCTCTTTAACTGTAATTTAGCAGGATGGGTGCCTAAGGAAGGCTGGAAAATATGACTGGCCATGTTTCCATAAAACAGGTGAGGCTTAAAGCCCTTCCTGAACATCTTGGACTCGAAATGTAGTGCGGGGTAATTTGAGGGGGTGAACAAGAAGCACCTTTGATTAAGTTGAAAAGAAAGTTGGTTGCTTTCTTTTCATAAGAAAATGATCTGTAACAAAATTTTATGGATTCTCTCATGCCAGAGTCACAGGAATATAATAAATGACACTTCATTTTTTATCCCCCCCCCCCCAAATCACATCATCGTGCTTAAACAGTGAGGCCCAGGTTTGGACAGTTCTACAGAGCTATGTTCCATCTGGCTCTCTCTAGCCTAGCATGTGTTTTTACTAAAAAAAAGGTATCTGCTGTGGCAGCGCAACATTGTATTTGCTTTCAAACAGCAGTGACTTCTCTCTTGAAGGAATGTTAACCCACTCAGGTGGCCTCTGTCGCCTTACAGACTTGGGAGCCTGAGAAGGCAGAACGTGGGTGGGTGGATCACTAATTAATGAAACACAACAGTGGCACATCATATTTTCTGTATCCTATTCTGTATCCTGGTCACTGGCAAGAGTGGATCTAAACTAGGGTGCCCCTGAAAGCGGCATGATAGTGGGACAATAGATCTTGAGTACTCCCCATGCTGGCGATATCTTCATGACTTGCCTGTCATGGAATCTGTAGATGTGAAAGGGTCTGGCTGGAAATTTTAGGGTGGTGACTCTCATGCAGAAACAGCCGGAAGTGCTTTTGTAGGGTGCTGCTATTGTATTTTGGGAGGGGGTTCCTTTGCCATAGGAACAAAACTGTCCTCTGCATCTTTGGAAGAGCTACTTGTGGAGGGCAAAGGGTGACACTAAAAGAGTAACAAGTAACAGCCATTGTCTCAAACAGATGGGCTAGTAACCTGGTGCCTAAATGGAGAAAAGAAGACAAATTTGGTAAGCATTTCTCCTCAAGGAGACTTATGGGAAATGAAGGGAGCTATCTTGACAGGAGCTCCTTGTGCTGTCCGTTTCCCTTGTCCCTGTTTCAACAAATCCTATAGTTGTTGAAACCTCTATGGTGTCTTCTCTGGAACTGGAGGCAAAGGGTGGAGCTTCCAAAGAGGCTTCCAGACAATAAAAATCATAGCCGTGTTGAGTATCTCTTTCTGTCTTTATTCACGTTCACACTTCATGCAGTGATGTGGAACCCGTTTCATGCTCCCTATGTGTTTATAAGAGATTGAGCTAATACCATCAGCATTCTCATATGTTAGATGTCCCATCCCTCGCTGGGGTGCTAACTAGGAAAGAAAGAGCTATCTGATCGTGATATGCTGTATAACTTGTTGGAAAGATACCATTATCACCTGACTGTGGGCAGAAGGTTCTAGATTGTGATTCTAGCTGTGCCTCCTAGTAGCAGGTAGTAGGGGAATACCTGTATTAGCATTAACTAAAGTGTCATAAAAAACTAGGTGGGTTTCATGCTTTTCAGAATTCTCTCCCAGGGTCTTCTTAAGCTCTCTCTGCCTCTTTTGCTTAATACCCCAAACAAAGATAGGTTCTGAAGAACTCTTCAGCATTCTAACTCTTTTGTAACATTTTGTTGGGCATAATAAAGTTATCGTCCCAAATCCTCTCGCATAGCTCTGCAGAAGCATGTAGTTTGGAGGTAAACTGCCTCTAGTGAATAAATCACTGAAGATGGTATCAGTTGCATGCTTAGTCACACATTGTGAAGTATGCAATAGATAATGTCAACAGTGATTTCTTAACTTAAGGGAATTCCATCTCTAAGAGCTGCATCATTGGTAGTACATCAGTATAATTAGGCACGAGACTTTTGGTCAATAAGCAATTACTTTATGGGATTTTCCTGTTTGTGCATGCGTGTGTATATGAGTGTGGACAAGTTTATCTCCGATGTGCCTACCATTTTTTTTGGTAGTGGCAAACAGAATGAAGATGGGAGAGAAACAAAGGGCAACTAAGATATTTTGAAGGTACTGTACTAAATTTGGTAGCCAGTCCTGGATTGCTCCCATAGTGTTAAAATAATTCAAGAAACTGTCCCAGTACCCAAATCCAGGTGGATCCATTTGCACACCAGGTATATCCCAGCCTCTGAAATCTTTCTGTGTGCTTTGGGCACCAACCATTTTGATGGTGTCAGGAGCTCTGCTGCTGTATGATGTCATGCTTGGCAGAGGTGCTTTTATGCTCCTTTCCATTTCTTCCTTTCCTACATTTGCTTTTATGTTTCTTTTCCTACCTCATTTGTAGCCACTTTGTAGCTTTAAAAAAAAAAGTCACAAAGAGCACTTTGTGTGTATAGAAATTAAAACTTTTAGAGAAAGGTGGACAGATGAATAGAGGAGAGGTCTACCAATGTGTATTAACCCTAACAGATCAACGGAACATCTGGTGGTGATAAGGAAAGTACTCTGTATCTTTACCAGTTTTGGACCACAGGAGACTGCGGTCACTCCCATACCCTATTTCTAGGCCTGAGGGGGTGTCTGAAAACAATGTGCCAAATGGCATAGATGCAGTTTGACCCAACCTTACAGGTTTTATATTTGGCCTCTGCTGGTTTCTGCAATATAGGGTGACAACAAGGAAATTATGAGAGTTAGAAGATACTGATTGTGTCAGGTTCGAGTCCCTGCACTACTTGTTGGTTTTGTTGCTTGAGTCCCGTCCAATCTGGAGCTTCTCTCGTAATTCTAAAAATAGCAGTGGGAGACATTCCATGGTAAGTGGGTCTCTTCGTGTTGTTTTATGAATGAGAACAAGAAGCATATTCATCCCCATTGGGGGGGCATTTTTCCAAGATGATTTTGTGACCATTATTTCCAACAATGCTAGGCTTAACAAACAGGAAACTGCAATGTCCCCAATAGTGATCATTAAAAAATTTTTTTAGATTTTGCATACCTCTTTGGTTAGTGGTCTGAGGCACCTGAGTAGAACTTTTCCATATTCTTGAATTGCTTGAACCATTCTGGATGTATTTCATGTCCTATGTTTCTAGGGAGATATATATATATACACGTTTCCCTTTCTGAATTATCATCTTCTAGCATCCTAGGTGTTGCGATCAAAACGGAGTTTCAAAAATCTGATACGAGTGCTAATTTATAAGTAGATCCAGGGGTCATTTTAAATTCTACAATTTCCACCTAGACCTGCTCCAAATTGTAAGGAATCCCTGTCCAGGTAAATAGCCCATTCTATAGTTAACACTCGCTACTTAAGTTAGATTCAGATTAAAATAAAGGGGTACACAGTTTTATTGAGAAGAACATCAAGATGCTGGGTAGAGTGGGGATTGCAGAGCGAGGCAGAGAAGTACTTACGTACTCATTAGGTATATAGCCAGGGGAGAGGCTAACCTCATTCTGTCGGGAATTATTATTATTTACCAGTAACTGATTGCTGGTTGTTTTTCTGTCTTTCTGCATCATGCTGAGACCAGTTTTGCATTACTACATCACTTAGGATTGTCAACTAACTTTTCTTGAGATCCCTCCAATATCCTGGAGCACAGCTTGATCTCATCTTCCTGTCCAGAGAGCAGGCATTTTCTTTATAAGCTCTCGTTTGATGGCTTCCATCCAGAGGTTACTGGGATTAATGCCATAACTTTGCTGATGGCAACTGGCTGCCTGAGTGAGTTTTTTTTAAAAAAATGAATTGTTGTACCTTACTGCCTTGGGGCGCGGGGGGGGGGCTTTTGTTTACCAAAGGGGATGTGGTGGCACTGCGGGTTAACCCACAGAAGCCTCTGTGCTGCAAGGTCGGAAGACGAGCAGTCGGAAGATCGAATCCACACGACGGTGTGAGCTCCCATCGCTTGTCCCAGCTCCTTGCCAACCTAGCAGTTCGAAAGCATGTAAAAATGCGAGTAGATAAATAGGTACCAGGAAGGTAATGGCGTTCTGTGTCTAGTTGTGCTGGCCACGTGACCATGGAAATTGTCTACGGACAAACGCTGGCTCTATGGCCTGGAAATGGGGATGAGCACTGCCCCTAGAGTCAGACATGACTGGACGAAATGTCAAGGAGAACCTTTACCTTTTATTTACCATTTTTAGTGTGCTATTGGTTCAATCCTTTTCTAGTATTTGCATTTGTGTTTTTGTTAGGTTTAAATACTACTGTCTTTTAATGATGTGAGCCACTTGGGGTCCTTTTTAAGGAGAAAGTCAGGGCAAAAGCAAATAAACAAGCAAATCAATCAGTCAGTCAATCAATCAGTCAATCCATGTGCCTGTCTTACCAGAAGATACTACAGTGTTTGTGCTTGTATTATAAGACACAGATCTGGCACAAACGTAAGACACAGCATGTCCATATCCCACCAGAATTAGTACATCGCTCTTTTTCTCTATGAGCTGATCCACTAAACATGCTTGAATGTGTTTGTCTCCCATTTATATCTCAGCACAAATCCATCCACTGAAGCTATTGGCAGGCTCAAAGGCTACAGAGAGGGCAAGAACTCATTTCCTTTTTGCCAGAGGAAGAAGCCTTCTAGCCGGGAACAAAAGATGGAGGGAACTGAAATGCATTCTCTATGTATTACAGATTGTGACAGTGTAATTTTATGTACCACGGGGCAAAATCTTCAGTAGCTTAGCAAACGACCCAACTTTCAGAAGCAAATTGTTCCAAGAAATCACCATAGATGCAAGCAGTCTCGCAACTCCGTATGCAACAGATAATATTTACAGTGATTTCCTTAGCTAAGGGAGTTTACCTGCAAAAGCTGTGTGACTTATGTTATGTCAGTTTAACTAGGCAAGAGGATTTGGGCGTTTGGATTTTTAGTGAGAGGTTTATAATTCTGTTTGGCATCAAATGCAGGACAACATTTGGTAGAAAGACAGACTAAGTGTACGACTACACAGCAAGAAAAATGCAAATTCACTTGCATTTTTCACTTGCTGTGAAATCACGCTTGGGAATTTGGCTCTTTTTTATTTAAGTGGCCACACAGGAAGACAGGAGGAAAGCTTTATTTGCTGTCTGTTTGCAGCTCCATTGAAGCCTGTTGTGGTACACTTAAAAGGAACTGCCTAACAAGCTGTAAACAAGGGTTCCCTCTTCTAGTTTCCTCATCATTAGCCGTGTGTGTGTGCATATTTGTGTGCTGGCCCTAGTGGTACAGTGCTGGCACCAAGGTGTTAAAAAAAATCTTTCCACCTTTGCAAGTTGAGAGAGGTTTTGCTTCACCCGTCACTGTTATAAAAAAACGGAAAGTAATGCTGAGATTTCCACCAAAAAAACCCTTAGCTGTACTAACAACACCAAACAAATCTCCAGAATGATTTGTGTTTCCCTTAGTGTCATGTGATTGACGGAAGAAAATGCAAATTAACCTGTAGCATTTCCTGCATCTTTCCCAGTGTAGTTGCACCCTAAGAATTTGATGGAATAAATGTGGCAAAATGAAAATAGAGGGTGGTGTTGATAGGTCACATTGGCGAGGAAATTGATGTTGAAAAGAGAGAAACTCAACTGGTCCCAAGGAATGGGGGTGCTTAGGGGAAGTTGTACATCAAGCACAGGGCCGTTCAAGATAGGCAATGCCCTTTCAGTAGCTAAAAGTGCCCCTGTTTCAAAAACAGTTTTTTCCCCACATTTAACCAAGTTCATTGTTGTGTCTTTATTGTTGTTTTTAATATGTATAAATTACTCTTTATCTGCTGGTTGTAATATTGTATGTGTTTAACTCTTTTTAAATATTGGAATGATTTATTTTAGCTTTCAGTATTGTTTCTTATATGATAACAAATAAAACCTTGGATCTGTTTTTAGCAGAAAGGCAACTTGCTTGCTTTTTGCTTGCTTGCTTGTTTGTTTATTTAAAAATACTGCCCCTCATAGGATGGCTGTACTGTATAAGTTGTCAGTATGGGTAGACATGCTTCTAGGGAACCATTCCTTTTAGTCAGTGGAGGATGCATGTTCACTGTTGCGCTGATTCTGTGGTGATCATCTGGGGCCTTATGATCATTTTTGGCAGCTATCCATGGGTTTTTTGGAGCAGAATGGATACTTGAGCCAAAATGTCAGAATAGTGACAGTAATAACCATCACATATGCATGTAGAGAAAGCCCATGGGCTTCTCTGTACAACAACTTAATTTCTCTTAAACCAAAGTGATTTTCCAAAAAAATTACTAACACATAAGTATGTGCAGATGATACTTGCATGGAACTGAACCTGTACCTGTGCATGGAGATATTTTTACTTCAAATCCCATGATGTCTTTTAATGTAAGAATTATTTTAAGAGACTTGTCAGTAAGAGTTAATGATATGCTCTGATTCGATCTTAATTTTTAGCCTGGAATTTTGACTGCACCGTAAATACATTTTGTTTTGTTTTAAAATTGCCTGTGCATTGTCCTGGTTCACAGTAGCTGTCAGCAGTTCTGTGTAGGTTTTGGTGCAGTGGAGTTGCTTAGAAGTTAAATTTGAGAGGTAAGGCTAGATTCTAGTACTTTTACATGTTAATTAATATACTGCAGAGAAACTCTGTAGCAAAGCCAGATAAATGTGATCTTGCATTGACTTTGGTTCTGTTTCTTGGGAGAATGTCAAGACAACTGAACTGGAAATCAGAGCTGCTAGAGAGGAAGAATGACGTTTGAACAAAATGTTCAGAAATTTAAACTGTGCCAGATATGGCCTGATGTTTTGGATTTCTGTGGGTGGTCTCATGTCAGAGTGAAGCTTTTTAGATTTGCAGGAGTATGTGGTTTCAGAACACTTATGTAGGCCTTTATATAAAACTAAGTTGTTTCACAATATGAAAGAATGAGATTATTATTTAGGCCAGGCACTGAACTAAGATTCTTATTAAATAATTTCCATTATGGCTAATTGCAAGCTCAGTTTAAGAGTGTTGCATGGGAGATACAGAAAGAGCTTGTTTGTAGTGTTTTTGCTGCCTTATCGTGGCGAAGGGGCTTGAGTAACTCAGAGAAGCTATGGACTATGCCGTGGGTATCTCCTGAGAAACCTATATGTGGGACAGGAAGCAACAGTTAGAACTGGACATGGAACAACTGATTGGTTCAAAATTGGGAAAGGAGTACGACAAGGCTGTATATTGTCCCCCTGCTTATTTAACTTACAGTATATGCAGAATACATCATGTGAAAGGCTGGACTGGAGGAATCCCAAACCGGAATTAAGATTGCCGGAAGAAATATCAACAACCTCCGATATGCAGATGATACCACTCTGGTGGCAGAAAGTGAGGAGGAATTAAGGAAACTTGTAATGAGGGTGAAAGAGGAGAGTGCAAAAAATGGCCTGAAACTCAACATCAAAAAAACTAAGATCATGGCCAGTGGTCCCATCACCTCCTGGCAAATAGAAGGGGAATATATGGAGGCAGTGACAGATTTTATTTTCTTGGGCTCCATGATCACTGCAGATGGAGACAGCAGCCACGAAATTAAAAGACGCCTGCTTCTTGGGAGGAAAACGATGACAAACCTCGACAGCATCTTAAAAAGCAGAGACATCACCTTGCCAACAAAAGTCCGAATAGTCAAAGCTATGGTTTTTCCTGTCGTGATGAATGGAAGTGAGAGCTGGACCATAAAGAAAGCAGACTGCAGAAGAACTGATGTCTTTGAATTGTGGTGCTGGAGGAGGCTCTTGAGAGTCCCCTGGACTGCAAGGGGAACAAACCTATCCATTTTGAAGGAAATCAACCCTGAGTGCTCACTGGAAGGACAGATCCTGAAGCTGAGGCTCCAATACTTTGGCCATCTCATGAGAAGAGAAGACTCCCTGGAAAAGACCTCGATGTTGGGAAAGTGTGAAGGCAGGAGGAGAAGGGGATGACAGAGGATGAGATGGCTGGACAGTGTCTGCGAAGCAACCAACATGAATTTGACACAACTCGGGGAGGCAGTGGAAGATAGGAGGGCCTAGCGTGCTCTGGTCCATGGGGGTCATGAAGAGTGGGACACAACTAAACGACGACAACGATTAATCTTTGGTAGGAGATAATTTCTCAAAATAAATGGAAAAAGAAGGGCATGGAAGAGAATGACGTTGCTTGAAGAACCTTGGGAACCAGCTTGGATGTAACATATCATTGTTAGAGCCACCACATCCAAACATCCATCATGGTGTCCATCATCGGGTAGGAGATGAACAAGACAAGGGATGAAAACTCCCCTTATTGTATCTTGCATTATCTGAGCTGCATTCATATTTTCCACATACTTTTGTGACAGAAACACTGCTGAATCTGGAATTCCAAAAATCTTAATATTCTACCTACATTATCTCAACTATATTGTCTTGTACATATTTGTAGTTTTCTCTCTTTAAAAGCATTCCATTGCACTTACAAAACCGGAGAACAATGTCTTCATTTGCAATCATGTCCTTTGGGAAGTTCCTGCTGCTCTTAAACTGATGGGTTCCACCACTGTGACCTTGTAATGCTGGATTTTGGGGCTGGCCACGCTCCAGTGGGCATCGCCTCTTTTCTCCCTAGAGGTATGTATTTTGCAGCTGTTTGAGTCAGAGTCTGTGAGAGGCAAGGAAATGTACAGTGGGTGGAATTTTGTGTTTGGCTGGTCTCCAAAACTGGAACAGGGTGGAGAAAAGTTTGTGACATGCAGGGAAAACTTTGTCAACATGGAATGTTTTAATATAGCAGTTTTATGGGGTGCTTAAGCTGATAGGTGCCAATCCATTCTGTTCTGTTCTCTTGAACAGTTCTATGAGGGATGACAGTGGTGTCAGTCTGTCTCCCCTTGAGGCCAAAGATGGGCAAACAAGTGGAAAACCTCTCATGGGGCACATGATGATTTACAATAATGTTCAGATGCATTCACAGATTGTACGGACTTCGCTCTTCTGTGTTATAAAAATTGTGTGCTGTCAGTTAAATTCTGACTTACTGTGACCTTTTCTAAGGTTTTCTAGGCAAAGAATACTCACAAGTGTTTATTTAACTTATGCTGCCCAGAGACCTTTGGGTAGAGTGGGTGGCATATAAGTTAAATAAATAAATAAATAAATAAATAAATAAATAAATAAATAAATAAATAAATAAGTGATTTACCATTCCCTTCTTCTAGGGGCACCCTGGGACTACGTAGCTCACCCAAGGCTACATAGGCTGGCTCATCTGACAGTAGAGAACTGAACTCCCAATCTTGGGATCTGTAGCCAGATACCTAAATGACTGAGCTATTTTCTATCTTGGGAGATGGCTATCACACCTTTAATGGTACCTGTTGACACCAATTTTTTAAAGTCATTGATATTTTTAGAGAATATTAAGTCAAAAGTCCTGATTTTATGCTTTCCATTCCAAGTTTTCCCTCATATAGTGATCCATTTTGGACTTCAAGTGAGTAGGATAACAATAATGTTCCAAAACAAAAATAAACTACAAAACAACAACAGCTACACAGACTCCTGTTTTATGGGAGAATAGACTCCAGCATAAGCCAGTGGTACCACAACAGAATAAGAAGTGGGTCAAGTTCTGCTGATAGTAGAATTTTCATCTGTAGTTTCATGAAGCCATCCCCAGTTAAAAGGGCAATGAAAAAGAAAAGAAAAACACAGTACATTTATGTTGTAGCCATCCTTCAGTCTTGAGAGACGATGGTAACATGCTCTGAATAGAGGTCTTGGAACAACATCTAGTGTGGCTGAGGCGGCCAATTCAAGAGTGACCAACCTTTCCACACTGAAGACAAATACAATCTGTCCCCTGTCCCAGCTCCCTGATTTTGGTGGTTTCGGGACTGCCTCTTTGCCTCAGCCTGCTGGACAAATGTCTCTTCAGATTGGGAGAGGCCATGATGCAACACCTGCCTCCAGGCTGAGCACTCGGATGGCAAGGTTTCCCATCTGTTGAGGTCCATTCCTAAGGCCTTTAGATCCCACTTGCAGATATCCTTGTATTGCAGCTGTGGTCTCCCCCTGAGGTGATTTCTCTGCACTAATTCTCCATACAGGAGATCTTTTGGAATCCGACCATCAGCCATTCTCACGACATGCCCGAGCCAACGTAGACATCGCTGTTTCAGTAATGTATACATGCTAAAAATTCCAGCTCGTTCTACGACTACTCTATTTAGAACTTTGTCCTGCCAGGTGATACCAAAAATGCATCGGAGACAATGCATATGGAAGGTGTTCAGCTTGCTCTCCTGCTGTGCACAAAGGGTCCAGGACTCACTGCAGTACAGAAGTGTGCTCAGGACACAGGCTCTATAGGCCTGGATCTTGGTATGTGATGTCAGCTTCTTATTAAACCATACTCTCTTTGTGAGTCTAGAGTAGTGGTCGTCAACCCCTGGTCCGTGGCCTGAGCCAGACTGGGCCGTGAAGACAGACCTCCCGCCCCACCACATACACTCCCCTCCCCACAGCTGCTTTACGCACATGCACGTATGCCAGTGCCAGCATGAGCGCTTCCCCACCACTTCACGGATGCGCCCAAGCAAAGGGGTGGGCAGGTGTGTGGGCGTGCGTGCAGGCACTCCTGTGCATGCACGAAGGGGTGGGGGAACTCTCACGCTGGGGCTGGCGGGTGGGCGCTCCCCCACCCCTTCATGCATGTGTCAAAGAGCGCATGTGCACCCACACACACCTGTGGGGGGGCCCTCCTTCCTCAGAGGTTCAGCTGGTCTGCGGTCCCAAAAAGGTTGGAGACCGCTGGTCTAGAGAACACGGTAGCTGCTTTGCCAATGCATTTATCCACTCGACATCTAGGGAGAGAGTGTCAGAGATTGTTGAGCCAAGGTACACAAAGTCATGAACAACCTCCAGTTCTTGTGTGGAGATGGTAATAAAGCAGACCTGGGCGAAGTGTGGCCCGCAGGCCGCTCCTGTCCGGCCCACCAGCCGTCGCTCCAGTCCTAAAAAAGTTTCAGGAGTTAACTATGTCAGCCTTGTAGTTCGTTCACCCCAGGGCCTCACCCAATGGGGGCCTATTACTACCCACAAATTGGGGGCCTATTACTACCCACCTAATGGGGGCCTATTTTTAAGTAAAGTTCATTCAGCCCCTGAACACAGTTCAGATTTTTCATGTGGCCCCCTATAGAAATTAATTGCCCACCCCTGTAATAGAGGGGGGTGAGTCCATGCCCTGGCCCGTGACTTGTGTTTTCTTCAGGCTGATTGTTAATCCGAAATCTTGGCAGGCCTTGCTAAAATGATTCATGAGTTGTTGAAAGTCTTCAGCAGAGCGGGCAACAACAGCTGCATCATCGGCGAAGAGAAAGTCCCACATGCATTTCAGCTGCACTTTGGTCTTTGCTCTCAATCTAGAGAGATTAAAGATCTTTCCACCTGATCTAGTCCAGAGATAGACACCTTCTGTTGCGGTTCCAAAAGTGTGCTTCAGCATGACAGCAAAAAAGACCTCAAACAGAGTCAGTATGAGGACACAGCCCTGTTTCACTCCGCTTCGGATGTCAAAGGGATCTGATGTTAAGCCGTCAAAAACTATACTGCCCTTCATTTCCTCATGAAAGGACCTGATGATATTAAGGAGTTGAGGAGGACATCCAATCTTGGGAAGTATTTTAAGAAGGCCGCCCTGCTAACCAAATGCCTTTGTAAGATTTATGAAGGCCAGAAAGAATGGCTGTTATTGTTCCTTACATTTCTTCTGCAATTGTCTGATGGAAAAATACCATGTCAATGGTGGATTTCATATTAGCTTGAAATCCACACTGTGATTCTGTATAGACTCTGTCTGCAAGCATCTGGAGTCTCAGCACAAGACGGGCAAGCAGCTTCCCTACAACACTGAGATGGCACAGTAGCTATTGCAGTCGCCCCTATCTCTTTTGTTCTTATACAATGTGACGATGTTTGCATCCTTCATGTCCTGTGGTACTCCACCTTCTCTCCAGCAAAGACAAAAGATTTCATACAGCTCAGTGGTGATGATCTCTTTACAGCACTTCAGCACTTCAACAGGGATGTTATCCTTCCCAGGTGCCTTGCTGGAGGCGAGGAAATCCAAGGCCGCTTTTATTTCTGCTAAAGTTGGTTCACTGTCCAACTCTTCCAAGACAGGCAGGCACTTGATGTTATTCAATGCCTCTTTGGTTACTGCATTCTCTCTGGAATACTGTATAGCTCAGAGTAGCGCTGTACCCAGCGTTCCATCTGCTGTGCTCGGTCCTGGATGATCACACCTTAGACTTCAAGGGAGCAGATTTCGTCTGTATTGGACCTAAAGCCTGCTTGATACTGTCATACATTCCCTTGATACTACCTGTGTTGGCTGCTATCTGTATCTGAGAGCAGAGCTGAAGCCAATAATCATTAGAACATCTCCTGGCAGCCTGTTGAACTTCGCTATGAACAACTTGAAGAGTACGACTATTTGTATTATCAGAGGAAGCTAGGTCCTGGCTGTTCACTCTGGAGGCATATAAGAAATGTTTAAAAGCAAACTGAATGTGGGAAAAGGGGAATAACGACAACCTATAGTTGAAGATAACAGATATGATGAGTCCAACTCTCCCCTTTTTTTGAATAAGAAGATGTGCTGCTTATGTAACATCTCATAGTACAGTGGTGCCTTGCTTAACGATTAGCTCGTTAAACGACACAACCGCTTTATAATGAAGTTTTTGTGATTGCTATTGCGATCGCAAAATTATGTTCCTATGGGGAAAATTCACTTGACGATCGGTTCCCTGCCTCGGGAACTGATTTCTCGTTAGACGACGATTCTAAAACAGCTGATCGGTGGCTCTAAAAATGGCCACCCGCTGTGCAGAATGGCTCCCCACTGTTTTTAGCATGGATTCCTCGCTTTACAGGCACCAGAAAATGGCCGCCCTATGGAGGATCTTCGCAAAACGAGCAGGTATTTCGCCCACTGGAACGCATTGAACGGTTTTCAATGCATTTCAATGGGTTTTTAAAAATTTGCTTGACGACGATTTCGCTTAACAGCGATTTGAAAAGTATGGATTATCGTTGTCAAGCGAGGCACCACTGTATTTAAAATGCTGTTTGGGTGGTTTACAATTAAATCATCTAGGCTACACATTGCCCCCCCCGCCAAGCAAACTTGGTACTCCGTTTACCAACCGAGGAAGGATAGAAGGCTGAGTCAACCTCGAGCCATCTACCTGAGCCTCTTGGGATCAAACTCAGGTCATGAGCAGAATCTTGGCTGCAGTATTGCAGTTCAACCACTCTTCCATGAGGCTCCTCAACTGCACCATGAGGACTGCCAGGAATAATAGCAACATTACTACATGTATCAATAGTGTAAATTAAATCTGAGAGAAGATTTTTACCTAGAAAGGATTTTCATGATGTACTAGTTTTCCGTGTGCAGGGTATCTTGAAGACAACTGTGATACTGCCAGATGGTGCAGCCCGTAGGGTTATGACCTCAAAGAAAAATAGTTCTCGGTTCAGATCAGAAAATGTTGTCCTTTGAGACAAATGTTCATTTTGTACATATAGATTTGGGAAGTGCTTGAATTTTTCCAGTCATGCTGCACACAACTCGAGTAGGTTGTTATCTTAGAAACACATAAATGTTTGATTTCCTTTGTTTAAATAATGGAGTCTTGCCTGAAATGCCCAGGCAGACATAGCACCTGGCTCAGTGCTGATGGGACTGTGATATACACAGAACAGGCTGGATGGTTGTGTCTTCCTACCCCATAAACTCTTACGAACCAGTTCACTTACTAACAGGAAAAGCAGACAAACCATGCTGGAAATCACATCATGTCTTCCTCCACTCCACAACCTCCAAAATAATGTCTCTCCTTAAAGCTATCTACAGTGGGTCCTCGGCTTATAAACGTCCCTACTTAACGAACATTTTGAGTTACAAAAAGCTGTGGCAGCAAAATTTTGGTTCGACTTGCGGCTGGAGCTTCGACCTACGAGAGGAAAAAGGCAGGGGGAAAGGGCGGGAAGTTCAAAGCTGCCCCTGATGCCCTCTGTCTCCCAACCCCGCTGCCTCTGCTGCTGCAGCAGCGGAGGCAGCGGGGATGGGAGACAGAGGGCAACGGGGACAGGAGGCACAGGGCAGCAGTGACGGCTTTGGAAGCCCTGCTTCCCAGGCGTCCAAAGCCGCCCGACTGTCGCACTGGGTCCCAGTGCTTTGGAAGCCCGGGAAGCCTCCGCAGCAAATTTTTGGATTTTTTTGTTTGTTTTTTGCAGCCCGAGGGGCTTGCAGTGTTTTATTTTTATTTATTTTTTCCTGTGGCCGGAACGGATTAAATGGTTTTCAATACATTCCTATGGGAAATGGTGCTTTGATTTATGAAATTTTCGAGTTGCAGCTACCGTTTCAATACGGATTAATTTCGTAAATCGAGGAACCTCTGTATTTCCTTCTTTCACTTTCTCATTCTTGAGGTCAATCTGCTCTCGCTATAGTTTGTACTACACCTTGCTGACCTGGATGTCTGTATTCTAAACCAGGGGTCTCGAAACCTTTGAGCGTGATGGCCACATCGTATATTTTCCACATTTTTGAGGGCTGAAGGAATGTGCGTGTGGACATGTGTACGGATGGACACATGCATGGATGTCTGCACGTGGGCACGCATGTACATACAGATAGGCTGAAGAGGACGGGTTGGATAAAATGGCAGTGCAGGCCAGATGTGGCCCACAGGCTGTAGTTTGGAGACCCCTGTCCTAGACCATGATTTGAGCTGTCTGGGTGCACCAAAACTGTAGTTAGTTTGCCTCTTTCTGCTTGGCTTATGTTGAAGTGCAATGGCAGTGTACAAAAAAAAGAGTAAATGGAGAAAATTATTTGCATCTAATCTTTGCCTCTGGGAGGTTCGGCGTGTATGACACAAATGTATACAGTGGACCCTTGACTTACAGATGGCTTGACTTACAGACTTTTTGAGTTACAGACTTCTCTGGCTGCAAAATTTAGGTTTGACTTGCAGCCTGAGAATTGACTTACAGGCCAGAAAAAAACTAAAATGGAACAAAAACGGCCTGTTACGGGATTAATCGGTTTTCAATGCACTGTAGGTCGATGGAGACTTGACCTACAGATTTTTTGACTTGAGAACCGCCTTGCAATATGGATTAAGTTCTCAAGTCAAGACCCCACTGTATTTGTTCCTTAAAGTCTCTGGGTATAAGTCTTCATGCGCATCCCATACTGTTCACTGGATTTTTGAGTTTGTAGCTCATTTGAAATGACATCCTTTATAGAATTGTGAATAAGTATTATTAGACTATATCATGGCCATGCTATTTCTGATCACTTATATGCAACTTAGGTAAAGTGTCTGATTGGAAGCTTACTGTAAGACGCCTTTCATGCATATTCTTTTCAAGGAAGCAGCAGAGTCTGTTGAAGCACAAACAACAAACAGCGCTGTGTCACCTTTGAGACTGACACGTTTTATCATGAGGTTTTCTTGGCTGTACCCTACATCATCAGATGGATCTGAAGTATTTGTTCTGTTTACATTCTGTGGTTTTGTTCTGTGAAATCCTGGGATTAGTAGCTTAGAATTGCCCGTCAGAGAGTACATAGTGTAACTCTTTGCAGCAAATGTTAACTACCTTGAGAGGACTGAGCCAAAACTACTATAACCATGTCATGAGTCTGACTCACAGTCTGTTTCCCTGTGGATCCACAGACCATGTACTCACTGGTTCAAAGATTTACTCTGGTTACCAAAATCCTCCATTATTAGTTGCACATCTTATATGGTTTTCATGACAACTTGAAGTTTGTGCTGCTGTTGGCTCTATGGCTTTATTTGCTACTTGCCATGTTTGCTGTAGGACAGAGGTCCCCAACCCCCGGGCCGCGGCCTGGTGCCGGTCCGTGGCCTGAGCCAGACTGGGCCGCGAAGACAGACCTGCCCCCCCGCACGCACTCACCCCCGCACAGCCTGTTTGTGCCTGCACGTGCACTCCAGTGTGCCTGTGCGAGCACCACACTTCCGTTTGCGCATGTGCACGAGCACCTGTGCGCCCACACAAGTGCCACACTGCTGTTTGTGCATATGCACAAGCGCTCGGGCTCGCATGAGAGAGAGAGAGAGAGAGAGCTCATTCGCGCATGTGCACAAGCGCAGGGGGTGCCCCACTTTCCCCATGGGGTGAAAAAGGTTGGGACCCCTGCTGTAGGAGAGAGTCTGTTTTCTGCTGGTCTTTGATTACAGAGACTCATTCTACTAAGAAGTCTTGTCTGGATGTTTCAGCTACTTTGCTGTCTCTCACTGGGAAATCCTGATTTGGACCTAGTTGGTCTTTTCCTTTGTGAGATCTTTCCACACTGTAATTAACCCGTCTTTGTCCAATGGTGCTGAATTCCTCTGGTTTGGGTTGTGGCCAAACTATGTTCTAAGATGTTTTTTCTTGTGCCAGCAAGGCTCCTGGCTCAGAACCCCACCTCGGCTCACATATGTGTTCATTAAACCCCTTGTTATTTTTAATAACTATTCTGCTTATTTTGGACATGCCAGACAGAGCCGTTGTCGACTTACAGTACGTCTGCCACCTTCTGGTAATGTTACCATGCCACGACGTGCACTCTGCCCCCGAGTGTTGGAATGAAATGCCTTCCTCCAAATGTCTGGAAGAAACAATTCAGTTTAAATTGCTTCCAGTTTTTCATTTTCCCCCATCTTAAGCTCATTCCATCCTGTCTTTGAGTGTATTGTTGTGTGCAAGTTTGGCAAATGCCTATATTTTGTGCAAGCAATTGTCTTTTCTTCACCAGCAGACGGGCTTTTCTGTATACTTTCCTCCAACACTTACAATTTCATGCACATTTTTGTTTGGAGATCTTCACAGCAAAATTCTGAAAATTTAAATTCCAAAAGATGAGTCTTTTCTGGTTTACACAATCATTCTAGATATGAAGGTGGTGTGAATTCTTTTTGACACACAAGTCAAATAAATTTCTCTCCTGTTCTTAACGGAGACTTGGAGCAAGGTTTCTGAAAAGGCCATCTGTTCTGCCCATGCAAAGTATTTTCATTTTGAGGCAGATACCATTTCAATGTAGTTTTCCATCATCAAGTTCTTCCTGCCGAGAAAGTGGACTTTTCCATGAAAGCTCACATTAATATCTAGCAGTCTTTTAGGTGCCACAACATTTCTGTCTTCTTTATTTTTTTCTTTTTCCTTTGGTTTTGGCCATATACCCTATTCTACTATCTCTATCCTCTTAGCATGATGCCAGAATTATATATCCCACCACCCTGTGTCTGTGTTTTGCATTCTTTATCATTACTGTATTTATATTTGCTCTAAAGCTGGCAAGAGAGCAAATTTCCTAGCCTCTGTGTTGGCCATATAGGCAGAGAAGGAGAGCATGAAGGGGCAATATTCTCTAGCCCCTGAGTTCAGTGAGAAGTTGCAGTGAAGATCTAACGAAAATGGAGTGTCAATTACTGTATTTTTTGCACCATAAGACTCACTTTTTTCCCACAAAACAGG
Source organism: Pogona vitticeps (assembly GCF_051106095.1). Classification (NCBI taxonomy): domain Eukaryota; kingdom Metazoa; phylum Chordata; class Lepidosauria; order Squamata; family Agamidae; genus Pogona; species Pogona vitticeps. The sequence goes on along the minus strand of NC_135784.1, from coordinate 189,138,537 downwards.
GGGGTGGAAAGTCTGTGCATCTTATGGAGCGAAGAAAACAGATTATATTTTCCTGTTTTCTTCTCCTAAAAAATCGGTGCGTCTTATGGAAAGGTGCGTCTTATGGAGCGAAAAATACGGGTAATGCTATAAGTAAACTGTACACAAGTCTGGGAGAAAAGATTGTTATCTTTGCTGTCTGCACTTGCAAATATGTATATCAACATTGTTTAAGAAAAACTGGTTTGTGATATTGTGGAGCTGAGGCTGTTCTGGTGCCTAAACTACATTTTTCTTCTATCACAAAGTATGTTGTAACACTCACAGTACTATAGCCTGTAATATGGGGGACAGGTGGTGGTGGAACCTGAAAAGCTATCATCTTTTTCTGAATGAAACTTGTAATCCAGCAACATTCTTGTTGTAACTTGTAGGAAGAGCCAATAAGCAAATCCAAAATCTGTGCCAATGTTTTCTGCGGAGCTGGTCGGGAGTGTGCTGTGACAGAGAAGAGTGAGCCAACCTGCCTGTGTATTGAGGTAAGATGTCAATTAGCACTTTGAGTTTCTGGTGTTGCTGATATCACCGGCTAATGGGCAAAATATGGAGTCCTCCCAAATGGGAAGAGCACCATCTCCCATAATGACAAGGGCTCATGTGCTCCTCTATTTTCCCAGTGGCTTTCTGCAACAGTCGTCTTGGCTATGCTCAATAATCCACGTCTGCCCCCTTTTTGCAGGGCAGAGTCTCACATCTTCACCCAAGCTGGCCATTCCTTTGTGACCATGTTACATTTCTTTTTCTTTAATTTTAATATCATCCATGATAGAATAGGAAGCAACAGAAGAGGGAGATGGATATGAGGATACAGAGGGGGAGAATAGGCATTCAGTTCAGTGAATTGCAGATACCAAGACTTACTTTCATGTAAGGAATGAGGAGGAAAAGTCTGAAGCTGAATGTTTTTAAAAAAATAACTTTAAGGAAGAGAGGGCCCATTCCACTAAACACCCATGAAAGATGAGTGCCCCTCTCTGTTCACTTATTCTCATCGCCCTGCACAGAACACTTTGGCTCATGGGAGGTTTTGCAGTGATTCAGCACGGTGGGAAATCAGTAATCTAAATTGAGTGGAAAGCCTTTGCAGACATAGAAGGCTCTCTGCTTTCAGACAGTCAAACTCTGTGCATGGGGAGGGGGGGATGGTGAGGAGATCATGGAGGGGGACGGGAGCTAGCATGCTTCTTCCCTGCTTCCTCTTCTTACCTGTGGATGCACTATGCAAATACAGTATCTGCATAAGGCTAAAGGGAACATTATACAGTGGCATTTTGAGGGACGGCTGCAGCGTTGTCTCTGCTGTTTCCTGAACTTTTTAAAAAAATGCTTATATTTCATTTTAAAATTGTAGTTGCATGCCTCTTTCCCTATAGAGCAAATCAGGTTTTTTTTAAATGCTAAGGAGAAATAGTAGTGCAGCTGTCCCTCTCCCCAACTAAGAGTGTTGCCACTGCTGAGTCATTTGCAGAGATGCCTGCTCAGTTTGTACGATTGTTCAGAAAATCCCTTCCTCAGGTGGGGAAGATACCATCCATATCTGGGATTGTATTCACCAAACATTCTTCCCTAATGAGACTGTGCTGCTTTGCCAAAGAGGCAGACCTGGGTGGGTGAACAAATGGATATGAATGGTGGGGAAGTTGTTTTAAAAATGTTTTCCAGAGATGGGTTTGTACTAGTTTTGAGAACACTCAGAAGGTACATTATACCAGCTAAAATACATGGAAGTAGAGCTGGGGCACTTCGGATGAAGAGAGGTTCAGCAGTTCCCAGCCCCACCTCCTCTAGCAGGCACCCACTCAGGGGCAACATCCCAGCTTCCCTGCCCTGCCTCCTCCGGGCACTGCCTCCGAGTTTGTGCCTGCCAAGAGGAGGAGAGTCTGGGAAGCACCACACACCTTTTTGTCTGAAGGATGAACCGAGATGAGCCGCCAAAGCAGCGGCTCGTACCCATCTCTGCACAGAGGCCATGCAGCGTGCTGCCCCCTATGCGGGAAAGGCTATGGACAAGGTAGTTCTTTATTTCATGCTTAGTGACATGTCTGAAGACGTAGGAATTTCGGGTCATGAATGATGTGAAAGAAACAGGGAGACGTTCTGAAATGTGTGTTGGAAGATGATCCAGGACTTGCACTATTATGTATAAGGATGCTGAACAACCCTGTTGTAAGGATTTGTTCCTTAAGCCTGTCCTTGATCCTAGTATTATGTGGGTGTTAGTGGGAAAGCACAGAGGTTACATCCTGTAGTGGTTGGATTAATATAACTTGAAAGCTTATGATCGGATCTAAAATTTTCTCTCAGATCTGGAAAATAATAACCAAAACTGTTCTGATCACTAATATATGGAATTGTGATTGATTGAGTGATTGAGTGATTGATTGAGTGATTGACTGGGAGAATTCAAATGCTTTTGATAACTGATTTTCTTGTCATTTAATCTCATTGATTTTTAAATAATCCAATTATTTTTTTAAATAATCTAATTATGTTTGTTCATTGTATTTTTCTTTCTAAAAATCCAATAGACGTAGGCCAGAATCCTACTGGGATTTAAACTGGCATACGTTTAATTGCATAATCTTTGGCAGTGAATTGTTGCTGATTAAAGAATTACTGCATGCATCTCTGGCTACTTGCTGAGTCACATAACTGATGCAGGATTAGGTATGCAAGAGGCAACTTCTTAAGTGATGGCCATTTGCAACCACAATCCATGCAGTTACACTTGCAGCGGTGTAAATCCATAGTTGGATTCTGGCCATAATATGGAACAGTAAACAGTGATGAGGCCAGGCAAATATCCTTCTGTCAGCCATCATTCTACTGGTTTGGTGGGACTATAGAAAACAGCCCACCCATATCGCCCTGAAAGGTCAGATGGTTTTGTACAGATGTGTGTGTGATTTCTTAAGATGAGTAATTACGTAAGTACGTGCAACATATAAATCGACACTGACACCTATAAAGACTTATTTTATTTATTTATTTATTTATTTATTTATTTATTTATTTATTTATTTATTTATTTATTTATTTGATTTATATCCCACCTATCTGGACTATAAGACCACTCTAGGCGGCTTCCAGCATATAATAAGAATAAAATACAATTAAAAAACAAAATGTGCATAAACATAAATAATAATTACAATCACAGCAGATAAAAAGGAATATAAGGAAAATTAGAAAAGGATTCAGGAATTGATTGGAGGGAAGGCCTGGATGTATAACCATGTTTTTAATTGAGTTTTAAAAACACCCAGCGTAGGGGCCGTGCGAATCTCTGGAGGAAGGTTGTTCCAGTATTAGGTGAGGAGCCACCGCCAAGAAGGCCCGGTTTCGTGTCTTCTCCTTCCGGGCCTCTCTCGGTGTCAGGCTCCTCAGCCTCACCTCCTGACTCGCGCGGGTGATCCGGGTAGACCTAGGTGGGAGCAGGCGTTCCGCCAAGTATCGAGGTCCTAAACCGTTTAGGGCCTTATAAGTAAGCATTAAAACTTTGAAGTTGACGTGGAAACAGATGGGCAGCCAATGCAATGCGGCCAGCGTTGGAGAAATGTGTTGGTATTTTCTCACTCCGGTAAGGCGTCTGGCCGCAGCATTCTGCACCACCTGAAGTTTCCGCATCAGCCTCAAAGGCAGCCCCACATAGAGCGCGTTACAGTGGTCTAATCTTGAGACTACGAGCGCATGCACCAAGTTAGTGAGTGCCCCCGTGTCGAGATAGGGCCGCAGCCAGGCAATCCGCCAAAGATGGAAAAAGGCGGTACGGACTACCGATGCCACCTGTGTTTCCATGGTGAGCGTCGGGTCCAGATGTATGCCCAAACTGTGGACCCCACTCTTCGCAGCCAGGGTCGCCCCCCCAAATGTGAGAGAGTCCCCCAAGCCGCTAACCACGGGGCCACTTAATCATTCTGTGACTGGAATCAATCACAGAATGATCTCTTCCTCCCTTTTCTCTCCCTCTCCCCTCTTCCCCCTCCCTCTTTCCTGATCCTTGGAGGATTTGGCATCCAGGACTATATTCTTGGGGTTCTCTCTCTCTCTCTCTCTCTCTCTCTCTCTCTCTCTCTCTGTGCGTGTGTGTGTGCACACCCAGCCTTGCATATCTTCCTTTGATGGGACCATGTTGGGAGACTAAGAGGAGCAATCAATCAACGGCATCTTTTAGAAACCTCTGTCTCAGGAATCTTAAGAATGTTGAGGAGAAAAGTGGCAATTTCTTCTGCTGTCCCCTAAACGCATTTCTAGTTAGCTTTGCTGGAGGGCCAGTCTAACAGCAGACTGAGGAGAGGAACAAGATGAGGGTGGGGGCAGTAGTCCAGCAGGGCAGGATCAAAAAGTTATCCAGGGTGTATTTGTACAGGGTGTGCTTTTTCAGCTTCCTTTAGCCCCCAAGTCTGGCTGCCTGTTCTTTGGCATACACGTGGAAGTGCTTTGTGAATAGCACTTCTGATCTGCTGCACTTCCACTAATGTTGCTGCAGCTTCCTGTTGTGCGCACAGCGATGCACAACCAGCTTTGAGCTACTGTGTTGTTTGCAAAACACTCAGTAAGCAAAGCCTTGGTTTATGTCAAAGTCATGAAACCAGTATGTTTAGATAACTAATTGGAGCTGTTGATCTCTGATCCATTTTCCCCACCCCATGGTTAGTGTCATACCATACGTTACAGCAGTATTCTGTGTGAAGTTGATTTTGACTCTTGACTCCCTTCCTACATTTCTTCAGGCTATCTTATCTGCATGCTTTTTCTATTTTTGTAGAAATGTAAACCTCACAAGAGGCCTGTCTGCGGCAGCAATGGCAAGACATACTTGAACCATTGTGAGCTGCATCGGGATGCTTGCCTCACTGGCTCTAAGATCCAGGTGGATTATGATGGCCACTGCAAAGGTAAGCCGGGATCACACTGGACTGCTTTTGGATCAGCTGCGATCCCAAAAATAGCAGCTCGCAGTCACATCGGCCATTAACTAAGTAAGTGGGGAAATGGATGTAGCTACACAATAGCTATTAACCCTAATGTCACCTTTGCCTGACCAGGCAGCTTCAAACCCCAGGCCTGACCTGGGGTGTGTATGCAGGTTTCCAGGTTAGAATGGGACTTTTCTTTTGGATAACCATCACTTCTGTCTTTCCTGCTGGGCTCCAAGCAGAATCTTAGCCCCAGGAATATGCTTGTGTGCTCTCATTCTGGGGAGTGGTGTCACCTGGGCTACAGCTGCCCAGCTCCATGAAATGAGCATCTCACCGTGGATCTGATTCTGGCAGACTTTGATAAGAAAAACTGAGGCGACTGAGAGAATCTTTTTCATAGGTTCTTAAATCATGGCATGCTCAACTGCACATTCTCTGTGTCTCATTGGGGTTCTAAAGGAAGCCCCTCCCCCTAGAGGACTCTAGGATGTGTTGAGTAAATTGATATGTAGTCCAAATCCAGGTGTATATAATAAAGTAAAGCAACATACCAATGGGCAATTAGGTAAGTTTGTATATAAGGAACTGAACTAAACTTTGCAAGTGGTGTAACTGCACGCCACAAAAGCACAGTGTTTTCTTTCCTACCTCTGTTGAATAATTCCATGTTTTGAGGAAACATAATGTGTACATCAGGAAAAGAATAGAATTACTAGAGTACTCTCAAATCAATATTTTATTTCTTTTCTTTTTAAATAGAGAAGAAGCCTGAGAACTCAGCGGCAAGTCCAGGTAATTATATCTTTGCCATCCTTAGGTATTCTTATCACTTCCTACAACATTTGTTTGGTGTCAATCAGAAAGAAGGAAGATCTGTATGTCTACAGTTAGGGCAGAAATGTTTGTAAACAGGCAGATGTTGTCTGGAAAAAACAGTAAAAAGGCTATTTTCTTACTACAAATTTCTATTCTTCAAGTCCCATGATGACATTTTTCATCTCCCGCAGGAGCTCATAAGCAAAGGGTTCACATCTAAAACTGTCTCTCCAGAAGGAGAAACTTCATGTGCATAACTTGACTTAATCTCAGGTTGGCAAGCTGAGTGACTACAGATCATCCCTTCATTGAACACTCTAGAATTGATGAAGGACAATTGTGTTCTCGCCTCCTATGTTAGCATTTTCTTTCTCCCCTTGTGTTTCTCCCCTCTTCCTCATCCGACTCTCCTCTTTTTCTCCTCAACCCAATAGTTGTCTGTTATCAGTCGGATCGAGATGAGCTCCGGCGTCGGGTTATCCAGTGGCTTGAAGCTGAGATAATTCCTGATGGGTGGTTCTCTAAAGGAAGCAACTACACCGAAATCTTAGACAAGTACTTCAAGGTATGAGGAATAACAGGAGTGTGAAAACAGGCACCAGTATCCTATTGAGCTTCTGCTGGGTGGAAAGTCCTGACAGTGTAATATTGGCATTGGTTGCGATGGTGCACCCCAACAACCCTCCCACTTCCTGTTTGCACAATGGCATTGCTTGTGCAAGTGGCATAAATCCACATTACCAGACTGGTGGGACTTCCAGTCTGCAGAAGTTCAGTAAAAGACTCACCAAAGATATTTGACCTCTAGAGCAGTGGTTCTTAACCTTGGGTTACTCAAGTGCTTTTGGACTGCAACTCCCAGAAGCCTTCAGCACCAACTGTGCTGGCTGGGGTTTCTGGGAGTTGCAGTTCAAAAACACCTGAGCAACTCAAGGTTAAGAACCACTGCTGTAGAGAAGCTGCTTATTTCTTTCCAGCTGCAGATGTAAACATCATGTAACCCTATCATATACTCAGTGCATTCCTTCACAAATATCTTGAGTGGTATATAAAAGTACTAGCTTTATTTGTACTTGAGTTACATATCCAGAACTAAAATACAAATGCAATAATAAGCAACACCTTTACAGACCTCTAAAAAAATCATCACAGTGATCTGTATAGGGGATTGCCCTATTCTTGCATTTGTATTTTAATTTGTTTGAACTGCATGGCTCCCCTTCGTTTCATATCTGGAACTGTTCATAATCCATCTTCTGAATCATTCATCTCTATGCCTCCCTTTTCAGGCACCAGGTCTGTATTTTGGGAGACCCAAATATGTTTAAGGGACGTGGTGGCACTGCAGGTTAAACCGTAGAAGCCTCTGTGCTGCAAGGTCTGTAGATCTTCAGCTATAAGATCGAATCCACGCAACGGAGTGAGCCCCCATCACTTGTCCTAGCTCCCGCCAACCTAGCAGTTCAAAAGCATGCAGATGCAAGTAGATAAATAGGTACCACCTTGGTGGGAAGGTAATGGCGTTCCATGTCTAATCGCGCTGGCCACGTGACCATGGAAACTGTCTTCAGACAAATGCTGGCTCTATGGCTTGGAAACGGGGATGAGCACCGCCCCCTAGAGTCGGACATGACTGGATTAAAATGTCAAGGGGAACCTTTACCTTAACTCATCCATTGGGTTGCTCCAAATTGGATGCCAGTTGATGGCACATAATGACGAACATCTGTCTATTGGACACTTATAAAAATACCAGACAGATATAGTTCCTAGGTGAAATAATAATTCCATATTTCATAAAGAAGAAAAAACAGAAAGACTATAAAGGAAGATGTTGGAAAGAACAAAGGTGACAAAATACAGAGTGCTGAATGTAAATTACAGTTCAGTCACACGTTCTAAGTAGAAAGAAATAATAAATGGAAATAGTAATGACAACAAAACAGGAAAAGAGCAAGCTTTTTCAGGACGTAACTGCAGCAGTCTGTGATGAGGAAGCCAGAGTGGCTCTAGTTCAGAGGACTCCTTTGCCATGAGACTGTGCGTTCATCCATTCATATCACAAGCATGAACGAGTCCCTTCCAGCCAGTTTTCTCCCCAGACGAGTCTCTCCATTGACATCTGCTCTGGCCTGTAAGTGTCAGTGGCTGGTAAAGTGGCAGAAAAATTTATACGCTGGCACTTTTACAACTGGTATAAAAGAGCCACAGAGACTTTTACCAGACGTTCAAGTGAGCAAAACAGGAACAATGCAGAGGGAAACAATAAGCACACCATAAGGGAACATGGGCTCACTTAAGATAGACTGTGCTAGACCAAACCATTTTTGCTTTTGAGAGGATAATTAACTTTCTAGATTAAAAGGATTAAGAACCCTGCTTCTGTTTTGATTTTAGTAAAGATATATTTTTAAAAAACCACTTCACTTGGAAATGATGCAAATGAAAACTTCCACATATAAGGTAAAAGAGCTTGGCCTATGCAGAAAAACATAAACCATTGGAATCAGACCTGTGTAAACGAGGATGGTGCTTTCCATTAGCAGCTCATAGACAAAGCGGTTGATTATCTTTCCAACAAATCTGGCAAGAGGTCCTTGCTTGATTCATGATCCAGCGATGACACATCCGAGTCACATTAAATTGCATGTTCTTATGGAGTGTGTGTGCTGCATGTTGAGGTTTCTTGGTAGCCAAGTATGTGAATTTTTATCTTAGTGGCTGTGAACCTTGCAGGGTGGAAACTACTGCTTTACTGCCAGTTTTTGTTTGTTTGTTTGTTTCTTACAGAATTTTGATGATGGGGATTCTCGCCTGGACTCCAGTGAGTTGCTGAAGTTTGTGGAACAAAATGAGACAGCTGTGAACATCACCACCTATGTTGATCAAGAGACAAATAAACTGCTCAGGTAACTGGAATTTAAGAGATGAATTTCAAACTACAAATGATGTCTGTTTAATTTTTTTTTCCTGCAAAGCAGACTCAGGAGACTGAAAATAGAATTATAGCCAAAGGAGGTCCATTTCAAGTCTCCATTCTTCCCATTCCAAGTCATGTCTGCTTTCTTATCCACTGGGGCAAAAGAGTTGGCGGAATAATTTCTGGTCCACTTTCTGTTGCTCAGTGGTTGGGAAAGCAGCTGGGCACGTATATATGTGAGATTTGGAGCCGCCGATTGGCAGAAAGGGAAATGGTAAACAGCTGGTGCTGCCACTTTATAACAGATTCCAAAGCTGTTTTGCTTTTAAATATTTCTGGTGAAATAATCAATGCCATTTATAATTTGACTTTATTAATCATTTCTAAATTAATTCAATTAATTACACTTTAAACTAAGCCACTTCTTCTGTGTGCAAGCTTTTTAAAATTTCACTAGCAGCGGAAATTGTGACAGCTCTCTGCAGTCACAATCAATCCTCCCTCACCTTCCTATAATTCTTACATTGTTGTTTATTTAATTGATATATATCATATCTCTTCAGGGAGTTCCTCAGTGGCTGCTTAAGTTTACAGAGTCACAAATAGTGGTCCAGAACCCTGATATTTACTCTCATTGTGGTGTCTTGGTGTATAGGCATAAGTGTTCTCTATCTACCCAGTAGAGACTTAATTGTTTTTATCAGGTGTCTAGCCCTGTGGGTCTTGAGCATCTACAACTGGGGATAAATGGAGTGTTTTTCTTCTTCCTCTACCATAAGAAAATAAAAGGGAATAGCCCAAACATCAGAGTGATGTTTGGGTCCTGAGCCACGTCAAGGTTGGTCTTACCCCCTTTGGCTCCCTCTTTCTTACCTTCTCAGACTTTGAAGAGTTCAGTGAGGCTTGCCTTCCTTCTGCTTCCTCCACCCCAAGTGTGGAGCAAGTTATCGTCCAGTTCTGGGAGTTTCCTTAAATTATTTATTGGAGACAAATGCAGGACTGATTATAGCATTGTTTCAGACTGTGATGTGAGACTGCTTCCTGAGTCCTGGTTGCAAGAACCTGTGAAACATGGCAGTCCCACTGTGCATTGTGCATGAGTACTCCTTTTCACCTTTAGAAGCTTATCTAGTGACCATCTCCTCTAATAGCCAATAGCTGCAGACCCACACCTCTATATTTTCCACTCATCGTATCATTCCCTGCCCCAGTCTTTCCCTTGGGCTCAGGGTGAATTCTCCCTTCCTTTGTCCAAAACTCCTATCCTGTTGTTAGGAGAGAACTGGGGATTGATTGCTCTTAGCCCTGAAGCTGGTTGTCTTCCTTTTCCATCACCTATGGAATCTCAAAGTCTCTTCTCCACCATCTTGGGGTATGGTTGTATTACAGCCCAACATCTGAACCATTGGCTACTGCCAGGCAGACAGGATGGAGAGTTTTCCTTACTTGTGTATTTTGACAATAGTTTCTGGCTTTTAGCCCAGATCCTCAGGCTAGTTTTTTCCAATTTAAAAAGTTCCTGTCTACCTTTGAGCAAGGCTAGGTGTGTTCTCGTGTCTGGATTGTTGGCTGGTGAACTAGTGGACTCACAAGGAAGGGGAACATTCTCATTCACACACTAGACCACTATATCTTCTTCATGACCTCTGTGAGAAGAAATCAAACATTGTTTTCATTGCCATTCAGCTAAATCTAGCTGATAGTCATAAACAGAGTAGATTTACTAAATAAACTGAATTTCTCTAAGCGCCCTAGCCGTTAAATGGATCTACTGTAGTAGGGAATAATTGAATTAACCTATTAGCTTTTAAAAGCTGTTATTTGAGTCAGCTGTCACCAAGTGCAGGTCTTTCAAGAGGCTGTTTCACATGTTCAAATGAATTATTTTAGCAGGATCCAGCTATTACAAATGTTGCCAGACCTTGCAGGGAGGTACTCTTACAGACCATCTTAAAGGCAGACTTACAGGGCACATCACAGAAGCTGGTGGTTCATCATAGCTGACATTATCCCAGTAAAGGGTTATTCACAGAATGAAATCAGACACTCATTGGCAAGCATTTCAAATTTCATCTGGGTACCTTAAGTATAAATATTTTAAGTTTTGCTTATCGAGCTTTCTACAAAGCAATGGTTATTCCCACTTCTAAGTGACAATTATTTGCTTTCTCTGCTTCCCAGAATCTGTGACAGCTAACAAGCAGAGAAATAAGCAACATGCATCATATAGCTGCTCAGAAGCCATTAATTGGTTGTATTTACACCAATTACTCATCAAGTGTCGATGTTTACTATTTTCATATCTCTTATGTATACATTGAAAAGCAAAACGGAGCAGGAAGTTGCCAGAGAACTGTTATGCTCTCAGTGATTTTGCTTTGCTGGATCTAACTGTAGTAAACAATGTTTACATGCCATAAGTTTAAAAGTATAATACTGTTACGGCAGTTTTAGGGCAGTTATTTTAAAACCTCTTTGACGTTTACCACATGGCCCCTTTCTTGTTTCACCAAACAAAAGCAGCTCATGCAGTGTCCTCCCACCAGCAGGTATCAATTGTGACATTCCCTCTTTTTCTCACTGCCACCAGTGGATTTCCTATGTAAAAGACTTTAGTCAGACACTTGTCTGGTTACTGCCAACAGAACTTACTTATTGAAGTGTATTAAATTAAATCAGAATCACAATGTTCTTTATTCAGTGCATACAATCAAATAATTAAAATATCATATATCTTTCCACCTGCTCTATTAACCTTGACCACCTTATCTCTATTAGTATATTTTCTCACTATCTTCCTGACTATCTATCTCTCTCACTCTGCAACTTCTATCTCTCCTTTTCTCTGCAACTTCTATCTGCCAAACCTTCTTATGTCCCCTGACTCTGCCCCTCCACTCCTCTCATAGGCTCATGCAAATTAGATCTTGAATATGAGTGACAGGAGTGATGTGGGGCAATCATCACATACCTCCCCCCTAAGAAAAGTTTGTTTCATGGGGGAAACATTATAGTTTACCCTTATGAACAATGAAATATGCAGGGAACAATTCATCCAAAACATCATTACACTAATATGTTAGGGACCGGAGTGATGTAGGGCAATCGTCACAACCTCCTATAATTGTTCTAGCACTCTTAAACAGACTAAATGTCAAACCTTGACAATGTTAATTGTTCCTTGTTTCTTGTGATGTTCTTGGAGTTTATGTTGGGGCTAATGAGCTCTGAACTGGTGATAATATCAGTGTTTTTTTTTTCTTCCAGGGGACTCTGCGTAGATGCCCTCATTGAGCTCTCTGATGAAAATGCTGACTGGAAGCTTAGCTTCAATGAATTCTTAAAGTGCCTCAATCCAGCCTTCAACCCACCAGAAAAAAGTAGGATCTCCTTTCCTGCACAACAATAAAGTGCCCCCCCCCAAAAAAACACCAGTGGACAGAACAAAGTGTTTTAGGGGTAGAAGTAAATATTTTAGAAATTTCCAGGGGAGTAGATGTGTTTTTGTAACAAAATCAAAAATCTTGTGGCATTTGAAAGATGAACAAGTTTTATTTGTGTCAAGTGTTTTTGGACTGCATCCTGTATCATCAGATGAAGAGAGGTGGGTGGTCTGTGAATGACTTTACCAGATCAAATTTGGTTGTCAGTGGCCTAAATCCTGTTGCTTAGTAACTGTAAATGTTACTGTAAACTGTTGTTGTAAATGGCACTACAGTAGGCCCTTTAAATCAATTCGAATTTTGTGAGTCAGCTCTTCTGTAAGTTCTTTTGATTTAAATGGATCCACTCTAATTGTGACTTACTTTAGTGTAACATGTTGCAGGGAGAGTAGACCCATTTGAATCGATGGAACATGAGGCATTGACTCACTAAATCCCCATTGGATAAGTGGGCCTATTATAGTGCAATTTACTCTACTAAGTAATAGGATTTTGGCTTTTAAGATATCACAAGCTCTTTATTATTTTAGAAACATGCCTCAAAATCCTACCCATATTAATCATGTTGGCTTTGACAGTCGTTAAGTTTTAGCCAGCTCCAGCACTAAAAATATGTCACCAGCTGGCTTGAATAAAGCCACAAGTTCCCATAATTTAGTGTAGCATCCTCATAGGGTAATTCTCAAATCTGTCCCATTGTTGTGGTGGAAATCTGTTGAATTAGCAGGTGAAACAATGGAGTTGCTTGACAGGTCAAGATATGTATTAAATTGGAAAATGGTTGGGTAGCACCTCGAACTCAGTTCCCTCCAGGTACATTCAAGACCATTCCTTTCTTTGTACTCTTTTCAGAATGTGCTCTGGAAGATGAAACGTATGAGGATGGAGCAGAGACCCAGGTGGAATGTAATCGTTGTGTCTGTGCATGTGGGAACTGGGTGTGTACAGCCATGACCTGTGAGGGTATGTACAACTGGAAAATCCCAGATTTTTTTGAGAGGAAAATAGTTTTGCCTTTGTTCCAAACCTGCATCTAGGCTATCCAGTCAGCGGTGTGCTTTAAAAAAACAAAACAAAACAAAACAAAACTCCTGTGCCAATTTGGAGCAGAACATTCTGCAGCAAATTTGCTTTGCATGAATCATGGTTTTTCAGATTAAGCTTGCCCTTCCGTATCTAAATGAGCTTGAATGCAGTTCAAGTTTCCGATCAAAATGACACAAACCACCTTTGGTCTGAGATCAATTCAATGACAAATAGTACCGCCCATGGACTTTTCCCCTACTCTGTACCAATCAGTTCTGTTCCCTTTTTCAATGATTTGTGGACGTTTTGAACAGTGTGTTTTTTCTATCAAGAGAGGGAAAGTCTACAAAAACATTCTGCTGTAACCCATATGACAGGGAGGGTCTGAAAAGGCAAGTGCCAGTTCAGAACTGCAATTTGCAAAAGGGGTTGAGAAGAGGTTCAGGAAACAGCAGTTTAGCTTCGTGCACCAGAACGCCATTGGCAACCAGTTTACCTAGTGGGAAAAGTAACGTGTAATCAACAAATATACAGTAGATAATGATCCATAACAAAACAAACAAACAAAAAGAGTGCAAAATCATAGAACAGACTGGGCTTCCTCCTTTGCTCACCTCCCTGCCCATGACCAGCACAAAACCTTGTAGGATGACTCTGAAGATTTTGGCTTGTTCTTTGCAAACCCCTAGCTCTGAGGTTTGTATGCAGCAGCACCCATCCTCTCTGCATCGTGTCCAGCATGGGGGAAGGCCAAGCTGCTTTGAACGGCTACAAAGAAAAGCATCGAGCTGGTCCACCCCGGTGGCTAGAGGCCAGGATGTCTCTTGGAGGGAAGAAGCTTCCCATGAGACTGTTTCGCCCCCAGCAGTGGATATACAACAAGATAGTGGGAGACCTAGGAGGAAACAATAGCTCCTCCCTTTCTTTAGAGCCAAGGCCAAGCAGGAGTAGAAGGACGAGGAAAGACAACACAGGTTGATTTAAACCAGTGGTTCTTAACCTTGGGTTACTCAGGTGTTTTTGAACTGCAACTCCCAGAAACCCCAGCCAGCAGAGCTGATGGTGAAGGCTTCTGGGAGTTGCAGTCCAAAAACATCTGAGTAACCCAAGGTTAAGAACCACTGATTTAACCCCCCCCCATCCCTCTGCATCAGAGGCCGTCCAGCTCTGATGGCCAGGAGAGGGTGCCATATCCCAACAATGGGCTCTGTAATCTAATTATCAAGTCTGCAGCAGGCCGTTTCCTTGGTTCCTTAGAATCTGCATCCATTCAGCAGGACTTGAATGCTGTAAGTCTATGTCGTGGCTCTGCCAAAACCCTTCTCAATAGCATCTATTATTGTGCGAGTCGAATCCCTTTTCCTCTCGTTGGTCCCTTTCTCAGAAGAAGCCAGCATTTGTATGTTTTTTTCGGTCTGTGGTTCTTTAGTCTCATAGCCCATTCCTGTGGGCTGTCTGTTGAGTCTCACTGAAGATTTGCAAGGGAGGAAATGCTTGATTCTCCTTTCATCTGTCATGTTTTATATTGGTGGCAGACTTTGTCTGTCCCTCCAGGACTGACCACTTTCTTCATTAACTGCCTCTGAAAGAGCCTGGCTTAAGGGTATGGCAAAGGGCCATGAATTTTGTCACACAGGCCATGAATGGGGAGAATTTTCAGTGACTGTATGAAGTGGCTGGCAATTAACACCAAACAGAGACAAGGCGTTATAGTTTGAACTGAAACGGGAGACTCTCAAGCTTGGATGATTATGTGAATGATCTCAAGATAGACTGAACAGGGATAACTTGAAATTTAAATTGAACTGTATTGAGAAAGGGGGGGCACCCCACAGAGGACATGATCTGGCTGTATCAGAATGCCGAACACAGTTCTGAGATTTAGAAAGTCTTGTAAGGACTTGCCCATCGTTTGAAACCTGATGTGTATGAATAGAATCGTCTGTTTATTATAATACCAGTTTATGCATTGAATTCTGACAGGTGAGCGCAACACTTTCAAAGAGCACCACACAATTTGCAGAGGTCAGCAACTAGTTGGAGTGGTTGTGCTTGTTGAGGCAGGGATGGGGACCCTTAAAGCAGACGGTTGGCAGCCACCAAAGATCAAGGGCAGAGGTCACATGTTGTCATTCACACCATTGACCCTCCCTTGTAGTCCGATCATAAATACGCTTACAGGAAATCTCATCTCCTGCATCTGTGGAAGCACGGCTTGTCAAGAGCAAAGGGCAGCATGGAGGACCTAACGAGAAGTAGTTGTCGGGTGTTGCCTAGCCCTGGGCGGGCAGGGGCTGATTGTAAAAGGGGGAAAGGGAAAGGTATTGTGTGCGCCCTCTTCAGGAAGGGTTGCCTCGGCCCCTGGCCCCCTACCAGAAGAAGCACTACATTGATTGAGACACTAGTTACTGCTGGGAGTTACAACGGTATCATGAGGGCAAAACCCCAGGGCTCCGCTCTGCAGCATGAACAGGAGAGTTCCCGAAATGCAACAGGGCTTGTTTGCCTATTTTTAAAAAAGTGAGTGAAGTAATATGCATTAATGGTGGTTGTGGGTTTTCCGGGCTCTTTGGCCGTGTTCTGAAGGTTGTTCTTCCTAAAGTTTCGCCAGTCTCTGTGGCTGGCATCTTCAGAGGACAGGAGTTCTAACTCCTCTCCTCTGAAGTTGCCGGCCACAGAAACTGGCGAAACGTTAGGAAGAACAACCTTCAGAACACGGGCAAAGAGCCCGGAAAACCCACGACAACCATCAGATCCCAGCCGTGAAAGCCTTCACAAGTACATTAATATGCATTACATCCTGAAGAAGCAGGTCCCCAAAGATAGCACCTGAGGAGGTTGCCAGTGAAACGCCTGCGTCCTGCAGTTGCCCCCCCCCATGTGAGATGGTTGGGCTTTTGATGCTGTAAGTCAAAAGTGCTGGTCGTTGTTTAGCCAGTTGTAGCAATGATTGGAAAAGAGAGCCAGATATTCACCACTGGAGAGCTTTTTTATTTAGTGTCCTGGTGGTGAGAGTGCACACAACAGTAGTTTTCGCGATCCCTTTGGTGCTTCGCAAGACGGTTTTTTCTATGACCATGCTTCGCAAGACTTTCTTTTCTTTTCTTCGAGACGCATGCTTTGGAAGGAAGTTGGAAGAAGGAGAAATGCAGAAAATATTTACAGGCTTTGTAGCATAGATAATATGATATATCTGAATAGTTGTGAGCCATGATCCTCAGCAAGGATCTTGCAGAAAGGCAGAATTTTACAATAAGGTGAACAAATAAATATTTCCCCCTTTCCCATTGCTTACTTGTTTAGGAGCATGGCTATCACCAAAGCTCTACCTTGTGTCAGTTAGGAAAATACAGCTCCAAGCCTGGTGCCCTGTTTCAGTTTCCCTCCTTGGGGTTGATACTGCCTGGAAGCACTGTGCTTAGTTGTGTAGTTGGCCTGAATCTTGTGCTTTTTTGTGTACCTCCTTGTCCGCAGATCCTAAAATCAGTTTTAAATTTTCTGTGCTGGCGGAACTTGCTCTGATTTTTATCTTACTACTTGGACTTGAACCTTCGAAATAGGGCAGCCAGCCACGAGGGATGTAACGTCTGTTTGTGTTCACAGGTAGCCACCAGAAGGTGCCTTTGCAGGGACAGCAGCATGAAGATAAGTTGACTGAAGAAGAACTGGCCAGATACGTTCAGGAGCTGCAAAAGCATCAGGTCAGACTGAGACTATAGAGGTTTCTTTGCATTATTCACATGCCAACAATGCATTATTTCAATAATATCAGTCTAGTGAAATTCCATAGGGATCTGTAGTTAGTGGAAGCTATACTTTGGTGGACTGGGGATAACTAGAGGTTAGATATATCTGTATTTAGCAACTTGCCTGCTTGCCCTGAGCATCAAAGAACCCAAGTGCAAGAATCCATGAGAAGAGCAAGGAGGCTGGTAAAAGAAAGAAGGAGTCTGTCCCAATTCTTCCTCTGCAGATGGGCTTAGTAGAAGGCACTATTTTAGCTGGCCAGCTAAAAAGCTAGGGGCTTGTTTTCCATACTTGCCAAAGAATGCAAAACTTTTCCGTTCTGTATGAAATCCCTTAAAAAATAACTGAGAACATGTCCAGCCTCCACATTTGGTCCTTCCACATCTTACACCTGATGGGATCATTACCATCATCTCAGAAGGGACTCTCTGGATTATTGAGTCCAACCCCTGTCAAGGAGGTCCAGTGAGGAATCGAACTGCCAACCTCTCGCTCTGTGGCCAGATCCTTAAACCACTGAGCTATCCAGCAATTGGTTTAAGTATTTTATCTCTTCTGACTCTACTTCACTTTCCTCAAGTGACCCTAAGTCACTGAGGAGTGAGAGAAGGACCTTTCCTCCTAATGGGCCACAGCTAAGGAATGTGTATTTACACTAGTTAGGGAAGCAGACGTGCAAGAGTCTTACTCTGTCTTTTAAAATTGCACAATTTTACTAGTCGCGCCCCAGTCTAGCACTTGTCCTTCTGTGCACAGATTCTAGGAAACAAACACCAACTGTGGTCTCTACCTTTTTGGTTTAAAAAAAAATCAAGCATGTCAAGTGGATCAAGTCAGAAGAGGAGGACTTACTCATCTGTAGCTACTCTGCTTTGGTGCCCGTGTGCAAAATCATAGCAGAGCAATCTAAAATTAAGTCTCTCTCTCTCTTTCTCTCTGTATAGGAGACATCTGAGAAGATGAAGAAAGTGACCACCAAAGAGATGTAAGAGGTGTTTACAGGCAAAGATGTCCAAAAAAAGGCAGGGTGCGTTGCCTGACTCACCCACCCGGTCTTCCTTCAGTGCCGATTTCAGTATGCAAATGTGTTTAGGACTTATTGCTCAGTCACAGATATTTACATTGTCTAGCAATGAGAGGGGGATAAAGAAATGATCTGTTCTTTTTTTAAAATCTAAAAGAAACCACTCCCGTGTTACGATTTCTGCCGTGAGGATAAGCATCTGTATGCCTGGGGACTGGGGGGGGGGACAGTAAACCCTTCCAACTCTGCAGCCCATGGAACCCAAAGGAAGCGTCCCCGCTGTGTGTGACCCTGCTCGCTCTCAGTGGGAGTATGTGCCGAGATGAGAAGCTGGCCCAAGGAATCACCTTGATAAGCTTAAAAATGGATGACTTGTCTGCAACTACTGCCATAGGGGAAGGATTTTAGGGAGGAAGTGCCTGTCATTCATAATATATCCCCCAGCATATTGCTATGCCTCACAACATTCCATGTTTACATTTGGCTTTTTTTTTTTTGTTTCAGTGCAGACACGGGACCTTTTGTGTCATCCTTCCTCACCCCCCCCCCCACCTCCATATCTTGCTTCAGCCAACTCCTCAAACCCCACAGGGTCTCTTGATTCGCTTGGTGAATGTTGTGCACCATGATGAGGGTCCTAGCAGATACAGATGGCCAAGCGGCCTCACTTTGACAGAAGCCAGAATGTGACCCCAGGGCATTGTGAATCCCCAAAGCAACCCCATTTTCTTTTCCCCCCTCTCTTTTCAAAGGTGCTACAGTATATTTTCGTATCACATTCTTTCCCTGAGTCTTTCTAATTAATGACTTTTAACTGAGCTTTTTGTATCTTTGATTTATAGATATCATTTATAGTTACTGAAGAATGCTGTACTTCTGGGTTCATGCTTTGTATTATAGCTGCATGTATCAAAGAAGTCAAATCAGTGCAGCACCAAGGATATCCGGAACATTAGCGGCTGTTCTGGATTCGAGAATTCCAGTGCCCACGGTGGGGAAAGAGCCACAGCTTATGCATGAATAGAGTGGAAGAGAGTTTTCAAAGAAGGCTCCCTGCTATCTCTCGCAGGGCCATTCCCTCGAGAGAGGGATATTTAACTTCCTTTCAGTAGGAGCGGAGAGTCAGTCCTGTTAACTAGACAGAAGGAAACAGTAATGTTGTTCTGAAAATGCAGCACCTTCTTGTCATGTGGCTGACTGGTCAGATCAAATGCATGCGTTTCCTCTCAGTCCTGTGGGCGGTTTTGAACAGTGCACCCGCTGTGTGTACCTCCCGGGTGCTTCCAGTTGTGGCACTGGTGCCAAAATTTCCCCAAAGGACGCTTGCACAGCTGGGATTTGCAAGCAGGGTGTTGATCCAGATCTTTTTCGCAGAGCTTGTCCCTCGCAGTGCAAGGATAAAAGTGGCTCCCCAAATAAGGGCAGGAAACTGCAGAAGACCACTGAATATCTTGATGTGAGATCAAAGTCTGTCCCATGCTGTTCAGGAATTTTGGCAATAAAATCAGGGGACTCTGTCTCCTCTCACTGGTATAAATACACATCAAACACATTATTGTTTGTTTTTTTTTCTAATGTGTGCTTGGGTGGAAAAAATGGGATTCTGGAAATGACTGTTTGAGAAAATTTAAATTGTACTGAAAAGCTTGATCCTTGGACAAAAAGCCCGTTGGACTTGAAGGTACAGAGCTGTCTGGAACTTAATCTCCAGAAAGTGATGCTGTGATTGCAGCCTTATAACGAGGTGGTTTTTGTAGCCTTAAAACAACGTGGCCCTCATGTCTTTACTGAAAATATTATGATGAAAAGTTGCCCTCTGGAAAAAGCTGGGATTCTTTCTACTTTCACCACAGGTTTATATGTGTCAATAAAATACATGTAGGACTGACTGAACCTTGTAATGCATAGGGTCTCATTGAAACTGACCTTACTTCTTCCCATGCATACTTTTAACTGGATATACAGTAATTCCATCATCCTATAAGGGGTAATTTAAAATGCGGTTGATTCCCCTGCCCATCGGCCCTGATAGTGTGGTAAGCAGGAGATCAACTCTTTTGCGTTGTGTATTCCTGCCCCTGATGTATGGACTTGGGCATGGAAACTTCCATATACCAGATTTGATAAATTTTTGAAGCTATATTTCCAATTTGGTACATCAAGCCAAAAGTGACAGAACCCCCTATCATCATGAGCGTTTTCTTAAGAGTAAGTCTAACAGCAGAGAGGCTATAAAACAACTACAAGAAGCCATCTCTGATTTAGATCCTGAAACCTTTGTGGCCTCTGCCATCTGTAAGCCACATATGTTTATATAAAACACATAGAGACATCAGACTGGGTTCTGTCAATCATATCCACTGGATACTCACTAGGGTTCATTTCCTTTCCCCAACTGCGGACCATCCTAACCCCACCATCCAGCACCCTTGAGCTAGAGATTCAATCTCTCCTTTCGAAAGAAGCCATTTCAATCAAGTGCCTCGGACCCGGGATTCTTCTCTTGTTATTTCCTCATCCTGAAATGAGACGGTGGTCTACGGCCCATTCTCAACCTCAATTATTTTATCATTCAAAAGTGTTTTCACTTGGTGACTCTAGAATGTATTCTTCCTCTTCTGCAAAAGGGAGACTGGTTCTCAGTCATTTACCTGAGAGACACATGCTTCCATATTACCATCAGACAAGATCACCGTAAATTTCTTTGCTTCTCCCTAGGTCACACTATCTACGAATTCAGTGCCCTTCCGTTCAGCCTTTCCACTGTGTCGCAAATATTTATGAAATGTATGGATCCTGTAGCAGCATACCTTCGTACTCTAGGAATCTCAGTGTTTCTGTACATCGATGACTGGTTACTCGTTGCTCAGTCACATGTACAAGGGCTGAAGGACATTGCTCTCACCCTCTCTTTACTAGCCTCAAAATCAACGTCACCAAGTCAGTACTAACTCCCTCTCAAAGGGTTACTTACATAGGCGCTGTGCTAGACTCATGTCACACAAGAGCCTATCTCGAGGACATGCAATCAAGATACGTACTTTACTACTCTTGTCAACCACTTCCAGCCTCATGCGCTTATCATGGTTCATCAAATACAATGCCTCCTCGCCCTCATCGCCTCCACCACATCTGTTATCGAGCATGCTTGACTAAAAATGCGCTTGCTACAATCATGGTACCTCTCCCTATTCAACCCTCTTCACAATCCACCCACAATGCTTCTGCAGGTCACTCCTGAACTCGCCTCTCAGTTAATTTGGTGGATCACCTGGCCAACCTCTTTCTTGGCAGACCATTTGCACCTCTCCAATTGACGACTCAAATTACAACCAATGCCAGCACTGTCGGTTGGGGCGCACATTGCAACGATCTGCAAGTTCATGCAACCTGGTCCCCTTACAAGAAAGGTCTGCATATCAACAACCTCAAATTGCTTGCGATTTTCAAAGCATTCCGCGTCTTCGAACCACTCATTGCTGGCACCACGGTGCAAGTGACCACGGACAATATGACAGCACTCTATTACATCAACAAACAGGGAGGTACACACACTCTACCTCTTCTGTATCTTGCTGTCCAATTTTGGGAGTGGTGCCTAATGCGCCATATTTTCCCCCATAGCGGTGCACATTGCTACACAACGCAACCAACTAGCAGACTCTCTCAGCAGACTGAACTCTCAGATGCACGAGTGGTCCCTCAATGATACCGTATTTTTCCAACTGTGCACCAAATGGGGTCGTCCAGACATAGACGTTTTCACCACAGCGAGCAATACCAAATGCATCCAGTACTTCTCTAGAGCAGGCCTGGGTCGAGGCTCCCTCGGCAATGCTCTCATGGCAACACGGAATACGCATTTTCTCTACCTCTTTCCATCGATCCCACTTCTCCTGCACACCATTGTCAAATTGTGACAGGACCGTTCCAATGCCATTCTGATAGCCCCTTGGTGTCCAAGACAACCATGGTTCACGATGCTCAGAACAATAGCCTCTCACTCCATCTGTCTACCCCCCCACACACACCTTCTCACCTAGCATCAGGGGCAAACTTACCATCCTGACCTACAATCTCTCCATCTCACGGCATGGAGGATCCACTCTTGTTGAGCACCATCCTTGCTCATGCAAGAAAACCTGCCACAAATTGGCTTTATGCGTATAAATGGTCTGCTTTCCAGAAATTCGCTCATCAAAGTGATCTCCCTACGGCTACAATTACCCTTCCCATGGTTTTGGCTTTTCTTTCCTATCTCTTTGAATGTCATCTCTCATTGTCTACGATCAAAGTTTATATGTCCGCGATTATAGCCCACCAACCAAAGGATTCAGATGCTGCCTTATTCTTCAGACATCCTACTGTAAAGCATTTTCTTTGAGGTGTCACCAATATACATCCATCCTGACCTTCCCCTACACACTGTTCTTCCTACCATCCTTTGAGCCTCTTGCTACCTCTTCTGAGCGTCTATTCTCCTTTAAAGTGTTATTCCTAGTCGCTATCACATCTGCCCGTAGGGCGTCCAAACTTGCAGCCCTACGAGTAGACCCTCCATTCCTGCAGTTTCATCCAGATAATGTGTCCAAACATCTCCTTCCTCCCTTAGGTCGTTTTTGAATTTCATGTCCATCAGCCTATTGTCCTCCCTACCTTCTTCCCATCACTAGCAATGGATCTCAAGTGATCTCTCTACTTTCTAGATATGAAAAGACCTCTGGCATTCTGTGTCAAAAGAACTGCCCCCTTTCGGAATTCTAAGAGACTGTTTCTATACATTTGCCACATAGAAGAACACATGTATCTCCTCAAACCATTTCATGATGGATTGTTCAAACCATACGCCTCACATATCAGCTTGCTCAAAAGCCTCTGCCTATGCAGATTAAGGCTCATTCCACCAGAGTAATAGCCACTTCCATGGCTTTTCTGTGAGGTGTACTTATTCCAGATATTTGCAAGGCTGCTACTTGATCCACTCCATCGACATTTGCATCCCATGATCGTTTGGATGTAAGGACGAAAGCGGATGTGGCTTTTGGTCGTGTGGCCTTGTCCTCAGTTGTGCCTTGATGTTAGTCTGCATTCACAGAGACCACAAAGAAGAAAGAGAAGTTACTTAGCTGTAACTGTGGTTCTTCGAGTGGTCCTCTGTGAAATCACACTTCCCGCCCAACCTCCTGTCTGTCCGTCACATCTGTCTTAAAGTGCAGCAGCGGGCTGTTGGGAACTGAGGTAATCGGCAGGATGGGCGGACCACGTGTGTTAAGGGGGCGGGTCCTGGCGAACGCATATTTGAGTTCTGGAATATTCCAGAGACCTCTGTGCAGGTGCAGATTAAACCCATTAATGTGAATTCACAGATGACCACTTGAAGAATCGAGTTACAGGTAAGTAACCTCTCTATCTCCTGTTTCTTTCACATATTTATAAAAGCAGCTGGTGGGGGGATAGATAGAACCACATGCCACATCCCCTTTGTTCCATTAGGGAAAACATTCAGGTACAGTGGTGCCTCGCATGACAACATTAATTCATTCCAGCAAAATCGCTGTCGAACAAAAACGGCGTAATGCGATATTAAAAAACCCAGAGAAACGCATTAAAACCCAATTAATGCATTCCTGTGAGCTTCAAACTCACCGTCCAGCGAAGATCCTCCATAGTGCGGCCATTTTCGCTGCCTGTGCAGCGAGGAATCCATCCCAGAAAACAGCGGGCGGCCATGTTTTTCACCCGGCGGCCATTTTGAAACCGCCAATCAGCTGTGAGAAACTCATCGGTTTGCGATGATCAGTTACCAAAGCAGGGAACCGGTCATCGCAAAGCGAAATTCTCCCATAGGGAACAGCATTTTGCAATCACTTTTGCGATCACAAAAACATCGATGTCATGCGATTTCGTCGTCAAACGGAGCGTTCATAAAGTGAGGCACCACTGTATTTTATTCTAGAAGGGAGCTGCAAGACCAGGGTGGGGTGGGGGCTCATGTTTTTAGCCATAAATGCCTATCAGCACTAGCTAGCACAGTGGTAATGAATGATAAGAGCTGCAGATCAAAAGCATCTGATGAAGCACACATTCAAAAAAATTAGACTGCTTTCAGGTAGTGTGGTTGCACTTCCTTACCACAGATGGGAACCGATGAGTCAGCTGTCACATTTTCTCTCTCCCAATTGTCCTTCGTTTTTGTGGCCTCTCAGTCATACCCCTGCTTCTTGTAGCATAGATATTACGAGAATGGACAATGGTTGGCAAAGTAATATTTAAAAATACTCACAGACTAAATGTTTAAATAAGACCTTAGAAAGACAATGGCTTCCTGTCTTTGCTGTTACACTTAATTTTGGAATAGACAATACCGCTTGGTCATTTCTACAGAAGTATTCAGACCTTGGTTTCTGTGGAGTAGCATTACTGCTTCATGAGATGTAAGTCAATTAAAGCAAACTGGCTTAGGTAGTAGAAAAGTCATGTTTCCAAAGCAGGTGGGGGTACTGAAAAGAAAAGGTACCTGTGATCTATCTTGAGATGAGGCTTTTTAATGTGATAAGTAAGTCTGGGCCACATCGCAAGTCAGTGTTTTTCAATATATGTTCTCAGAACTCTTGGGTTTTTCCTTGGAACCTTATCAGGTGTTCTGCAAATAAAGCATCAGAGACCGTAGGGAAGCTTGCCTGATAGAGTGATTGTGTGACCTAATAATGTCAATTTTTTAAATGCAGGTGCAGTGTGTTGGTATGTGTTTGGACTGCCTTCCAGCTCTGGCAAAGCAACAGGGACAGCTAGTAGCTTGGGCAGCATTCCATTTGAACTGACTGTGACGTAATCTGCAATACAGTGGTTCCCTCTATGTACAGATCAAGGGTTCCCTGACGTAGAAAGTATGGGAAACATTGCTCAACAGTACAGGGGTTTTTTTAGTTTAGTTTTTGCAAACCAAGTACTGCAGTGTAAGCATGCTGTGATTTACCATTCTTTTTAAACACTTCTGTCACAAAGACCTGGCACATTGTTAACATGCTCACTAAAACACTATACAAAATCAGAGCATTGTACTCAGTGGCTTAAATCGTGTTGCTTAGCACAGAAAGTTGCAACTGGAGTAGGCCAATTTAAATCAATAGAACATATGGAGGTACGTACTTACACACCAAATTTCCACTGACTCAGTGGGCATTCTCTAGTTGGGACTATTTCAATCAGTATAGCAATTCTCTTATTAATTCAATATTTCTTAATAAAAAATAGAAACATTTGAATATAATGAGTGATATTAATTAAAAAACCAACCACCTACTCTGTGTAAATATTTACAACCCATATCCAATGAAATGTGTAATTTAGTAAGACTGATAAAGGATCAACATAGTTTAGTAAGATTCACAAATGACCAATGTGGACAGCTTTAAAGATTATTTTTATTTGCTGATGAAACACTGCAATTGACAACTGTTTGAACAAAGGTTCTCTGCCTGTGATTTGTGTATTCTTATTCCCTATGCCTTCTCTGATTTCAGCCTTGGAGCAACTGTGGGCCATATGCTCCCTCCTCAGGAATGACTTGAACAACTCTCAGTGACCACTATTAAGATCTGCATTTGTCATCTCCAAAGATGCTTAATGACCTTTAACAGTGATAAGATCATCAGCATGCTGAACCTTTTGTTTTTCCATTACATTTCACTTTCCCATCCTCTCCATTATTATATGTCTATTGAGGTTGTACACCATGCATCTGAAAGGTCATTGACTGTGAATGATGGTTTCTGAAATATTTACATCAAGTAGTGTCCTGTTTGTCTTAAAAAGATCTTCGAAACTGTAAGAACTAGAAACAACAAAATGTGCGAAGATACTGTTGACATCCTAACTTAAATAATTACCCAATTTCTGTCAGAGCTGATGCCCAGGACATGACCTTATCTAAAGCAGGAAGGGGGGGGGAAGGCATTCAGAAGGAAGACAATTGGGCAAATCCATTTGAAATGAGGAAGTTCTTACTTCCTTTGCTGCAATGACTTTCCTAGCCAGTTTTCCGAAGTGACAACTGTGGACTGACTGAACATAAAACAAAAAAACATGTTTCTATGGAATCGCACTTATGCATGCACTGCAATATAGAAATTCAATTCTTCAAAAAACTTCCAGCTTATGATTTTTGGGTACAGTATTGTGGTTCTGTATCCACAATTCAAAACACCAAGACCTGATATTGCTGCACAACACTGTGCCTGCATTTTCAGCAAGAAGACTGCCATTTTTTTACATAGCAAAGGGCAACCTGAATGTTGACAACACCAATAGAAGCAGTCAAAATGGTCTACAGCAGCGGTCCCCAACCCCCGGTCTGTAACCCGGTGCTGGTCCATGGGCTTCCCAGGATTGGGCCACGGAGACGGATCTCTGACACCCCCCCCGCGAGCGTGATCCCCCTTGAGCACGGGGCCCCTGCCCCCCTGGGCACAGAGCCCGTCCCCCCAACTAGAATGCAGTTCCAAAAAGGTTGGGGACCGCTGGTCTACAGAATACCCTCTTGAGCTCACATTCATTCACAAAATGACACCATGCAAGGGAAAATCCCAGAAGCTGGTCAGTTTGAAGGAGGCAGTGGGAAACCACCATGGCTGCAGTTGTGTTAAAGGCAGCTTTGAAAGCTTCTAGAATCTTTAAGTAACTGATTTCTATGTGAAGGTTTTGTTCTTTGCTGTAGGAGTCCATAGTTTTGAATACACTTAAGTGTGTAGATTAGTATTTTATCTATGGTAAACACATCAAAACATACCACCACAAAGATCATGTAGGTTCTCATCCAAACGCAACAAAATCCTATAGCATTATCTTTGCTTGTGTGTGTGGCCAAACAGCCCCATCTAGAATTAGATGGGCACAGGATTTGGACACAAAGTACACAATTGAGATGAGGGTTCTACTCAAAGTCAGCCTGCCACAAGCAGAACTACCCACCACTTCGCCATTCAACACAAGATCAGGATCTGGGGGAGTGGCATACACAGGGATGTCGGGATGTCCAGACCCATCCCTGTCATCAGTTAAAGACCTCACATTTTTGAGACAATAGAATTTTATACTCTTCACTTTTCCTTGGATTGAGAAATCATTGAACACAACATGAAGAGGTGTGCTGATCATTTTTGATCCCCTCTCACATTTTTTTTGCAAATAGCCCTGAAAACATTGCATAAATATACAAGGTACTCGTTTTATTATAGCATTCGACCTATCACAGTACTCATACATTTCTGCCTTTCTGGTCAAGGGCACTGAAGAGAAGGCACAGCCGGATGTGCCAAGCCATTTCAGGGGCTCTTCTAATAACACATATTCTTTCTTCAGACTGCAGAAAGTACCCCACACTTATCTCCAGAAGTGCAAGACGCCCGTTACAAATGTTGTTTTCAAATGTTTTATTTCTTTTGCACCATATTGATTTCCAAAGTACTGTAGTAACATGCCAGAGGGGTAGCCTTGTTAGAAGAAACAACAAAAACAACACAGTCTTGTGGTAACTTAAAAAACGAGAGCACTTAATTGTGCGTTGCTAGCTGTCAGCACCAGAATTTGTTCAGATCAGGTGACAACTGAAGTAGCAAAGCTGATTCCTCCAAGAGCATACAAGTGGAGGAAACACAATACACCTTAAACAGCAAGGAGTCTGCTGTTTTGTAAAAAGAAAGATTTATGCAAATCCTGATGAAGAAATTTTAACTTTCGTTTTTAAAAATTAAGAAGTTTTATATAGAGTACACTTTATATAACAGATAAAGCATACCAGGCAAAGCACAAAGGTGGAAAATAATATTAAAAAATTAAAATAAAGACAAACCCCCCTGGCAACTTAAAGACTAACTGCTACACGTTAATGTGAGCTTTCGCGGACCTCGTCCACCTGATAGGCTTCCCTGGAGTAACACGGCTACCTTTCCTAAACAGAAGGTTTTACATAATGGAGCTGGATGGAAAAGGAAGAACGACGGCTCGGAAAACAGCAGATCCTGTCCCAAGTCGTTGTTCTGTCCTCTTACTGGGGAGGATTTTTTTTTCACCTTCTGTGAAGGCGTTAGGGAGAATTCGTGGGACACACTTGTCGAGGAGAAAGACCGAGTCAATAAATTAAATAAAGACAGATCGCTTGGCACCGACGAGGCTCGTCTCTGGAATGGTAAACCTCCGACCAAGTTCAAATGCCGCTCTTTACGAAGTTCTTATTTACACTTGACACATTTACGTCCAAAACCAGCACAAGCCGGGAGAAAAACTGCCCCCGGGGGTCGTTTGGGAAAGGCAGGGAACGAAGGCACCTCCACCCGCCCACCGACCCACCCACCCTGGGCAGCCCCACCGCCTGCCCTGTGGAAACCTGGCCGGGCTGCCCGCCTCCCGCGGCTGGAGTCTCGGGACGCTTTCGCCAACCCCCGTCCCCGCCCCGCGTCGCCTCGGCCCGGGAATCTGCATATAAGACGCGGAACAACCCCCTTCAGCGAGGGACAGGGAAGAGCGGCGCGGTTTGATGACGTCGCCGTCGGTCGGGCGGGCCGGGCCGTTTTCAGGTTCCGGGGCTGGTTCCCGACGGAGATGGCGGAGGAGCAGGGCCCGGTGGCGGGGGAGCTCCCTCCGCCGGACGAGGCCGCGGCGCTCCGGCTGAGGGGGAGCGTGGAGGCGTCGTCGCGGCGCTTGGTGCTGACCCCGTCGTGGCTGTCGCCGGGCGGAGGGCTGCCGTCGGGCCTGGGCAGCTGGTTCCCGGCCCTGGAAGTGCTGGACGTGAGCGGGACGGGGCTGACGGCGCTGGGCTCGGAGCTGCTCGAGCTGGGGCGGCTGCACACGCTGCTGGCCAAGAACAACCGGCTGGGCGCCCCGGGCTCTTTCCCCAAAGACGTGGCCGAGGCGCCGCTCGGGCGCTCCTTGCGGGTCCTCAACCTGAGCGGCAACCGCTTCACGCAGGTGCCCGCCTCGGTCCTGGGCCTGCGCCGCCTCCAGAGCCTCAGCCTGGGCAGCAACCGCCTCCAGAGCATCCCTCCGGCCATCCAGGAGCTCAGCGGGTGAGGGGAAAGGGTTAGGGCATGTCTCTCTCCCCCCCACCCCCACCCCACACACACACACACACACTCTCCGGACAGGGGGGAGGCCATCTGGGGCCAGGGTGTGTGTGGGGTGAGTGTCCTCTCTTATAATGGGGAATAGGGCAGTTCAATGGTCAGGCGCCCCTGTGGGTTGCTCTGCATCGCCCTGTGTTGTGATGCCCTGTGGGGCCACCACTGAGGAGACCCAGCCTGGTGGAGATGGATTTGAATCCGGCAGGGTCTTCCCCAGCTCAGGTGCCCCATGAGCCTTAGCCCCTGAGCCATGAAGGTGGGCCAAACACCATCACAGCCCTCTTAAACTATTAATGACGGTTGTTGCAATGCCACCGCGAACTGTTTCGATGGAAAGATTGGATAATAGGGGCTCAAGAAAGAAACAGCTGCCCCGAAGATTTATCCAGCGTAGGATCCTGTGTTCACCGTCCCTCAGGCAACAGACTGATGGGAAGGACCCCCAAAGGACACAAACGAAAGGGACAGCCTTCCCCCCCTTCCTCGTTTGCCCCTGATTTTGTTAATTCCTGTCTCTGAACAAAGAGTTTTGTGTTAGTTCGGGTTGTCAATAGTTAATAATCTGGCTTTCATGAATATATTCATTTTTGCCCTTTTAAAGATGAGAAATTTATCCAGGTACTTAGCTTATGAAACCTTTTGAAGAAGCCTGCCCGAATATCTGGGCCTAACTTTACTTTCAGGGAGATTGTAAGGGAAATGAGTGAAAATGCTTGTTTTCTCATTTTCCAGTAAAAAGTATAAAGGATCAACTTACCATTTGCTGATAAATGCATTGACGTCCTTCAGGGAGAAGAAGTTAATTGATTTTTTAGTGTGTCCATACCTCTAAAATGCTTGGTACATGAGAATTTAAGGCTAACACTAAAGATAACCTTTTCCTCCCAGAATAGTGTGGATTTGTAGTCTTTTGAGAAAATAACAATGGTGGAGTCATGTTTGGTTAGCCATGTGTGATTGGCACATGTTACTTAACAGGGATATGCTCAAAGTTCTTTGTTGTTGTTACGGGCTGTCAAGTCACCTCCAACTTATGGTGACCCCATGAATGAGTGATTTCCAAAATGCCCTACCCTCAATTGCTCTGCTCAGCTCCTGTGGCTACCTTTAGGGAGTCAACCCATCTCTTAATTGGTCCCTCCCCCTCATGCTGTCAAGCTTTCTCAGCATTATTGTCTTTTCCAGAGAATCCTGCCTTCTCATGATGTGCCCAAGGTAGGGCAGGTGCTGTTCTCAACCATTCCAGCATACGAGGCAGATAATAATGGGCTCAAGTTACAGAAAGCCAGGTTTCAGTTGAACATCAGGAAAATCTCCTGACTATTAGAGCAATATGGCAATGGAATAGAGAAAATTAGGCAGCTGTACTTTAAACTGGATTCCTGCATTTAGCAGAGGATTGGACTTGATGGCCTTATAGGCACCTCCAGTTCCATTATTCTATGAATCTGGATCAGTACCAAGGTGCTAGACCACTTCTTCATATGTATGTGTGATGGCTTTGAATGTCCTGCTGGGACAGAACTCTGAGCTGAGAGATTATTAACATAAAGTTTATGTTTTAATTTCCTTCTTGTCTTTCAGTTTAGAATTTTTATATCTTGGAGGAAATTTTATTACATCAGTTCCTCCCGAGTTAGCAAATCTGCCTTCCCTAAATTATCTTGTCCTATGTGATAACAAGATACAGAGCATTCCTCCTCAGTTGGCACAGTAAGTATTTTTAATCATTCACTATTTTGAATGTGTCAGTTTTGTCTCATTGAGTTCAAATATTTGTGAACCTAATTCTTTCAGAAAGTGTTTGTGTTTGAAGGAAGATGCAAGCTATATGTTGGTTGTTATAGGTGGGTCTATTTTACTGTGGACAGTTCAATGCTTTTCAATGGGGGGGGGGAATTCACCAAAAATTAACGAAGACTCAGAACAAAGCCAAATTAAGTTTGCATAGGTTTCACAAGGTGGACTAACGATTCCAAGCATTTAAAACAGGTTTCAAACATTTTAAGACACTTTTAAATGAGCGAAAATAGACATCGGAAATCCATTGAAAATCATTGAGTCGGCTTCAATGATTTTCAATGGGGGAAACAGTGTATCGCTTAGCGATGTTTCCTATGGGGATTTTCGCTTAAGGATGGTAATCTGTTCCCATTGGAATGGATTAACCGGTTTTCAATGCATTCCTGTGGGAAATGGTGTTTCGCTTAACTATGTTTTCCTATAGAGATGGTTTTTTTGAACCAATTAACATCGTTAAGCGAGGCGCCATTGTATTTTGCCATATGTTCAGGTAAGCTGTGACTGGCTGTAGTTTGCCATCCACAGGCCACCTGAATATGCATGATTGTTGTAAGTCTCTGCAACATTTACATGTGCTTTCTGAATAAGTAATTAATCTCTATTGATCGTGTTACTGTCAGATAAGTGGTATTGAGTTATAGCCTGAGTAAGTTAATGTAGCTTTGATAACATTTGAGCAGAGTAACAGGTGGTTCTCACATACTTGTTTTTCATGATGAATTCTATATTAGTGGCTTGTAAATGTAAATGAGCTGTCACAGATTAAGTATCACAGGAGTCCTGTTTTCTCAAATACAGTATTTTTCAGTGGAGTTAATTTACATCTCCATCTTCAAAGGACCAGCTTATGAGAAATACAGTAAATGGTATGTCTTTGTGTGCTGGTCAGCCATTGCCTGTCTGCTTCCATGACTTTTTTTCCCATTGTGCTGCCCAGGCACATAGTGTCTTTTTTGCTGGGTGGCTGTCACTGAACCCAAATATTTTTATCTTTTCTAACTTTTGGGTGCCTTACTGGTTTTTGAATTGGTTGATGGGTGAATGAGGTATTTTTCCTCTGTGCATAGGACTGTGAGTGGTAGGGGCATGTTAGCTGAATGAGCACCTTTGTGTGGCCTCTGATAGTGATGAAAGTGATAATATAAACTAGTGCCTGCATAGGTCTGATGATTTTTTCCCCTAATATACTGTTGTCTGTTTTTGTACTAGACTGATTCTCTGTGTCTTGCTTTTGCTTTTTTGAAATTGTTTTTAAGAGTTCTGTAGAGTTTTTGGAGTGTTAGCAAACATGAATGAGGAAGCACAAAGCAAATGACTCAATAGAGGCCTTCTTTTTCATTTAAAACAGAAGGACAGTTACACAAAAATATGAAGCGAGAGAGGCAGCTCTTGAAAAGACCTGAAATGAAAAGAAAAATAGGAAATTCTAGTATTGCACATGTCTAGTATTGGATGAGGACATGGGAGACTGGGTTTAAATCTTTTCTCAAACATGAGTGAGTGAATTTGGGCTAGTCACACACTTTACAGCATTTTGTGTCACAGAAGTGTTGTGAAATAAAGTGGGAGGATGAGAGTTACGTACATCACCTTGAACTCATTGGACAAAGGTGGGACAGAAATGTAGCAGGCATTATTGAGGAAAAGTATGCAAAGGGTAATGTAAGCCTTGGCTTGTATAAACATGTTTATCCTTTAAAAACTAGACATTTCCTACTTGTGCTGTATAGATTATGAAGTGTGTCCGTCTCTTCTGCATCTTTTAAGTGACACTCCTTCCCAATTTTGTCCTGATTGTGCTCAACATTTGAAACCTGTTTCAAACTGAGCATGTATGCATTTTTATACATTATTTCTTGTATATTAATATTTATGTATGAAACTAAAGTGTCCCTCTCTCCTGGATCATGGGCTTATGAGATGAAGATGGAGCCATTGCACAGTTGCCTCAGTTTTTTGTATCTTTGATTTTCAGGTTGCATTCCTTGCGTTCTCTTAGTCTGCACAATAACCTGCTGACATACCTTCCTCGGGAGATCCTCAATTTAGTGCATCTTGAAGAGCTGAGTTTGCGTGGGAACCCATTAGTTGTGCGATTTGTCCGTGACTTGACCTTTAATCCACCAAGTCTCCAGGAACTGGCTGGACGTACCATTAAAATCCGCAACGTTCCCTATGTTCCTAGTGATCTCCCAGGAAATCTGCTCCGTTATTTGAATCTGGCCAGCAACTGTCCCAATCCTAAATGTGGAGGTATGCTGTTTTCCCTGATCTCATGAGAGCTCCTTCTCCTAGCTTTCTGCACGTTGTCTTGTGTTGGAAATGCACCATTCCCTCAATCATTGAGAAGCTGCAACCCTCCTGTGCTTACATTGCAGTAAAGTTTTAATTTGCCTTGTGACATGAATTATCCATTTTTTCCCTGCATATGTTTACTTTTACCATCACTGTATGTTTTTAATTTGTTTTTCATCTTTCTTCGTAAAAGGAACTATCTTTGAGAGATCAGGCCAAAGTTCAATGATATGTATCCACCGCTTCCAAATAATGAATCCTTTGTGTCATGTTTCAAATCAGTGCACCCCTCTCCTTTTATGGCAAGAATATTGTTAAGAAAAAAGAGGGGTATACTGATTTGAATCAAGCTAGGATGAGTATTGACTCATTTGTATTCCTGACCAGTGTCTCAGAGCACACCATTCAGTGTTGTAGGCTGCCTGTTAGTTCCTTGTGCAGAAAGATGGCTGTTTGTTTGATTTCTGCCTCACCTTTCTCCCTGTTATAAAGTCAGATGAGGAAGAAAAAACTCTCAGTAACAATTATAAGCATTTGTTGTATTACAGATTTCCTCTTTTTTTTTTTTTTTGCTCTGTAGGAGTCTATTTCGACAGCTGTGTCCGGCAAATCAAATTCGTTGACTTCTGCGGGAAGTACCGTGTTCCACTGATGCACTACCTTTGTTCCCCGGAGTGTTCTACCCCCTGCAGTTCTGCCTCACAGAGTTCTAATTCTCAGAGTGAATCTGATTCGGAAGACGAGGCTATTGTTGCAGCACGCAGGATGCAAAAGGTTCTTCTGGGATAGGCAAGAGAAGGATTCTATAAGACTAAAATCAAATCACATTAGATGAGCAGCTGTGGAAGAACAGTCTGATGCATCCTCAACCACCCTCTTAGCCTGACCTGATTCTGTTGTGTTTCTCACAGAATGTGTGTCTGGACATAAATAGATTTTTTTGGGATGATGCTGTCTATAAGGCTAAAGGCACTGGATGCCTTTAGGGGTAAGCTGGCACAAGCACCTTTTTGAGGGGAATGGTTACTGGGAGGCTGGGCTCTGGGATGTCAGAGGCCCCCTTGGCGTTGATGTCCTATTGAAAGAGTGCCTGGAACTCTTTGTGATTAAAACTATATGTGGAGTGAACTATTCTTATTTGCTGTGATAAAACAAAAGATTACATAAGGGTGCAGGGTGTGCTTCCTAAGTAGAGATGGGCAGTTTCTGTGGTTCAACACTTGGCACAGTTTAGCAGATTGGGTCCCCACTCAGAAGAGGAGACGGGACAGGGAAGCTTCTGATGGCGCCTGTGCGGGCTTGGAATCTGAGGCGGCAGCACACCATCTCTAGGCCCGATCCTCTGAACCGAGCTGAAGTGCGGTAAGTGCCCATCTCTATTCCCCAGTGTTATTATCAGCATCTGTCATACTTGAACACAGATGTCTGCTCTTTGTGATGCTTGGGTATATGCACATTTATTCAAGCAACATTCCTCCAGAGTCCAGAAATAACTTAAATTTTGATATTTTTCTTGTTTGACTCATTTGCCTATCACTGCTGTTCTTTTACAGCAAGCAGAACTATGCCACTCTTCATACCATATGACTTTGCAATATATCATCAGTGCCTTCCTTATGCTTTGTTCCTTAGATCTTTGTTTTCTCTTTGCCAATACAGCTAATTCATAGCACTTTATTTATGCATCTTGTTGTTTCCTGACTGTGTACTCCCAGACTGTTTCCTCTTTTACTTGCATTCTATAAACTTTAATTTACTAGTAAATTGCAGATTAGTCATTTACTTACAACTTGATTGTTATATACCTGACTATTATGGATGGTATTTCTTCAAAGACTATACAGTGGTGCCTTGTTTAGCGATCGCTCCGTTGAGCGATGAAATCGCTAAGCGATGTGGTTTTGGCCATCACCAGAGCCATCGCTTAGCGATGGCCCCTATGAGGAAAAATCGCTTTGCGATGATCGCGGGGAAGCGATCATGGCAAAGCAACCCTTTTTGCACAGCTGATCAGCGGTTCCAAAATGGCCGCCAGAAAAACAAAATGGCCGCCCATTGTTTTGCCTCGCTTTAGAGGCACCGAAAATGGCCGCCCCTATGGAGGATCTTCGCATAAGTTCAGTTTTTAAGCCCATAGGAATGCATTACATACGTTTTAATGTGTTTCTATGGGATTTTTTAAATCGCTTAGCAATTAAATTGCTTAGCAACATATTTTTCTGGAATGGATTAACGTCGCTAAGCGAGGCACCACTGTACTTATTTATCATAAAATGCAGCAATGAGCATAACATGATGACTTGTACCTATATAACCCAGAGAAATTAGGTATACCATTGTATCAGTATCTCTAAGGCAGAAATGTGTAAGTGCCTTGCAGGTGTTAGACTACAGTTTCTAGGATTTCTAACCATTGGCTATATTGTGTAGGGCTGGTGAGAGTTGCAATCTATTGACATCTGAAAGATCACACTAGAGGTGGGATTTTTGGATTTCTTTGACTGCATATCCCATAATCCTCAATTGTGGGAGTTTTATATGAAAGTCAGATAACCAAATGTGGCTCACTTAGGAGAAAGGGCTCAACTGGAAGGATCAAAGACTGAACTGGGCCTAGCTTCACCCAGGCTTCTGTTCCTGCCCCAGTGCTAGCTGGGAGCTTTCCTTCTAAACAGTACGCTAACTGAAGCTAGGCGTAGCACAGCCTCAGTGCCTTCCAGTTGAGGCCTTTTCCCCAGGTAAGCCATATTTAGGTGTCTGTAAGGTATCTGCCTGTCAGGAAGAAGTCCCGGAATGGAGAATTAAGGGAATTGTAGTCCTAAAATATCTGAAATGTTAATCCCTAGATTGCATTCTGCCCA
The DNA here is from genome assembly GCF_051106095.1 of Pogona vitticeps. Classification (NCBI taxonomy): domain Eukaryota; kingdom Metazoa; phylum Chordata; class Lepidosauria; order Squamata; family Agamidae; genus Pogona; species Pogona vitticeps. The sequence continues at coordinate 189,102,524 of NC_135784.1, read as the reverse complement.
CCCCACTCAAAAATCTTACCAGGTAGTTCCACCATCAGTTTAATTACACTGTGCCCTTGACCTTCTTATCTTGGCTTTTCCAAACACAGTGGTGCCCCGCAAGACGGGCGCTCCGTTTGACGACGAAATTGCATCACGACGAACTTTTTGCTATTGCAAAAGTGATCGCAAAACGATGATCCCTATGGGGGAATTTTGCTTTGCGATGATTTTTTAACAGCTGATCGGCAGTTTCAAAATGGCCGCCCGCTGTGTTTTCGCACGGATTCCTCGCTGCACAGGCAGCGAAAATGGCCACGCTATGGAGGATCTTTGCTGGACGGTGAGTTTGAAACCCCTAGGAACGCATTAATCTGGTTTTAATGCGTTTTTATGGGCTTTTTAAAATCGCCTCACGACGTTTTCGTTATACAGCGATTTCGCTGGAACGAATTAACATCATGATGTGAGGCACCACTGTATAACTTGTCTTTAAGTGTCCTGCTACACTCTTCCCCATTTTCATGCTTTTCTCTTGGTGTTGGAATTACTTTCATGTTAAACAGGTTATCACTTGGCATCTGCAGAAAATAGCGATAAAAATGCATTACAAAATCACAAAAGGGTAGGAGTGTCATTCCTCACCAGGGATATTGTAAGCATGTCTTATACACTAGTCATGCTTGTGCAACTGTATTCAGTACTGTATTCAGATTACATATTTGCAAAAATTAGGAAAAGGCCATGTGAATCGTAAAATTACACAAATGCAAATGTAAGTGAAAACTTTATTAGACCTCTAAAAAACTGAACAAACAAAAAATCAAGCTTTGTGGGTTGAGTGCATTTCTTCAGGCCATGCACTGATATTTTGAGGACAGTGCAGAAAAAATTGTTATAAATGAGAGTCATAACCACCTGCCATATTATAAATGTGGCAGGTGGTTGTGCCAGGTCTGCTTCTTAGAGAAGAAGTGGGATGGGGTTTCACCTTTGTGGGGTGTGGTTTCAAGTTTCTCCCTGGTAATATTTCTACTTGCAGTATAATCAAGCCCTTTCCTCCAGGCAGAGGAAAAAACAAAGAGCACTATTTTTTTCTCATCAAGAGAATGTGCACAAACCATGTCTGTGCACTGGTGTTCTTTCTCTCTGAGAAGCAAATCATATACAGAGAATGCAGACAGAGAATGACTCTCTGATTACTTTAGAAGACATGAAACAAACCATCTGAATCTTAAAATGCATTGAATCCTTAAAACTGCAAGCAGCAAAGAAACTGTTACTGTCATTTTGCACTATTTGCATTAAACCATTCTTGACACAATTTTGTTTGATTTGTGTAAAAAATAATATTCCCATGGCCTGAAAAGAATAATTTTCTGATTGTTAAGTGCTGTGATGAGACAAGTGAGTATTTAAATGACTTGATGACATAATTCAATCTACGGTCTCAATTTTGAGAATCTAAATACAGACCTAATGATTACAAAATCTGGCTTAATTTTGATGCTTTTTTATTTTGTTTTATGTTGCTTCCTTCTACTTCGAATTGTATCATTCAAGATATGAAGAGAACTCAAAACTATATAATGTAATTTTTGCCATTAGATTAGTTCTAATGCTGCCCAGCTGTGGATTTTCTACTCTTTTTCCTATGAACCAATACAGTTACCTTTGCTTTTCCCTGTCACAATATTTCATCATTTGTACTTTTTATATAGAATGACAGCCTGGCAGGATGGATAATGAGCAGTGATATATTTTTTTTTAATCAAATTGATTTAAACTGTCAAAAACCCCTATTTTTAAAAATTTATATCATGAGTTAAATTGTGATTTTAGTCAATTTGATTTAGATCAAATCCGCTCTGCATTTTAGTGTTATTTTATGTATTTCAACAGCTCCTTCCAAATGCATTTCCCAGATTTAGTCCTCCTTGTTGTATTTTCTGTTATATTGGGGAAAAAGCATATGTGAGCAATATGTACTTTCTGAAGCTGGATTTGAAATTATTCTGATCTAGCATTCAAAATATGAGCCAAGTTATTCTGTACAGTCAGCATCCTATTGACTAATTATATAAAAGAAAATGTGGCAGTCATTGTGGCTAAGTGCAGCATATTAATTAGGCACTGTGAGTAGACACCGAGACTCACCACATGTGACCAATAGCTTGTCAATAAGCTGCAATGATTTATGTGGTTTCTTGTACATGTGTACCAGTAACCAATAAGCTTCTGATTTATAGGTCTGAACCTTCACTACTGACAGGCATTTAAGGCTTCATCAAAACAATTTCAGATGCTTTGAATCTTGGATACTATTCTTTTTCTATTTTTTCATAGCAAGAGGAGAAAATGTTAGACCTCAGAGTGAATAAATAGGCCTATTTTTCCTGCTATTTCTTCTTTCTGTACCATCTCTTTAGCCAAGAACAGCAGGTTAAGTGTTTGTAAATGTACATTCAGTGCTTTAAGATCAGTGGGGAATATGTTAAGGACAAAATAGCTACTTAACTGGAAGGAATTTGTATATTTTTTTTCCAGTTCTGATGCTTTGGTCTGGTTAGATTTGTGAGACTTGTTGAATGTTTAATGTGCCCTGCTAAGTACTGTTGCACTGTTTCTCATGAGTCTTTGAATGGCCTTTCTGCTCTTTTTTGAAAGCTTGCTTAGATTGTTTGGCAAGGGGAAGATTGTGCTTCTTTTTAATTTATATTCTAGTTAGCAGTGATGAATGGTAGGGATTTAATTCATGGGAAGTAATGAAACTTAATTCTTACAATGCTGCCTTGTTACTCACTTCAAAGAATCATTGTAATGCATCTTAATTGCATGAGGGAGATGTGTTTTTCATTGCTTGAATGCTCTTAAGATAGTTCACACAAATATCTCTGGACTGTAATGTAGAAAAATAACTTTCATCTTAGGAAATTTTCAATCAACTATGTTACTTTCTTGTCTAATGCATTTGAATGCACAGCAAAGTTTGATAAAGATGTTTTGTACCGTTCATGTTTTAATGCAATAATGTGCCTTATATTTACTTTACCAAATTGTTAAAGTGCCTTGTGTTAACCTTTATTACCAGATATGTAGAATATTTCTGAAAATCAGGAGCTTTTGAACACTAAAGAGAAAAAATTAAACATGTCATAAAGATCACTGATCTTGGGTAGATATCAGTATGTATATATTACAAACCTCCCATTCCCATATTTAATGTATATAAAAATTTTAAATCATGTTTTCTCTTTGCATGTGTGTGTCTGTATGGCAAATGGGTTAACTAAAAATGAGGAGTTTGCCTTTTTGGTTTGGGAGGGTTTGTTTGTGGGCTCCACCTCACACACATCTCCAGACCTCATTTTGAGTTTGAATTAGAGAGTACACACAACATTAATATTTAAATATGTCTTGTTCAATTATTAATAGCTGGCATTTGTATACTTTCCAATGTCAAGTCCTTCATTGGCAGCACAATTCCATTCATGTCTGTCTACCCATAAATAAATCTCACTGCATTCAGTAGAGCTCGCTCCCAATAAAGAAATACAGGCTAGGTGGTTTATTCACCTTATTTTTAAAAAACCATTTTATCTTCACCACTGTTGAATTAATTCAATAACAATAGGTGCTTATTGATTTACTGAGCATAACAAAAGAAAGCGGAAAAATCATGACAGCGTTATTGCCTTGACGGACAGTAAATCTTCCAGCCTAATAGGTCACACAGTATTTAGAAATTTCACAATATTAATAGCAAAAGGACTGTTTACATTTAAGCACACTTCTAAAAGATCGGTGTTGCATCGTCCCAGAAACCATTCCAAAATATGGTGCAACGTTCTGTCCCTCAGACGCTTCTGGAAGCTGCAACACAGAAGTCTGTGCAATGGCCTCAACAACTCCAGTACCATATGAGCATAGTTTTGGTTGCAGGGTGTACTTTGAGAGCATGTTCCCGTTATTGTCAAGGACATAGCATTGATTCTTGCTGTGGGAAAAAAAAAGCTTGGCCAGTGACAATTTGCTTCAGTATTTTAGGTATATTTGAAATTTGTGTAAGGTATGACATCTCTGTGTGCAACAGAGAATTTTTAAATAACAAATGTTAAATTGCTGGTTTTATGATTAAAAATTAAGAACATCTAAGGCAAACCTGTGCAACAAAGGACTAGAAAGTGGCCGATGTAACGGCATTTAAAAAAAAGGACAATTGGGAAATGACAGGTCAGTTAGCTTGGTATATTTTCTTAATACCGTAAATTTCTGGTGAGTTTGTTAAACATAAAATTATTAAACATATAATATAGTAAACGTGTGCTGCTTATATACTGCCCCATAGTGCTTAAAGCACTCTCTGGGTAGTTTACAAGTTAATTATGCAGGCTACACATCCCCACCCCCATGGTGAGCTGTGTACTCATTTTATCAACCATGGAAGGCTGAGTGAACCTTGAGCCAGCTGCCTGGAATTGACCCCAAGTTGTGAGCACAGTTTTTAGAAGGGATGTGGTGGCGCTGTGGGCTAAACCGCAGAAGCCTCTGTGCTGCAGGGTCAGAAGACCAGCAGTCGTAAGATCGAATCCACGCGACGGAGTGAGCTCCCGTCACTTTGTCCCAGCTCCTGGCCAACCTAGCAGTTCGAAAGCATGCAAATGCGAGTAGATAAATAGGGACCACCTCGGTGGGAAGGTAAAATGGCGCTCCCTAGTCACGCTGGCCACGTGGCAACGGAAACTGTCTTCGGACAAGCGCTGGCTCTATGGCTTGAAAACGGGATGAGCACCGCACCCTAGAGTCGGACACGACTGGACTGAAAATGTCAAGGGGAACCACATCAGTTTAACCACTGTGCCATGAGGCTCATGTCAATAAAGTTTAATAAGTTTGGTAGATAAAAGTTTCTGAGTTTCCATTATCCATTTTTGCCCTCCTGTGCATCTTGCAGCTTGGAAACCTCTCTCCGATTCTGCTGACCCCTAAGAAAAAAAAATAGCCTCAACCCCACGAAGCCTCTCGGAGTGCAGTTTGCCCTCCAGAATGTAATCCTCCCCATGGGGGAGGCATTTTTATCCAGAAAAATCCTCTTTTGCAAACAGCAGTAACCAGATGTCAGGGTTTTGTGGGGGGGGCATGCTGCACTGACAACTGCATATGGTTCGTAGGCAAAACGTGTACCCCAGTATAAAAGGATAGCTCTGCCTGAGGAAAAGTCAACATGACATCTGCAAAGGTGAGTCCTGGCTCACTAAAATTTCTAGACAATTTGGAGAGTGTCAGTCTGCACACAGGTAAGGGAGTATTTAGCAACTTACCTGCTGGGACCTGCAGAAGGTATTTAATGAAATCTTTATTGGAATAAATGTAACAGTGTTGGAATAAGAGCAGGTTGTCTTATGGGTTGGTAACAGGTTAAAGAACTGGAATCGGGAATAAAGTTGGTAAATTTTCCAACTGCTGTAGTTAAGCAACAGAGTTCCCCAAAGATCTGCTGTAGAAACAATGAATTTAACTTGTTCATACAAGAGATAGAGTTGGGGTGAGTTCTGTGTTGGTCAAGTTTGCCAAACTATGCAGGTTGATTTAAAAAGCAAGTTAGTGAAAGCTTTTAATTGGCATTAAAATGCAGTTCAGTGCAAGGAAGTTTAAGGCAGAAAAATACCCTAACTTCACATATACAGTATGCTCCAATTAAGCTGAATGATGAGAGATTAAGACAAAAACAAGTTCTTTTTGCAGACTTTCTTTGCAAATGGCTTCACTGTAGAAACTATAAACTCATGTCTCAAATTATTCCCCCCCCCCCCCGCCCAGGAGAAGGTGCTATAAAAACCGAGTCAAACAGAGATGGTGAGGTAAACATCTTGGGCTTATTAACATGTGAAAATTAACATGTTTCGGATGGTATCCACCCAAAGGTTCCAAGAAACTTGAACGTCAAGCTTCTTGTCTCCTGAGTCTTCATGTTGATTTTTTTCAGGGTTAATTATTATATCATCTGCCTGTTTCGTAAGGTTCTTTAGGTCCAAGTGAACACTGAATTAACCATTCAGTGCTAGATTAAGAGATGGCTCCTCTTGATTAACAGTAGACACAGAACAGCACTGTTTGCAAAAGCGGCGAGAAACATCCGCGCTAATTTCCTGAGAGCCATCACGATCAATTGTGCGGGGGACTCCCAGATATGAAGAGTCTCGTATTATTTTATATGTCTGTGATTTTATCATGGTTTTATTTGATCATATTTGTATTTTAAACAATTGTGACGGCAGTACAATAAACTTGAACTTGGAACTTGATTAACAGTAGTAATTAATAGGCAGTTATCAGAATAGAAATACTGTGAATAGGAAATGGGGTTTCTGAAGGATCTGCTCTTTGAAACTGGTGTGTTTTTTTTAATTAAAAAATAATCTAGAACCAAACATCCCACATTTCTGAGTGATGCCAAATTATTTAAGATCATGATTTGAGACAGAAATTATTAACAATTTTTAAGGAAGATAAGAATATATAGTAAATGTTTAGAGCATGGTTTCTCGGCCTGAGGGTTGCAACCCCAAGGGGGTTGAAAAGTGTTTTCTGGGGGAGTGTGTGTGCCATATTTTCTCTGTTAGAAGCCATTGCCAGGGCCCAGAGAAGCTTTAGGATCAACTCTGATTTTGCTGGTCTGCGATGCACACGCAAGAATCAAGAGCAGGGCCATCTTGAAGACAGACATGGGTGAAGTTCCACGTGGGAGAAGCCAAAAGTGGGAGGAGTGGATCTTTTATTGTAGTGGAAAAATTAAAAAAAAAAACACCTCAGAAAAGAGCCAGAGCAGCACAGAAAAAGCCTGCAGCTTCCCAAATGAAGTTCCTGCCCAGTCATCTCTGCCAAAGGGAATTCAGGGAATTCTTACATACGTTGTGATATATTTGGCATATTTGAATTTTCTGGACGCAGGCACAGTCCAGTCTGCAAAAGACCTTTACTGGGATAACTTGTGCCTTGGGGTGTTTGTTGGTTTGGAGGAAGAGGAGGAGACTTGTGATATGCTGTGCAGTACCCCTGATGCATCTGGTGGAGAACATTAATTTCACCACCTACCGACCACTGACCGACTGTTGACGGGGACCGGAGGGAGGTTGGGATGGACACTGGGGTGTGTGGAAAGGATTGTGAGTGTCCTGCAGTCTTCCTCCCACTCCCCTCTGTCATTCATAACCACAAGGAGGGCCACGGGTGGTAGAAGAACGAGTCCGTTCTCTGGGTAAGTAGATGAAAATCTAGGAAGACTCCTCTGGACTCTTTTTTCCAGCAAAGGCTAGCTCACGGTCTCCGGGAAGAGCTGCAAGCATCTCCATTGTTTGAATTTAACATCACCGCCTCCTTTGTGTATGCTGCCTTTGAAAATGAACGCTCCTTTTATCTCCATCCATGGGAGAGAATTGCTGGTAAATTCCTCCCCCCTCCGCCCACCCGCCATCCTGAACCAGTTTGGACCTTAATAGTCCCCTTCTTTCCCGGGTATTGGTCTTTATGTGGGCAAAACAGTATCTCCCACACCCAGAAGAGATGTACTGTATTGGGCATTTTTGGGGGTGCGGGGTGTGCAAGAAAGACTTGGAAGAAGTATAAAAAGGGGCAAGGAAGGGAGGGAGGGAGACAGGAAGGGATTTAAAACATGCCAGATGAGTATTTATCATAAAATAACACTGTCTGGAGCTGTAGAGTTGAACAGACATTTTACTGCAGATACCACTTTCCTAAGTGCGTATTTCCATAAATATCAGCAAATTTAGTACAGCCTTGGACTTTACACATTTCTATGGCAGTCATACCTAACCATGAATTGCATGCAAGTGTGTAGGTTCTGTGCAGACAGGTGGGGAGCAGGCTTTGAAGATGGATGCCTGTCCCTCCATTGTTTGCAGTGCAGAAAATAAGTGTGTAGTTGTTCCTCCATTGTGCAGCATAGTGGTTGAGTTGTCAAGGTTCTGGAAGTATATGTAATCCCAGGAACACCATCAAATTTTGCTTTCTGTTGGTCCTCAGTAGATTACCATTCATAGCTGGTTGACTGCATTTAGCTAGGGTAAAACAGCCCAAGATTTATGGTTTCTTCTATTCTGTTTTAATAATATATTGGGCTGTGTTTTCTTATCCTCTTAAAAATGCCTCTTTATGCTAATGTGGTGGGGGTTGCATGTTACTTGACTATTATACTAAAATGGGATCACAACTCAAAAACTGTTGGGAAACATTGTTTTAAGCAAAGATTGGTAGACCACCTATTTGGGATGCCTTAACTGTGATTTCTTGTTTCAGTAGCGGGTTGGACAACATCTGCGCAAGGCACTGAGAACAGTCGTGAGGGCCTGTTAAGAACCAGGACCTGTGGTGAAGGAGAATATGATACCCAGTACAGATGAATGTGCTGTGAATGAATTATGTGATGTATACTGAAGGCCTGAAAACCACTCTTCTGCAACAAAGATGTGTGTGTGATGTGACATCAGATTGTATCTGACCTATGGTGACCCCAATTGTGTTTTCAAGATAGGGCATCTTAAGGAGTGATTTTATAATTACCAGCCACCAATCAGTTTCCATGGCCAAGTGGGGACTTGAACCCAGACTTCCTGGGTCATCGTCTGTCCTTCTGTCAGACTGGGTCTTAAGCCCAGGATAGAAAAAAAATAATTTGTTTATAATATGGTATTTTATGAAACTAACAGAGAGATGGATGTTTGCAATATAATCTACTCTACCACATCACATGGGCTTGAGATTGCTTCACTGTTGATACCTAATCTATCTACCTCATCACTTCTTAGTTTAGGATTGCAGTCTACTGAATTTGCTTTCACTGAAACAGGAGTTTCTATAATACTTACCTAGAGTTTAAAAAAACTATTTTATAGGTGCTTACAATGTTGCTTGCTACTCAGGCTGCTAAATTGTCCTCCTTGCTATAGTTATTTCACTTCAAACATAATTGTATCCTGTGTTTTTGCTATTTGTCTCATCCTCATCAGCGTACTCAGTCTGGAGTAGTGAAGACTAGGCCTCTTGACACCGTGGGTTGAACCCCCGTTTGGCTGTGGAAGCTCACGGGGGATGTAGTACTGGTAAAATACCTCACTTAACTTGAAAGCCCTATTTGGGGCACTATAAGTAGCTTCTGACGTGATAGCACATAACTAACCAGCATGTAACTATAATCTTTACCAGTCCAGCAAAATATACAGGTACATAGAAACCAAGGGGAAAATCTCTGGTTCTCTCTAGTGGCCAATCCTGATACTGCATTTAAAAATATTTAAAAGTACAAAATATTTAAATATTTTAATAATAATAATAATAATAATAATAATAATAATAATAATAATAATAATAATAATAATAATAATAATAATAATAATAATAATAATAATAATAATAATAATAATAATAATAATAATAATAATAATAATAAGTATTTTACTACAAATTAAAAAAATATTTAAAATTTAAATTTAATAAAATGTGATAAAATAAGATTACATAAAATATTTAAAAATACAAAACACACAAAAAAATAAAAACAAAAAATATTTTTTTTGGTCTTCCCCTGTTCCCCAGCTGAATAGAAACTTATAGTTTCAAAGGAAGGTCATGAGGGAAGGTACATGCATAAGAGTTGGGCTTCTCTGTTTAGATATCACACCTCAGCTCTTCAATCAACAGCTTCTTCAGCTGTAATTTTAAAGCCTTTAAACCCACACCTCCAGTGGAGCCTGATTCTTTCTTTGTTTCATCTAAGAAACACACCTGCCAATTCCATCTGCCAGGAACTTTGGGGGCTCCAAGTTCTGTGCGCTAATGACAAGACACTGGTGCATGCCTGATGAAGTGGGTCCTGATCCATGAAAGTTAACAAACTGTATGATTTTTATTACTCATCTACAAAGATATCTGAAGATTACAGGTCAAGACAAAGAAGATCCACTGACAATTCAGCTACACTATCGTTGTTTATACTACTCTGGGTACTTTCCAGGAGGATTCAGTGTGCTAACAATTGGGAAAGGCTTCCCGTGAGAGCCTTCTCCCAACACTCTTGAGCTTATTTGCTCCTTTAGTGGGCCTGGCAGAGACAACAACTCTCAGGTTATTGCTTGTGGCTGCAAACCAACCTTGCAAGTTAGAAAATACCAAAACCCCGCAAAAAATACAAAACCTACAAAGGTAAGGCACTTTCCTTAGTACCACCAACACCTTGATCTGTCTGAGTGACAACACAGCAGGTAAACGGTATTATTTTTATTAAAAGTATTGAAAAAATAAATTTGTTTAAAGCTTCCAAATTAATAATAATGATGTGAAGGCGTTCCACAGTAAGAAGCAAAACAAAGCTCATTTCAGAGACATAGGTAGTTAAGAATCACAGAAAATAATAAAAACTAACTAACTAGATCTATATTTCCAAACTAGCTTGGTTCTAGTGCACATACAGAGTTCAGCAAAACAACAGTTACAAATTACTGTATATGTTGAAACATCAAGCTAAGCAAGCTATTCATAAGTTTAAACTTCTACTGTGAATCTTTCTTTTATTTTCCTTATATTCCATCATCCCCTCTCTGGGTGGGTCAACCATTTCCACCAATCAGATTATGTTCTTCCCCAGACTAGCTAACTGGCAAGAGTGACTCATCACTGGGGGTTACTAATTTCAGCACCATGAGACTCCAAGGAGAGATGATTCTCATAACATTGTTTCTAAATTCAAGACTGCCAAGAATAATCTTACACAGGTACAGCTAGCCTTTCAAGTTGAAGATATGTTTCCTTTCTCCCACCCAGCTCAGTTTCAACTACCAGCTGCAGCTTTTTACAGACTTCAGGGAATGAATTAACCCTTTTCTTGCTAGTTTAATAACAGTATTGCCTGCTCCTGTACTTGTAGCATGTGTAAGGACGAAACAGCTTTTTTTAAAAAAAAAAAATCACTTAGGACTGATAACAGAAAGACATAAACCTTGGGGAAAATATATCAAAATGCCTCTTAAATTTGTTTAAATGCTCTTTAAATGTGACATTCAAGAGTAGCTATAAAATATTAATTCCTTAATTTTGATATGACAGTGTTATCTAGTAATTGCATCACTTTTGCAATGTAGCCCCTTAATTCTCATTCTTATTACCACTGAGCTTCCATCTTAAAATGATGGCTTACCACTGGAGTTCGATTAGTTATACTGTAGTTATAAAGGTTTCCTTTAACTGCCTGGTGCCTGCCCATATTATCCTGGCATAGAAGGACTCTTGCTGCCTTCTAATGCGAGGATTTTGGCTACTGAATGACAATATTCTGAGCCTTGAGTGTGAATCTTACTGAACTAACAATTACTTTCCAACTTAAGGTGACTCTTCTCAGAGGCTCCAAAGCATAAAGTACAGTACTCAGAATGGCTTACTAGTCCATTTTTCTTTGGGCACTCCGGGACTGTGCAACTTTTCTACGACACACAACCTCACTCTTTTCCAGGGGGCACAATGAGGAATTGAATTCCTGACCCCTGGCCCCATAGCCAGGTACTCCATTTCACTGAGCTACCCAGCTAGCTACAGAACAAATAGAAGCACCAACAAAGAGCATTTTTCATGCTTGCTCTTCTGCTCAGCAGGGTGAATTAAGATCCTGATCAATATAGAAGAAAATCCGCTATTTACTGAACGGATAACTAATACAGCGGTAAGATGAGTCAAACATCTGCTTGTACTGCTTGTAACTGACAGCTTAATATTTCAGTAGATAGGCTAGCTCAAGGGACCAGAAAGGAACAGATCGCATTTCCTAATACTAAAGTGACCGACTGTTGCAGTGATCCACACACTATTTGGCAGGTATAAATCGAAGTAAGAGAGCAGTTCTAGTGGAAAATCTCAAACAGGTAAGTGCTAAAGTGCTTTTGAGCTGATTAGCTGGAGTGGGCCCATTAGTATATGAGGAAGGAAATTATCAAACAATGCAGAAAATTATCACACAATTAATAATACAATTTATTTATTATTTATTTATTAGATTTGAAAACCATATTTAAGAAACTGTTTCAGATGGTGTTGGCAAATGAATAAAACTTGTGCAGGACGAATGGTTGGAAATTTATATACAGAAGCTTAAAGGAGGAGGCAGACTGCACAATGAGAGGGTAACTGTGTTTGAGTTTTAAGTTCACAGAGCCTCCTTCATCGTCTATTCTCAACAAAGATTTTTTTTCATTTTTATGGAAGAAATGTTTTGTATAGTGCACTTTAAATTTATTTTGTAATTGATTGGTAGTACCCGAGAAAGGGTTTCACATCTTACTATTGCTATTGTTTCATTGCTTCTGTTGAAACAGAGGTTTTTGAGATGGTAAGATATCTTTTTGGTGATGCATCATGCTTAGTCAATGGTGGTAAGGCAATATTACAAAACATTGACTTGTGTGAGTTCATGACTAGCCTTTGGAGATCCTGGAAAGTAGACCATAATTTAGAGACTACCATCATTGGGGGTTGGAGTAGTGGAAGTGATTTTTCCCCCTAACCCTACAGCAAAGATCAGTGAATGTGTGCATCACTTGCTCAGTAAGAATCACAGCTGCATTCTATAGTCATTCCTACGTACAATGACATGCTAGACAATGCCTTGTGCAGAAAGCTTTGGAGATAGTAGAGTGCTGTCAAACATCATGGGACCTCTCAGAATGGACCTTTCATAGTTGTAGCATTTGAAGAAGTAGCCATATTTGGCTGTGCAAACATACCCGATGAGGGAGAGAGACGTTGTGACACTTTAAAGACTAACAGCTATATCGTAATGTCTGTTTTCATGGAGCAAGTGCACTTTCTCAGACATTCACATGAGACTATGTGACTGCCCTATTCATACATGGCCCCATGACCAGGTAGGGATACAGATAATGGACAAAGTGACAGTGGTTAGTTAATTAAGTTAGTTAATTGGCTGTGAATGATGTCAGTTAGGTGTCTGCAAGGTAGCAATAGCATTGCTGGCACATTACCAAGTGTGAAATCTTACATTGATTCTCACAGTTTGTTGCTTGTGTCAACCATTTTGATGTCACCCTGCAGATACATAATTGATAGGATTTTAAAAAATAAATAAATATGAATCAGTCTGAAAGTCCTGTTCGTTTACTAACAAACAATTGTCACTCTGCCCATTACCTGCATTGCCACCTGATCATGGGTCCATGTATGAACCTGATAGTCATATAGGTAACGGTTCCCCTTGGCATTTAGTCCAGTCGTGTGGGCTCTAGGAGGCGGTGCTCATCCCCGTTTCCAGGCCGTAGAGCCATCAGGGAACGAGGTTACCTTCCCACCCAGGTGGTCCCTATTTATCTACTCGCATTTTTACATGCTTTCGAACTGCTAGGTTGGCAGGAGCTGGGACAAAGAGACGGGAGCTCACTCCTTCGGGTGGATTCGAACTGCTGATCTTTCGACCTTGCTAGCTCCCGTTAAAATATAACAGTTAAGTCTTGAAGGTGGCACAAGTGGTTTGCCTCTTGTTTGACTGCTTTTCTAAATTGTTGTGTTGTCAAAAGGGACTGTTTTTCCTCTCATGGGCACACATGAAATGGAGGCGGGCCAAAGCTTTTCTGGGGGGGGGCGCAGGACAAGAAGTGACACCTCTATTCAGCAGCCTGGCAGGCAGAAAGGCCCAAGTTTTGTGGCCAAAGTTTCCAGCCCCGCGCCTCTCCCCTCCCCTCCCCTCCCCTGCTTGCTCCGACCAAGAGACCCAGATGAGAAGCTCCCTCCCTGGCGGCGCCCCCGGCCTCATTTCGACGCAGCTTTTCGGTCCCGCAGCCGCGAGGTCGAGCCAAGGTTTCCCGCTCTTTTTCCCAGCCGGACAGCGGCTCTCTCGCCTCCATTCGCCCGGGTGGGGAGACCTTTGTGGGAAGCTGGTAGCGAATTGCTGGCGAGTGAGGCTCGCCCCTGCGCCCCTGCGCCGCTCGGGGGGGGGCCTTGAGGAAGGACCGGAAAGCGGGCAACCCGCCCTCCTTAATTTTTTTCAGCCTACAGGTAAGGCAGGTGAAGGCGGGCACGGACGGGACCCTTCGCTTCAATTCCGTGGTCGGACGCCTGGGAAGAAGGAGGCGAGGGGGAGAGGGGAGAGTAGAGAGCCCCCCCGGGGGGGCTGGCGCTGAGGAGCAGCGCTTGCATTGCAAACTGGGCAGCGGCTCCTCAGGAGCCGGCAGGGAAGGAAGCGGCTCTGGCGAAGCTTCGGGCGAATCCCCCGCGCTCCTTCCCAGTCCTCTGCCTCGCCTAACTCTTTCTGGAGGCGCAGGAGGGCTTCCCCGCCATGAAGGAGAGACCCCAGCCTGGCGTGGAAGCTTCGCCGTGGGGTCGGTAACGAAACTTACGAATCGGCGCTGCCGCCTACAGATGAATACAATTGCTCGGAACCCGGCTGGCGGGCTTTGATCTCACGGAGGAAGCTTCCGCGGATGGTGGGGCACGGTTTGTAAAAGGGTCCTTCTCTAGAAGCTCCCTCTTGCCCTCCTGGCTTTCCTTGGGGCTGGTGGTTCTGGAGCTGGAGCTTCTTGCTCTTTTTTTAAATGGCCCTTCTCTTCTCCTTGAACCCGGCTTCTGTGCACAAACACAGAAAAATAAGCTGATTTAGTCCAAGAACCTTTAAAGGTTTACAGGCATCCTGTCCTTTTATCTTGCTAGGTTTCGAGGACATCAAAATGTAGTAGTATTGTTAGAAGTAAACAAAACAAGCAAAGGGAACATTTCTGTTAGTCACTGACAATGGCAAGACTTTGGAGTATAAATTTTAATACTGTACTACAAGTATAAAACTTATAATTAAAAAACACACTAGTATTACTGGGGATAAATTCTATTACTTGGACTGAAATTCAATACAGTTTCAGTCCAAGTAATAGAATATATTCCCAATAATACTAGTGCAACTGTTTTTATATATATATAAAAATTACTTGATTAATTATTATTCTAGTTTTTAAAACATAGGTCAAAAGATCCAGGTGTATAGCAGTTGGTCCACATATTGGAGCACTATAATTTAGGAATTGAATAAAAGGAGTCAAAATTGCTATATATTTATTTGTTTGTGCACATCTTTTTTGTCATCTGAATTTGTATAACTTCTCCATTAGGGCAAGATAGTTCAGGCTTGATCTAGGACTCACTTGTTTGCCTTTCTGGTACTTCAAGGTTTCTGCAAAGCCCTCCTCCAGCACCACTTTTTGAATGAATCAATCTCAACCCCAGGTTGATTTTCTTAAAAAAACAACAATGGGAGATTGGGAATATAATAGTGTGGATGAACTTGGTCTTGGTCTCCAGTGAAGCATTCTTACACTTGATTATCTTTTCTAATTCTTTCTTTGCTGCCCTTCCGAGTCTTAGTCTTCTTTTGATTTCTTGGCTGCGGTCTCCATTTGGATTGATTATTGAATCAAGGTATATTAAATCGTCTACAATTTCAGTTTCTTCATTGTCAGTGTTAAAGTTGTGCAATTCTTCTCTAGTCATTATTTTTGTTTTCTTAAGGTTCAACCGCCATCTTGCTTTGGCATTTTCACTTTTATCTGAAGTTTTTTCAGGTTATTGCTGCTTTCTGCCAGGAAGATGGTCTCCTTTGCATATCTCAAATTACTGATGTTTCTTCCACCAATTCTCACTCCTCTTTACACTTAATCTAATCCAGTTTTCCATATGTGTATAGATAAAATGCACCCTCATCTGACATATTTTGCCAATGGGAAACCAATCTCCATATTCTGTCCCAACTGTAGCATCTTGTTACAGGTCATGCATCAGGACAATCAAGAGCTGAAGCACACCAATTTCTTTTAAAAGTTTCTCATCCACACAGTTAAAAGTTTTGCTGCAGTCTATAAAGCATAGACTGATCTTCTAATTTTTTGTATGCTTCAATAAGCCAATGTATATTTGCACTATGCACCTCTTCCTTTTTGGAATCCAGTCTGAACATTGAGCATTTCTTGTTCCATATATGGTAAAAGCCTTTGGAAACTTCTTGAGTATCCCTTTGCTTGCATGGGAAGTTAGAGCAATGGTCCTATAGTTACTACAACCCTTGCATCTCCTTTCGTGGGGACTGGAATGTATATGTTTCCAGTCTGTTGGCCATTGTTTTATTTTCCATATTTGTTGGCATTGTGTTGTTCGGATTTTGATAGATTTGGCCTGTGCAGCTTGGAATAGTTCTATCAGTATGCCATCTACCCCTAGTGATTTATTCCTCCAAATGGTTTAAGAACAGTTTTCACTTTGCTTTCTAAAAATCCAGGCTCTTCATCATAGGATTAATCTTCAAAAAAATCTCCAATGATGTAGTCTATTTGATGTATAAATTGGCTAGCTGGTGATGTCTATATAGAGAGAGTTGTCTGTATGGATGACAGAAGCACGTATTTGCAATTAAAAGTTTGTTGGTTTCACAGAACTCTAGGAATTATTCTCCTGCTTTGTTTCTGATTATTTAACAACATTCAGTTCTGCTTTGTTTTTCTACTTTTGCATTCTAGTCACCTACGAATATCAGCATATCTTGCTTTGGTATATGATCACTTTCCTCCTCATAAAAGCTTTTGATTTATTTTTCATCCTCTATTTTGAGAGCATAGACTTGATTGTCATATCAGTTGTTTTTCCACAATGTCTGTTTGATATGATTTGGGTAGACTTTACACTAAAGCCAGTTAACTATTTGTGAGACATCTTGCCTCAGCATTAGAGCCACTCTATTGCTTTTGATTTCGTCATTTCCAGAGTAAAATGTTTTGTAGTTGCTTGACTAAAAATGTCCTATTTCAGTACACTTTAGTTCAATGGCTCCAAATACTCGAATCCGTAAACATTTGATTTCTTTCTTCACAGTTTCCAATATATTTTGATTCATACTTCTCATGTTCTATGATCCAAATATAACTGCTGGGAAGCATCAGATCTTCTGTTCACATCTGTGCACATTAGACACTCGTCATGCTTTTGACTTTAACCTAGTTGATTCATTAGTGACAGTGCTATTTATACAGAAGGACACCCCCCCCCCCGCACTTATACATGGAATCAGTACCAATGGATCCATTTATCCACTGGCTGAAAATATGAACCAATCCCTCCCCCAGAATATGTACTGTATTTATGTGTATTTTCATGATATAGTTATCAGAACCGGCCACTAGAGGGAGCCAAGGACTTTGTATAGGGTTGACATGGCTATGTATAGGGCTTGCTATAATCCATGGTTTTCAGCATCTGTAGGGGTTGGGTTTGAAACGAATCACTTGCCAGTATTGTGGTCCTAATGTAAATAACATTGTAAATAACTGTTACAATGCTTCTTTAACTTTTTTGTTTTGCTTATGATCTCCAGTTACCTCGTACCTAAGGGTAGAGGGATGTGTTTCAAATAATTCCTAGTGTTACAGGATATACTTGTACTTCAGCTTCCTGGGATAACTTGTGTTCTACAACAGCACTGGTCGATCATGTGGTTACATAAAAGCTTACGATGTGCTATGGAGACTGGTTTCAATTACTCCAACCTGTGCGACAAAGGCTTGGATTTCAAGACCCAAGAACAACAGCAGAAGACCCTGCAGGATCTCTGTACTATAAAAACTGTGGGTAAACATAAATAAGGTGTTATATCTTTGAAGGTAACCTTCCTTGTATGCTGTTTCCAATAATAATATTTGATCAATAACTCTTTATAATCTAGATACATAGATGGATAGATTTCTCTCTTCCTGAAACTCTCCAGTGTCCTCAAGGGTGTTGCATTTGGTGTAATCTTTCAATAGCTTCAACAATTCTAGGAAATGTGTAAGTGCTGCTTCCCCTCTCCTCTCTTCTCCAGTGCCAACTGAATGCGCATCCAAGATTCAGGGCCCCACCTATACCTGGCTCTGTAACTTGACCTTCTGAGCATTAGTGATCTTTAAGATTATGGAGACACCAAAATTATGCTGCCATCTTTCAAGAATTTTGCATAGGGTATTTACAAAGCAAAACCACAGCAAAGAAGAAAGGACCGGAGAAGTCCAATAAGTATTTGTTATCTCTGTTGTGATTTGTTGTTTCTTCTAGTTCTATTACATTTTCTGTTGCCATGCCTTCCAAGTGAAAATCATGAATCCTATTAGATTTGTGAAATAAGTTGATTATTCAGATTTGAAAGTCTGCCACAGTCCACTTGCAAATGAATACCGCAGACAATTTGATTTGTACGCAACCATGTACAAACCATCCTGTCTGCTCAGCTTGTACAGTAGGCACAAGCTGAATGACCCCAAGTGAAACCTTGGGCCTACATTTCCTTCTCTTCCTTTTTCTTTTTTCAATTCCCCGATGGCTCCTGCTGAGTATCTTTCTAGGAAAACAGACTTGTCACTGAAACAAGATGCTTGTTTAAAATAAACTATCCTCAGTTACAAAACAAGTCATCAACAAGAATAGACCAACTGAATCAATAGGACTCATATTTCACAAGACATTCACTCAGTTGGTCTGTTCTAACTATGGCTAATAGGCGGACATAACCCCTGGGTTGTCTGATTAACCAGACTTTCTATTTATCCAGAGCTAGTTTGAATGTACTGCCAAGCCAGCTTTCTGAGAAGGTACAACTAAGCAGAAGCCCTCCTCTTATCTCAGATGTGGTTTGAAAGGAATGTGTGAGCCTCAGGTGTTACCCAAGTGGAGGGAAAAATGTTGAAAATAGCATTGATTATAAAAAAGAAAGTAATAAAAGCATCCATCAGAATGTTGCAGCAGAAGCTTCTTACTTCTCCAGGAGAATACAAATTGCTTTGCTTTGTTTGGTAATTGATCTTTAAGACTTAAGCACAGGAATTTTTTGAAGTCTGATTTCACAAACTTGAAACATTGCCTCAGTCATCTTTCTCTAACAATAACATACTTTCAGCTATAATTTCAGCCTATCTGTACCTCAGTTTCTGGCCTTATTCCAACATGGGCTGAGCAAGTACCAAAGAAGTAAAAATCCAAAGTCACTTCCCAGGTATGACTTCTGTGTCGTGCAAATAAGTAAGATAGTACATTCTAAGCAGAAGAACGTAGAAGCTTCCGATATTAAGTCACAGCCCTTATTTCTTGCCTCAGAATTATGCAGGAAAGGCTATGAGGGGAATTCCATTCAATTGCTGTTTTCACAGAAACAGTACAACCTGTCTCAAAGAGAGAGTTAGGTTTTTCTAACCTTAACCTATTTAGAAATAAGAGTTCCTTAATGGTTTTGTTTACTGATGCACATTTTTGTCTCCCCATAGGCATTCTCGGAGAGCAGTTGTAAGAATTCTTCACCATCTTTTTCTGCTGCCCTCTTGGGGGTCGTGTTGGTCTTTCTCACCAGTGGAGTCCTGTTGAGCTCCTTCTTTCTTGTCTTCACAATTCGCTTCAGAAATAACAGGTAAGATGAGGAGCTTGCTGGGTTGATATTTTTAGTAGATAGACACTAAGAATTATCGTTCTTATTGTTCTGGAATTCCTGAAAATAAAATATCTTCTTACTTCAGAAGAAGGTTTCTTCCAGTAAAATGCTGTAACATCAGACTGAAAAAGAGCAGATATGTGCCTCTTACGTTTATATGCCAAATGTTTGACAACAAAGTTCCCACTGATAATAAAATAGTGATGATCACTCTCCTGCCTCCAGATCAATAACACTGAAAGCCAGCAGGCAGTAAGCTTATTGCCCAAAAAGTGTTTTTTAAAAAATATTCTCACTTTTTTTGCTTCCATATTCTGAGCATAATATATGGATATATGAGTAAAAAACAAGGCACGTTGCAGAAACAAAGACTAGAAACATATTGGTTACTTACAATGGCATCAGTGAAGTGGCATAAGTGCAACAATAAATTGTAAGGGGTTAAGAAGTGACTGTTTGTATCTCAGGTCACATGCTAGTCATGTGAGCTGATATGTGACAAGGGATATACTATAAGCAGCAATTAGTAGCAATTTGCTTTTGTGACTTATTGCCGCTGCAGCTACATTGACATTACTGATAGGGTTTTTTTTGAGCAATGTTTGTTTGTTTCTCTGTTTCTAAACCTCACACTCGGTGGAGGACGGCACGATTTTTATTCAACAGCTGTAAATGTGTGCCTTGGATTTGCACTGAGGTTGAGATTAAAGAGCAGATTGCCTTCTTTCCCTCATCCTCTATCCTGGGATTGGAGGCTGTTTGCTGGGTAAAAAGGCAGGTAGCAGTGGAAAATGGGCTTGCCTTTGCCATGCCAGAGCAGGAGGTAACATTTTTAAAAAGTACACACACACATGTGAAAACTCTCTTTCTCTCTCTCCACATTCACCCCACTCCAATTCTTGTGCCTTTGTGCGTCTGTATACTTGCAAATAAGTTCCACTGCTGAGTGGCATTTCTTCCCTGGAAAACGTGCACAGGGTTGCATTTCCACAGATAATTAAGATATGTGTTTTCTTCTCTCTCTCTTCCCCACTTTTCCTTTTGTGGGAGACAGAAAGAGAAAAAACTGCCTTGGCTCACCAATGCCTTTCATTGTGTCTTCCTGAAGTGCAGAAGAAGTGCTATACAAGCATTGACGGTCTTGCTTGGTTTGCTTGTTGCAGTTGTTTCTTTCACTGTTCTTGGCAAGCGAGAGAACACTCCTCTTAATGATTTGTATTGGGAGTGCAGTCTTTTCATGAATATGGGATGGGTGAGGGTAAGATCTAAGAGCGCAAAACAGCAAGGAGGATGTTTGGGGCAGGATCCAGAAGACAGAACAGCAGCTACAGTGTTGAGTGGGCAGGATCTAGAGGAAAGAAATAGAAACACTGAAATCTGCTCAGTTAGGACACTTATATTTTTGATGCATGAATGAAAGAGTGCTGGATTGACAGAAAAGAAGGTGATCAAATAAATGTGAGTGAATAAAACAACTGACCAGGCATGGGGGAAAAAGCAGCAGGAGGTAGTAGAATATGTCTACATTTGTGGCAGAGATGTGCAATTAAAGAATTGGATGGAGGAGTGAGAGAATATCTCAATGAACACATGTCATTCTGCCTCTGTATGTGACTGAATCTGTGTATGATCATAAATGTGTGCATGTGAATGCCTGGATGTATGTATGAAATGAATACCCACTTTTACCTCTTGCTCTGCCTGTTAACTCTAACTTTACCCATAATTGGCTGCTATGTCTTTTGCCCCCTGACAATAAAAGGCACCAGTTATTACTGGTCATTATGCACCAGTTTTGGAATAACATTATTTTGTCTTGATCCTGTGATTAGTAGTGAAAAGATCAAAGGCCACAGAATGAGTCTGCTGAATTTTATGAATATCTTGTTAATATTTTCATATCTGAGTTGCCTTGATCTCTCACCCTACCTTAAATAATAGGGCAATTATAATTAAATGAGGCACTTACTTTAAAGCCTTCCAAAGTAGAATACAGTATTGCAGTGTTTCCCAACCTTTTTTGAATTATGCCCCCCTTTTATAATAGCCACATAACCTGTGACCCTGCGACCATATTTGCATAAAAAGGTATTTTTAATAGGGTAAAGTGATCCCATCTCAGAAAGTAGAAGTTTCTTTCTCCCCCAAAAGGCCTGTTTCTCATATATACACATGCATGGTAACTTTAATATCCCACTCCAAAAGGTCAAGAATATTTGTCACATATGGATGCTTAGCATGGTGTAGTGGATAGAGTGATGGACTAGGACTCTGGAGAACAGGTTTTGGAAACTCACTAGGGAGTGAGTGGAACTGGCAAAACCACTCCTTAAATATATCTGTGAAGATTCTCAGTCATCCAAGTGAGATTATCTGGAAGTTGAGTCATGGCAACTTTCTTATTAGGTTAAAGTTACTCATCCAAGTAGCTTCTTCAGTCTGAGGAGAGTTGGTAGGAAGACCACCTGATATATTCTCCACTTTGGTTTCACTTCGCCCTGGTCTGAATAGGCTCATTTGATGAACAAAGGACATTAGATGGACAAAGGACAAGGTGTGCCTGTGAATGAAAATCCCACTTTTGCATTTTTTCTCCACCCATTGTCATGGGTCGTTAACAGTCATTCGTTCGTTCGTTTAGTCGTGTCCGACTCTTCATGACCCCATGGACCAGAGCACTCCAGACCCTCCTATCTTCCACTGCCTCCCGGAGTTCTGTCAATTTCATGTTGGTGGCTTCGCAAACACTGTCCAGCCATCTCGTCCTTGGTTGTCCCCTTCTCCTCTTGCCGTCACACTTTCCTAACATCAAAGTCTTTTCCAAGGAGTCTTCTCTTCTCATCAGATGGCCAAAGTACTGGAGCCTCAGCTTCAGGATCTGTCCTTCCAGTGAGCAATGGATAGGTTTGTTCTCTTTGCAGTCCAGGGGACTCTCAAGAGTCTCCTCCAGCACCAGAGTTCAAAAGCATCAATTCTTCAGCGGTCAGCCTTCTTTATGGTCCAGCTCTCACTTCCATACATCACTACTGGAAAAACCATAGCTTTGACTATTCGGACTTTTGTTGGCAAGGTGATGTCTCTGCTTTTTAAGATGCTGTCAAGGTTTGTTATTGCTTTCCTCCCCAGAAGCAGGCATCTTTTAATTTCGTGGCTGCTGTCTCCATCTGCAGTGATTATGGAGCCCAAGAAAGTAAAATCTGTCATTGCCTCCATATCTTCCCGTTCTATTTGCCAGGAGGTGATGGGACCGGTGGCCATTATCTTAGTTTTTTTGATGTTGAGTTTCAGGCCGTTTTTTGCACTCTCCTCTTTCACCCTCATTACAAGGTTCTTTAATTCCTCCTCGCTTTCTGCCATCGGAGTGGTATCATCTGCATATCTGAGATTGTTGATATTTCTTCCGGCAATCTTAATTCCGGCTTGGGATTCCTCCAGTCCAGCCTTCCGCATGATGTATTCTGCATATAAGTTGAATATGCAGGGGGACAATATACAGCCTTGCCGTACTCCTTTCCCAATTTTGAACCACTCAGTTGTTCCATGACCAGTTCTAACTGTGGCTTCCTGTCCCACATATAGGTTTCTCAGGAGATGGATAAGGTGGTCAGGCACTCCCATTTCTTTAAGGACTTGCCATAGTTTGCTGTGGTCCACACAGTCAAAAGCTTTTGCATAGTCAATGAAGCAGAAGTAGATGTTTTTCTGGAACTCTCTGGCTTTCTCCATAATTAGGGTTGCCAGATACATTGGTACCAAAAGGAGGACATAGAAAGACAAAAAGGAGGACAAAGGAGGACATAGAAAGACAAAAAGGAGGACAAAGGAGGACATATTGAATGTTTCATTTGAATCCACATTAAACCCGCAATCAATACAATTTTATTACAATTCCTGCCAATAAACGTCTCTTAGTGAACTGACCAAGAACCAGTCATGTTAAAAAAATAAAAATAAATTCAATGGAGGCTTTTTTCAAAATACCAAAGAACATTATTTAAACAGCTAATTGTACAATTACTACCTTGAAATATTTGCTGTTCTCAGAAGAGCTAAATGCAATGGAGATTAAATTTTGCAATGTTCCTTTTTTCATGGTTTTATGGAAAAGTCAAGTCTCTCTGTGTGTGTCTCTCTCTCCCTCTCCCTCCCTCTCTCTCTGACACACAAACCCTTCCTCAATGTTCAAACAATCAGTTGCTTCAGTTCACTATGTCCATTTCCTCTCATGTCCATTTCCACCCATCCCTCCCTCGCACCTTTGAGCCTTCTCTCCCTTGTAGTCACAACCTTTTTTCATGGTTTTATAAAACTAAGTCTCTTTCTCACTCACATACACCCTCCCTCCCTACATTTTCTCCAATCTTACTTTTAAACAAGCTCTGTCAAGCCACCAGTCGCTCTCTCGCACTTTTCTTCCCTCCTTAATTGAACTTTTACCTCGTGCTGTCAGTCACCTGCCCTGGAAGCAGTCACTGATTGCTCCGGCTCTGTTGCACAGCGGGGGACCAATTAAACTGGCTTATCTCCGATCAGAACCATCAGAACGGAGGATTTACAAGCCACTGCCGGGAGGATTTACAAATGCCTTACAACCAAGGAGGGAGGGAGAGGTGATTTACATTTTCAGGTAGAAATGCCGGACATTTTAAAGCTTTTTAGCTTTGCCTGCCGGATGCAGGATTTTCGCTTAAAAAGCAGGACATGTCCTCCCTTTTCCGGACGTCTGGCAACCCTATCCATAATCCAGCGCATATTAGCAATTTGGTCTCGAGTTCCTCTGCCCCTTCGGAATCCAGCTTGTACTTCTGGGAGTTCTCGGTCCACATACTCCTGAAGCCTACCTTGGAGGATTTTGAGCATAACCTTGCTAGCGTGTGAAATGAGTGCAATTGTGCGGTAGTTGGAGCATTCTTTGGCACTGCCTTTCTTTGGGATTGGGATGAAGACTGATCTTTTCCAGTCCTCTGGCCACTGTTGAGTTTTCCAAACTTGCTGGCATATTGAATGTAGCACCTTAACAGCATCATCTTTTAAGATTTTAAATAGATCAACTGGAATGTCATCACCTCCACTGGCCTTATTGTTAGCCAGGCTTTCTAAGGCCCACTTGACTTCACTCTCCAGGATGTCTGGCTCAAGGTCAGCAACTACATTGTCTGGGTTGTCCGGGATATCCAAATATTTCTGATATAATTCCTCTGTGTATTCTTGCCACCTCTTCTTGATGTCTTCTGCTTCTGTTAGGTCCCTCCCATTTTTGTCCTTTATCATGTTCATCTTTGCACAAAATGTTCCTCTAATATCTCCAATTTTCCTGAACAGATCTCTGGTTTTTCCTTTTCTGTTATTTTCCTCTATTTCTTTGCATTGTTCATTTAAGAAGGCCCTCTTGTCTCTCCTTGCTATTCTTTGGAAGTCTGCATTCAATTTTCTGTAACTTTCCCTATCTCCCCTGCATTTTGTTTCCCTTCTCTTCTCTGCTATTAGTAGAGCCTCGTTGGACAGCCACTTTGCTTTCTTGCATTTCCTTTTCTTTGGGATGGTTTTTGTTGCTGCCTCCTGGACAATGTTACGAGCCTGTATCCAAAGTTCTTCAGGCACTCTGTCCACCAAATCTAGTTCCTTAAATCTGTTCTTTACTTCCACTGTTAACAGTCATTAACAGTGGTCTTTCTGGTGGGTGTGGTCCTCATCTTTCTGAGGAATAAACCTCTAAACAGATCAGCAGTGTTCTTTCATTTGAAGGACAAAGGAAACTCATTTGATGACCAAGATGTACTCATTTTGGATTGAGAAGAGAGGTGGCTTGAGAGAGGGTTCGGGAAGGTCATGCATGTGCATATAGAAAATCCATCACTCAACAGGGGTAGAGGCCTTAGATACAATCTGTCCCCTATTTATCATGCTGCCCTTTCATTGTCCCCAGAAAGATGAGGACCACACCCATTGGACAGACCCCTGTTAATGACCCATGACAATGGGTGGGGAAGGACTGCAGAAGTGGCATTTTCATTCACCCTTATGTGTTTGTCTATTGTAGCTATGTTAATTAAAAATATATATTTTTGAAGTCTAATATAATAGATGTAGGATTATCAAATGTAGACTGCGATATCTCTAGCAAGACACTGAATAATATTGCAGAGAAATACATTCCCTGAGACCCAAGAGGGTAAAGATGTAGAGGAAGACTTTTAATTTCTGAGATTCATGAAGCAGTTATGAAATTTCATAATGCACATAATAAAAATAGGTCAGTTTCTTAAAAAGACACAACCACCCATCTGAGATGTCTTGCAAAATGGAATTAATTGTTCTTGGTATTAGAGGCAATTTGTTTTAAAACAGATTTTCTTTATTGGGATTAATTTGACATTCAAACTTCCAATAAATAAAATATAAATAATAACGTAGAATGTATTTTATAGGTGAACCTAGGTTATTCTCCTTCCCTGCTTATTGCTATATTTACAGAGTCACTGACAGTAGCCCTCAGATTTAATAATGCTACTGAAGAGTAAGAGCATGATGAGGAGTTACTAAAAACTGACTGTAAACTGATGATTTGGCTTAAGTATTCACTTGGGTTCCCTCTCCTTAATAGATTAGACTGTAGTCTCCAAATATAAAATAAAGATAATGCAGAAATAATTAATTTGACAATGTCAGTATGGTATGAAAAAAAACCACTATGTAAATTCTGAGACTGCTTGAGGTGAAAATGAAAAAAAAACTCAGATGTCAGACATATCAGGATAAGATGACCTCCTGATGTAACCTTAGTTTGGATTATGTATTGGAATGTTTTAAGTTCCACATTTTAAGAGGTCCTGGATGCTGTCCTTTGGATAGAGGACAATGCAGCGAGAAATTAGATTCAAGATATAATAATTTTGGGAATGATTTTGAAAACTTGCTCTAACTATAGGTAAATTGAGCTTGGGAGACTAAAACCTATTTTAGTCCCTATTAGAACAGACCCACAGAAATCAATGAGACTTACAGTGGTGCTGACTAACAAATCTGACTAGGTTCAGCGGGACTAAACTTGGCTTTAGCCCAATGACCTTAATGCCATTACCTTAATTTGGATGATTAAACATAATAACCTTTTATGACATAGGATGGATCACATTAACATTACCAAAGTCAAAAAGTTACTTGCATGGTTAAACAGAAAAGTTAAAAGAAACTATAAAAGAACAGAAGGTCGATTTCTTTCCTTTTAAAGATTTTTTGGGGTTGTGCTTAGTATGCAACCAATCTAGATGCATGGAGAACATCTTCATACTTTTATATAAATAGATCATTTGACCACACCTGCAGTACTATATGCATTTCAGGTCAACTAAAAGGATGGTGTAACATTGAAAAGGGGAACCAAAGTATTTGAAGAGCTACAGAAACTCTCCCAATCAGGAGATGTTACTGTGTACGGGGGTTTTGTTGTCATGTGCCATCAAGTTGGAACCTACTTACAGTGACCTTAATAGAGCTTTCAAGGTAAGTGAGGTATTTCAGGAGTGGTTTTACCAGTTCCACAGTCCCAGTGAGTTTCCATAGCTGAGGGGATTCGAACTCAGGCCTCTTGAATCCTAGTTCATCAATCTATCCAGTACATCACAATTTTTTTAGTATAGGAAAAATAAGCGGAGGAAGACATGAAAGATGCATGATATGACACATTCTATGGAGAAAGTAGATTAGGATTTCTTCCTCTCTACCATAATACTACAGGTCATGTTCACAAAGGACTAACATAAACATATCGATGGATTTGTAAGGGCTGTAGCTCAATGATAGGATATAATCTGTTCACACCATCTCCAGTTGAGGGTGAGAAAGAGCACTTTCAGAAATGTGCTAAGGTAGATTGTTGGAATCTGGCTAAGGCTTTAAGCTTATGATTTGAACTCAATATCATGTCCAACAAAAAATCAACTGTCTAAAACTTCTAATTTGCAATGTGTGGTCTAAGTGGTATGAAATCTCTGTTAATGAACACTAAAAATGGAAACTATGACCTAAATCCAAGTTATTTCCAAGTAGAGCAGACCCAATGACACATACATAAATTCCACTGATTCAGTGGGCCTACTTTAACTGGAATGAACAAACGAGTTTGGGCTTTCATTGATACAACAAATATAATACATCTATTCTCTTTCGGACTTGTATGTGCTTGTCCATTTTTCTGTGAGTGCTATTTCCCACACTTGGTCTTTCCATCTTTGTATGGAAAACCCTCTGAATGATTTCCACTCCACGGCAGCCATATAATAGTGACATGAATTATATAATTATTAAATTATCTTACATGATTTTTGCTTCCATATATCCAAGGCAGCAGGAAAGATGTAATACATACTGGGGTGCAATGTTTGCTGTTGACAACTGAAATAATCAGCAGAAACAAGTTTTCCAGGGTGCTGCTTTGGTAAGCGTGGTTTACACTGGGTCAAATACCCTGTACCTGAGTATCACTTCCTTGACCTACAAAGCTGCCTAAAGAAATACAGTACCAATCACACGTGCTTTTGGCTCTTAGCTTTTCACAGACAGAAGGAGAGCACTGAACAACAATCTTAGATAGAGCACAGCCAGAGTGGCATCTCTTCACATGGGTAGGAAGAATGTGGCAGGCCTACCTCCTCTTCCAATAACTCTTGTCCCTATGTTCTTTCAACTCCTTTTTGGCTTGAGGCTTGTGAAGATGTCCAGTCCCAACCTGAATATTGTCACTCTCCTGGGCAGTGGCTTGACTTACAGCAGCGCATATCTTTTTGGAATTGAAATACAGAATTCAATGACCAAATCATCCATGGAGATGCTTGTTCAGGTGGGTGAAAGCAAACTAGGAGGAAAAACCATGTGGCTTACTGTAACATCATATTGGATGTAGCACATTTTTGTAGCCAATTAGGTGGAATCCAGAGAGGTGTGGGGATACTTCCCCTGTATGCATCTAGATTTCTCTCCTCACCCCCACCCCTAGCAAGGAGCATTCACTTTCAGAACTTCAAAATCCCTTTACAACTTGTAATTAAGTTATTAAACATGATTCTTTAAAAATAATAATCTAAAAACAGATTTAAAAGAATAAAAGCATTATAAACACATACAAAGGCAACAGGGAGAAAGCATCTAGCTATATTACAAATGAATATAAAAATCTGCCTGAACACATTTTTTTTAATTTATATCCCGCCTATCTAGTCGATAGACCACTCTAGGTGGCTCACAACAAAGGGAACAACAATAATAAAAACCATTTTACAAAGAGGAAAACTTTCAACAATTGGATAAAACACTAGGAAAGAGAAGGAAAGAGAAGTCAGGAATTAACTGGGGGGGGGGGAGGCCTGCCGAAACATCAATGTTTTTAGTTGCTTTTTGAAAATACCCAGCGAGGGTGCCACGCGAATATCAGGGGGAAGGTTATTCCAGAGGTGAGGCGCCACTGCCGAGAAAGCCCGATTTCTTGTCTTTTCTTTCCGGGCCTCCCTCGGCGTTAGGCTCCTCAGCCTCACCTCCTGGCTCGCGTGAGTGACACGGGTAGATCTTGGTGGTAGAAGGCGTTCCGCCAAATATCGAGGCCCTAAACCGTTTAGGGCTTTATACGTAAGCATCAACACTTTGAAGTTGATGCGGAATCGGATGGGCAGCCAATGCAGTGCGGCCAAAGTGGGTGAAATGTGTTGGAATTTTTTCACTCCACTGAGAAGTCTGGCCGCCGCATTCTGCACCACCTGTAGTTTCCGCAGCAGCCTCAAAGGCAGCCCCACGTAGAGCGCATTACAGTAGTCTAATCTTGAGATTACGAGCGCATGCACCAAAGTGGTGAGCGCCCCAACATCGAGATAGGGCCACA
This sequence comes from Pogona vitticeps, assembly GCF_051106095.1. Classification (NCBI taxonomy): domain Eukaryota; kingdom Metazoa; phylum Chordata; class Lepidosauria; order Squamata; family Agamidae; genus Pogona; species Pogona vitticeps. Next base: position 189,073,173 of record NC_135784.1, on the reverse strand, counting down.
GCTGGGCTACCCGCCTGAAATGGTAGAAGGCGGTTCGGACCACCGACGCCACCTGGGATTCCATAGTGAGCGCCGGGTCAAGATGGATCCCCAAGCTGCGTACCCCATCCTTCGCAGGGTCACCCCCCCAAAAAGAGAGGGAGTTTCCCAAACTCCCGACTGTGGGGGCGCCCACCCTTAGCACCTCCGTCTTGTCCGGGTTCAGCCTCAGCCCGTTCTCCTGCATCCATTGCAGTACGGACCCCAGGCAGCACTGAAGGGACAGAACGGCTTCTCCTGCGGTAGGTGGAAAGGAGATGTAGAGCTGAGTGTCATCAGCATACTGATGACACCGGGCTCCACACCCCCTGATGACTCCACCCAGCGGCCTCATATAGATGTTAAACAGCTTTGGGGAGATGATCGACCCCTGTGGAACCCCACAATTGAGATTCCACGGGGCCAAGACGCTCTCCCCAAGCTGCACTCTCTGGGGACGGTCCTCCAAGAAGGAACGGAGCCAGGCATATGCCTTATGTGCTGTCAAGTTATGTATGACTGACTGTGGCCCTAATATGGGGTTCAATATTTGAGCTGTTTATATTTAGTTTTACCAAGCCCTCCAGTCAGTTTCCAGGAGTGAGCCGAAATTGGAGTGCAGGTCTCTTGAGTTCTAGTCTGTCATTCTATTTAAAATATCGCCTTGGCTCTCTGTGCTGATAGAGCAGAACTTTATCCATCTTTCTTTGGTAAATCCACGTAACTTCTCCAGCCTACCCCCCCCTTATCACTTTAAGGCATCTTGCTTGGGTGGTGCGCCTCCAGCTGTCCAACAGGAAACTCCTCTTCTGCAGATGTGTCATACTGTACTGCATGTCTAGAGGCACCCCTAGTGGCATACTAACTAAAGCAGCCAGAATAACAGCTGAATATCCCTTAGGAGTGAAAATGACCCTAATCTCCTGCACTCCCTTATAGTTGGTCCATTACAACATGCAGTCAAGATTTGCCGGTGAAGCTTTTGAGGGCCCCAAACAGCTCAAAACAAGCATAAAAGTTTGACCAAGGGGTGGAGGAGACACTAGATTTATGGTTTGCTGATAATCCACCTCCTAGGGCTCCACAAGATTTTGATCTAAAGCTTGCTCTGCCTGAAGGGAAATGTGTTGGGAAACCTACATATTTCCCTCTGTTTAGTATATTCATTTTATGCTTGCTTTTATTTTGTAATATTGCCTGTATTATTTTATAATTGCCTTTATAATACTAAAAATTGTAAATGCTTTAGCTGGTATACATCAATAATCAAAAGTGCTATTCAAATGTATGGATGTTGATACTTATTTTAATGCTATCGAAGAAGATTCAATAATACAGTAGAATAAACTGATTTATTTATTTAATTCTTTGACTTAAGTGGATGTAAAAACACATCTGACAGCAGGCAACACTGATTGTGACCTGCCTTGAGCCTGCACTCCTTGAAATGGTGTAGGGGAGAGGCTGCAAGCTCTTCACTGATTCAGTGAATCTATTCTTCACAGGACTAACAATTGGATGTAGGCTCACTGGCACCAAGCTGGGTCTGAGCAAATAAATCAGAGCAAATAAATCCCTGGTTGTTCCCTGGATATTGTACTGCCACTAGCAAGACAAACTCTATCAGCCTCTTTAATTCTTAAATTTTATTTTCTTTTATTCCCGCTTAGCTGCCATATGCAGCAGGCAGTAGCCCTTGTTCCTCCAGAGAGCACGGTCCCCTTTGAATACTGTACTTTTCTGGCTATTTGCCTCTTCCCATTAGCATCTTTCAGAGAGGATGGGGGTAGGCCTGATCTCAAGAAAACGTTTGCATACTTTGGAATCCAATCCCTTTCCTTGTTAAATGAACAGCCATGGACGCAGCACGGTCAGGGGCCGAAACATAGACAACTTGTGGAAACACATTCTCAGGAATCACTACCTGCAAATCACCCAACAGAACTGGATTTTTGATATTTGGGACAACTCCACTGCTTTAGCTCAGTTCTTTGCATATACTGTACTGAGTTCTGTCAAATCTCCCCTGTTCCTGAAATGAAAAAAAAAGGCATGCACTATTTAAAAAACAACAACTGTTGAATGACACAGAGACTAGAGGACAATTGCTTCTTTGCCTCCTTTACTGACACAGAACTGGCACAAGAATGAGCCAATGTTTCAAGTCTACAATATCATAAATTTCCTCCATCAATATTCCATTATTTTCCGACCTGTTTCCCTGAAAGTAAGTAGGCAGTAGAGTAGAATTCACCATCTGTCCCAGAGCCCAATATCTGGTACAAACACTGGAAAGTAGAGCACATAAAGGAATGAGAAACAGATGTGTCCCTGTGTTAGCACTAGCACAAGAACAAGGAGACACAACTCAGGAAATTCCTTCTGGGCTCATCCATACTGGTCTCAGGGATGTAAAACAAGAGATGTTGCTCCCGCCATAAACAATGGATAACTTATACATGGGTGACTGATGTTCTACTGTTCCCTGACAGACTAATCTAACAGTAAGCACCAGCATCACAAGATCTAAGAGCAAAATGGCTGAAAAGCGACATAGCCCACAACTATCTAATCTTTTCCAGCTCGTTGCTAAGGTTGGAAGGAGACTGGAAGGCTGGATAGCCATTAATGGCTCCTTCCTCTCATATGCCTAGTGTATCACTCTACTAGGGGTACTCATTCTGCCTATCAGGAGGGTAAAAATAGAATTTCTGAGGCATTGACCTTTATGTGTTCTTGGGTGAGAGAGATCTACTGCCTGTGCTTCTGGAGGCAACATACAGAGGCAATTTTGCTGCTCATTATCTGTCAGATATAACTGCTCTATTTCAACAGCCTTTATCAAGCACCTATACAGTACATCTCTTTTGGGATACCATTTGTCAGTGTAGGAAACAAAAAAGTGAGAGGCCTTTAAGAACTGGCCATTAAGACTAGGCGAACTGTTCACCACTTAATACGTTAATGCACCTTTTAGCCAATGCCGACGCCAACTTTTTATCAAAGCAGGACAGTGGCCGTAATTTGTAGAAAGCAGCAGACAACCTGTGAGTTTCAGCTGCATTTCACTGCTTTGGGGCTTTCATTCTCTAGGCAGGTGGAGCATTTAAAATCAAATAATGAATGGAAGAAGAAGGGTGTTTCTGTTTGTTTTTCTCATGAGGCAAATAGCTGGTTAAGTCAGGTTGGAGCACCGCTTTCGGGCAGGGAAATGGAGTAGCACCACGTTCTTGATCTCATTAGAAACCCCACCCCTCCAAAGCTGCGATCAATGTTTTTATAAACAACAGGAGAGCCTTTTGACAGATCTTTCATATTATATCCAGTTTGGCTCTTACAGATTTTTCTTTCTTCTTTCTCTCGACCTCCAAACTATACCTCCACAGGCAAGACTCTGCTTGTTGTGTATAGGAAGTTCCCTGGCCTTTGGCCCCATCCTAGGAAAAAGCTGGCGGTTGTATAAAGTGTTCACTCAACAGGTTCCAGATAAGAGAGTGGTAAGTTCTCACATTCAGCACTTATTTCAAGGGCTCCCTCTGGTTGGACAACCAGCTCATGGATAAGCCCATATTTTACAATCTTGTTGATATCACTGGAGATCTTCTTTAAATGCATAACAGAAATATACTGTGTTCAAAAATATTTACATTACAATAATTTTATAAAAAAAAATTTTTTAAAAGGAGATTTATTTATTAGCTTTATTTCTGTCCTACTTTTCTCCCAAAAAGTGACCCAAGGTGACTTACAGTAACTAAAAGAGACAAACTATTAAAATCACAATGAACTATTAAAATAAAATTGAACACAATAATGTTAAAAGCTGCTCGATAAAAGGAGATAAAAGCCATATACAAACACAGAAAACAGTAAAATATATTACAGCCCCACTAAACTCACTTATAAAAGGCACTTTCCAAAGGCCTGCTTTGAAAGGCCAGTTTTTGCCTGCCAACCTGTTCTGTCACCCTAAAGCCAAATCCTAAAGGATCTAGATAATCTTCGTCCTCCAGAAATATCTGGAGCTGCAAAAGCACTACATGTGCCAACAACTTCCCAAAAACTGGAAGCTAGTGTTGCGACTAGTTATCCAGTATAGTGGAATATAGAGATGTCTTTTTCAGTAAAGACATCACAACCATCTCTTTTAGGCAGGGTAGAATTCTGCTTTGATCTAGAAAAGAATTCACTGCTCTCTTCACTCACCAGTCCTTCCCCCCAGCCTTTTTTATGAACCACAAAGGGAAAGGATCTAGCAGACACGTGCCGGCTTGCAACTCTGCAGGGATGCTGTCCATATTTTCAGGATGTGCACACTGAAACGAATCCATTAAAACAGGACAAGCAGTGGCCACAGTTACAACCACAGGACCTGTAACTATAGCAACCAAGTCAGAGCAGGTCTAGAGATTTTATCAGCAAAAAGGGTCATGCACATTTCTCACATGACACTGTTCAGTGGTCCAAATTCTCTTCTTGTGGGCCAGAGAGTAATAGACCCATGATCATTCAAAACACCTTTACTTTCTGACTCTGTGGAGAGAAAACAGTGGCAGAAAAGAACTTATTTGCTGTCCCAAACCACGACGGAGTAAGGCTTTCAATGGGTTCTAGCCTCTGACTAGTTAGACCATCTCCAGAGTTTTCTGTCATCCTCGCTTCATTTCATCAGGACTAGCTTCCCAGTAGCCAAGGCTCACTTAGCTTCACTTTGCAGGAGGGGACACTTAGGAACAACAATATCCATCACCTTGCTCATTTTGCCATTCTAGAGATGAACCAGGGTGTCAACAGGATCACTTTCCTGTTGAGAGTTCTGGGAACTTGCTTAAGTTCCAGTAAAATGCACAGCAGAAGGCCAGCTCCTTAAAATTAGAATTAGCTGTAGAAGTCCCCTCCTTTACCCAATTGTTCTTGGTATCCACCCTCACTAAAGCCTAGCACTTTAGAAAATAAGACTCAGGAGGCGATCTTTAAGTATAAAAGGTTTTGTGTATTTTACTCACTTAAACGTCCATTTCTAAAAGAGGCACTCATTAGGTTTAAAGTTGATAGAAAATAATAAAAAAAAGTAAAAATAAGGTTTGTTTCCTCAGCCCATGTGGCTGGGAGGATCTCTAGGGTTCAGAGATCCTCCTGGAGATTTAGCATCTTCCAAGGTGAAAAAGGGTCTGAGACAAAACAGAGTCTCTCAAAAGGCGTGAGGAGGAGAGAGGAAGAAACAAGGGCGGAGCTTCTCTAGCCCGGCAAAAACAAACCCCTCTGATTAGTTAGCATGCAAACAAACAAGCAAACAAGTTTGTGTTGGAGGCCCTTCCTCCCATATCTTGAAATTTGCATTAAGATTGCTAACTAGCCCACACTTCTAAGGCAACAGGAAATGCTTGAAGGGCCATCAGAAAACCATTTGGATCCATCAGCTTTCTGGGGTGGACCATCATAATAACTTCTCCACCCCATAGAAGCTTTGAGTTCCAGTAAAGTTAAACCCCAGATGGTAGTGATGTTCTCGTGACAACAGAACTATAGAGAGCTGCTCTATAACCGTCCAACTTCATCCTACTTGGCAAGACCAGAATCAGAGTACGACCTGTTACATAAGTGAGACCAAATATCACTTGGACTCCCCCATCGCTATCATGGTGAATGTGAAGTTCTGAGCCACTCTTGACAGGGTCATCTTGGGACGGATGTTTAAATACCCCAACACAAGTTGAAGGCACTCCAGTATCTGTGGCTATCTCAGGAAGGGTGGCTGGAACAGTGTGGTGACATACCAACAGGACTCCTGTTTCAGGCATCCCCTTTCAAATATATGCATGAAAACCCAGAAAAGTGTGGAATGGGGCACCTGATGAGGAGGACTGAATCCTAACAGACCACTGCAATTCCACCTGCCTATAACCGTCATGTAGGGATGTATGTGGTGGTGCTGCGGGTTCAACCGCAGAAGCCTCTGTGCTGCAAGGTCAGAAGACCAGCAGTTGTAAGATCCACCTTCCCTACTCTTTTTCTGGGAATTTGGATCCCTTTCATATATTTTTCAGATCAATATATAACCAAGGAAGCTGTTCTGTTGTTTCTGGACTTCACCCCTTCCCTGTCATGGTACAGTCACTTCCTGTGGCTCAGCCAGTTTTACCCCAGGTTCCTGCCACTTTGGTTATAAGTTCTTTGCCTTGAAGCCTAGATCATTACATCATTTCTAGAGATGGTAATGGGCATTCAGTTTTTAAGACATCATTTAATTTGCATTAAATATTCCAACAACAGTTTGTAACAGTGAGCTATTACTATTCTGACTGGATGTTTAAAAATGTAATGGACTTAATTATTAATCAGTGTTACAATGATCATAATACATTTTCTTTTTACTGTGTGATTTGATCATACCTCTTTGGGGATTTTAAGATCTGAAGGAAACATCTATTGATGTAAGAACTCCAGACTTGCATATCTTCATGTATGGTGTATGCAAAAAAACGTAATCTTGCCACAGAACATGAATATTTTGAGTGTCTGTATTGCAGATTATCAAAGATTTTCAGTTGCTGGTTATGGTATCAGTGGTAGTGCTGGTTGATATCATCCTTCTCTTGATATGGATATTCTTGGACCCAGTTCAGTGTCTCCAGTGGCTTACTATAGATATGCAGGTAAGATGTACAGAAGAGGCAGACTGGAGAACTGAGTATGAAGTATGAAGTATGGATCATGTTTGAATAATTAAGAGAGAGCTGCAGTGTTTATCCAACATTTTAAATAGTGAAAATAGGCATACAGCTGGTTTGCATTTTGTCTGGGTGAAGCCGGAGTGAAGGGAAAGGGGTACCTTAATTCAACTACAGTATATGAATACTAATGCATGAGCAGATAATTCCAGAGATGAAAGATGAGCAAGCCACAGATCACTGAGTGTCAAAATACATAAAATATATAAATTCAATGCTTTTTATGGAATTAGGCATTTGTGTGTGTGTATGTGTATGTGTGCATTCCATAACAGTACATATAACAGTATAATAATGATTTAGCCATTAGTTAAAATGTTGGGGAAAAGTTGCAGTTTCTCTTAATAATTCAGACCTGATCCATCCTAAGTCCTTCATATCCTGTGTCTTACCCACACCCACCTGCCCATCCATAATTTATATACAGTCATGTGAAAAAGAAAGTACGCCCTCTTTGGAAGTCTATGGTTTTATGTATCAGGGCATAACATATGGTTCTTAGCAGGTCTGAAAATTAGGTAAAAACTTCAGATGAACAACAAATTTATCAGAATTTCAGGGGAAATGTGTGTAACTTGGACAAAAATTCAAAAATAAAATATATTACCATGTTTCCTCAAAAATAAGACAGGATCTTATATTAATTTTTGCTCTTAAAAAGGATTAGGGCCTCTTTTCAGGGGATTTTTTTTAATGTATACTGTAACAATCTACAGTGAACCCTCGACTTACGAACTTAATCCGTTCCAGAAGGACGTTCGCTTGTTGAAAAGTTCGTAAGTTGAATCCAAATTTCCCATAAGAATGCATACATTTATTCAAATCCAGTCATGTCATCTTCTTCTGGTTGCTGCACAATGGTGGAGGGTGGGGTTTCACTTAAATAGGGCTTATTTTGGGGGGCTTATATTATGAGCATCCTGAAAAATCATACTAGGGCTTATTTTCAGGTTAGGTCTTATTTTCGGGGAAACGGTATTATTTACAAAAATATATTATTGTTTACTGCTTTATGGGTGTCATAGATTATTATACCATTATATTATACAATATTATAGATTAATTTATAATTACATTATACATAGTACTGTACTGGTTACTTTTCCTTTATCTTTTCAAATCTCTGAATTATGCTGTGGCATAGAATTCATTGTGTGTGTATGGCAGCAGTGGGCAGTCCTCTTCAAATTTTCTGCCATACTCCTTGGGCATCAAAAACTAGTCCTTTCTCCCACTCATGATAGTTCTGTGTGAAGTGTGGGAAGGATAACATCCATCTATGCACCTTTCCCTTAATCAAAGTAGTCCATCGTGACTAGATAGGCGGGATATAAATAAAATAAAATAAAATAAATAAATAAATAAAGTTGTGATGTTTTTATTCTAAAACAAATGATTGGGGTCCAGGTTTAAGATGAGGTGATTTAATGAAAATATTTATCAAAACGGTGTGGGGAAAATATGATTGGGAAAAAGTCATATTTTCTTTAGGTCAATGGGGTTCTTCTGAGGCAAAACTGTCTCATCAGTAGGGAAGGCCCAGAAAGAGGAAGCCACCACCTCTGAAGCTTCTGAATTCACTCCAGAAATCCATTCCAAGAACGACTCCCTCTTTCTGTTACCAGAAATCCATTCCAAGAACGACTTTCTTTCTTTTACCACTGAGGAATCGCCTGAGTGCTGCAGGCAGTCCTAGATTCCCAAATTGGAGTAACAAATGTATGCCCACTGAGTGTTTCACCTCACTTAAAACAATTGAATGGATATTACAAGTTATGTAACTGACTTAAACATCAGCTATTACTGGCAATATGAGATGCTTATTAACCTTTGTACATCTAGTAAGAACCTGTAGAAAATCCAGAGTTTGACTGGATAGCTCAGGAAGATTTAAAGGATTAAAAAGACAAACCACACACACAAACAATATGCTGGAAGCTGGTATTCACATGTGTCAGGAAATAGGAAAAATGATTATCTTGGAAAAACTAGATAGTACAAATGGATGCATTCTCCTGTTTTGTTTGCATTAAAAATAAAGTACTGTATATCTTTGATTGTAGGAACCTGGAAGTGACATATTACTGAATGTTTTATATGTTTCAGAAGGCTTCTTTTATATACTCCAATTTTTAGGTGACTGAAAAAGGCATGACTTGCATAGCAATTGAAGGGTATTTCTGTATGTCTCTATACTCTGATTTTTGGCTAATTCTCTTTCTGGGATTCAAGGTATGTAATTCATTCCAATGATCTGCTAACATATTAAGGGGAAGATTATAGTCTGTTTAGTATTCCATATTTTATGCATATTTATACATTCACCTTGCTCTGGACAGGCAGGCATACAATAACCAATACTGCACGCTTCTTTCAAACACTCACAACTGCAAAAGTCACGAGTGCATTCACCTACTGACTGAGTTTTAGCCTGGACAAAAATACATTTGCTCTTGACTGCATCATCAGAGTGCATTACTTCAAAGCAGCTAAATCTGATGATGTGAGTTACCAAGGAACCCCCTATTCTAACTGGAGAATTTTCATCAAAGTACTATGCAGAGATGCCTTAGGCTTTATAGAAACTAAAAGACTTACTGTTCTCTTATCATTGTTCCTAGGTAAAAAAAATGTTGCCATTCTAGTAAGTCATAGGGGCAGGTTTCCTAATGTCGCTCCCTGTTTAATGCAGGAAAACCAGCATGAGCATATCTTTAATAGATAGCTGTCCAATTTCTGTTTAAAAGACCTCCAGTAACAGAGATTCCACCACAGCTGGTTTGGTCATCTCTCCTAACCTCAAGATATTTTTCAAATGAACTACTGGCTGCAAGTTCAACTATATTCTATTACTTAGGACATAAGAATGCCAGTGTAGGGTAGAGGATAGAGTTATTGGACGAGGGCTCCAGAGACTTGGATTCAAACCCAAGCTGGCTATGGAAATTTGCTAGGGCATGTGCGTGTTTTGCAATGGTAAAGCAGTACTTGCACTTCTCACATACTTTGAAAACCCTGTAAGTTTCTGTGCCATCAAGTCAGAAGTGACTTGACAGCACATAACAGCAACACAGTTAGATTTGGTCTATTAGAACTAGTTTGTAGGGATGAGACTTTTGGAATTCAATAACGTCTGGTTCCAAAATATGTCCAGAACCTCCGAAGCAGAATCGGGGGGGGGGGCAAAAGCCCCCAAACCAAAATTAGTTAAAGCAGCCCTTCCTATCTCTCTACCATTCCTGCACCCCTTCTTCTTTGAGCAGTAAGGAAAGGGTCCCACTACATTGTGGGAGTTCCAAGCATCTCTTGTGACTCCCAAAGAGCCATAGGAAAGGTCGTTCTGTTGGAGGCTACCTCTCTATAAATGGCATTGCGACTAGTCCTCTCATGGCCTTTTGCAAAGCAGAGAGATCATTGAGTCTCCCATAGTGCAACAGGGTATTTTCTTACCATTCCATGCCATTCCCAGTGCAGGAATGGCATGGAAATAGAGAGGATCACTCTAATTTGTTCTTGCTTAGGGGCTTTCACTCCCATAATTCTGCCTATGGGGAGGTTTCTGAGCAAATCATGGGTCTGGAAGTCCTCAAGTTCCAAAAATGCCATCTCTTCTACTTTTTCTCTCTGGGGAGCACCCAAAAAAGTCCTCTTCCATCTGACAGTCCTTTAGCTATATGAAGGGTTCCACCATGTACACCCTTTTCTTCTCATCCTATACATATGCAGTCCCGGCAATCTATCCTTATATAAGACTCCCCACCCCCATTCCTTACTTCGCATCTGTGACAATTCTTTGAACTTGTTCCTATCTCTCTATATCCTCCTTCAGAAGATTGTTCAAGAACCCAGATCAGGGGTGTAAAACAGTGGTAAACAACTACAGTGGTGCCTCGCTAGATAGTTACCCTGCATGACAGTTTTTTCGGTAGACACTGACTTTTTGCAATCGCTATAGCGATTTGCAAAACAGTGATTCCTATGGGGGTATTTCTCTGGACAATGTTTGGTCCCTGCTTTGCAAACCGATTTTTGCTAGACAACGATTTTGACAGCTCCCTCCGCGCTCGCAAAATGGATGTTTTCTGACCTAAGCTTCGCAAGACAGCTATTTAAACAGCTGATTGGCTGTTCGCAAAGCAGCTTTCCTATGGCCGATCTTCGCTAGACAACGATGATTCTTCCCCATTGGAATGCATTAAACAGGTTTCAATGCATTCCAATAGGGAAATGCTTTTTGCTAGACTGATTTCGCTAAACAGCGATTTCAGTGGAACGGATTATCATTGTCTAGCGAGGCACCACTGTATTGTTTGCAACTTTGAGACTACAGAGATATGATTATCACACTAGATTTTTTTTAAAAGATGAGAGAGAGATATAATTATATCAACTTCCCTTAAAATCCTCCAAGGATTTAAAATCAAATAAATTTGTAAATCAAATAAACAGCCAACGTGTTGTATGACATACGTTTGAATCTGCCATTAATTTTTTAATGCTGTAAAACATTCAACCTGCTTCTTGAATTAATTTTGTCACTATTCTTTTGACCATAGGGTAGTTTGTTGATATATGGAGCTTATCTTGCTGGTCTAACAGACGACCTCAGTTGTCCTCCAGTTAATCAGTCCCTGACACTCACCGTTGCAGTAGCCATTACTTTTTTCTGTACTGGACTTCTGCTGGTAGTGAATCGGTTTTTCCACTTATGGCACAACCTGGTGGTTGGATTTATATCAGGAGGAATCTTTGTTTGTACATCTACGATAAACTGCTTGATCTTTATTCCACAGGTAAGAAACCAGATGGAGCAAAATGTATCACAAATCATTGTATTTCTGAAAATGTCAGTATGTTTGCTTATATGCATAAGTAAAGGTTTAGCTGGGGTGCTGGTGCCTGATGGTTCCTTAAGAGACAGTGTGACTAGCTCCACAAGGTGACTGAGACCAACATATAAAATCTGACACAGTGGCTGGAATTCAGTGTCAAGAATTCACACTCTGCAATGCAGACAGGTATGATAAGTGGGGACACGCAGCACCTTCAGAATGATCTAAAAGGGAAAGTTGGTTGTGGATGACCCAGAATGACCATCATTTCTCCTGCCTAAGTCCATTAAGCAGGTCTCTAAAAGTTAGGGCAATCCACTAAAGGAAATCCTGAACAGTTACAACACTTTCATTTGATAAATGAGGATTCTGTAAAAAGTATTTCATAAATTTTGTGCAGAATTCTATAATCCTATAAGGAACCATTCTGGATTTCTTAAATTTAAAACTTCTTTTTTACTCCTTGAAAAAAACAAAACTGACCAATCAGTTTCAATGGATGAAATTAAGGAAAGCAAGTTAAACAAAAAACAAAAGGTAGGAAAATTGCTGGATGTTGATGACTATAATAGAGAGTTATGAAGAGTATACTGTACAGAGCTTCAAAAATTCAAAAGGGGCAAAGCTGACAGAATAACGTCCTGAGTAAGGTGACCTTTAAAAAATGAGATAAATTAAAAACTCTGCCAAACATTTTAAAGAGACTGGTTTGATGTACTGAAACTATTAGACTTGTTTCCCGGTACAATCTAGTCCGAGGAGCTTCACCTAGAAAAATTATCTCCACACAACTGGGAAACTACTTTGAAACGAAATCATAAATGGCATCCACCCTCCCCCTCCCCCTTAATCTGTATGATCCGCGAGCCCTGCCACCCCTGCCCAGGGTGGGGACAGTGGAGAAACCCTTCTTACTTATGGTCTCCATAAAGTCCTGACTCTTCATACTGCTAAAATCTGATTTTGTTAGGGTCAAGAAATAGGTATTAGAAAGGGGAAGACCAGCACTACTACATCTCACCAATTTGGTGGGGAGCTGAGTTGACTTCACTAGTTCCTCATCATAGAATCGTATCACAGAATCGTCGTAGGATTGGAAGGGACCTTGGAGGTCTCCTAGTCCAACCCCGTGCCCAAGGCAGGACACCTTGTAACATCCCGGACAATCTTTTCTTGAAAACTTCCAGTGATGGGGCGCCTGTGACATTGGGAGACAAGCTGTTCCACTGCTTAACGGTTCTCACCGTCAGGAAATTCCTCTTTATTTCCAGGTTGAATCTCCCTCTCATGAGTTTATACCCATTGGTTTAAGTCCAGTCTCTGCCTGACTCTGAATTCCAGGCACTGGGTTCAGACCGTTTTCAGTCTACTGGTACCATCAGGTCTCAAGCACAGCTGTAAGCCCACCCATAACCTTTAGGGAGGGTTTGTAGTGCTGGCTGCTCACCACAGACTGGAGATCTACAGCCCTTGCTTCTGCTGCCTCTGGCCCTTTTGCTTCCAGTGCTTCTGTTGAGGTGGACTGGGGTCCAAGTGCTCTGCCAGTCACTGAAATCCCCATTGGCTGAGACCCGGAGGCAAGGAATCCTGGTAACTAAAGACTGATGCTCCACTGCTGCATCTTCTTCCCCTTGACACTGGGAACTCCACACAAATTCTGGTTCAGGGGCTCTGGGAAAGTAAATAGCCCACTTCCCCAGAGGTGCAGAAGAGAGGGTCTATCTCTGCTTCACTCTACTCTGTCCCCTGCCTGCTGGGCCCAGCCCCCACCTCCTCACCCAGGTGGGATCTATCAACACCTAACTCTTCTGCTCTATCTGGAGTCTCCATTTCCATGTCTATGTCCTCCTGGGTCCTGGGTGCTAAAGGTTCCATCACGCATGCCAGGGGCTTGGGGTGAGGGTGGATGGTATGTGGACAAAGGATCATTTATTTACAAATGACTACACTGTGCAGCAGTAAAGATTTTCTGGACTCTGTTAACTTTCTCCCATTAGTGCTTTCAAAAATTATGCCCATTTTGCAAATGGATTTCATAAATGATATAATTTCACAAATGATCTACTGTACAACAAAGGCACATAAAAATTCTTCTTTCAGTGATGCACTATGCAATCAGTTACGCTGGGGACATGCAACTCGTTGCACAATTCCATTGCACAAATCTTTGTTGCCTAATGTAACTGGCATGAACAAAATTGTAAGCTGCCCTGAGTAGACATTGTCTAGAAGGGCGGGATAAAAAATCTAATAAATAAATAAATAAATAAATAAATAAATAAATAAATAAATAAATAAATACATACATACATACATACATACATACATACATACATACATACATACATACATACATCACCACTGTGATATAGAATGAGATCAAACATTATGAATTAGGGACATTACCTGATGTGTAAGATCATTTTACTTAATATTCAAATTTATTTATTTATATTTATTTACAATATTTTTTAGCCGCACCATTGCGGCTTAGAAAAACAAATTATTACTTAGAGTAGCATATTATTTTTATGTTTGTGAGCAAAAGGAATCTGTGGTTAGTATTGTGCCCGAAAAATCTATTATTGTTTAACAGTGTTTCCTTTGTCTTCTTACATCTCGTTTGATTTTTAAAATCTGATTTTTCTTTTTCTTTCTCCCATTTCCCACCAGTTTAACTCATTTCTGTGTCTTGTTTGATGTTCAGCAGGTCAGAGAAATGAAGGACTTTACAAAACAAAAAGATGACATTGGCCATATGGCCAAATATTTTACTAATTCCAGCAAGAACTTACAGTCCGCAATGTATAGTGATGAAGAAATCTACCAGCTGCTAGGAGAGAAACATTCAATGATTCAGCAGCTTGCAGAGGTGAGACACATTCAGTTGATACAAAGAACGTGAATAATTCTTTGCTCTTAATCACCTTACACATTACTAGGAACATTAATCCTATATATTCATATTGTATCCTCTACCAATCATTCTGCACTCCATTTGTACCTCTCCTTACATTCAGATATATAACTAATTCCTCAAAAATCCCCTTCTCCACAGGGGTATTAGATATTATTAAAAATACCTTATGGAATGTGTGTGGATGAAAAAGAACTTAAGATATGAAAGCCACAGGATAAAAGCAGAGAAGGTAATTCATTCCATAAAGGATTATCCTAACCACAAAGTGCCAGAGCTTACAGTAACACCTTCTCTACCCATTGGCACTGATAACAAAATATTTCTTCAGACATACAATTTGCCTAGTGATATTATGGAAACATCCTGCTATTTGCTAAACCTTATTTGCTGCACATTATGGCTGGAATCCAATGTTTGGATCCTGTTGCTTCCACAAGAAACAGGATTTCTGGCATTCACCATGAATGTGGCAAATGTGGTAGAATGTGGCGTTTACCCTATGGCTCCGGCTTGTTTCACCAAACCCAGAGCTCACGAAGGTATCCCAATAGGCCTCTTGACACGCTGCCACCAGTTGATCTCTTTATCAATTTATATTTCTTATGAAAGACTAAGCTCCATTCCATACTGACTCTTTAACAGAAACTGGTTTATTGATTACACGTGGTTTCAGGAATAATTCTTAAGCACATTCTTAAAGTTCCACAAAGCTTCAATATTACTTTAATCTCTTCTACATTAATACAAGTCACACTCTGACTAATTACTCCTTCAACACACTCTCTCTTTGCCTCAAACCCCTAAAACTATACTCTTCCCTAGCTCTCCCTGTCTCAGACTATCTTTTGTGCCAGGCCCCACCCCTCAGCACCTCCTTTGGTCCCGCCTCCCAACCACATTAACATAAACTTACGTAAAATGCGTAACTTAGGGGGAATGCCACACCCCTCTTTCTGCAGTCTCTTGTGTATTTTAGAAACCTGTAGGAGGGCTGGGAAACAATTTAAAGCAGGTTTTTCAACCCCATTAGGATCCTGGAGTGGAAAGATGTTTTTGAACATCAAGTGCATTGTTGGAAATTAGCCATTAATGTTTCTCAGGGGGAAAAGATGGCCATATTTTAATTAATATAGATGAGTAAAGTCCCAAATATATATATAGGATCTCTAGAATGGAAGCAACAGCTTCCTTTGCTCATGTAATCCTGGAGCAGGTATAACCAAGCAAATGTTACAGTGTTTTCTTCCCAACAATTCATGTAGAGGGGAGGAAGACATGCTAAGAGAAAAATACCTTTCTCTGAACATGTGTTTTGGCCCAAAGAAGCCAAATAGTAGAACTCCACAAGCTGTAAGTTGATATTTCTGAGTGCATTATAGCTTGGTCAAGGGCGATTCATTCATTTCCTTCTTTACAAATCAATCCACAGGTAAGTGCAAAGAACTTTTATTAAAGAATTGGGGTTTCTCCACAACTCTGGTGGGATTAAGAGGGTCTCTAAATGTGAAAATTCACAACCAATTATCGATTTTCAACATCTTGAGTTTATCCTCTAGTATCAAGGGTGTGTACCCTTTGGTGCTAGAGAATAAACTAGAAATGTCACACAAAATGGGTGACATGCCTGCTCTCTTTCAACTGGCTTCTCTTCAGCCCAACGTCTGGGCTGAGAATACTGTACCTGCTTCTTCAAGGGACTGCCCTGCTTGGGGTATACCAACATTGTCCATTCGATGCCCTTCAGTTAGATGGACTAGATGGACACTTACCCATTCCCTTTCTTGTCTCTGCAACTCTTTCCTTTCCCTCTCGCTCCAATAAGAGGGTTTTGGTGGCGGCTTCCTTCTCTTCCTCCTATTTCTTCTATAGGAGTTTCATGCAGGCCATCTCTTTGGTCCAGGGCCCTCTAACTCGATCCATCTCCACCCTATCAGTAACTCATCAGACTCGCTCCTTCTCCTTTCCTCTTCTTCTGCCACCTTCTCTGCTTCCTCGCCCCAGCCTAGCCCCCTTTTAATCTCTTCCTCAACTTCTACTTCCCTTTCCTCTTTTCCAGCCACCAGGAATCCCTCTATGATTAGCTCACTTTCCACTTCCACTCATTACCCACCAACATTTGCCCTACCAATTCTCGAGTCCTCCTTTCTCTCAGCCCCTCTTTTTGCAGACGTCAGTTGCATCTCCCCCAGGGAAGGTGAGGGGCTATAAACCATTTCGCATCTCTCGTCCACAACAGGTTGGGACAATGGCACATTCTTGGGGCGAGCTGCCTCTGGTGCCACCTCACAATATTCTAGATCCAGCTAGTCAAGCCAAGTACTGTGTATTATGAAAGAAGCAGCAAATTGTAGGTTCATGTGCAACATCTTTTCTGCCTGAATTTTTGCATGTGAGAAATCGCACCAGAACAGGTAGCATTTCTGTGTTTGAACAACCACCGTAGTGTGCGATACTTTATACTGATTTCTTGTTGCCCCTCATTCTCAACATTTCTTTTTGTCATGGCCATAAACACAATCTGAAAGAAATACAGCCCAAACGAGGATTGTATAAATTGCATAATGAACCTTATAAAGCAAAAAGTAAAGCATGCTGCTTATATACTGCCCCATAGCACTTAAAGCACTTTCTGGGCAATTTGCAATTTAATTATGCAGGCTACACATTTCCCATCCCTCAGCAAGTTGGGTACTGAATTTACCAGCCCTGAAAGGATGGAAGGCTGAATGAACCTTGGGATTGAACCTAGGTCATAAGCAGAGTTTGGGCTGCAGTACTGCAGTTTAACCACTGCACTACAAAATCTGTTAAGAATTGTTTCCAGTCTGTGCCCCCCAACTGCAAACAGGGCCTCCCAAAGGGCTCCCTATTGAGAATGGCTGTTTGACTCGATCCAGTGTCTCTCCCCCCCCCCCCGAACTCCTACATTTCCCATGTTGGACAAATTTAAATGACAACTCCTCCTTCAATTTAACATCTTTTATTTATTGTAAACTTAATAATTGCTCACCTTCACTGCCCATTGTGGTCTCTTCCTTCAGTGGCTTTTCTGGCAGTTCTTCAACCAACATATGTAATGGTGTGTCTACATGGGATGGAGATAACTGCTCAACTATGAGTGTCCTGTTCGGTCTCACAAATAGGGGTGGAAGTGCCCATTTCTATTCCTGAGGGCTTTGGGGATAGTAGACTCACCCCCATGCATTTCCCATACTTTCTGTTCTGGGGCTCTGCAGTCTGGGTGGGAATGTGACCATACCATGAGATGTCCCAGGGGCAAGTAAGCTGGTTTTCTGTATTTCTGCATTCTCACTTTCTTCTCTCTCGCTGTTTCGCCCCAACAGGGAGGTTTTTGTGGGACTTGGCTCTTCCATTCTCATTCTTCCACTTCTTTAGGCTGAGTAAGAAGAAACCGCAGCCAAATGACAGGAACTTCATTTGGTTTTGCACTCTCTGGGGAATGGGCCCCTGCATGTTTAACTGAAGATCCCATTCCATTAACACTGAAAATTCTCACTTTCAGATTTGACATCCTCATTTAAATAAGAAGATTCCTGCAGTAGATCTGAGTAAAACTGTAATTGTGGCATAACAGAGAAGCAGTCAGGGGTCCATAGTGTTATAAAGGTGAAGTCTAGAACATGGAATATAATGTATCATTGAAAAAACAACTTAAGAGATATTATTTGTAGCAAAAAAACCCCCTCTAAAATCCATCCTCCAGCAACACCAATTAGCCTCATTAATACATCATTTGAAAAACAAGATGATGTTTTCGCTTAATAGCGATTTTCGCTTTACGGTGTTAGGGACCTTGCCTTGCAAGACAATTAAATTTTAGGTCCCTGTTTTTTGCTTTACGATGTTTTTGACAGCTTGGTCTTGCTTCACTATACAAGTCTTTTAATGGTCTCTGTTTCGTTAGACGGCTGTCTTCGCTTGGGAGCCGCGTTTCGCTTAACAATGTTTCCTATGGGAATTTTCGCTTTACGATGACAATCCGTTCCCATTGGAACAGATTATCAGGTTTTCAATGCATTTCAGTGAGAAAACGTGTTTCGCAAGATGATGTTTTCGCTTAACAGCGATTTTCATCATCTTGCGGGGCACCACTGTATTAGATAAGAGTGAACAATCCTCTCACTAAATTGATAACAAATCATTTACTCATATGTCTGGTTTTTCTTTTGAACTTCCCACTCTACAGGAAGTAGCAGGAAGCTCTGTAAAAAGTTCATGAACAGCTGATATAATTTGTGTTGTTGCAAACTGATGGAAATTTTTATTAAAAAGCAGTATTTGCATTCTGGAACACAACAAGGTTCTTTAAGAGCTGCCAAGACAGCTTCTTTCCTGTGTCCCCTTGATAATCTAACAATTGTGTCATCAAGTCTTACATTTACTGGTGGAAAGGAAGATCAATATACTGAAATAAAAATGAAAAAGTAGCACACATTTAATCTGATCTTTATTTTCAAAACTTTGAAACATATGAGATTTTTATAGCCTGGTTTATGTCCCCCCCCTTTTTTTTTTTGCTATTTTAAGTGGTTTATTTTAATTAGTTATTTTACAATGGTCTTTTTATTTTTACTGCAAATGATTTATTATTACACAAATAAAAAGCATTCACATCACACTTCAAATTCTTCTGTATATATAGCCAGGCTTATTCCTCTTCTGGAATGTCATGTCATATTGTGTTTATGATATTAGAACTGAAATTGTTTCCTTGTTTTATTCAATACAGAAGAATACAGCAATTGCTTTCCTTCAAGAGGAAGTGAACAGTGCTAAAGAGAAGCTGATGAGACTTACAGCGGCTGAGACCCACAGTGATGCTGACTCTTTGCATTTTCTGCAGACTCATTCTGCAGCTAATTGTTCTTCTGCTGTAGCCGAAAAACAACCACAAGATTCTTCCTCACCTGGCCAGGAACAGAAGACACGGCAGACTCCAGGGTTTCCAAATTCACAGTGCAGGTTAGGATTATGTCATAAAAAAGAGAGCCTTCATTATTTAGAATATAGAACTCGGCAGACACCAGCACACATCACTGCAAAGTGCAGGCTTATGAATGACTGCACAACTGATGATTATGCCAGTTCCAGACGGGGCCAAGATCAGTCGTTCTCTCAATTCACCAACACACTTACTGTGGGTACCATTCAAGCCCCACATAGAGATAGTCCCCCAAGGTCAAGTGAGAAAGCAGAGCAAGCGAATTCTTCACCTATGACACCAAACCAGCTCCCAGAGATCACCTGTAAGAGAAGTAAAATGCTTCAAGAAACCTTGCAAGATCTGAGTATGAATCATATTCATATCACTGAAATGCACTCCAGGGGCCATGAATTAAATGAAGATTATGACATAAGTCTAATAAGCCCATCACAAGAGGTTAAGATAGACATTAAACAATGTAGTCCTTGTACGGTGAGAAGGAAAACAGTTTTTCCCATGACCCCCAATACAGTATGTACTGAAAACAAAATGCAAACAAGCTGCAGTGGACTGACAAAATATTCCCACATGATGGTAAGTGCTACCAAGGACAGATGTTCATTGCATCAGTTGTCTACTTTGTCAGCACCAGCGCTTAAGAATATTCTTCAGTACAAGACTGAAAACCTGCTGTATCTGGACAATACCAGGAACCCTCATCCTCACAAGATGCTGACACACAAAGTACTTGGTTCCTTTTACCTTTGTCCTGATTCTGATTCTGGCAGCAGCTCCTCTGGAACTACACCTCCACTCTGCCACCACAGACACTACTGTAAAGTTTGCCATGACAACTTGTCTTCCTCCAGTGACAGCGGCCTCACTAATATAGGCTGTGAACCTGGTATGGCCCAAGACTACTATATAAAACCTTATGGCAAGACCCAGCCTATTGTGAACTTCAATGAAGATTTGGAGCCCACCTATGTGTAAAATATAAATCTGAGCATTGTAGCTTTCTACACTGGAAGAGGGCATCCTGGAAAGGGTCACACACTCCGTTCATTCAAACAGCCATTGCTACACATTTTAATTGATTTTCATTAAGCGCATATTCCACTTTCCTGCTTAAAACGGGAAAGAAGGAGGATAAAGATTACATGGAACTGTTTTGAATAATAATATTGATGCCAAAGGGGCTAGTGTGTTTTAGTTATCCTTAACAATACTGTTGAATTGAAGCCTGACCAATATTATAGCACTTATAATCACTGAAGGCCCTCTGGAACTTAACGGAATCCTATGCACGTGACTATCCAGGAAAACCAATTTCTAAGTTACACCAAACTAACTAAATCAACGGTTCACACAGAACTAGCTATGAACTGCATCAGGTCACAAATTCTCTGTGGAATTCATGTTATAATCTCAATTCTTGGAAAGATCTGTATTCCAGAAAGGATGCCACAAATCAGACAGCAACAGGGAAGCAGATGTTGGACAAACTCCATTCTGAAAGGAAAGTTGCAGTATCACTTTCTGAGATTAAAGACCTTCTTCCAACGATCCAAATCTGGATCTGTTTGACCCTGTGCCAGCAAGTTAGTTTTAAAAAGCTGATCTGCAAATGACTTATATTTTATCCCTTAAAATGGCAGTGTTCCCTGCCTGAGCCTTGTTATTAGAGGGCTTTTTAACAGAAAGGTTCTTCTACATCTGACTCATATCATTCGTTACTGTCTTTGCTATTCTTAGTTGTTCCACCAAAAACAGGAGTGAGAGATAAGTCAAATTAGCTACTGAAGACTAGGTTATGATAGGAGGTCAGGCTGAATAATTGCTATCTGAAATAGTATCCTACAATCCTTGTTTTGCAGAACTTTGAAAAGGTCTTACAAAGAACTTAACAGCACTGAGTGATGAGAGAAACTAGTGCCTTATATTTGTTATTATAGTGATTAATATTTAAGATCTAGCAAACCACCTGCCACTGGTGTGCCTTGTCTGAACTCAGTCTAGCCCAAATGAATATACAATGCAATTAAATGGTTAAAATGACTGGCTGCAAAGGAAATGAACTACTTAGCATCATAACCAAATCAATACAACAAGACAATAGGTCCCAGGGTCTTTAGTTATATGTGGCCCTTTTCAGAAGTGTGGTGGCTTTCTGCCTGTTATAATTGTCATTAAATTTATATGCAAAATGAGAGGTAAGTATTGCAGGAAGTGTTTCATAAAATCACCTTATATAACCATAACTGGCAAGAATTTGATTTTTTTCCAGTGATGTCTGACTCCTTCCTATGTTAATAGGCTGCTTTAATTATATGTATTGCCTGATGGTCTCATGAGAAGAGAAGACTCCCTGGAAAAGACTCTGATGTTGGGAAAGTGTGAAGACAAGTGGAGAAGGGGACGACAGAGGACGAGATGGTTGGACAGTGTCATCAAAGTTACCAGCATGAATTTGACCCAGCTCTAGAGGCAGTGGAAGACAGGAGGGCCTGACGTGCTCTGATCCACAGGGTCACGAAAAGTCGGACACAACTTAATGACTGAACAACAATTGCCTGATGGAGACTGCCACCAAGAAATCAAAAGATTGAGACTCAGAAGGGCAGCAATGAAGGAAATACAACAGATCTATATATATATGAATTAAAAAAACCAGGAAAACAAAGTAATGTACACAGAATTCATAACTAATGAACTGCACTAATACAAAGATAGAGAACATATGTAGAACAGTGTTGAAAGCTACAACGCCTTTTTCTTATCAGCATGACAGGAGCGTTCCCACTCACGTTTGTATTTGCTAAACCAGCCACCCAAATTAAGCAAAGCTTACATTTTGATATAATTCTCAGAATTTGGAGATGCTCCAATTCAGGGCCTTCTTGAAGTTCACAACCAATAGTAGGGGGCAGATGGGGAATCTCTTGTGACAGCCACTGTACTGGGAGAAGTTGCTTTGTTGTTGTTGTTTAGTCATATCCGACTCTTCGTGACCCCATGGATCAGAGCACACCAGGCCCTCCTGTCTTCCACTGCCTCCCGGAGTTGGGTCAAATTCATGTTGGTCGCTTGGGCTTCCTCCAGTCCGGCCTTTCGCACGATGTATTTGGCATATAAGTTAAATAAACAGGGGGACAATATATAGCCCTGTTGTACTCCTTTCCCAATTTTGAACCAATCAGTTGTCCCATATCCAGTTTTAACTGTTGCTTCCTGTCCCACATATAGATTTCTCAGGAGACAGATAAAGTGGTCCCATTTCTTTAAATACTTGCCATAGTTTGCTGTGGTCTACACAGTCAAAGGCTTTTGCGTAGTCAATGAAGCGGAAGTAGATGTTTTTCTGGAACTCTCTGGCTTTCTCTATAATCCAGCACATGTTAGCAATTTGGTCTCGAGTTCCTCTGCCCCTTTGAATCCAGCTTGTACTTCTGGGAGTTCTCAGTCCACATACTGTTGAACCTACCTTGGAGGATTTTGAGCATAAGCTTGCTAGCATGTGAAATGAGTGCAATTGTACAGTAGTTGGAGCATTCTTTGGCACTGGGCTTCTTTGGGATTGGGATGTGGACTGATCTTTTCCAATCCTCTGGCCACTGTTGAGTTTTCCAAACTTGCTGGCATATTGAATGTAGCACCTTAACAGTATCATCTTTTAAGATTTAAAATAGTTCAACTGGAATATCATCACCTCCACTGGCCTTGTTGTTAGCCAGGCTTTCTCACGACTTTGGTGCATGCGCTCGTAATCTCAAGATTAGACCACTGTAACGCGCTCTACATGGGGCTGCCTTTGAGGCTGATGCAGAGACTTCAGGTGGTGCAGAATGCAGCGGCCAGACTCCTTACCGGAGTGAGAAAATTCCAACACATCTCTCCAATGCTGGCCGCACTGCACTGGCTGCCCATCTGTTTCTGCGTCAACTTCAAAGTTTTAATGCTTACTTATAAGGCCCTAAACGGCTTAGGACCTCGATATTTGGTGGAATGCCTGCTTCCACCAAGGTCTACCCGGATCACCCGCGTGAGCCAGGAGGTGGGGCTGAGGAGCCTGACGCCGAGAGAGGCCCGGAAAGAGAAGACACGAAACCGGGCCTTCTCGGCGGTGGCTCTTCGCCTCTGGAATAATCTCCCTCCAGAGATTCGCGCCACCCCTACACTGGGCATTTTTAAAACCTAATTAAAAACACGGTTGTTTATCCAGGCCTTCCCTCCAGCCAATTCTTGATTTTCCTTTACTCTTCTATTTTTATTTATTTTGTATTATTATGTATTTGATACTGTTTTTATTTTCTGATTTTATATTGTAAGCCGCCTAGAGTGGACCGTTGGTCCAGATAGGCGGGATAAAAATCAAATAAATAAATAAATAAATTTCTAAGGCCCACTTGACTTCACTCTCCAGGATGTCTGACTCAAGGTCAGCAACTACATTGTCTGGGTTGTCTGGGATATCCAAATCTTTCTGATATAATTCCTCTGTGTATTCTTGCCACCTCTTCTTGATGTCTTCTGCTTCTGTTAGGTCCCTCCCATTTTTGTCCTTTATCATGTCCACTTTGCACAAAATGTTCCTCTAATATCTCCAATTTTCTTGAACATAACTCTGGTTTTTCCCTTTCTATTATTTTCCTCTATTTCTTTGCATGATTCATTTAAGAAGGCCCTCTTGTCTCTCCATGCTATTCTTTGGAAGTCTGCATTCAATTTTCTGTAACTTTCCCTATCTCTCTTGCATTTTGTTTCCCTTCTCTTTTCTGCTATTTGTAAGGCCTCGTTGGACAGCCACTTTGCTTTCTTGCATTTCCTTTTCTTTGGGATGGTTTTTTTTGCTGCCTCCTGTACAATGTTACAAACCTCTATCCATAGTTCTTCAGGCACTTTGTCCACCAAATCAAGTTCCTTAAATCTGTTCTTTACTTCCACTGTGTATTCATAAGGGATTTGGTTTAGATTATACCTGACTAGCCAAGTGGTTTTTCCTATTTTCTTCAGCTTAAGTTTGAATTTTGCTATGAGAAGCTGATGATCAGAGCCACAATCAGCTCTAGGTCTTGTTTTTGCTGACTGTATAGAGCTTCTCCATATTTGGCTGCAGAGAACACAATCAATCTGATTTCGATATTCCCCATCTGGTTATTTCCATGTGTAGAGTTGCCTCTTTTGTTGGAAAAGAGTGTTTGTGATGACCAGCTTGTTCTCTTGACAAAACTCTATTAGCCTTTGCCCTGGTTCATTCTGAACTCCAAGGCCAAACTTCCCTGTTGTTCCTTTTATCTCCTGACTCCCTACTTTAGCATTCCAGTTCCCTATAATGAGAAGAACATCTTTGGTGTCAGTTCTAGAAGGGGTAAATCTTCATAAATTTGGTCAATTTCAGTTTCCTCAGCATTGGTGGTTGGTGCATAAACTTGAATGACTGTGATGTTGAAAGGTCTGCCTTGGATTCGTATTTAAATCATTCTATCATTTTTAAGATTGTATCCCAGTACAGCTTTTCCCACTCTTTTGTTGACTGTGAGGGCTACTCCTTTACTTCTATGGGATTCTTGCCCACAATAGTAGATATGATAATCATCTAAATTGAATTCACCCATTCCCGTCCATGGTAGTTCATTGACGCCCAGGATGTCAATGTTTATTCTTGCCATCTCCTGTTTGACAACATCCAGCTTACCAAGGTTCATAGATCTTACATTCCAGGTTCCTATGCAGTATTTTTCTTTGCAGTATCGGACTCGCTTCTAGGCATGTCCACAGTTGAGCGTACTTTCGGCTTTGGCCCAACCACTTCATTAGCTCTGGAGCTACTTGTACTTGTCCTCCGCTCTTCCTCAATAACATGTTGGACGCCTTCTGACCTGAGGGGCCCATCTTCCAGCATCATATCTTTTAGCCTTTTGTTTCTGTTCATGGGGTATTCTTGGCAATGGTACTGGAGTGGCATTGCCAATTCCTACTCCATGTGGATTACATTTGGTCACAACTGTCCACTATGACCTGTCTGTCTTGGGTGTCCCTGCACAGCATAGCCCATAGCTTCTCTGAGTTACTCAAGCCCCTTCACCAGGACAAGGCAGCAATCTATGAAGGGGAGAAGTTGCATTGGCTAATGTCTATTGTTATGCATCTCATCTTTTAAGTCCGATGAGGAAATCATAGAGCACAGTGTCCAAGAGGTCCCCAATTTGACAAAATTCAAGATGCTACAGGTATCTCCAGGAAGTATGGCAAGCAGTCTGCCCCCCTCCCTGTTGTATCACTCCCTCCTTGCTACTTGTTTAATTTTCAGAACAAGTGGCAGTGTCCAGCATGTATGCATCTACATGTTCTTTCCCAGCTGGCCAGAAGAAGGTAGGGGTACTGAATCTTAGTGTGATGAGGGAAGATGCTGGAGGATGAAAACTAGGATATGGTTGTGAATGGGGAAAGGGAAGAAATTGAGTGGTGATAATGAAGAGGATGTATATACGTATGTCATACCCTGCTCCCCCACTGCCTAACAAAGATCATGTGCACAGCTACTCCTTTTTTTTTTTTTTTTGCTTTTCCTCCATAGCCACACTATCCTGCCCAGAAAGCGTGGTGGCTATATTGATAAAACAGAGGACTCTGCAGCTCCCATCAAAATGTCTTGATGAAAGTGTCTGGTTGGCAAGAAGTAGGAACTATCATTCTGCAGCTCTCAAGCCAATAGATTTGTAAAAAATAATAGTTAACAAAGAAAGCAAAACAATGTGTTTGCTGGCTGGTACGTGCTGTTTCTTTCTCTGAACATGATCTCGTCTGTGCTGTTGCCTAAGGTCTGCACACTACCATAGTCTCATATCTCTGCAAAAAATTGAAAGAGACATTCAGTAGTGCAACAAAGATTAAGGTCTGATGAGCTATGGGTCTAAGAATGACCTAGATTGACACTGATTGCCTGGGGGCATCATGTCCTAAGGCTCAGTTCTCAAAGACAGTGGCAGGCCCCGATATTTTGGGTGAGTGGAAACCAAGCAGGATCCCACGGCCATACATGGATACCTGAAAGAGCAGTTTAAATGGATGCCCTGCCTGCAGCTTGCTTCCCTTTGAAGAGTGGAACCCGTATTGCATGCACATTGGGGGAAAACACCTGTGCAGATGTGAATAATTTCCCCCTGCACAGAGCTATGTTCTCATAATAATCCTGTTACAGAATGCAGCTGCAAGTATGAATAGTGATTCATGAGTAGTGATTTGGAGATTGCGAGAATTTAGGAAGTTTCAAGTTTGCAAAGGGATTTCAAGGTTACCGGTGCTGTGGTCCCTTTCCCTACATATCAGCTTGAATTTGTCTATAAAATGAACTATTCTAACAAATTAGCATGTTTATGTGGCTCCTTTGTAATTTCCAAAGTAAAATATGTCTTTAAATAAAGTTAGTTCACTGAATTGTGGTCACCCACTAGCACAGCCTCTATCTTGAAAATGGAATTAAGCGAATTAATGGGAGGGGGATAGTTTGTATTTTTGGTACAGACTTGCAGCTGTTGTGTTTTATGTTCTTCCATAGACAAGTAAAATAGGTTAGAAGCAGTAAGAAACCAAAGCCACAGGCAGATGATGACTTGAAGAACTACAGTTATGGTAAGGAACCTGCCATTCTGCCATGACTCTTCTTATGGCGAATGGTCAGACTGCAGAGGACTCTTGAAAGCAGGCCAGTGGTTTCAAAGAACACTGCTTAAAAAAATTTTTTTTGCACTAATCTAGACAAAAGGGTTTGGGAATTGACAGCCTATGCTGCCATCCAGTGGCAATAAAGCTACTAAAAAGAGGGCAGCAACAAGTCAAAGCCACAAACAATTTTTCCTTACAAAAACCCTCAACGTCCTGGGTAGCAAACACTACAGTGGACCCTCTACTCACGGAATTAATCCGTATTGAAATGGTGGCTGCAGGTCGAAAAGTCTGTAGGTCGAATCTCCATTGACCTACAATGCATTGAAAACCAATTAATCCTGTAACCGGCCGTTTTTGTTCCATTTTGGGGTTTTTCTGGTCTGTAGGGCGATTCTCCGGCTTCAAGTCGAACCTAAATTTTGCAGCCAGAGAAGTCTGTAACTCAAAAAGTCTGTAAGTTGAGCCGTCTGTAAGTCGAGGGTCCACAGTACAGCAGTTTAACAGGAAAATGCACAAATAGTTTATAGGGAAGGGGAAAAAAACTCTTCCCCATCCCCAGACACAACAGCAAGCCACCTCCATAGCCAGCAGGAACATAAATTGACCAGAAAATTATAGAGTAAAATCTCAAATAGTGCTTCAGTTCTATCCCCAAGTCATGTTCATAACAAGGCACATCATATGTTTATATGTGGAGCTTGAATAAGGAGAAAAGGTTTTTCCAGTGGAGAGGAATGGGGTGTCCATGGCAAAAGAATGTGGGAATGGCAAGCTTACAGAAACAGCACAAGAGCCTCGTGGCACAGTGGATGACAAGTAACTGCATTACTGAAGTAAAGACTCTGCTCGCAACCTGAGTTTGATCCCAATGGGCTCAGAGCCGGCTTGAGGTCAGCTCAGCCTTCCATTCTTCCAAGGTTTGGGGGTCACAATATTTTTTTTAGTAACAGAGCTGCCAATAACGTTTTAAAATTTCTTACAAAACTGGAATAAATTTATAAACACGGCTGCCTTTTCTGAGGGAATCTGTCCCAGCCATAATCGTGACATATGTCTAAGTCACGGAGCTACAACCAATCCCAAAGCAAGGCACAATAAATGCAAAAGATATAGATTTGGAAAATCATGTGGTATGGTAAAACAGATGATTCACCACCTCTTCTAAAAATGCGCCAAGCATAACCTGTTCTTTGGACTTGCAAAACTCATCATCACCCATTAATATTTTTAAATACATGACTTAACTCTTGATGAATAAGGTTTATGCAGGCTTAGTAGACAGTGATGAGTAGTGCATTTCTAATTTGGATAACTTATAGGCATACCACTTCAGTAGATAAGCCACCTGTTTTCATTCATAAAACATCATACTTCTAGTTTTCAAGTGAATTATTCTGATGTAAGGCAAGGCAGATCCTTGACTGCATGACAGGTGGGGCTCTTATTGTCATGTTTTAAAGAAAGATTTGAAAAAAGTAATAATATGCATTTTCCATTGCAAGAAGTAAAGGATAATACATATGGATGGTTATAAGAACCAAGATAGTTGTCTGAAGCCATTAGAATTGTATTTTTGAAGCAGATACTCTTATAGTACTACAGTGGTGCCGCGCATAGCGAGGTTAATCCGTTCTGGATTAACCCTCGCTATGCGAAATTGTCGCTAAACGGGTAGGGGAAATGTATTGGAACGCATTAAACTCTGTTTAATGCGTTCCAATACCTTTGTTACTTACCCGTTCAGCGAGGATTCCAGGTGCCGGCAGCCATTTTTGCACCTTCGCTAAGCGAGGGCAGGCCACGAAAACGGCTGCCGGCAGCCATTTCCGGGCTTCCGGCGGCCATTTTGGAACCGCCGATCAGCTGTTTGGCGGCTCCAAAATGGCCGCCGCAATACCCGATCTTCGCAATGTGGGTTTTCCCCATTGCGACGATCGGGGATGTTTCCGTATAGCGATCCCGAAAAAGGGATCGCTATACGGAAACATCGCTATACGGTGCACTCGTTAAGCGAGGCACCACTGTACTCTTATGAGAAGTAGGCTTCTCATTTTTCCTTTTTTTATAGTTTTCTGTACCATGGGCACATTAGTAGCCTGACTATTGTTATGTGCTCTCAAGACATATAGGACTTATAGCAACCTTAATAAGGTTGTTGTGGGTTTTTCGGGCTCTTTGGCCGTAATCTGAACACGGCCAAAGAGCCCGAAAAACCCACAACAACCATTAGATCCTGGCCGTGAAAGCCTTCGCGAATAAACCTTAATAAGGTTTTCAAGGCATGTGAAATATCTTACATATTGGAGTGGTTTTACTAGTATTACCCCCACTGATTTTCCACAGTCAAGAGTGGATTTGAACCCAGGTCTTTAGAGTCCTAGTCTGTCACTTTGTCCGCTATGCCCCACTCGATCTCATGGACTTACTAGGACCAATGATCTACTCAGGCTTGGAAAGATAACAAAGTGGTCATCCCCCCCCAGCAGTCATGCACATGTGTAACTGTATGCTCAAACCTGAATTCCCACAGGAGACTATCTTAGCCTTAGCTTGTATTGAGAAATTTTGGTTGTTTCTGTTAGTTAGCAGAGTATGAGGTAGAAAAACAACAAAACGGAAACATGGAGAGATTAACTCTTTCTCATCATCACCACTCTGAGCCCTTTTGGTTTCTTCTGCACACAGACTAACACTTTGCATGACAAAAACACTCTAGAAGCTTTTAAAGCAGAAAAAGGTATTGTTACTTATAGTTATCACCTATAATTACAGTCAGAAGGGGAAAAAGAGGGAAATGGACTTTCCATCATGTGGAAAAGACCCTCCATGCTTGTTGCTTGGATGGTGGTCTGAGTGAGAAAGCTATCAACAATAAAAGACAATGGAAGCAACCAACCAACCAACCAACCAAACAGGATGACGGGGTGAGGACTTGTCTCAAATGCCAGAGGCAGGAAAAGAGGCTTACCAATCTAGTGACAAAGAACAATCTCATAAGGCTGTAAAGCCCAGTGTGAGTGCATGCAAGATTGCTATTATCTCAACATCTTGGACAACTCCCAAACAAACAAACTGCACCAGAGCACAGAGTGCTACTCCTGTCCTCTGAAGATGCCGGCCACAGAGACTGGCGAAACATTAGGAAGAATAACCTTCAGAACACGGCCAAAGAGCTCGGAAAACCCACAACAACCATTAGATCCCGGCCACGAGAGCCTTCGCGAATACATTAAAGTAGGACTATTGCATGGTAATTTTTTTCATTACCAAAGTACTCAATTATAGTGGATAGCTGGCTGAAACTGTTATAACAGCAACCACTATTATAAAACAACATGCTGAAAAAGCATTGCTGTTTCGGAGTTCTCATGCAAAATTTGGATTTGTCACCTTGCTGTCCAAAGGAAGATGGAATGCACTGCCAGGCATATCTTTTTGCAAGTGAAAATGGGGTGACTGACAAGTCAAAGCTAGTTGATCTGGCTCAGCCATTGCTCCACTTTTCCTCATTTCTTCTGCTCCTTGACTACAGTCACCTTAAAGATCTAGAATTCATCCTACTCCCAAAGGCTTTTTTGGTTATCCTCACAAGTTAGAGAGTTAGTCTTGGGGCACTTTGACTTCATTTCTTTTTTTCAGCAAGTCTGAGCCAACCTCCCCCCCCCCCCCCACATTAATGATAGTTCTGACATTATCAAAGAACTCTTCTGTTTTTAACTTTGCTTCTCATCTATCTTCTCCTCTAATCCCATGTCACTAGTAATAAATAATCAAAAGACCCCAAGGGCTTTTGATTTGATCTAAGGCTTGAAGCCTCTCCGTTTACAGAGCATAGTTTTGGGGGAAAAAACTCAAAAGAAAGGTGTGTGGCCTTTATAAAATAAAAATGCAGGAGCAGATTGCATTGGAGTTGTGGTTTCCAACCTGTGTGTTTTCTAACTCACACCTCGGAAGCAAGCCTGGCACAATTACCTACCATGAATTTTTGGGACTCTTACAATTTTCCTCCAATAAAATAATGGTGCATGGCCTGAGGAAGACTTAACCAGTGAAAGCTCACAGATTGTTTATTTTTTTAGTGGTCTAATAAAGGCATCACCTACTCTTGCACTTACAAAGCATAACTCAGTGAAGTAGCTAAGTCTTGGGAACAAAGGAACTGTACATTTTCCTGAGCTGGCCTGGAACCTTGTGATCTAACTAATAACTGGGCAACATATTTTGCAAGTCTCACCTCTCCTAAGTGTACCAATGCACACATCATACTAGGCCATTCAGAAAGATATTAAAAAGTCTTCAACTTTTGAGGCGAAATGTATCCTGAAGTACATGGGTACTAATGTGGCCACTCATGCTTGTGAAACAACAAATGATCATTAGTCAAAGGCCCCATGCCTTCTTGAGACAAGCACCTGCCATTTTGCCCGCTCTTAAGGTATCTGGCAGGTGAATACTGAAAACAATTCTGAGTTATACTTCTGGTGCACCGGGGTTGATAAATTTCTGGTGGAGAGGCTTCTCAGCTCTGCTCACCACAGCTACAAGACTCGAAAGGTGTCTGCCCATTTAGAGGCAGCAGGATCCTGACCGCCAGGTGCTGGTGACAAACAACCAGCGAGGGCTGCCCTCGGTTTTATGTGCTGTCTCTCTGCCTCCAGAGTCCTCAGGCTGGCCGCTGCTAGAAAATGGAGGCAGGAAAGAGATATCCATTACTATTAGCCAATGGAAACCAATGGACAAAAATCAGGAAAATGGCAATTCATTTTGATTTATGATATGGCAACAAATCACAAATTATGAATCTGACAATTCAATTCTTACTTTTAAAACCCTATGAAACAGTCCCCCAAGCAGCTAGAGATGCCAAAATTGCAGAGGAGCATCCCCTGACTCTCCTCTACAAGTCTTGCAAGCTTGAGTTTTGGACATCTGAGTTTTACAACCACAAGAAGGCCACCCAGGAAAATTTCCCCCAGGTATCTAGAGACACCCAAATGACAGAGATGTTTTTACCGACTTTCCTCTACAATCCCTTCAAGGTTGGTGAAGAATGGGTTTCAGACATCCATGTTATACACCCACAAAGTGGGACCCTCCAGGAAAGCGCCCTTTAGCAGCTGGCTTGAGGAAACCCAATCTCTACCAAACTGGGAGATATGGTAGGGAGAGTCATGGGAAGGTTCTCTGTGGTTTTGGTGTCTCTAGGTACCTGGGGAAAACATTTGGAGTGGGGGGGTTATTTGTGGGATTATAACTCAGACATCTCAAACCCAATCTTCATTAAACTTTGGAGGGATTGTGGAGGAGAATCAGAGGAAGATTTTCTTCAGTTCTGGTGTCTCTAGTTGCCTGGTGTGGCCATTTTATAGCCCAATGAACGGACAAATTAAAAACTGCTAAAATTCACTGATTCCTATTCCTCAGAGCACTGACTCATACAAATAGGAATCGATGAATTAGTTCTTTGAATGAACGTGCTGTTTCTTTTTTAAATTCCTGCCCATCTCTACTCAAGAGAGAGCTCACCCTGGAAATACAGTGGGGTCTCGACTTACAAACGGTTCTACATACGAACTTTTCGAGTTACACACTTCTCCGTCCGCAAAATTCCATTTCAACTTACAAACGGAAAATCAATGTACAAACCCCCGGGAGGCCTGGTCTACTGCCCAGGGAAAGCTTGGTAGACCAGGCCTCCCAGGGGAAGCGGCGGCGGGGACCTCCGAGATGCCTTCCAGGGCTTCTCTGCCACCATGGGAGGCATTTCGGAGGCCCCCCATGGTGGCAGAGAAGCCCTGGAAGGCATCTCGGAGGTCTCCGCTGCTGTCCGGAGGCCTTCCCCGCCGCCATGGGAGGCCTCTTGGAGGTTCCCCCCCTGCCGATAGTGCCTGGGAAAGCCTGGTAGACTGGGCCTCCCAGGGGAGGGCTTCCCCGAGAGGCCTGGTCTACTGCCCGGGAAAGCTGAGGCCCAGTCTACCAAGCTTTCCTGGGCAGTAGACCAGGCCTCCTGGGGGAAGCGCTCCCCTGGGAGGCCCGTCCACCCTGGGAAAGCCTGCGTCGGCAGGGGTGGGAAGCCCTTTGAGATCTGAAGGCTTCCCGCCACCATGGGCCCCCCCTGCAGAAGGAATCCCCTGCAGAAGATGACCCAGAGGAGGGGACTTCCAGAAGACAACAAAAGGTAAGCCACCTATCTTTTGTTTTAAAAGGTATGGGTGGGTGAGTGGATGGGTTGGCTTATTTATTTATTTATTTGATTTATATCCCACCCATCTGGTATATTTGGTTTAAAAGTTGCTTTGTTCCTGTTAAAATGTGTTTGGTTTAAAAGTTGCTGGTTTTAAAAATGTTCTTAAAATGTGTTTTGTTTGAAATGTCTGTGTTTTTGCAGAAGAATTGTGTGGGTCAGGCATTCTGGCTTGCAAAGACTGGGCTAAGGTGTGACTTCCAAAATCCTGCCTGTCTGTGTTTTTGCAGAAGAATTGTGTGGGTCAGGCATTCTGGCTTGCAAAGACTGGGCTAAGGTGTGACTTCCAAAATCCTGCCTGTCTGTGTTTTTGCAGAAGAATTGTGTGGGTCAGGCATTCTGGCTTGCAAAGACTGGGCTAAGGTGTGACTTCCAAAATCCTGCCTGTCTGTGTTTTTGCAGAAGAATTGTGTGGGTCAGGCATTCTGGCTTGCAAAGACTGGGCTAAGGTGTGACTTCCAAAATCCTGCCTGTCTGTGTTTTTGCAGAAGAATTGTGTGGGTCAGGCATTCTGACTTGCAAAGACTGGGCTAAGGTGTGACTTCCAAAATTCTGCCTGTCTGTGTTTTTGCAGAAGAATTGTCTGGGTCAGGCATTCTGGCTTGCAAAGACTGGGCTAAGGTGTGACTTCCAGACTCCTGTCTCTGAGTTAAGCATGCTTTAAAATTGGCTTCGTTGAAAAAAAAGATTTCAAAAGTGCTTTTAAAACTGTTCCCTGCCTCCCCCCTCCTTTCTTGAACTTTTCTTGACCTAAGAGAAAAAGAAACTATCCCCCTCTAGCGGTAGAAGGCGGAATAGCAGCTTCCCATTAGTTTCTATGGACGAAAAGAGCAGATACGGATCAAATGGTTTTCAATGCATTCCTATGGGAAATGCAGATTCGACCTACAAACTTTTCGACTTACAAACTTCCTTCCAATACAGATTACGTTTGTAAGTCGAGACCCCACTGTAACAGAAGATGCCTGGACCAGCTATGTGGGACTTAAAAAACATGATGTCCTCGCACTGCCCTCGTCCCAAAACCTCCGGCAGGTCACCTCCCGGGAGGCAACAGGCTTGCTCACCCAGGCAGAGATCTGGCAGCAGGGATATTGACGCACGAGGTGACTCTTCTTTTTAAGTCCTTTCCCCATTCGACCCTCGCCCTTAAATGGCTGGGAGGGGCCTCTTGCAAGTACCAGCGGCCCGGAGAGACAAGGCTGCGGCTTGAGGCCTACCTGGAGGGCGCCACCCACACACTCTTCCCAAGAAAAGGCTCGCCCCCGGCACAGAAGCCAGAACGGAGGGCGAGGTGAGGCGACTACACTCGGAGACAAACACCTCCCCTCCACGGATCCTTTCTCCAATGAAAGCACGCCTTACCGGCAACGTATATGGACGAGCTTTCGGATCGGAAAAGCCGATTGGTGCGCTTATGTCCGCCTCGTGCCCTAATCCTCCAGTCAGAGGACGAGGCTAGGGTGGGATGAGCCAATGAGAATCCAAGAAGCTCCGCTTGGTCTCACCCCCGCCGGCCTGCCTATTAGGCGAGACTCTTTCCTCTCCTTTCTAAGCTTGAATCGGGCTGGGCGGGGGCACAGCAGCTGCCGCGTGAAACCCCACCCATTTTGCATCAGCCGTTCGTCGAACCCGTCCTCCTGTTATGGGAAACATCAGTCCGCCCCATTGGTTCCCCCTTGTCCGGGATTTGGGGACAGCAGCTTTCTATTGGATCCCAGAAGGGAAAGGATGGGCAGTTCGCTTATTCTTTTCATAGCTTTTTCCTGATTGGTTGTAAAGGTAGCGCGGATGTTTCTCTTTTGCCCTCGATGATTGGTCCCGATGTACTGCCAGGAGGGTGGGTTTTCCCCCGACATCCTTCTCTAATTGGTCTCCCGATTACAATTCGGGCGTAGCAAAGCTCGGGCGTTCGGCTTGGCATTCACGGAGAGCGCTTAGCAAGGTTGCGTAAGCATTGCTTTGGAGTTTTGGAGGATTTTTTTTTTTTTTTAAATATACAAGCGGAGAAAGCGCATCGACTTCCTTCTGGGTCTGACGGAATGGGGCGTTCGAACCGGCATTCCCAAAGGGAACTTGGTAAAATTGCGTAAATGCAACTGGGTTAACTCCCCCTTTCCCTTTTTTTTTTAAAATTGGTTTAGCAGCCCAGCAAAGGGAGCTGAAACCCCCGAAGAGGCAGCGGCGCCAGGCGTACGGAGAAAGCACATTAACAACGGCCCCACAGACCACAGCGGACAAAGGAACTTGGGCGGAGAGGCGGGGCCAACTACCACCCGCCGCCGCCACCAACGCCGCAGCCGGCCGAGCCGGGAGGAGCCGCCGCCGCCGCCGCCTGCAGTAGCAGCGCCATGGACCGCCCCGCCGTCTTCGTTGCCCGCCAACCGCACTGCAGCGTTCTCTGCCTGAGCCGCTCCGTGCCTGCCGTGTAGGCGCTATGAGGAGGGACAGCAGGTTGTCGTCGCCGTCGTCGTCCACCTCGTCGTCGTCTCCGCTTTGAGGCGAAAGACCCCGAGAGCGACTGAGGCGGGACGGGAGGGAAAGGAAAAGAGGGAGGTGCCCCTTCGCCAGGCCGCCGCCGCCTGCCGCTTTCTCTTCGCCTCGCCCGGCCCGCCGCGGGTGTCAAGCGCCCTTTTTCGGGCCAGCCAGCCAGCCAGCGCCGCAGCCTCCATCCGCGTCGCTTTGGCTCGCGTGTTCCTCCGCGGGGAGAAATAGTCCGTCCCTTCCTGGCCTCTCCCCGCCGCCCTTTAATCATCCCCCCCTCCACCCCACCCAGGAAGGGGTGGAAGGGAAAGAAGAAAAGGAGAGGGAAGCGCAGCCCCCCCTCCCGCGCTCCCCACACGCACACGCACCGCGCCTCTTTTTCTTTCGGGTCTGCGCCGTCGCCTCCGCCTGTGATTGATTCCCAGAGGAAGAAAGAGAGGCAGGAAGGAAGAAAAGGGAAGGAGAAGAAGGAGGAGGAGGAGGAGGAGAAGAGCATCGCCGCCCACCCACCCACCCCACGAAGCCGGGCGCTCGCTTCCCCTCCCTTGTCTCTCGCCTCAAAGCCCAAGAGGGGTGGTCGCCTCGCCGGCTGAGGAAAGGCTTAGGCGGAGGCGGCCTTTGAGGCCCCCGGCGCTGCTGCTGCTCCGTGTGTTCCCCCGCGGATGGGAGGGCAGAGGATGGTGGCGGCCCTCTCCGGCTGACGCGGCGTGGAGGGCAGCCTGGGCCGAGGCGGTGAGGAGGGGCGCCCCGTCTTCAGCGTGGGGAGGGGGAGCTGGATCTTTACGGTCTGCCTGCCTTTCTCTTCCGGCCCCCGAAGGGAAGAAGAAGCCGCGCCGAGGAGGAGAGGAGGAGGAGGAGGGCGGCGGCGACGACGACGAGGAGGAGGAGGACGAGGAAGAAGAGAAAAAAGAGGAGGAGGAGAAGAAGGCGAGGGCCCGTCGGGCAAGGGGGGAGACCAGCGGGCGACCATGTCGGGGCGGCCGAGAACCACCTCCTTTGCGGAAAGCTGCAAGCCGGTGCAGCAGCCCTCCGCCTTTGGCAGCATGAAAGTTAGCCGTGAGTATGGGCTTTTGTCGGTCCCTTGAGGGGGGGGGTTGTCGGGGTTGTGTGGCCGACACGCGTCGAGAGTTCCCGACGGGCGCCCGCCCGCGCGTCGCTTTGATGCCTCGGCCTCTGGTGCTTTTTTGAGGAGTGTCCCTGCTGTCAGGCCTAGTGGCTGGCGCTGGGCGAGACCGGCTCCTTTCTTTTCTCCCTCCCTCCTTCCACCTACCCGCCCTGAGGGCCGCCCTAGGGGGTTCAGTGGAAAGGGAGGACTTAAGGGCTTTAATCACCTCATTTCATTTTAGATGATACTTTGACCTATGTGGTCACTTTGCAGTAAGCAGCCTGGGGGGGGGGGGAAGAAGCCGCTGCCCTTTCTCTTACTGGGCGTCATGATGAGCCACAGTGGCATGTTCAGATATACTTGAGCGCCTTTTGTGCTTGATTTGCAGTGCTTTTTTTTTTTTTGCTGGAGTCATGATGGGAGGCATGGCATGCTAGCTCCTTTATTCTTCTAAGCATCAACAGTCTGTTCAGTTATTAAGGCTTTGAGGGAAATCTGTAATATAATATGCATCGTTTAAGGATCATGTAAATGTTGTCGCTTTAGAATAAAAGGAGTTTTGAGAGTTGGATTGGTGGGTAAAAGGCTTTCGAAAAATTGGGTCTGTTCTAATGGTTCATCAAAAAATGAGGCCTGCAGTTCTATACAGCACTGTTGCATGACTCTGAAAAATGATTGGCTTGATTATTACACCAACATTTTGTGATAGGCTACCAATTAATATAAGAAATGTATAAATTATAAGGAGCATAGTTCTGGGATACCTCCTACTAATACAAATTTGTCCTGTTATATTTCACTGATATGATGAATATAACTCATGTCAAAGGGCACTTCAGTGTAGCTGAATCTATTACAGCATAGATTGCCGACAAGCATTTTAAACAGCTATTGCACTACTCTTCTTCCTCATGACTGCATTCCAGAAAGAACCTGCTTAGAGGTCTACATGATTAGTAATAAATAGAAGTTGATGTGTATTAAAGACTATCATTGCATGTCAGAAATGTGTCAGATTATTAACTCGTTCATCTCTAAAATGTCCTACGATGTGAAAATATTGCTCTGCAGCAGACCTGCAGGATTTCAGATTCTTCATCAAGTATATCCTCCTCCTCCCAACTTCTTGAAGCACTAGACAAAAAGCACAGCATGTTTATCAGAGCCCCTAATCATTTGTTTGGCCTGATAGGTCGCAGATTATGCAGGTGTGAATTGAAATATTCTCACTGTCCAGAGGCAATGTCTGATCTTATTCCACATTTCCACAGATTTTTGTGGACAGCTTTATTTGAAAGGAAAATATAATGCAGTTGTTATAATGTTGTTTAAAAAGTGTGTTTTAATTAAAAATATATTGCACAGTGATTGTTCTATCTCAGTATTGAGCACTGAAGAGTTATGGCCTGTGTTTCAGATTGCTCAGTGTTACATCTCTTTAGCAACATGGCATGTAGTCTGCTATAGACTGGACATTTATAATTCTTTGGATAGTTCTTTGATTAGTTGTAATTCGTGTTAGGTGAGGACAACAGTTGATCATAATTAAAAACTCCTGTCAATCAGGGTGGTGATCTATGATGATGGCTGTTCATGACTTGGTGTAGAGGTTTTTTTTAAACAAAATCTTCAGATTACATTGTGTTACTGTTATAATTCTGTACACATTTCTTCAGCAGCAAACCTTGTTGAGTTTAGTTGTGTGTTTGTGCAAGTGTGATAGGTTACAGTATGGCTTATAAGACTAAAAGAATTACATTGCAGAATTAACACTATAGTTAGGATAATTCTCCACATTGTGAGGCAGATGAGGGGGTTCCAAAATGGTTCTTCTGAGTTTTGGGTTTCTATTTTAGTACTCGCTGTCTTGAAAAATCTTGTAGCACCTATAGACTTGCAGGCTAAAATCTAAGTTGGTACACTGGCTCGTATACCTGTGTAAGTAAACTAGCTTTATCTGTGAATAAATCAATGGCTTTGTACCGTATTTTTGCTCCATAAGACACACTTCCCCCCCAAAAAATGGAGAGAAACTGGCGATTTCGCCCCCACTGGCCCCATGGGGGGAGCCTCGCAAGGGTCCGAGCGAGCCTTCCAAGACCCTTGTGAGGCTCCCCCCACCCTCCCATGGGGCCAGCGGGGGCGAAATCGCCAGGTTGTAGGACCTATTCTGAGCCTTTCAGGCCTCAGAAAAGGTCCTAGAAGCTGGCGATTTTGCCCCCGCTGGCCCCGTGGGGGTTGGGGGAGCCTCACAAGGATCCTGGAACAGACCCTAGAACCCTTTGGAGGCTCACCCGGCGCCCCCACGGGGCCAGCGGGGGCGAAATTGCCACCTTCTGGGACTCTTTTGAGGCTTGGGAAGCTTCAGAAGAGTCCCTGAAGGTGGTGATTTTGCCCCCTCTGGCCCCCGGGGGGGGGCAGGATGAGCCTCCAAAGGGTCCTAGGGTGTGTTCCATGAGACGGACCTCTCCATAAGGCTCACCAAATTTTTAGGAGAAGAAAACAAATTTTTATTTTCCTGTTTTCTTCTCCTAAAAATTTGGTGCATCTTATGGAGAGGTGCATCTTATGGAGCAAAAAATACGGTAATACATGAAATCCACACTAAATGACAAGAGAACCTTTGAAATATTTGAAGATGGACTGCTCTTTTTGATGTCTTCCTTTTGGATTTTGGGAGAAGAGCTTCCCCCTTGCTCAGTGACCACTTAATAAACTGCTGAAAGCAGAGCCTAATTTGACTTTTAATAATTACTAACTATAGCAATAATAGTGTGCCATCAAGTCCATTCTGACTTGTAATGGCCCTTTTCAGGGTTTTCCAGGTAGAGAATACTCAGCCGTGGCGTGGCTTACTCTTCCCTTGTGGAGGCACCCTGAGACTGTTCAGCTCACCCAAGGCCACACCGTCTGACTCTATTTGCAGTTCACAGAATTGAGCTCCCATCCTAAACCACTAAGCTATCCAGCTAGCTAAAGGATTCCGACTATGTTGTAATGATAACACTGGAGAACAAGGTTTGAATCCTTTCACTTGGCCACAGAAACTCATTGGGGAATGGAACTGGTAAAACCACTTCTTAAATATCTTACCTACTTTGAAAGTCCTATTCAGGTTGCTGTAAATTGGTTGTGACTTGATGGCACAGAACGCACACAACTCTAGTAAATCAGTTCTCTTTGATGCTCCAGCACTCCCATTCCATTCTTTATGCTGGCACTTATTAATCATCTTTCTTGGTCTTCATTTCTGACAGCCCTTATTCATGTTTTCAATTAGTGCTACAGTTTATTCTGCTTGTTTTCAGCTTCTTTGTTACTCCTGTTGAAACCTATACTGTACATATTTTGTGTATACTATAAATCTCACTTCTTTTAACTTGAATTCTTGCATAGAGTAGACCCATTAAATCAATGGAGGTTTAATGAGTAAGCTCCTCCATAAATTCAGTCGATTCAGACAGCCTTACTCTAACAGAGACTTATTGTACTAAAATAAGTTGCAGTTAGAGGAGACCCATTTGAATCAATGGACATTTTGGAGGAGTTTATTCACAAAATCCCCAATGATTCAATGGGCCCAGTCTATTGTGATTTACTACATGAAGCAACAAGATTTTGATCAATATTTTTCATACTTCTGGGTTCCATGTTTGCTTTTAACCCAGACAGTGTTT
The DNA here is from genome assembly GCF_051106095.1 of Pogona vitticeps. NCBI lineage: Eukaryota > Metazoa > Chordata > Lepidosauria > Squamata > Agamidae > Pogona > Pogona vitticeps. The sequence goes on along the minus strand of NC_135784.1, from coordinate 189,032,549 downwards.
TCTTGAATTAACACGTTTTCCAATTTGTGAAATCTACTAAATATTTTTTGCCAGATCTCTTATAGTATGATTTGCAGTTGATTTGAACATCAGAGATGTGAACTGACAGAAAAAAGAATAAAATTAAGTATTTTAAGATTCAGTATCTGATTGTTCTAGTGCCAAGTAACAAATGGCTCTTCAGGACCACAAAATTCAGTAGAGTGTTCAGTCCCTACAAGAGTCAAGTTATAAATAGTCTCAAGATGTTTATTAGAGTCCTTGCATCATGAAGTAAAGCCAATTCAGATATAATCATTGGAATAATTTTAGTTGGAAAACTCTTATAAGTAAGCAGCCAAAAGAATATTATGAAAAGAACCAGTTTCGGGAAACCCACAGTCTAATTTTTTATGGTAATCTGGATTTGATTTGGTGTAATAAAGGTTGGCAGTAAAAATCTATATATTGACTATCTGTAACATAGCTACCTTTTTACAGCTGTTCATTTTTCAGTAGTCAACCTCTTCAAGGAACTGAAAACTCTAAGAAATAGAAATTAACACATAATTGCATATGTAACTTCGATGTCTCTGTAACAATATGAAATTTGTGCTGATTTGGTTGAATTTCTGCATTGTCGAGATTGTGCCCTTATTTATTTATTTTCTATATCACCCATCTGGCAACCCAGGCCACTTTGGGCAGTTTAAAAATATAGTACAATAATACAAAATATATTACAAATATATGTATAATACAAAAGAGTACAGTACAATACTGTGTTTCCCCGAAAATAAGACAGAGTCTTATATTAAATTTTGCTCCAAAAACACATTAGGGCTTATTTTCAGGGGATGTTTTATTTTTTTCATGTACAATCTATGTTTATTCAAATACAGTCATGTCATCTTCTGGTTGCTGCACAATGGTGGAAGGTGGGGTTTCACTTAACTAGGGCTTATTTTGGGGGTTGGGCTTATATTACGAGCATCCTTAAAAATCATACTAGGTCTTATTTTCAGGGAATATGAAGAATACAATAAAACTCAACAATATGATAGAATAACCAATGCAGTTTAAACAAAATGGAAATAATAGCAATAAAAACATTAAAATAAAATTGTTAAAACATGGTGGAGGGTTGAATACTGTATTAACCAATAGTATTATCACTCAAGATTTCTTTGTACTCTGCCTTACTGCATGACTGAATAAAAATAGGCTTCCTTCTGCCCATAATATACATCACTATTAACACTTTAGATTAGGTCGTAAGATTCCTGTTTATTAAATCAGGAGGCTTTGAAGGGCAGACAGGCCCACTTTTCCCTGCTATTTCATTTCCTGGTGTTATACATGTCTTGATTGCCTCATGGCACTGAGTTCTTCGATTTAGAAAGTCGAGTTCTTGGATTCTAAAGTTGATGTTTCTGATGGCCAGTGAAACTGTCAGTAAAAGCATGCTTGTTCTTGTACTGAGACCTTAAAGTAGTTTCTCCTGCATTCTTGCATTTTTTTATTTCTGTAATCTGCATAGCTTGAAAAGCTGCTTCAGAAAGCAATGAGTTAGAGTTGAAAGCTCCCCACAGTTGTTAGAGTTATAGTTTTTAGAAAGGAACTGTGCTTTCATTTTTCAAAAGTAAAAACTCAATACGTAGGTTTGACCACTTTCAAAACACAGAATGCTATAAACCTCTGACTTATGGTACAAAGACACCTTAAGTAGCAAGGCCCTACATACCTGAAAATGCAAAACTAAAACAGTTATAGTTAAAATTTAAAGAAGTGAAGCAGTCCCTTCTTCAAGTTATATGCAAAATGCATCATAGTCATGCCTTAGCTGTTGTAAAAAGGAATTAATGACAAATGACTTCCTATTTGTAATTGTTATTGTTTCTTCCAAAATTTGATGATCTGTTTTTGTGCAAGTAAGGGAGGATACAGGCAGGTACAGTAGTTGTTTGTCTTTGACATTGGATGGCTCATTTTTCTCCTGTGGATATCAGTTATATGTTTGATGGAACTTATTCTCCAGTACTGTAAGTGTACATCAGATTGCAGCCTCTCTTTTTTGATCTTCTCTCTTGCCTGAGCAGAGGGTGGTTCTCTCAACAGCACTTTACAGTCAGAGTTGGTCACTTCTTTTAGGAAGAGTGTTTTATGGTTTGATAAAAGACCTAGATCCTTGTATTTTTGGTCCTTAAGATCTGAGTTGTTCTGTGGACTTTCATTGTGTCAGTGTCTTTTCAGTTCTTCTCTTCCTTTATATTTTTCCCAGTTGCAATTGCTTCTGTGATTATATCATTTACAGGTGGCTAAAAATCTCCTGTTCATTTAAATTTGTTGCCCTATATTCCTCGTGTCAGCTTCCATAATATTTGCAATTTTCTAATCTTTGAAACTTGTTTGTTCTGTGAAGTTTTTACTCAACCCAGCCTTCCATAAATACATTTCTCTGTGAAATTCCCCTTACATATACTGTTGTAATGCGCATAATACTTTGTATGTGGAGCTGCCTTTTAAGACCACTAAGCTTCAGCAGGTGAGAAAGTAGTAGGTCAATTACAGGTATAATGAGAAAGGACCACATTACAGTGAAGGTCAGAGAACTGCTTTGACTGTCTATTCCATTTATAGGCTTATTTCGGGGTCTGGTCCTATGTAGTTTGGTACATGTACAGTGGTGCCCCGCATGACAACGACCCCGCATGACGACGAATCTGCAGGATGATGACTTTTTGTGATGGCTATAGCGATTCGCAAAATCATTTCAATGGGGGATTTTCGCTTCACGACGATTAGGTCTGTGCTTTGCGAACCGTTTGTTTGCAAGATGACGATTTTTCCAGCTGATCGTCGGGTTCCTAAAACAGCTGCCCTGTGTTTTCCGGACCCATGCTTCGCAGGGCAGCCATTTTAACAGCTGATCGGTGCTCGGAAAATGGCTTCCCCATGGGCGATCTTTGCTGGACAATGAGGTAATTTCCCCATTGGAACGCATTAAATGGGTTTCAGTGCATTCCAATGGGGAATTGTTTTTCGCATGATGCCGACTTCGCTTAACAGCAATTTCAGGGGAACAGATTATCGTCATCATGTGGGGCACCACTGTATATCTGAATAAATGCCTCATTTATAACAGTCTTAAGCTTGGCTGGGAAGGCTCTCCTTAAAGTATGTCTGTGCCACATGTTAGGAGAATGTGAGACAAGGCTGTGAAGTGGTTAGGTTCAAGTCCTGTTTTGAAGCAGAACAATCTTAATATTTCCTTGCCTCTGTATGCTGGAGAGAGAGGAAGAGAGAAAGAATAAATTAAGCACACAGAATCATAGAATAATGGAATTGGAGGGGCCTATAAAGCTATTGGATTCCCAATGTGTTATAGTTGTTAGAGTGATGGACTAGGAGTCTGAGTAACAGGGTTCAAATCCCCACTTGACCATGTAAACTCACTATGGGGTGGAACTAGTAAAACCACTCCTTAAATCTTTCACTTGAAAGCCCTGTTAGAGTCACTATAAGTTGTTTCCAGCCTCTACAGAACACGCATAAGGCCATTGTGCCCAACCTCCTGCTCCATGTTTTTGGTCCCTGCTGCCATAGGAAGAAAATGTCATTGTAATGTACTTAGTTTATAAATACAGGCTTTACTCTTTGATACACCAATTTGCAGGTATAACTGAACTTTTGTGGCCTTTTTCTCTCACATTCTTTTCTTTGACTTTGAGAGAAGTTAATAAATAGCTGTCTTTAAAGACTTTCTATACCAAGACTTCCTCATGCTTTTCTGCCAGGTATGTGGGCAAGCTGCACTGATGACTGGATCTCAGTTATGTCAAAAAAAAAGATCCTTCTTTCCACTCCATTGGCTTACACAGGATTCAATACCACTTTATTTCCTGAGAACTGATTCTGAATGAGTGTGTGTCAAGCTGTTAAGAACCATTGTCATAGAAAGTATACTAAGGAGTGGAAGAGCTGAGAGCATTGTAGTTTGGTGGCAGCGTATGTGGTATGCATGTGAAAGAGTTCAAGGGCAATTCTTAACATCTCCAGGCTATGGAAAAAGTGTTTGTGAGAGATTACTGAGAGCTGCTGTAAGTCAGAGAGTGGAGTGCTTGGCTGCATAAACCAGTGGTCTGACTTAAACAAGGTGGAAAACAGCATCAGATATCTGTAAGGGCTAGAAAGAGTGCATATGAGAAAATAATGTTTTGGGCAGTTTAAGTTCATGTTGAGTGTGGTCTTGTTAGTTCTATGGACTGGTGGGTGGCCTTTGATGCTGTTGACTCAAGTCCATTTCTTCAAATACATGGAGTGCAAAGAGACATCTTCTGTATTTATGATATCTTCATGACTAAATCTTAACAGAAATACACAAATTGGGTGTACCTGAAGGACCATTGTATTGAGCATTGGTACCATCATCTCTAGGTGTCTGGATATATTGAACCTGACCTTGGCCGACATGCCTCCAGTACCCCCAATCTACTTAAGAGATGTAATAGACTAACTAAGGAAACTGCAATCCATCCATAACCTTCCAGAAATCACTATCCTGACCACTGTGGATGTACAGGCACCATTATTTCTTAGAAAGATGGCCCACAAGCCATCAAAATACAGGCCATGGCAAATATGGTTACCAAGTTCTAAGACATAATTATGGGTGCATGTATGCTACACAGTATGTAAATATATTCATGGCTGACCTGGAACAATTTTCGTAACCAGAAACCTCTTCTCTATCTGAGATTCATCCTTACATCTTCATCATTTGGATTCACAGCAAGGAATCTTTGGAGACAATGTTCCCTGTAAGCTAGATGGGCATTCTGGCTTGTGCAGCTGTGCAACTGTTGCCGTCCATTTGCTTCCAGTTGCAGCCAGAACCACACACACAAAGGGTGGAGCTCCCATGCAGCCCTCCAGAAGCTTAGAGGTAACATTGGCTGGAAGTACAGTGGTACCCCGCTTAATGATTACCCCACTTGACAACGAATCCGCTTCATGGCGATGTTTTTGCAATCACAATTGTGATAGCAAAACGACGTTTTAATGGGTTTTTTTTTTGTTTCCCGACGATCGGTTCCCTGCTTCAGGAACCGATTCTTCCACATTACCACGATCGGGTTTTCAAAATGGCTGCCGGCTGCTCAAAATGGCTCCCTGCTGTTTTTAGGAGCCATTTTTTGTTGCACAGGCACCCGAAAATGGTCGCCCTATGCAGGATCTTCGCTGGACGAGCAGGTATTTCGCCCATTGGAACGCATTGAACGCATAGTGGGCTTTTTTATTTCGCTTGACAAGGATTTCGCTCTACAGCGATTTCGCTGGAACGGATTATCCTCGTCAAGCAAGGCACCACTGTAGTTGACTAGGACCTCAATAACTGTAAACATTTCATCAGTGTAATCCTGGGTCAGTCCACACAACAAGTATACTTTCTGGATATCATGATGCAACTACACAAGGGACAAATTAGCACCATATTATATCGGAAGCAGGACAGATCCTGAAGCTGAGGCTCCAATACTTTGGCCATCTCATGAGAAGAGAAGACTCTCTGGAAAAGACCCTGATGTTGGGAAAGTGTGAGGGCAAGAGGAGAAGGGGACGACAGAGGACGAGATGGTTGAACAGTATCATTGAAGCTACCAACATGAATTTGACCCAATTCCAGGAGGCAGTGGAAGACAGGAGGGCCTGGCGTGCTCTGGTCCATGGGGTCACGAAGAGTTGGACACGACTTGATGACTAAAGAACAACAACAACAAAAATATCGGAAGTCTGCCAACAGTTGAATTTCCTTTTGTAATTCCATAGCTATATGCCTCCAGCTTCCACTCAGAACATATGAAGACCATAGCCAAGATTGTCAGTATCACCAGATTTGCTTAGAACCGTAGAACAGATTCAGAATAACTGAGTTAGAACAGATGTTTCTTTAAATGTGCACCAACATGATGAGGAAGAAAATTGACATAGTTGGAGTGGTACCCAAGAACAACCTGCTAGAAAAGAGACTTGGTATAGAGAATAATAGAATACCATTAGTAGTCACCTACAGTTCCAGATGCCGGCCACAGAGACTGGCGAAATCTTAGGAAGAATCTCCAGAACATAGCCAAACCGCCCAAAAAACCCACAACATCCATGTTTTTAAAATTACGGATCTTTATTTTCTTAAATTTTTAACTGCATGTTCAATACTTTATTTTGTCATTCTGTTGTCTCTTTTTGTTAGCTGCCTTGGGTCCATTAATTGGAACAAAGGCAGGTACAGTGGTGCCCTGCTAGACGATTACCTCGCAAAACGACAAATCCTCATGATGAGTTTTTGTGATTGCTATAGCGCTTCGCAAAACAGTGTTTCCTATGGGCGATTTTCGCTATATGATGTTTTGGACCGTGGTTCGCAAGACGTTTTTTTTTTAGGGACTGATGCTTTGCAAGACAATGATTTTAGCAGCTGATCAGTGCTTCGCAAAACAGATGTTTTTGGAACCGATGCTTCGCAAGACAGCGATTTTAACAGCTGATTGGCGCTTCGCAAAATGGCTTCCCTATGGGCGATTTTCGCAAAACGACGATGATTTGTCCCCATTGGAACACATTAAACGGATTTCAGTGCATTCCAATGGGGAATTGCATTTCACAAGACAATGTTTTCACAAGACAGCGATTTTCGCTGAACGAATTAACATCATCTAGCGGGGTGACACTGTATAAAGGAAATAAATGAATACATGTTGCTTGAAAGTTGTTGAATTAAATTAATCCCCTAGGAATCAGTCACTTGCTCAAACTATGAAGTTGTATGCTTTGAAATCAGTTTTTTTCTGAGACTGCATAAAATACCTTTTCATGACTGATAAATATTTACAGCAGTCCAGCCCCATATGTATATCTGTCCCTGTATTTAGATTTTCCTGTATTAATTGCTTGTTTCATTTTCAGTGTTAAAATGTTGAATTGTATCTTCTGCGTTAGTGAGGTCTACTTTATTTCTTTTTGCTCCTCTATAATTGCCACATATACAGATTGTTGAGGAAAGTGGGTGTAGTACTTCATTCCAATGATAACTGTTACTACTTTAATAATAAATGCTGTAGTTTTATTATTGCAACAGCTTTCAGTTTGTGTTAGTTCTGTGCTTTAATCAGGTAATTTATTTTTAAACTAATTACATATAATATTTAACAGTGTTTTAAAATTTGTAATTAGTTTTATATTACTTTATTACTTCAGCAGTGCATTGGCTAGGCACCTTTCCCATCAGGAACTGGGAGACTGCAGAAGGCTCTGGGATGTTCTTCTCGTTCCCAGTGGGAGGAGGTTCTTGCAGAAGGGAGCAGTATGTGACTTTGTTATGTTCATAGCCAAAGGTGGCAACTAAAGGCAACGTGAGAGATTTCTGTTGTGCTGTTGACAGCGTTTCTTGGGTTGTCTTCTCTTTTTCTTCTGAAAGGAATGCTGGAGGGGCCAAAGTAGCAAGCCTTTCTTGAGGACATTTGGCCTTTGCCTTTAAAACTATGGAAAGTCTACTGATAGGAAGAACTAAGGGGGAGAAGGTGATTTATTTTCCCAGTAAATAATCCTATGCATGTCTGCTCAGAAGCAACACCCTATTCAGACCTTGTGGCTGAGAGAGTGAAGGTTACATGTGTAGGGGAGATACATTGAAGTCTCCACTTCGCAAGCCACTACTTCACCTGTAAATACAACATACATATCTTCATGTGTTTGCTGTGAAGGTCTGTATGGCGCTTTTAAGGACATCCCAGTATGTGGATTCTAGTTAGAGTGGAGTCCTGCTCATGAGATAGTTTTTACCATGTGCATTTGAACACAAAAGCCCTTTGTGCTGAACTTGTGAAGATTTACCTTATATGCGAGGTGTGGGAATGGAGCATATGCACAATGTTTTCTATCTCCCAATCTGGTTAGAATGCTTTACCATTTCAGGCCTGAATAGGGTTTGTGTCTCACTGAGTTTAGTGAGATTTAGTCTGATAAGTGACAGTTCTTAAAGCATTCATTAGCAAATTGATTTAAACCACTTTTCACTGTTTATTCCCATCTGAATTGTGGAGATCCTAGTACAGTTTAGTTTTAATGTTCGTTGTCTAGTCATGCATTGAGAAGATATTGGGGGCAGAGTGTATAGAATAGCAGGATGTTTTCATCTTTGTCTTATCAGCACTTATAATATCAGAATTAATGGTAGATTACTACAGAGTTTGGGTATCAATTTTTTATTATAAACCAGCATTTGTTATATTCAAATTCAACTTTTATTCAGTTGGATGTCAGTCCTAGTAAAAATAAGAAAATAAAAAAGTGCTCTGTGATTTGCAAGACGGATGCAGGTGGTCTTTGGACAGATCTGCAGAACAGTTGAAAATAACTACAGTGGTGCCTTACAAACTTAATCAGTATTGGAACGGTGGCCGTAAGTCTAAACTTAAGTCAAAGCACCATTTCCCATAGGAATGCATTGAAAACCGATTAATCTGTTCCAGCCGAATTAAAAATACCCCCCCCCAAAAAACCCAACACTTCAAGTGCCACGCTGGGACTGAAAAAAACAAACAAACAACCCCAAAAAGAAACATTGGAGCAAGTCCCACACTGGGACTGCAAACAAACACACCACACAGAAACGTAACTCCCCCAGTCCAAACCCTATCCTCCAAAACCCACCCAGAATAACTCTTTTAAAAGAAAAAAGCAGCACCTTACCAGTCCGAAGCCGCTGTGGAGGCTTCCCGGGCTTCCAAAGCACCGGCACCTGGCCGCTTCTCCCTCCTCCTGCACTGGTGCCACACGCCCCGTCCACAGAGCCCTTCTGACCCGCGCACCCCGCCCAGGGCCTTCGGCAGCCCTCATTCCCAAGTAGGCCCACGCTTTCTGCGGTGCTTACTCCCGAATAGACCCGCGCCAGGGATGGGCAGGGAGCACACCGGCTTCCCGTGCCTGGCAGCGATCCAGAGCCGCCCAGCCTCTTTGCCGCCAATGGTTTGAATTTCCCGTCTTTTCCCCTGCCTTTTTCCGTTCATACGTCAAAGCTCCGGCCACAATTCAAAGCAAAATTTTGCGGCCGGAGCTGTTTGTAAGTCAAATTGTTCGTAGGTCAGGGCGTTTGTAAGTCAAGGCACTACTGTATATTTGGCCGTGGCCTTGGTTAATATTTTTCTCATGGGCAAGATTGAGGCAAGTTTGACCAGAACCGGATGAGTGAAGAAGCTAACAAGCCTAGACTCTATTGCTATCATAGTAATTTATTGGTGCACTCTACTATCCCCCCTCCCCCATGTTCTAGCTAAAAGCTTCTTTAAATTTGGTTTTAGAGACAGTCATTTGTGTGAGTGCTAGTTTTGAAAATGATATTAGAAGCTAGATACTAGATTTTAAAAAAATGTATGAGCTAAGCAAGTGCTTTGATTGTCGATTCCTACAAATGATTTTGTCTTCAAGACATTGTCGATTGATCTGCATAGAAAATATTTGAAAAATTCCGACTTATAGAAGTGTAGTGTCCAGTCTTCAGAATAAATTCACAGTAAATTTAACTTTAGAAGAGATTACGTACGTATCTACTAGAGAAGCCCTAAGCACCATCCATTTGTTAAGTAACATGTGGCACTGTTCTAACTACCACCTGGGTTTGAAGAATGTTGGATGAGCTTCTAGTTTCCAATGAATTGTGTCTTTCTTATGTCCTTCACTGTAAAGGCAAAATCTATCTAATCCCTTTACACCCAAGGCCCTGCAAGGTCATTAGGCTTTTCATTTTTTTAATGAGGGGAAGAAGTTGTATTTGTAAGGTTGAAAAATACTGAATTCCATAATCTATTTCATTTGCTTAGGTCCATCTTTTATTCTGATCCATTGGCCAGTTAAAAGCAGGTTCTGATACTTAAATCAGTTGTAGGATGACAAAGAGGATGTACTGTACATAGATACCACCATCAACAATGGCCTTGGGAAGAGATATACAGTACTTGAAATGTTGTGGGCTTGTTGAGGAAAGCTTTGAAAGTAGCGATCTGGTCATTACCAAGCACCAAAAGGAGATTGAGGAGCTGCAGCACCAAACATAATCAGCAATTTCTATGTTGCCAAAGAACAAGTTTGAGAAGTAATACTGAAGTGATATAGGCTAAACAACATGCACTAGGAGTCTGTCTTTGACATGTGATAAACGATAAAGTTCAGCTGACAAAAATGCCTTCAGTTATGGCAAAAATGCAGGTTGAAGTCCTGTTGCCATAACTTGCACTATACAAGGCTGATGATGTATTCAGCAGTGTTGATTTTTCAGAAATAAATCATTTCTGACTTCTCTCCTAGGCTCTTGTGTATTATCTTTCATCGTTGGGAACCTGTGGCAGCCTGGGAAGGAAGTAAGGAGTCTTTATTGAAAGTTGTCACTGCCTGGATGACTTTGCTGCCATCTGCTATTTTAGGAGATTAAGGACCTGCCTCCACCCTGAGCCTCCCATGCCTTCCTGATGATGAAAGGGATTAGAGGCCAGCCTTGGTAGCTTTGAGAGAGAAAGGTTGAAAATTTCAGTTTCCGAAAAATTGCTGCTGGAAAAATTGAATCTTGGAGTCATGGCTCTCATCTATTTATTTCTTTAAAATATCTGTTTGTTGTCCCCCCCCTTCCTATTACCAGTTCTGTCGTGTGTACTTGCCAACCAGGAAAGTGATTACTTACCTTTACAGTACATTGATGTACAGCATGACTACAAGATTCATTTTCCCAGTTTTTCTGAAAGTTGCCTAGCTTGTATCTTATATGTCAGTGTTCCCCAACCTTTTCCGGTCCCCAGACCAGCTGGGGAAGGCGGGGCACCCCCGTGCTCATGCGCATGCATGAACAAGCACTCTCTCACACGTGCGCCCGCACAAGTGCCGTGCCACCATTTTGCGCATGCATGCAGGCCCGCATGAGCACGCTGCACCATTTGCGCATGCGCAAATTGCGGGGCGATGCTCGTGCAGGCAAGCCGGAGCGTGTGCATGCAGGTGCAAATGGGCAGCGCAAGGGTGAGTGCACACGGGGGCCGGGGGGGAGGTCTCTCTCTGCAGCCCGGTCTGGCCCAGGCCAGGGACTTGGACCGGATCGGGGGTTGGGAATCGCTGTTCTATGTTATATTTGAGAATGGCATTTTTCTGCATCTTTTTTTGTACTCCCATGGGCAGTTGATTTGGCATAGATGTTTGTTTTTAACATTCAGGTGCCAGTAACTCGTTTACACTTTCTGGGTGTTGGTTAGCCCACTGATATGCAAACACTACAGATATTAATGTAGATTTGCTACTATTACATAGTTATTGTTGAATTATCAATAGTAATGAAAATAGCAGCACTTGCAATGAATTGGAGTGGACCAATAATGTGTCTCAACATTTTTGCAATCTTTCCCAAAACTGAGACTGGACGGGACGGGACGGTACTGTACTGTACTGTGCTAGTCTACTTAGAAGTAAAACACAAATAATTCATTTGGGCTTAATTTCATAAGTGTAGCTATAATACACACTTGTTATGGCTTAGTCCTCTGTAGAATTCTGTAGTGACATTGCTGAGTTCAGAATTTCGTAGAACTTGGCTAGTGTTGGCACAAAACCTGCTTCTTGCCTCAGATACAGTTCCCAGATTCCAGATTATGGTTCCAGATTTCCATTTGGTTTTGATCAACTGTTTTGTTTTGATCAGTACAAAAGTTGCATTTGAAATGGCTGCTTTGCTGTGCTATTTTAACTGACTACCTGGGCTACTTTTTTGTTTGGTTTTGTATTCACTATTTTTTTTCTTTTTGTAGATTTCTCTCTGCTCTTTCAATCTGTGTTTTCTTTTTCCTGTTGTTCCTTTGCACATCAGGGTGCCGACCTTTGCTACCTTAATGAAGTAGCTTATGATTCTGTACCTTCATATTGTAGATGCTGTTTGGGTCCTGTTTTTATTTTATGCTTGTTTATATTACTGTGACTTCAATGGAACTGTGTGGAAAAGTGGGAGCCCAGAGTTTGGGACGTTAAGTTAAAAAATAATTACATGTTGGAAACTGAGAAAATTAATTGTTACTATTAACACTGAAACTTGAAAATTTTTAATCAGTTAAATTAATGTTATTAATTAAAGTATTATTAAGTGTGCTCTGAAGGGAGGGCATATAACAACCCATTATTCCCATCTTCAAAAAGAGAGCAATGTATTTCTTTTGAAACTACATTTATATTGGGTAGCTTGGCATTGGCTCTACAAGTGCCTTTATAAGGTTTCTGGGTGTTACTGTTATTTACAGGACATTTTACAGAATCTTTAACACTAAGAGCTATAAGGTGGAGAACTAGCACTTTGAAAAAAAACTAGTTAACCACTCATAGTTACAAATTTTCTGTACAATACTGCATACTTTGATGATTGAGGTGGTTTGCATCCCGCTTTTGCCATCTTCCCAGGTAACTACTTAGGTTATGGTGACAAATTCCTTGCACCACTTTGGTTCAACACATTTTGATCAACAGCTGCACCCAGATCAGTTCGATACAAGCCTTTTGCAGACTGCATTTATATCCATCCCAAGATGCTAACCTGACCCCAGCAACGGCCATAAGATTTTGAGACATTAATAAAAGCATATACAGTGGTGCCTCGCACAGCGAGGGTTAATCCGTTCCGGATTAACCCTCGCTGTGTGAAAGCATCGTTGAACGGAACGTAAAAACCCATTGGAACGCATTAAACATGGTTTAATGCATTCCAATTGGGCCGAATACTCACCGTTCAGCGATGCTTCAGGATGGCCGGCAGCCATTTTCACACCCTCCCCTCGTACGAAAACGCTGCGCACGGCCATTTTTGGGCTTCCGGCGGCCATTTTGTAGCCGCCGAACAGCTGATCGGCGGGTCGCAAAGCGAAGGTTGGTAAGCGAACCACTTACCGACCTTCACTCTGCGATTTTCGCCCTATGCAGGCACCGTTTTGCGATCGCATTTGCGATCGCAAAACCGGCCTCGTAGAGCGAATTCATCGCTCTACGAGGCGCCCGTTGTGCGAGGCACCACTGGTAATTTTTGGAATTACCCACAAGAACTTGGTGCACAGCCTGAAGAAGATGAATTATCATTGAGAGCTAGCTGTTGGTTGTTTGATTTTTTAAAAAAGTGATCTAATGGTATCAACTGCTCCTGTGTTCAGTTCAAAACAGTTGTCCAGCTGCTAAAAAAACTTCCTTAATCTGTTTGGAAAATCACAAAGAAGCCCTGCTTAGGCAGCTGACCTGGCTGCCTGCCTGAAATATATGATGAATGAAGTGATTAATATACATTAAAAAAAAACAAGGGAAACAGGAGCAGCAAATCCTTAACAGTTTACTTGAACTTAGTTATCCATAATTTTATTCAGTGGTTCAAATCCTGCTGAGTAGTTATGCTTGTGTAGCTCATTGTTATACGTACAAGCAGTAGCTCCAGGGTGTATTTGATTTAAATTTTAAAAAGAGTTTTTTGACAATTTAAATTTAAAAAACCATTTTTTTAAAAAAAAATTGATTTTAATCAATTTGATTTTTAAAAATTCAGTGATTTTTATCCACCTTGATTGCTACAAAGCAGAAGTGCTATTAAGCACTTCCTCAGATGCATTGTGCAGTCAGTTGCAACAGGAACAAAGTGGCTCATTGCGCAATTGCCTTGCATTATCTTTGTTGCTTGGGTGTAACACCTGGCACACTTATGACATTAACTTTACATTACGCAGAGTTGAAGAGGATTCCAGCCATTATGTGTGAAGCCTTTTCATGTGTGTTGGTCCCCAAAAGTAAGGAATTCAACTTTTAACATGTGATTTTCAACTGGTTATTTCCAAGTTCAATGAAAACCACACATGCATCAGAATACTTAATGGTGGTGTTGATGGCTTTCCTACTAATATGGTAGTCTAGTTTTACAGAGTGCGGATGAGTTTGCACAGATGACTGTTTTAAAAAACTAGCATTCATCCCTGGCGCCAAGTTCCAAATTTACTTTGTTTTCCCCCCGCATTGGAATGATCTGCTCATTTGCACATATGTATGATCCTGTGGTGATTTTTTACTACTAAATCATCCCCTTTCCCATTCTGAGGCTTCCAGAGGTTTTGCCCAAGGCAAAAGGGAGTGTTAGGTGCCTTGGAACCTGAGAAGAGGATGAATAAGAAGTTTTAAATTTATTTAAATTAACCATATTCATTGGTGGATCCAGTTTTTGCCAGTGTAACTTTGTGCACCAGTATTTTGCCCAATATATCCACTTCTTGATAATTTTAAACTAGTGATTTTTTTTCACATTCTGTTGCTTGTAGTCCCCAGTATCTGGTATTTGTGGATGTCATTTCCCTGACGCCTTCATCACCAGTTGTGCTGGTCAGGATTTCTGGGAGTTGCAGTCTAGGAACACCTGGTTTACCCAAGGTTGGGAGCCAGTGATCTAAGCATTGAGAGTCTGGCCAGTGAGTTGAAGCATGTGATATTAAATACGTTTTAAGTGTATGTATAGTAATAGCAGTTACTACCTTTCTATCTCATATCATATCATTACAGTATTGCCCGAGTGGACAACAGTGCTATTGTATATGAGTAGAAGTTCCTCTTAAGCCTTTGTACCTCCATTTGCCTGTAGCTTCTTCATTATCCATATTGTCTCATACTAAATTCTCTTTTCCAATTCCAGCTACCTCAGGAGATATATTGATTAATACTTCACATTTTTCAGATAAAAATATTTGTTGTAACTTGCTGTAAGTGTTATTTCTAACTACATCTAACCCAGGGTTCATTGTCTTCTAATGTTTGAGAAACTGAGCCATTGCTGCTAGATTTTGGAATAGTAGCTGTGTTGTGTAAGACCGGTATTCTGTTCTCATGTTGTTGTTCTTTAGTCGTTAAGTTGTGTCTGACTCTTCGTGACCCCATGGACCAGAGCACGCCAGACTCTCCTGTCTTCCCCTGCCTCCCGGAGTTTGGTCAAATTCATGTTGGTTGCTTCGATGACACTGTCCAACCATCTCATCCTCGGTCGTCCTTCTCTTCTTGCCTTCACACTTTCCCAACATCAGGGTCTTTTCCAGGGAGTCTTATGTTCTCATGAAATGGCCAAAGTATTGGAGCCTCAGCTTCAGGATCTGTCCTTCTGTTCTCATAGTGGAACATTAAATGCTCAAGGGAAGTCCACAAGCAAGATGTGGGCATAGTAGCACCTTTTTGCTTGCAGTCCCCAGCAACTTATATTGAGAAACAGATAGCCTCTAATACTGGAGGTGATAGTCATTATGACTATGTAAAGGCTGTGTTC
This sequence comes from Pogona vitticeps, assembly GCF_051106095.1. Lineage (NCBI taxonomy): Eukaryota > Metazoa > Chordata > Lepidosauria > Squamata > Agamidae > Pogona > Pogona vitticeps. Next base: position 189,017,218 of record NC_135784.1, on the reverse strand, counting down.
TCCATGAATGCTCTAACCTGTTGGGTTAGAGCATATTGTGGTGTTGAGCTTCATAATTTGGCAGTGGGATGTTATTTCTGCCATGAATTTCCTGCCACTTAGTTTCATTGGATGGTGCTAGAATTACAAGAGAAGAACACTTTTCCACACCAGTTTTTTACTCTATAAAATTGTGTATAGCAAAATCATATTTTCCCTTCCATCTAAGCTTGAAACCCCAGTGTTATAACCTTTCCTTATAAAGTTACACCAGCATCTTCATCATTGCTCACTCTTTCAAGACACTTTCTGGCTCAGCAATTTTCTTTTTGAAATGACTAGAACTGTACATGTTGTACAAAACATTTTGTATAAAACATGGTTACATTGTAAACTTGTATAAAACCAATTGATATTAGTAGTTTTATATTTGTAACTTTCCTAATCATTCCCAATATAGTTTGACCTTTCTGCAGTTGCTACACACCAGTGTTTTCATCAAACTGCGACACTTCCACAATTTCCCTTTTGATCAGTCACTGACACCTCAGACCTCATCAGAATGTATGTGCAGTTGTGACTTTGTCATCCTAATATGTGTGACATATTATGCAATGAAGTCAAATATATATAATGCATTTAATGGCTTCCTATAGGCACTTTTGTGCTTGCATTTTTAAAGCTGGTACACATTATAACTTAATATACATGCATACCTATGATCAGGGCTTGAAAAATGTATTTGTCCACTTATCTGTGACGAGTGAAAAATGCTGCCCAACGAGTTACAGTGGGGTCTCTACTTAAGAACGTCCCTACTTAAGAACAATCCAACTTAAGAACAGCTCCATTTGCTAAATTTTGCTTCTACTTGAGAACAGAAATCCAAGATAAGAACAGGAAAAAAAACCTTTCCTGCTCTTTTTTTAACCTTAGGTCATCTTAGGTTAAAAAAAATTCTCCCCCTAGTGGTAGAGTACGTATTAACCAGCTTTGCATTAGTTCCTATGGGAACGAATGCTTCAATGTACGAACGCACCTCTACATAACAAAAAAACAGCCAGAACGGATTAATTGGTTTTCACTCCATTCCTATGGGAAATTTTGCTTCAACTCAAGAATGTTTCAACTTAAGAACACCATTCCAAAACGGATTAAGTTCTTAAGTAGAGGTTCCACTGTAGTTTCTATGGACGGAAAAGAGCAGATATGGATTAAATGGTTTTCAATGTATTCCTATGGGAAATGCAGATTCAACATAAGAACTTTTCAACTTGAGAACCACCTTCCAATACGGATTAAGTTCTTAAGTAGAGACCACACTGTACAGCTCCCTCCCTGCCTGCCTCCTTCCTCTCCTCCTGTCTCTCTCTAATCCTGCAGTCCTCTCCTTCCCACTCCCATTGCAAAAGGAAAACTGCCCTCTTGTGAGAAGAGAGTTCGAGCATTACATAGAGATATAACTCTGCAGAAGAATGTAGAATGGTCCCATGCTGGAGAATATGGAGATTCCCTGCTCCCAATTTCAACCAAACGGGGACATACCCTGGGGTGGGAGGGAACCGTGGCTCCTTAAGAGGCGGGACGCTTTTGCTTTCAGTTTTCTTTTTGCTGGAGACATTCAAAAGAAAGGCATTCAAAATATAAGCTTCATGACCACACGGGCACGCAGGTAATAAAGCAACCCAAGTCTGAGGGTATAAATCAGTGATTCCCAATTCCAATAAATTGCAAGGCTATAGTCTGGTCATGCTGACTGGTGAAATTTTTGACTGACTGGTGAGACATTCTAAAATTGTTCAAACCCAGTCTATGATTGTTTTAGTTCTTCCCTATCAACAAACTAGTATTTGCTCACATACATGATTTTATGATATCTGATTCATCCCCATTAAACGGACACTTCACATTCAAACAGAATAATTAGTCTCATTGTTGTTCTTGGCAACTTTCTGGGACAAGTTTTTATCATGCCCTGATTCAGTGCGTCTGATTGATAGGAACATTCCTCAGTCACTTCTGAACTTGGGCCTTTCTTTCAAACAACAGAGCATGTGTGGTCAGTGTGGACTGATGCTTCCTTCCACAACTTGTAGCTTCATCCAAAATACCACTCTGATTTTGGATGACCACACATGTGCCTTCTTCAACATTGACAGTAACTGTTTTCTCTCAAGAAGGTGGCTGGGTACTGAAATAGACATCCTTCCCTTCATGGCAAAGAGTGTCTGTCTTCAGAGGCAGCCTGACTAAATGACATTACCTGCAGTATGTCTGCTACGAAATCCTATGCTTGTCTATTGATGCATATTTGACAGTTATTAACAGTAAACACTCAGGTACGTTGATGTTATCTTCAGTTGAGATTCATTTGACAGAAGTTTCTACTTTTTGCTTGTATCATTTATTTCCTCATGATTCAGTTAAACAGTTCTTTAAAAAAATATGACATTTGCATTCTGAAGTTCAGGTGGGGGCTGCTACCTTCTTGAACCCATGATCACTTACAATTTAGATCCTTTGTGATTTAAAATGATATTTCAAGTTACAGTTAGTGCTTTATAGACCAGAGACCTCTGTGTAGCGGCATGACCTACTTTCCCTCTTTTTCATCATGACAGTGTGGTAGTCTAAGTTGTTCATCCTAAAGATAGTATCTAGTTTTTCCCATTTCTTCCCTACACGATAATCAAGATTGAGTCCTATGTAGCTTAAATTTTTGGTGAACATACAGAGTCACCTGGTGTCTCTTTAGCATGTCTTCCATTAACTTTTTTCTTTTGTAACCAGCCAGCAGCTGGCTGCATTTACTTGTCAATGGCAGTCACATCAAAGCAGAAAGAATGCATGGTGAAGGTTGACTTAGAACACTTGGTGTCAGACATGTAGAGCTTCTCCCTCCTTGATGTGACTGTTCTGCCCTTAAGAATCAATGCAGAGCTTCTCCTGGTGCTTTGAGGATTTTTCAGATGGGCTGGAGAGAGTGCCTTTAGTTTAAAAAATAAATCGCCTCTTCTTGTAGGCAAAGAAGGTGAACAGAGAAGGTCATTCAGGCTAAAACAGGGTGTGTGGAAGAAGTACAAGGAGAATAAAAGAGAAACAGTCATGAAGTATCACAGGCAACAATTAGAGATCAGTTATAGCAGTTGTTCCCAGCTGTTTGGAAGAATACAAGGTGACAGCCTTTATTCTAAGTAGTAGAGGACTGATATGCAAACTCTACCTTCTCTCTCACAGGTATAATGTTGAGTTAGAGACCAAGTATCAGTTCCCTGGGAGAAAGGATGGTCCTCCCTTGTAAGGACAGGTTCCATTTATGGGAATTTACAAATGACCCATTGAAGGTGTTCTGGAGGTTATTTTTGGTGGAAATAATAATAATATGTAGTCAAGTTTATTCTGACTTACAGCGAGACTTTATAGGTTTTTATAGGTATAAAATATTCAGAAGTGACTTACTAGCCCCCACTTCTTGTGATCTCTGGGATTTTGCAGCTTGCTCAAGATGGCACAGCTGTCTCTTCTCCAAGGAGGCAGAGTGAGGAGTCAAACTTCCAATTCTTGGCCAGGTGCTCTAACTCACTAAGCTATCTAGTCAGCATATGAAGATATAAAATAAACAGTTTGTTTTTAATAAAGCAAAGTTTTTGCACTTGCTGATATAAAATGAATGTTTATTACAGTGGTGCCTCGAACTTATGAACTTAATCCGTTCCAGAAGATGGTCGTAACTCGAAATGGTCATAAATCAAAGTACCATTTCCCATAGGAAGGCATTGAAATGCGATTAATTCATTCTGGCTGAACGAAAAAAAAAACAACCCAAAAGCAAAACGAACCCTGCAAGATCCATCGAAAATGCAAAAAAGAAAGAAAACAAAAAAGCAAACAAACCCTGCAAGACCCATCGGAAATGGGGGGGGACCCTAAAAGCAAACAAACCCTGCAAGACCTATCGGAAATGCAGGGTTTGTTTGCTTTCTGGTTTTCTTTTTTTGCAAGACTCATTGGAAATGGGGGGAAAAAAACCCCAAAGCAGACAAACCCTGCAAGACCCATCGGAAATGGAGAAGAACACCAAAAAGCAAATAAGCCCTGCAAGACCCATTGGAAATGGGAAAGAAAGTCCCCCAAAGCAAACAAACCCTACAAGACCCTTTTGGGGGGGGGGGAAACACCAACACCCAAGCCCAAAAAGCAAACAAATGCTGCAAGACCCATTGGAAATGGAAAAAAAAAACCCCAAACCGAAAAAGCAAACAAACCCTGCAAGACCCATTGGGAATGGGGAAAAATAAACAAAAAAGCAAACAAATCCTGCAAAACCCATCTGGGATGGGAAAAAACCCCAAAAAGAGCTACAAAGAAGCAGCCTCTTCGCCACCTATGGTTAGCAGTTTGAATTCCTCACCTTTTTCCCTGCCTTTTTTCCAATTGTAACTCGAAGCTCCGGTTGCAAGTCGAAGCAAAATTTTGTGGCAGGAGCTGGTTGTAACTCAAATTTGTCGTAAGTCGGGACGTTCATAAGTCGAGGCACCACTGTACAAATCACACCAACAGCTAAATCCACTGGGGAAGGTCATCAGGAAATTTGGAGTACAGTGGTGCCTCGCTAGACAGTTAGCCCGCATGACAGTTTTTTTGCTATAGCAATTCGCAAAACTGATTCCTATGGGGAAATTTTGCTGGACAATGTTTGGTCCCTGCTTTGCAAACCGATTTTCGCTAGACGACGATTTTGACAGCTTCCGCTGCGCTTGCAAAACAGGTGTTTTCGGGACCTAAGCTTCGCAAGACAGCTATTTAAACAGCTGATCGGCCGTTCGCAAAGTGGCTTTCCTATGGCTGATCTTCGCTAGACAACGACAATTCTTCCCCAGTGGAACGCATTAAACAGGCTTCAATGCATTCCAATGGGGAAATGCTTTTCGCTATTTATTTATTTATTTTAGACAATGATTTCGCTAAACAGCAATTTCAGTGGAATGGATTATCATTGTCTAGCGAGGCACCACTGTATAGTCTTATTAGTACATTGTTGACATGTGTGTTGGATTCTGTCTGGATGGTTGAATGATATTTGACTTTGATTTTGGAATGAACCAGGGCTAACAGGCTGAAACTGAACTTGGACAAGACAGAGATTTTGGTCCTGGGAGTCCCCTCCAAAAGGCTTTTTTTCTTTGGGGGGGGGGGCAGAATCATTCTTAGACTGAACAATGTTGCCATCCCATTTAGAGGTCAAGTCTGTAATCTGGGCATGCTTCTAGATCCTGCTTTTTTTTGGAATTTCCAGATTGCAGCCTTTAACCAGCTGATACTTATTGCCCAGCTCCACCCCTACCTAGATGAGGCTGCCCTCAGGACACTGGTGCATGCACTGGTTATCTCTTGCATCAGTTGCTGCAATGGTTTCTACATGGGGCTTCCCTTGAGGCTAAAAAATGTGGTAGCCAGTCAAGAATGTGGTAGCCAGACTACTGGCCAGTGTGGGCAAATTTGATTACATCACTCCAGTTCTGGCTCACCTCCACTGGTTACCTGTTGTGTCCCAGGTTAGGTTCAAGGTTTTGATGCTTTCTTATAAAGCCATCCACAGTTTGGGACCACAGTACTTGTTGGTGTGTATTTTCTCAAGGCTCCACGAGATCCTCCCAGGCAATGCTCCTCCAGCTGGCCTCTGTGAAGAAGGCCAGGAAGTCATGTAGGAGAGGCCAGGCCTTTGCTATGCCACTAAACTCTCTGGAACCAGCTGCCGGTGGAGTTGTGCCTGGCTCCCTTCCTCCCGACATTTAGAAGGCATCTCAAAATGTTTCTTTCTAGAGAGGCCTTCCATAGTGACCCTGCTTGATCTCATGCCTCATGTTCCATTTAATACTGGGATGGTATGCTCAGAATAATGCATTGCACTAATGGGGCAATATTAAAATAAAATAAAAATTAAATAAAAAATTAATTAAATAAATAAATTTAGTCGTTAATTCCAAGTAGAATACTCCATTGAATGAAGGGGATTTGCTGCTTTAACACTTAGATAATTCCCTTTTATTCATGAGATCTAGTTTAACTGGATTTTGTCCAGTAACTGTAGATGGGACGCAAAAGAAATTTTGAAATGTATGTTGATTTCTTAGTTTCTTACACATAATGATTTCAATTGATCAGGTATGTTACCAAGTTCATGGTTTTGGGATTAGTGTACCCTTTAGTCAGGGCTGTTTGTGCTTCAGGGGCGTGGTATGGAAAGTACTGCTGAAATACCTCCTAATTTCCTAGTCGCATTTTATAATTTAGAAAACTATATGTAGCTAGATTGAACTGCAGGGAAAGTTTTAAGTCTGCATCTAACACTGGAAAGAAAGATGAAGAAAAAAAAATCCCTTTTTGTTTTGTAATCTATATATGCAGTCATGTGAAAAAGAAAGTGTATTCTTGAAGGCTTTCACGGGTGGGATCCGATGGTTGTTGGTTTTCTGGGCTGTTTGGCCGTGTTCTTAAGGTTTTATGCATCAAGACATAATATAAATCATCTGATCCTTAGGAGGTCTGAAAATTAGGTAAATACCACCTCAGATAAACAACAATACATGATATATTACACTGTGTCATGATGTATTTCACAAAAAATAAAGGCAAAATGGAGAAGCCATGTGTGAAAAACGAAGTACAGTGGTGCCTCGCATAGCGATTGCTCCGTTTAATGGAGAAATCGCTTAGCGATGCTGTTTTTGCGATCGCAAAAGCAATCTCTTAGCGATGGCCCCTATGGGGAAAATTCACTTTGCGATGATCGCGGGGAAGCGATCATCCCAAACGCCCCATTTTCGCCAGCTGATCGGTGGGGCCTTTGCGATGATCGCGAGGAAGCGATCATCGCAAAGGCCCCACTGATCAGCTGTGCTTCGTCTCTCTCTCTCTCCACACCTCACAGCTCTGCGAGGGGTGGAGGGAGAGAGAGAGAGAGAGAGAGAGAGAGAGAGAGAGAGAGAGGAAGCACAGCTGATCGGCGAGGCCTTTGCGATGATCACGGGGAAGCCCCGCCGATCAGCTGGCGAAAATGGGGCGTTTGCGATGATCACGCGGAAGCAGTCATCACAAAGGCCCCATTTTCGGCCAGGTGATCGGCGGTTCCAAGATGGCCACCTGCTGTGTTGCCTCGCTTTAGAGGCACCGAAAATGGCCACCACAATGGAGGATTTTTGCTTAAGGTTAGTTTAGGAGCCCATAGGAACGCATTGAAGGGGTTTCAATGCGTTTCTATGGGCTTTTTTAAATCGCTCAGCGACGAAATCGCTTAGCAGCGATTTTTGCTGCACGGATTAACGTCGCTAAGCGAGGCACCACTGTACAGCCTTACTGCTTTCATAGGAATTAACAGGCTAAATAGCAAACAGGTGCTGCTAATCAAATGCCCTTGAGTAATTTGATCATCAGCAAATAGGCCCACCTCTATGAAAGCAGTGGTTTTAATAGTTTTCTGATCTGGAACATTGCCAAGGTGGAAAAACATCCGCAGTGATCATGGAGAAGCAATTGTTGTTGTCCATCAATTTGGGAAGGGTTGTAAGGCCATTTCCAAACAATGTAAAGTCCATCATTCTACAGTGAGAAAGATTATTTACAAGTGAATTTACAAGCAAATTCACCCAAGGTCAGACTGTACAATGCTTGGAGAAATTACATCTTTTAATATTTTTTTACTTTATGAACAAAAGTAATTTTAGTATTTGCTTCCTTCAATGGTATGTGGAAAAAGTTGGAATCCCCCCCCCCCCCCAGTTTCCTACAAAGTTTTTATTAGAAGTCAGAAGGGCATGCCCATCTTGATATATTTTAAACACCTGAATAAAGTCAGACAAAAAGGAACTTCATAGACTTGTTTGACTTTCTCAGTTTTACCTATAACATGTGATAGAATATGTGGTCTTTGCTGATAGTTGGTCTGGACCTTACTGACAGTCTATGCTGAACTCTGAAGAGTATAACCAGGAACGTGGGGAAGCTAGTCTAGTTTATTCAGCAGAAATAGTATGGAGACTTTAGTTATGGATGTTTTTGTTTCATAACTGTTTTATAACATTTTCCCATGGGCAAAATCATTTTTGGTTTTTTTGTTTAGTCTTCTGTTATAGCCCTGTTTTCTCCCAGTCGGAGTTTATATTCAGTTTTGGTTGCTGCGAGTGAAGGGTGCAGTTGTTACATGCTGCCAAGTCATTTCTGACTTACAATGACTCTTTCAAGGATTTCTTAGGTGCAGAGTATTCAGAAATGGTTTACTATTCCTTTCTGGGGGCATTTGCCTAAGGCCAATACGTTGGCGTTTCTTCTATAAGACAGAGCAATGAATCATACTCTTGACTGTGCATGGGATTTTGTAATCTGAGGATTTATAGTCAAATAATTTTCCAGAACCTCACCAGCAGAATTATGAAGAAGAAAGTCCTCAGGGTGGATTTGATTTAAATCAAATTAGCTTGAATCACAAATTAAATAATGATTTACATTTTTTAAAATCAGATTTTTCATGATTTAAATTAAAAAATCAATTTGATTATCCACTGTGAGAGCAGCCTTCTCTACCTCCATGCTGTTCTTGTGTTGCTGCTTCTTCAGATGGTAAGGCAGGTCCCCACTGCACAGCAGGAGTCCCAAGGATTTCTGCAAACCGTGGAAGGTTACATCCTGATGCCCGTTACATTATGTAGAATCAGTCTCCAAAGAAACTACCTTTTCTGTGGACTTGTGTGAGTTGCAAAGAGGCTGCTATCACTCCTCCTTGTTTGGGGTATTTTACTCCAGTAGTTATGTATGGGATGTTCTGGGCAAATTAGTCCTCAAGTTCCAGTTGTCCAGTCCCTACTCTTGACTCCTAGTTCCATAGCCAGGCGCTCCATTTCACTTTCCAGGAAAAGACAATATTGCAACCTAACATGAGACGATATAGATTTGCAAGATCTGAGGAGAAATATTAATGATATGACATTTTGAAGGTCATTAACTCATACAGTCACTTGCCATCAGAAGTGATTTGATAGCATGTAACATATTTGGAAGGTTTGATTAAAATTATCAAACAATTGTATAATGAAAATGGTTGAGACTATGTCAGGATATAGGCACAAAACGTGTGCTAACATTAAGTATGACCATGTCTAGCCCCAAAGAAAAAAACAGTAATTTCACAGCTTAAATAAGCAAGCTACTGAATATTTGTTCTCTAATCTTTTAAATACATCTTTTGCAACCATATGCAGAATCGCATTGCAAGCACAAGTTCCTGTTTGGCCAGGAAGAAATTGAACATTCAATTGGGTCTTGATTGGCAGGTTCAGCTATTCAGATTGCCCTTGACTTGGAGCTAATTTCCCCTTTGAAAACTTTTGTCAGAATTCTAGTCTCAGAAATGTTTACAGAAAACACTCAGTGTTGGATAAGCTCAAATGCTGTTCTTTTGTAATGCAGAAATACTCTGAATATGCTTTCTAAATTTGTATGCTAATTCCCTGGAGATATATGGCAAAGCGTCCACTTTTCTGGAAAAAGTACTACATTCTTTAAAGCAAATCTCTTTTTTAGACTCTTCAAAGAAAATCTGTTATTTGACTCTCTTTCCATGAGCTTTAATAGCCTTAAGCTATCCAAATATCTCCCTTCCAGGTCATGAAGCTGCAGTAAGGCTTCTACTTTGTAAAGTCCTTGCTGATAAGCCAGTTCCAAGCATGTGATAAATAATCACTGTTTCTCCTTTTTGAACTGGTTTTGGGGTCACAGACTGTAGACCTTGGGACCTAGTACAGTGGTGCCTTGCACAACGGGTGCCTCACACAACGATGAATTCACACAACGATGCCTTTTTCTGTTAAATTTGCCGCCTCACACAACGATGTTTCCTATGGGGAATTTTCACACAATGATGCCTCTTTCTCGCTCCTGTAAAAGTGTCTTACAATGTTTGGAACCTGTTTTAAACCTGCAATGGTTAGCCCATTTAAAACAGGCTTCAAACAGTTTTAAGACACTTTTACAGGAGCGAAAAGGGGCATCGGAAAGAGCTCTTTGATCTCAGTTTCCCTTTTAAAGCTCTTTCCAATGTCTCTTTTCACTCATTTAAAAGTGCCTTAAACTGTTTGAAGCCTGTTTTAAATGCTTGCAATGGTTAGCCCACCTCCTGAACCCTATGCAAACTTATTTTGGTGTTGTTCTTACACTTCGTTAATTTGTGGTGATTTTTTGTTTTTCCCCTCATTGAAATGCATGGAGTTCAATGAGGGAAAAAACAAAAAATCACCACAAATTAACGAAGTGTCAGAACAACACCAAAATAAGTTTGCATAGGTTTCAGGAGGTGGGCTAACCATTGCAAGCATTTAAAACAGGTTCCAAACATTGTAAGACACTTTTACAGGAGCGAAAAAGGACTTCGCAAAGCCATTGAAATGCATAGAGTCGGCTTCAATGCATTTCAATTGGGGAACCGGGTTTCACTCAACGATGTTTCCTATGGGGATTTTCGCTCAAGGACGGCAGTCCGTTCCAATTGGAACGGATTAACCGGTTTTCAATGCATTCCTATGAGAAATGGTGTTTCACAGAACGATGTTTCACACAACGTTGATTTTTTTGGAACCAATTAACATCGTTGTGCGAGGCACCACTGTATAGATCCCAAAGTCACTGTGACAACTAGAGACATCCGCCTGCACAGGTGGCTGGCCCAATTAACTTCTACCCCCGGAACCCACCAGACTACTTACCGCGCAGTCGGTGGTGTAATCTTCGGCTCTCCAACTGCAGCAGTAGCCTGGCTGGCTCAGTCCCACTTCCTTGCTTGCCCAGCCATTTCAGCAAAGGTGTGGGAGGACAAGTCTCCCTGCTCAGCTCCAGAGTGGCTGGGTGAGCAGGGAGGCAGGTCTGTGGCCACGGGGCTACTGCCACAATTGGGGCACTGAAGATTATGCTGGCCATGTGCTCTGGGCAGTAAGTGGTCCACTGGGCTCTGGGGGTGGGTTTTAATTGGTCTGGCCACCTGTGCTAGTGGGCTTTGTGTTCATACACGAATAGGAAGCCCCAATCTCTAGTGACAAGACTTTCCACTCAGTAGAAATTTGGCAATATCAGGACCTTTGTCTTTAGGTGTATCTGCCCCCTACATATATCAGGAACTTCAGTGCCAAAAATATCTCCCCTGGGGATCATTTTGCAGGTGCTTGGGTTACCAGGTGGTAGGGATTTATTTCAGGTAACTACTTGAAGGAGATAAAGGCTCGGTTGAACCAAAGAAATGAATTTGTAGATATCATTGTTTATCTTCTACTGTCTCATGAATGGATGACTTGCTGGAATTATTATCTACCTTTTAGTAAGAATCTAGATGTTTAAAATCCTATTCCCCATAATATTATTTTCTGTATGGGCAACGTATCAAATTATATCTTGCCTATTTTCTTTGATGTAGATTCACCCATGCTAACCATTGCCTTTTGTTTTTTATGTTCCAGGAGACAAAGATGGCAGCAAAGTGACCACAGTGGTAGCTACCCCTGGACAGGGTCCAGACAGGCCTCAAGAAGTTAGTTATACGGACACCAAAGTGATTGGAAATGGATCTTTTGGTGTTGTGTATCAAGCCAAACTTTGTGATTCTGGAGAACTGGTTGCTATTAAAAAAGTTCTGCAAGACAAGAGATTTAAGGTGAGAAAAAAAGAGAACATATTCGATCTGAACTTCTATGTCACTGCTTGTTGATTCCGTTTTTCTAGTCTGTGTGTTGTATACAGTACAGTGGTGCCCCGTATAGCGAGGTTAATCCGTTCCGGATTAACCCTCGCTATACAGAATCATCGCTAAACGGGTAGGGGAAATGTATTGGAACGCATTAAACTTTGTTTAATGCGTTCCAATACCTTTGTTACTTACCCGTTCAGCGAGGATTCCAGGTGCCGGCAGCCATTTTCGCGCCTTCGCTAAGCGAGGGCAGGGCGCGAAAACGGCTGCCGGCAGCCATTTCCGGGCTTCCGGCGGCCATTTTGGAACCGCCGATCAGCTGTTCGGCGGCTCCAAAATGGCCGCCACAATACCCAATCTTCGCAATGCGGGTTTTCCCCATTGCGAAGATCGGGTATGTTTCCGTATAGCGATCCCGAAAAAGGGATCGCTATACGGAAACATCGCTATACGGTGCACTCGTTAAGCGAGGCACCACTGTATTTTGTTATTTCACAGATACAATTTTAATTTTGTGCCAGTTAGTAGGAAGATGAAATTCTGACTTAAAAAAACAAGTGTAAAATGTTTCGCTTTAATTGTGTAGCTTACCTGTTATGATTATATGATCAGGCTAGCAGTCGTGTAATGAGAGATTTCTTTGTTATCTACTCTGTAGGTAGGGAAGAACCCTGTAAGGAATATGCTCTTTATTTTTGGTAGCCTGTCAATTTTGCTTTCTTTTTACAAAACAGGCTTAAATTGCAGTATACTTTGTGAGTTGCTATTAAAGATGGGGGTATTCACATTTGTATACAAATACGAATATCCCCGCACAGCTGGATTTCACTAGGGGCTGGCCCCTGTGACCAGCCTGTCCACTCATGTGTCCAGTGGCGGTGGCGGCAGCCTCGCTCATCCTTCCAGTCGTTCCCGGAGTTCCACTCTCTTCCTGCTCGGCTAGTGACTCAGCAGCCATGCAGGGAGAGTCATCCTCCCTCCCACTGCCTGGAGTAGCCAGGCGAGCAGGAAGAGAGTGGAGCTCCAGGAGCGATTGGAAGGATGAATGAGGCTGCTGCTGCGGCGGCAAACACATGAAGTGAGTGGATGGGCTAGCCGTAGGGGCTGGCCCCTCATTAAGTCCAGCTGTGTGGGGATATTCCTATACGAATACTCCCATCTCTAGTCGTTACTACAGTTTCCTTAGAGGTGCAGTTTTCTGATTGAAAGAAATAGGTCTGCTGAATGCTGTGAATGTTGTTGGCTTCTTCTTCATTTATTTATATGATGGCTTCAATTTTTCTCTGAAGTTGTTGGTAAAGATAGTGTTTATTTTCAGAATTTTTATGCCGGAGTGTTCTTATACTGCAAAAAGTAAGGAAATGTCCAGGAAAAAAAAGTATAGTAATAGTGTGCCCATGTTTTGAGTCAGGATGGATGGTTTCATCTGTGGTCTCCATTTTTGTGCTTGTTAGATTAAACCTTCAACCATAGCTCTTTGCTGCAAACCAAAGAGTCATAGGGTGAAATTCTGTTGCTTAGTATAAGCCAAATTGTAATTTTTGATTTGTTCCTCCCCGGATAATGGTCCGTACTGCTGTAGTTTTCAGTGGTGCATGTGCATGCTGGCTTGGTGCATGCACATGTAGATCTTAAGAATCATGCAGGGACACTTTGTTTACTGGAAAAGAGCAGACTGAAAGTTACGATTTGGCTTACACTAAGCATCAGGACTTTGGCCATAAACTCAGAATTTTGGAGCTGGAAGGGACTCCAATTGTCAAAAAGTTCAACCCCCTGCTGAGGCAGGCAATCCATGGCTAAAGTGTCCCTGACAGATGGCCACCTAACCTCTGTCTAATAACCTCCAATAAAGTATCATCTGAGGAACTCTGTGGCACTGTTGAGCAGCTCTTACAGTAAAGGCCAAATTTCCTTTCTCTTTGGTCCTACTCTCAGGAGCTACAGGAAAAAATGTAGTTCTGTTTTCCACATGACAGCCCTTTTGATATTTGAGAATAGTTATTGTATTGTTTCTCAGGTTTTCTCTTCTCTGGGTTAAACCTACCTAAGTCACTCAGTTGGGGTAGGTTTCCAGATATTTTACCATCGTACTCTGGACATGGTTCAAGTTGTTGCTATCCCTCATAAACTGTGGTGCCAATAAATGGACACATTATTCCAGGTGAAGCCTAACTAAAGCTGAATGCAGTTATACTGTACTATTATTTCCTTTGAGCTGGATAGTGTACCTTTGTTGATGCAGGCTAGTGTTGCATTTGCCTTCCTTGCTGCTACATTACAGTGGGATCTTGACTTAAGAACGGCTTGAGTTAAGAACATTTTGACTTAAGAACCACTCTCATAGGAAAATATTGACTTGACTTACTTAGATTTGAGTTAAGAACTAAAAAAAACCACGTGGGAGGCAGGGAAAGTGCAAAATTTGAACTTTCAGTTAACTGTTGGCCAGTGAAAAGGGTGCCTGTCTGCTTCCTCACTCCTCCCAGCGTTTAGAGAGTGGATTGGGAGACAGTCTTCGGACTGCCTGGTACTGTACTGCCTGGACTGTATTTTCCCTGCCTTCCCTGAACTTTTCTTGACCTAAGAAACAAAATATCCCCCTCTAGCGGTCGAAGGCGGAATAGCAGCTTCCCATTAGTTTCTATGGACGGAAAAGAGCAGATACGGATCAAATGGGTTTCAATGCATTCCTATGGGAAATGCAGATTTGACCTGAGAACTTTTTGACTTGAGAACCGCCTTCCAATACGGATTAAGTTCTCAAGTCAAGACCTCACTGTACACTGTTGTCTCATGCTTAGCTTGTGGTCATTTAAGACCGCTGGATCCTTTTCATATGTAGTACTGCCAAATACACTGTTACCCATCATATATTTGCTCATCTGACCAGATGCAGAACTTTAAATTTTTTTCTTTTAAAATTCAGTTTGCTTTGGCTCAGCTCTCCAATCTGAAAGGGTTATCTTGAATCCTGATTCTTTCTTCTGAAATATTAGCTACTCTTCCCAGTTTGGTGTCATTTGCAAACTTTGTGAGCCTCCTCTTCACAACTCCAGTCAAATCACTTAGAAAGATAGTGAAGAATATTGGGCTAAAGATAGAACCATGTCGAATCCCACTTGCCACTTATACAGTGGTGCCTCGCAAGACGGGTGCTCCATTTAACAACGAATCCGCATTACGGCGAGGTTTTTGCGATCGCAAAAGCAATCACAAAACGACATTTTGAATGGGGGAATTTCGCTGTGCGATGATCGGTTCCCTGTTTCGGGAACAGATTTTCGCTTCCTGATGATCAAAACAGCTGATTGTCGGGGTTTCATAATGGCCGCCGGGTGCTCAAAATGGCTCCCCGCTGTGTTTAGGAGCCATTTTCCGCTGCACAGGCACCTGAAAATGGCCGCCCCTAAGGAGGATCTTCGCTGGACGGTGAGTTCTTAGCCGATTGGAACGCATTAACTAGGTTTTAATGCGTTTCAATGGCTTTTTTATTTTCGCTTTACGATGTTTTCATCGTAACGTTTTCATTCTACAGCAATTTCGCTGGAACAACGTTGTAATGCGAGGCACCATTGTACCCAGAATTTCAAGGAACCTTTGGTGAGCATTTTCTCTGTGGCTCGACAACAAGTTTCAATTCCATATGACTGTTACCAAAATTCCACAAGGTTGAGCACTTTGACTCCTATGCCAGCTGTTCAAGTAGAAATATCAAAAATGCCCACAAAATACACAGCCCCCCTGTTAGATGATTGAGACAAGGTCTGGTTTTAAGTACCAATGAACTCTCTTAATCCAAAATTACCAAGACAGATGTAAAATGTTATATTTTATTAAAGGTGGACAAAAAAGTAAAAAAGAACACAGCTTGCAAATGGTTTCAAAAGTTACAGAAATAATCAAAATGCTTGGAGCAAAAGAGCATTCAAAAAGATTTGAGGCAAGAACAATTCCAGAACAGTTCTACAAGAAAATAGGAAAGGTAGTGGGCCTAAGCTATTACTTACATTCTGGTAGAACTTCAACATAGTTCTCAAACATATGCAGAGTGCAAGTCAGGCACCTGGGCAACGGATGAGCATAGCATCCTGCTAAGATATAATTAAGCTAAAGTAAATAACATCTCCCTGTTTTCTATATCCAACATTCCAGTTTCTATATCCTTCAAGGAGATCCACCAATCAGACATCAAGTTGCCCTGAACCTTCTCAAAGAAAGATAAACTTCTGTCACTCCCTTTGCTTCAGCTGAAATCATTCTTGTTAATTAGCTCTGTACCAAGGAGTGTGCTCTGGCCTTGGAGCTTTGGTTCTTACAGAGATAAGGCACAAATTCTGCAGCCTTCCGATTAACAGTGGGCATTTTCTTCCCCTTCTCCTAGACAGGCACAAACTACAAAGCCTGTGTTTCAAAAGGGCTATCAACGCGAAGATCCAATGTTTTCTAGTTCCTACTTGCGCTAGATTGGGCATTGTTTCCTTTTGGGAGAAGACACTGTCATGAGACAGCCCCAGGGGGTGCAGGTGACAAATGGTTCTGGTATTACCAAGGATTAATTTGTAAGGTTTCCCGCAGAAAGCAGGGCTAACCAAGTTGTCAGATTTTCACCAAAGACAGAGGCAAAGTATGGTAGATGTTCAGCAGTTTTGCCTTCTCTCTATCACCCATTAGTATTCCTCAGTCTTCTTTCATACTGTGAACGTAGCATTTCTTTGTTTCTCCTCCTGTTCCTGGCATAGCTGCAAAATGCCTTTTTCTTGTTTTTAACCTATTTTGTAAGTCTGTACTGTAAACTTAAGAAGCCTTAGCCTTCCCAGATATATTTGTAAATATTGGCTACCTGTTTGTTTTCTTCCTTGATGATTTGCCACCTCTTATTCCCTATACATGAGACATTTAAATCCTCTGAAAAACTCTGTATGTTATGTGATTTCTAGATGTTTCCCACTTAATTTTTTTACAGGAACTGTTATTGTGTCTTTAGTACTTCGCCTATTTCCATCTATCATTAACTCTTTTTTCCTTTTACTTATTCCTGACCATGAGATATGACCCAATATTTCCTTAATCTTATTGAAATCAGCTTTTCTAAGGTCCAGGGTGTTCAAGCGTAGAGGAATGCCTTGTTTACTTATTACATGCACAAGCTCCTTGTCATCATGAGCCCCAGCGGCTCTGAGTGCAACTATAAACTGGGAGCTGCTAGCTTCTCTCCCAGCCAAGTCAGTGACTCACTTCCTCTAAGCACTCAGCTTGGCTTAGCTGTAGTCACTCTTCTAGCACCATGTACTTGGAGCAAAATACATGGCTGTAGTCATGCAAAGAGCCCCAGACACTGAAACTACCCTTGAAGCAGCTTGAGGCCAGTAGACAGAGCCTCACTCTCATCTTTTCTACTAGTCCCACACAAAATGCCCTTATTTGCTTACCCTGTTCACAGGTTGCTGGTCCTAGGGACTATGACTGTGAGATTGTTCCTGCAGGCCCACTTCTTTAGGTTTATGGGTTCTAGAAGGCTTTAACATATTTTTCCGGAGAGTATGGTTGACAAGGCCATGAAAGCCTAGTCATTTTATAGAAGAAGGAGATGCCGTCTCCTCATTGTCCCCCCCCCCCAATGTAGTACAGAGTCTGTTCAGCTCCTTAGGATACTTGTAAATTAAGGAGAGTGGAACAAGATGGGAGACGGCTGGATTGCAAGTGAAGAAGAAATAATTTCAGTCTCACGAAGCATGGGTTAAAGAGTCATCAATCCTCTATGGGGATAATGGAACTGGTTTCCTCTGTATCTTCTCAGTTCTGTCCAGAGGAGGCTTTCTGGGTGTTCTACGTTTTTTGGGGGCTCTGACTCAGTGGGAGACTTAATACAATCCTTGCTGGTGTGCTGCAGCATGTTTGCAAAGAATCTTGAGGACAAAATGTTCAGATCATTCATAACAGATTCAGCTATCTAGACTGTAGAAACTGCTATGCAGAGTCTTATATTTGGTGTTTTTTTACAGTTCTTATGATGTTTATTCAAGCCATTTAATCTATTTTAGCATTTTAATCTATCTCTGCTTTTAATTAACTATTTTATTTTACTCTTACTATTTTAATGTGGTTCCTACATTTTGTGTGTTTATTGTTTGTTATGCTACAAAATGTTGGCCATAGGACAACTAATTCATCTTACATGTGGACAGCACTAAATGGTCAATATAGAAAGCAAATAGATTATGTATTGGAAGCAAGAGATAGAGAAATTGTATTTTCTCAGTTAAAATGAGATCAGGAGCAGATTGTGATACTAATAATGAACTGTCTAATATTAAAGCTGAAAAAGAACACTAAGACAAGTATAGTGCCAAAATATAATCTAAACAACTTTGCTGATTAATTCAAAGTCCACATAAAGGATAGATTTGCATTAATCAGCTCTATTGACTGTGAACCAGAAGAACTGTGGAGTGAAACTAGAGCTATTATCAGGGGAGGAAGGAAAAAACCAGAAAAGCATAACCTAGATGGATGATGGAAGAAACACTTAAAATTGCAAAATACAAACATGAAGCAAAAGCAAAAGGTGACAGAAGTAGGGCCAGAACCTTGAATGCAATTTTTCAGCAACTTCATGTAGAGCCAAAGAGACCTACTACAACAACCAGTTTAAAGAAATAGAAGAGGACAACCAAAAAGGGGAAACCAAGAGATCTCTTCCAGGAAATCTAAGAAATCAAAGGCAAAGTCAAGCCTAGATTAGAAATGCTGAATGACCTACAGGGGAGCATATTATATGACCAGAAGAAAATAAAGAGAAGATGGAAACAGAATACCGAAGACCTATACAGAAGAGATAAAAGATAACAGACTTCTTTGAAGAGGTATCCTGTGATCAAGAATGTACAATTCTGGAAAGTGAATTGAAAATGCTCTGAAACTACAATGAAGAAGTAAATCACCAGGGTAGATGAGATACTGATAGAACTGTTTCAGGCCACACAGACTGAATCTGTCAAAATCCTAACAAGAATATGCCAACAAATATGGCAAACGAAACAATTACCAAAGACTGGAACCACTCATTACCTGTTCTCAAGAAAGTAGTTACAAAGGAACGTAGTAATTATAGGAACATTGCTTTAATTTCCCATGCAAGCAAAATGATGTACAAGGTGTTGCAACAAAGGCATTCATCTTATATGGAGCAAGAAATGCCTGCTGTTCAGGCCAAAGTCTGAAAAGAAAGTGGTACTTGAGATCTTGTTGGAAATATCCACTGTCTACTGGAGTGCACCAGAGAATTTCAGAAAAAGATAACTATGTTTTTCTCCCAGAAGACAGCCATTGGTATGGCCATTGGCTAAGGGGACATTTGGCATCACAGGACACTTATTGAAGAGGGGTTGGGGTGCCATAAATGGAAAAGTGGGAAGGATCAGGAGGGACAGAACATGGAAAGAAAATGTTAGGATTTCTTCTTTGGGGAGGTAGAGAGAAAGAGAAGAGAGGAAAAAGGAGGAAAATGTAAGGACGGAGAGGCAGTGAACATATAAGGAAATGGGCTAGATTGCTCAGCTAGCTGATAAGGAAGATAGAGAAGTTCCCAAATGCTGCTACTACTTCAGTGGTAAGAAAGGAGTTAAGGGAAAGCTGACAGACATGTGCAGTGCAGAAGATGGGGCCTCCACCAAAACACTGCTCAGCTATAGAAGCTTCCCAAGTGTCTTTTTATGCAGGCACAGCAGAATTCATTAGTATGTGTTCACAGAAACCACAAAGGAGAAGTAGTAATGGCTGCCACAGAAGGGACAGAAAGGAAAATAGACACATTTGGAGAGGATACAGCTATCAATAGTTTTTACTCAGAATAACTATACATCATCTACATTGTCAGAGAAAGTATGCCTCTGTATATCAGTCTTTGGGAATCGAGGAGTTGGGTTGGTGTTGCACATTGAGAACTTCTTGACCATAGGGAAAACAAAATGCTGGCCTAGATAGGTCTGTGCTCTGTTCTCGCACGGCCCTCTTTTCCTGCTGCCTTCAATCTTTCTCAGCATTGTTGTGTCTTTTTCAGAGAATCCTACCTTCTCATGATGTGCCCAAAGTAGAACAGCTTCAGTTTCAACATTTTTACCTCCCAAGATACTTCAGGCTTGATATAGAACCCACTTGTTCATCTTTCTGGCAGTCCGGGGTATCTGCAAAATTCTCCTCCACCAGTTTTTCAAACAGATCATTTTTTTCCTATCAGGTTTCTTTACTCTTCAGCTTTTATACAATACATGATGATCAAGAATATGAGTGTGGATGATCTTGGTCTTGATATCCAGTGACACATCCTTATATTTGATTATCTTTTCTAATTTCTTCATTCCTGCTCTTCTAAACCTCAGTCTTCTTCTAATGTTTTGGCTGCACTCCCCATTTGGATTGCTGATTAAACCAAGATATACAAAACCTTCAACAGTTTTAGTTTCTTCACTGTCGACATCAACGTTGTGTAATTCTCCTCTACTGTAGTTATTATTTTTGTTTCAAGGTTCAGTCACAGTCCTGCTGTGGCACTTTCATCTTTCACCTTCACTGAAAATCATTTCAAGTCAGTCCTGCTTTCTGCTAGTAAGATGATGTCATCTGCATATCTTAAATTACTGATGTTTCTTCCAAAAAAAAAAATTCATTCCTCCATCCCAATGTGGCCTGGCTTTCTGTATATGTTCTGCATACACACTGAACAGAGAAGGGATAAAATGCATGACTGTCTGACACTTTTGCCTATAGGAAATAATTCTTTCTCTCCATGTTATGTCCTAATGATAGATTCTTGTGGACAATACAGGTTACACATCAAGATGATCAGGTGCTGAGGCACACTCATTTCTTTCAGGACAATCCATAGCTTCTCATTATCTATGCAATCTATAAAACATAACACCAGAGATTGTCAGATCTGCCTCTCCTTTACTCCACAAGACAGGAAAAATCATAGAATTATGACTGAAATACCCATTTGGCAAATAGCAGTTTTTCCATCCACTTGATAATGACATCTGACACTGCATTGCAAACCATCACCTCCACTCATCTAGGTTTTGTCATCTTCTTTATTAGTGACAATGTGAGCATCAAAACCACATAATATTCTAAGACAAAATGCATGCCATCTACCAATCAGGATGAGCCTAAGAAAAATAAGAGGAAGGAAGATCTCAAATACAAGAACCTCAGTTCATTTCTGAGTCACCGCTCGTCCTCTTTCCACAGCAACCTCCCTTCCAACATCTCAAATGCAAATAAGCCAAGAGACGTCCCCATTATATTTGAAATAATCCTTCTAGCATCATCAGTAATTTCACTAAGATGAGCTGAGGTTGACCCACCTGTGACATTACTATGATCCTGCTTGGAAGACTAAATTGTTGAGGTGACAACAGCAATTCTTGGATGCTCACAACCAGTGTTAACAAGACAGCAGTAGGGCAAGAGACTCCATCATAAGATGAGGATGAAGACTATTAGTAACGGGTCATCATACCCCACACTTTCAGAGTCAAAATATTAAATACTGATGACTTTGACAGAGTGCATAAACATTTTAAATACCAACTACTTTCCTCTGATTGAAGGTGCTCCTGTTCCAGATCAAGATCCAGGGTGTTCTCCCCAGATTCACAGCATTATAGAGATTGGGAATATGACTATTGTTCCCCCTCTTACTCACCCTGATGGTGTACATCACCTAGAACACTGGTTATTGTGGTTATCATCATCATTGTCTTATAACTGCAAAGCTAGAAAGAAGGGACCCTATGGATCATCAAATCCAGTCCCTGTCAAGGAAGCACACAGGGGAATCAAACCCAACCTCTGGTTCTGCAGCCAGATACCTAAATCACTGACCTATTCAGCATATGGTTCTTGGTAGTATGGTATCATACAGGGTCAAGGGAAGACCGACAGATTCAAATGTCATTGTTCTTCTAGAAGCTGATTGTTTGAACTTTTGATTAGTGGTTGCAAAGCCAACTGACATGTGTGTACCAGAGCAGACAAACACCAGTGGCACCATGGATCAGTTGCCATACTAGGTTTGATGCCTGCACTATCTAAGACCTTGAGCGCTACTGATGTCGAGCACTCAGTGTCACATGCCACAAAGATAGTATACCATTTATGCAGTTGATCACAGCTGCAATACTGACACTGATACCATAATACCTATCATATCTGCTTTGGTACTGGCTCACTATCCTGAAAAGAGACCCAAGTCAACCACTGAGAATGAAGCAACACTGGCCATATATAATTCTGAGCATTGGGTTTCAGACTCTTAGATTCACCTGGCAATCATTTGACTTTCACTGATATACAAGCGACAGATACCAATCCCATCTCTCCAATTTGAAGATATTAAAGCATTTGCAAATCAGCTGGAAAGAATGACCAATGTGCTAGAATTGGAGGTCCAGAAACAACCCAGACAAGTCGCTGACCCCTTCTTTAAGAGGATGCAAGCACACACACTTACACCAGTAGCAATTGTCATGCCTCCTTTCCTTTTACGTGTAGCAAGGAAATCATTGCAAATGCCATCCTCCATTCTTCTTCTATCAAGAATGATAGGCTACCTTTATATAATTCAAAATAAGGACTTTGAGTTCCTGCTTATACACTGGATCCCCAACTCTATCATGGTAGATGCAGCACAAGGGAAGTCTAAATGAAAGCCACACTCCTGGCCTGTTGATAAAGAAGACAGAAAAGACTGTATGCATCAGCCATCCTTTCTCTCAGAGCAGTTAACTACACAGCATGCATGACGACATATCAACAGTATCCCTAGGAAAATATTTCACTACTACTATCCGCCCTGCGTGAATTTCAGAGATTTTTTTTTTCCATAACATTACAAGTAGGACCCCCTCACACCACAGTACAAGTTCACGCCACTTGGCAGACTTTGCAGCAAAAAGTGTTGTCACCTTAGTCTCATCCAATTGCCACACATGGCTAAGGTCATCAGGACTAGCTGCTGATGTTTGCTTTAATATCAAGGCCTGTTTAGTACAAACATAGATGAAAATTTCAAGATGATAAATTTTGCACTAGGTCAAGAAGGCTGGGTATCCAGTCCGCTTTCAGCAGCAATGCTGGCCTAACCATAAATGCACCTGTCCATTAAAATACAAATATAAATCCAGGTCACCAACTGTTCCAGAAACTTCCCAGTCTTCATTTTCAGTGAGGATACCATCAGTTCCAGTTCAAGACCACAAGACACAACGAAGCAGTATCTTTGACTATAGCACCTATAAGGTAACTGCCACCTTTCTGCCCGCTTTCCTCAACTACCTGAAATTCTTCCTCAGCCATTAACAAGTCATCATTTCAAACTGATGGGTCTTACCATTATTCAAGAAGACTACTGTTGATCTGTCGGAACCACCAAGTGAACAGTATCACACCATGATACTGACACCACCAGCCAATTCCAAGGTTCTGATTGTTATGGTATTATCATTATGCAGGTCCATGTCTCTACTAGCTCTCTCAATTACAACTACTGACAATACATCAGCGGTGTGCTCTCTGACTTACATTGGCCGTTCACTCTGGTTCAATCACAACTTACATAATTTAGAACTCAGATAGCTGCTAACACTCCAGTCAGAATCACTCCTTTTCCTGCTACCACCAGTGTCCCTTGTACCCTGGGAGGCTGGATTGTCTCAATATACCCTGTTGCTGACAAGAGCATCAGAATCAAACTTGCCTTTTCTGCACTCCATATTTGAACAATACTCTTGATAACTTCCCCCTTGTTCTTACCTTTGATGAAGACCGTAGAGGCAATATGGCATATGTCTTTGTCAAGCAGTGGTTTTGACATGCTACTTGGACAACTTCTACGTTGTACAAGAAGGTTGTGAATTTCTCTTTTGTTGAGCTTTGTAATTTTGGCCCCTTTTATCAGAAAAAGGACATAATTAACTCCCCTGGATAAAGAGAGATTGTGCTTGAACTTATTTGGACTCAAGGCGTATTCAGTGCAGCTGCAGGCTTAAGATAGCTAACCAACAAGCTTACATGGATCATTACCAATGTTCCTGCAGGACAAGGTGGCTACTATAATGTAAAACTTGCTGGAGAACAAAAAGCCAGTTGCAACACTCTTCTTTAGAGGGGCTGGAAATGTGGCTCAGCAACCAATTAATTGAGCTCATCACCTGGCTGAATGCTCCACTAGAGCTCTCATGGAGCATTTACCTTGTGACACCATTCTGGCTTTGGACCATCTTTTGTCACCAAGTTGTAGAGAGAAAGTACCAATCATGTCCTTTAATGGTCATGGCATCTTCTCAGAAAAACTGACAAAAATTTTTATTTGGCCCATAAATTTGCTCATACTACCAAGTGGCATGGGCCTCCTTCTACTTCACATTCATAGTCTAGCCGGAGTAATCATCAGACTTACTGTCAATACAAATAGGTTCCATTTCAGTACCTCAAGCCAAATAGTCTTCTTCAGGTCCAGATGGAGATCTGATCATGTTTGACCATCATACTCCTGTTGGCATGTCTGTCCCCACTGTAAATGTCATTTAAAACATTGAGGGAGTCCAAAATCATCATGCTTCTCCCTTGTTACTAAATTCGTCGTCTATTACCAGAGTAATTCAATGTTTTCAATCCTGTAACCCCATTATTACCAATCAGTTCTAGACTTGATCAATGGCTATGAGTTCAGAATTCTGGCATAATTACTAATTACCAGACTTGCTAAATATTTTTGAACCTGGAACCCTGTCACTACCAATCAGTGGGTCCTTGCCATAGTACAGTGGGGCGGTTGAATAGAATTTGATCACCTTCCATCCAATGAACATGTTCTGTTCAGCAGTTCCATTGGATAATTCCATATTACAAGAGATGGATATTCTCTTCAACAAAGGAGATGGGTACTCTCTTCATCTCAGTCACATTGTTTACTGTTCCCACTATTTTGCACTGCCAAAGAATAATGGAGTGCTACAATGTAGTTTGGACCTTTAAAATGTTCATGCCTATGTTATCAAAAACATTTCTATATGCTGACTAGCTGATCTTCCCCTTCTTAGGCTGTTGATGATAATCTATATAAAGGAGAGTTATTTTCCTATGGTAATTTATCCTTTGCATTGAAAAGACCTTGATTTGCTCTTGAGGAAGAGTCTCCTAGTATCAGACACACTCTTTTGGCTTCATTGCAGCACTGAGGATTTTTGCCTGGTTGTGTTGTGACTAAGGAAAGAAGGCCTTTCCCTCTGCATGAATGATTGGCTTGTTGTTATCTCCAATAAGTCATGTATTCCAGTACTATCTCAGCATTGCCTGTACGTCTAGGTATGTGCATCAATATGAAAAAATCAAATTTGGCTCCAGCACAGGACATCATGTTCTTCAGAGATTAATCTCTACATCGGCCATAGCTTTGATTTCTGAGAAAACAGCACATCATATTATTTCCATAGTACATGATATTTTGGAGCCGTCGTATGGGCGCTGCTTTCAGGATCCTCAAACTTTTGGAATTACAGCATTTTTGTCTCCATTCTTCATTTCACTAGACTGCACAAGATCATTGTAGCTTTGGCTTCTGCACCACTTCAGTGTAGTATTCAATACCAAAGAAATGCAACTTCTATTTGTGGACTGAACCAACAAGCTATTTCCAAGGCATGGCTTATGTTCCACCCAGACTTTGCTTGCTTGTGATTACCAATGTCTCAAATGAGGGATGGAGAACCCCACTTTTTGCTTGTAACACTAGTATATTAATCACAATACAGTGGTGCCCCGCTTAACAATTACCCCTCTTCACGACGATGTTTTTGCGATCACAAAACCGATGTTTTAATGGGATTTAATGCCTCACTCAATCATGATATAGGAGGAGGCTGTACATGCATCTCTTCTTCCTGCTGCTCACCAGCTTTGTGTTGAAGAACAACCAGCACAGAGAATCCTAATAAAGGTAAAGGTAAAGGTTCCCCTTGACAATTTTTGTCCAGTCGTGTCCGACTCTAGGGGGCGGCGCTCATCCCGCTCTTCAAGCCATAGAGCCAGCGTTTGTCCGAAGACAATCTTTCCGTGGTCACATGGCCAGTGTGATTTAGACACGGAACGCTGTTTACCTTCCCACCGAGGTGGTACCTATTTATCTACTCACATTTGCATGCTTTCGAACCGCTAGGTTGGCGGGAGCTGGGACAGGCGACGGGTGCTCATTCCGTCGCGTGGATTCGAACTTACGACTGCTGGTCTTCTGACCCTGCAGCACAGGCTTCTGCGGTTTAGCCCACAGCGCCACCACGTCCCTTAGTGAGAATCCTAATAGTTCTGTGGTATTTGCACCGGCTATGGTTCCCCTTGTCCTCAAGTTCAGATATCAAGCCAGATGTAATCTCCAGAGAGTTGGGATTGAACCTTCATCTTTTTATCATCACTTTCTGCTTGACCATGTGGAGGAATCCAGTTCGTCACAGAATCATCAGAATAATGCAGGATACAAGAAGACATCTCTTATATGTACAGATGGCAGGGTTTTTCCCCTCACTTGCCAAGTTCCACTTGTTTGATCCCAAACAGCTCTGTTCACCAGGTTATAAAGTTCTAGCTTCTTTTGTTGGATAGAGGTTTTTCTTTTTCATCTATTAAAACATATCTAGCAGCTTGGTAGGCTCACTTGACCCTGCTTGTTAGGTTTCAGTCCTTCTTGTTTTAGAATTCCAGAGGTTAAAAATTTTCTGCATGGTGCATAATATAGATTTCCTTCTATTTCCCTTTCTCTTTCACCCTGGAGCCTTTATCTGGCTCAGTTTATGAAATCTTCTGAACTTTTGGCCATTGCTTCTTTGGAATGCCTGATTGCAACACAGCTTTCTTGGTGGCTGTTACATCAATGCATTTTGCAAGGGATATTTGTGTTCTAAGAGCAGTCCAGCCCTACTTTCACTGTTACCTGGAGAAAGTGTTACTCTAGAGCAGAGGTCATCAACCCCCGGTCCGCGGCCTGGTGCCGGTCCAAGACAGACCTCCCCCCCACACTCCCCCCCCCCTCACAGTTGCTTTGCGAATTGGGGTGGTTGTGAATTGTATAAATTGAGAAATGTGGTGTAACTGTGGGCAATGAGCCACAGTCAGTCTTCTTGGCTCAACAGAGCACAAGCACATACAGAAACACCCACCCTGGGGGGAATGGATTTCTTCTCGCAGGAAGGGCCGTGCATGGCTTCGTTGCCCCTCACGCGAGGGAGGAGAGGGCAGGGACAGGAAAATGGCGAGAAGCCAATCTGCCCAATGATGCGCTGGCTGCACCTCACAAAGCTGGAGTGAACTTGCGCCCGTTGCCAGCCAAGAGCTCTCTTCTGTGACTGCCAGGGAAGCTGGAGAGGGAGGTCAGTGGTCAGGTGCATGGGCCTTACCTGCTTGCCGCAAGGGGCGCACTGCCTGCTGCACCGATGGCCTGGTGGGCTGAGATGGGCGTCGTCGCAGTTGAAGAGCTGCCGGTGGAAAGCCTGGACTTGCTCCCTGGCAAAGCGCTGCAAGGTGGCCCACTACAGCACCAAGCTGTGCCTGGCATTCACCCAGTTCTTCTACTCGATGCAATTGAGCCTGGCTGCCAGTTCCGCCAGCGCCATGGCAAGCCGCCTGTTGCCTTCTGCCCTGGTCGCAGGACTGGCCTCGGCAAGATAAAAACCAGCCTGCCTTCCCTCCGCACGGCAGGAGGCGCCAGGCGGTTACTTGAGTGACTGTTGTTCCCTGCTGGCAAGTCTTTCTCTTTTGATTTAAGGCAATGTTAAATAAGGTTAGTGAAGTGTGTGACAAACCCAGACCTACTGGGATATGCCACAGTTTCACTAAGCTGCCACCAACCATTCCCTATAAGAAGTCACACAGACCAGGGATGGATTTTTAACAAATAAAGGAATAAGGTTTATTTAAACAACACACAGGGAAAATAAAATGATCAAGTGAATAAGATACAGTAACGTGGCTTAGTCTCAATCATACATACACACAGTTTGGTTCACACAGAACACTTAACTTGAAGCACAGACCCTGAACCTATCAGTTCTGGCTAACCATACAGACACCTGAACCTATCAGGTTGGTACTGACTGACACACAGTAGTACCCTGTCTGACACACAGACTCCCACTCAAGCTTCTTCTCTCAGCTCTTCTCCAGCTTCTCCTTACAAGCTCCACATATATATACAGTACAGCCCCTCCTCCTGATGTCCCGCCTTCCACTCCCCATAGGATGGAACTTTCCCTCCAAACCCATGACAGACAGGTAACATCAGTGGTGTATGTAACAAAGTGTTCCAAGAAATGGTTTATCACTGCCACGCACAGACCCAGTGAGTTTTCCTGGCCCACCGAGGATTTGAATCTAGGTTTCCGGAGTCCTAGTGTAGCACCCTAAGTGCCATGCCACATTGGGTCCTTCCACTGTTATAGTATTCTTCTTCAATAGCAGTAGATCCATTTAGTCTCTTCTCAGCCCCGCCAGTGTTTATGGGCCTTGCTTGAAAGCATTACAGCCTCTCCAGCGATTAACTGAAGGTTTGGGAATAGAGGTGATAGATCTAGGTTCTTTCATTGGATTTTAATTGATCTCTGGCAACTTTCAGGAATGGTTTAAAATGCAATAACAGTCCCGTCTTACGTACATTTCCAACAGACATCTAGATGTAAAGCCTGTTAAATTCAATGGGACTCTGTGTGTATCTATGATTACAGACTTAGAATTAGCTAGTAGTTGTAGCAGCATTAATGCCAGATGCTGAAGATTAGCAGGAAAAGTGATTTATCTTCTTCTTTCCAGCAGCCTTGGTTGACATCACTAGTTTTGGGCTGTGACTAGTAATGTAGAAACAGCACCTGAAGACTCAGTCCAGTTGCTTTATAACAGGAAAATAGAAAAGTCCAGTATAACTTGGATTGACTCTAGTGAGAAAGTCACAGGCTGGAATTTGCAAGAGCTGACCAGGGCTGTTGGTGATAAGACATTTTGGACGCCACTCATAGACTCACCATAAATTGGAAGCATCAACAGTACATGCCAACAACCTAAGGACCATAAAAGCAGGCAGGACTGAGCAACTGTGATACCTGAGCTTACCTGCACACAATAAGTGCATTTTTACTTGCAGTACAGCAAGATAACAAATTCATTTAAATAATTAAACATAATTTAGTATGTAATCTAAAGTTTACACTGTTAATTTTAAATAATATGGTTGCATCTGTGTGCACACCCTTAAACTAATACTTTGTTGAAGCACCTTTTGATTTCATTACAGCACTTAGCCTTTTTGGGTTTGAGTCTTATCAGTATGGCACATCTTGATTTTGCAATATTTGCCCACTCTTCTTTGCCAAAATGCTCCAAATCTGTCAGATTGCAAGGGCGTCTCCTGTGCACAGCCCTCTTCAAATCACCCCACAGATACTCAATTGGATTTAGGTCTGGGCTCTGGCTGGGCCACTCCAAAACTTTACTCTTCTTCTGGTGAAGCCATTCCTTTGTTGATTTGGATGTATGCTTTGGGTCGTTGTCATGCTGAAAGATGATGTTCCTCCTCATGTTCAGCTTTCTAGCAGAAGCCTGTAGGTTTTGTGCCAATCTTGATTGGTAATTGGAACTGTTCATAATTCCCTCTAGCTTGACTAAGGTCACTGTTGCAGCTGAAGAAAAACAGCCCCAAAGCATTATGCTGCCACCACCATGCTTCACTCTGGTTATGGTGTTCTTTTGGTGATGCACAGTGTTATTTTTGCACCAACAGATCTTTTGGAATTATGGTCGAAAAGTTCAACCTTGGTTTCATCACACCATAACACTTTTTCCCACATGTATTTGGGAGACTTCAGATGTGTTATTGCAAAATTTAGCCGGGCTTGGATGTTTTTCTTTGTAAGAAAAGGTTTCTGTCTTGCCACTCGACCCCATAGCACAGACATACGAAGAATACAGGAGATTGTTGTCACATGTACCACACAGCCACTACTTGCCAGATATTCCTGCAGCTCCTTTAATGTTGCTGTAGGCCTCTTGGCAGCTTCCCTGACCAATTTTCTTCTAGTCTTTTCATTAATTTTGCAGGGATGTCCAGTTCTTGATAATGTCACTGTTGTGCCATATTTTCTCCACTTGATGATGACTGTCTTCACTGTGTTCTATGGTATATCTAATGCCTTGGAAATTCTTTTATACCCTTCTCCTGACTGATACCTTTTTAACAGTGAGATTTCTCTGATGCTTTGAAAGCTCTCTGTGGACCATGGCTTCTGCTGTAGGATGTGACTAAGAAAATGTCAGAAAAGACCTACTAGCACAGCTGATCTTATTTGGGATTCCTCAGAGGCACTTTAAATGATGGCATAACATACTACTCCATAACAAGTACCCCCATGCACAGACGCCCCCCACTCATGGATGCCGGCGGTGGCAGCCCCCCTCCCCAGTCCTTGGAAGAATGGTCTTCAACAAAACCGGTCCCTGGCATTAAAAAGTTTGGGGACCACTGCTCTAGAGGACATAACATTTCTTCTGGCCAAGATTGTACCTTGATTTCCACTTTGGCAGATATATGAATTCTGCTCTTCACAGCCTCAATGCTGATGTGTAAAGGTCTCCACATGCTAAATATGAAAAGAATGCTGGCTTTTTACATCCACAAAGCAGCTTCTTTTAGGCGTTTCCCCTGATTTACTTGGCACCTGTTGTAGCTTAAAAGGGGGGGGGGCTCTCCTTTCTTCTCAAAGTTTTGCTAATTCAGCTGTGAAAAAAAAATCACATTGGCTTGCTGACTAGTCACGAGACTCACACCATTTGGCCAGAGCTGTGGCCATTTCTACTACATTTTATGGAAGTGTCTACTTACCTTACATGAGCTGAGCCGAGACCTGGTCCCTGCTGTTAACCTTCATCTGACATTTATTGTCTGGATACCAGGTCTTGCAGCAACACTCCCTTTGGAAGAGCTGTTCTCTCCATAGTGCTCCAGAGGGTGCAGATATCTACCAGTTTACCTCTGCATATCTTTTTTGTTTCTAAAAGTAAGACCATTGATCCTCACCCATTAATGTGAATGCCTATAGTTCACAATAAAGAAAAACAGGCTGCTTCTCTGTAACATTTGTTCTTAGAATGATCATCTACATTTACAGATCATGTCCTTCCTCCACATTTTGGTGCCTGTTGGCAGCTGGACTTTGCCAATGTGTCTTTCAGAGTTTTGAACTCGGGATCTGCGTGATAGGACAATCGCTATAAATATGGGACATGGTTACTGCCCAGATTCTCTCCAACTGGAATGTTCTGAATGGTGGCTCTGCATTAGTGTGAATCTATAGATGGCTATAGTTTGACCTGCCTGAAATCCTCACATTGCAAATGGTACAAGTGAGCATCCTGTTTTTATCATTGGATGCAAGGCTTATTCACTGACTATTTTAGCTTTTAAGATCACTAATCGTTACAAGACACTACCAGACTGCCCTTTAGAGCATATCAGCACAGGCAAGGGAAAGAGAAAAACCTGGGTTACAAGGTGAGAGGGTATAAGACAGCTCAGACTGCAGATTCATGTTGTTCATACAAATGTAAAATATACTTGTACCACTGAGACGACAATTGTCTTGGTTGTCTAATTGTAGACATGCATGATCAAGATGCACACATAACCCAAATGAGAGCAGAATGAATAATGATGATTTTCCCTTTGTAGGTGAAAGCTTTTTAGTAAGCAGTGACACTCCTATTCTGCCAAGGAAGTCAAAACAGGTGTTTTGTTCTTTTGTCAGAATTCTGCCTTTTCAAGTACTATGCAAGCAGAAAGGCTGTCCTGAACCTTTTCCATATTATGCACAGCATTCCAGGAAAAGCTTCAGGACTAAGGAGGACTAGTGAAAATAAACCAGATCCAGTGCTTTCTAGTGCAGTGTCCTGTACATATTTGAGGTACAGATTTTTTTTTTAGAAGAAATCTGACCCATTCAATCCTGAAATAAGCCACAACAAACATAAGGTATCTACCCTCTGTCACTCCATGGTGGTCTTTCATTTTACTGTACAGTCTGTAGTCACTAGTTTGTTAATCTGGTGGTGGTCTTGGATAGATCCAGTTTAATAATGCTGAAGATTCAAGAGGGTCCATTTTAATTCTGAATATCAGTGTGCACGAGGATTGACACTATTTTTACATATCTAGTTTATTTGTACTTGATTAATAGGGTTAGCTGATTAGCAGCTTGATAATTTCATTACTGTGTTAATGAACCATTGTCTCTTCGTCTGTATCCTCACTTGGACATATATTTGCACTCCTTGGCTCTGACCTTTTTACCTGATTATGCTGGTGGTACACAAATAGTGTAACTTTGA
Source organism: Pogona vitticeps (assembly GCF_051106095.1). NCBI lineage: Eukaryota > Metazoa > Chordata > Lepidosauria > Squamata > Agamidae > Pogona > Pogona vitticeps. The sequence continues at coordinate 188,985,090 of NC_135784.1, read as the reverse complement.
GAAGTGAAATGATCCAAGTTAATAAATCACTGTAGACATTACCAGTTGCGTACTGAGTTGTATGATTGAGCATGCAACCAATAATGGCTACAGTGATTTCTTAACTTGGGGCAATTTGCCTCCAAAAGTTGCACCATAGTTATATAAGAGGATTTTGGCCCTTGTGTTTGACAAAGTAGAATTGATCTATGAAAGCTCACTCTGAAATCTGTTAGTCTTTAAAGAGCTGCAGTATTTTATTTTTTCCCCTCCATTCCTCCCTTTTATTTTTGCCATCATAGTAATTTTTTGTTACTGCAGCAGGAAAGTGCAAGCCTTCAGAACACAGATCAGTCTGTGTGCTGTATTGTGCATGGCACAATGATCTGTGATTGTGCATAGAACTGTAAATTCCCAATCATAAGTAATAAGGGGAAAAAAATGCTTGCCTAGTGGTTTGTTTGTTTTTTTGGGCGGGAAAGGGAATTAAACATGGGGTGTTTGACGTGTATCTAATGCTTAGGTCTTCTGAAGCTAAAATCCTATTTTACTGCTTTGGCAACATAAAATGCTTGGCTTTATTACTTGGAATTTTTACAGAATTTACGGGAAAAATTATTATTTATTTTATTTATTTTATTTTTTGGACTTATATACCGCCCCATAGCGCTACAAGCACTCTCCGGGCAGTTTACAATTTTTAATTATACAGGCTACACATTGATTATACATGATTATTTAGGAAAAAAATATTCTATGTATTGTTGCCTACTAAAGTATATGTGGGTTTGCAGCCACAAATATATACATGTCTTAATTCTGTAGAAACAAAATTGCAAAGAAACTAGTGAGAGGCAAATTGCTGTACTTTGTGCTATGTTAGTTTTTGCCATCTGATTACTAGGAGAAAATAAAATTACTATAAACAGTGCTGTATGATAGTCTCATGAAAATTACAGCAGATTCTAGTGCAGAAATGCATTTTTGGGTCTGAGTTTCAGGAGACATAGCAATAAGCATCTTTCTAAACCATTGAGTTATCCAGCAGTTGTGTTCTGAGCATATTTGGGGCACATGTTTAGCTTCTACTCTCCATTGCCATCGTGTTCTTCATTCTTTCAGTTCCCAGTCTGAAGAGGACAGGTTCCCCAGATTTTCTAGGGCTCTTGTTTGCTTGCAGGACCTACATGCAAGCAGGAATCTCTCCTCTTCAGGCTTGGTGCTAAAATCATGAAGAACATAACAGTTGGGGGGCACTCTAGGCACACCTCTTTAAACACGTTCAGAGCACTGGCTTGAGTAATGGTTGACCAGGACTGTGTTCTTATGCTTTTTTTAAGCCCCAGCATGCCTCATCAGGTGAAGTGGTCCAAAAAGCTTATACCATAATAAATCAGTTGTTCTCTATGGTGCTTTCAGCCTTGCTTTTGCTCAAACATATTGACATGCATACCCTTTTGGAAATCGACATTGTAGTATTTCTTGTTCTGGGCTTTAATATTTTCATACATCTCTTCCCTTCACATTGTCATCTCGGAAGGACTTTTCAAGCCCTAATGGGCCAGATATATAGGATAGATGTCACCAGTCACTCCACGGTCCTTCCCCCGCTTGGTCATACTGTTTTCTCCCCTACTTCCTTTGCTCACATCAAAGATAAGGAGGATGGTGGTTGCAACTGCTTTATCATAGTCAGAGGAATAGGGAGCTGTTTCCATTATTCTTTACACCTTCTCTGATGTCTGTGGGTCCTATTCCATGACTTTTGCATCAAGGGCAAGGCCTGAAGGTATTGGAGACCAGGAAGACAATGGAGGCGGTTACGACGCTACTGTTCTCTTAGTTTGTGATGCTTCCTTGCCTGCTCTGCAGGAAACATTGCTGTACCAAAATTGCCTCAGAAGAAGGAGCTTAAATTTGTAACATATGAATTCAAAGTATTCTGTAGTGAAGAAAGGGAAATGTCGTATCTGCTTTGTATCTGAGGTTCATCTACAACAGGAAATTCAAAATGATCTCACTGAAGTGAGTGTTGCTTTTGCAGAATAGACGTGCTTGGTTTGCTGCTCTGGATCTTCAAGCTGCTTGCTTTCATATTGACCTCAGGTTTTGATGCATAATTTTTAGTTCATTTGTACCCAAGACATTTCCAGAAGTTGCCTGCCTTTAGGCATGAAGAAACAGATTTTTCATATCTAGAAGAATCATTTTTCTGCTTGCAGATTCAGGATTAATTTACCTTGATCCCAGTTCAGAAGATTTTTTTAATGGATGTAGTTCTCTGTTTCAAACTTGCCAAATACTTAGTGTAGAGAGAGGGCTAGTGTTGACCAAAATAGAACTCAGAGCTTCTCATGAGCTTGTCACCTCCAGAGGCCTTTAGGTCTGATGGCTTCCACTGTAAGAGACCTCATTCATTTATCTGTTCCTGTTATCTTTACTATATGTATTGCTGAACTACTTATTTTCACGCTTTGAGCCTCACTTGAAATGTCAGAGTATCCACCAGATACTAATTTATTGCAATATGTGTGTTAACTACATGCTATTATGATTGCCTCTTATTCTTCTACCAGGAAGTAAGGAGAAGCTAGTCATATATCAACTTTAGTTGCTACAGTGAAAATTTTTTTTCTCCTTTAATATTGCATGTTGAGTGATTCTTGGTGTAGTTGTGCATCTGATTTGACTTCTCTGCCAAATATAACAGATAATTGATGTAAACCTGCTTTGTCTTGCCCCTTTTGGCATATTAAGTACTCAGCTCAACTACATGTAGGATCTTAATATTATGTTCGCATAATGGTGTTGGCTCTGTAGAATGAATTCTGCCTGATTATCTCTTCTGTCTGTGAAGCTCAGAATTGAATGCCAGTCTTTATGTATTCAAACTCCATGTGTGTGAGAGAGGTAGCAAAAGGCGTGGAATAAGTTTCAGCATTTATGGAAACAGGTGTGTGCATACACAAACTTGTAGTATTCCCTGGTGGTGTAAACGATGACAGAAACCCCAAAACAGCTCAGTAAGGTCAGTGTGCTAAATGGCCATAGAATACTCACTGGTGTGAGAAGGATTATGGAAATGAATAATCAGTTAGAAAAGGACCTGAGTGCCTAGTGACAATACAGGAATACTGCAGGTGAGTCCCATTTGTCTTAGGAATAATTCAGTTTTTCATGTTTCATCTGATGACTACTGTACATAAAACACTGTTCTAGTTAGATGTATATTACACCTTTAGTAAGTATGTATGTTCTTATGTGAAAGAAAAAGCAAAACAGTAGAATACTGTAATTAGTTTACTCCCTGAGCTGGAATTGAACTTGCTAGGTCTATTTCATTGTCTATCAAACATATACTAATGTATTGAAGAAATAAAAGTAGTAGTAGGCATTCATTCTGCTGTTATTTTTGATATATAAGTTGTATTGAAAAGGTATGTTATTTATAGTCAAAATGTACTTTCCTTTTAGATCTCCAAAATGTTAATTTGAGTTAAATGTTCTATCTGAGAATGATACAGGTCTGTCGTAGTACAGAATGAGGGAATTTTTCTGAAATGTTTACTATATTATACCAAGAATTTAATTCTTAATTTAGAAGAATTCAGTTGCAGCAGTAGCAATGTTGCTTTGCAGTGTAAAGAGAAACTGTGTTCCAGGAAGATGTGTATTGCAGATTTTGTAATAGTATGGATTTGCTTATATGTCCACAAACTAGAGAATGCAGTGATCATTTTAGTATTAAATGTTCATATTCTGAAACAAGAGAATTTGCATCACAAAGAAAGTTTACCCTCTTACGATAATTCTATTTCTGTCCACTGCTTCTCAACCTTATTATTGAAGCATAAAGAGATGTGTATTGTGTGTGTGTGTGTTATGCTACAGTTACTATGGTTTTTATTAACTTCCTAGAAAACAAAATATAGGTTAGTATTACGCAGCCATTCTTTGCTTCTTGAATCCTTGAGCTCTTCGTCTCCTTTCAAATACATCTAATGTACTGGGTGTACTTTTTCTTTCCTCAGTACTGAGGCACATTAATGTGCGATAGGAGAATTTGCAGTGCAGAAGAAATAGATGAACACTCCTGTATATCAAGGATATCCAGGAGACTGTGGACTCCACCAGCGTGAGTCACTTTATCTGGGATTGCATCCTTCCAGTTAGACAGGATACATAGAACAGTGACTCATGCAGAAACTTTAAGTGAATGGTTTCCTCTTCATGTGAGGTCTTGTCTTTAAGTAAAGAAAGTACACATTCTCAGGTGTAAGAATTAAGTCTTTCAGTTTTCATACAGGAAAAAGTGTGCTTCAGCTTTAAAAAGTTTGGGAAATGTGACTTGACATTGGTGATCTTAGACTCTTATTTAATGTGTTATAAACAACTGAGTTTATGGCCAAAATCTTATTACTTAGCATAGTAAGTAACTTAAGCTGAAACTAAAGTAGGCCCATTTGAATCAGTGAAGTTTATGGAGGAGTTGACTCATTCATTCAGTCTGCTCTAGTGCAACTTACTATGCTAAGCAACAAATTTGGTTGAAATTGGGAGCAGGGAATCTCCATATTCTCCAGCATGGGACTACTCTACATTCTCCTGCAGAGTTATATCTCTATGTGCTACTGGAACTCCCTTCTTAGGAGAAGAGGGTAGTTTTCCTTTTGTAATGGGAGCAGGGAGGGGAGGACTGCAGGATTTGTGTGTGTGTGTGTGTGTGTGTGTGTGTGTGTGTGTGTGTGTGTGTGTGTGAGAGAGAGAGAGAGAGAGAGAGAGAGAGAGAGAGGTGGAGGGAAAGGAGGCAGGGAGGGAGGGAGCTGTGACTCATCGGGCAGCATTTTTCACTCATCACAGACGAGTGGAAGAGTGCATTTTTCAAGCCCTGATATGCATATCTCTAATATGCAGCTCTCTAATATGATGATAGAGCACATGCAGGCAAAATGATCAATATGGCATAATATAACTACAGTGGTGCCCCGCATAGCGAGGTTAATCCGTTCCGGATTAACCCTCGCTATGCGAAATCGTCGCTAAACGGGTAGGGGAAATGTATTGAAACGCATTAAACGAAGTTTAAGGTTCCAATACCTTTGTTACTTACCCGTTCAGCGAGGATTCCAGTTGCCGGCAGCCATTTTCGCGCCTTCGCTAAGCGAGGGCAGGGCGCGAAAACGGCTGCCGGCAGCCATTTCCGGGCTTCCGGCGGCCATTTTGGAACCGCCGATCAGCTGTTTGGCGGCTCCAAAATGGCCGCCGCAATACCCGATCTTCGCAATGCGGGTTTTCCCCATTGCGACGATCGGGGATGTTTCCGTATAGCGATCCCGAAAAAGGGATCGCTATACGGAAACATCGCTATACGGTGCACTCGTTAAGCGAGGCACCACTGTAATGAGATGCTAGTTAGGCATGTTTTTGTCATTCGTAGTATCAGAAGGAAAGTCAGATATAACCGAGATATGAGCCTATCTTAAGTGCATTTGCTGAGCACAGTGAACTTGTTACTGTTCTTCTTTGTGGCCTCTGTGAATGCACACATAAGGGTTAAGTCTGCGCCTGCGCTGACATTCTCGGAGTATTCTAGAGCTAAAAGTAACCATTTTATGGGATGATCCCCCATGAGGCACATGCTCCTCCCACCCAAGATTCCCCTCAGTTACTTTTTTCCGCCGTACTGTAAAGTTCTACAGAGAACTAGAGCTATTTCCACAGGGGTTTTTCCTTAGCTTATTGATCACTTCCCTCTAAATTGGATAACTTTCCCTTCTCAATTATCTAATCTATGATCCCCTGTGAGTTGTTTTCGTTTTCACTTGCCAGCCGTTTGGCTTACCCCCCTCCACATCTCAACCATTTACTTCTCTCTACTTTCCCACCTTTTTTGGCCTCTTTGTGACTCTCGGGCACATTAATGATTTCTGCCTGAGTAAGCTATATCTTACCCAGATAGGAGCAGCTTACACGGATCTCCTTATACGCGTTTGCCTTTACCCCGCTTTTTCGGCTACTTCAGCTGTCTAGTCACTGTCTAGTCACCTGAAAAATAGATCAAGCGACAGTCCCAGTTTCCTCTCACATAGCTTCCCCTCGATTCAGAAGGGGGCCCGACAATGCCAAGGAATCATTTAAATCTAAGTCTACATCAACAGAGGAATCCTCGACGGAGGCTAGCGAATTTGCCTCTGAAGACACGATGTGCCAGCTCTACCTGCACAGAGTCCGGGATCGCCTGGTAGCCTCTCTCCTCCAACTGGCCATTCAATGACTGCGCTACCGTCCAGTCCGGCCATGGCCCTTTTTAGACCTACATGAGGGTGGGCATTTGACGTTCCAGAGTTGGAGCTTAAGTCTCTTCCTCTATCTCATGAGGAGAGGAGAGTGAAAAGGAGGTATGTCTCACCACCACTATTTAAGCCTCTCTATGAGCAATCATTGAGAGAGACTGGTGAATCATTGATGGAAACTGGCGAAGCTGCCACTGAAAGAGATAATGTGCATGCTCCACCTGCACAGACTCCGGGATCGCCCGGTAGCCTCTCTCTTCCAACTGGCCATTCAGTGACTGCGCTACCGTCCAGTCCGGCCGTGGCCCTTTTTAGCCCTATATTAGGGCGGGCATTTGACAGTCCAGATTTCGAGCTCGAGGCTCTTCTTTCATCTCATGAGGAACAAGGAGAAACAGAGGCGTCCCTCACCACATCGAGCTCGACAGGGACATCCTAAACACTTCCGTTTGGTCTCCAGCATATCAACTCCTCGGCACACAGGCCGATCCATCTCATGTCAAAACCCATTCTGGTCGGGCTCGACATAGACAAACTACACTTCGGCATGACGCTATACCTCATGTGCCGGTCCATTTCATATTGAAGCCCATTCTGGTCGGGCTCGACATGGATAAGCTACACTTCGACATGGAGCTCTACTTCTCATATGCTGTTTCATCTCATGTCAAAACCTGCTGTGATCGTGCTCGACACAGGCACGCATTTCAGCACTTCAGCATGGAAGAATCTCTTGTTCAGGGTCTTCTCACGTCGAAGCCCATTTGATCGGGATTGACATAGACAGGCTGAATCCTTCCTTTTCTCTGGCATATCAATACCTTAGCATGGAACAATGCTTCTCATATGCCGGTTCATTTCTCGTCAAGCCCATTAGGATGGGCTTGACATGGACAAGATAAATATTTCTGCCTTCCCTGGCACGTCAATGCTTCGGCATGGAACAATGCCTCTCAAAGCCCATTCTCTTGTGCTAGACATGGATCAGCTAAAGCTCCCGTTTCTCCATGATATTAACACTTCAGCATGGAAGGATGATTTCCATATGCCAACCGATTTTACATTGAATCCATTAGGATCGACCTTAACATGGAGAAGATTTTTGTCCTTGTTTTTTTCTCTACCATACCTACACTGAGGCAGGAAAAGGTGCTTCCCAAATTCCAATCCATCTTGTGTTGAAGCCCATTATGATCGAGCACGACCAGTCCCGGCTTCAAATCGGACATTTGCCAATTCTGAGCATAAACTCGGATCTCACTCCTTGAACGAATCTCCCTTCAACATGATGCGATTCATTATCATCCTCTGTTACCTTCAGTGTGCTTCTTTCATTTGCACAGCTCACTTCTCGGTTGACTTCGGTTGGAAATGGAGGAACCTCCTTTTCCAGACCCTGGCCATCACTTAGCTGAGCAATTACACTAACTATGCTGAAGCTTATAAAGGATGCTTGCACCAAGTCACCTCCTATTTAAAGATCTAGGAAGAATGTATAACAGGCCGCCTAGAGTAGTCCACCACGGCTAGATAGGCGGGATATAAATTAAATAAATAAAATAAATAAAATAAAATAATAAATACAAGTTTTGAGGAAATGATATAGAAATTTTGGGATGACACCAGTCCCATTTCAATCATTGTAGAACAAATTTATCCAAAGCAAGAAATGATTTCCCTGAATCCTACTAATAAGAATACGGAAACATTGATGTCTTTGGCAGGGAGACTTACTCCCTTCAATCACTTCTGCTCCATGGGGCCATCTATTAGTCACGATAGGCGCCTACCTAGAGCAATTATGGTCTAAGATTCTACCTCTCTTGGATTCCATTAAAACAGAGCTTATAAATTCTCACTCTGAGACCACGACTCTAGCAAAGCAACACAGGATTGCTGCTAGACACGCAAAGAGCTTCAACTACTGTCACATCCTCAGTATCTATAGAAAGCTCACCTAGTTAGGATCCACTGGCTCATCAAGGATACAAAGGACAGAATTGAATGTCTGGTGACACTAGAAAATTTTTTTACACAGAATAAGAAAACAGCTAAATTATATACGGACTGACGGTCTTTTCGTCCCTCTCTCAGTTCTACCCATAGTCTTTTCAACCGTATCTGGAGTTTCAGCCTCCCAGACATTTTGGTTCATACAAGAATGTCACCACATCTCTTGGTCCTCTTTGAGTAACATTAGACTTACTCTCTTTTTTCTATATCTTCCAGGAAGAGACCTCTGCCTCCTGGACAAACATGTCATAATCCAAGTTCCTGCATCTGGCTTATGCAATGGCTTCTACTTCTGTACTATTATATACATAGAAAGGACGGAGGCATCCGTCCCATCTTTGATCTCAGAAACCTTTTTACATGTATTCTAACATAAGTTTCAGATTCCACCCTCAACACTATTATCTCATCTAATCAGTAATTCCTAGTTTTCATTACCATTCGATTTTTCAACATCTACAAGGTGTTTGACAAGGTACAGAACATTAGTTTGAAAAAATCTCCCCAAATTCATGACCTCCACGGCTTCAGTGCTACAGCAAGCCGGACTCAGCCTTGAACCACTCCAATAGTGGCATCTTTTGCTGTCCGACCAAGTGGACGATCCCTAATCCAAGTAATTACAAGTTCGGTTCTGTCACCGTTGGTAAGTACCGACCGACGATGTATTTGCTGGTCTGTACGCCAACTACAGGTTTTATTGTTCCTGTGCAGGTGCGGACAAAACCACAGTCAGAGACGTGTTCATATGACAGTGGACAGGGACTCTGCCATGACTCTTCCCTCCGATACCCTTTATTCTGCGGGCAGTCTTCCATCACCATAATTCCTAATCGAACACGGTCCAAATACCTCCATAGTGACCGAGGTAATCCTAGTTTGCCTGTCTCAGATTGATATAGACAGACACGTCTGGAGGGAAGGATAGTCTACCATCCGAATCTATCCTCCATGAACTTGACAATCTGGCAAATACTCCCATGTTGACATCAGTGCTTGATCGAGCTCGAAAACCGTCAACTATGTCTATGCGTAAATAAATGAGATCTTTATTAAATATACTGCAACAAAGAACTACCTTACCAACTTTCTTTGAAACTGTTGCCTGCTTGGCCGTTCTATTTATACTTTAAAATGTTATATATCTGCTACTGTTGCCCATTAACCAGATGATTCTGGTCCAGTATAACTTTTGTCTCACTCTATGGTCCCACATCTTCTCAGAGGACTCAGTACCACCCATCCTCCATGTCAACGCTTTGTTCCTCAATGGTCTATAGATAATTCTAAATTCACTCATGTGCCCTCCATTCGAGCCCATTTTCTCTTCAAATGCACAATTACTTACTTCCTAGTACAGTGGTGCCTCGCATAACGATGTTAATTGGTTCCATTAAAAACATTGTTATGTGAAAATATCGTTAAGCGAAACACCATTTCCCATAGGAATCCATTGAAAACCGGTTAATCCGTTCCAATAGGAGCCTATTCAATACATTTCAATGGTGAAAAAAAAAATCACCAAAAATTCAAAAAGACTCAGAACGAAGCCAAATTACTTTAACGAAGGTTTTATTAGGTGCACTAGTGATTCCAAGCATTTTAAACATTTTTTAAACATTTTAGAATATTTTTAAAATAGCGAAAACATGGCTGTAAAAAAAAAATGTTAAGGGAAACAGGGGACCTAAAACTGTCATCGTTAAGTGAAGCAAGGTCCCAAACATCGTTATGCGAAAATCCCCCATAGGAAACATCGTTAGGTGAGGCAGCAAAATTTCCAGCAAAGGCCATCGTTATGCGAATTCATCGTTGAGCGAGGCACTCGTTAAGCGAGGCACCACTGTATCTGTCATATCTGCCAAGGGAACACGCGAAATAGCCGGATTGTGATCCGATTCACCTGTGACTTTGTACTTTAATGTCTCATTCCTAACCTATTCGACTAGTTTTCATGTTTATCTATTCTTCATCTTACCATCATTCTTCAGATCACCATCATCTCCTCTAGAGCACATGCTCCACGATATTGATGTGAGACGCTTACCAGCATTTGTCTGGACACTACCAGAGCTTCTGAACAGATGATAGGCTCTTTTTATGCTTTCATTCTTCTCATTTTGAAAGCCCAGTTTCGTTCTATCCATCTCTAGATCGCTGGCCCAGACTGTATCTATGGCTTACCAGCGGTCAGACAAGTCACCGTCTAATCAGCTTTAGGCTCGCTCCACAGAGTGCTGTCTACCTCCACTGTATCAAGAGTAGAATCAAGATTCTTGACATCTACCATGCAGCAATATGATCTATGCCATCTACCTTTACAGAGCACTACTGTCTACATGTAGGAACACGTGATAACACTGGATTTGGCAGAAATGTGTTGTCATCCTTCCTACCGTGATGTCCCACCTGCCAATAACTTAAGCTTGCCAGTCACCCTTGTGTGTGCATTCACAGAGGCCACAAAGAAGAAAGACAAGTTACTTACCTGTAACCATGGTTCTTCGAGTGGACCTCTGTGAATTCACACTACCCACCCATCCTCCCCTCTGTCCGTCACGGGTATCTTATTCTTGTATAACTCTCGTGCCCGGTGGACAAATTGCAGGAACTGAGGGGAATCTTGGGTGGGAGGAACATGTGCCTCATGGGGGATCATCCCATAAAATGGTTACTTTTAGCTCTAGAATACTCCGAGAACATCAGCGCAGGCGCAGACTTAACCCTTATGTGTGAATTCACAGAGGTCCACTAGAAGAACCATGGTTACAGGTAAGTAACCTGTCTTTCTTCATGCAGAGTCTCATTTAAATGATGCAGTTTGAAAGTATGGAAATGCAAGTAGATGAATAGGTACCACCTCGGTGGGAAGGTAATGGCATTCTGTGTCTAGTCCCGCTGGCCATGTGACCACGGAAGATTGTCTTCAGACCAAAACGCTAGCTCTATGGTTTGGAAATGGGGATGAGCACTGTGCCCTGGATTTGGACACAACTGGACAAATTGTCAAGGGGAACCTTTACCTTACTTTCCGTGGATACAATGGTGACACATGATGGTATTTCCCCTAGGCAGGCTTTGTGCTGGTGTGCTTACACTGGTATCAATATTTATTAATTAATCTAACATCTTATCTTTAACCTGTAAACAGGGATAAAGATGTGGGTAACAGAAGATGGGTTTGTATGATACAATAAGCTACTGTTTGCAATAACAAAACATGCTTGGTAATAATTGTTTAAGAATAACAAATGAGGAAGCAGACGTACAAAATATAGCAGTTACTCTTTAAAGTACCACAACGTTTTACTTTAAAGAGTTTTTATTTTTGCCTGGTATGCTAGCAGACTAGCACAGCTATATCTTCTAAAATGAAAATTATTTCATAAAAAGTATATGCCTTTGAGAAATAACCTTTCAAATACTCTTCTTTTCAGAATCGAGAGCTTCAAATCATGAGAAAGCTCGATCATTGTAACATTGTCAGATTGCGCTATTTCTTTTACTCCAGTGGAGAGAAGGTGAGTTGGAAAGGCATACAAGAAGCTAATTATTTGGTTCTTTAGGATTGTGTATGATGAGTTTTGTGAGCAGTGGGGCCAACCTCTGGCAATTTCTTATTATTGCCACCATCCTCTGTACCTATCCCCAGAGGCAAAGAATAAGGGAGTGAATTAGCCGTGGCAAGAAGAAGGAGTGATTGCATGACTTCAAAAAGAGGCAGAAGCAAGGATGTAGGATTCAAAAAGTGATTTTCCTAATAGGATTTAGTTTCCTTAGCATCATTGGGGAAAGGGTGACAGCTGGGCAACCACTAATGGCCCTCATTTCCTTGCATTGATCCCTGTGCTTCAAAGAAAGGGAAAAAGAAGTTGAATTATGTTGTCAAAATAGCAACATTGTTTTGAGTTTATCCCCCTCCCAACAAACTAGGAATAAGCTTCCATATGGAATGAATACATCGGCAACAATAAAGTTTTATGACTGCTCAGTTGAACTGTGATTTGCAAAGTATAATTGCAAATGGCACAGGTTGGGAACTCTCATAACCTCATGCTTCTTACACGTTGCATTTACAGTTTGTAAAATGTTTTGGTTTGTTTCCTCTAGTTCTTTTATTCTGTGCTTCATAGCATCTAGTTTCTCTTAAGTGCATTTGTCCCAGTAGACTTTGGAATAAGATACTTTAAGTTTTTCTTCATATATTGAAATAAGATGGTTTAAAATGATCACATTCAGTAGTTCTTATATCCAATGAAACCTTTATATACTACATGATATGGCAGTTACAAACATAACATATCCCATACACCAAAATTTAAGCATTTGTCCTGGGACACTGCTTGATTTGAACATAGACATGCTTTGGTAAGACTTTTATTCTATATGTGTTGTGATTGTGTACAGTAGTACCGTGGTATCCACTGGGAGTTGGTTCAGAGCCCATGCCAGAAATTGTGGATAATAGCAAACTCTCTCTATATAGCATAGTTTATGGTTCTCTCTCTAGTGACCAACTCTGGTAACTACATTATGGAAATACATATTTCATTTTTTTCATTGAATATTTTTAATATTTTCATACTGTGGATAAGTGAAATTGTGGATATTGATCCTGTGGATGTGGAGGTCCTACTATACTAAATGCACAGTTTTTTAATATATTGTTCTTGTAGTGTTTTTAAATGAATTCATGATGTCCGTTTTCTTACTTTTTGGCTCTTCTAGAAAGATGAGGTATACCTTAATTTGGTTCTAGACTACGTTCCTGAAACAGTATACAGAGTTGCCAGGCATTATAGTCGGGCCAAGCAGACACTCCCCATGATATTTGTGAAAGTAAGTGAAATGAAAAGAAAAGTTTGATATTGTTTGTTGGTTGTTACATCAGATGTAGGCCAAGTTCACAGGTTCCTCTGTGTAAATGCAGAGGTCTTCCACTCATGTACTTCCTTCTAATGGAAATGTTTGCTTTTGATGCTGTCTGGCTCCATTTCTACCAGTCCCACAGGCCATGCATTCATGCAGACCTGGCTGTTGTCCTGTTGAACCTGTCTTGATGGGTTCTCCTTTGTTAAACAGAGGAACTGTTGTTGTTTTTGTGGGTCACTTCAGCCTTGTTAACTCCTGATGTAGATAGTCAAGATCTGCCTTTTTCAGATGACAGTAGACCATTTTCTGAGGGAATGTTGAGAAGTTTTCATTTACTGGACCTCAGAGATCATCAAGCAGAGGCAGCTGTTTCAAACCTGTGTTTTTCAAGCTGTGTGGATCGACCCAATCTTCTCCTATAAAAACAAATTGATACACTGCCATGAAACCTGATAATGTTGAGATTTGAATTCCTAAACCACTTGTTGCATACAATTAAGTGTCCCATCACATCAAATCTCTCTGAATATGAATCCACTACATACTTTTGTCTTTGGACTGCAGTGATAGATTTAGGAAGAGAATACTAGATTCCTCTGGGACAAATTTCATACCAGTTTCCTGTAAGTGGATGTCACTGAGGGGAATGTCTGCACACACACACAAAAATCTTTGAGTATGGAAGGTCAAGAAGTTTCAGAATCACAAGCTGGGTGGAGTACTCGCCACAAGAGGTGGCACAATGTTTCTTCATGGAGCCACAGTGGTGGTGAAATAACATACCAGTACCTCTCACCAAGTGGCCAGTTGCAAATCTGAAACAATAATTTTGACAGCACACTGGGCTTTATTCTGTTCTTGGGACCCAATCTTGTATTGAGATCCTTCCCTTTGGAGGGACAATGTTTCTGGTGCTCAAAACTGTTGAAAAGTTAAAAAGCACTATCAGACATATGGGTTGGGTGCTCAACAGCAGCTCTTAGGTTCTCAGCCGTGGTACCAAGAGATGGCTGGTAAATATCCTTTCTGTACTTTGGAGCTGATACCTTTTCATCTGACTCTTTTGCAGACCTTAAAGAGATACTACTTGTCTTTGAAATTCCACCCAGTTTCTTAGGAAGCCTGTTAATGCCTTTAAACAGTAACAGTGTCTCTTTATTACTCTCTTTATTACCACTCGCCCAGCCACTATTTTCAACAACAGATAGCCTCTTGTGGTGTGGCATAGCATAACAACAAATTCTTTGAGTGCTACAAGAAAATGCAATAAAATATGCATCTCTTATCTGGGAGAGGTCTGGTTTCATGATAGAACCAATTCTGTGCTACAATCTGTTGGGCAGTTCTCTAGGATTTCCTTCAAGGATTTCTTTCATGGGACAGGATGGAGCTAGAATGCATACAAAATCTTTTCTGACCAAATCATAAAGAAAATTTTGCTGTGGACTTGACTGCTTATTATATTGCTGCAATTTTTATTACATTTTGGAATTGTTTTGATCAATTATTTCTATGTTAAGTGCTTTCAGGTTCCTAGCAGATTTTTTGGAAACTTGTATAAGGCGAGGGATTTTTTAAAAGTTCACATATAATGAAGAAAAGAGAGTTCTATATATATTCTATTGTAGATGATTGCCTTTAATCACATTTATGTATTTTAATGTTCTAGTATTCTAGAACATTTGTATTTTAAACTTGTCATGTCAGAGCCTGGATATGTTACTTTATTGTCTCAGAAACTCCCAGCAACACCTGCTGTTTTTTTATTTAAACAGTTACTTCTGAGATTTGTAGTTTGTAAACTAACTGAAAAGTAAGAAGCTTTGCATCTTTCAGTGTTACGATGCAGAAAGTGTATATTATGTGACTTACTTTTATGTTTCAGTTATACATGTACCAGCTATTCCGAAGTTTAGCCTATATTCACTCTTTTGGAATATGCCATCGGGATATCAAACCACAGAACCTTTTACTGGATCCTGACACAGCTGTCTTGAAACTTTGTGATTTTGGAAGGCAAGTAAACTAAGCTACTACTGTATAATTGAATATTTATAATTTTCATAGTGATCTTTTTATTGAGTTTAGTTTTGATAATTTTGATTAGTCTACTTGCAGAGTCCTAAATATCTCTTTTAGAAGCCAGAAGACTGCAGAATTGTTGTTGTTTGTATTTTAATACTGGGTATATATTATAAAGTTACATAGCAATAGTAGCTGTGTAACTTCAGAAGCCATGTTGCAACCTATGCTACAAATGCACATTAGAAATGATAATAGGGGGAATACTAAGTAAATTTATCAAGTTATTCTGTCTTCCCTGAGACTAGAAGGGATATATTAAAAATATAATTACTTAAGAGTAGTATGGGAAGGTACTTCAGGTGTCTGTTATTAATGATTTGACCAGGCCTCTGTTTAGTATATACACATGGTTGAAAAAAATTTTTAAAGGAAGGGTTAGTTAGAACACTGGTTCTTAACCTTGGGTTACTCGAGAGTTTTGGACTGCAACTCCCAGAAGCCTTCACCACCAACTGTGCTGGCTGGGGTTTCTGGGAGTTGCAGTTCAAAAACATCCGAGTAACAAAGGTTAAGAACCACTGAGTTAGAACATGTTCCTCCTTACCTAATAATATGAAAAGGATGTGCTACTTTGGACATGGAGGTAAGGCAATTATATGATGGGGCCAGTCCTAGATGTTATTGTTTTTGGGGTGTTTTTTTTTTGTAACAGTGATGAGTGATCTGGAGTCTCTTGGTGCATTTGTAATCTCCATATTTCCTTCATGCATGTAAAAGGGGAGGATCTAAAACAGAGTTTGGGATTATGTAGGCCACAAACCACATGTAACTCACCAAAGCCTTTTGTGTGGCCCCAGGAGCTCCTAGAGCGAGCCACTTCAAGTTTGATAAAATTGGTGAGTGCTGCCTGTGGGGTCCAGGTAAATGAAAAATGTTTTGTGGAACTGCAGTTTCCCCAGCCTTGATCTGACTTCATGGCTACCAAGAAACTGGTTTGTTTTCACTTCTGAATGGGGCAAATGATTTTTTTTTATTTCAACAATGATCTCACAATCTTTGCCTTCAGTTTTTCTGCTTCTGACAGTCATCATTATGATTCCTTTTTATAGATTAACAGGCATTCCATATATCCAAGTATCACATCCCTTAGATAGTACTTGTTGAAAAATATTTTTGCATTTCAAGTTTAGTTTCAGACACCTGTGTCTTGTTGCTCAGAACCTCAATTGTCAGATTTTCCCCTTGAAATGTGAGCCAAGCCAATGATGCGTGATGAGCTTAACAGAAGCCACCAGTATCTATTTTAGCTTAACAAAAGCCATCAATATTGGTGGCAAGAAAGAAAAGAAGGAAGAAGAAAAAGGATTGGGTGGGGGGAGAATCTTAACTAAATAAATACCTCAATAAGAATTATGGTGTAGGAATAAAACATCAAGTATTTTTGCAAGAATGGTAACTTAGAATGTAAGAGCACAGGGAATCAGCATTATGATTGCTGATTTTATGACATCATATTTTAAAGACCATTGCTATATTAGCTAATACTCTCCTAGTGTCCCAAATTCACTTGATTGAACAGAACAGTAAGAGGTGAGAAGTAGAAAGAACAGGTGAAGGAATCAAAAGCTGAGGGTGCATTTGTAGGGTGTAAAACTCCAAGCACTAAACCCCGGGTAAGGTAATATGGAGGATAGGCTGCTACCCTAGCAGCAAATCCCCCCTCTCCACATTGCTGAAATGGTCCAATGGAAAGGCAAGAGCCAATACAACTGGTTCCAGCAATGTCGCAGGAGTTGGCAGAACGACACAAGCTGCCTTCGGGACTCCAGCTCCGGATTTTGCCTCTAGGTTAACTCCTGAAGCCTTTTCCGTGAGTGGATATAGCCACAAGGCAGTGGAGGTTTGATTTCAGAGTTTTCTTTCTCCTAGATGGGCTGCCTTCCATGGCTGATGAGCCCCACCTACCCGGCCTGCTCTTTAATAGTGTGGAAGTATCATCTGACCCTTAAAACTTTCCCGCCTGCCAGGCTTACACAAATCTAATTGGCTTTCCTATTTACCATATTAAGGCCAGAGATAGAATTTGAGAATTTCACGCGCCCCAGGCCATGTGGTGAGAAGACAAAAAGAAACCCCAGAAAAAACTCTGCAAAACATCCATGCAAACATACCTGGCCTTCACCCTCAGCCCAGCTTCCTCAGAAAAGGGTCCAGGGTCTTGCGACACGCTCTTTTTAAGCAGAAAGTCCCAACCCATAGGCCCCACCCCCAGGCCATGTGGTGAGGAGACAAAAAGAAACCTCAGAAAAAAACTCAGCAAAACATCCATGCAAACATACCTGGCCTTCGCCCTCAGCCCAGCTTCCTAGGGAAAAGGGTCCAGGGTCCTGGGACACGCTCTGTATTCTGCTGTATTCAGGGGCCTAACTAGTGTAGCATTTTTTTAATCCACAGTGACCAACTAGATGCTTGTGGGATGCCTAGAAATTGAATATGAACATAGTCACATATTCAGGGCTTTGCTTATGTTTCCTTGCAGTTGGTATAAAGAGGCAAATTGCTTAGGATAATGCAAGTAATATATAGTTATCATGACTAGTAACTATGGGTAGTTCAATAGTTACTAGTCCCTTCACGGACTGCTGCCTTGTTGTGGTGAGGGGACTTGAGTAATTCAGAGAAGCTATGGGTTATGCCGTGCAGGGACACCCAAGATTGACAGGTAATAGTGGAGAGTTCTGACTAAACGCGATCCACCTGGAGCAAGAACTGACAAGCCACTCCAGTATCTTTGCCAAGAAAACCCATGGACAGAAACAAAAGTCTAAAAGATATCATGTTGGAAGATGAGCCCCTCAGGGTGGAAGGTGTCCAACATGTTATTGAGGAAGAGTGGAGGACAAGTAGTTCCAGAGCTGATGAAGTGGTTGGGCCAAAGCCGAAAGGACGCTCAGCTGCTGACGCGTGTGGAAGTGAAAGGAAAGTCTGATGCTGCAAAGAAGAATACTTCATAGGAACCTGGAATGTAAGATCTATGAACCTTGGTAAGCTGGAGGTGGTCAAACAGGAGATGGTAAGAATCAACATTGACATCAAAGGAATTGGTGAATTCAATTCAGACGATTATCATATCTACTGTTGTGGACAAGAATCCCGTAGAAGAAATGGAGTAGCCCTCATAGTCAGCAAAAGACTGGGAAAAACTCTAATGGGACATAATCTAAAAAATGAGAGAATGATTTCAATACGAATCCAAGGCAGACCTTTCAACATCACAGTAACCCAAGTTTATGCACGAACCACCCATGCTGAGTAGGCTGAAACTGACCAATTCTGTGAAGACTTAGAACACCTCATAGAACTGACACCAAAGAAAGATGTTCTTGTCATTATAGGGGACTGGAATGCTAAAGTAGGGAGTAAAGAGATAAAAAGAACAACAGGTAAGTTTGGCCTTGGAGTTCAAAACCAAGCAGGGCAGAGGCTAATAGAGTTTTGTCAAGAGAACAAGCTGGTGATTGTGACAGCCTCCTCTCACGTCACAAAGGAGGTGTCACGTCACTCTTACATACACACACTTTATTCACGCTGCCACCAACCATTCCTTCATCTGAGACTCTTCAGACAAATAAATGATTTTTAAAATAAAAACTTGTGTTTATTTATCATAACAGAAGAAATGGTAAATCACTGTATCAACGAAATAATAAGGCAATCAATATAAAGTATCACACACACACTCTCTTTCAGACCTTCTCTCAAAATATATCACAGTACTACATGACAGGTATAATCCCTAAGTCCCTAACCAAGTCCCTATCTCAAACCCTATCTGACTCACACATTCACTCCCCCCTTAAATACCATGGCTTCACCTTCTGAAGTCCCACCTCCTGTCATGCTATAGGCAGATGAACTCCAGTCACAGCAATGACAGGTGAATGACATCATCGCTACCGTAACAGTGATCACAAACTGTCTTTTCCGACAACGCAAGAGGCGACTCCACACATGGACATCACCAGATGGCCAATATTGAAATCAGATTGATTATGTTCTCTGCAGCCAAAGATGGAGAAGCTCTATACAGTCAGCAAAAACAAAACCTGGAGCTGATTGTGGCTCTGATCATCAGCTTCTCATAGCAAAATTCAAGCTTAAGGTGGAGAATAGGAAAAACCACTGGGCTAGTCAGGTATAATCTAAACCAAATCCCTTATGAATACACAGTGGAAATGAAGAACAGATTTAAGGAACTAGATTTGGTGGACAGAGTGCCTGAAGAACTCTGGATGGAGGCTCATAAAATTGTACAGAAGGCAGCAACAAAAACCATCCCAAAGAAACGGAAATACAAGAAAGCAAAGTGGCTGTCCAATGAGGCCTTAGAAATAGCAGAGAAGAGAAGGGAAACAAAATGCAAGGGAGATAGGGAAAGTTACTGAAAATTGATGCAGACTTCTAAAGAATAGCAAGGAGAGACAAGAGGGCCTTCTTAAGTGAACAATGCAAAGAAATAGAGGAAAATAATAGAAAGGGAAAAACCAGAGATCTTTTCAAGAAAATTGGATATATTAAAGGAACCTTTTGTGCAAAGATGGACATAATAAAGGACAAAAATGGTAGGGACCTAACAGAAGTAGAAGACATCAAGAAGAGGTACTAAGAATACAGAGGAATTATACCAGAAAGATCTGGATGACCTGGACAACTCAGTTAGTGTGGTTGCTGACCTTGAGTCAGACATCCTGGAGAGTGAAGTCAAGTGGGCCTTAGAAAACCTGGATAACAACAAAGCCAGTGGAGGTGATGGGATCCCAGTGGAACTATTTAAAATCTTAAAAGATGACGCTGTTAAGGTGCTACACTCAATATGCCATCAAGTTTGGAAAACTCAGCATTGGCCAGAGGACTGGAAAAGATCAATCTACATCCCAATCCCAAAGAAAGGCAGTGCCAAAGAATGCTCCAACTACTGTACAATTGCATTCATTTCACACGCTAGCAAGGTTGTGCTCAAAATCCTTCAAGGTAGGCTTCAGCAGTATGTGGACCAAGAACTCCCAGAAGTACAAACTAGATTTCAAAGGGGCAGAGGAACTCGAGACCAAATTGCTAACATGCGCTGGATTATAGAGGAAGCCAGAGAGTTCCAAAAAAAATCTACTTCCGCTTCATTGACTACACAAAAGCCTTTGACTGTGTAGACCACAGCAAACTATGGCAAGTATTTAAAGAAATGGGAGTGCCTGACCACCTTATCTATCTCCTGAGAAATCTGTATGTGGGACAGGAAGCAACAGTTAGAACTGGATGTGGAACAACTGATTGGTTCAAAATTGGGAAAGGAGTAGGACAAGGCTGTATATTGTCTCCCTGCTTATTTAACATATGCAGAATACATCATGTGAAAGGCAGGACTGGATGAATCCCAAGCCGGAATTAAGATTGCCAAAAAAAAAATCAACAACCTCAGATATGCAGATGAGACCACTGTGATGGCAGAAAGTGTGAAGGAATTAAAGAACCTCTTAATGAGTGCGAAAGAGGAGAGCAGAAAAAATGAACTGAAGCTCAACACCAAAAAAACTAAGATCATGGCCTCTGGTCCCATCACCTCCTGGCAAATCGAAGGGGAAGATATGGAGGCAATGATGGATTTTACTTTCTTGGGCTCCATGATCACTGCACATGGTGACAGGAGCGATGAAATCAAAAGACGCCTGCTTCTTTGGAGGAAAGCAATGAGAAACCTAGACAGCAGCTTAAAAAGCAGAGACATCACCTTGTCGACAAAGGTCCGCAAGTTAAAGCTATGTTTTTTCCAGTAGTGATGTATGGAAGTGAGAGCTGAACCATAAAGAAGGCTGACCGCTGAAGAATTGATGCTTTTGAACTCTGGTGCTGGAGGAGACTCTTGAGAGTCCCCTGGACTGCAGAGAGAACAAACCTATCAATTCTGATGGAAATCAACCCTGAGTGCTCACTGGAAGGACAGATCCTGAAGCTGAGGCTCCAATACTTTGGCCATCTCATGAGAAGAGAAGACTCCCTGGAAAAGACCCTGATGTTGGGAAAGTGTGAGGGCAAGAGGAGAAGATGACAGAGGATGAGATAACTAGACAGTATCATCGAAGCTACCAATATGAATTTGACCCAGCTCTGGTAGGCAGTGGAAGACAGGAGGGCCTGGTGTGCTCTGGTCCATGGGGTCACAAAGAATCGGACACGACTTGACAACTATACAACAACAACAAACTATTGATAGCCTTGTCCTCCAGGTGTCACACAGTTTTAATGAACATGTAAGTGGTAAATAAAAGGAAGTCTTAAGCATGACATTTCTGAGAAGCTTCTCAATGTGTCTCCACTGCTTCTTCGGTGCCATTGTTTTTGTTTATTACTTCACCTGTGTAATAAACTATTAGCTTGCTTCATCTCTGGCTTTGGACATGGCCTCTAAATTTTCCCACAATCCAGGACTGCTGCTTCGATCCTCTACACTTGGTATAGTTGTTGATGCTTCGTGTCATTCATTTGAGGTGGTAGGGAAAGTTTTTTGCCATCTTCATCAGACCATGACAAACTTCTCAACTTTTATCTAGCTCTTGAAGTCTGATTCTGCAGTCTTGGACCAAGGCTTGTTTGATGCAATTGGCATCTCATCCTGTTGGGAGCATTTACCAGCTTCAAGAGGATGCTTGTTTTTCCAAGCACCTGAAACTAAACTCAGTTATAAACTGAACTGTAAGGAGGGAGAAGAATAGATAGGAATGGATTCTTTAATTCAGAAATGGATCCTACAGTGGAACATTTTTGGCAAAGAACCACTGCTAAAGAAATGGACATTGCTGCCCAGTCTCAGGCTTGGTGAACAACAAGGTCTGCCTTAAAGAAGTCACTGTCTGTTTACTAAAACTTAGATTTTGTATTCAGTCTTACTCTTCTTCCCAATTATTGTATCAAGAGGATCAGTTTAGGCAGCCTAAATAGCAGCCTTCTGCTTTCTCCAGGAAAGGCTCCCATTCTTGAAAACATTGCCTTTGACTTTTCTCCTCATTTGCAGTTTTAAAACTTTTCCTCCTATCCACTGCTGTCTTTAATGCCAGTTCTCAGCCTGGCACACTTACCATAAGTCAATGGGATTTCACTGTCATTTGGGAAGGCTGTGCCATAGAATTCAATAACCATTCCTTTTGTAAAGAGCATCTGTTAGACTCATCTATGTGCAATTCTTTGAGAAGAAATTGTTGTTGTTGTTAATAGTTTTGTGACTGTACTGAACAAAAATACAATCCAATGGCTTCCTTGAGAGTGCAACTTGTGGCCAGTATAGGGCCTTTAAAATGTCAATAAATTCATTTGTTCAAAGAAGTTCCACATGATTACTTCTCACCAGTCCTCTTGCTTCTTCAGAAAAGCAACCAGTTTGTGTTTATAGACCTAAAGGATGCTTACTTTCTGTCATCAGTATCAGTGTTTTTCACTTGGTTGTCATCTCTACCAGTTCGATGTTTTGTCCTTTAGCCTGGCAACAGCCCCATTCATATTTAAGAAAATGTTTGGCTCCATCATTGCCTTTCCTCACACACAAGGAATATATATATAAGCTCCACTCTTCACAGTCATTACCTATGGAGAATTATTCTTGAGGAAAATATTGCCTCTATTTTTTCTAGGGATTACCAATGTATTGGACTGCACTTGGACTCCAGTCAAGGCAAAATGTACTTATGTGTTGACTGAGCTTAGATTCTGGTGTCATATTTTTTTCAGTTAGCTATTTGATCAGTATCAACATTGCACAGTATCTGTTGCCCATCATGGCCTTAGTGACAGTTGTAACACCAAAAAGCCAAGTAACACTTCTCCCCAGCCCCCCAGCATATGGAAGAACATAGTAGGTTGGATCAGGATTTGGTCATACTTGGCGCAGATTTGTGAAAATTGGTATGACTTTTAGTTAGTCATGTCAAATGTCTAATGTACGTCTGGAAGTCTGCTCTTAGTGTGGTCTAGTTCTATCCAGAGCACTTTTGTATTCAATTTAAATTGAAAATTAGTTGTCACTATTTTATCATCTGAATTTTAACATTATTATGTATATGCCTTTATATCCTGTTATTTTAAACAGGTTTTTCTCATCCTGTTGTGAATATGTAAGTTATTTTTTTCTGACAGGGAAATCTGCTCTTTGTTCATTGCTCTTTTTGTTGGACAGTATCATCCATTGCCATGGCTGTCAGTACCATCTGTACTCATGACCATTGGACATACATCTCTTCTACTACTGCTGTTGCTATTAACACTATCCTCATTCACCACCCAAGTCCCATCTCTTGCTGTTTCTCCTTTTTTGGTACTGTATTTTGTTTTGTGTGGTTTTTTTATGCACATCTGTCCTCTCAAGCTCTGTGTGCCCAAGTCAAACATAATGCTCCTTTCTAAATCACCATGCACATAATTGATCAAGAATACTATATTGACTTTGATTCCTTCTTATCTATTTTTGCCATAATTCATCTCTTCTGCTGCTTCATTTAGTTTGTTAGTTTGGTTTTTTAAAAAGCTCTGACAAGTTTTTCTTGCATATAGAAAAAGTGTGACCCATGCATAGAAACAAAGATTTGACTTGGGGGTACCTTTGAGTTACAACTAAAATTACAGTGGATATAAAGAGTTTACACACCCCTGTTAAAATGTAAAGTGTCTGTGATGTAAAAAAAACGAGACAAAGATAAATCATTTGAGAACTTTTTCCACCTTTAACGAGACCTATGAACTGTACAACTCAGTTGAACAACAAACTGAAATTTTTTAGGTGGAGGGAAGTAAAAATAAAAACTGAACTTTTTATATCCACTGTAAAGGTTACTGTATATAAATAAGGGGAAATTTTATGCTCTCCAAAACTGTTCATCAGTAAAAGATGGCATATAATTGAAGAGTAAGGCAAACTTTCCAAAAATTGAGACTGATAGGCTGCCCATAACTAATGAAATCAAACAGCTGATACGGTATGCCAAACAATATGAAATATAACATGTCATGCAAAAGACTCAATATCTCTTTTTAATCTCTTTTGTCTGTGTTGCCAAACAGTCTCATTTAATTACATCCTGTGTTTTATAGGCTATTTTAATTCAAAAAGTTAATTTTTGGTCTTCTGTATGGTGGCAATTGACATTCTGGCTGCTAATAATACATTGATTTATATGATCTGACTAGACATGTACTCTGATGTGAATAGATGTTCACATAAATTTTCAAGCTCAGTTACACTCAAAATAAATGATAGCCAGTAATCTCATAAATTTACTGAAGTATTTTGATTAGATAGCATTTAAGTGCTAAAAGATTCTAGTTACTATACTATAAATCATTGGTTTCTCTAGCACATTGCCAACATTTAGAAATTTTTAAATTTTATATCCTCCATAACCTTACAAGTATCTCAGGACCAAAATAATGGTGACAGAACTACTTGTAAAACAGAATATCTGTAAATACAGTGGAGTCTGGCATTACAACATTAATCCGTTCCAGCGAAATCGCTGTAGAATAAAAACATCGTAATGCGGAAATAAAAAGCCCATTGAAATGCATTAAAACCCGTTTAATGCGTTCCAATGGGCTGGAAACTCACCGTCCAGCGAAGATCCTCCATAGGGCGGCCATTTTCGGTGCCTGTGCAGCGAGGAATCCGTCCCAGAAAACAACAGGGAGCCATTTTATTTACCCGCCGGCCATTTTGAAACCGCCGATCACCTGGAGGAAAATCGTCGTGTTGTGAAGAATCGGTTCCCGAAGCAAGGAACCAATCATTGCAAAGCGAAAAAACCCATTCAGACCATCGTTTTGCAATCACAAAAAGATCATCGTAATGTGGTTTTGTCGTAATGCGGGGCAATCGTAAAGCAAGGCACCACTGTATGGCCTTCTTGGTAAAAGTTCACTTTTTGTTTCTGTCTTAGAGAGTCTAGGGATGATTTGTGGAACATAAATTAAGGGAAATGAAGATCCACTGGTGTCATCTAATCCCCTATTAGAGCAGCAGTATTCCTGTTTGGACGTGTTTTGTTTCTGTTTACAGTATATCATTTGTAATCATTCCAGTGTAATAGTTCTTTAAAATTGGATTGATAACAGCTAAAATCCTATTCTTAATTATGCCAGTGGAAGAAAAATGATGTAACTTTTAGCAGCAAATTGCCACTACAGTATTTAATAAGTCCTTGTTTGGATTCTTTATCGGGTACCAACTAGATAATACGGCAAACAATCAGGAATCCAAGCAGGGACTCATTAATTGGCGGCAAGTTTGCTGCTGCAAGTTATGTTATTTCCTTCTGCTAGCATAGCTAGGCAACAATATTTTGTCTCGTAGTGTTTCATATTTTAAGAATTGGTAGGTTTATCCAAACCTAATTAATAACATACATTTTATATTTGGGCAGTGGTTGAACAAATTTTCTTCCTTTTCTTACATTCATGTTGATACTTCCATTCATATGGATACATTTTATTCCCTTTAAAAAAGTGTATCGGGCGTTCAACCTCAGCAGTAAAATATACTCATTTATGTATACTAATTTTAAAATGTGAATTGTTTTTTAATGGTTGGATCAAGCACTTGGTGTGCCCTTCACTTTGGAAAATAACATTATTTGCTTGTGTTCCTAAACAGCTGTGTGCTTTCCCGTGTTCTGGGAAGTGAGAATATATAATTTAGTAGGAAATGGATGTTAGGATAGCCAGTGTGGTACACTGACAGATTAAGACTCAAGAGACATGGGTTTAAATCCCAACTCAGCTATGGAAACTCCCTGGGAGGTAGCACTGACAAAATCACTCTTTACATATCTCACATACCTTGAAAACCCTATCCAGGCCATTGTAAATATTGTGACTTGATGGTGCAAATGAAACTTTTAAAATCACTTTAAACAAATGTATATATCTACAAGTGCATTACAGTTAATTTTTTAACCTCTTCCATTCTTTCTTGTTTCCCCATCCAGTGCAAAACAGCTGGTTCGTGGAGAGCCTAATGTCTCTTACATCTGCTCTCGGTACTATAGGGCACCAGAGTTGATCTTTGGCGCCACGGATTATACCTCCAGTATAGGTATATATTTGTTCCTTTCTAAAGACTGTGTCCGATGTGATCAAAATTCTGTGTTAGAGAAAAAAGCTGACTTATTTGAAATACTTCTTTAAAAAGAGCATACTTATTTCAGTCATTTAGAATGACAGACCAGTCAGCCTGACATCAATCCCAAGAAAAATTCTGGAGCAAGTTACAAAGTGGTCATTCTTTGAGCACCTTGAAAACAATGCATTGATAACTGAAACCAACACAGATTTGTCAAGAACAAACCCTGCCAGACAGATCTTACCTGATTAGATGGTAATCTCCCTGGTAGTTGGTGAGAATGCTGTAGACATAATAAATCTTGACTTTAGCAAAACCTTTGACAAGGTGCTTCATGATATTCTGATAATCAAGCTATCTAGGTGTGGGCTGGATAGATCAACTGTTGGGTAGATCCACAGTTGATTAGAGAATCATACTCTGAGAGTGCTTAACAGTAGCTCGTTCTCAAACTGGGAGGAGGTAACAAATGAGCTGCCACAAGTCTCAGTCTTGGGCCTAATGCTCTTCAACATTTTTATTAAATAACTTTGCTGAGGAGATGCAAGGAATGCTTATCGAATTTGTGGATGACACAAAATTGGGCGAAATAGCTAATGCTCTGAAAGACAGCAACAGAATTCAAAAATATCTTGATAGGATTGAGCAATGGGCTGAAAACAAGAGTATGACATTTAACAGAGGTATATGCAAAATTTCACAGAGATAAATGTAAAGTTCTACACCTAGGGAAAAAAACAAACATAGTTACAGAATGAAGAATACTTGGCTCAGCAATATTGCAGGTGAGAAGGATCATGGAATTGTTGTAGATCACAAGCAGAATAAGCCAAGAGTGTGATGTGGCTGCAAAAAATGTTAAATGCCATTTAAAGCTACATTAACAGAAGTATAGTCTCCAGATCATGTGAAGTACTAGTTCTCTTCTGTGTGGCAATTGTTAAGGCTCATCTTGAGTACTGTACTGTGTTTTTGTTGAAAATAACATAAGACCCTGACCATGGCGTTATTTAAATACGTTGCTAGTATGTGAAAATAGCCTCTTGATGAAACTGCTGTTTGAGTTGTGAGTGTAGTCTGCAAGCATATAGACCTGATTGACTGATATGAAAAACTTATTAAAACTGTGAAAATAAAGATGTGGAGAATTTATTTGGAACAAGTAGGAAAAAGGAAAAGATAAGACTCCACATAAACAAGAGCAGACCCATACCATGAATACACATACAGACAGCAAACACACATAATAGAATCACTGTGGTCATTAACAGTACTACTATTATTACTGCAAAGTATTATTTTTGTATATACTTTTGCTGTGTTACTTTGAACGTGAGATATTTTCATGCAAGTTCCAGTTTTTGTGTGGACTGATTATTGGTGTTAAGTCTATGTTACTGTTTCTCTTAAGGTGGTGTATGAACTTTCCTCATATGCAAGGATGCCCGTGGTCAAAGCAGTGAGGGGCACCTGAACCTGGTGTGGCAAAATGACTCCTCTGTTCAAATCTCAGGCCACCATTGCTTCTTAAGAGAGAAAATGAGAGAAAATGTTCCCCACTTTTCTGTGTAGTGAAAATAAATATGTGTGATTCTATATAATCTTCAACATACTCACTTAATACGAACTTTTCTTCTCTCCCAGATGTTTGGTCAGCAGGTTGTGTATTGGCAGAATTATTACTAGGACAACCAATTTTCCCGGGTGACAGTGGTGTAGATCAGTTGGTGGAAATAATCAAGGTATGGCATTTTTAATTATTTGGTCATCATTATAAAGCATGACAGCAGTAATAATTATTGTAATGATATTTTTGTTTGACTTTTATCTAGATTCTACCTCATAAATAAATATAACTATGATACTGAGATTTCTTTTGTAATGTTCAATTGTCTTGGGAGGTGGTCAAAAGGACTGGGGATATACTGTTTTTGATTTTCCAAAGGAGATGAAACTTACCTTCCCAGCACTGTGTCTGTATTAATAGTTATGAATGGTTGGAGTCAAGGCTTCTTTCTGTTGTGGTTGAGGGAGAAATCATTGAAACTGTATTTGGAGAAGATGTTTCAGTCAGTTGAGAAGCTGTCTGACCCTGGATGTTGTAGAAGGCCAGTAAATGTGTACATGTAGTTCTGAATCTTTATTAGCAGCACTGGTTACCAGACTATTTCTAGTCCACATTCAAAGTGTTTTTTTTAAAGAAGTCTTAATGGTTTAACATTATCTGAATGTCTACCTTCATGATGTGAACCTGTCACCATATTTAATTAGTTTCATAAATTAAATAGAGAGCTGCCTGCTCCTCCTCCTTTGGAGTTTTCAGCATAAAAAAGAGAAAGGAGAGGGGGAAGAGAGGGAGAGGTGAATGTGGGCAAATGCAGTTCTGTGTACATAAACCTTGCCTATTGTTGAAAGTGAGGATTGAAGAGTAAGAAAGTAACATAATGCTCTCATTGTAAAAGGCATTTTTAAAATACATGTCAGTTGTTTGAAGGGATGGCAGAACTACAGACTAAATTTTTTTCATAATCATTTTGATTTGGCCTATCCATTAAACGGTCCAGGTTGCCAACTATACTTTATAGACAGTGGATGATGGGAGTTGTTGTCTAGACCAGAACACCTGTAGCATTCCATTATGACCTGCATCGCTCTAGATTCCCCCATCTAATGCCCCCCATTTAGAATAGCACTCAATTTTCTTGGCACATTATTATTATTATTATTATTATTATTATTATTATTATTATTATTATTATTATTATTATTATTATTATTATTATTATTATTATCATCATCATCATCATCATCATCATCATCATCATCATCATCATCATCATCATTAGTATTAGTATTAGTATTATTAGTATTATTAGTATTATTAAAATATTTTACTCCACTTTTGCCCTTGAAAAGGACCCACAGCAGCTTACAACAATGAAAGACAATAACAAAGCTGAAAACAATGAGTACATAACGGTAGTTAACATCATCCTACGAACAGTGGGAGACATCCAATAAGTTCAAAGTGTTAGCTGCATAGTAATACAGCATCACACTGCACAAGCGATGATCTGATGAAGAAAACACACCCTCTGCTTACCAACAGTAGTTTTTGCACAGTTAGTGGATTACTGTTTTGATCAGATTTTCCACTTAACAGAAGCTCACTAAACCTTTGGCTTTGCCAGCCAGATAGCCTGCGGAATATGATTACTTATGCAGCTATCAATTATTTTATTAATCTGACCCTAAAAGTAATTGTAAATAGCAAAATTTTAGGTAGCCTGACATTCATTGTTCATTACTTGTAGCTTCCTTTTAAGCTTTGGAAGAGAGTGGGATCTCTCACATGCCTTCCAACATGGAGTTTATAGATGTTTCCAGCAAGCATTCTTATTCATTTCATTTATGGCCTTTCTCCTGAGAAATAGCATTCAAGACCACTTGCAAGTACAATTAAAACCCTAACTCTGATATTGATCCTATTAAAATCAGTGTAATGCTCAATGAACGTTTTTAAAAGGGAAGCACTGAGAGGTGAAAATGGTTACAAATCTCAGGCCCATTGTATTATCTGGGAAAAAAACTAGAGAAAGTTCTCTTCCCCCATTCCTATCAACGCATGGATACAAGGTTTCCTCTAAGGTGCACAGCTGTGTGCACACACACATGACTCCACCTCCCTCCATTCAGCTTTCCTCCTACTACTCAGAGCGATCATTTTCAGCCTGTTTGGTTCCAGTCATGAGGGAGCCCACATTTTCAGGGGCAGAGTCATGTGAGAGAAAGGTGGAGGGTATGTTGCATGGATAGCCTCCAGAGGGCCTGTTCTGAAGATCTTCTGAAGATCTTAACATTATACAGATTCAACAACTTGGGTTGGATCCAGAAAGTACACTTTGACCAACCTTTAAGATAAAGGATAAGCCCCGGAAAATAATGGAGCCATGTAATTTCGAGAAATATCAAAGGGCCAGGGCCAGCTATGATTCTGTGCCTGGAAGGGAGAACTGAAGAAACAGGTGACAGGTTCACATCAGGATATTCATTCCACAGTGACAGTATAGCATCAGATGTTGGTGCTTGCTCTGTGAATGATGTTTCATCTGTGAATCAGTCATCACAGATGTCACAAACAGGACCTTCATTCTCCTTAGAGGACAGTATTTTTCCATATAGTTGGTTTACACATAAGAGTCACCCCCTGAAATGGAAAAAGAGGAATGCTTGAGGAATGTACTATGTGGCAATAAAATTAGATCTTTCCAGAGCAGCACTTAAGTAATTTAGTACACAATGTAATTTAGATAAGTTAGGCATCTTTTAAGTGACCTATATAATGTTAATTATAGTGTGTATTTCAACCTGCTTTTAATTTAGTATGTTTTTGTTTCTCTAGAGCACAGTATTGAATGTAAACAGTGATGCAGTTGCAAATTTGACCATCCGGGTTTTTTGTTTTTCTGGGTGTGTGTGTTTCTTTTTGGTTGTGTCTTTACATTACTGGTCAGTTTCTATCCCATGGCTGAAGAATTTGCGCTTTCTCAAAAAAATCCAGATACAGTGGTGCCTCGCTAGACGATGATAATCTGTTTCACTGAAATCGCGAAATCATTGTCTAGCAAAAAGCAAATAGTCATCTAGCGAAAATCAGTTTGCAAAGCAGGAACCAAACATTGTCTAGCGAAATTCCCCCATAGGAATCACTGTTTTGCGAATCGCTATAGCGATCGCAAAAAGTCAATGTCTCGCGAAAAAACTGTCATGCGGGCTAACTGTCTAGCAAGGCACCACTGTATTTCAATTGGTACATGAAAATCTAGATGCATAGCTTTCTAAATTTGAAGTCTGGATTAGGAATGTGAACAGTGAAATTTTCTATTTTTTTCATTTGGGGTTGTTTTGAAGGATGTCTCTTGTGGTTTTGTATATTTTTTGTTATCTGTACTAGTCCTTTCTTTCTACATGAGAGAAAAGGCCTCCTTCAGATTTCCCATTCCTGTTTTTCGGTACTGCAAAAAGCAGTAAAGAACTGCACCAAAAAAAAGGCAAGGCAACAGAGAATCAGTCTACTCCAAGAAAAAAGAGATGTCCCAGGCTTTGTGTAATCATGAGCAACAGCTGCGCCCACAACCCAGTGGTGCACTAAGCCCACCCACCTTGTCTACGTGTTCCCCCCCAGACGCAAACAAAGTGGTCTCCTAAAAACCCTACAAAATACACACCTGCAGTGGAATAAATACACAGTATGATAAACAAATAACAGTTCTTCTTCGTGGTCTCTGTGAATGCACACAATTGGGTTGTTCTGCGCCTGTGCAGGACCTCTCAGAAGTTTCTATAGCTTAAAGATAATTGATTTTTATCTTTATTATCTTATTCTATAGCTTAAAGATATTTGATTATCCCCCGTAGAGCGCATGCTCCACCCTCCCAAAGTCCCCTCAGTTCCTTTTAGCCCAGTTGGTTAAAGAATCATGGGATAAGCCCCCTTTACCATTACAAATTTTGAGACGCATCGAGAATCATTATAAAACCCATGGTCCCGATACAGCTTTTCTCTTTAAACATCCCGCACCAATCATAGTAGAAGCTAATCAATCAAGAGCATGGAACAAAACATCGGTAGCCCCTACTAATGGAGAAGGCAGAAAACGTGACATCTTAGGGAGACGCCTGTACTCTCGTACGTCCTTTCTTATGAGGGTTGCCAATTACCAGGCCGCAGTGGGTGCATACCACAGACAATTATGGAATAAGATTCTACCCATTCTTCAAGCCATGCCTGACGCTTCCAAAACTGAAGCCCTAAATATCCATGCCAAGGCCACAACCCTAGCTAAGCAACAGAGACTGTCTTTATGTCATACTGCAGATTCCACGTATAAGGCTATACCATGCTTGGCTGAGATAGGCGGGTATCTCTGACAATGCCAGATCACAAATTTAAGACCTTCCATTTGATGGAGCTAGTCTCTTCAATGCAAAAACTGATGAAGGGATGGATAATCTTCATATAAACTCCAAAAAACTGCACATTCATATTCCACCCAACAGCAGCCTTACTGTTATCAGCACCCTCAATTTTGCAGACAACCATTCTTCCAACAGCCCTTTCAGTCCTACCAACATCCATACCGAATGTACAAGCCACCAGTCTCTGGTCGATCATACTCCGGCCCAGCAACATCCTCAACACCTACCTTCCGTCCTCAACAACAACAGACACATTGACAACCCTTTCGATGCCCACAAAAAAAGGGGTAAGCAATATTCATAGACCTTTTCCATCTTCTTTTCAAACTAGACTACATCCTTTCCTCAACTCCTGGCGTTGAATTACTAATGACCAGTGGGTTCTTTCTATTATCCAAAACGGTTATTTTATTGAATTTAAACGTACTCCACCTTCTGGCACCATTAGGACCACTCCGTATTCATTGGCTCTTCGACAAGAAATTTCCCTTCTCCTCCAAAAACAAGCTATATACATAGTCCCTCCTTCTGCCCTCCATGAAGGATTTTATTCAAGATATTGTACAGTATTGAAATGACTCTGCCCTATTCTTGACTTTCGAAATATCAATAGGTTCATTCAACCTAAACACTTCAGAATGCTGATGCTCGGCACTATTATCCCTCTCCTTTCACAGGGGGATTGGTTTGTTGTCATCGACCTTCAAGATGCGTACTTTCACATCTCTATCCATCCGCATCACCACAAATTCCTCCGATTCTGATTCAACAACATCTCATACCAATTCTGTTCCCTCCCATTCGGTCTCTCTACGGCACTGAGGACCTTCACCAAATGTGTGACACCAGTCATCGCCTATCTCCGTTTTCAGTATCACCATATTTCCTTATATTGACGACTGGCTGATAGTTGCCAATTCCTATCACGAAGCTGTCACAGCCACCCAATTCACTCTTGATACTCTTTGAGACCTTGGACTCAAGGTGAATTTTGCCATATCCCATCTCGAACCGTCACAGACCACCACTTATATCGGAGCATACTTCGATTCCCTACAAGCCAGAGCCTTTCTTCCTCAGGAGAGGATCATCAAACTAATAAGAGCAATAAAACCTTTTCGATCTCTAGCCTCGGTATCAGCATATCAAACCCAATACTTTCTCGGGGCTCATGGCTTCCACAACCAAGCACTAAGACCTCGATACTTAGCAGAACGCCTTCTCCCACCTAGATCTACTCGAGTCACTTATCATAGCCAGGAAAGACAGTTGAGGGGCCTAACGCCGAGAGAGGTCTGAAAAGAAAGAACAAGAAATCGGGGCTTCTTGGCAGTGGCCCCTCGATTTTGGAACAGTTTGCCACCGGAGTTTCACCTGGCACCCTCGCTGGGTGTTTAAAGAGCCAATTAAAGACCTGGCTCTTTAAGCAGGCCTTCCCTCCTATCAATACAGTGGTGCCTCGCTTAGCGAGCGCACCGTACAACGACGAATCCGTATAGCGATCCCCTTTTTCGGGATCGCTATACGGAGCACCCAATCGCCGCACCTCGCTTTGCGACGATTGGGTGTCCGGCGCCCATTTTGGAGCCGCCGATCAGCTGATCGGCGGCTCCAAAATGGGCGCCGGAGGACCCGAAATGGCCCCGCGCTGTGTTTTCGCGCCCTCGCCTCGCTTGCCAAGGGCGCGAAAACGCCGCACGGGGCCATTTCGGGTCCGTTTTGAAGCCGCAAAACAGCTGTTTTGCGGCTTCAAAACGACCCGAAATGGCCCCCCGTGGCGTTTTCGCACCCTCGGCAAGCGAGGGGAGGGCGCGAAAATGGCTGCCCGGGGCCAGGAAACTTCTCTAAGTGGGAAGTTTAGGGCCAATTTGGAACGCATTAAATGAAGTTTAATGCGTTCCAGTGGCTTTTTACTTCCCGCTTAGCGAAGATTTCGTATAGCGAAGGTTAATCCGGAACGGATTAACCTCGCTATACGGGGCACCACTGTACTTGATTTTTCTTTTTATTTAGTTTTCTTTATTTCTTTCCATCTTAACCAATGTTAATCTTGTTAATTTAAATTGTTGTTTTAACTGTATATGTATATTTGTTTTATGAATGATTTTATGTAAGCTGGCCTGAGTAGACTTTGTCTAGAAGGTGTAGGATAAAAATCTAATAATAAATAAATAAAAATATCCAATATGCTCGGCTGAAAATGAGGTCCCTCTAGTCATGGTATCTGTCACTTTTCCATCCCATGACAGACCTCCCATCCAAACATCTCACAGTAACTTACAAGCTTGCCCATCAGCTCACCTGGTGGACATTTCTTCCACATCTACTCATTGGAAGACCTTTTCTACCACTTCAGCTCACAATACAAGTCACCACCAATGCCAGCCCGTTGGGCTGGGGGGCACATTGTCGACATCACAGAATCCATGGTCTGTGGACAAGACAAGAACAGTTATTACACATAAACCGCCTCGAACATTTAGCAGTCATCAAGGCCTTTCGCGCCTTTTTACCAATCATTGCAGGGCAAGCTGTACAGCTAGCTACAGACAATAAAACAGCCCTTTATTAGGTGAACAAACAGGGAGGCATACACTCCCTCTCATTACTATACCTGGATGTCAAGCTCTAGGAGTGGTGTTACCTACACCACATTTTCCCAGTAGCAGTACACGTCTCCACTGATGACAGTTTGCTTGCAGACCATCTCAGTCACCTCAGCACACAAACACACGAGTGGTCATTGGACAACAAAGTTTTCAATCTCCTCTGCCACCGGTGGGGTGTCCCTTCCATCGATGCCTTCACCTCCGAGACCAATGCCAAGTGTCACCGATATTGCTTCTGTGCCGGTACCAGCATGAACTCACTTGGAGATGCCTTTATGATAGATTGGACCAACAAATTCTTGTACCTCTTCCCTCCGATACCACTCATTCAACGGACCATCCTTCAGCTTCGTCAATTTCGCTCAAATGCCATACTTCTTGCCCTGTGGTGGCCACGATAGCCATGGTTCACCCACCTGAGGTCTGTGTTAACAGACGTCTTCTGTCTCCCCTCGGTACCCAATCTTCTCACCCAGGACAATGGGAAAGTTTACCATCCAGACATAGAGTCTCTGAACCTGAAAGCGTGGAGAATACTGCCGCCATAAGAGACACACTTGATTGAGCTTGAATACCTTCAACCCAACTCCTATATTGGAATAAATGGAAGGTTTTCCTATCTTTTGCCAACTCCCACAACTTACCTGCAACCTCTGTTTCTTTGAAGACTGTACTTACCTTTGTCCTTCATCTCTTTCATCTCAGACTGTCTCATTCTACCCTGAAGGTTTATATCTCTGCTATTGTGGCACACCAGCTGCTTCATTCCGATTCTGCTAAGCTTTTTTCCCACCCAACTTTGAAAAAATTCCTCAAGGGACTCCACAATATTTGCCCAACATGTCAACGTCCTCTTCCACAGTGTCCTTGCAAGTTGTCCTCAGTGCTCTTACTTGACCGCCCTTTGAACCAATGGCTACCGGCAATTTTAAATTACTTTCTCTGAAGAAATCATTCCTCATAGCAATAACATCTACTAAACATGATAGTGATCTTCCTGCCCTCAGATCTGACCCACCTTTCCTCCAGTTTCACCCAGAGTCACCCTTTATCTTGATGTATCATTTTACCTAAAGTTGTCTCTGATTTTCATCTTAATCAACCGCTGATATTACCTACTCTATTCCCTTCTTCTACACCACTTGAGCGCATGCTCCACATGCTTGATATAAAACGCGCTTTGGCCTTCTACATTGATAGGACTAAATCATTTAGAAAATCACCATGACTTTTTCTATGTTTCCATGGCCGTCATAAAGGTGCTGCAGCTTCACTTCATACTATCTCTCCATGGATTATTCAGACTATCTCACTCGCATATGAATTAACAGGGAAAACGCCGCCTGAACATTTGAAGGTCCACTCTACTAGAGTGCTGTCCACCTCTACTGCGCTTCACCATGGAGTTCAGCTTCCTCACATCTGCCGTGCAGCTACATGGTCTAATCCATCGACCTGTGTGAGAGCAAAAAATGATGCTGCTTTTGGCAGAGGTGTTTTGACTTCTCTTCTACCGTGACGTCCACTATTCAGTAAGTCAGCTTGCCAGTCACCCAATTGTGTGCATTCACAGAGACCATGAAGAAGAGAGAGAGGTTACCTACCCATAACCATGGTTCTTCTGGTGGTCCTCTGTGAATCCACACATCCCACCCATCCTCCCCTCTGTCCGTCATGT
This sequence comes from Pogona vitticeps, assembly GCF_051106095.1. Lineage (NCBI taxonomy): Eukaryota > Metazoa > Chordata > Lepidosauria > Squamata > Agamidae > Pogona > Pogona vitticeps. The sequence continues at coordinate 188,948,487 of NC_135784.1, read as the reverse complement.
TGTCTTTTTAAGTAGATCTTTGACAGCGGCAGACACTTTCAGGAACTGAGGGAACTTTGGGTGGGCGGAGCATACAATCCATGGGGGAACGTCCCACTAATCAATTATCTTTAAGCTCTAGAAACTTCCGAGAGGTTGTGTGCAGGCGCAGAACAACCCAATTGTGTGGATTCATAGAGGACCATTAGAAGAATCATGGTTACAGGTAGGTAACCTCTCTTTTTTAAAAAAATCAATCCAAAAGGGTAAATGCCACCCCATAGACAGAAAAGAAAATAGAAAAAAAACCCTCATACAGCCCCTTCTCCCAAACAATCAAAGCCCCAACCAGCCAAGATTACTGGAATATATTGAGATTTTTCTGTTCTGTATCATTTGATGTCTACTCTTTTCTTCAGAGAAGAAATCAGGACGGGGAAAATAATGTGAAGGAGACACACTGCTACAGGCAGACTGCTGGCCTTCAGCAGAAATAAACCAAAGAAAAAGGTAGAACCCATCCACAGACAGACAGACAGACAGACAGACAGACAGACAGACACACACACACACACACACACACACAGAGAGAGAGAGAGATATCAAGAAAAAGGGCAAAAAATGAAAGGATCCAAGATGAGAGAGAGCACAACAGGAATTGAGCATGGAGAGGACAAAAAACTAAGCCCACAACAATCCTGAAGCAAAGAGCAGTCTAGGACCTTTTACAAATTCAGAATTGCCATTCCTCCCACTACCCCTGTACAGGTTGATTGACTGCTGACAATCCTTGTGATGTTATTGGATGAAAAATTTATGAGCTGATTAGACAAAAAGGGCCACAAAAGTATCAGAAACCTTTCTGTGCCAGTCTTTAATAAACATGAAGAAATTCACATTTATAGGTTCTCTTTTGGTACCCACCACAAGAACATGAATCATACATAGGCTTTCATTTAGACATGAAAGACCTATTCTTAGTTATGCATCTATATTTCTTGAGCAGTAAGTATGTTTTATGTTGAAGATCATGGGTATAATGCCAGTTGTATAGCAAGATGTTAATAATATGTCTTCCTGGTTTCTAGGTCCTTGGAACCCCTACAAGAGAGCAAATTAGAGAAATGAATCCAAACTACACTGAATTTAAATTTCCTCAGATTAAGGCACATCCATGGACTAAGGTGAGTGTGTTTGAAATAATGATGGATATGGTGGAGGGATATCTTCAGTACCAAGGACTACACGTTAATGACTCAGTGACCTTACATACTGTTAGTGGGTTATTTATCCATTCTCTTGATAATAGTTTTATCACTGCAACTAGAAGATACTTCATGGAGAGTGGAGTGCCTGCTTGCCCTCAGATCTACAACCCTCTCTGTCCGGTGCTAATCCGTCCCAGGGGTTCACCCAAATGGAGCCAGTTTACAGTGGACACAATGAACTGCAGATGGGATATGAGAGGAGAAATCAGTACATGTATGTCTGTGGAGGTGAATGTGTCTTCTTCTCGTACAGAAATTATTTCTTTCCTGAATCACTTCCCCAAATACCAAGGGTACTTGGATTATTGCCTAAAGCACAGCAACTGAGAAGGGAGATATTGGTCTGCTTAGAAGAAAACAAAAATTATTTTGGAGGAAGGAGAATGTGGCAACATGATCAGTAATTCCAAAATATTGAGCATCTCTTGAGAATGGGCAAGTTGGAAATCCTTAGATGGGATTAGTTAAACACTCTGTCTTAAGTTAAGGAGCAGGTGGTGGGCTGGAAGCTTGAACAAGGAACATTTTGCACATTTTGTTGCAGGTCCCAGTTGTTTAATGGTAATTAGGAATGTTTTGTCCCATAGCAAAGAAATGAAATAAGTGACTATCCACATAGTTCATGTTTTGTGTAAGTTCTTTGAAAGTCTGTATCAGAATGGGCAACATGTGATTCCCGCCACCTGATTTTTGTACACAATTTTATTCCACTAAAAATTAATTGGAGACATAAGAAAAGTCCAGAAACGTAGATCTCCTTTAAAACAAAATGCACCCCCACTACCATACCTTGTTACGCTTTCACAAATTTGGAAGTGGAGTTTAACCACTCCCATCTGCCTTTTGGGGATGATGGTGAGCTGTCTGCAGTGGGCCTCAGTGAGGGAGACCCACCGAGCCTGTATATCCTCCTCTGAAAAAAGCAAGGCAGTCCCTGAAGTATTTTGAAGCTAATTTGTTTCTCTTAACAGGAAACAGTAGAATTTGTAAGTGTAAATGGGACTGAACTGAGAGAAATCTCTTAATATAAGGTTTTGGGTTATTTGGTGAGGTACCCAAGGCAAAAGAACTGTATATAATTTTTCTCATGTTCCATGCAATATAGGCACTATTACGGTAGCATCCATCTCACCTTATTTGTTTATACTCAAAACTTGTATGTTATTTTTGATTCAGATGATTCTAAGAACAGCTTTTACAGCATTTTGCAGTGATACAATACAATGCAAACACCCCCCAGGCCCCCATGCTCAGGAGTTTGAGCAAGAATAATTTGCTTCCCCTTAAGCTCAGTCAAATAACGCAGTCTTCTGATGGGAAAGGAGAGATACAACCTCTTTTCATAGATTCTATGATTTACAGTTCTCCCTGTGTTGCTGATGGATAGGGAGAATGTCTTTTTCCTCTTAGCATGTTCTTCAAATGTATCTTTGAGCTTTCCCAGTGGCCCTAAGTGGGATGGGATGACACACATGGAGTGTGCATTCCTTCAGTTACGCTGTTCGAGGGCATTTGGCAATTAGAGCCACTTTTTCTTTGCAAAAGGTACATAGAGTAGTGCTGCTCTAGAGTTGTATTCCTTCAGCTGTAATGGACACTTGGGAGTCACTGCATCAGGTCTACATCATGATGTGAAAGGAATCTGCAGTAGGCTGTGCTAGATGGAAGTAGCAGCAGTCATTTGTCATGTCTGATTGCTCACACTCATTGTTTCTGTTTCCACTGTCACTGAGAGTGCAGATAGGCCTTAGTACTACCATTGTAGTCCTTGAACAGGCAGTTCTCACACAGCCAATTTACCAAAAAAGAAAGTTTGGGAGGTTAACGGAAGGACTTATTGTGTTGATCCCGACCAATGTGGAGCCTAAGGCTGGTCAGCCGGTAGTCCACAATCAATAGCATTAGCAGAAAGGGTGCTGCTGAAGTTTGTCAAGAAGCCGTGCAACAAAATTATCTTTAGGTTCAGGAGACCTAAATAACTATAAGCAAGGGGGAAGGACTTATAATTCAAAAACTTATAATTCAAAAACTTCTCCAAACTCAGGTTTATAGTATCAGATCTAAAAGATAAAAGAAACTCTGATTTCTGTGGCTGCTGGGCTCTTACAGGAAGGATTGAGTGAAAATAATGCCTCAGCTTACATTTTTTTCCTGCAACATTAAGTTTCCTCAGGATGCATTGTGCTTGGAAGTTTATAGTGCTGCCTGTGTTCCTATGGCAAACCACTTTATGGTTTACAATTTTTTTGCATTACGTAACATCCCATAGAACGCATTAAATTCCTAAACCGAGGTACTACTGTAGCTGTATTACTAGCTGTCTTAATAAGGCTGAGAATAATATTGCACAGTTACTGCTACCCTATGTTATTTAATCCATGTGATTTCCATAAAACTCTGTTGTGTCCCCAATGTTACGTATGCGTGGTTAGCGAAGGAGACAGGCATGCATTTCAAACATGAAGGAAATGATGGTAACTGGAAGATTCAATCATTAAGGAGTGTGTGGAATTTCCTGTTTTGATAGGTCCACATTTACAATGAAATAATTTTTAAGACTAAGTGAAACTGCTTGCAATTGCTTTTTATCACTTTTGGCTGATGAACTGGTCACACCCTGCCTTCTTTAATAATAATAAATAAGGGACAATCATCCAATACATTTACATGAGAAAATCTTAGAAAATTATTTTGAAGGCCCAGGTATAGAATGCTATGGCCTGCCTACTGGTGAAAGTGAAGAAAACACCTAGCAGGCCCCTGTCAATTTTATCTTCGAAACACTAAATTGTTCAGAGTCTTACCTTCACATACAGTCATGTGAAAAAGAAAGTATACCCTCTTTGAATTCTATGGATTTATATATCAGGACATCATAAAAATAATCTGGTCCTTAGCAGGTCTGAAAATTATTAGATAAATACTACCTCAGATGAACAGCAACACATGACATATTACACTGTGTCTTTATTTTACAAAAATAAAGCCAAAAGAGGGGAGCCGTGTGTGAAAAATTAAGTACACCTTATGATTCAGTAGTTTGTAGAACCATCTTTAGCAGCAATAACTTGAAGTAATCGTTTTCTGTATAACATTATCAGTTTCTCACATCAATGTAAAGGGATTTTTGCCCTCTCTTCTTTGCAACATTGCTTCAGTTCATTTAGGTTAGTGGGCGTTTGTTTATATACAGTTTCCTGAAAGTTTCACCACAGCATTTCAATCAGGTTGAGATCTGGACTTTGACTAGGCCATTGCAACAGCCATTCTGTTGTACATTTGCTGGTGCGCTTGGGATCATTGTCCTGTTGCATGACTCCATTTTGGCCAAGCATTAGCTGTTGGACAGATGGCCCCACATTTCACCCTAGAATACTTTGGTATACACAGGAGTTCATGGATGACTTAATGACTGCAAGGTGCCCAGATCCTGTGGCTGCAAAACAAGTCCAAATTATCACCCCTCCACCACTGTGCTTGACAGTTGGTGTGAGGTGTTTGTATTGATATGCTGTGTTTGGTTTTTGCCAAAAAAATTCAACTTTGTTCTAGTCTATCCAGAGAACATTGTTCCAGAAGCCTTGTGATTTGTCCAGATGCAACTTTGCAAACAGAAGCCATGCTGCCATGTTCTTTTTAGAGAGAAGGTTTTTTTCCTCCTTTTTTCTCCTGGTATTGTCATGAACTTCAACATTTAACATGCTAACTGAGGCCTGTAGAGCCTGAGATGTAATTCTTGGGTTTTCTGCAGTTTCTCTGAGCAGTGCACAGTCTAACCTTGGGTGAATTTGCTTGGATGTCCACTGCTGGGAAGATTGGCAACTGTCATGAATTTTCCACATGTGAATAATCTTTCTCACTGTAGAATGATGAACTTTACATTGTTTGGAAGTGGCCTTATAACTATTCCCAGATTGATGGGGAACAACAATTGCTTCTCTATGATCATTGCTGATATGTTTCCTCCTTAGCATTGTATTGACACACACCTGAATGTTCCAGACCAGCAAACTGCTAAAACTTCAGCTTTTATAGAGGTGGGCCTACTTGTTGATGAGCAATTACTCAAGGGTATTTGGTTAGTAGCACCTGGCTGCTGCTTAGCCTCTTAATTCCTATGAAAGCAGTAAGGATGTACAGTGGTGCCTCGCTTAGCGATGTTAATCCGTTCCGGAAAAAACGTTGCTAAGCGATTTAATCGCTAAGCGATTTTTAAAAGCCCATAGAAATGCATTAAAACTTGTTTAATGCGTTCCTATGGGCTTTAAAACTAACCTTATGCAAAGATCCTCCATTGCGGCAGCCATTTTTTGTGCCTCTAAAGCGAGGCAACACAGCGGGTGGCCTTTTTTTTCTGGCGGCCATTTTGGAGCCACCGATCAGCTGGCCAAAAATGGGGGCTTTGTAGTGATCACTTCCCTGCGAACATTGCAAAGCGATTTTTCCCCATAGGGGCCATTGCTAAGCGATCGCTCTGGCGATGGCCAAAACCCCATTGCTAAGCGATTTCATCGCTCAACAGAGCGATCACTAAGTGAGGCACCACTGTACTTAGTTTTTCACACATGGTTTCTCCGTTTTGGCTTTATTTTTTGTAAAATACATCATGACACAGTGTAATACGTCATGTTGTTTATCTGAGGCTGTATGTATCTAATTTTCAGACCTTCTAAGGACCAGATGATTTATATTATGTCCTGATGCCTAAAACCATAAAATTTAAACACTCTCTATTTTCTTTTTCACATGACTGTATGTGGGGGTGGAGGCTTGGTCAATCTTCCCTGCCCCCCATGGCTGAAATGTTGTTGTTTTGCATAGGCAGTTGAAATTAGAATAGGCCCATTACATCAATGTGGATTTCATGAGTCAGCTCCTTCATACATTCCATTGACTCAGTGGGCCTACTCTGTTTGTGACTGAACGATGCTAAGAAATAAAGTTTCAGCCAATATGTAAGATAATGGTATATTCATAGTATAATGCCATTTATTGTATTCATGCACTATAGGGAACATTTGCTGTGAGTCCTCTTAGGTATGTTTCTTTCTCCCTCAACCCTCATCTGGGAGAGGACACAAAATGATTCTCCTTGCTACCAGAAGAATTAGATAGTCTACAGTAATAGTAATGCAGCTTAAACGTTGCCAGGAGGCAATGGCCACAGCAATAGAATTGTCGCAGTTTCAGTTCCAAATCCTTTTGTACTCCTTTGTTTTTTCAGCAACAAGTTGGAAAAAGCCAACCTCCCAAATTGAGTCTTGCAGTAAATTAAATAATTGTTGTTTAAATCATCCCAGGAAGCTTTTTTGCAAAGATTCTGGAACTCATAGGCACATGTTTATAGGAGCCTTCAGGAACTGCTGGGCACTAGTTTGAGTGTGAGGGCAAGGATGACATAAACTGGCTGGAGTTTTTGTCTTTTAACCCACAAGACATAACATTCTTCAAGTAGAGTACTGTGGTGCTAAAAATGTAAAATATTAATCCAAAGAGAGTGTCACTGGAAGCAGAGAGAAACGTGGAAAATGTATGCCTTGCTTGAATTGGAATGATTTTTTTTTAAAATCTGAACTCAACTGGTGTGTCTGAACTAGGAAGGTCAAACAGATTATATTTTAAGTTTATCCTTGGGTTCAGAATTCTACTGCAAGAACAATCCCTAAGGCTTTTTGCATGTATTGCCTCTGCTCTTGTCCACTGTAGCGCCCCTGCTGAAGATAATTGGAATTTCAAGAGTTTCTGTTTCCCCAACTTGATTTTAAGAGTGTATGACTTTCTAATTTGATGTCCACGTGGACAGAAGTGCTCTGGATGCTCCCAGACATTCTGGACCTATTTTCTCAAAGTTTAGTGTGCCATCAGAATCAGCAGGGGCCTGGGCATGGAAAGATAGTGATTGATAGGCCTGTCTTACAGAACCAAGCATCAGTAAGACTATTTCTAGATGAAAGCTCACCAAATGTACCTGTGTTAATGTTAAGATATTAATGTGATGGTGCCAGCAAGAACACAAGCCAGACTTTCGTGTTCATGGACTTTCTTTAGCAGTCATCTTCAGACATAAATATTCTATTAGATTATGTCTAAAGGCCGATCTGTTCCAGCATACTTTCTTTACAGAAGCTAAGTATGGTTTGTTTGTTTAAAATAGTTCTTCATCCTTGTCTGTGTGAATCACACTTTGACTTTATTCTGCGCTTGCACAGTGGTCCCCAGAACCTTCTAGAGCCTTGTGATACCAGGAAACTCCACCCTCACTTCTCCACAGCTACCTTCCCTCAATTCCCTCTTTTCCACCAGCGAGACAACATTGAGGGAGCTACTGGACCTTCTTTTTCCTTGTTTGTAAATTTTCCCATCTCTGTTTTCCTTGTTTTTTTAAAAAAGAAATTAGTATAATTTGTTGGTTAGTTTTGTTGGTAGCCAAATATTTGCAGTTGCTCATTTATGGCACCCATGGGTCATTCAAGTTCTGCAAGGCTTGCCCTAACAAAATTCTTTTCTCAGTTGGACACTCATTGTGCCTGTATTGTGCAAGTCCACAATGAGTTTGTGGTCTCCCTACACCAGGAGCGGTGATGGAAAGTTGCTTCAATGACCAAGAGGTTTATCCAGAGACCCTTCAATGGAGATATATGGCAAGAAGGTGGTATCCTCGGCCCCTCCATATTTTATATATCCCCCATCTTTTTGTGGCCATTTATCAATGGTGCATCCCACATATGTGGCAGTCAATCAAGATGTGCTCAGAATTGGCTGCTTCTCAAGCCCGACCTGGTGGGAGTCAACTTCAGTGGGATCAATGCCGGCTAGCTGCCAGATCACCCCATCATCCATGACCACTCCCAGTTGATACCAACAGGTCAATCATAAGAGCATGGCCCAGAAGTCCCCTTCTGCTTGAGAAAGGGTTGATACCAAGAGGCTCACCTTGACACTGGGATGTCTCGATGCCAAGACAGCATTGGGGATGATGACTATCAGTCTTAAGGATCTCCAAACTGCAGTGGAGTTGCATCTGTCTATTTTATTCCTGTCACGCTCATTGGACCTTTCAGGCCTTACATTCTCCAAGCTTGCAAGGCCTTGCATTCTTTGGACATGTGACAAACCCTAGCATTTTATGTTTCCTGGGCTAAACCTTTTCAGCAAACAGTCAGGCTTGTTATGTGCTACCAAGATACCAGGCAGGGTCAGCCTATCTTTGCACAATAGTTACTGAAAGGGATAGTGGGTGCTATTATGTTGAGTACCAGTTAGCTGCTACCTGAATCTATTTGTGGGTATTCTGCTAGAGCACTAGTTGCCTCCATGACGTTCCTGAGAGGTGTTCACCTGCCTAACATCTGTAGAGCGGCCACACAGTTGCAGTCTCTCATGTTTGTGAAGCGCTACAAGCTGGGCCAAATTGGATGTCTCCTTTGATAGAGCACTGTTCGATCTCACCTGGCATGACTACTTTCATTCCAGTGAGTGAGCTAGTTAGTTACCAAGCATGTGATTCACAGAAACCGCAACAAAGGAGGACAGATTACTAACCTGTAATTTCAGTTCTGCAAGTGGCCATCTGAATTAACATCTCCCCCCATCTCCCCTTTGTCCATCATGCACACATCTTTAGTGGCAGATGGTGGCGACCTGAGGGAGGGCAGCTGTAGCGTATGCTTCGTTGGGAGAGAAGGTAGACTTTCTTGATATCGCAAAGCTCTAGATCACCTGGGGTACCCAAGGCTGGGAATAACTGGTATAGACATTTTTGAGGATTGTTGTGCAAGTGCAGAATAAATGCAGCATGTGAATTCATTCAAAGAATTACAGTTACAGGTAAGTAACCTGCCTTTATACTTTGCCTTTCTTGTCAAGAGGGGCTTACAGTAAAACAAACAAACAATATCAACAACTCAAAACCAGTAAATTGTTAAAGTATTTTAAAAGAATTAAACGTATATCAAATTAAAAACTAGTCAATAAAAATAGGTTAAAACTGTTCTAAAATGCATTTTTTAAAAAGAAGAAAAACACCACGATCTGTTTTAAAGAACCTCAGTTTTTAAAAATACAGTAATCAGTTACTAAGAAAAAGTATGCCTAAAGAGGAATGATTTTGCCTGCTTGCAGGACAAGTGGCTATGGGATTTTCACGGGTAGTATATTAGAGCAAGAGACCTCTTCTCTTGTTTTTTCCAAGAAGCTAGTATAACGAAGCATATTTTCTTTGTAGTGGTAGTAAGCCATTGTGGGTTGTTTTTTTAAAAAAAAAACACTCAAGCTACTTTATTCCATTTAATACTGTTTTAAAGTTGTCCTACATCTTGTGGTAGTGAATTTATGGTTAAATATCATGCTGTGTGACAGTATTACCAGTTACCTGTCATGAATCTCCCAATGTTCAGCTTCATTGGCTAGCCCCAGTTCAAGATGAGAGAGGAAAGAAAACTCCCTATCCACTTCCTATGTTTGATGCATCATTATATGCCCTTTTATATCTCACTTGCATTTTCCAACCTAAAAGTCTCCAGATATTGTAATTGTACCTCATTGATGAGTTGAATCAGCCTTTGATAATTTTGGTTACTGAACATTTTGCAGGTGACAGGTGTATGCAGAGTTTAAATAAACACACTTGTGGAGAGGCAGTTCCATCAACATATTCCTTATAAACGTAGGCAGAGCTGTCAGAATATTGTGTAGTGGAATTGAATTGCAGTGAGGTGATTCTAGATTCATGTGGGTTCCTGATTTGTTCACTGGCAATGAAAACAAGGCACCAGCTCCTGCTCAGCATCTACTCAGTCAGGGGAAACTGGACATTAATTGGGTCTACCTATAGGAAGGCAGTCTTCTCCTTACAAAAGGAGAAAGTGCCTCTGGAGACCATGCTCCCAACAGCCACTGGGAACGATTCTCAAAGAATGGGACTTAAAGACATATTTGGAGCAAGACCAGAAACAACACTCGGTATCTGACCTTGAACATTAAACTCTCTTTAGAGAGCAGGTAGGAAAATAAGCTTAGTGGCCAGTTTCAGTTGGAAACAAAATTTGGATCAGGATTCAGCAGTGTAGTATTTTGTGAGAGTTTGCTTGTATTGTCAGCTCCACCTGCTGGGCTCATTGTGGAACACATGTTAGAAACATTCAAAATCTTTCTGCAGGATATTTAGTAAGGCTATAGTTCAGATTAGAGTTTAAATTAAAGAATTAAAATTTAACAATTACGTGTAAAGAACCAGAACACCAGTTAACTGTAATGCTTGGCTGGTATAATTTCACACAGTCTGCTAGAACTGAGTAAAAAATGTTATATCTCTGTTCCAGTCTCCAAATATTTCCAACAACCAGGTTTTTTAAAGTCTACACGGAATTTTAGAAGATATTGGTACATACTGTCAAGTCACTTCCAGTTTACAACAGCCAGGGTCCAGTTACTGGCAACCCTGTTCAGGTCTTGCAAATTAAAACCTGTGTCTTCCTTTATCGAGTCCCATATTTGGTTTTCCTCTCCCCCCCCCGCTGGCTTCAATTTTTCCTAGAGTTATTGTCTTTCCTAATTTTCTCATAATGTGCCCAAAGTACAACACCCTCAGCTTAGTCTTTTTAAGCATTCCGTAGCATCTGTAAAACAACAACATATTTCAAATGAATTGTTTCCCTCAGTTCAATCACTTGATCTTTTAGTGGGAGTTCAGGCTTGATTTGAATTATTTAAAAATAGAAACTGAAATATATTTCAAACCAAATGAAAGAAAAGAGGGTGTATGGAAAAGAAAGGAGGGGGGAGGAAAGAGAAAAGGGGGGAAATCTAATCACAGCCTAGGCATATATATTAATGTTAGCTGAATGTATGTCCAGGGTTGATATCATTTTGGAGTTCACATTGATAACATATGAATGTGTGTGTGTATACATTTCTATGCCAACTTTCTTCCAGTTAAGGGACCCAAGACAATTCACCAGCTGTGAAATCAAGAAGAAATGGAAAACACAGTAAATTATGACATTAAAACAACTAAACATTTTCAGTATTAATTAGTTAAATTTATTTATTTATTTAAAACATTTTACTCTGCTTTTCTCCTTGAAAGAACCAAAGGTGGCTTACATCATTAAAAAGACAATGATTAAATTATTAAAAACATCTTTAAAACACATTAAAACAAACATAAAATTATAATAATATCCAGCACACAAGATTTAAAAAACAATTGTTGGGAGCCTGTCTGAAAAAGCTGGTTTTCACCTGCTGGTGAAAAGACAAGAAGAAACCATTGTCTCCCAGGGAAGGGGATTCCACAACCTGGGAACCACAGAGAAAGCCCTTTCTTCTTGTGGGACTCAGAGAAGAGCCTCTCCTGGAATTTTTAAGAGCCGAGAAGGTGTATACAATAAGATACAGTAATTCAGATAGCCTGGACCCAAACTGTACAGTACTTTGAAGATCATAACTAGAAGGAGAATTTCTATGACATTTTATATTTTCTCTGCCACCCATAAGCATGGCCTTTCTTACCTGATTACTCATACATGTATTCAAACCCACCCATAAGGTTAAACATAGGTTGTGGGGGGGGGGGAAATGACATGTCATAGAAATCCCCTCCCTAGTCATAACCAATACTTTGGATTAGGCCTAGAAATGGAGCAGCAGCCAATGGAATTGCTGTAGCAGGAAAGTAATATATTCCTTGTAACTGGCATTGGTCAGCATCCTGGGTTCAGTATTTGAACCACTTGAAGTTCCCAGACCATTTTGAAAGGCTGCCCCACATAGAGTGTGTTACAGTGACCTAAGCAGGATGTAACTAAGGCATAGTGCACTAGTTTTTATTGTGCAAATGCACCCCTGGCCACTGCTGAGACCTGAGCATTCAGTCTCAGGGATGAATCCAGGGGTACACCTCAAGATGTGAGCCTGAGTTGTCAAGGAGAATATAATCCCATCACAGGTTGAATTCATATTCCCTGATCTGCCTTATAATTGACAAGATTTGCTCAGAGTTTTCCACCATTGTTGCTCTTCTTTCACCATCACTAACTTCCTGGTAAACCAGGGGGCTTCTTTGGCTCCACTCTGGGCTGTGTTTATCCTTCCAGCCTGGAAATGCAAGTCTTTTGATAATAGTAAGAGCTAGTAAAACCTAGCTGTGCTGACCACCAGTGAAATTCCAAACTTCAGGAATATACAGTGGTGCCTCGCTTAGCGATCGCTCTGTCGAGCGATGAAATCACTTTGCAATGAACTTTTGGCCATCGCTGGAGCGATCGCTTAGCGATGTCCTCTATGGCTAAAATTCGCTTTGCGATGATCGTGGGGGAGTGATCATGGCAAAGCAAACTTTTTTAAATAGCTGATCGGCGGTTCCAAAATGGCCACCGCAAAAAGTGGCCGCCGCTGTTTTGCCTCGCTGTAGAGGCACCCAAAATGGCCGCTGCTATGGAGGAATTGCGCTTTAAGGTAAGTTTTTAGCCCATAGGAACATATTAAATGCGTTTTAATACATTCCTGTTGGCTTCTTAAAATCGCTTAGCGATTAAATCACTTAGCGATGTTTTTTCCGGAATGGATTAACATCGCTAAGTGAGGCACCACTGTAGTTTAAAAATATCTATAGATGCAAAGGATTTTTCATAAGAGGGCCACCACTGGACATTCTGACAGCATGTTTCTCAAAGAACATTTAGCTGAAGTGGCCAATTTCTTTCTAAAAAAGGAAATAAGTGTCCAGTATTTTGAAACATCAGATTTTGCTGAACTGCGCATAATGTTAGACCTAAAGAAATATTAGGTGTTGAAACTAAGACAGATTTCTGTGGATTAATTTGCACTGGATTGCCAGTTTCTTGTTCCACTCTGTTCTCATTTCATTAACATCAAATCCAGTGCTTTCTCATAGGGATCTGTAGACTATGGTTCTTGGTTTCATTTTCTCTGAGGATACAATTAACACTTCTAAGCGGCAGTGGCTGCTGAGATGTTCAAAGCCAGTGGCCTGTGTATGGATATCAAACAATCTTGTACAGTGGTGCCTCGCTTAACGATGTTAATTTGTTCCAAAAAAACACATCGCTATGGGAAAACATCGCTAAGCGAAACACCATTTCCCATAGGAAATGGGAACAGATTACCATCCTTAAGCGAAAATCGCCATAGGAAACATTGCTAAGCGAAACAATGTTTCCCCCGTTGGAATGCATTGAAGCCTATTCAGTGTATTCCAATGGTTTTGCGATGTCCGTTTTCGCTATTTTTAAGTGTCTTAAAATGTTCAAAAACTGTTTTAAATGCTTGGGATCGTTAGTGCACCTTGTAAAACCTTTGCAAACTTACTTTCGCTTTGTTCTGACTCTTCGTTAATTTTGGTGACTCCCCCCCATTGGAATGCATTGAACTGTCGGTTTGACAGCAAAATCGCTCAAAAAACCTCATCGCTAAGCGAATACATCGTTAAACAAGGCAATCGCTAAGCAAGGCACCACTGTAATTGTAAATATTGCCATACAGCAGTACAAGGTAAATTGTATGTGAATTGCAATGTTGAAAATTATAAAAATGCCTGATTTGGGCCAGTCAGTTGGTCTGTTGTGTACCCTCTAATAAGCAAAAAAACAAAAAACAAAATTTAAAAAGTTGTCTTGCAGTTTTCAGATCAGGATTATTCCACAAAGTTAATTTAGCATTTGTATATGAAATGTATGACAGGAAGTCATACACCACATAGTAAGCAGGGAATGTCTTTTACTGCTGGGTAGACACAACCTAAAGCAGCCTGGAATTAAAATAGCCTCAGATAAGATGAGAGAATGACTGACCATGAAGGATTAGTTGAATCAAAGTGGTTTTACCAGTTATGTGTAATAAGTAATGCTAGTCTGTCCGTAGCAAGAGATATTTCAGTCAACAGTACAGTCAAATTCATCTTAATCATTTCAGTGATATCCAGAGGAACCAGTACATCTAAATGTCTGATAGTTCCTCAACAAGTGGAAATACTGTAGTACAAATGAACTTGGCCTTGACTTCATGTGACACATTCTTATACTTGAAGATTTTTTTTTCTAGTTCTTCATTAATGTGCTTCCAAATCTGCCTCTTTCTATTATTTCTTGTCTGGAACCTCCATTTTGATTAATTAAAGTACTGTATGGAATGTTTTTAAAATAATTTCAGTTTCTTCATTGCTGTACTATGTAATTCTGCAATCATCATTTTTGTTGTCTTAATGTTTAGTCATAATCCTCCTTTTGCATGTTCTATTTTCACTTTCACCAGTAGTCATTTGAAGTCCTAGTTGTTTCCTGCAGTAGTCATGTCATGCATGTATCCTATAAGACTGATGTTTCTTCCACCAATTTTCATTCCACTTTCATTTAAATCTAACCTAACTTTCTGTGAGATATGCTCTACGTACATATAGATTGAAAATTGAATCTTTTTCTGATGCCTTTGCCAATTCAAAACTGTTCTGTTTTATCCATAGTCTATCCTAACAGTAAATTCTTGTCCAACGTACTTGTTACACATCAAAACAGAGAAGTCTTATGACACACCCATTTCTTTTAGAAAGAGCCATAGCATTTTATGACATAACAGTAGATCCATGTCTCATCACCAGTTACCAGTTGCCCTAATTTCTTGCAGAATGTTCCAAAACAGCCACTCTACATGTTTCCTCTTTTGTTTGGTTGTCAAAAGTTTGGGGATCCACTTTGCTGCCAGCTTTCTCATTTCCAAGTCGTTGTGGATAATGGCACCAACTCTCTCACGTGATATTCTCAGATATATAGCAATACTTTTGGCTGATATTCGGCCGTCTTCCATGATCATGTCATGGATGGCTTTCACATTTGCAGACACAGAGACAGAAACAGGCCTTCCACTGGGTTTCTCACTTTCAATACCGAAATAGCCAGTTTTAAAATTGACAACCCAGTGTTTAACTGTTGCATATGAAGGGCCACTGTCACCCATAGTTTGTGACTTTTCATCATGGATCTGCTTTGCACGTTTACCTTGGAGAAACAGGAACTTGATTATGGTCCTATGCTCTTCCACATTGAACTTTTCTGGAGGTGCTGCCATGTTCACTTCGGGCCGAAAAATGAAAGTTAAGTTAAAATAATAGGTAGTTGATTTTTGCACTGTTGAATATAGACAAATTGACCAATACACCCTGCAATTTATAGCTTCCTAGCTCTATGTAAGGCTCAATACTTATCAGCACCCCCTCGTATATCCAGTGTATAACTGCAATATGATCTTTTAATATTTTTCTGAATCTAGCTTGAACATCAGTCAATTTTTCCTCCATATGCATGGTAGAATTATTTGTCATAAAATCTAGATATTGTAATTTACTGTGGAAAATTACTGTGAGGTTCATATGCTTTAATCTACATGTCTCCTTTCTTTGGGGTTGAAATGTATATTGAATGTTTTTAATCTCAAAGCCATTGTTTTGTTTTCCTTATATGCTGCCTTATTCTTATTAGGATTTTGGTAGATTCAGCCACTTGTAGCTTGAAATATTCTACTGGTATCCCATCTACATCTGATAATTTATTTCTTCCAAGCGTTGGGAAAACTTCTATTTCACTTTCTAAACACCACAGGATTTTTCTTAGAAGGAATTTGTCATCTCTGCATCTTTTAATTTAGTACTTTACTGTTTATTTTTTATATTTTAAAATATTTATTTCTTTAAAATAATTTTATCCCATCTTTCTCCTTTAAAAGGACCCAAGGTGGCTTACATCATTAAAAGATTATATTTAAATCTAAAAAGAATAAGCCTACAGATACTTAAAGGACAAAATACCACTCTGAGGAAGGATAAACACAAGCAATATTAAAATCACATTCAAAACCATAATGCATAACAATCCATTTAAAAATCCCATTCATGCAGCCAGTCGCTGCAGGAAAGCTTGCATGGAGAGAAAGGTTTTCGCCTGCTTGTGGAAGGACAGCAAAGATGTGGCAAGCCTGGCGTCCTGTGGGAGGGAATTCCAAAGTCTGGGAGCAGCAACGAAGAAGGCTCTCTCCTGGGTCATCTTGTCGAAGTTTCAGCACCCCTAATCTTGGTTTCATTTTTTCCTTTAGTGCCTTGATTCTTGAAAAAGCATGTCCACGGGGCTTGGTGCATGGGCAGAGGGTATGCCCGGCCTTTGCTGGCGGAAGAAAGGAGGAAGAGAGACATGGATTAGGGGCTTTATATTTTTTACTTTTAAAAAATTTAAAGTAAGGAGCTGTATATGAAGGAGACAAGTAGAAAATCAGTTCTACAGTGTAACTGGCCATAAGGTTTCAAACAGGAAGAAATGAATCAGTAACCTTAAAACAAATGGGAACATTTGTCCAGATACATATGCTACATGACTGCAGTTCAGTACAACAGAGATAACGGAAAGTATTGTTAGGCATGGGGAGCATTTGCCTCGAGTGATCAGGTCCTAAGGGTCATTGGAGATGGCAATTGGTAAATGTTGAGTGACCACAAATGTTGACTGACTTTTGGATGGAGGACTAGGATGTGGGAGTGTGGCGCAGTACCTTGGCTGGAGTCCTAACAGTGAGCACTCTTCAGCTGCAACGTTGGTTGTAGGTTCCAAACGTATCTGTACATGTTCCATCTTGTTTTATCATTGTATGAGTAAGGGAACAAATCAGCTGAAAATAGTAATAGGTCTGTGATGATAATGACATCCATTTCTGAAAAAAGCAAGGTAATATTTAAAAGTTCTGTCAGTGTTCACATGTTGTGCTTTAGTTTTAGTTTTCTGCTTGTGGCTTTTCTGTGCATTTTACCTGGCCGTATTTAGTCTGCATACTAAAGGTTAGTCCGCCAAATTGCATTCTCTTTTTTGCTCTTAGCTTTTCCTTTCCTTTGCCGAGACTGTTTTAGACTGTAATAGATTTCAGCGCGAAAGGCCAGCTTTTGGACCGAGTGCTAAATTTTAGTCCGCAGACTAAAAAATAATCCGCGGATTATTTACCCGAGCAATTCCCTCACTGAAAACTACATTAAATATAGTAACAAATTTTCTTGAAACATAATAGTGAGGGCAGTTCACAGCTAACAGCAAGCTCTACCACCCACCATTTTGCACCTAGGCACAATAGAACGCTGAAACCATCCCTGGCTTGAAATGCGCCTCATTGTGCTTAAGTGTTGGCAAGCTCTATTATTGACTGTATGGCCTGTAACTGTGACAGTCCTTGCTTTTAATGTTTATTGTTTGTATGCTTTTGTGTAGTTCTTAGTGGGTGAATAAAAAAGGCGAGCAAATTGTCGTAGGAGTTAAACGATGCAGTGCGTTTCTTTCAATGTAAGTGGACTCTTGTAGAAGAAAAACACCCCGCCCCTCTCAATGAGCATGAGGGTGTAAAGAAGGGAGCTGTAATAATGGGAAGGGGGAAAAAACAGTTAAGAGCTTAACAGAACTTCTGAAGTGTCATGTCCAGTTCCTGAAGCATCCTAACAAGATGGCACCCAAACTACTTAAAATGTTAAAAATCCATTGGTGGGGAAGTCAATCCAAGAATAATCCGCGGCGGCCTGATACACATGTAGTTTATAGAAGTTTAAAGTGGCCATCTTAGAAAATGAAACTTAAACCATTATATCTATTACATATGTGGTTTCAAAAACATTTTTCACCTAATGCTTTTGGGACAGATAAGCAGAGGAAAAAACATGAGTAATTCTGTGTATGAAAGCATGTCTCATATTCTTTCCCATGTCTGTGGAAATCTTTCTCCAAGACAGGGAGGAGAGAACTACAGTGTAATATTGAAAACGTAATATAATTTTCCTTTTACATAGACATTTTATTTCACTTTTTTCTTACTTTTTAGTAAAGTGACTGGCATTGGAACATGCATTTAAAATATAATGTTTCTATACTATGCCTCACCCTTGCAAAATCAAATTTTTGAAGTTGATTGCTGCTATCAAGACTTATGTTTAAAGGTTCTAATTGTATTAAACATTTAATATGTCCCCATCACCATGGATTTCTTATGATATTGGATATATTTTTCCTTTCTGGACAATTCTTTTGGATTGACTCCCCCTGTTTGGATTATTTCACTGCATTATCATCTTTAGGACTCGTCAGGAACAGGACATTTCACCTCAGGAGTGCGGGTATGTACATAAATATTTTTTCATATCATCAGGTCTGTTTTTGGAGGAGTAGAGGCATAAATGAGAATCAAAAATTGATACTGTCAGTCAGCTAAATATTTTACTTCTGTTTTTCAGTTAGATGCCTGTGGAAATGGGGATGGGCACGGTATTTTTGTTTTTCTGGCATTATTCCTGTGATGGCTCTGTATAAAATTAGTCATTTCAAGACCCAGCGGAGAAAGGTTAGCCTACAAGAGGGCATACAGTTATGGCATCTGCTTGAATCTGAACTATGGTGTGATTATGATTATAAATCTTAGAAGTGCAGAGCTGGAAGGAACCCTTGTTGCAGGAGCAACTTCAGCTTGCTTGTGGGAGAGATGCAGGAGATGCTACTGCTGAGTAATTCCAGTTGTTTTCCAAACAGGTTGAGAAGACAAAACTTTCCAGAACTGTAGTTCATCTAAAAATATAAATGAAGAAAAATAAAATGAGCCTTTTTAATTTAAAAGAGATTGATGCCTACAGCAACACATTTCAACTCATATTTGTACTTCCACCACATTTCATAGTAAATTAGGTCCATTTTTGTCATTTAAATCTTGTGATAAAATTTGGCATTTCTCAGATATGAGGAAAATGTGAGTTCCTCCTCAGTTTGTACGTAATTTGAATAAGGAGTTTCCAGTACTCCTAATTGAACATATATTTAAAAGCAAAAAATATTTGTGCAAATATAGATGTTGCATCACCACCACCACCATTTTCTCTTGAACCTGATGAAGTGATTTTGGTTTTCCTTTCTGTAAATGAGAGGGAAACAGGAAGAAGGAACCGAATAGAATATGTTGAAGATACCGGCTAAAAATTTAAAATGCTATTTTGCAGAGGGTGGCTGTGAAGACTATTGCCACGTGTTTATTCAAATAAAAACCATAGAACATTATCTAGTGTAGAATGATAGGGTTTCTCCTTATTCGATAAAAGTTTGTTTTCTTCCAGTTTATAATGCCCACCCCATCTGTTCTAGATGGGAGATTGGGAGAGGGCTGCAGAGAGGAGAGAGAATTTCTTCTGCCAGTGTGGTTTGCTTTGTTGGTGGACAGACACTGCGGAATGTGACCCATTACCTCTTCACCCTAGAGCATTCCTGTTAGGTTTAGTAATACTGCTTTGTGGCTAGCAGATTACAACCCAAATTTAAAGCAGTAACTGTATTCCAGATAATCACCTAGAATAGTGATCTGGCCAAGAACCACTACTTCTTCGTGGCCTCTGTGAATCACACAATTGGATTGTTCTGCGCCTACGCAGGACGTCTCGGAAGTTTCTAGAGCTTAAAGACATGTGATTAGTAGGATGTTCCCCCGTGGAGTGCATGCTCTGCCCTCCAAAAGTCCCCTCAGTTCCTTTTTTGCCGCCGCTTCGGTTGGACCTGTTTCAGAACTCTAGAGTGATTATTGAGATCATTTACTGCCTATTCATCGATTCTTTCAATAATTTCTTTCATTTTCTATTTTAATTATATCTTTGTTGGACGTTCCCTTGTAAATTGTCCGTTTTTCCTCTTCAATTTACCTCACTCCTTTTAATCTTCCCACATTTTTCTCCCCCTCCCCCCATCACCACTTTCCCTCTCTTTTCCCTCAACCTTTGATGGCCCCCCCAGGGCCTTTCAAGCGATGTGTGCTTTGCACGAATAAGATACCACTTACTGACGGTCATGACCATTGCCTTATTTGCTCAGGGGAACAGCACCAAACACACTCCTGCCCAGAGTGCAAAAAACTTACAAGACCCGCTCTAAAACTATGCCTACAAAGACTTTTCCTTTGGGAAAAGTCTCTCAGTCCAGCTCTCATGGACACACCAACCTCTCCAACTTTGCGTCCAGAGCGTCGAGAAACTACTCACCCGATATTGAGCTCGATGACTCCATCACCTCGTCAAAAAAGATATTTCGAAGTCTGCTTTGAAATCGAGCTCTACGTCCATGTCGAAAGCTCCAATTTGTCCTGATAGCTTGTCTAGGAAAAAGAACAATAAGGCCAAACCAACAAAACTAAGAATCGTACAAAATTGACTCAAATAGATCCACCTCAACAAGGGCCTCCACCACTGATCCTTGAGGAGTCATCTAGAGACGCCCTGGCTCGATTTCAGATAGAGACAATCCAACTTTTAACACCGGCTCAGGCTGTGGCTCCATTACCAGCCTTTCGCCGAGTACTGGCCTATCTCCGGCTGATGTTCATTCCAGCCCAGCCTCAAGCCCTAGATCATCAGGGCAGGCAATACTTATTCAGGTCTCTGGTTCGGAATCATTTCACCAATCTCCCTGCAAGCGCGGGTGAAGAGACGACACTTTTCTCCAGTCCAATATGCCCCTCCATGTAGGGAAATTTACTATTACTGTATCATGAACCGTCTTGATACCCAACTCAAGATGACTATGGGGATCAGTACCACCACTACAACCCCTACTATCATGAAGGCTGGACTGAGCATGTCTGTTATGATGAACCAAGAAGGGTGAGATATGCCTCTCCACCCCGATACTCGCCTTCCATATCACTTTCACCGCCACAATACCGACATCGTTCATCTACGATGTATCCAACATTGACTCACCATACATCAATCCCTATGAAATCAGCTCTCAAGTGCAGTCTCCCAGTACTGGAGTCCTTACCACAACCCAAATGAGCTAAGCACTCTTGCAGACACTCAACATCATATATCTTTCCAGGTCTCCACCACCTCCTGACATCGAACAGGGCCGGTATCAAGTGTACCTCCACCTCCACCATCACAACCATTTGCATCGATAACCAAACCACCATCCTGATCACCATCCTCACAATCCTCTCTTTCTACTCAAGATTCAACATCCGGTATATCCCAAGAATTACCCACTGTTTACCAACTCCATCTTCTGATGTGGGCGAAAACCATCCACCATCCCCATCAGAGAATTTCACATCTTATTCTCAGCTCGTCATGCGAATGGGAAAGTCTTTACAACTGGATATCGAAGAACCACCACTTTAAAAGAAAGACCTGGTCTTTGATGACCTAAATCAGGATAAGACACCACCCCTTAGCTTGAGTTTCATCCCAGCTATGCTCGATTTAGTAAAAGAATCATGGGACAAACCTCCCTCCTCACTTCAAATTTCGAGACGTGTTGAAAATCACTACAAAACTCACGGCCCGGACACAGCTTTTCTCTCCAAACATCTGACACCAAATTCAATTATTGTGTAATCTAATCAATTGAGAGCACATAATAAATCATCCATAGCTCCCACCAACCGAGACGGAAGAAAGCTAGACATTCTCAGGAGACATCTCTATTCTCTCATGTCATTTATCATGAGGGTCGCTAATTATCAAGCCGCTATGGGCGTGTACCACCACCAGCTATGGGATAGAATTCGACCTGTCATTCAACTGGTTCCAGACACCACCAAGAATGAGGCCTTAGGTATCCACACCGAAGCCTCAACCTTGGCTAAACAGCAGAGAATTGCTTCCCGCCATAGCGCAGATGTGGTCTCTAAAGCTATGTCCACCTCTATTGCCTTGAGGCGCCACGCATGGCTGAGATTGGCTGGTATCTCGGATGATACTAGGTCAAGGATAGAAGACCTTCCATTTGATGGTGCTGGCCTTTTCCGTACTAAAACAGATGAAGTAATGGGTAATCTTCATAAACTCTGTAAGATGGCACAGTCATATTCCACCCAACAACCTTACCGGTATCAGTGGCCTCAATTCCAGAAATAGCCTTTCTTTCACCAGCAGTTTCAACCTTACCAACAATCATATCAACTGTACAAACCACAAACTTCTGCTGGATCTGATCCAAGTCCATCTACATCTTCAATGCCTGCTTTTTTACCTCAACAGCAACAACCACACTGACAGCCGTTTCGACGCCCTCAAAAGAAGGGTAAACAATATCCATAGACCCCCTTCTATCTACATTCCAAACTAGACTTTATCCATTCATCAGTGCTTGGCGCCAAATCACTAATGATCAGTTGGTTCTTTCTATTATGCAAAATGGTTATTTCATTGAATTACAACATACCCCACCCTCTGGCACCATTAAGACTACTCCATACTCGCTTGCTCTCTGTGAAGAAGTTTCCTACAAAAACAAACCATACTCATAGTCCCTTCCTCTACCCTGCATGATGGATTTTACTTCAGATATTTTACAGTCCCCAAAAAGGATGGAGGACTCCGTCCTATTCTCAACCTTAGAAACCTTAATAAATTCACTCGACCACCTTTCGAACCAATGGCTACTACTAATTTCAAATTACTTTCCTTAAAAACATAATTCCTTGTAGCAATAACATCTGCTAAACATGCTAGCGAGCTTGCAGCCCTCAGATTGGACCCACCCTTCCTACAGTTCCATCCGGATGAGGTGACCCTCTATTGTGATGTATCATTTTTACCCAAAATTGTCTCTGAATTCCACCTCAATCAACCATTGGTTCTACCAGCTCTACAGTGGACCCTCGACTTACGGAATTAATCCGTATTGGAACGGTGGCCGCAGGTCGAAAAATCCATAGGTCGAGGGTCCATTTCCTGTAGGAATGCATTGAAAACCATTTAATCAGTCCAGGCAAAGAAAAAAAAATCCCGGGCTTCCAAAGCTGCACCCGCTGCCCTCTGTCTCCCATCCCTGGTGCCCTCTGCCTTCTGTCCCTGTGTGGACAGAAGGCAGAGGGCGCCAGGGCGGGAGACAGAGGGCAGTGGGTGCAGCTTTGGAAGTCGAAAGCTGCTCTGCCCCCGCTGCTGGCTTTCTGAGCTGCTCCACCCCCGCTGCCAGCTTTCGGCTTTCCAAGCTTCACAGCTCCCTTCACTGTCCCTGTCTCCCGTCCCTGGTGCCCTCTCCCTTCTGTCCCTGATGGGAGACAGGGACAGCGAAGGGAGTTATGAAGCTTAGAAAGCCGAAAGCCGGCAGCGGGGATGGAGCGGCTCAGAAAGCCGGCAGCAGGCGCGGAGCACCTTTTGGCTTTCCGAGCTTCACAACCCCCTCCGCTGCCCTCTGGCTCCCGTCCCTGGTGCAGCGGGAACGGTAGGCAGAGGGCAGCGGGGGTGGCTTTGAATTTCCCGCCCTTTTCCCCTGCCTTTCGTACGGTAGGTCGAAGCTCCGGCTGCAAATCGAACTAAAATTTTGCGGCCAGAGCTTTTCGTACCTCGAAATTTTCGTAAGTAGGGACCTTTGTAAGTCGAGGGTCCACTGCATTTCCATCTCCTTCTACACCTCTCGAGCGCATGCCCCACATGCTTGACGTAAGATGCTCCTTGGCCTTCTACATTGATAGAATTAAATCGTTCAGACGGTCTCCAACGCTCTTTTTATGTTTTCATGGCCTTCATAAGGGTGCCCCTGCTTTACCTCAAACTATCTCTCGCTGGATTGTCCAAACTATCTCATTGGCATGTCAGCTCACGGGCAAAACACCTCCTGAACATTTAAGAGCTCATTCTACCAGAGCGCTGTTAATCTCTGCTGGCTTCCAGCGTGGAATAGAACTTCCTCACATCTGCCGTGCAGCTACATGGTCTAATGCATCGACTTTTGTGAAACACTACTGTCAGAATACTGTATCTGGGTGAAGAATGCTGCTGCTTTTGGCAGAGCGATCTTGACTTCCTTTCTACCGTGACATCCCACCATCCGGTAAGTGAGCTTGTTAGTCAACCAATTGTGTGCATTCACAGAGGTCACGAAGAAGAAAGAGAGGTTACGTACCTGTAACCATAGTTCTTCTAGTGGTCCCCTATGCAAATCCACACATGCCCATCCTCTCCTCTGTCTGTCACGTTGTTTTTTATATAGGCCTTTGACAGCAGCGGACTCTTAAAGGAACTGAGGGGACTTTTGGAGCGCAGAGCATGCGTTCCATGGGGGAATGTCCTACTAATCACATGTCTTTAAGTGCTAGAAACTTTCGAGACATCTTGCGCAGGCGTGCAGAACAACCCAATTGTGTGGATTCACAAAGGACCACTAGAACAACTACCATGGTTATAGGTAGGTAACCTCTCTTTTCTTGAGATCAGATTTAATTGGCCAGTCATATTGCAACTGTTCTAAACAGTCTTTGATGGAAATCTGAAGTTCAGCCAGTTCCTACATGGAACACTTTTTGTTTCATAGATATACTGAGATTTCCAAAACTGTGCTTTTCTTATCTGTAAGAGTGACCTCCTGCAACCTGTTCTGGTAATAAAGTTTTCCATCCCCTCCAAAGTTCTTTGTGACTAGCCACAAATAGTAATATAACAAAGCTTTATAATGTATATCTTCTTCAAAAGCCGGACAAAACCTTTTTAGAAAACACAAGAGTGAAACTTTTCCTATCACAGAATTTCCCTACCACTAATTTGGATTAGTTTCCCAGATTCTTTCTGGCTGAGAATGAATACTAAGTTCCTAAAGCAGTTGCCTTTCTAACACTAAAGGAGGGAGGAGATGTGTTACTCCAGGCCATGTTTTCAAGCAGCATCTTCCGAGATACACTGACACGTGGGAAAGATTGCCATCCTACTTTCCCAATTCTTTCCCCCAGCAAATATCCTCAGGAATTTTTAACCTATACAGCTGAGCTCCAAGACTGGAAATAGACATGGAGTGGGGTAGGGTGGAAGGTCAGCATATGCCTGTGTGTAGAAATGACACCAGCAGGAAGAATACAGTGGTGCCTCACTAGACAATGATAATCCGTTCCACTGAAATTCCTGTTTAGCGAAATCATTGTCTAGCAAAAAGCATTTCCCCATTGGAATGCATTGAAACCTGTTTAATGCGTTCCAATGGGGAAGAATCGTCGTTGTCTAGCGAAGATCGGCCATAGGAAAGCTGCTTTGCGAACCGCCAATCAGCTGTTTAAATCGCTGTCTTGCGAAGCTTAGGTCCCGGAGACACCTGTTTGCGAGCACGAAGGGAGCTGTCAAAATCATCGTCTAGCGAAAATCAGTTTGCAAAGCAGGGACCAAACATTGTCCAGCGAAATTCCCCCATAGGAATCACTGTTTTGCGAATCGCTATAGCGATCGCAAAAAGCCAATGTCTAGCGAAAAAACTGTCATGCGGGGTAACTGTCTAGCGAGGCACCACTGTAATAGGAACATTTTGCTCCTTCCCAACATTTGATTCCTCGTCTGCTATATTAAAACTACTTTGTCAAATACAAGTTTGGAGAATGTATTTGCCAAGGTGGTCTGTAGTTGCTCTTAAAAGAGTGAAGGAAAGCTCTGTGACTTGAAAGTCACTTGGTAATGGTTGTTGTGGGGTTTTGGGGCTCTTTGGCCATGTTCTGAAGGTTGTTCTTCCTAACGTTTCACCAGTCTCTGTGGCCGGCATCTTCAGAGGACAGCACTCTGTGGCCTTCTGTCCTCTGAAGATGCTGGCCACGGAGACTGGCGAAACGTCAGGAAGAACAACCTTCGGAACACGGCCAAAGAGCCCGAAAAACCCACAACCATTAGCTCCCGGCCATGAAAGCCTTCACGAATCACTTGGTAATGTTTTCCTGTGCCCAAAGAGCAGTGCTGCATTTTTGGCACCTGAGGAAAGAATATGCTGCCACTCATTTATTTGACCAGGTGAAGTGTTTTAACAGCTAAGAGATTTTCTCAGACTAACTGTGGTATTGCCTCTATCTAGCTTAGCAGGTTCTTTTAGTTTCTTTTAATAATTCTTGAAACAACTGGCCACTGTAGAAGGGGACATTGTTACTGGCCTGTTTCAGCCTAGCCTTCGAATCCCTTAGCTTTTAGAGTCTGACATACCTTAAGCTAGTATGTTGTAAAGCAAGCTGGGTAGTGGAGCCAGGCATCAGTAGTGCAGTTTTCCAGGTTGCCTTCCAGTAGAAGAGGACATTTGTGCGGCCTTGTCCAAGCTGCACAGTCCCAGTGCACTACAGAAGGAAGGATGGGTAAACCTCAGTATTTGATACCTAGAAAACTCTGGGAAGGGTTGCCTTAAATCAGGTTCAACTTGACAGCACATAATTATTAGTGTTGTACAGATTCCATAACTTAGTTGAGAATGCACAAGTAAGGACTACCATCCTCTTTATTACTGATTAAGAAATTCTTGAAGTAGGTTCTGTTCAACTGAGTTATAAGATGTCCTCCTTAGAAGCTAGGAAGATTTGCAGTTGATTTTGCATATAGCATATGTTGTCCTTTTTCTGTTTATGAGTCACATTCACCAACATTCATTTCACATTCATTAGTCTCAGGACTTGACACGTAACATCATTGCATATGAATGGCATACATGAAAGAAACTGTTTATGTAATCTTTCATTATGTGACAATATAATTTTTACTTGTGTATGGGGGGAAAAAAGTAAAATAAATGTAGGACAGTACTGGTACTTGTGGAAAATGCAGACTACAGTTTCAAAGAAGTGTCTTCTAGATCCTGTTTGATTATAATCTCTGGTTGATAATGTCTTGAGAGAGAAAACTTGCTCAGTATCTTTCAGCTTTATCTTCAAATGCCCAAATGGGAAAAATCTTTTGGTTTGCTATGTACTATTAAAGAATCAATCTAGACTGTTAGCGGATCACTGCCATCCTGTCTGCCAGTATAAATTCATGTCCAGGATAAATTTAGTTTATTGACCAAAAGACAGCAGCTTTAGTAACTCAAGGTTGCTAAATGTTTGTTACCTACCTTGGGTTCCTATATAGAATGGTAGGATATTAATAAGGAGGTAAACAGATAAATGCATTTCTTTATTCCATCCTTCCCTAACCCAGATGTTTTAGATCATGAATCCCACCAACCCCAGGCTTCCTGCCAGATTACTGGGGATGATGAGTCCAAAATTATCTGGAGCATGCCAAACTAGGGAAGGTTGCTATGATCTTTTCATCTTCAGGAATTTGATCCATTTACTTTTCTCTCTCCTCCATTCCATGTGCATGGTTTACTATGTATTAGTTATGTTTTGAATGGGATTTTCTTTTCCTCTAAAGTGTTTCTCAGCTCTGTCATGTATTTTTCCAGTGGCCTTGTAACTTCACCTTGATGCAACAAAACCCCTTGTAATTAATCCTTTCAGTTTAGAAAGTTGCTTAAGTTTCAACATACTAAAGCTGTAGTGTTGTTAGTGAAAGCAGTGGGTATAATTCTTATTCCGACAGGTTTAATTGCTCAGAATGTTGCCTATCAGCAACAGTAAAGAGAAATATTAATGGCCTTTCCCTTTTATTCTGCCATAGGTCTTCCGGCCCCGAACTCCACCAGAAGCAATAGCGCTATGTAGCCGTCTGCTGGAATATACTCCCACAGCACGCCTGACTCCACTGGAAGCATGTGCACACTCCTTCTTTGATGAACTACGGGACCCAAACATCAAATTACCGAGTGGACGAGAGAAACCTGCACTCTTTAACTTCACCACTCAAGGTAGACACGGAAGCATTAGAGAAAATTCTATGCCAAAATTTCCTGCAGCATAAATGTAGCATCATTTCAGGTAGTGAAGACAGAAAAGTGGAATAATATGGGGGCATTTGGAAAGAATTCAGACTGTGGACTGTATAAGAAAAGTGTTGAATAGAGGGAGTGGTACAGGAAACCTACATATGTACTAGGGCTGTGAGACTTATGCTTAGCAAGTTGGTGTTTGTGTCAGAATTGTCGTTATTAAAAGGAAGCTCTGTCGCTGTTTGGAGATAACGTTTCTTAGATAAGGAATTGGAGTAACAGAGGTGTCACCCCATGCTCCTTGATTGTTTTTTTAAAACTGGAGATTGCATTTAATATCATGGGTAAAATAATTTAGAACACTGGGTTTCTCAGTTTTAGAGAATTAATTGCAGAATGAGTTGAGGACTGGATTCAAAGATATGATTCCCCTTCCAGGGTCCTTATACCCTCAACACTTGTCCTGGAGCGCTGATAGGTCTTTCAGATAGCTGTCTGACACAGAGACACAGATGGACAAAAATCTTATTGCCGCAGCAGAGTTATAGCTTTGGATTGAACTGCCAAGTCAGTAGGGTTTTTTTTTCAGTACCATGGCATAGTTTTCAGTTCTGTTTTCAAAGGTCACATAGCTGATCGAATGTGAGTGAATTTCAGATTTCAGATTTGGTTTTTAGGTCTTGGATATGGCAGTTGGCCTGCAAATTGAGTTTTAGGGCCAAATTGCAGTCCAGCAAATGAAATTGCTATTTGGCAAAAGGGCCGACAGATCAAAAAGCTAGAATGCCGAGTGTTAAATGAAAACATAATTTGTGGCCTACTGTCTTTTGAAACTGTGTCTGCAACCCAATTACTGAAATTATAATTGATTAATTATGTTTTTTTATTTCTTTAAATTGTTAGTTAAATTTCCATTGGAATGATACATTTCCTCCTGCATGAGATGGCTGTTTCCATCTTCATTTTTAATAAATCTTATGTTTAAAGATAGCTTCATAAACTGATTGAGCAATGAAAGCTTATTTATTCATTAATTAGAATAGTTATTGGGAAATTATTATTCTGGCTATTTAATTGATTAAGATTGCAGCCCTGTACTGGCTTAGCTTTGAGTATGCCATGTTGTACTTAATACCGTTATGCTTGAGCAGAAATATATACACGTTTGCCCTATGAAACAATTAGTCTGAGATCTTGGTCCCTCTGTCTTGGAAAAGATGCTGTTGGAGTAGTGTTATGGTACAAATACTGCAGCTGTTGAGGCTACTAGAAGTGTGTGCTGCAAAAAAATGCAGTGTGTTTCTTTTTCTTCTTCCTTCCCTTTTTTCTTTTTAAAAAACACAAGAAGGAAAACCCTCTTTTGGTTAATTTTGTTCCAGATATTTCATTCATGTTTCCTGACATTAGCCTAAATAAGGCACTACAGAACCTTTACACATATGAAAAGACAAACACATATTTCTAAGCAACTTGGTTTTCTTACATATCATAGACTTATAATTTGCCTCAGTGCCGTGACTTATTTGAGCTATTTCAAATGAATATTCTAAAATCTTTCATACATATAGTTATTTGTGACATTTTTGTGTATGTCATTATAAGAATGAGGAGTCTTCACTTCCATATCTTTGTTGTATATTTCAGAGGAAGCAATCACTAACATCATTAATGTTGCCCCTCAAACTTAATACTTCTACTTGTGTTTCTGTTGTTCCTTAAAGGTAGCAATCTCAGAATGCAGTCTCTCCTTATGGGTGCCTACCAAACAGGAGAAAGAGTTACCACAAAAATAAACTTTAGCAGGATATGGGTCACTTCCCTCCCTCCCATATCCCAATCATCCCTTCTACCCCCTGAGGGAAGGACGATATCAGCAGCTTGCCCTGTCCTATAGGCTAAATGAGATAGTGCCATTTAGATGATGATCCCTCACCAGTTCCATCCTTTATGGCCCTAATGTGGATGTTGAAGTCATCCAGGACCGTTGATCTGGATGTTGAAGTCATCCAGGACCGACATTCTCCAGAAATATGTCCTGGAACACTTACTTGGCTTAGTCGGGGTGTTGTTAGGTAGCAAGGCTGATGGTATATTAGCAGCACTTCCAGCCTCTCTCCTTACTCAACCTGGTGGTAGAAGCCCTTGGAGAGAGATGTTTCTTGGTGAGAAGGAGGATATCTCTGTTGACCAAGCAGGTGATTCAGTATAAATGTGGTGGTGAAGATTATTATAGCAATCTACATTCCTTTTTCCTCCAGTGACAGAGTCTTCTCATTGCACAATATCTCATCTTTCATGTAACCACCATTATCAGAGCACTTCTTCCCCTGTGTGTGTCTCCCCACACATCTTTCAGCTATCTTGTATGCTCTACACTCATTCAGAGTTACTCATCCTTTCTTCAGTCGTTTGGGTAGCTTGTCTGTAAGTACATTACCAGCTTTCACCCTGATCATCTAGTCATCTTCTACCCAGGTTACACCAAGAAAGCCATGTAGACTTCTTTCTCCCAGCTTGCTTGTCTAACCTCTCATGTAGGAGGAGTACTTTTTAAAGAATTTATTTTGCTCTGAAGTATACAAGATGTGCTGATGTATTAAGATGTTAAGATCCAGGGAAAAGAAACAGAAAAATGTGGAGAACATGGGCCTATGGCTTGTATCTATAGAGAGGAGAGACCTCTTTTCCAGATTATGTAATTGTTCTGAAATTGTGGTAATATGTGCCAACTGGTCCATGCAGGATTAAGATCAGCCTCAGACTATGCAAATTAACTGACACAATTTCATTTTGTAGTTAATGAGGTTCATGCAAAGATCTTAAATTGCTAAGCATACAAGTCACTAGTCAGTACTTAACTTATCAAGGAGATAAATCTTATGAAAAACTCAGCAAGCCCAGTTATTTTTCATAACTCCTGGATAGGTGATTTTAAAAACATGTTAATTTGTTACTGTGCTAACACTGACACTGAAATCTTAGGGATGACTTAGAAAATGGTGTGTGTTACTTTGGTGCATTTTTTTCTTGAGCCTCCAAGCACCTGTGTGTTAGATTGCATTCCTGGATTATACAAGGTTAATAAATAATGGTGTGCATATTCGGTTTTCCCTCCATCCCTCACAGTACTGATATATAACAGTAAGGGGCTGCAATCATCAGTAAGTGAATCAGAGGTGAAGAACTCTTCATTAGAATTTTAAAAAGTTTTGCATTACTGTGTCACTATCTTCTTTGCCTCTCAGATGCTTAAAATGGAAAGGCACAACATCCAAAGAACTGTGGTAAAACACATGCTTTGCATGGAGAGTCTGAGTCCCACATTTTCTTGTCGGCAACAGGCAAACCCCAGTACCTTACACCAAGCTTACCTTGGTACTTGTGGCCAGAAGCCTGTTGCCAGTTCATGCTTTTATAAGGGAAATTATGTAACTTTTGGCAGCAGATTGCTTCTCATCAATTATGTAACTTTTGGCAGCAGATTGCTTCTCATCAATTTGTGTTCCTGGACATACACTAGGCCACTGGTTCTTAACCTTGGGTTACTCAGGAGTTTTGGA
This sequence comes from Pogona vitticeps, assembly GCF_051106095.1. Classification (NCBI taxonomy): domain Eukaryota; kingdom Metazoa; phylum Chordata; class Lepidosauria; order Squamata; family Agamidae; genus Pogona; species Pogona vitticeps. Next base: position 188,917,071 of record NC_135784.1, on the reverse strand, counting down.
CTACAACTCCCAGAAGCCTTCATCACCAGCTGTCCTGACTGGGGTTTCTGGGAGTTGCAGTTCAAAAGCATCCAAGTAACAAAGGTTAAGAACCACTGCACTAGGCCATGCAAGTGAGTGCATGACCAGGAATACAAGTAGCACCATATGAGTGAGTAGGAATTCGCCACTAAGATATTGGTGATTCTCTTTCATTGTCTTCTGTGATTCACACGTTGGGTTCTGCAGCTATGTGGTGCAAGTCTAAAGAATATCTAGTTGCCCGCTGAGACTTGGTACAATTTAAAACAACCCCACTGGCAAAGAGGAAATAAGCCAAATGCTGGGACAAAAGAATTGATGCTAGGCGTGAGTGATGTGAATGGGAACGTTTGACATGATTTTAAAAACAGCAAAATTGATATAACTGCAAAGCAGAAACAGTTGATTAATGCACAGACAAGAGAAAAGAACAGATGAGTTTACTGTATTAATAGAACCCTCCCTAGCTGCCAAGTGGAGCTGCCATGCTAGAAGAGGGGGGCCAGCAGTTCAAGTGAGAAGTGTATTTCAGTTCTAAGCTATTAGCTATAAAAGATAGACAAGAACTTAAATAATATTTAAATCCAAAAATAAAGGAGCTTATAGCCTAACAGGGAAATTTTAAAACTGAGAACACATCTTTAACAACTCTACAGTTGTTAAAAAGTAAAATATATTGCTTTTAGCGTATCGACACACACAGGAAAATATTTCTCAGTACTCTCCTAGCCAAACGGATCTGAATCTATGGAGAAAAATCCATGATGACTGTTGAATTTGAATTTATTTATTTATGGTCAAAGACCAAACAAATTGAACGATACAAAAGAATAAAACAGTCAAATAATAAACAATACAAAATTGCAACATACATTATACCAGGCAGTAGCTTGCAAAGGATATAACATTTATTCTGAAGTTTATATCCAAGATCTATTCTGGGTGAAGAATCACTCGGTGATCAAGGAGCTGTGGCAAGCTCTGGCAGCTGAACAAAATTTGGCCACTTTATTAGTAAGAGGGGAGGCTTTATCAGAAAGTAACAGAGAGATGTAAAATTCTTCGGTTCTTCCTGGGAATTTTTGGAGAATAAATAGATGAAGTTCTTTATGCATATGCCGGTAGTCAGAAGAGTGTAAAAGAACATGTCCAACACCTTCCACTTTCCCACTGTTGCAAAGACATAAACATTCTTCATAAGGTATTCCCTGGTATCTCCCCTACCCCTAGCATAGAAGGCAAGACATTAAATCAAGCAAGTGTGAAGGCTTTCCTGAATATGGAAAAGGTTAAATTGGTCAGGTAGGTAGAGGGCAGAAAGATCTTGTTTCCTAATGCACTAGGTAAAGGTAAAGGGTAAAGGTTCCCCTTGACAATTTTTTTTGTCCAGTCGTGTCCGACTCTAGGGGGCGGCACTCATCCCGCTCTTCAAGCCATAGAGCCAGCGTTTGTCCGAAGACAATCTTTCCGTGGTCACATGGCCAGTGTGATTTAGACACGGAACGCTGTTTACCTTCCCACCGAGGTGGTCCCTATTTATCTACTCGCATTTGCATGCTTTCGAACCGCTAGGTTGGCGGGATCCTAATGCACTACATTTACACAAACGGTTGTTTTTGTAGTTCAGTATCGCAGATTCTCTGCTTAACACTTAATTTGGCGTTTAAGTAACTGAGCACTATTAACCTTTTGGGAGAAAATCCCAGAGACAGTAATTCATTAGACAGGTGCCTCTTCCATTTGGATTGAAAAGTACCCCGCAATGTTAATGGTGCAAGTCCCATAGGTAAAAAGTTAAGTTTTATCCAGTAGTTTGTCATATATACCAGTGGTCAGGGAACAGGAGTAAATTACCTCAAATGGGGTAAAAATGAAAATCCTGGGGGTAATGAGGATGTGACCCTAACCCCCTTCCCTCCTCCTCCTCCTCCTCTTCTGCCTGGAGGGGGGGTCCTTAGCAGCCCGATCGCCCCCTTCCCACCCCCTTCTCCAGTCTGGCTACAAGCAAACCACAGTGGATGGTGGCTGGCGACAGGCCCCAGCCGGCGGCGTATGGCAGCTGAGGTGGCGGCGGGGCAGTCCATGGCAGAGGTCAAGGCCAGGGTGTGTGGCTGGAGCACCCCAGCCAGGAGGAGCCTCTCCTTCCAGTGCCTGCAGAGGTGGATTACAGCAGAGGGGAGAGGGTGTGGCCATGACAGCAGCCCAGGCTAGGCTCTGCGCTGGCTGGACAGGCCTGGAGGAACCTCTTGCCCTCCATGCGGCAGCTGTTGCAGTGCTTCGACGGCGAGGCTAGTGGCCACCCCGGCAACCAGCCGCCGGAGCCGGTGAGCGGGAGGTGGCATTGGGTGCCGCCAGAGGGCGAGCCCCCTGCTGCTCTTTCAACGGCTGCCCAGGAGCCGCCCCCATGGGGCCAAGGACCGAGCAGGGCCCTGCCAGGCGGTGGCCCGCATGGCGAGGCGGCAGCGCTCGACTGGCTGTGTGTGACCGAGATCCTTCCTTTCAAATCAAGGGGGTAATGTCAGCATATATAATTTTTTAGGGGTTAAAAGGTAAAAAAAAGTTCTCTGGCCCTTGATATAGACTTTGGCATAAGCTTCAATAGGGATTACACCAGCATTTAGATACAAAGTCATATTAGGGACACAATTTGATACTCAAAATACAGTATAGCTCTCAGAAAGTTAGACTGAATAATTTAGAAAGGTTGAAAATTATGACGAGTCACAATTGGGATCCATACAACATTTGAGCAATAATTTTAGTCAAGAATACTTGAATCACAGAGGGGTATATTGCCCCACCTTTTGAACAGAAAAATCTCATTATCATTGCAACACTCCTCTGAGCATTTGCTGTAGTGTTTTTATTTGAGGAAGCCAATACGGATTAAGTTCTCAAGTCAAGACCCCACTGTATACCAGATGGGCGGGATATAAATCGAATGAATGAATGAATGAATGAATGAATGAATGAATGAATGAATAAATAAATAAATAAATAAATAAATAAATAAATAAATAAATAAATAAATATATTCCCTTCCTTTTGCTGAGCCAGGGGGCTTAGCAAAGGAAGGGAAAAGCAGTGATCAAAGAGCTACATGATTCCTTTGACCACTACTTTCCCCTTCCTTTTGCTAAGCCCCATGTCTTAGCAAACAGGAGGGAAAACTAGTGGTCAAATTTTCTAATTTGCAGTTCGAAAAGGGGGGATCATCTTATACATAGGGTTGTCTTATAAATGGGAAAATATGGTATTCCTAAAATATTTATATTTTGAAACCTGTTCAATGGGATTCCCATTAATTGTCCATTTGTGCTTAATCCTCGTATTGAAAACCAACGCTTTGGTCTTAGGATAATTGATATTAACAGTTCCTCACTGGTGTGTGAGCGCAGAGCCTTCAAGTTGCCTTAAGGAGTTCTCAATGGTGATTTTTGTTGTTTGATGTCTGGTGCCCAAAGTGATGTTGAGTTATGATGATGTGATGAATTCCGAATGCCTGTGTTTTTATCTCCCTGTATTTATGATTCTTTCAGTGGTTCACATTCCCCCCCAATTGTAAAAAAAATTCCTTTCTCTAGGGACCTGGTGATAAAAAAGCTTGGTATTCCAAGAATAATTTTCCAATAGAAAATTGTATTGCTGCTGTAATTTTTGTAACTCTAGGAATCTGTAATCTGAAACCAGGCAGATTGCCATTATGTTATTATTTTGACTAATATTTTGCAGACCCTAGAGAAAGAAGACTCCATAGCATAAAGTCCTTGTACACCAGGACCGAGGTTCTAGATTGCCACAATATCGTTAGTCCAAAATCCTGAGACATTAGGCTGTTGTGAACTCAAAATACTGTATTCCTGGAAAGGGTGCACTATAGAACTTACAAATGCTATTTCATGTTTATATATTGTAACATAAACAAGTTCAGTTTGCTGAATTGCTGTGATTCAGTGACTTTTTTTCAGCTGGAGCTAGCTAATTTTTTGAAAAGACTATAGTAAACTATTATTCAAGCCTTAATTCTAAAAGCACTTTCATTTTCAGGACTTGCTTTTATACTCCCTTCAGTTATTTTAATACTGTATACTCACAGATTTTCAAATTATGAGAGTTTATCTTGTTTTTCATTTCCTAAACAACAAAATCAAAAAGAAACAACTTTTAAACTGATTTCCCTTATGAAAATATAATTTGGCTTTATAATTCTGATCAGTGTGTTTGAAGTCTTTTAACCTCACATTGTAAGACTAATGAAATTAAAGCTATTGTGTTTGTGCTCATTCTTTTTGGTTCTGGATTCTGCATGTCCACTGAGCTGGTATCTTTGGTGCTGAGTGGGGCTTCTTCCCAGGGAAAATGTTCATACAATTGTTATAGTCTAATCACAGTGTAATCTACTGCAGACTTATGCTTCAGTCAGTCTTTCTGAGTCTTTCTCTTGGAGATTAGTTTTACTCATTTGTTAGTGACATTAGTGCTCACTGTTCCCTCCAGTAAACCCAAGGCAATTCTTCTCGCCACTTTAGCCTCAGAACATCAGCAACTTTGTGAAGTAAATTAGGCAAGAGACTATAGACTTTAGAAGCACAATCAGTTTTAAAATGCTCTAAAACTAGGAAAAGTGCATAGTTTACCAAAAATTGAGTTAACCGTTGTAGTTGATTTTTTCAGTTATTTTTCTGTTTTCCTGACAAAAGAGATGTAAAGCTTGATTTCTTTTACCATTTACTTTGTAAGCCGCATTTTTAAAATGATATAATATTAATGGTTGCTGTTAAAAGTAATGCATTGAATTAAGTAGTAGTAATATTTACCTCCCATGGCGGCAGCTGCTCATCATTAGTGAAAATTTAAACATATTAGCATAACAAAAATGTTTTTTTTTAAATCTCTGGTAAAATCATACCCTCCAGAGGATTGAAGAAGGTGTGGGTAGTGCCTCATGTCCACTCAGTGTGGTGGGTTGAAGAGAAGGGTCACAGAGGTAAAGACCATTTATACTTAAACCACTGCAGGCATTATTTTCTCCCATCTGGGAACTCTGCTTCATGATTTAGGGGTTAACCTGACATCCCGATGCACTGTGTATTGCTAACACCAAATTCAGTTTGGGAGCCAGATCAGTTACTGCTACAAGATTTCTGTCATAGTGGTGCAACACTCAGTGTTTCAGAGTTGTTGGTCATGGGAAGTTACTACTCTCCATACCAGACAACAATAGGTTAGGGACATGTATTCCTCTCCAAAGTTACTCATTACTGAAAACTTCTCTGCATATTGTATTCTAAAGTATTTTTACTTTGTAGTAGGCTGGAGGAGAGCTTTTCAGATATCCTGGAATGCCAGAAAGATGAACAAGCAGGTCCTAGAACAAATCAAGCCTGAACTGTCTCTGGAGGCAACACTGTTAAAACTGAGGCCTACCTACTTTGGGCACATCATGAGAAGACAAGATTCTCTGGAAAAGACAATAATGATGGGAAAGGTTGAATATGGCAGGAGAAGAGGAAGATGAAATAAAAGGTGGATTGACTCGCAAATGAACCACAGACAGGCTTGAGTTTCGAGACCTTCAGCAGGGCTGTTGAGGATAGGACATCTCCGAGACAGTTCATTCATAGGGTTCTTGTATGCCACAGACAATTTGACCGCATATAACAACACCAGGCTATTCTATACTAGCATCTGAAACAGGTGTGCTAGTAAACTGAAACTGAGATTAAAGCACTGTGAACATGGATGTGAAAATAAAAAGTAAGAAATTGTATTACAACTGCCATCATAAAGGGTAGTGCTGATGTCTAAACATGTGGCAAACCTCTGCTATACTTATTAAACATGCCTATTAATGGGTGAAATCCAGTAGTAAGTCACAACTAGTGTAGGCCCACTGAATCAATTGAATTTACATAGGCTTTGACTCACCACATCCCCACTGCTTCAATGAGCCTACTATAGCTTAAACTTACTATTGGATTCCAGCCAGTATACGAATGTGTCAGTCACAAAGGCAGGCAGGCAGAAAAGTCTGATCTTCCAGAGGTATCTACTGTATAAGATTATTGGGCATTTTTTCTGTCTAGAAGATGTTATCACAGATGCTTGGTTTACGCTTCTCAAAACTGTGAATTTGTCTGCACAGATTGCAGGCCTCTTCTTCACAGGAAAAAATGTTGTAAAATAAAGATACCAAGTTGAGAAAAAGACCTTTATCCCACTGACCCTTTACAAATCTATGTACACAGAATCAACTCCTTGCCTCTTAAGAGCTAAGTTTTTTTTAAAAAAATCAGTGAATAGAAGAAGATTATTGGTCATGAAGTAGATCTGCATAAGAAGCTAAGTGTGAGGATGGAGGAGCAAGCAGTAAAAATGAAGGTAAAACTTTCAAGAAGACTACAATTTTTTTGAACTTTTTGGTTCATGATATTATTTCCTTGGAGGAGAAAACCTATAATGACAGGAGGCCATAAAAGAGACCCCGTTTAGGAATATTTTAATGATGTTCCTTTTCCTATGGACAAGGCAGGCATGTGTGCAAAATGCAAACACTGCAACAAAGAAATGCACAACCTGGTGGCCCAAATGAATCATCACAAGAAGTGTTATGATAAAGACGACAAAAAGAACCTGTTTGAACAGGCAGGATCTTCAGACTGGTAAATGTTTTGATTTCATCCTGTTTCTTAAAGACTGCCTTGAGGAACAGTTACGTTTGAGCAAAATTATATTTGCTACAGTGGTGCCTCGCATAGCGATTCCTTCGTATAATGATGAAATCTCTTTGCGATGAAGATTTTGCGATTGCTTTACGATGTTCCCTATGGGGAAATTTTGCTTTGCGATGATTGGTTCCCTGCTTGGGGAACCGATCATGGCAAAGCAATGCTTTTTAAACAGCTGATCGGCGCCGCATGCTACCCCCCAGAGCTCCTGCATAAATAGGGGACGGCTTGAGCGGGGGCGCTCTGGATTGGCGCCTCAGGAGGAGGGAGGGAAGGAGGGGTGAAGCACTTGGCCCCAATCCCCGCGTGCACCCCTGCGCCGCCGAGCCAGAGAGCCATCGCGGCAGGAGGTGTTGCAAAGGGGGAGGCACCCATCCGGGACCAGGATCAGGGCGGCAGCGGCAAGGAGACCGGCCGTCCAGGGTTGGCTGGCTGGCGGTGGGTGGCGCGCCCCTTGCCGCCCCGGGCGGCTGCCTGCCTCCGAGCCCTCCTTCCACCGCTCGCCGTTCAAGGAAGCCGGGCATCTCCCTGGCTGGCTGGCGGTCGGCGCGGCCCTTACCACCCCGTGCGGCTGCCTGCCTCCGAGCCCTCCTCCTGCCGCTCGCCATCCAAGGAGGCCGGGCGTCGTCCCGGGCTGGCTGGCTGGAGGTCGGTGGGTGGGTGGCGCGCCCGTTCCTGCCCTGGGCCGCTGCCTCCGAGCCCTCGCTCGTCGGAGAAAGTCCCTCCGGCCTGCCCGTCTGCACCCCGGGACAGCCCCGCCCAGGAGGCCGGGCATCGTCCGGGGCTGGCTGGCTGGCGGTGCTTTGCCATGATCGGTTCCCTGCTTGGGGAACCGAGCATCGCAAAGCAATGCTTTTTTAACAGCTGATTGGCGGTTTCAAAATGGCTGCCTTCTGTTTTCTGGGACGAATTCCTTGCTTAACAGGCAGCAAAAATGGACGCGCTATGGAGGATCTTTGCTGAACGGTGAGTTTGAAACCCATAGGAACGCATTTATCGCGTTTTAATGTGTTTCTTTGGGCTTTTTATTTCCGCATTGTGACGTTTTCGTTTAGCAGCGATTTTGCTGGAACGAATTAACGTCGCAATGCGAGGCACCACTGCATTAGAATTACAGTATGTTACTGTCATTTCAATAAAGTTGTAATGAAGAAAAACTTGAAATAGTGCAAATATTACTTTTTGGGGCAGTACAGAATGGCAGTGAATATACCGTAAGGAGTAATATTAAATAAGCAGAAACATTTACTTTTTTGTTTAGGGGAATCAGTCATCAACATAAAGGATTCTGGAAACTATCCACCTTTGAAATCCTGTTCTACAGTTTCAGAGTTATCTGTCCAGGGCAGTGATTCAGTCACATCATATACATCACACATCAACAGTGTATCTATCACCTAAAAGACGAAAAGCCGACCATCCAGGAACCATCATAGATAGATCTGTGATAAAAACCAGCAGATTAGAAAAAAAAAAAACTACTTGATTTTTAAAAAATCCCCAGTTTGTTTACATGACAAACTCTTCTTTTTGTCTGGTTGAAAACCACAGTTCATTAATATGGTTCAATCACCAAGACCAGGATACAGTCTGTCTTCTTTGCAGGAACAATTTTTATGCCAGGAAATGCACACACTGCAGAATACTCACAAGCAGTAGCAGCAAAAGCTATAACAACACATGAAAAACATTTCAAATGTCTGGTACACAGTTTGACAATGCTGCAAATGCATCCAAAATGAGAAGAAATTTAGAAGAGCAGAAAAGGGGATATGGTTGCAGTGTTCATTTGCTGCACCTCCTGTCCAAAGGCTTCTGTGTTCCAGAAATAAAGACTAATCTCATTGATATTGCTAAATACTTCATTTTGCTGCTGTAGCTCTGAAAAGATTGGGCAGAACCAAGCTAATGCCCCTACAGGATGTTAGTTGGAACTCTGTAGTGTACTGTTTTGAACAGTACAGTGGTGCCCCACTTGACGATGACGACGACCCCACTTGATGACGAGTTTTTTGTGATCGCTATTGTGTTCACAAAATGATGGTTCCTATGGGTTTTTTTGGTTTACAGTGATTAGGTCCCTGCTTCGCGAACCGTCTGTTCGCAAAATAATGCTTTTTCAGCTCCGCAAAATGGGTTCCCTTCGCAAAATGGCTGTTTTCCGGACCCCTGCTTTGGAGGACAGCGATTTTAAACAGCTGATCGGTGGTTCTCTACGGGTGATCTTCACTAGGTGATGAGGTATTTTCACATTGGAATGCATTAACCGGTTTTCAATGCATTCCAATGGTTTTTTTCCGCTTGACGATGATTTTGCTTAACAGCGATTTTCCTGGAACAGATTATCGTCTTCAAGCGGGGCACCACTGTATATCAGGAACTGGCCTCTTCTGAACAAAATTGACAGAAAATAGATGGCACTGTTACAGCCAAAATCCTTAACATTGGGCTGAAGAGAAATGTTGAACATGTGCTGAGCATCGTGAAACCGATTTCTGAAGCTTTAAATGAAGCACAGAAAAATTGCTGCTTTATTGCTGATGCTGTTGAAATTTGGAAGGTACTGAGTGAAAACAGAACTACATATTCACAGAATTAAATTACAAGCATTAAAACATGAATGGAACAAGCACTGTCTCCAGCTCATTTCCTCACAAATATTGTCACTATCCAGCCCACAGTCAAACCTTAAGTGCTGAGGAAGCAGAGTTAGCTATGATACGGGTATCCAGCAGTCATCCATTTATAATGCCAGCTATAATAAACTTCAGAGCTAAGGGGGAGCCAGTCAAGAAATATGTTTGGTGGTAATATTTTAAGGAAAGTCACACCAATAAACTGGTAGAAGTGACTTAAGCACTTGGATTTAGAGACTGTTGAAATAATGGCTTCACTTTTAACACCAGTAGTTTGGTGCAGAAAGAATGTTCTCTTCTGTTGGACTCACTTGTTCTAAATTGAGAAACCGTTTGGGACCCAATAAAGCAGGAGAGCTTGTTTTTCTTCTCCAGAATATGAACAAATAAGAAGATGAAGATGAATGAGCTATGGAGGACAGTATTTTAAGTTTTTAATTTACAGGTTTTTTATTAATTTTCCATAGGAATAGGGGTGAAGGTACAGATGGGGGGGCAGGGTAAAAAAAGAAAGGGGGGAGGATGGGAAAAGGTAAAATTCTAGAGAGTGAAGAGGGAAATCATGCAAAGAGAAAACAATATAGCAATTTTCCAGAATATCTATAGTTAGTATTTAAAGTTTTTTAGTATTTTAAGCTTTTCATGTGTGGACCAAGTTGAGAGTCCTCATTTTGTTTTGTTTTGTTAATGATACTACGTTTAACCGTATAAGTTAACAAACATGGATGTTTAAGCAAATTTATCCTCAGATAAATTTTCTGAAATTGAATCAACTTCCTTCTAGACTTTATATGGAACTGGCACAGATAAATAAAGAACAGGTTAAACATGACACTTTTAACTGCATTATTTAATAGATTCCACAGCTGTCAAGAAATACATGTGTGTGCAGATGGGTTAAAATGTAGCCTTCTGAGACCCATGGCCCATCGTTCCCTTTTCTGGGAAGGAAGGGCCAAAGGGGTAATTGGAGTAACTTTGCATCTCTGGACTCTGGTGTCTGCAGGCCTATTCTCTCTACTGCAGCTGTCCCCAACTGTTTTGGGGCTGCGGACCGGCTGGGGGGAGGGAGCTCCATGCGCAGGGGGCAGGTCCGCGAGCATAAGATGCGCCCCTCGCGCAAGCGCGATATATCCCCCACAAGGGCGATACGTCCACCGCACGTGCATGGGGGGGGGCGGAGATCCATATCCACGGCAAGCCCACGGACCGGCACCGGGCCACAGACCGGGGGTTGACTACCCCTGCTCTATTGCACCATGAAACATATTTTAATAGGCAACCTAACTCAGTCTGCTCAGTCTTTTTTCTTTCTAAGGACCATCTTAATACAGATTGAAGTTGTGAAGTACTGTGATCATTTGGCAGTATTGTCTAACAAGAATTTTCACACATAATATAAAATAAATCATGTTTTATTGATTTCAAGTTCTTAGAGCTAAGTACTCAGTTTTCTTCTAGAATTTTACTTTTGAACGCACAACTCTAAAAAATGTAACTATGTACTAATCAATTATAGTACAGTACATGTCATCCCTTTCAGTGAAATGTGTTTTAATAATGAAACAAGTATTATTTTTAGCTGTTTGACTATTGTAGTTTTTCTCAGGCTGATAATACCTAGAACATAGAACCTAGTACCTACAGGCTAAGAATGCAGGCATGGGAAATTGGGAAGCAGTTAATGGCCCAAAAATTGCTGGGTAGTTGTGGTTGCATAAGAATATTGGCCTCATTGGCAGAGAGAGAATTCCAGTAATTAAAGAGTTCCTACATCCAATCTTAAGGGTAGCCCAACTCTCATACAATGGGACTGATTATGAGAAATTTGTGGTTAAGTCAGGGAGCCCTGAGATTGAAACAGGAACTCCTTTTACTGGCAATCTCCTGCCCTCACCCATGAAATCATCGCTCTTGTATAGGTATGATTGCCAGGATTTTGGCTGATATGTTCTTTTCAAACCCAGTGTCTCAGGGTCAGGCTGTATTAGTCTATTTTTGCACTGTTGCTGAAAACAGTGCAAGAAGCACCAGTTACATCAGCTGGTTCATTTTTGTTGCTTGGCAAATAGGATTATTTTGTCTAGTATCAGCTGCTTTATGATCCAATGGAGAAGAATTATAATACGTTCCCCTCAGAGATTGTTACGGATACCCATGTGATTGTAATTGCTGTTTTGTTTTAATCACATCACAATTTCAAAAGTAGGAAGGAGTGTGTGTGTGTGTGTGTGTGTATAGATAAAGCCACACACCCACATGAAAATCAGAACAATAGTTATGTGCCATCAAGTCGGAACTTACTTATAATGGCTTTCAAGCTAAGTGAGATATTTCAGGAGTGATTTTAATAGTTCGGTGCCGCCAGTTAGTTTCCATGTCAGAGCTGAGACTTGAACCCATGTCTTCTGAATCCTGGTTGTCGCTCTTATCCACTAGATCACACAAGGGACAAGTGGAAATACAGAAAGAGAGAACTTGGCCGTGTATGCAGATATACAGAGAAAGCGTTTTTTTCCAGTTAAAATAAATTGCAAAGAAGGACAACTGTCCCTTGAAGAAAACTGAGTGGGCAATTCCCAATTGACATGATAGTTGTGTTTTTCTGGGAAGGCAGTGTCATGATGATATAGGTGCTTAACAAAATCTAGCCACATAACTGTCTCTGTCTAGGAGTGCACAAGGAGGTACAAGCCAGAATTGTGCAGACTTTTAACCTTCATTCATGGCTACCCTTACAGAGATCCACTGAACCAGCTGGCAAAGCCTCCCTAAGGGAAAGCTATAATTGCTCTTTTTAATTTTCTCCTAGAACTGTCAAGTAATCCATCTCTGGCTTCAACCCTCATACCTGCTCATGCTCGGAATCAAGCAGCTGCTTCAACCCCTACAAACGCTCCAGCAGCCTCAGGTGAGAATGTACGTACGTGTGTGCGTGTGTGTGCGTGATGGTACACAGTATCTTCCCTTGACCGGCTGTTCTACGGTATCTTACATAGTTCAGGAAAAATCTTCCCCTAACAGTCAGTCTGCTGTGACACATGGATTACTCTTGTATTACTGCAAGCTTTTCAAACATATTAGCAAAACTACTCTTTCATCCTAGACAGCTTGTTTAAATCTCTAATGTAAAAAGATAATGGAGCATTTTACACTAGTTCACATGTGTGGAAGGATTCCTGTTTTGTACAGATGTCAGCATGTCATCTGCAGATATGGATAATAAATTAGCATGTTTTAATTCATGTTGCAGATGCTCAAATGCCTGGTTATATTCTTCCACAAATATTATTGTACAATTAATCACTTGCTGTCCACAAATACTTGGAAGGCTACACTTTGTCCACCCTGATCTAGCAGATTGCCCCGCGTTCCAAGGGTGAAGAACTCAAACTGTAGCAGCTCGGAACTACTTGCCCACGTTGAGTCTTCAGGGACCTCAATTGTTCTCCACAAATTCAATGTCATTTATTCCCAGCCAGGAGATGGAAGTGTTGGCATGCAAGCCACTGCCATAAACTCCCCCTCTCCTGCTTTTTCTTTTTTTTTCCTTTTGGAAGGTGTAAACTTTCACCACTCACTCCCTGGGCTGCTGGCTGGCATTGGCATTGGCGAAGGGGGCGCCACAGTGCCGTCCAGCATCTGCCCGGAGGGGTTGCCTTAATTCCCTCTCACATTCAGTAGTATGGGTCCTACCTTTTTATGCAAATGTGGGGGTGGGTTGCAGGTTACTTGGTAATTATAAAAGGATGTTGCAACTTGAGAAAGGTTGGGAAACACTGCGATAGACGCTTGAATTCCATTAAAGTGGCTACCGTAGTTGTCCTAGTGCCACTCTGTAGCTGTCTTGATAGGTAGCCCCTCACTACTTTATTTTGTACTTGCTAGTTTAGCACTGTTTCCTTTGGGGGGGGGGGGGAAAGGGAGTCAAAGGAATAGTTGAGTGATTCTGCTTTCTCCCTGTCACCCAATAGCTTTTCTCCATCCTTTCCACGCAGCAGGCCTACTATGTCCTTGTTCTTCATCCTTCTCCAAGCTTAAGCACCTTGTTTCTTTAATCTCTCTTACAAATGTGAACTTACTTTGAGCTGTAGCCTTTGAATATCGGCTACCTCATTCTGTGATGATTCTTCTCTTCGTCTATTTCCTCTACATGCCCCTTTTGAACTGGAGCTCATCTGAAAGATCCATCACTCTACTTTCCGCTTTCTCTTTCTCTGTATAATGAATCCTAAGGACACGGTCACTTCCACCCACATTCCTGTTATTTCAAACTCCTTGACCAATTTTTTGCTGTTATGAAAGACCAGCTCCAGATTGATCTCCTTGTCATTTCTTCCACCTTCTGGAAAATGAAGTTATTATCCTTGTGATTTATACTGCCCCTTAGTGCTAAAGCACTCTCTGCACCAGTGTTTCCCACTGGTCACCTATGCGTTGTAGCCCTTGTTCAGTAATTTCTTCTTTGACCTTTCAGAGTGTACAGTAAAGTTGGTGTGTATGTGTGATAAACAGGCCCTTTGGGGGAGAAAGAAACCTCTACTTTCTGAGAAGGGGATGATGAGGGCTATTTTTACCCCCCCCCCCAAAAAAGCCAACAGAAAGATATAATAGCTGTTGCTTTCCCAAGAAAGGGGTTTTAACTATGACAATGTCACTTCTGGAGAGCCTAAAGAAAGAAAAATAAGAACCACCCTCTGCAACAAACCCCTGGCAGGCGGATACAGAAGCAAACAGTTCCCTCTTCTGCAGCATGTGCAAGGAAAGCTTCATGCCAGTTTCTGAAGGGGGAAATCCTCTGCGTGAAGGTTTTGCCCCCTCCCTGAGTATTGTGAAGTCCTGCCTTTTTGCCTGTCTTTGAAGCCTTTTGATTTATCTTCTCCCTACCTTTAACTTCCCCCAGCCTGTTCCCTTTCCAGTGTTGAAGTGGTGGTAGCTGAGTCGGCAACAGGAGAAGTAGGAAGGTAAGCAGCAGCAGCATTAATGGCACTGCCACATCTGGGAACGACAGTGGCCTTTTTATGCAGATATGGGAGGGGAATGGCAGGTTACATGGCTATTACAAAAGGGATTCACTACTCAGAAAAGGTTGGGAACCATTACTACATACGAATGTACCTTTTACATTAGTCCTTTTTCCTGCATCCTTGTGAGTTTTATTCCACCTGGTTTCAGTAATGCCTACTAAATCATATTTGCTTTTGTGCCTTCAGATTTCAAGCTCATCTTGTTTTCTGTGCTCTGTGCATTGTCACGGAGATTTCAGAAACCACATGTTGTTCCCTCCACCTTCTTTCTTAATCGTCTTTTTTGTTCTCCTCCCAGCTTTTGGAGCATTATTGAAACTCTTGTCCCCAGTCTTGTGTTCTTTGGAGTATTATCCCTTAGAAGGCTCTCCTGGCCCCTCCTAGCAAAAAACATTTTTCCTAATCCTTGTGAGGTACAAGCTTCTCTCCTGCTAAGAGTTCTCATTCAGGGAAGTTCCGACCACACTTTCTGTGATGACACTGTCTGTTGGGCCAGTTATTCACTCCTCACATTCTTGTCTCTGTTCCTGAGCCACAAATTTCAACAGGAAGGAATGGTTGGGCGGGGGGGAAGGATCATTGTTCTCGTAGCTACATCTAGTACTTCCAGCAGTACAATTTGTTCCCGCGTAGATTATAAGGAAAGAGTTGAGTCCTTGATGAGTTTGAACAAGTTTTGTTCTCACATTCTGGTTCTTTGTACAAAGGAGTAAACACACCTCCAAGATACGCTGTCAGGTTTGCAGGCCAGTGCCTCTGACCCCCCCACCCCACCCTCCTCTGCAGGGAGTCATTTATCACCACCACCAAACACCTTGAGCAGTGGGAAGTGACAGGAATCCTTGCATGAACAGAACCTCCTGTGGCCACCTTTGTACAGAGTCTGACACTTGAGTGTTATCAACATATTGATGACTTCTCCTAGGAACTAGAGGTCCAACTAATTGAATAAACAGAATTGAAACAGGATTCCAAATGTAGCTACATATCTGTGTCTTTCTAGGCATACTTTTTGTCCTGTTGTCTCCCGTTTATATCACAGTTGGGAATCTGTAGCCTTTCAAATAACACTAGATTCACATGCGCCACTAGGCAGCATGACTAGTGATCAGGAATAATGATACAGTATTTTGAATCAAGTAACACCTGGAGGCCCACATACCTCCTGCCTTTGTCATGTTATGTGCCAGCCAGTCAAAATTGACTTCACAGTGACCCTAATAGGACTTTCAAGGTAAGTAAGATACTGTATTTAAGGAGAGGTTTAACCAGTTCCATGCAGACCAGTGAGTTTTCATGGCCGAGTGGGGATTTGAGCCCAGGCCTCCCAGGTCCTGCCCCACCACTCTATCCGCTACACTACACTGGGTATCTACCACCTTTACCTTAGATCTGTTGTTGCTCTGTTGATTATTCTCTCTCTTTAGAGGCATGTTTTGGGATCATTTCAGTATGCTTGGATTTTACTGCCATCAGTATTTTGGCCTCTTTTACAAACTGGGCTTCCTCACCAATTACCTCTGACTTGAGGAGATCATTTAGGCATTTGAGATTTTTCCTTGTTCCGTTTCTGTGCCTCCGAGGGTTCATTTTCTGCTTATTGCGCAAAAGGAGGTGTTTCTGTGCATGCACACCCACCTCCATGATCCCCGCCTTATTTTCCTTTTGGCATGGCTCTTTTGGGTGGTTTCTCCATCTTTATTTCCCCCTGCTCGGTTCCAGCAGGACTTGCAGTTCCAAGATCTTTCAAAGGACCCACCATTTCTTGCTTTTGCCACCTACTTTATTCTCTTCTTCCCCTGAGTCTAGTCAGCAACTCACGGTCATGGTTCCTTCTGCACACAGTGACATTGAAGCAAAAAAGGCAGCCAGTCCTAAGGAGCTTACCTTGCAGATTTGAACAGAAGGAGGATAAAAGGAAGGAGGAGATAAGGGTCGACTGTAAGCTATTGCACTTGTGGAGCTATATGTTTCTTTGGGCTGAAGGTTACTCCAAAAAGCATCAGAAGTTTTTTTTTTAAAAGGCAAATAATAAAGAGGCAAAGATTAGTAGCCATAAAATTACTTCAGACCTGTTTAGCTGGCAAGAGCGACGGTATGTATAGTGCTCATAGGATTACACGCATCATTTGGACAAACGTCATGCTTCTGATGAGACATTCTCATTGCTATCCCATTAGCCATGACCTGTGGGACAGGTCCAGCTGTGGCTGAAACATGAGGTCTGAACTATGTATTCTGGTGACAAGCAGGACTCTTCATCAGAGGTGCAAAATTTCTAGCTACCTATTGCATAATTCCCAAATTCCCCCAGCTGGGCCAAGAGAGGACAAAGAGAGGCCTGTCCACAGAGCGGGACATTTTCTTTATGTAACCTGTGTCATTGTTTTCCTTCTGATGTTTGCAGATGCTAATGCCGGAGATCGCGTTCAGACCAATAACGTAGCTTCAGCATCAGCCTCCAACTCCACCTGAACTGGTCATGAGCAGTAGCCTGTACAGGAACAATCGCCAGTAATTTTGAGTCTCGCTCAGCAACACTGGTCACATTTGGAAAGAAAATGTAAAAAGAGGGGGAAAAACTGTCCATTATAGTGTTCAATTTTTTATTATTATTATTATTGTTGTTCTTATTTAACCTTGTAAAATATAGATACAAGCCAGTTTCATTGTTTGCTCACTCTGCAGGCTCTTTGGGCAGGGGAAGAGGTGGGGTGGGAAGAGGGGAAGTGGAGCCATAGAACACACCAATGTCTCTTCCCGTGACAATCTTCAAATTTCAAAAATTACTGTTATATAATAATTCAGAATCAGGAACTTCTATCATGCCCTCCCAAAACAAATGAAAGAAATCCCTTATTCTGCTGAAGCTCCTTTTTTAAGCCTTGTATTTTTTAAGTGAAGTTTCAACTTTTGGTGTAGTGCACAACTTGAATTTGGTCAGGAGCTTAGCAGGAGTTGCTCACCTTGAATATCATAAGCTGATCTTTGCTGTCTTTGAGTTAGGGTGGAGAAGAAAGGCACAGTGAAGCGCTAAAATAGGTTGGGTTGCCTGCAAAGGGAGCCATGAGGGAGTTACTGAGTGACTAAAGCTTTGGGAAGAGTAAAGGGCAGATCTTGATCATAAATTTCATTCTCACATTGGAAAATCTTTGCAGATATGTATGTTACATATACACACACAGACTGTTTTCTTGAGTGAGATGCTCATTCGCCTCCCCTAAAGTTGCTGGAGTTGAACATTAAAAGATCTGTAAAGCACAAAAGAGGCCACGGCCAGTCATTTGCATTCTTCCAATAAGCGGAGGAGATGTACGTAACCTCCAGGTGTAGAAAATGGATGGGAAGCCAGCATCAAGGCACTTCTGCATCCTGCCCACCCTGTTTTAGACTCTGAACTGGCTTCTTGATTGAAGATGATAATGGGAAAAGAATTCCAGCTGCTATAATGTGAATGGACATAATATCTCAATGGGAATTAGAGGTTTCAAATTGATACATTACTTTGCTGGTAATTTTGAATGCAAAATCTAGAATTTGTAATTAACGTCACCATTTTCGAGTTCTTCCTTTCTAATCTTTATTTATTGATTTTCAGCAGTTGCTGTTGTCACAATGGTAGAATATTAATAAGTAGATAGATCAGTTTACTAGTTCCTGCTGACTGATAGAAAGCTAAGTGTGTGTGTATATATGCACATATACATATACATATTATATATATATAATATAAATATATACATAGATACAGTGCTGCTTTTTATTTTTAATTTTTAATCTGTAATTGGTCTGACTGAAGCAGAAATGCCTGTTTCTGGTGTCCATGTTCTGGGTTATTCTGTCGTGATAAACGGTGTCTCTGTTTTTGAAGCGAAAGCAATACTCCTTGAAAAGTTCCGGTGAGGCAGTGAGAAGGGATACCATTGTAGCTGCAGGGAGACTGGAACCAGTCGTGGCGAGCGGCTTCCTCTTGGATTGGACAGATGTGCCTCTCTAGCCTTACATTCATTCAAATGAACCTTAGTCATCCTGGTGCTTATGGGAGTTTCGTTGGTTGGCCAATGTCCTGGAACCTGATTTGACCCACGAAGAGCAAGTAGCCGGTCGGCCGGGGCAGCTGCTTGAGGACAACCTGCAGTCAGGGCCTCCTCATCCTAGTTTTAATATCCCGTTCCTTAAGTGGTGAGGCCTGTTAGGTTAAAGGTGTGGTTGTCAGTACGGAAGGGTTTGTTTATCTTTGTTCTGCTTTTATTGGAAAACCACCAGTGGCGAAAGAGAGGCCTGGAAAGGGGCTCTTTTTGCATGAAAGGAGTCACTAGGCGTCCTCCGTGTTTGAGACAGGACCATCACAACCATTGCTCAGGAGACACTTGAATACACAGAGTCATAGAGAGAGTTAGTTTTGCTTTCTTGATAGCAGGACAGTCTGAGCTCACAAGAGAGGAGGCATCCTAGGATTCGCATAACATATTTTAATAGCTTAAAGCTAGCAGGACAGAAGAATTAAAAGCTTTAATTCTTTTTTTAAAAAATTATTTGTATGCGTGTGCGTGCATGTGTGTGTAAAAAAAAACAGGGATCCTGTTGGTTCAATTTTCTCAAGGATCATGGTGGACTGCAAGCAAAATTTTATACAAATCTAGATCCAAGTGTTCAGTACCATTTTTGTAAATAAGCTGACAAAAGCTCCTCACCAAATTCAAGTTTGTACATTCGT
Source organism: Pogona vitticeps (assembly GCF_051106095.1). Classification (NCBI taxonomy): domain Eukaryota; kingdom Metazoa; phylum Chordata; class Lepidosauria; order Squamata; family Agamidae; genus Pogona; species Pogona vitticeps. Next base: position 188,897,942 of record NC_135784.1, on the reverse strand, counting down.
TCTTAACGTTTTGAGTTTTCTTGCTTTGTATGTAAATAATGTGGACACAGGAACCTGCTATTAATGAGCAAAAAGTTACCATTCAGGGCAGTTATTTTGTTTTAATAATCAGACAAAATGTAGACGAGCTTTTTAAAGCCATATAGTTCTAACTCTGTACAGTAGATAACCGGCCTGTATTATTGTAACAATAACCCTAGTGATGTATAGTATATCTATATAGTTTGGAGTGCCTTTGCTTCCATGATTTTTAAATTTTTATTTTATTTTTATTTCTTTTTCTTTTCTTTTCTTTTCTTTTTTTTCCTTGTTCTTTTTATAACAGATGTCTCACACATGGAAATATCTTTGCTTCTCTTCTTTCAGTTATTTCATGGTCAGTAGCATAATTAAAAGAAAATGCACCATAACTGTTTTCATTTCAAACCATAGCTTTGTTGTAGATGTTTAAAAGTTTCCCTCACCCCTTCAAAAGCAGTGACCGGTTTCATTTTCTATTTGCCATCTTGCTGTCTAAGTGGCGGGTTTACATTTTGCTCGTCTTTTCCCAGTGCGTTTTTCAACGGTTCTCATAGAGAGAACAGCTTCTAGACGCTTTGGTTTAGTCTCTTTGTTCCTGTAGAGGCAGAATTGGGCTTTATAAAAAAGAAGAAGCTCTAATGGATGGGTGGGTTGGGGAGAAACTGGGATCACACACAAACGTTCTGGATCTTACAGATCTAGAAGCCTTGCAAGCGTTCTTGGCCAGACATTAATTGGGGTTATTGGAGAACGTAATTGCCAATTATCACATGACCTCCCCCTCCTACCCCACCCTAAGTTTTCTTTTCTTAAGGAAGTCATGTTGAAGTTGACCTTAATTTCTTGTGCCCAGCACAAAAGCCTTGCTTTTAAAATGTGCTCCTTGTACGTTTGACCTTGTTCGTATTCCACGTGAGATTTTCTTCAATGGCAAAATGCTGAACTTCTTAATCAAACCAAAGGTTGCTGTTCTGTTTTCTTTTCTTGTGTTCATTCCAGTAAGGCAGAGGCTGCACTTTTTCTGGTGACACAAAGGTCAGTTGATAACCATTTTGTTTCCGACAGTCCACTCAGAATTTTATTTTGTGGCTTGTTTTTAAATGAAGTACCGTAGGGTCTCTTGATCTATCCTTTTGTCTGCATTGCAGTTGTGCACGTCCCTGAGATGGCGTTAATGATGTTATCTGTGTCCCAGACTGAAAGTCAGTCAAGACACTAGTTACCTTAATTTTGAAAGACTTTCATTTAAACAAAAACAAACAAAAAAGGCTTTCAACATAGATTGCTCTAAAGTCATCTAGCTAATACTTGAACATATTTCCTCTTATTAATAAGCCAAGTAATGGTGGATGTCTGTAATTAGTGATAATTTGAAATGTTCCCAGATTAGTAATGCTTCTTAAGAAATGTTATCAATAAACTCTTTCTCATTTAGAAATCTCAGTCACTAGGTCAAAGCCAGTAATGAAAAGCACAGTTCAGTATCTATCCCAGGACCTACATTTTCCAGATGCATCAAAGCACCTTAGAGTTCCCAGTAATTCTATAGGAGCTAGTTTCTTGCTTCATTTGGTGGCAAGACAATAAAAGCAAAATGAAACAGCATATTAAAATGAGTACCTAAAGAGTTAGCTTGAGATACGTATCTTCCTCCATTGTGTTGTTTGTTCTTCGTTTTTTGGGAAAACGGTTTATATATATAAACAGCTTTTTATATATATAAACAATATGCTTGCCTGTAAAATTTGCGTTTGTTACTATGTTGCTGGTAGATCACTTGGGCTTGTACACACAATTAGCGCGATCACTTCCATCTTAAAAGCAGAAATCTAAAAAATATATATAATGGACTGTGGGTTGTATACAAACTGTTGCATACACATGCAAAGCTGTCTTGATTCAAACAAGAAACAAAACATGTATAACATTTATTACTACTTGAATGCCTCTGTGACTGATTACGTTTTCATTTTAAATATAAACTTTTTGTGGAAAGTATGCTTACTGTTTTATTATTTTACTTCCTCCCTTCTGCTCCTCTGTAAATACATTTTGTTCTGTGTGACTTGGTTCAGAAATAGTTAACTGGTACTGTAATTTGCATTGAATAAAAATAGGTTAGCCTGGACATGAAATTTAAAATTATGAAGTGTATGGTCTTTATTTCAAAAGCTTTTTTGTCCACTGCACCCTCTACACTTTTTTCTATTGCTCTCCTTTTCTGTTTTTGTTTCATGCATGCAACATTTTGACTATAATAGTTTATTCCTTCCACCAAAAATTCTGATTTGATGGAAGGAAAGAACCTTTACACTATGAGCATAATTAGTAATAAGTAATAATAAGTAATAATTGATGGCCCAAATGTTACCATTCAGCTCAAATGTGTATGCAGATATTTGCAGAAATCACGTTCCTGCTTGAGCCCCTAAGAAATTATCTTTGTTGGAGACGTGAAGATTAAGTCATTAACCTGTCCTGTGGGACTATTACTGCAACAAATTGCTACATTACTGGCTCTGAAAATGGGCTTCTTTCCTGGATAATCTATGTATTAAATATGAAAGAAAATCCCCTTTTCAAGCCAATGACTGCTCAAATCTATTTCTATTCTGAGACACTAGGTATAAGGTCATGTGACTACTGCTTTAATTTTTTTTAAAATCATATTATAAAGGAAAGTCCTGTTTATTTCTCAATTTACCATACAAACACTTGCGAGACTTAAATAGGGCTAAGCAGAACAAAACTTTATGGATGATGTTTTTATCCATTTTATTTGCCGGCCCTTGAGTGAGTTGTTTCTTTTCTTCCTTATTTCATCCTCACAGCCCAAGGTCATAGAGTGTGCGTTTTATGGGGGAAAGTGAGGTTGTCTGAGTTCTAGTCAATGCTCCTATTCACTGTTGAGTCCTTTTGCCACCACGACATCCTATAAGCTCTCAAAAGACAATAGCTAGACACCTGTGTTACCAGGATGAAGCACGTGTGTAAAAAAACCCCACAAAACACTTAAAATGCTATATATGGAATATGTTGGCAAGCCAGTCTGTTCTGAAAGTTGTAGAAAGGAAATCAACCTGCTAAAGAACTAACCCGTTTTTTTGTTAAGATCGTGAGGTATTAAATTGTAGAAACTGCAGCTCCGATGCATTTTCAAACTTGACAGATTGAGGTTAGAAGTAATTTTTTGTAATCATGTTTGAAGTAATCATGTTGACTCAAACTCTACAAGGCCATGAAATTGGAAATGGAGGCTAGTACCTTAACAGCTGGCATGCCCTGTGATCAATAATGCTGTTGTCACAAATGGTGCTTGCTTACAGTGTAGTGAGGGTGGTTCATGCTTCAAGACCTATATCTCACGCAACTGTGTTGGGATGCAGAGAGCCTCTTTTGCTATAAGTCCCCGGCTGAATGTGCACTTGCACCTCCTGAGCCCTCACTTTGCTTTGGCCCAGTTGGAAAGGAAAATGTGCCTGGCCCAGGAAGATGCTCCATCTTGTCTGGGTTCTGTATTGCCTTAGAGGGATTTCAGAGGACTACAGAATAAGTCAGTTGGGACTATAGTTTTAACAGCTGGTACATTTAAATATTTTCAAAGGGAATTCTGAGGCATTTTCAGATGGGCAGAGTTACTACAGGGGAAAATGTAGAGGGCTGTGTGGTTATTGGAGCTCCCCCAGTTAGAGAACGAAGTGATCTGATGACAAAAAGAAAATGGGAATAATAGTAGGCTTCATTAAATAGAAATTGCACAGGCTCTAGTGAACGGGCGAATCAGGTGGTCAGTAAAGGTTGTAGACACATTGGACCCTTGATTTAATCCACCGGCCTTAATGGCATTCTGACAGAAAGTACTTGTGGAGGGAAGGCTCTCAATTTGGGGAAAGTATACTACCATAATGATGACATTATAATCTCCATGGAGCACTAGGAGTGCATGTTGGTTGGTTGGTTGGTTGGTTGGTTGGTTGGTTTATATATATATATGTATGTATGTATGTATGTATGTATGTATGTATGTATGTATGTATGTATGTATGTATGTATGTATGTATGTATGTATGTATGTATGTATGTATGTATGTATGTATATCCCGCCCATCTGGTCTGGTCGACCACTCTGGGCGGCTTCCAGTAAGGTGTATACGAAAACATAAGAATTTTACAAACAGTCCATAAAACATACAATAAGAAAACAAGTAATAAATGAAAGAAAAAATAAAGAAAGAATTAAATATTGACAGGAGGGAAGGCCTGAACATACAACCATGGTTTTAGTTGACTCTTAAAAGTGCCCAGACAAGTTGTGACCTTTGCTCCTAGAAAGCTCAAGGTTCAGTATGGGAAGTGCTTTAACTTTTGTCAGAAGGTTGTTTTGTGGGAAATTGACTTCTTTTTGAAAGATTACCACGCTCCCACAACTGCTATTGAAAAAGACATTTTATTTATTTATAGTATATATATTGCCTCCTGTCAACAGGGAGGGGCCTAGGCAGAGTTCCTCCAGAAGCTGATTCCACAGGTTTGGAGCCACCACAGAGAAGGCTCTACCTCTTATAGAAGACTTACGGGCCTCCGTCGGGGTGGCTACCCAGAGGAACCTTGATTGAGATGATCTTGTGGGTCGGGCAGATGACAACAAGGAAAGACTCTCCAACAAATAACATGGGCCCAAACAGTGGAGGGCTTTGTACATGAGTGTCAAAACATTGAACCTGATCTGGGTCACAATGGGCAACCAGTGAAGGCAAGCCAGAACCAGGGTGATGTGGTCAAATTTGCTCACACCCACCACCAGTCTGGCTGCCACATCAAGGCCCAAGGGAAGCCCCACATAGAGGGCATTGCAGTAGTCAATCCAGGATATGACTAAGGCCTGCACCAAGGTTCTCAGGAAGTCCTTGTCTAGGTAAGGGTGGAGTTGGGTGATTAACCTAAACTGGTTAAAGGCTGATCTGGACACGGCTGCTATCTGGGACACTGAAGAAAGAGCTGTGTCCAGAACGCCCAAATTACGCACTTGGTCCCTAAACAGGAGGACCATGTCATCCAGCCTAGAGACAATTCACCCCAACCTTTAAGGGTCCCCCCTCTGGGAACAAATCTCAGTCTTGTCCGGGTTCAGTTTGAGCCTGATAGGCCCCGGTCCATTCCAGTAAGCCAGGCAGCCCTCAAACGTCTGGACGGCATCCACTGCATGTCATCAGCGTACTGATTATACCTTACTCCAAAACTCCTGATGACCTCTCCCAACGGCTTTGCGTAAATGTTAAACAACATTGGGGATAATGGCAACCCCTGGGGAACCTCATACCTTTGAGTCCAAAGGACTGACACCTCTTCCCCTAGCTGGACTCTCTGGACACGGTCCTCAAGGAATGATCAGAGCCAGCTCAATGCTAGGCCCGGATCCCAACCTCCAAGAGCCAGTCCAGAAGGATACTGTGGTCAGTGGTATCAAAAGCTGCTGAGAGATCAAGGAGTACCAACAGGGTGCATCCACCTGTCAGCCTCCCTTTAAAGGTCATCCTGCAGAGCAACCAGTGTCATCTCAGTAACTCGCCATGGCCTAAATCCAGACTTGAACGGGTCAAGGCACTTTTGCGCCTCCAGGTATGTCTGCAGCTGAATGGCCACCACCCTCTCAATCACCTTGCCCAAGAATGGTATATTGGTGATCATACGAAAAGTTATCAAGATTATCCGTCACTATTGGAGCAATAGTCAGAAATACTTTAGTAAGAGAACCAATTACAAGATTAGGTCACAGATAGCCTGCTAAAATAATGCAACGTCTGGGAGAGTTTTTATTTTGCCCAGTGTATCAAGGATTTTTAGTAACAATATTTGCTTCATTCTTGTAAGCATGCTATAATAAATTGTGCTGTATTGATCTCTAAAATCCAGCTGATTATAGACCCGCTAGCTTGTTGGAAGTAATTGGAAAAAGTTATGCTACTGTGACTTGTAGAGGCATAAGGGGCCTTTTTGATCACTTTTTTAAAAAACAGAAGATAGGGAGAACTTCCAATATCTAGGGTACATATGGAATTTTTCACCTTTTCTCTGTATGAATAATAACTTATTTAAAATTAGAATAGGTATATCTGGTGAACTCCATGGTGCCACTAAAATAATTCCTCCAGAATATATCCTGGATCCATGTGACTTTTGCTGGATGAGTGTACAATGTTTGCCCCCTAACATCAGCAGGGGAGATGAGAGTTCTGTACAGGGCTGATGAAGTGTGCAGCTATCCATTGTAGCAATTAGTCTGTGCTTTATTCTTAATTAGGATGTTTCAGTTTTGTTGAATTTTCCATCTTGAGCTGCTTCAGAATCTTCCAGGTTGAGGTCCTTTCTATCGACACCATATCACTGTCTAAGAAAGTCATAGCAGGTTTCCACTACCCTAGTTCTCACATTTAGGGATCTTTTTTGTGTAGTTGTCATAACAATTAAAACCTGAGCCATTTTCTCCCATTAAATTAACCAACTAAGCCAATCCAGATTTGAACATTGGAAAGAAGCCTTTGCTGTGGAAAGTATGGTTTTGTATGTGAAATGTTACTTTCAGTCAGTTGATCAGTCAGGGTGATCCATTTCTTCTATTTCTAGGCTAAGGGCTGCATATAATTTGCAATTCTCTGCTAAATTGTAATACGCACAGTTGCAGCATTTGTTTGGCATCTTAAGTGTGTTCCTCTACCTCTGAATGCCTGCCTGTCTGCCCTGTTTTTTGGAAACTTTGGAATCATTAAAGAAATAAATCTGTTGGTAAATATTTGTGTTCTGTGCCATCAAGTTGCATTTCCCTTACAGCAATTCTGAGGGCTTTTAAGGTTAAAAAAAAAAAAGCAAAGTGTGCTGCTTATATACCGCCCCATAGTGCTTCAAGTACTCTCTGGGCGGTTTACAAGTTAATTATGCAGGCTACACATTGCCCCCCCCCAGCGAGCTGGGTACTCATTTTACCGACCTCGGAAGGATAGAAGGCTGAGTGAACCTTGAGCCAGCTACCTGGGATTGAACCCCAGGTTGTGAGCACAGTTTTGGCTGCAATACAGTGGTTTAACTACTGCGCCAGGAGGCTCACAGCAGTTTGAGGTAAGTGCAATATTTAAGGAGCGTTAATAACAGTATGTTAAAGACGTTGGTTGAACAAGGTCAGAGGAAAGTCTGGAATGGAAAACTGGATCACCTTAATTTTCTTAATAGATAGTGGTTCTGTATGCATGGATGTAATAATCACAATCAGAATTATGTTGACGGTGTCTTCTGGCAACCCTCCCAATGTTTTCTAGCATAAAGTACTCAGAAATGGTTTTCCAGTTTGTTCTGGTGGCAGCCTGAGACAGCATTAGGAAGGTGTAGAACTTTGCACTGTTGATTTTTGGCCCAGTGCTCAAGCCTATCAAGATCTTTTCCCATGTTGTTGCTGTCTTCCAAGGTATTAGCTATTCCACCCAATTTTGTGTCATCTGCAGATTTGATATGCATTCCCTGAACTCCCTCATTCAAGTTATCAATAAAAATGTTGAAGAGTACTGGAGCCAGGACTGAGCCTTCTGGTACCCTGCTTGTTACTTCCTCCCAGTTTGAGAAGGAGCCATGGATGAGTACTCTCTGAGCACGATTCTGTAACCGGCTATGTATCTACCTGATATGGGCTGTCCAGCCCACACCTGATCAGTTTGCTAATTAGAATATTGCTCTGTTGTAACAATTTATACTAGAAATAGTCATGTAGCATGTATAAGATTATTTTTATCTATTTTTAAAATAAATAAAAGTTGGAAGATTTTTATGACACAAGTGATGAGTTCAGTATTGTCAAAGGGAAAGTAAACCAAGGACAGGTGAAAGCTATATAGACTGATTTGTTATGAGTCCCACCTCTCTGAAGATTTTTGTCCAAAATGGGAAAGAGTGTGGATAGAAGCACCACAAACGGACATAAAAGCCACTATTTCCCTTAGTTCCTCCACTGTTTTATAAAGATATGCATGTCCACATCACGGAGCCTCAAATGTGTTGAGTATCATCTGTAAATTTCAATAAATGATGTTTAATTTAAATAAAATAGATCTCACTGCATTTCAATAATATTTAAATAAATGTTGAACTCAATGAGGAATTTGGAAACTGTGAGATTCTTTGCCTTCTGGCAATAGCAATACAAGGAATGTTATTCCCCACTTCCCCATCAAGGTCTTCATCATTTGTGCAAACTATCTCCATGCCTCATTTGCAGGAAGAGGTGACTCAACTTTGCCCTGCCTTGTTGAAGTTAAAAGCAGTCATGAGCAGTGAGTAGATCAGGACCCATACTTGATATTTTATTTATTTATTTATTCTATTTATACCCCGCCTATCTGGCCAATACAACCACTCTTTTTAACAAAGATATTTACTTTTCTATCTTTGTTTTTTCCATCTTGAATGATATCATTATTGTTGTTTTAAACTGCTGGTTATTAATTGCTTTTATGCTATTTTTATTGTAAGCCGCCCAGAGTAGAGGTCGTCTCAGTGGTTCTTAACCTTTGTTACTCAGGTGTTTTTGAACTGCAACTCCCAGAAACCCCAGCCAGCAGAGCTGATGGTGAAGGCTTCTGGGAGTTGCAGTCCAAAAAACTCTGAGTAACAAAGGTTAAGAACCAGTGGTCTAAATCACTGGTTCTTAACCTTGGGTTACTCAGGAGTTTTGGACTGCAACTCCCAGAAGCCTTCACCACCAGCTGTCCTGACTGGAGTTTCTGGGAGTTGCAGTTCAAAAGCATCCGAGTAACAAAGGTTAAGAACCACTGGTCTAAATGGACGGGGTATTTAATTAATTAATTAATTAATTAATTAATTAATTAATTAATTAATTAATTAATGTTATTTGACTCTGGTAGAGGCTGAATGTGTTGATGGTTGTGACTGATCCGAGCTCCACATTTAATGCTGAACTTAAATACCTTCAGAACACGGCCAAGAAGCCCGAAAAACCCACAACAACCACTAAACTTAAATGTTTACGTCTTCTTCCCACAGCAGTTTGAGGATAGAATCCAAACAAAACAGTTGACTAAGATGGTGTAAACCTCAGATGACCATCCTTTGTCAGGCATAAAAACAACTTTTCCGTATCTTCAGAAGGCATGCAGTTTGGACCAGATAATTGGGGGAGATGCAAAATAATTTATCTGCAAAATCTGAAAGCACATCACTGAGGTATCAGCTAATTGTTCCATCACCTGATTTCCTGAATTGAACCAGGGCTGTCAAATAAATATTTTAAGAAAGTTATGGCAAGGTTGAATCAAAATTTTCTTGTGTATTAGCCTCCCAAAAACAGAGGTGTGATATTTTCAACATCCTTAGCTTTTCACTAATTTATGAGATGACCTATGAGCAACCACAATCCCTCCCTTTTGTAGTCTATAGGGAATCACATTTCATCTTTGTTTCCCTTAATAACCCTGAGGCGATAATGATTTTATGAGCTTCACAATTAGCTTTTTAAATGTTTATTTCAAGGCCACCTTGTTTGCTTGATCTAAAAGGAAGTTACTTTGTTATTGAGGGGTCATATACACGGAAAAATATGGTATATTATATTTTTCTTTTCATCTGTTTATGTTGTACCCTTGTTTGATATGTGGTCAAAATATGGTTGAGAACAGCCGGTTTAAAGCACTCAAAATTTCCAGTTTGCCAGTGGATTTGTGTTGGGACTACAATGTCTCATTTCTAGCAAGAGCAATGTTCTAGTCTCTGAGGACAATTCTTTTAGATGTTTTAATTCACTGATGTATGCGTCCCTGACAACCACTTTCAAAGTATCCCAATGAAAGCAAGCTAGTGAGAACTTCCTTTCAAGAAATTTTCAGTGACATTAGATAATTTTCTGCTTGGTATCTTGTCTACAGAGATCAAAGGACCACAAAAAACATCTTGGCGTACAATTAGAAAACTGTGAAGACAGACTAATAGGTAAATTATCAGAAATTAAAATAGACTCGGATTAAAAATGTTGGATTAACCTTTTTGAAAGAAACGCCCCCTTGAGCCATTGAGGAAGTTATCATTGCCCCCCTCCCCGCGGTGATGCTATCTTATTTATTTATTTATTTATTTATTTATTCATTCATTCATTCATTCATTCATTCATTCATTCATTCATTCATTCATTCATTCATTCATTTATTATTTAAAACACTTAAATCCAATGACCCCTGAAAACAAAATTAAATTCCAAGAAAATGAAATGCCCCCAAAAAAGTAACATTTAATGATTTAGTTGCAAGTGAATTTTAAGACGCAAAAGAAATATAAAAAGGGCATAAAAACAAATGCAGAAACTAAAAATTTCAAGACAAAAAGTCTGAAACTAAATTAAAATTGGAGGAAAATATATATTCATGCACACTGTAAAAAGGCTGCAGTCATCTTCACAGGTTTGGCTTGCTCCATCGCCCCCCTACCGCCCCCTTCTGCTCCAGCACCCCCACGCCGCCCCTTTTCGTTCTGCCACCCCCCTGAAAAATGAAATCACCCACTGGGGGGCATTATCGCCCAGGTTAAGAACCACTGGATTAGACTATAGTCTAATTGAAATTAGCTTTGAATGTGCATGGTATGCAAATGTAATCTTGCCCCCTCCAGGCTAAAGAGCCACCATGCAATAGCAAGGTTCCTGTTTTGAGAGGAAAAGGAAGCTGGGAAGAACCTTTGAGATGGGACAAGAAAATGTGCTTAAGTGGAACTGAAGTCCACCCCAGTAATAAACTTTCCTTCCTAAATGCTTCTAATCGGCTAAAGACATCAAACAGGAGAGAACCGTGAGAGTCATTCTTAAAATTATTCCATCTGAAATGCTCTTAACAAAAACTGATCCGTCTTTTTACTGATATGGGTTACACATCACATCCTTGAGTTGTAAGTTTACATTCAGAGAAAGTTCTAACAGGACTCCTCTGGTTCTGGATGACTCATTTTCTGAAAGATCGCTCGAGGCCCGGTGTGCACCAAAAGTACCACTGGGTCATCCTTATGGTTTTTTAACAAGAAAGATGGCAGGGTTTCCAGGGTGAACTATCCCTTAAATCCCTTTCCTGTTTATGGAAGTCTCATAGGGCTTCATCAGTATGATAAAACATTGATACTAACCCTCTCTGCTCATGTATTGCATTGCTGCTAGTTGCTAGTAAATTGACCAGAAGCACGGTGTTAAGAGAATATGGTGTTAAGTGACTCACTAGTTAAAACAATCTGAACAAAATATAGCTCAAACAGAAACAGGAACAGCAATGTTATCCTCGAAAGCAAACTGTCATACAAAGTCCTATGACTGCCTTCAGCATAGACAGCAGCACAAAGGCAGGCAAAGAAGGTGTCATGGAAGATAAAAGCTTGAAGACATTTTTGTCTTTTTTATTTATTCTTCTTCTTCTTTTTGCTTGACATCCTATCAAAAGTGACCATGAGAGCTCAAATAACTTTGTTGAACTGTTGTCCAAAGTGAGGGTTGCATCATCAGGAAATCAGTGCAGCAAAACTCAAAGTCAGTTGTGTTCCACTCTCAGGCTGATGCTCTTAGTCACCATCCCAGATAAAAATCAGGTCCTCTGTGAGTTCTCCCTCTGCTTGTGACCTAGGGACATCGGACCCATCAGAGTTAGTTTTTCCTTGCTACTGTTGGGAGTCTTCATCTGGACAATTTTGCCCTCTACATTTAATAGTAAGAAAATGGAGAATCCCCAATGATAAGCATCTTTTACAAAAAGAATACCTTTATAAAATTTATAATGTTCTTGGTCACTTGGGATGCTTTTCGCTTCTATAGGAGTGTCATTGGTACATTACACATAGACTGGTGACCTTATTGTCACTATTGTCAAATCTTAATAGAATATCTCTACTGCTGTCCTTTGCTAAGACTCTGGGATTCAAGAGCCTGTATTAAATCACCGTTGTTGTTCTTACTGTTACATGCCATCAAGTCACCTCTGACTTATGGTGGCCCTATAAATGTGCGATCCGTAACGGATTAACATTGCTAAGCGAGGCATCACTGTAGTCCATTGAACCTTCACAAATGCCCTCCCCCTTTGAATGAAAACCTGGCCCATGATTGTCTGTGAAATCCAAGCACTATTTCACTGCTTTAGAATGACAAGCTAAAGACTTAATTGAGCGATCATTCATTGGCAATGAAATACTTTTTTTTTTTGCAAAGATTACATCAGCTGTCTCTTTAAAATAAGTTCTTAGTTTTTGCCAATAGTGGCACATATTCTTAAACTGGTGCAGAATATTCCAAATAGGGGTCAGTCCATCAGATTCCTTGCTACTCCTTTTACCCAAAGCAGGGCTGTCAAGGCTCTTGCAGTAATCTTGTGTTGTTGCTAAGGATATGGGGGTGAAATGCTTTAATTCATCACAGAGAATTCTTGAGAGATACCTTAATACCTATGTGACAAGAATGCTGACGAAATAACTTGTTCAGCTGTTTTAAAGGAGCAATTGCATCAGTGCTGTTCTGGAGGTCAAAGACTTTCCACCATCTTCCACACTGACAATCACAGCTCCAGTAAACCTGCCTTTGTTCACTGGAACATATTTGCAGGAGATCTGCTAAAGCTGTGGCCTTCAAAAACCAACTGGTTAAGTGAGTAACCAGGGAGGAAGAGAGTGATGATTATAATTGTAATGATAGTTATTATCCAGGAAGAAGAAAACGAGTTGTATGCATGGGCACAAAGATATCTAAAGACACTGCATTAAGATCTGCTTTTTTTATATCTAAGAAGACAAACCAGAGACTGAAAATGAATGTCCGTCATACTTAACATTCACAATTTTAGAAAGAAGCACTGTTTCACCTAGTAATTAAAAGCCCTTGCTTTCAGGCAACGATCTTTTAATAAATGGTCTTGCTTTGTGTGTCTCCATGTGACGAGAGAGAATCAAACAGAAATTCTTAATGCTGCAAGTGCTCCTCTGTCCCTAACAGGTACAGTACATATACTGGATGACCTGAAATTTGGCTTATTCTGTTCCAAAGATTCCTATTGTAATGCCTGTGAGAACTGTGGTGGCCCCAAAGACATTCTATGTTCCCCATAAGCCATCCCACCATTCCATCTCATACTTTTGAGTAAAGAAACGACCATGGAGGGCTACAGGAAAAATCTCAGTCGCTTTGAGATGCTCTCAAAACAGACAATCATTCAGCAAAACGCTTCTATGCCTTACATCAGTTGCAGTGCTGTTTGTTAACTAAATTGCACTGATAGCTCCAACCAAGTGTGTACTAGCTTCTGAACTACTTTGCAGAGGTAAGAATGGAAAATAATTTTCCTTACAACTGAAGTCTATAAAAATACAGTTCATGTTAAATCTCAGTGGAAACAAAAAGCATTGCCATACAAAACTCACCAAGGCTAAAAATAAAAATAAAATAATTTTTCTTTCCTCACGACAGAAAGAAATGCTCAGCTTTTGCTTTGAATCTTTTAACAAACATTGAGAAGCCCCTCCCTTATTTCAAGGCAAGACAATAAGCGTGCCACAGCAGCTATCTACAATACTTTAATAAAACCTAAAAGCCATACAGTATTCCTATAGATCAGTATTGGGAACAAGGAGGTGTCTTACCTGCAAAGTTCTTTGAATAGTCAATTTGTACACATGGATTTGTGCTTGCACAGAATGGGCTGTCTCTCAGTTCCAAACTGTGAGCAACAGGGCGCCAATCAACCATGGGCGCAGAAGAGAGAAAGAAGGGCAGACCATGTGAATGCACAGATGATCATTTGAAAGACAAACGTTACAGGTAAGCAACTTGCTTAGGATAAAGTCGCATCTATGATCTTGTCCTGCCATGTCTTTTGGCATAGCAACAGTGGTGGAGTCTGTGGCAATCTGGATAACAGTCCCAGCGCATAATGGCAGACATGCTTTGCAAACTTTGAGTACTATGAATGGCTCCAAAAACTGATGTGATGCCAAGGTCCTCTCAGTATCCACCTCCATTAAGCGCAGTCTTGGATGCTGTGACTTTCTCCACTGTGGAGTGAAGGACATGTCTTGGAACAGGTGAGTGTGGAGGGACCACCATTGCAGCAAGGGAATAACTACAGGAAGAATTGTGAGGCAAAGTCATCGAGTTGAAGACCAATGTTTTTGTGAGGTACCAAAGTTGCTGCGCTCACGTACAAAGCCTGACAAACTGCTGGACTGCTTCTATGAGGGTCATGAATCACAGAAGCCTGCAGATATGAAGGAATGTGCCTGTAGGCTGAGCCATAACAGTGTGCACCAGGTTGACTGTACTTTGAGTTCTGTGTTCAGGACAATAATTGGTGCTCAGTGTGAAAGCAATTTGGTACATTTGAAGATTATGCCCTGGGATGGTGTGAGCCATAATTTACTGGGGCATAGACAAAGGCTCAGGTTAGAGAGTGTAACTGCTTTCAGTTGACAGGTCTCTGCCCGAATTCTCAAGTGCATGCCAAGTCACATGAACAACAAAGCAACATGAATGCCATAATCACTCATAACCTACACATGTTTAAAATGCAATCAGTTAAAATGATAATGGCTTTGAGATCTTGCAACAAAAGAAAGGAACGTAGCCATAGACTCTGTGATTCATTGGTTTGGACCAGCAAAAATGTACTTCAAATACCACATGAATAGCCTTCCAGGGCATTTCCTCCTAATAGGATGCAGAAGTCTGTTACTCTCGTCTCTGTGGAGGCTTCATTCAGAAAAATGGGCCAAAAATTCAACTGCTTCATCTCTAAAGGGGCACAACTGATCTCCATAGAGAATACTTCCACTATTGCAGAAGGAAGACGGTTGAATCTAGCCCTGGATAAACTGTGGTCACAAACTGGGAATTAGTCATAAAATCATAAGAGTTGGAAGGGAACTATAAGGTCATCAAGTCCAACCTCCTGCTCAATGTAGAAATCCAAATCAAAGCAAACCTGACAGATGGTTGTCTAATTTTATCTTGTGTGCCTCCAGCATTGAAGCACTCACCAGCTCCTGAGGTTATTGGTTTAATTATTGTACTGCTCTAACAGTTAAGGAGTTTTTCCTGATAGTCAACCTAAATCTGGCTTTCTGTAGCTTCAGCCCATTATAACGTGTCCTGCACTTCTGGGATGACTGGATCAAATGTCCCCATTTCACTTCAGCATCATAAGGTACCAGAAGTGGTAATAGTAGTTGATGGTGGAGACTGTGATTGGATTCAAGAGATTAAGAAGTATAGTTGTAATAAAAATTATTCAACTCCCACTACAAATTAGGTTTATTGTCAACATTGACAGACTTTCAGCTGTTTGCAATGAACAAATCAAACAAAAGCAATCGAAATAGCGCAACACAAGAAATGCATCAAGTGGTTTCCCCAGATTTAACTGAAAATGCAACTTTCAATGAATTGTGCAGACTCAAAATATTCAGCTGCCTGAATAGAATCCCTCACAACAGCACAAATATGCAAAACAAATGTTGTCCTAAGCATACAGTACCTGATACAACTAATCAAGGGCTTCATTAGGATACTAGGATACAAAAGGATAGCAAAGGCACTCAGTGTTCCTAGAGACACCACTGGAAGCATAGTTCACAAGTTCAAAGTTAAATAACAGTGGTTACACTACCTAAACGGTGCAAAAAAAGGAAGTTATCAATGGCTGCAACCAGATTTCTGAGAAGACGGGTTGAGAAAAATCCTCAAAAGCCCTGCAGCAAGACTTGGTGGCAACAGGCACTGAGGTTTCAGTTTGCACAGTAACGCAGAAGGTTTCCATGCCAGAACTCTAAGACATACTCCACTGCTGTCCCAAGAAAAGGTTGCTTCAATATGCTCAAAACCATATAGATCAGCCATGGATGTTTTGCGATTCTGTCCTGTGGAGTGATGAAACTAAACTGGAACTTTTCGGCCTGATTCGAAATTCTGAGAATGCAGAATTAATATATTCTTGAAGGCTTTCACAAAATTAAATGCAGAATTTGAGAATGCAGAATTAATTAAACGTTGTATTTTCAGTTTAAATTGGGGAAACCACTTGAAACATTCATTGTGTTGAGCTTTTTCAATAGCTTTTGTTTGATCTGTTAATTGCAAACAGCTGAAAGTCGTAAATTTTGACAATAAACCTGATTTGCAATGGGGGTTGAATAATTTTGATTACAACTATAGATGGACAAACGATAAAAACAGATGAACTGCTACTGTCGTAAGTAGTATAGCAAATGTTGGCAAAGCCGCCAAGAGTGGTCGAAATGACTAGATAGGCGGGGTATAAATACAATAAATAAATAAAATAAATAAATAAAGATATGAAGCATAATAGTGTCAATGGTAGTACCATAGGTGAGACAAGAAACCATCTACTGTGAATGTTGACTGAATCGTCATGGTCAATGCAGTGCAGACAAATATACTTGAAATAACTGAAGCAGTACGTTTGGTGCTTGATGGCAGCTCCATTTCTGTAATGTAGTGATGAACTGTAGTACCGTGTTTCCCAAAAAATAAGACAAGGTCTTATATTAATTTTTGCTCCAAAAAAACACATTAGGGTTTATTTTCAGGGGATGCTTTATTTTGTTCATGTACAACAATCTACATTTCTTCAAATACAGGTGCACCTCAGTTAACGGAAGCCTCAGTTAATGTAATTTTCAGTTTACGAAGGAAAATCCATTGAAAATAATGCCTCGGTTAGGTTGGAATCTTTATTCTCTGAAGGGGGTAGGGGTGGGTTAATTTTGGGTTATTTTTTCTCTTTATTTAGTACTTTGTTGTAGTTTGTTTGAATGATAGATGTTTTGTATGTATATGTTTAAATAAAATAAAACTCTTGAAAAAAATAATGCCTCGGTTTACGGTTTTTCCCACAGTACGAAGCAAGTTTCCACAAGATGCATTGTGCCTTGAGGTTTATAGCGCCGCCCCCGTTCCTATGGCAATCTGCATTTTGGCTTACAAATTTTCTCATTGATAAAGTCCTAGAGAATGCATTAAATTCCTAAACTGAGGTACACCTGTACAGTCCTGTCATCTTCTTCTTGTTGCTGCACAGTGGTGGAGGGCGGGGTTTCACTTAACTGGGGCTTATTTTCAGGGTAGAGCTTATATTACGAACATCCTGAAAAATCATCCTAGGTCTTATTTTCAGGTTAGGGCTTATTTTCGGGGAAACGTGATTGCATTATTTTCTTTAGGGAGATTGCCAAAGTATGAGTTTTTCCCTTTTCGGAGCTTGCTGGTATTGACAGGATGACCAATTATGACATAGACATGGATGTCAAGGCTGCTGGTAAAGATGACAGTGCCAATTTTGAGGCTGAGGAGTTCTCAGAAAATTGAGTGGCAATTGCTAGGAAAAGCACATGATTTACAAATAGGGAACATTTGGCTGGGAGAGTCAATGGATGAGATGGTGTGCTCAAGAAAAAAGATCTTAGCCATGTGACAAGGTTATGGTAAGTCTGTCTAGGGAAGATTTGACAAGCCCAAGTGTTTTGCACGTCATGTAAACAAGGCACTTATCATGGCTGTTTGAAAGAGGATTTTTCCACTGTAAGAATGCAGTAGGCAAAGAAAGCTCCTGAGCCAAAAGACCCTGAGGAAGAATGTACAGAACACAAAAGCAAATTTCAATGAAGCAGAAAACTTTAATGACGAAAATGAAATGTAAAAATTAAAAAATTGTAAGGTAGTCCTTCCCTGGCACCATCCCATTCTTGCTGCTACTGCAAATATTTTGCTTGCTGACTGACACCTCTCATGTGTGCTTGATGAAAATCACAGAAAAAACAACACTGCAGGTGGTCACAACTTCCACCCTCTTTTTCAGAGAAGTCAACACACACATTGCTATTACAATGTTAAAACAGCTGAGTGTTCCTGGCTGGTAACTACTTCTATCGCTCAGGCAACAAATTGTCCCCAGTTAATATGACTAAATAAAGCATAGTTCTAAGCATACCTTATTTCTTTTCTGCCTCCTCACCATTTGGAGGCCTGGAAGAGTCAGGGTCATCACTTCCTTCAACTATTATTTCAGGCGGGGTTTGATCCTCTACAACAGCAGCCTCCTGTGTCTTAGGAGTAGCCTGTTTTTCATCTGTTGCTGGAGGCAAGCCATCACTTGGAAATTCTGTCTCAGGAAACGCCATCTGCGGGAAATCCAAGGCTAGGAACTGCTCTACTGCCACCTCTGTATTCTCATGGATGATCTGATGAGCAGCATGAATGTGTTTTCTCTGGGACTGTCTCACTGTGCAGACAAAAGAAAGAAGAAACAGATCTGAGGGAGTGAAGCAGAAACAATCATGGACAATAGCCATTCCGCTCTACAACTCCCTCACTTAGAAGAAAGAAAATTAAAATTTTAAACATTCTAAAATGAGTGCTGAACTGCTTCTCAGGGCCAACTTAACCAACAGCCTTACAAAACATAGGAAAATACTAGATACTAGAAAAACAGAGCCATTCACATTACCAGCAGAGACTCAAAATACATTACTAAATCCATAGATTGAGAGATTACTGTGTATTGCATAGAAAAGAAAACATCTGCTGGATATGGCTTTCTCTCTCATTCTGACACAGCAATGACAATCCCACTCTTGGTTAAACTAAGTTATTAAAAGAAAATACCAAAGAATTACTCTGTAGCAGAATTAGTCTGTCTCAGAATGTTGGCAAAAAAAAGAAACAAAAACATTGTAGCCCTTGAAAGACTAACCACTTTATTTCAGTGTGACTTTTCAGACATCCAAGTCCACTTCACACACTGGAGTGCAAATATGTGACATATTTATTTATAAATATCCCCATAACCAAGAGAGGATGCAAAAATAGACAAAATGACAATGGTTCATTAACCAGGAATAGGACTCTCAAGCTGTTCACTGGGTAACAGCTGTACCAGGTGTAACTGGCTGTCTTAGAAATGCTATCTCAGAGACTATCAACAGAGACAACCCATTCCATATTCATAAGATAATTCAAATCTTCAAAAAGATCTCCCACTTACGAACATGGGATATTGTGCTTCTGTATCCATTATTCCAGAGGTCGTCAACCCCCCGGTCCGTGGCCTGGTGCCAGTCCGTGGTGTAAGCCAGACCGGGCCGTGAAGACAGACCTCGTGCCCCCCTGCACTCCCCTCCCCACAGCTGTTGTGCATGCATGCCAGCGACGGCGCAAGTGCTCCCCCACCCCTTTGCGCATGTGCAGGGGTGCCTGCATCCCCGCACAAAGGTGTGGGCGGGCACGCAGGTAGGTGTGCATGCGCCTCTGTGCATGCATGAAAGGGTGAGGGAGCGCTCACATGGGCGCTGGCGGGCGGGCGCTCCCCCACTGCTTCACGCATGCACCCGAGAGCGTGCGTACACCTGTGCGCACCTGTGCCCCCCCCCCTCTTTTCTCAGAGGCTCAGCCAGTCCACAGTCCCAAAAAGGTTGGGGACTGCTGCGATTATTCAAAACACTAGAAAAAAACCAATATTGCTGCACAATATTGTGCCTGCATGGTCAGCAGGAAAAAGAATGCTAAATTTTACACAGCAAATGGCAGCCTGAATACAGATGACATCAACAGCAGTAATCAAGATGGTCTATAGGTCTACATTTAAATGATCAGATAATTAGATGTTGGTCATGACTAAATTATTCCTGTTCTTCTGGCTGCATTCCCTCTAGTGATACCCTGTTTCCCCGAAAATAAGACCTAACCTGAAAATAAGCCCTAGTATGATTTTTCAAGATGCTTGTAATATAAGCCCTACCCCAAAAATAAGCCCCAGTTACTGTAAGTGGAAACCCCACCCTCCACCATTGTGCAGCAACCAGAAGATTACATGATAGTATTTCAATAAACATAGATTGTTGTACAGTACATGAAAAAAATAAAGCATCCCCTAAAAATAATCCCTAATGAGTTTTTTGGAGCAAAAATTAATATGAAACCCTGTCTTATTTTTGGGGAAACATGGTATCAAAGAAATCCATTACTGAAAGTAATTCTCTGTCCACCAGAAAGAAGATGCTTTACAATAAATCCAGGTGGCTTTCCCAGGAATATGTTTTGGGAGGAGATGGGATGCAGGTTCACTTGTCTTTTTTTTCCAAAACTCTTTGCAAACACACTTTTATTCTTTCTGGGCATGAGTGGAAAATTACTCTTTAAAAACACAACAATGAATGTAGAGTGTACAAGTGCTTTTCTACAGGTACATGCCTTCTGACACTCCATCATTTCTCACCGTGATGAGAAAAAGGACTACAGGCTTGTAAGTCTGAAACAAAGCTGGGGAAATTCTGCATGATCAGCTGGCAAAATTCACAAGCTTTTGCAACCACTGGGCAGCTCCCAAAATATGACGGCCAAAGGCTCAAAGGAGGTTTTGTAATTTGTAAGAAAACCAGTGGTTGGATCCAGGGTAGTAGTGGTAGAGATTCAGTGGGAAATTACTGCTATACCCACGTAAAACTTCTTTATTTTTTGGAACAATGAAAAAGGAGGTATATTGCCTCTCAAGTGAGACCAAGTAGGCTGATAAGGCTTCTTGGCAGAAGAAAAAGAGGAAACTTTTATCCAGTAACAAGCAAACATGTTAACACATCTGCCAGGATCAATTTTTTGTTTTCTTGCCAATCTGGAAGAAGCCTACCATTTGCACATAGGAGGCTTTCTTATATGCTGCATTCTATTGACAACCTTCTCCCAGGCTGGATCTGCTACATTATGAGACTCAGGGTATCCACATGGGTGGAATATTGATCCAATTTCTTTTGAGACAGAATTTGGCCAAAGGAGTGGTGGTAGTAGAATACCCATTATGTCTGACATGGCCCCCATGGACAATCAGTATGCTGTACGCAGGGCCGGAGCTACCACTAGGCTAACTAGGCGATCACCTAGAGCACTGGTTCTTAACTTTTGTTACTCAGATGTTTTTGGACTGCAACTCCCAGAAGCCTTCACCATCAGCTCTGCTGGCTGAGGTTTCTGGGAGTTGCAGTTCAAAAACACTTGAGTAACAAAGGTTAAGAACCACTGGCCTAGAGCGCAGACCTGAGAGGGCCGCGAAACTGACCTGAGGGGCAAAGAACTGAACTCAGAGGAGCACAAAACTTACCTGAGAGAGGCACCATTTTATACAGACTAGTTTCTTGGACCCCTTCATGGATTGCTGACTTGTCATGGCGAAGGGGCTTGAGTTATTCAGAGAAGCTATGGGCTATGCCATGCAGGGACACCCAAGATGGACAAGTCATAGTGGAGAGTTTGGACTAAACGTGATCTACCTGGAGCAGGAACTGGCAAGCCACTCCAGTATCGTTCCCAAGAAAACTCCATGGACAGAAACAAACATCTAAAAGATATGATGCTGGAAGATGAGCCCCTCAGGTCAGAAGCATTCAAGATGTTACTGAGGAAGAGTGGAATACAAGTAAAAGTAGCTCCACAGCTAATGAAGTGGTTGGGCCAAAGCCAAAAGGAAGCTCAGTTGCAGATGCACCTGGAAGTGAAAGGAAAGTCCGATGCTGCAAAAAAATATATTGCATAGGAACCTGGAATGTAAATTCGATGAACCTTGGTAAGCTGGATGTGGTCAAACAGAGATGGCAAGAATAAACATTGACATCCTGGGCTTCAATGAACTAAAATGGACAGAAATGGGCAAATTCAATTCAGGTGGTTATCATATCTACTATTGTGGGCAAGAATCCTGTAGAAGGAGTGGAGTAGCCCTCATAGTCAACAAAATAATGGGAAAAGCTGTACTGGGATACAATCTCAAAAATGATAGAATGATTTCAATACAAATCCAAGGCAGACCTTTCAACATCACAGTAGTCCAAGTTTGTTTATTTTTGTTTATTTTTTATTAGACTTTTACCCCCCCCCCCAGACAAAGTCTACTCAGGGCGGCTTATATACATAATAAAAACACAGCAATATAGCAAACATAAGAAATCATCCGAAACACAAACTTTATGTGCCAACCACTGATGCTGAAGAGGCTGAAATCGACCAATTCTATGAAGACTTAAAACACCTTCTAGAACTGACACCAAAGAAAGATGTTCTTGTCATTATAGGGGACTGGAAGTAGGGAGTCAAGAGATAAAAGGAACAACAGGTACGTTTGGCCTTGGAGTTCAAAACAAAGCAGGCCAAAGGCTAATAGAGTTTTGTCAAGAGAACAAGCTGATCATCACAAACACTCTTTTCCAACAACACAAGCGGCAACTCTACACATGGAAATCACCAGATGGGCAATACCGAAATCAGATTGATTATATTCTCTGCAGCCAAAGATGGAGAAGCTCTATACAGTCAGCAAAAACAAGATCTGGAGCTGATTGCGGCTCTGATCATCCGCTTCTTATAGCAAAACTCAAGCTTAAGCTGAAGAAAGTAGGAAAAACCACTGGGCTACTCAGGTATAATCTAAACCAAATCCCTCATGAATACACAGGCGGAAGTGAAGAACAGATTTAAGGAACTAGAGTGCGTGAAGAACTATGGTTGGAGGCTCGTAACACTTTACAGGAGCAGTAACAAAAACCATCTCAATGAAAAGGAAATGCAACAAAATGGAATGCAGACTTCCAAAGAATAGCAAGGAGAGACAAGAGGGTCTTCTTAAATGAACAGTGCAAAAAAAGAGAGGAAAAGAATAGAAAGGGAAAAACCAGCGATTTGTTCATGAAAGTTGGAGATATTAAAGGAATCTTTTGTGCAAAGATGGACATAATAAAGGACAAAAAGAGTTGTGAACTAACAAAAGTAGAAGACATCAAGAAGAGGTGGCACGAATACACAGAGGAATTATACCAGAAAGATCTGGATGTCCTGGACAACCCAGAGAGTGTGGTTGCTGACTTTGAGCCAGAGATCTTGGAGAGTGAAGTCAAGTGGGCCTTAGAAAGCATGGCTAACAACAAGGCCAGTGGAGATTATGACATTCCAGTTGAACTATTTAAAATCTTAAAAGATGATGCTGTTAAGATGCTACACTCAATATGCCAGGAAGTTTATACATCCCAATCCCAAAGAAGGGCAGTGCCAAAGAATGCTCCAACTACAGTACAATTGCACTCATTTCACACACTAGCAAGGTTATGCTCAAAATCCTACACGGTAGGCTTCAGCAGTATGTGGACCAAGAACTCCCAGAAGTACAAGCTGGATTTCGAAGGGGCAGAGGAACTAGAGACCAAATTGCTAACATGCACTGGATTATGGAGAAAGCCAGAGAGTTCCAGAAAAACATCTCCTTTTGTTTCATTGACTACCCAAAAGCCTTTGACTGTGTGGACCACAACAAAATCTGGCAAGTTCTTAAAGAAATGGGAGTGCCTGATCACCATATCTATCTCCTGAGAAATCCATATATGGGACAGGAAGCAACAGTTAGAACTGGATAAGGAACAACTGATTGGTTCAAAATTGGGAAAGGAGTACAAAGGCTGGACTGGATGAACCCCAAACTGGAATTAAGACTGCCGGAAGAAATACCAACAACCTCAGATATGCAGATGATACCACTCTGATGGCACAAAGTGAGGAGGAATTAAAGAACCTCTTAATGAGGGTGAAAGAGGGGAGCACAAGAAATGGTCTGAAACTCAACATCAAAAAAACAAAGATCATGGCCACTGGCCCCATCACCTCCTCGCAAATAGAAGGGGAAGATATGGAGGCAGTGACAGATTTTACCTTCTTGGGCTCCATGATCACTGCAGATGGTGACAACAGCCACGAAATTAAAAGACACCTGCTTCTTGGGAGGAAAACGACGACAAACCTAGACTGAGTAGTCATTTCCCATAAATTTAATTATGTGATTTTTAATAATAATTTGTTCTGAATGTATGAGTTTTTCAGCAATCTTGTTTGGCGTCATGGCCATGGGCACTGTTCTGAATTGCCTGAAAAAGTGCTTGTACTCTAGAATATCATCCAAGTGGGCTGCTACTCTGAAATCTGTACATTGCTTAGTATCATCCTGTGGCTGAATGCTTAACTCAGGTAATCAGAATGCAGAGCATCCTCAAGAATCAAAGTATCCACATTTCTCACCTTTCTCCTTAACAGCCATTTTCCGTACTTCGGGGATCAGGAAGCTATAAACCAGTTCTGCCACAATCTCTTCAGACTGCAGGTGAGTTCGTCTACAGAGAAGATCATATGTGTTAAAAAGTTCCTCTTGTTTTGCCCTGCACTTTTCCTCTCCATTTTAGATCCTCTGCTCTTTCACATCAAGAGCTTTTCGTGAGGAATCTTTATTACATGTGCTCATAAGGATAAGTAAAGTCTCACTAGACCTCCCAAATAATGCACGCAGACTAATTTTCCTTAATGCACCATTTTTGTTCTGGTACCCCAACTCCACAATTATAGGATTTTGCAGTTTACAGAATGGTACAAAAAGTTTGTTTGAGGAGACACTGAAAGATGAATGGCTTAAAGATGATCTTGGGAC
This sequence comes from Pogona vitticeps, assembly GCF_051106095.1. Taxonomy (NCBI): domain Eukaryota; kingdom Metazoa; phylum Chordata; class Lepidosauria; order Squamata; family Agamidae; genus Pogona; species Pogona vitticeps. The sequence continues at coordinate 188,873,391 of NC_135784.1, read as the reverse complement.
ACTGCTCCAGCTAGAGGTGGACAGTTCCTTTGTTTGCAATCCAGAAATTCATTAATCATGCAAATGAAAAAAATAAGCAATTTACACATTTACAGTGTGTATGTCACATGCCATTGTCAGAACAGACTTACAGCTACTCTAATAGGGCTTTCAAGGTAGGTAGGATATTTAAGGAGTGGCTTTAGCAATTCCTCACACAATCCCACTGATGAGCTTTCATATCTTAGTAGGGATTTGAACTCTGGTCTCCTGAGCCTTAACCCACCATTCTATCCTCCACACACTACACTGGCTTTCTACCAAATTTGATACTAATTGGCTCCGGTGACTAAAAACTGTGACATGTACTTGTCATTAAGCTCCACTGGGCTCAACGAGACTTCCTATCGCTACAAAGACACCTCCCTCCACTTGTAATCATTCCTTGCATATTCTCTTCTCAGTGGAGTCATGTCTGGAGTCTAAGAAATCACAAGTTCACCACTCTTACGTTTGCCTACCTGAAAGATGTGTTATTTTCATATTTGCTGTTTCTGAACACAGAGATTTCATTTAGCTGCCTTAAGTAATACTTCCTTGCACAATTCTTAAAAGAACCTTCCTCCATGGATGTCTGTCTAATCTCCTTTTAAGCCATCTGAGCTAGCAGCCAAAATACCCATCATCAGAAATAATCTTTTGCAATGATCAAGTCCATACCGTGATTCCATTTCATAAGCAATATTATTAATCTCCACTGCTACTTTCTGAATCTCTTCTCTGGCTTGTTCTTCAGCTGTAGTTTCCATGCTGTTCAAGATGACATCCTCTAGATAGGAATCGACAGTACTCTGGTGCACCTTGACAACCTGACAAAAACCCAGACATTGAACATTTCTCTTAGTATCCGTTCACATGAGCTTTTTCTACTGCAAGTTACGTATACTGTGGGTATTTCTAAAGAAGTCCTGCTGTCTGGAATTGCCAAAACAGAGTTCTACCACTCATTGTGGCGATCAGGCTTTGAGTTTTCAACACTCCTTTCCAATGTGTCTGAAACCAGATTTTGTGAGATTTTTTTTAAACTTCATGAGAACAAAGTGCTATTAAGGTTTTACACAATTCCTTTGCCCTTAACTTAATGGAACAAGACCTCTTTGGTGGCCTATTCTGTTCTATTGTTTCTCCTTGACGCCAAGAATAGTGAATAATTTCCCCTTGAACAGAGACTCTGTATGATTTGTTGTTGCTTTTGTTGTGTTGACCTTTCCTTCTCACACCCTACACAGAAACACCGCCTCGTCAAATATGAACACAGAGTATGATAGACTACTGAAATATTCTCTTGTTAAAGAGGAGGAATTTTTGAGAAGCGAAAGAAAAATTGAGCTTCCTGCTTCAAGGGACAAAGTGACATGTGACAAAAATGCCGCTTTATTTGCAGTAGAAGCTGCAAAATGCATAGAGAAAATTTTATATTCTATCTCCATAAACCATCATGTACATTTGAAAAAAATAACCACATGACTATTACATGATGAAAACCCCATTAATGACACATCCTAAAAGTTCTATCTGAATTTTAGTAATATTAATTTGATTTACAAATAATACCTTATGTTTTTCAAAGGTATTAAATATGGATGCATATCTAATATGTAATACTTTTTACATGTCAGTTTTAGCTATTGTATTTCCATTTTTCTGCTAATTTGATTGGCTAAAATTGTTTTATTTTACTATGGTCTATGGACTAGTGCAATACCTATTATCATCATCACCATCCTAGTGAAAAATCAAGGCAAACGCAATTGCCCCACAAACGGGTTCGTGGTTCTTTTCGTTCTGGGACTAGGTCTCTTGACACATGCCTGTCGAAAGATCTCATCCTCCTCACGTCTGCGCCTCTCTTCCACCTGGCGTCGTCCACTCTCCTCTGCTTCCCGCATTCGGCGTTGCCTTTCAGCTAACATGGCAAATGCATGGATCCTCCGCTCCTCCTGTAGCCTTATTAGCTCTTTGGATAAGAAGTCCAACATATTTGCAAGGACTCTCCCTTCCAGACGAGCCAAATGCTTTTCAATAAGAGACATCTAAATAAAACCAATGCAAGAATATTCTGTTAATATATCTGTTGTGCTGTGTCATTTATTTCAACATTTCTTTAAAGTATTTAAATTGTTTTTCAAAACTATTTTTAATCTTCGCCAGTGTTTAATTGTTTTTAATCTAGAGTTCTGTAGGGTATTCTTAACTTGCTATTACTGTACGATTTTAATTGTTGGGAGCTGCCTTGGGTTTGTTTGTTTGTTTATAAGTAAATAGACAAATATACTCTTCTGGGCTAGCCTTCCCAATCTAGGCTTCTCCACATTGAAAAATAAATAGCTCTACAAATACTTCTTCATATCACCACAATAAAACAGGAAAGAAGTAACTGACTGCCCCCCTTTGTCTTCTTGATTGGGAAAATGTGCCATGTGTGCAGCAATTTCTTTTCACCAGGGGGTGGGTCCTGAGAAAGGCAAGGAGCATCTCCAAAGCCTTGGTGGGCTGGAGGTTCTCTTCTTCCAATTTTCTCTTTCACAGACATCAGTCTCCAGCTTTGGGATTCAGCACCAGAACCTCACCTCGAGGCGAGACTAAAAAGTTGTTAACTTTATTATTCTTGAAATCCCTCTGGTTCTCTTAGCTTAATATGAAGTTCCTGTAGCAGATACCAGATACCCTGTTTCTCCGAAAATAAGACCTATCCTGAAAATAAGCCCTAGTAGGATTTTTCAGGATGCTTGTAATATAAGCCCTACCCCAAAAATAAGCCCCAGTTAAGTGAAACACCTGCCCTCCATCCTTGGGCAGTGACCAGAAGATGACATGACTATATTTGAATAAATGTAGATTGTTGTACATGAAAAAAATAAAACATCCCCTGAAAATAAGCCCTAATGCATTTTTGGAGCAAAAATTAATATAAGACCCTGTCTTATTTTCAGGGAAACAGTGCAGTATGCAAGACAGTACAGGTTTTACACCTTTTCTCCACATGGCATAACTGCCCAATACAGTATTTCCCAGCTCTGTTTTTCCCAGGGATAATGATGGGCAACAATGTTCTTTTTGCAAGTAGCAAACAACTGGTAATTTTTTAAAAAAGGAATGTTTACTTATTAAGTTTACTTGCTACTTCTTGGCTGCAAAGTGTTTAGAGAATATTCTAATGTGAAATAATGAAATTATAATTTTTTAGCATCCTAGATAATTTTCCACAAAGGACACGACAGGTAACCTCACTTAAGAACTTAGCATTGTGGTGTCAGCCCAGCCCTCCAGCTATAATGTGTAGTGCTAAGTTCTTGACCTGAACCTCCTTGTGAGCCCTATCTTGAACGCACTTCTTATTCCATGAGTAAGCGCTTTGCGAGGATCCTTCCTTCAGGTTCTAGTCGACATATTTTGTAGAAGGCAAGAGAGGGCAGAACTGAAATGAGGCCCTGGGGGAATCCCGTCTAGGTTTATACACAAACCTTGTGTTCATGTAAATCTCGCTGCCGCTGCAAGGCCAATGTGACTTGCTTCTCAGCTTTCTTTAGTAGCTGCCCATCCTCCTGGAGTGCATGAGTAGTGCGTAACTCACGGATCAGTTCTAACCTCTTTTCCTTCCCCTCAAACATCTGTTTTCAAATTAGGGAATAACAGAAAATTAAAGAATAAAAAAAACAGTAACACCAAATATTCTCTTCCACTGAACTTGTTTTAGTCTTTTTTTTAAAAGTGTATGCTTCCATATAAAAGGAACAAATGACTACAGAAAATAAAGCAGTTGCCATTTTAAGATCTTCAGCAGCCTACTCCTAACTAAGGCTATGGTCCTGCAGTTCTTGAAAAGACATCCCAGGTGTCACAGGATATTTCAGATCTCCCACTTCAAGGGGCTCAGTACGTCGGAGACTGTTGATTAGGGGCTGTTACAAGCTGTAGTTCTGCCTTCATACTAACAGCCTCACTGTCTACCAGGACAATTCCAAATACAAGGTACAACTCAGTAAAGACCTTCTGTTGTTTTTCTTGTTGTTCTTGTGGACCACGGAGTTACCTCACTTAATGGTGACCCTTATGAATGAGTGGCCTCCAAATGGCCTTTCTCTTTTCCTGCTACCTTCACTTTTCTGAGCATTGTCTTTTCCAATAAATCTTGACTTCTTCTACATGCACAAAGCACAATAGCCTTGGTGTCATCGTTTTCGCTTCATGACCAAAAACAAAAGATTAACACAGAGAAGCAGTTCTTGGAAGTAGCTCATTGGCAGTGGATTTGGAAGCTGAAGCTCAGATCTGGAGGGTGCGTGGCATTTAACACAAACCATAGTTTGATATGATTTCTGGCCTTAACTCAAAGATCTTAATATTAATCCTTGAAGAATTTAAAAGGACATGATGGATAAAGCCCATAATATACCATGTTCTGAATAGCTCTGCCTCGGATTAGCTTCTGTAGTGTAATCACAGATAGTTCTCTCTCTTCATCTATCTGCAAAACAGAGCAAAATAGTTTGTCATGTCAATTGACTTTGTACAGGAAGACACTGAGGAGAAGACACAAGCCCGAAGCCTGTTGCACAGTTAACCATGTGCAACGCAATGTAGTTGTCCAAAGACAATATCATAAATAAATGGAACAATAATAAAAATCAATAACACAGGCAACATAAATACCAATTGCATTTAGCAGTGGCAAACTGGGATCAACAGTTTAGCAACAGCTTCTTCCTGATTTGACAGGTAAAAAAAATAGGGAACAGGGGAAAGATGAGTATAAGGAGGGCTGGGCAGCTTGTGGTCCTCTTAGAAGGTGTTGGATTGCAGCTCCCATCCTCCATTTTGCCTGAGCTATGGGGGTTAGGATGAGTGGTCCAGCAACAGTCCAGCAGCATCCAGAGGGCCACAAGGTGCTCCTCCATGATCAAAGACAAGCCTCTTGGCAGATAATGAGACATGAAGGAAATCCCCAGTGCACCAGGTCCCTGATTCTTTCAGTAAGCTACACTTTAAAGCAGGAAACAACACTGATTTTCCAAGTTTGGTCTTCAATTCAAAAGAGAATTAGCCCAGAAGCAAAGTGATACTACACTTGATCTTAGCCAAAAAGCCTAGGAGCAAGCCTGTGGAAAGGCACAGTTTTCGAAATTCAAAATTTATTTCACAGAGAAAAAAAATCTGGAAGTGAAAAAGAAATACTGTTTCCTTCGGAGTAGCAGGACTTGTTGGGACAGGGCAATAGAAAAGTTTAGATATCCAGGTTCTGAAAAACAGCAACCTGCTCTGCAGCATTAGGCAAAAAAGCAATATAAAACATTCATTAACTGGCTAATTCCACTTTCAGTGAAGACCTGCCAATGGCATGAAAGAGCGATCCTTGCAAAGTTTTAAAAATGGATAACACAAGATAATATGGTCTATGCCAAATAGTTTAAGTTGTCTCTAGTACTCTAACCACCATTCATGTAATTTAACGAGCAGCAATTTTTAGCAGCAAGGCTCCTTGCCATTCTCAGGGAGCCAGTAAATGAGACTTTCGTGATGCAAAAAGGAGCCTCGTGATGCAATTTTGGGTCTAGGTGAAGGGATGACAAACAATTGGGCATAAACTGCACCTACCACAGAAGGTTCTTCCAACGTTGGAGTGGGAGGACGACCAACGGCCTTCGATGTCTTCTGAAGGAAACGAAGTGGTGTTGGTGGTTCCTTAATTTTATTCTTTTTATCTTGAAGTATCTGGAATAGAAATTTGAAATATGTTAGGAAGTGGCCAAGTGGCCAATTGGCCTGAAATCCTGTCTGCAGAGCTACAGGTGGCAATTTTTCAGAAATTAAAACTTTCCAATCCCGCTCTTCCCCCTCCCCAAGGCCCTGAGGCTCTCATGGAATCCCCTTCATTGTGAAGCAGCAGCTTAGGGCCACAGGACAGGGGAGGAGTTTCAGATTTCACCCACTATCTCCAAAATCCTTTCTTTTATTTAGCATGCAGCTTCCCTGCATATACTTTTGCTGCATTTGTAGAAAATATTTAAAATTGATCATACTTTCTATAGATCGGAATTAGACCTTTTCCATATTGTCCCAATTTGTTGAAAAGAAGACAGAAGTGGGGGCTGGAGAAAAGATAAAAACTTTATATTCCTTGCTTAACTATGAAAAGTAAAGAAGGGATGGAGGCAAAAACAACAACAAAAAGCAGTACTACCTATTGAGCATTAGAAACCAAAACACCAATTTGCAAATTCTCTCCAAAAACAAAAAAAAGTCATTTTTTCTTAGCATTTTTGTTGTCCAGAATAAACGAAATAGATTTTAGGCAGGAAAGGTTAAAACAGCCTAACCTAAGCCAGAATACCTGGTAAACCTGTGCCAGTTCCATCTCTAGTCTGGCAGATCGTTTCGTAAACCCATCCTTAGTGGTGGTGCTCCGGGGCTTTGGCGCTTCAGTTCGAGGATGGATGACTGAGGCAGGAAGAGATGCCTCCAGTTCAAGTAATCCTTTAAAAAAAAGTAGAATGGGAGTACTGTGGTAGAGGGAAATAGAGAAATTAGAATATGACATAAGGGAGTTCATGCCCTTGATCTTGTAAACCGCCCGGAGAGTGCTTGTAGCACTATGGGGCGGTATATAAGTCCAAAAATAAATAAAAAATAAATAAATAAAGTGGCTAGATAGGTGGGATATAAATAAAATAAATAATAAATAAATATATAAATTTTTGTTGGGGACAAACATACCAATGGAGCTCTTTCATATGCAACAGCTTCTCCCTTTAATGGAGGAGAGATTTCTATAATATAAACGAGATGGCCATGAAACTAAGCTTCTGCCACGTGGGACAAATTTCTGCACATTTTTCCTAGCCCAAATGGGTTCTGGAAACGAGTAAGCATGCTAGAAGATTTCCTTGACATGGCCTACCTTCATAGGTGCTAAGAAAGTGGTTCTTCACTATATAGCGATCAGCATGATTATCTGGAAAGTAACCAATTCTTGATAGAGGAGCATAAGGTTGTGATCCATATTCAGTGTATTCTTTGATGATATTTCTTCTCTCCAGTTTTCCTTCCACATTTTTCCCCTTAGCTATTATTTTTCTGATTGCTGAAACAGAATGTTACATAAGGTTAAGTTCCTGAATGAAAATCTATATCAAATGGTTGTTGTGGGTTTTTCGGGCTCTTTGGCCATGTTCTGAAGGTTGTTCTTCCTGACGTTTCGCCAGTCTCTGTGGCCGGCATCTTCAGAGGACAGCGCTCTGTGCTCTGGTGCAGTTTGTTTGGGAGTTGAGTATTTATGGCTGTGAGATGCCCACAGAGACTGGCGAAACGTCAGGAAGAACAACCTTCAGAACACGGCCAAAGAGCCCAAAAAACCCACAACAACCATTAGATCCTGGCCATGAAAGCCTTTGCAAATCTATATCAAACTTTCAGGCCTCTAAAATAAGGCTTGAGTTTCACCTCCCCCACCCCTAGTTCAGTGTGGCCTGATCATGTCTTTTTCATAAACAGAAGAGTTGGTGTCTTGATTAAAGAAGTTTCCATACCTTGGGAAAGTATACACTTGTCTAGTTCTCTTCGGCACTGTTACCTTTTATATGTTCATGCTGCATCCTTTTAACTTTCTCTTCCTTTTCTCGCATGAGGTTAAACCAGTGAGTATCTAAGCGACTGACGTTTAGCTCATTGTGGTTCTCTTCCCGTTTCCTCAGCAGAGCCTTTAAAAGTTCTAGTCTAACTTCTTGCAGTCTTTAAAAAATGAAGAATATAGAAACAAGAATGTCTTTTAAAAAGTCCAAACATCACTGCTCATCTGAATTACTCATGCTTCTGGAAAATAATAAGGAGCCAAAATAACATTTGTGGAGATCATGCTGATCCTATGTTTTCTTGCTGAGCTTAATATTTATTTATTATATTATTAATACTGTCATACTTCAGTAAATATCCCTGAGTTCTTTATGTAGATGAAATCAAGTTTACACCTTAGAAAGTATGTTTAAGATTACAGTCCAAGGAAGGCTAACTTCATTCTAAATTTCAGAATCTAAAGTATAGACAAAGATAATATTGGAAACATTAATTTCTATTACAATTTTTTAAAAAGTCTTTAAAAGTTAGTAAAAAGTAATTCCAGAATAATTTTATAAAATTGCTTCAATTAAAAATTAAGCACTTTACATTCTTATAAATTGTTTATAAAAATAATTTAAAATTGGTGCTTAAAAAAACAATTACATATATTTCCAATGTGCTGCAACAGCCGTGACAGTGTTGCAGACAGAATTTGTCAACCTACAATCTTATCAGTGTCCACCCAGGGCTAGATTCCACTGAGTTCTGTGGGGTTTCTTCCTAGATATGCAGGTGTAGGATTGCACTGTGATCCAATTGTATTTTCTGGATTTACATTCAACTTTAGATGCTTCAGAACCATCTTGGTTCTTTAGTTCCAAACAGAACCTGTGGAGAAGCAGATGGTTCAGCTTCCTTAAATTCCACCCAAAGTCCTCCCTAAATAACTTCACATGGACTTGTTGGCAGACCCAGTTTTGACAGAGGAGCCTGCTGCCATCAGGTTTACTTCATTTGCCAGCACAGCTAAGCTCTGATGGTTTCTTGCAGAAAAAAATTGTAAAATCACACCTACACATATCATATATTTTCACAATACTAGCCTAATCTTAAAGGACTGCCAAACAACAAAGTATGACCTTTGTATTTACAGAGAATGATAATATTTTGTGTTTGTATGGTATAAATATGATGTCAGGAAAGGGCTAAAGAAATAGATATTCTTCACGCCCTGCTCCCTGTTTCTTTCTCACCCTTCTTAAAATGGCCTGAGCAGCCTGGAATGGTTTACTTTTCTTAAGCATTTTTAAAGGCCAAAGTATTTGACTATGGGCTGAGTTCAGACTATGTGGGTCTAATTTGTTGAACAAAAGGAGAACATGTTAATGAGATCATAGTTTGTGCTGAAATGCATGAAAATCTGCAGTAAGAATCCTGAAGCACTGAGGTATGCCCAATGGTCCACTAAGGTGGCCCATGCAAGGATCAACATTTGATTTTTTTTTTCTTCCTCATCTGCAGGTGGAAAACAAAAAGTGAGGACACAGAAAGTGAGCCAGCAGCCCATACAGTATGGCTGGTGGGCTGTAAGTAGCTTGCTGGGTCACATGATGTAAGACTCTCTTACAATAATGGCACAATCTTATGACATTTTAGGTTCTCATAGGGACTAAACATTTCAGCTGTCTGAGAGGAAACCAAGCAAATCTTCGCTGGCTGTAAACACATTGGAATAAAGGGACAGATGGGTGCTTTCTTGGCAGTAAGCCCACACTAGTGGGACCAGGAAGTGACTGATTAGGCATCCTTCAGTCTCAAGAGACTATGGTAACGTGCGCTGAATGGAGGACTTGGAACAGCATCTAGTGTGGCTGAGAATGCCAATTCGAGAGTGATAATCCCTTCCACACTGAAGACAAATACTATCTGTCCTCTGTCCAGCTCCCTGGTTTTGCTGATTTTAGGACTGCCTCTTTGCCTCGGCCTGCTGGACAAGGGTCTCTTCAAAATGTGAGAGGCCATGATGCACCGCCTGCCTCCAGGCTGAACGCTCAGAAGTCAAGGTTTCTCATCTGTTGAGGTCCATTCCTAAGGCCTTCAGATCCCTTGTAGATATCCTTTATCACAGCTGTGGTCTCCCTCTGGGGCACTTTCCCTGCACTAATTCATGAGTTGTTGGAGGTCTTCAGCAAAATGGGCAACAACAGCTGCATCATCGGTAAAGAGGAAGTCCTGCATGCATTTCAGCTGGACTTTTGTCTTCGCCCTCAATCTAGACAGATTAAAGAGCTTTCCACCTGATCTAGTCCAGAGATAGACACCTTCTGTTGCAGTTCCAAAGGCGTGCTTCAGCATGACAGCAAAAAAGATGCCAAACAGGGTCCGCATGAGGACAGCCCTGTTTCACTCTGCTTCGGATGTCAAAGGGATCTTATGTTGAGCCATCAAAAACTACAGTGCCCTTCATTTCTTCATGAAAGGACTTGATGATGTTAGGAGTCAAGGTGGACATCCAATCTTGGGAAGTATTTTAAAAAAGCCATCCCAACCAAATCAAAAGCCTTTGTAAGAACAAAGAGTGGCTGTCGTTGTTCCCTACATTTCTCCTGCAACTGTCTGAGCGAAAATACCATGTCAGTGGTGGATCTATTAGCTGGATTAGCACTGTGGATTTCGGGACCAAGAAATACGAATATATAGAAGTTAGAAATGAATAGGAAAGAATACGGAATCAAGCACTTACTCTTCTATTTCTTCTTCTCGAAAGGCCCATTCTTTCCTCTCCATCTCCTCCATCATCCTTCTCCTTTTTGCAATGTGTGCAGTATCATTCAATGGGGGAAGGGTTGCCTCCCAGGCACGCTTTTCTCGGGCTCGTTCAATCACTTCCACTTCTGCCTGAGTCGCTGGAAGACCCCGACCTTCAAAGAAGAGAAAGGATAGAACTGTATGAAGTATATTATTTATTTTTAATAATATTATTTTATTATTAAAGAATGAAAACCTAACAAAACTGAAAAGATGAAACACAACGTCTGAAGCAGCTGAAAATAGCATATTTTTTAAAATGTGGAAGATAACAGTTACTGCAGTGACCTCAAATAACTATATAAGGACATCGCCCTCCCTCACTCCCCATTTCAAATGCTAGTCAATGAAAAGCACAAGCTGCTCGGCCACTGTCTGTGAATATTTGTGAGTTTTCTTAGCTAAGCTAGTTGAAAGATTCTGAGAGCTGTAGTTCAAAAGAGTAACTTTTCCAAATTCTGCCATGGGCTCTGGGAGTGGGAAAGGTGACTGAAGATATAAGTGTTTTCTGCTGTTGAGTTGATTGAGATTAATGAGTTTACAGTTTGTGTTGCTTTGCCATGAGATACAAGGCTGGTCCTCTCATGAATCATGTTGAACCTCTTGACTCAGGTTGCCGATGGAAAGAATGGGAAAAGAGTGCCCCCCCCCAGTCTATCTGCCTGCTGCCAGATCCTGGATGGCTTCTCACTGTCCAGCAGGCAAAAGCAGCTGGCTTTTTCCTTACAGTGCAGCATAGCTAGGGCAAGAGTAGAGCAACAGCAAATGACCGATGATGATAATCGCTGTTGCAAGCTGGCTGTGTTCTAACTCTAATCCAAATGGATTTCTAAAGTAAATAGAAGCACAACCTAATGGTTGCCAACCTCACACATAATGTGCCTTTTCCCTGCTGTTGTAGCAACTGCAGAAAGGAAAGCAAAATAAGAAGCCCTTTGGACTGTACCTTCAACCCACTGAAAATAAACGCAGAGTGTCTGTAGAAAACTGAACAATTTATTTTGACTGGGATTATGCCAATAAAATGAAGAAGCAGAACAAAGGTACTTTTCTCACATGGCTGCTTCAGGACAATGTGGTGGTGTAGAAGAGTTAGAATGAAGCATAGGTTTTGATATCCCACTCCTCTTTATGGGACTAAATCCAAATGGACACACCACAGGAGCCTCAATCAGACTACTTTTATTAGCCAAAATACACAAACAGCCCAATATATCAATTACTGGCGCCATCATTCTTGGGGTGTCAAGGTATATGAACTCTGTCCTTCAGCCATTTGCCACCAATCCTGCCAGCAATGGAACAGATACAACTGACTTCCAGAGCAAAATGCAGCAGATACACAGTCTCCTGAGGGACACCATCCTAGTCACTATGGATGTAGAGGTGCTTGTCACCTACATCTCACACAAGGATGGACTACAAGTCACTAAGATCAGAAGTCACTGCTTCAACAGTTCAAAGATAAGAAGCTCACCACTGCATATCAGCAGACAGGCTATTTGCATTAGCTCATTACCTTTTCCCAGGATGTTCCACTTCATCAACAGTCCAGAAATTTAGTATTAATAATCCTATTGCCATCTTCTGTTCTCCATTTCATTCTGATCCTACCCCAACAACCATGTATATAGTGTATATAAATATGTGGCCTAAGCACTGCATTTCATGTGTCTAAAGAAGTAATCCATGAAAGCTCACAGTAAAATAAATACATTTTAAAGATTACTTTAGTTTTTGTTTATATTTTTGTTACAAATCATATGAAAATGTATCCTAATTGTTATAAGCCAGTGGTGTCGAACTGTGGCCCTCCAGATGTTCTTGGCCTTCAACTCCCAGAAATCCTGGCCAGCAGAGGTGGTGGTGAAGGCTTCTGGGAGTTGAAGTCCAAGAACATCTGGAGGGCCACTGTTCAAACTGTGGCCCTCCAGATGTTCTTGGCCTTCAACTCCCAGAAATCCTGGCCAGCAGAGGTGGTGGTGAAGGCTTCTGGGAGTTGAAGTCCAAGAACATCTGGAGGGCCACTGTTCGACACCACTGTTATAAGCCAATCTAATTGTTCTGTATTTGGGGAGGAGATCTTGTTGTGTTTCATAGACTTAATCCCAGAAAACGTTTCTTTTCTTTTTCAGGAATCAAAGACAGACATTCACATCTTTTATTTACTTGAGGTAGAAGTTAAGAAAGAGTATATGAAGAAAAAGGAGGGTTGATCAGTCTGAATTTCCTTACGTTGGAGGGTATAGGTTCCACTATGTCCTTGTGCTTTACATCTATTTTTTTTCCACTTTGTGTTCACAATACAATTAAATTTCTGTTGTGTATATCTGGTTCTGAGATAGGAAAGGATACCCAAAACTACTAAACTTAGAAGTCTAATTTAGGCATCTATATTGATTTGTTAATGGCAGCTGGAAGCAGTTATCATGAAAGAGTCACAAATTATTAGATATAGTATTTATTCTGATTGTAGTTTTACTTCCCAGGAGAGGAATACTGTATCTAGAATTCACTATATTGGAAGCACCAATGATTTGATCCATGAGGGGGAAAGGTCAAAGGCACAATTTACTGCTGTACAGAGCCTATCCTGATTAAATTGGTTCAAATGTAATAGATTTACCCTGTTTCCCCAAAAATAAGACGTAAGCTGAAAATAAGCCCTAGTGTGGTTTTTCAGGACATTCGTAATGTAAGTCCTACCCCAAAAATAAGCCCTAGTTAAGTGAAACCCAGCCCTCCACCATTGTTCAGCACTGTACAGCAACCAGAAGAAGATGACATGACTGTATTTGAATAAATGTAGATTATTGTACATGAAAAAATAAAACATTCCCTGAAAATAAGCCCTAATGCGTTTTTGGAGCAAAAATTAATATAAGACCCTGTCTTATTTTCGGGGAAACATGGTACATTAATATCCCCAGAGGCACAGAGACTGAGGGGGAAAATTATGAAGGAAATTCAGGACATGACTAAAAATCAGAACAGTGAAATAAAAGAAATCATAAGGACCAAAATAATGTGAAATTAAAGAAAAGAGAGAACAGCTCAAAATGTGTTTTATAAACTCACTAATGTCCTATTAGGTGTAACTGCTCTGGCAGATGGAACCGAGACCATCTCACTAATATATATACTGTAGATAGGAGGGGCAGGGCTACAGCCAAATGCTACCTATAAAACTCCAAATGATGGTTTTGCTAAGGTTATTATTGTCTTGTGCTATCAAGTCACCTCTGACTTGTGGCAACCCTATGAATGAGCAAATCTCCAAAATATCCTGTCTTCAACAGCTCTGCTCAGTTCTTCTAAACTCATGCCTATGGCCTCCAGAGATAGTTCAGGCTTGATTTGATCTGGGACCCATTTGTTTGTCTTTCTAGTAGCCCAAGGCATCTACAGTATAAAGGTCTCTTCCAGCACCATATTAATAATACAATGGTGCCTCGCTAGATGATGATAATCCGTTCCACTGAAATCACTATTTAGCGAAATCATTGTCTAGTGAAAAGCATTTCCCCCTTGGAATGCATTGAAACTTGTTTAATTCATTCCAATGGGGAAGAATCGTCGTTGTCTAGCAAAGATCAGCCATAGGAAAGCCGCTTTGCGAACTGCCAATCAGCTGTTTAAATAGCTGTCTTGCGAAGCTTAGGTCCTGAAAACACCTGTTTTGCGAGCACGGAGGGAGCTGTCAAAATCGTTGTCTAGCGAAAATTGGTTTGCGAAGCAGGGACCAAACATTGTCCAGCGAAATTCCCCCATAGGAATCACTGTTTTGCAAATTGCTATAGCGATCGCAAAAAGTCAATGTCTAGCGAGGCACCACTGTAATACTAAAATATGTAACTTTTCCTTTTCGTGAACCTATAACAGCATTTTAAAAAAATTCTTTCTTTCATTTTTTCTCTTTATATTCTCTTAATATTAGATTATATTTATTTTTCTGCTCTTTCTTTTAACACAAGTAACAAAACAGATTAGATTTTTTTTTATGTACGGCTCATTATAATATAAAGTGAACAAAATTTGAAATATCCTGATATTACAAATAAATAATCTGACATTAAAATGCTGATTCAAATACAAAAAGTAAAATATGATTTGCTAATATTTAATAATTTTGTAATATTCTAACACTTGAGATAAACTCAAGAATGAATAAGTTGAATGTTTAAATGAAAAAAACTGTACAGTATGATATATTCAATGAAGGAAAAAGATAAAGAAACTTAGAATGGTAGCTACCCTCTTGAAAGATTAAAAAAGAAGCAGCAACAGCAATCTGGAACTCCCTCCCACAAGAAGAAAGGCAGACCCCACCTTTGCTTTCCTTCCACAAGCAGGTGAAGAATTTCTATTCAGCTAAGCTTTCCCTCAGTGACTGGTTGCCAGAGTGGGATTGTTAAAGGGACTGCTGTGCCTTACTGCTTTTTGGTTTTGGTTTTGTTTACCCTGTTGTAGCACAGTATTTAACCCTTTCTAGTATCTGTATAAACTGGCTGGATATCTCAGTAATTTAGGTATCAGGCTGTGGAGCCATAGGTTAGGAGTTTGATTCCTTACTACGCTTCCTGTGAGCAGAGCCTGCCTGTGCGGCCTTGAGCAAGCTGTACGGTCTTAGGATGCCCCCAGAAGAAAGAATAGTAAACCACTTCCGAGTATTCTCTAACTTGAAAACCCTTTAAAAGGTGACCAGAACTGATTTAACAGCACAGGATTATAGGGATACCCAGTATGGTATAGCAGATGGAGTGATGGACTAGGACCCTGGAGACCACAGTTTGAATCCCCACTCAGCCATGGAAACTCAATGGGGGTGGGAAAAGGTAAAACCACTCTTTAAATATTTCACTTTCCTTGAAAGCCCTATTAGAGTCACTGTAAGTCTGAATTCATATACATCAAAGGTCCCTAAGCCCCGGTCCATTGCCCAGTGCTGGTCCGTGGCTTGAGCCGGACCGGGCCACGGAGACAGACCTTCCCCCCACCCCTGCCCGCACCTTCCCTGCACAGCCCCTTTGCACATGTGTGCACACCTGCACCTGCGCAAGTGCTCCCCCACCCCTTAGTGCATGTGCACAAGTGCCCCAGAGCACTGTTTGCACATGTGCACGAGCAACCCCTCATATGAGCACCCTCCCGCTCATTTGCGCATGAGCACAAGCGCACGTGTGCCCCTATAAGCACCTTCTCGCATGAGCACATGCTCAAGAGAGACAGAGAGTCCGCTCCTTCACACATGCACACAGGCGCGGGGGTGCCCTTCCTTCCCAACTGGTCCACTTGGTTAAAAAGGTTGGGGACTGCTGACATACATAACAACTATTACATTCTATTTGTACACCTACTGGTTTTAGCTTTAAATATTGTCTTTTAAGGATGTAAGCCACAATGGGTCCTTTTAAAAGGGAAAGGTGAGGTAAAAATATTTTAAATAAATAAATATTTCAAATGAATCATTTGTTTTCCTATCAGCCTTCATCACTGTCCAACTTTCACACCTGTAAATGGTGACCAGGAATAGAAAAATGTGGATAATCTTGGTCTCCGCTGACACATCCTTACACGTTATTATCTTTTTCCTTCCAGTTCCTTCATTGCTGCCTTTCCGAGTCTCAGTGTTCTGATTTTTTCGACTGCAATCTGCATTTGGATTGATAACTGAACCAATGTATACAAAAAGTTTAACAATTTCAATTCAGTGTTAACACTGAAGTTGTATAGTTCTTCTGTAGACTTTTTTTCATTTAGTCTTCTTAATTTTCTATTCTAATGTTTGATACTATCAGTTAATGATCAGGACCACAATTTGCTCCTGGTCAATGCAGATCCACATGCATAAATGCACAGTGAACACAAAGAACACCTTTAAGCACAAAAGTTAGCCTATCCGATATCAAGTTCTACAGAACTTTCCATCAGGCAAAGATGGCATAAAAGTTTGGGTTGGGAGGAAGCAAACATTCTATTACTCACTTGGAACATTTATTTTATGTACATTTCAGAAATTTTAATCTAAATGTTCATATGCAAATTGAAGTTTTACGTTATACTTATGGGAGTCACTCTGAGGATAACAATAGGAATATTAAAAAACTTAATAATTTATGAATAAATTTAATACTTACTGTTATTATTATTAGAGGAAACTATCTTCCACGGCACAATATCATCATTCTAAATCCACTAAAATTAGCTGAATTTTAATCCTACTTAATCAGTTAAACACATAATACCTTATATTTGCCATCATGATAGATAGGATTGTATACAGACTGGTGTGTTGACAAGTTAAATCCATGTTCTTGGTAGAAAAAGTGAACTTTTTATGTTGCAACTGTTAATAATAGTCTACTGTCTGAAGAATTCAGAACCAGCTCACATTCTGTAGTAACAGATCTGGAAACTAATACTGTTTCTTTTGTCGAACCTGAAGATACGTCAGCACCGCGTTAGAAGGAACACAGCCTAACCTCTGATATACAGAAAATGATATTAAAACCTCAAAAATCCAGGTTAACACTTCATACCTTTCATATTATCTTTAATACTCCTTTAACTCACCCCATGTCAGTGTGGCAAGGGTTAGTAACTCAGGTATTGAACCTGAAGGCACCACATATTCAGGGCTGTAAGGATCTGTCTGGGCTTCACCATCCCGATAATCTGTCTGTGTACCCACAGTTCGTGAAATGAGATAGGCTGGCTTGTCCTTGGTTGCTTGATAAGGGTATGGCTCTGGCCTAAAAGTCAAATAAGAACCAAACAATATGTTTAAAGAATCTTCAAACAGGTAAGATTAGATTAGCTATCTTGAACTATAATTTTACTGAATTATTATCCCACTATACAACCAAGGGGACACATCAAACCCCATCTATCCTCACAACAACCCTGGGAAGTAGGTAAGTCTGAGGGCCAATTTATACAGAGAAGGAGTTCCTTAAGAGCTCTATGACAAGGGATTGGTAAGTTTCCTTGAGCATTGCCTAGTAGTGGAAAGGTGCAATAGCCAAAATTATTTTGTGTAAAGTTACACCTACACAAGCTGACAACATCATCAGTTGTGGATTTTTTTGGTCATCAAGTTTCCTATTTCACCCCCTGCCTTCCAAGACTTCCTCAGGATCCCTCATGGCCTGGTCCCGCCACCAACACTGGGAGTGTTGGTTATAATTTCCTGGTATTAAAAGCTTCACCTTGTCCCTGAGGCTTGCAAAGGTTTTTCTGTGTTGAAGGGCAGCTTCAGAACCTCTCTCTCTCTCTGTGTGTGTGCAATTTGTTGTTGTTTAGTCCTTAAGTCGTGTCCGTGTCTTCATGACCCCATGGACCAGAACATGCCAGGCCCTCCTATCTTCCACTGCCTCCCAGAATTGGGTCAAATTCATGTTGGTCACTTCAGTGACACTGTCCAACCATCTCGTCCTCTGTCCTCCCCTTCTCCTCTTGCCCTCACACTTTCCCAACATCAGGGTCTTTTCCAGGGAGTCTTCTCTTCTCATGAGATGGCCAAAGTACTGGAGCCTCACCTTCCGGATCCGTCCTTCCAGTGAGCACTCAGGGTTGATTTCCTTCAGAATTGATAGGTTTATTCTCCTTGCAGTCCAGGGGACTCTCAAGAGTCTCCTCCAGCACCACAATTCAAAAACATCAATTCTTTGGCGGTCAGCCTTCTTTATGGTCCAGCTCTCACTTCCGTACATCACTACAGGAAAAACCATAGCTTTGACAGCATAGTTCGCTGTGGTCCACACAAAGGCTTCTGCATAGTCAATGAAGCAGAAGTAGATTTTTTATGGAACTCTCTGGCTTTCCCCATAACCCAGCACATGTTAGCAATTTGGTTTCTAGTTCCTCTGCCCCTTCAAAATCCACCTTATATGTTCTTGGTCCACATACTGCTAAAGTCTACCTTGTAGGATTTTGAGCATAACCTTTCTAGCATGTGAAATGAGTGTAATTGTATTGTAGTTGGAGTATTCTTTGGCACTGCCCTTCTTTGGGATTGGGATGTAGACTGATCTTTTCCAGTCCTCTGGTCACTGCTGAGTTTTCCAAACTTGCTGGCATATTGAATTTAGCACCTTAATAGCATCATCTTTTAAAATTTTAAATAGTTAAGCTGGAATGCCTCCATCTCCACTGACTTTGTTGTTAGCCATGTTTTCTAAGGCCCAGTTGACTTCACTCTCCAGGATGTCTGGCTCAAGGTCTTTTAAGAAGCCCCTCTTGTCTCTCCTTGCTATTCTTTGGAAGTCTGCATTCAATTTTCTGTAACTTTCCCTATCTCCCTTGCATTTTGTTTCCCTTCTCTTCTCTGCTATTTGTAACACCTTGCTGGACAGCCACTTTGCTTTCTTGCATTTCCTTTTCTTTGGGATGGTTTGTATTGCTGCCTCCTGTACAATGTTATGAGCCTCCATCCAGAGTTCTTCAGGCACTTTGTCTACCAAATGTAGTTCTTTAAATTTATTTTATTTATTTATTTATTTATTGCATTTATATGCCGCCCATCTAGACATAGTCTACTCTGGGCGGCTCACAATAAATCTGTTCTTCACTTCCACTGTGTATTCATAAGGGATTTGGTTTAGATTATATCTGACTAGCCCAGTGGTTTTTCCTACTTTATTCAGCTTAAGCTTGAGTTTTGCTATAAGAAGCTGATGATCAGAGCCACAATCAGCTTGTTTTTGCTGACCGTATAGAGCTTCTCCATCTTTGGCTGCAGAGAATATAATCAATCTGATTTCGGTATTGCCCATCTGGTGATTTCCATGTCTAGAGTCGCCGCTTGTGTTGTTGGAAAAGACTGTTTGTGGTGACCAGCTTGTTCTCTTGACAAAACTCTATAAACCCACAGTGATTGGGTCATCTGTATATGAGTATTTAGCCAGAGAATACTCCCTGTCGTCCTGTTTCTGTTTCCAAACCTTCCAACATTGTTGGGGGGTGGGAATAGCCTCTTGAAAAACAATGGGTCAGCCTTCCTTAATAAACAATGAAGAACTCTAGTATGGTATATGAATACTTACTTTGACACTGCATAAACAACATTCAGAGGAATCGGCTTATGGAATGGAATGAAAGGTCTGAAAAAAAATCACAATAGTGTGTTTAGTAAAAGCTAGTACATTTTTTAAAAAAATGCCAGTACTACTTCCTTCAGTTTTGGACTCCTAGGCTGTATGTTTGTGGGTGAGCATACTACTCAGTTCCTTTTCAGCAGCAAACTGTTCCTTTTCAGCCCTTCACAAACAACAGACATCATTCCCATGATTTCTTTAATAAATAAAGACTTATCATAGCATAGTTAATTCCATTTTCTATGAGAGACCGTTTTTACAAATTTAGATTTAGCCACACTTTCTGACTTTCACTGATACAGTAACATCAACTGCTCCCAGACCAATAATTTGGCACCCCACAAGAACAAAATTTAACAGTATTCTTAGGATTTCCATGTTTGTGTGGAATAATGACAGGAAGTGTTAAAGGCTTCTACAAAGCTGCATAGAGAGAAAAATCAGGGAAGCCAAGCATTTATGCTTGAAATCCTACCGATATTTGCATAATGTTTCTGTACGTTGCCGTGGCTAATGCTGGCTAACTGAAAAGATGCATGGCTATATTTTGCTTCCATAATCAGACATGTGACCAGGTACAATTGAGATGTCTTGCTGACACTCTGCCAATTAGCTAGAGTGAGGTATGCAGACCTTATATGAACACCAACAGATGGTGACCAAAAAAAGAACAGTTTACCAAAATTGGCAATGTGGGGATCCCTGATCCACAGCACCAAGTATTATAGCTTAAACTCTTCCTTTCTGATTACTCTGAGAGAGATCTTCCCTTCAGACCTAACTGAGCTTTAGACTGAAGGGAGGGATTAAACTTTGACTGTCTATTATGCTGCCTTTCAGTCCAGCAATTTCATAGGAAAGCAAACCATCACATTAAAATTAACGAGCAGAGGACATGTGACTCTTCACATGACATATTTATTGCCAATGAGCTTAACAAAGATAGGGAACTTGTGGCTCCTCAGACGTTGTGGATCTCAAATCTCCATTATCCCTAGCCAGACAAACCAACAATGGGGCTTGATGGTCCATGAGTTGTCATACTTAGTCTTAACAGTCCAACTAACCTTAATGTAAAAAACATCATAATGTACTAGTGAAATACACTTAACATAGGGGAAGACTGAAATAAAAACCTTGATAATCCTGAGCAAAAAAGAGGGTTATATATTCCTTACTCTGACTTTACAAACAAAGGAGAAGAGATAGAAGACTGGATCCTGTGGTTTCCTTTTTATAAAAAGAAAGGATCCACAGGATCTCCAAATTGGATTGCAGCTGTGGTACTACAGAAGGAGCCATTACTCCTCATTTCTTTATATTTTCACATGAGGGAAAACATATGGGATTGAATCAAAACTGAGCCATACTCAGAATAAATCCATTGAAAGTTATCAGAATAAACACCTATTGGCTAAAATCCTGTCATATAACTCTGCCTGCACAATGGGACTAATGCCAGCAGATTCCTTCCAATTAAAGGCTTCCTTTTGCAATGAGATAGTGGTAAAAAGACTGCACACAATGAAATAAAGTCACTTCCAGCTCATAATTCCAAAAGTAAGTAGTTAATCAATAGCAATCTGCCGCTGTAGACAACATCATTCCTACTACACAGGCAGACCCCAACCAACAGGATTTCAGCTATTGATTTCAAACAATTTAACTGTGATTAAGACTGAATTTAACCTTAGGCATGGACAAAAAAGTACTCCCTCAATGCTGATTCAATTTTCAATCTGCAACAGCTATTGTATAAAGAAAGATTTCAAGTAACCCAGACAAATATCTCTCACATTTTACCCTATCTGGCCTGCAGGTTTACACCAACAGTTTCCAATGGCATCCAACTGGGAAGTGCCCTTAGTGGGAATCATATGGATTCCATGCTAAATTTGTACAAGAAACATGTTAGATAAGACAACAAAGATTCAAAAACATCAAATGTTGAGACACCAAGATTGAAAACACATTAATATATCACAGCAAATGTTTTCACCAATGTGTTTAGAATTTCAAGGAACGTGTCCACATTGACGTGTCTACTAAAAAACCTCTGTATCTCTGAGATCCCTCCTGTGCTTATTACTGGGCACGTGGCACCTGAAGAGGGTTCTAGGGCAGTGCTCCCTAACCTTTTTGACACCGTGGACTGGTTGGAGGGGGACGGGGTCTGTGTGCGGGGGAGGGAGGCACCCCCTGTACTCACACACATGTGTGAAGGGGCAGCACTTGCACACACGCACTCGCATGCATGCGGAAAGAGGCAGGGGGTACTCGCAGTGTGTGCACACATGTGCAAAGGCTGCTTGCAGAGTGCCAGGGCCACAGACCAGGGGTTGGGGACCCGTTCTAGGGCACAGTTGAATTTACAAATGCTTAATTCTTCCAGGGCAGATGCCACCTCTCTTAGTAGGATGATGCCACATGAATGGGGACTTCCTTGCAACTGCTCATTGTAACAGAGCAACACCGATAGTAGTGAGTAAGCTGTCTTTCAGAATGTGGAAGATCCTGACACAGGAGAGTAAACAGGCCAGTGGGTTGATCTACAGAGGAAGTGACAAGGGTGTGCCTTGATCAGCAGAGGTTCTCTGAGGCTCGCCAAGAATACCAGCGGTGACCATGGTAACACCATTAGAGACCATGCAGCAAGTCCTCGCGACAGGACCCCCATCCCACATGACCAGTCCCAGTGATCCACCAGTACCCTGAACTGATACTCCACCACCCCAATCTATCTCACCTACCGGATGAATTTTGCTGAGTCTTTGAGTGGATCGACACCACAGCAGCCTCAGCCTGCAGCCCCTCTTCAGGTCACTACGGTCCTTCCCCCCTATGCTAGGCTGATGGCTGAGTCCACCACACCCAGAGCCAGATCTCAGTGGCTATCCAACACCCTTGCTGTATCACAGTGCCTTGCCCATCTCAATGGTGTACTGGACTTGGTGAAGGAGTACGGATCTTATCCTGCCCCAGCAAACCTTTAAGGACTGCCAAGAGACTTTAAGCACAGCTTGGTACCTTGTTGATATGTTAGTTAGACCTGTTGGCCACCTGTTCTTAATCCTGTTCTCAGTTCAAAGCAACTAAATTGTGTGGTGATGGAGTGGGTGACTGGGATAGATGGTGCCTTGGAAATACAAAAGACAGAATTTGTCCTTCCCATGTACTGTTGGGAAAAAATGGCTCATTTGGCCATGCCAGATACTCTGATAATTCTGAATCCAGCATTAGCTTTCTTTAGTCCTCACCGTTCAAAATATTTCCAGCGATTCCTTCCACTGACTTCAGGATCTTCATGCTCAATTCTGGGACCCTGAAGTGAGGGCTGAGATCTATAAGAAGAAGATGAGAGCAAGATTCATTACTGGATTTAACATTTTGGAAAGATATAACATTCTGTTAAAGAAATTACCAGTGTTTCAGCAAATAACTAGAGAGGGAGTAAGTTATCATTCTGAAATGAGAAGTCTGTATCTTCTGAAAATCAGGGAGCTTTCATGCTTGTTTGGCAGGTCATATTTGAGGGATTTTGTTCATTCACTCCTGCCTCTCATGCTTCCCGGTCTGCATTTCTGAAAACGAACCTGCATATTGCCTCTGGAGCAAGACTTGGGGGTAATTCAAGATCAAGCCATGTCACTTGAGGAAGCAGAACCAGAACCAGATATATTTGCTGAAAAGGTCATGTGGGCAATGAACAAACTGTCAAATAACAAAGCTCCAGGGGTTTGCTGAGGCCAGTACCAATGGCAATTATTAGAGTCTTATGCCAAAAAATTTGGGAAACCAATACATGGCCACAAAACTGGAAACAATCAGTGTTTACTCTGTTACCAAAAAAGGGAGATTCAAAAGATAGTTATAACCACTGCACGATTGCTCTCATCTCTCACACTAGTAAGATCTTACTCAAAATTATATAACAATGCCTGGCACCAATCCTCAAAATTGCAAGATGTTCAAGCTGGTTTCAGTCTAGGCTGTGGCACCTGTGTTCACATTGCAAGTGTTTGATGGATAATGGGAAAATGTTATGAACATCAAAAGAACTTCTACATGTGCTTCACAGATTGTAGGAAAGCTTTCGTCTATGTTGACCATGACAAACTATGGAGAGCCCTAGAAGACCTTGGGGTGCCACTACATGTGGTGAAGTTGCTGAAATCACTGTATGAAAATCAGGAAGCCATTGTACGAACTCAATATGGAGACATTGATTGGTTTAAGAGCGAGAAAGGTGTGTAGCAAGGTTGCATCCTGTCACCTTTCTTATTCAACTTGTATGCTGAAGTGATAATCAGAAAGCTGGAGTTAGAAGAATCAAAAATTGAGGTAAAAATTGGTGGAAGAAACATCAATAACTTTCAACGTGTGGATGATACAACCCTCCTCTCAGAAACCCAGGAAGGTCTAAAGTACATTATCATAAACTGAGAAGTTTGGCTTCTTTTTGAATATTAAAAAGACCAAACTCATGACAACTGCAAAGAATCAAAACATCAAAACAGTAATTGGTGGAGAGGAAGTTGAATGTGTTGAAGAATTAATCTTTCCAGGTTCACTTGTCAATCAAAATGGCGATTGCAGCCAAGAAATAAAACATCGAATAATGCTAGGTCACACAGCAATGATGAGTATGAATCAAATATGGAAAAGCAAGGATGTCAGCTAGATGATTAAAAGCTGATTAGTTCACACCATCATATTCACCATTACTACATATGGCTGTGAAAGTTGGACAATTAAGAAGAGGGACAGAAGGAAAATTGATTCTTTTGAGCTATGGTGTTGGAGGAGGCTCTTGCCCATTCCATGGACTGCAAAGGTAACGAATAAAGAAGTGGATAAAACTGAACATATCACTGGAAAGCAAACTAATATAACTTAGACTTAGTTATTTCAGCCATGCCATGAGAACAACAACATTGGAGAAAGACAGTATGCTTGGAATGGTCAGTGGTAAAAGACGACAAGGACACCAAAGAACGTGTTGGTTGGATGGAATCAAAGAAGACACTGGCTAAAATATAAAGCAGCTGAAAGAAGCTGCAGAAGATCGGAAATGCAGTTCTGGAGAATCAATGCAGTTCTGAAGAAGAGGACAATAATAGAAGAAGAATATAGATGGAGGAATAAGAAGATTATTGCAAGAGGTCCCGACTATGGTGGTGGGGAACACAGTTAATTTATATTTTGGTTTATGTATTTTATGTTTATGTTTATGTTATAGTTAAATGTTTTATAAAGAAGAAGATTGGAAATAATGGAGAGAGCTGGCTCATTAAATCACCAAGGGTTGGAAAACACTGAATGGACAATCCAATTCAATTCAGATAAATGTTTAGGCAACAGAAGGGAGGATTTGTTACACCATGCTTGATTGGCACCATGCTAAATAGTTACTGAGATATGATAACATACTACTTCTCTCAAAGTCAAATAATGTTATGACGAAAGATATGTTGGAATAACTATACATTAAGGGATATTTTAAATAAAACCTTACAAGACCGAAAGGTACTTACATGTCAAACTTCTGAAACGCCTCAAGACGATGCTGTGCTCTTCCTCTCCACCTTCGGTCAACGAATGGAGGAACAGGATATTTTTCTTCTAATTGTACAGAGTATGATGGATAGTGAATCAGGTTACTAAACATGGCTTTAAATTCTGGCATTTTCCTCTTTTTTAATGGAAAAAAGATAGGAAACACAAATATTGCATATAAATACATGGAAAAACAACATCATGGTAGATTTGTGTGATATCAAGTAAATATGTATGGTAACAAACCAAAGCATTTAGATAATTCAGATTTTCCAGTTCATATATATACATATATATATGAATGCACACATACATATGTATGCATGTTCTAAAACCTGAAGCAATTTTAGCACTTTGTAAAAACACATTTGCTTTGAGATCATCCAAATATCTAGAAGACTCAAGTGAGGAGATAGAGAACACAAATCACACTTCTTATGATACAAGCAATTGTTCATGAAAACAGAATTCTTTGTGTGGTAAAAAGGGAAACATTCCTTGCAAAGAATTTACATAAAAACTGAAGCTCTACCAAGAAGTATTGTTAGAAGATTCTTACTACTGGCATACCACTATAATGTTACACAGTAAACTTTGAAGCACTATGATGAAATACTGTACATGTTTCACATTGCTATGGGCAGACAGATACCACCTGTATTTACCTTGCATGTTATTATGCCAAAATACTTCTGCAATAATATATTTCAAAAAAATGCTGTATTGCCAATGTGTTCCTTAATTATAAAAAAGCTGAAAATCTCCATTGTAGACCATTATGCCAAGATTGATCTGCCAGTATGCCGATAGATGAGATGCATAGGTGTTCACACCACACCTAAATGACATCTTGTCTGTAAATTTATTCCTTTCCTTCACAAGTAGATTTCAAACGGCTAAATTCAGTGTGAGTCCCAAGTAGAATAAACCCGCTTAAATCAATGAGTTGATTACAAATTCCATTCGTTTAGTGGGGCCAATGTAGATGCGATTACCAGTGGATCTACTCGATTCACCAAAACGATCAATTATATTTTTAAAAGAAATGTGAAAAAAATGTTATGAAAGAACTGTCTAAAACTATTACCACCTACCATTTGGTCATGAACCAGATGAGCCTGGACAGTTGCTTGTGCATGGTCTCTCTCACTAGATAACATATATATTGGATCTAAAATACAAATGAACAGTCAAAAACATTTTCAGAAGTGTGCAAAGAAATAGTTACCTAATAGCCCCTATACAATAGTGCAGATAAACAGGATATTGATTTTACTACTGGATAGCTCATTTCTTACCTCATAGCACAGAAACCATTTCCAGGACCACTTCTGAGAGCTAAGAAAAATAACACCTTTTTCAAGCACAGTTGGAAAGTGCATGAATACTATCTGGGGTAGACAGCACAGTGCTGCCAAATAACTGAAATACGAATGAGCTGCTATCACTCATACTGATGTTATTTGATACTGCGTTAGGTAAAGAAAAACTGCCAAGAAATCCAGAAAGGAAAAGGAAAACATTAACCTAGTATTTCCTTAGGTCTCCAGAACAACATTTATATTGTGGAAGTTCAAATCAGTTTTGGAAGCGGGCTGCTAATAATGCCCAAGATGATTGCTATTTTTAAAAAATCATCATTCTATTCCTTGCCATCTCTATAGGAAAACACATTTTAGATATACTTTGCCTTAATGTGCAAAAAATGTCTTGCCAAAATAGTAATTCTGCATTGAAAAGTGGTTATTACGGTAGTAGAAAAGTCTATTAGAGTAGGAAAAAAAATTACTCTTGCAGGAAGGGACTGGAGAAATTTGCCATGTTTTCTGGAGATAAACTTTCCTGTTCCCTACACCAGAACAGGAAGCAGAACTGTCCATATAAATGCAGAAACTAGATCCCTATACTGTACTGTTTCACTTCCACTGAATAGAAAGGGCCACTAGCAATTCTGCCTGGGGAGGCCTTTCTCTCAGTCCCACCACATTCACAAGTGCATTTGGTGGAGACAGAGGAGAGGGCTTTCTCTGTGGCTATTCCCAGACTTTGAAACTCTCTCCCACTGGAAGCTAGGCTGGCCCCATCTTTGCTGTCCTCCCACAAGAAGGGAAAGACGTTTCTCTTCAGGTAGAATTTTCCTTGGTGACTGATTTGTCTAGGAGACAATACATGGGATGGTTTATATTTTGTTGCTTCTAAATCTGTTTTAGTAATGCTTTTACTATGCATTTTAATATAAAGTTATTCATTCTTTTTAAATATTTTAACAATTTACTGATTTTAGCTTTTAATATTGTTTTTAATAATGTAAGCCACCTTGAGTCCATTTTTTTTGAAAAAGGCAAAAAATATTTTAAACAAATATATAAATAAGATTGTATCACTTATGCAAGTATTGTTTTTGTGCAAGGAGTAATGTCATTGAAGTAAACATGTCCCCTCTGCTTCCACAATGGTAATGCTTGTGTAAGTGGTGTAATCCTACACTGCTATGACGGAAAGGTTTTCTGCTTCTGTAAAATTAACATGAATACTACTGTGACTCAACAGCAACCTGTTATTCAACCCAAAAACAAATATTGTAGGAAAGTGTAACTTTATTCTCTTTTCGACATGTAATACTT
The DNA here is from genome assembly GCF_051106095.1 of Pogona vitticeps. Taxonomy (NCBI): domain Eukaryota; kingdom Metazoa; phylum Chordata; class Lepidosauria; order Squamata; family Agamidae; genus Pogona; species Pogona vitticeps. Next base: position 188,845,715 of record NC_135784.1, on the reverse strand, counting down.
CATATGAAAACTGTGGTTTTCAAGAAAATTTTAAAATATTTAGACAGGGATGTCCCCTCTCTCCATTGTTATTCATATTAACTTTGGAAGTAGCCTTGTGGTGCAGTGGTTAAACTGCTGTACTGCAGCCAAAACTGTGCTCACGACCTGGGGTTCAATCCCAGGTAGCCGGCTCAAGATTGACTCAAACTTCTATCCTTTTGATGTCGGTAAAATGAGTACCCAGCTTGCTGGGGGGGCAATGTGTAGCCTGCATAATTAACTTGTAAACCGCCCAGAGAGTGCTTGAAGCACTATGGGGAGGTATATAAGCAGCAATTGGATATATTGGCTTTGAAAAATGGCAAAAACTGTGGTCTAGAAACTATAAAATGACAATGGCAACATCTTATAAGGAGAATTTATATAAAATGTTTTATAGATGGCATTTAGCACCTGATAGATTAGCTAAAATTTACTTTAATAGGTTAAGTAAATGCTGGAAATGTCATAAAAAACTGGAACTTATTATCACCTTTGGTGGACCTGTGATAAATTTAAAAAATGGAAAAAATACATATATGGCTTGTTAAAATAATCAAAAAACATGTAGATTTTAATCCAGAACTCTTTCTATTAGGTATAATACCAGAAAGTGTTGATAAACAAAATGTATATGTAATACTGCATATTTTAACAGCTGCAAGGATTATGTTCGCACAATACTGGAAGAATGAAGGAGCACCTACAGATCAAGAAATAATTTAAAAGATATTGGACTGCACCGAAATGGATAGACTAACACTGAAAATCAAAGGAAAGGAAGATGCAGAATATTATCAAACAAGGAACTTGTTTTATCAATGGTTAGAAGCACGCTGTATAGATTAATTGTTAATATGTATTGTAGTTGTATTAACAAATGATTATAAACTGAACTCAGGTGACACGGTGTTAAATAAGCATGGATGGATTTTATAAAAACTAAAAAAAATAATAAAGTATTTTAAATATGTCTAGAAAATACAGTGGTGCCTTGACTTACAAACGCCTTGAACTATGAACATTTTGACTTACGAACAGCTTTGTTTGCAAAGTTTTGCTTTGACTTGTGAACAGAGCTTTGAACCAAAAAAAAAAAGGCAGGGGAAAAGGGTGGGAAATTCAAACCGTTGGTGGTGAAGAGGCTACAGCTTTGTAGCTCTTTCGCCCAAACGGTTCGGGAAAGGGATGCAGTGGTGGCAGGGATGGCCCAACGTCAGGAGGCTTGAGCCTGGCCGCGAGGCCATTTGAATTTCCCGGGCTCTTGCCTCGCAGCATGGGGTGTGTGACCACTGTTTGCTTCCCGGCTGGGAAGTGAGCAGTGGAGACGGACCCCGACTGGGAGCAAGAGCCTGGCTGGGAGGCGAGAACCCATCCCGGCCGGACAGCAGTGGCAGAGCCTGAGCTGGGTAGCAGTGGCTGGAGCCCAGGCCAGGCAGTGGAGCCTGGGCCAGGCAGCTCCAGAGGTTGCTGCAGCAGTGGAAGCCCGGGAGGCTTCGGACTGGTAAGGTCCTTTTCCTTTTTAAAAAACTGTTCTAGGCGGGTTTTGGAGGGTGGGTTTGGACTGGGGGGGGTTATATTTCTGTGCTGTATTGTTTTGTTTTTGAATTTGCGTTTGTGTTGTTTTTGCAGTCCCAGCGTGGGACTTCCTCTGTTTATTTTTATCTTTTTGAAATGCTGGAATGGATTAATCCCGTCCCCATGCATTTCAATGGGAAATGGTGCTTTGACTTATGAACATTTTGACTTACGAACACCATTCCGTTACAGATGAAGTTCATAAATCAAGGCATCACTGTACAGCACTACTACCTATACATCGCATGTCCTTATTGGCAGTTTGGGGGTGTTGCAGCTGATGTAGGTTTAGGGAAAAACTTGCAGCACAGTTCATTATTAAAGACTCGGGTTTTAGAGGTCATTAATTTGTAAGCTGTATGTAATTTGATGACATATAACAATAGTGCCAGGCTACTAAAGTTTATAGGTAAATTTGAGTTTAAGGTTGATCTTGAACCAAACAGTCCCTGCACAAGATTGCACCAAAGATTCACCCACCCATATAACCGTTTCTGACTCCCCTGTAGCCAAAATCCTGCACTTAAGTTTCATACTGAAACCCTACAGGCTAACAAATCATTTTGAAACCTATTTCCACAGAAAGCATGACAGGAAGTTGCACGACTTCCTGTTCTTTATTGATCGAAGGCTGGACTACAAGGTGGCCTTTAAAGTCCCTTCCAATTCTATGTCTTGTGCTTTGGGGGGGGGAAGAATCCTATTGCTGCCGAGCCACCGTTACACCTAAGTCTTACATTTCTCCGTCGTTTTGGATGGGTCATTTTCACTTCCCTCCAAGGATGTCCTGAAAAAGGAATCTGGAGGTCGAGCAGCGGGTGCTATCCTTACTGTAAATCTACGGCAGAAGCCGGGTCAAGAGTAGTACGACAAACGAGGGGAAGCGGAGTGTGCGGTGCCTTGCTTTCGTGTGTTTCTTTGAGCGCCATTTTACGGGGTTTCTTCCTTATCTCCTCAGGAAGTGAGAGAGAACTGCCCCTCACGAACAAGGGGAAAAGGCAGGGAGTGGAGCAACTATGGCCAGGAAAAGGAATAATAATAATAATAATAATAATAATAATAATAATAATAATAATAATAATAATAATAATAATAATAATAATAATAATAATAATAATAATAATAATAATAAAAACCACCAATTTATTGTCATTGTAAGTATATACACATAATCCAGTACATAAGCAGAAGGCGAGAAGAGCTCAAGGCTCTGCTCCGGAAAAAAAGGCCTTCGTTCGTGTGGAAACCGCTTAGTTGTCCGGTTCCAAGTTCGCCTCCCTTCAGCCGGCCCCGGGCTCCCTTCAGCCAAGCGAAGGCCAGCCCCACGGCCATCGGCCACCCCCACCTCCCACCCCAGTTACCGTAAAGGAAATCGAAGGCCCGGTTGGGGGCCATGGCTCTGCGGTACCGGGCCCCAGAATGGGCCACCGCCCGCGTCACGGACACCGAGCGATTCATGCCGGCCCCGCCGCCGCGACCACCTCCGCCGGCCTCTAGGGCCGAGGAGGACGCCGTTCCCTAGCAACGCCGGAGCCCCGCCCCCAGCGGGCGCGGCCTCGTCCTGCACGCCAGAGACGCTAGACTTAGAAAGAGTAAACCAGACTAAGGCCTTTCCGAGCAACTCACTTCCGGGCTGCTTTGGCATGCTTTGCTTACGGGGAAAAGGGAGAGCAGTGGGAGACGGCGCTTGTGGGGCTGGTTGGCTAGCTGATGAGGTGGACGCGTGTTACCCCCTCGAGATGTTTGGGTTTTCTATGGATGATTTTGCATGGGCAGTCAAACCCAATAGTTCCAGACAGTGCGAGGGGTTGTATTATTACTAATTCCTAGTGCAGTATTTCAAAGAGCCTCCGAATTAATTTTGAGGCTGAAACTACATAAAGTTTATTTTGTTGTGTGACCTAGCGCAGAAAGTTGATTGCGATAGTAGTGCTGGTGTGTGATAACGGGTGTACATTTTGGCTGCACGGAGATCTGCACAAAGGGAAAAAGTCCAGTTGGACGGTCCTGATCCACGAAACCTGGCAGATTGTGCGATTGTTTTGGTGGTCTATGAAAGTATCGCCTACTCTTGCATTTGGATTTTGTGATGACTACACGGCTCCCTTTTGTTTCTGCCCAGTTCTTGTATCTTTTCTTGGTTTTTGGTAGATCCAGGATGGAAATTGTCTCTGTTGATTTTCTTGGTTTTGCCGCACTCATTGACCAGCATGAGTCAATGAAAGAGTTTTCTTGATACTGCAGTTCTTCTTTCTGAGGGAAGTGAAGAGCCTGTTCAGACACCTTTAAAAAATTGGCCGCAAAGCTAGTATTGCTCAAGTTGGTTCTCTAGTAATTTATTGGGTAATCGATGGGTGAACAGTGCACTGTTGTACTCTTGAGTTCTGATTTAAACTTATCATTTGTGTTTCAAGAAAAATAACTGTACCTTAATCGTGTTGAGTATACAGTAGAATCGTGAAGTTGGAAAGGGCCTATCAGGCCATCGAGTCCAACCCCCTGCTCATTGCAGGAATACAAATATCTCCCAAGTGGCTGTCTAAATTTCTCTTAAATGCCTCCAGTGTTGGAGCACTCACCACCTCTCAAGGTAAATGGTTCCATTGCTGGGCTGCTCTAACAGGAAGTGTTTTCTGATACAAAATCTGGCTTCCTCTAACTTGAGTCCAGGGATGATCCAGAACAGATCCTGCCCCTCTGAGTGATAACCTTTCAAGTATTTGAAAAGTGTTATCATATTGCCCCTCTGCCTTCTTTTCTCAAGGCTAAACATGCCCAGTTCTTCCAGCCTTTCCTCGCAGGGCTTGGTTTGCAGTCCCCTCATTATCCTTGTTCCAGTTTGTCTGCATCCTTCTTGAAGTTTGGTGTCCAGAACTGGACACAGTACTCAAGACGAAGCCTAACTAGTGCTGAATAAAGGGGAACTAGTACCTCGTGGGATTTCGAGATTATATTTCTGTTAATGCATCTGAAAAGAGCATTTGCTTTTTTTGTAGCCGCATCACACTATTGACTCCTATTCAGCTTGTGATCTACGACAATTCCAAGATCCTTCTTGCTCATAGTTTTGCTGAGCCAGGTATCCCCCATCTTGTAATTGTGTATTTGGTTTCTTTTCCCTAGGTGCAGTACTTTGCACTTATCCCTGTTGAATTTTTCTGTTGTTTTCAACTCAGTGCTCAAGCCTATCTAAATCATTTTTAGTTTTGTTCCTGTTTTCCAGGGTGTTGGCTCTTCCACCCAATTTTGTGCCACACACAAATGTGATTACCATTCCCTGTATCCCGATCCAGCTCATTAATAAAAAATGTTGAAGAGCACAGGGCCCAGGACTGAGCCCTGAGTACCCCATTTGTTACCTCCACCCAATGTGAGGAGACATTAATCCTCACCCTTTGAGTAGGATTCTGTAGCCACCTATGTACAGTATCCACCTGACAGTTCTATCCAGCCCACACCTAGTTAGCTTGAATATCATGGGGCACTTTGTCAAAAGCTTTGAAAGTCAAGATAGATGACCACAATGAGTCCCAGTTTTGAGAGGAAAAGGTGGAACAGTAATGAGATAATAAACAGTAGGAAACTTTCCAGTGATTTCTCTAGGGCAGTTTAATTGTCTTAATAATAAAATATTTTTTCTTCACCCCTGACAAACCAACACCTTCCTTCTTTTTTGTCTCGTTCTATTTTTTATTTTTATTTTGCCTGATATGCTTGTTTTGTATGTGACTGAGACGGAAGAGAAGAAAAAGCACGGTGTGTGTGTCTTATGTTGCCTCTCAAAGATTCCGTATGGCCTGTGCGTCGGGAATGTGGGAATCTACTGCTATACTTCTTTTAAAACTGCTTTTAAACTTCGCTCTAGGAACAGCGTGACTTTCCTATGAACTTGGGAATCCCACTGTTTTTGTCCGCGCTGTCGCGGTGATGTGGCGTCATCAGCGGAGGCCACGCGGTCCCCCTCTCGTGGCGAAGCTCCTTTGCCCTGAGCGGAGGGGGGGGGTAGGGGAGCGTTGGTGTTGCGCAGGCGCGAGCAGAAGCCATGGCGACCTTAGCGGTTTCGGAACCTTCGGCTCTCCAGGCTCCCGCGCAACCCGAGCAGAAGCCTGCCTTGAAACCATGCTGCGCCTGCCCGGAGACGAAGCAGGCGCGGGACGCCTGGTGGGTGAGGCAGGTGGGCGGGCGGGCGAGGGGGGGAGTTCGTCCTTCCGAACTCCTTCGGGGAGAGTTGGTCGTTGCAAAACAAGGGCGGGGGAGGAAGAAGCCGAGGAGCTCCTGTCTTCCTCATGGGGCCGGGATTGGATTTAGGACAGAAGCTCCGAAAATGGCGGGGGCGACCTTGGGGAGCCGGCTGGAAGTGAAAATGGTGGTGGTGGCGGCGGCATTCGTTTATTCTAGAGTGTTGTCAAAGCAGTTGCCCGGAGCAGGGGCCCTTTGATTTAAACTTGCGTGCTTGGCTTTTCTATCGAAGTACGTGGCCCTGAGTTGAGGTGCTGCTGAAATTCCGAGTTGCATGTGTTTTGGGGGGCCCCCTCCCGCCCCGAAAATATAAATAATAAAAATTCCGAAACAGGGGAAAAAGGAAACCGTGCGTTGTCTCCTTCCCAGCCAGCTTCGCCCAAGTTCTTGCGATGCCTCCCTGGCAGCTGACTGATCAGGTCTTGCTTGTGACTGACTGATTTTGAGTTCTCTGTATCTTGACATAACTTGCTAGGTATTTGGATTTATGTGCCTTCTATCCCACCCATGTGTGACCCCCCCCCCCCGACTTAACCTGGTGAAGACTTCCAGAAAATTAAAAAAGTTTTCATATTTTGGTCATCCTAAGAATGGTATTCGTTACCTTTTGGTTCGGAATAAACAAAAATTGCATTTATGCTGTGCCTTTTAAATTGCAGGTTAAGAATGGGAAGGATAAGGTGTGGAGAAATGTGTTTAGGTTAATATGCCCATATTTACTATTTATTTATATTTATATCCCACCCAACTAGTAGTTAGGCTACTACTATGGGTGGCTAACAAATGGACACATAGTCATAAATGATAATGATAAAAACAATAATACTATATACGTCTATATTTACAGCATTACTAGGTTAGGATTTAGAAAGTTATACTGCAATACGGGTTGAATCCTGCTTGTGTTCATATAAGTTTTGGGGTAATTTGCCATAGCTAATTCATGAGTATCAGGGCATATTTTAATTCTTGAGTTTTGTGCATGAGGAAGAATATGAATGAAAGTTGTCCTGGCACTTCTTCAGTTGGCTGCAGCAAGTTACACAAACCTTATGCAAGCACTAGTAGGTTGCATAAGGTTTGTGTAACCTTATAATAAGGTTCCAAAATTGCAAAATGTTTTAACTCTTTTTAAAGAATTAATTATTTGCTCTCCTATTTACTAAAAGTAATTGAACATTGTACACTGATGTATGATATAGTAATACAGACATTTCCTATCTTGTTGCTTCCACACCACAAAGTACAAGGCAGCAGAATGAACCATGTGTATTTCTCTTCTTTGTGTCCATTATTATAAAAGCAATTTTAAAAGTCACAGGTGCATTGCAAGAAGAGTGGAGTTCTCTCTTCTAATAATGTAGTTGTACTTTTAAATGTTGGAAAAATGAACTAATCATAAGTTAGTTTCAGGTTCTACCATAGGGTAGCTACAAAGTAGAATACAATTGATAGTATTATGAAAAATTCCTTATACAGTTGCACTGGTATTTCACTGGTCTATAGTGGAATGTTATGGAAATGCAGGAGACATGTTTGTAAAGTCATTCCTTTTTCTGCAGGATAATTTCCCCCCCCCCCCCATGTGCCAGCATCATCATGGCCTCACCTCACTTCTTTGGCAATTGTTTGCTATTTGTGAAAAGATGGTGAACATGATGGCATCATTATACAATCTGCAAGCTTTTGTGGATCAGCTGATCCATGAAAGCTTGGAGATTGTATAATGACTTTTTTAGTGGTCTATAAAGGTACTGCCTACTCTTGCATTTGTATTTTGTAATGACGACATGGCTCCCTTTTATTTCGGTGCTGACACCTTGTCACACATTTGCTTTAATATCTGAGTGATTAGAGCAGGAACTGTATTAATTCGAAAGTTCTGTTTTGCAGCATTATTGAAAAAGGAGAAGAAAATTGTGGTCATCTTATTGAGGCTCACAAGGCATGCATGAGAGCATTGGGTTTTAAGATATGATTCAGAGGAGCCATATTTTCAAATGTTGGGTAAGTAGTTAGGTCACTGACCTTCCTCGATGATGCTTTCTTGTCCAGATGCTGCTGCTTTAGCACATGTTTCCCATGAGGGGAATTATGCTTTCCAGAACTCACTCTGTTCTGTGCAAATGTGGATTCATCTGCAATTCTTGATTGACAAGCACCACCACTGCATTTCTAAGAGTTTTCCAGAATATGGCTGTGGAATGTCAAGGATGCAAGTTTTATATATATATATATATAACTCATAGAATCTGAAAATTATATATATATAACTCATAGAATCTGAAAACCTTGTTCTGCTTTGCCACTGAAGCACATAGATAGGCTTTTCCTCTCTTTCCTTTGCTTCTGCCATAAACAACATTCCTATCAGTCTGACTTATCGTTCTTAAAACTTATATATCAAGAATCATATATGCATCGCTTAAAAAAATTTAATATCATAAACATACTTTTCACTCTCTTGAGTCTACTGTATAAACCATGCATTTTATAGAATTTATTGTAGCTTCTGGTAGGATTTGATATACTGGACAAAAGCCTGATGTTTAGAGTAGAAACATTGTAGTAGAGTAAACCCACTTGAATCAGTGGAACTTTTGAAGGGGGTTCCACATCAAATTCCCACTAGTTTTTTGGGTCCACTCTAATGTGGCTTACTACACTAAGCAATGGGACTTTAATCACTAAGTACTGATCTGGGACATGTGTAATGTTTTTGCTAAGAGGGAAATAGTGTGTTTTCTAGAAAAAGTACTCGTATGTTGATGCTGCATAAACACAGGTTGTCATCAAGTGTTCATTAAATAGGGAATGTCGATAATCCTGACTATTTGAAGAGTGTGCCCATATGATAACAGCTTCACAGCAGGTTTTCAAACAGGGCTTTGTTTGATGCTTTTGTCTCTGTATACACTTCAAGAATGTAAAACAAGTGTTGGTCATTTAGAGCATTCCTGCATCACTGTTTCAAACAACTGCCTCAATGCTTCTAGGTAGCACAGACAAAGTATAGTATATGAGAACAGTATGCTGTTTTTAGCCCAGCATCTAAACTGGTATTCAGAAATGCCTTTGGGCTTAGAAGAGTTAGCCTATGCTGTGCAAATTTGTCTAATTCCAGTTTAAATTAGTCTAATCCACTGGCCTTCACTTCATGCAGTATTTTGTTCCCTTCATTATATTATCTTATTGCTACTCTATTTTAATAGATGTCTCATAGTATGCATATTACAAGAAAGGGTATAAATCTACTTATGCACTATCTCTGTATCATTTATAAATCAGATTACAGTGATATCTGACTAAACACCATTGGAAAACCTACTCTGAACCAGTGGTGGCTATGAAGTAATGCACTTCTGCTACTATTGTGTCTGCTCAGAGTTGTCCAGCAGAGCTCTTTCATGTGGTCAAAGGCCTATTACATGCTGACCTACAGGAAGAGAATGCAAGTTACACTGGAGCTCGCTGGGAGGAATTTGCAAAACCCTTTCTAGGCAAAATTGCTCAAAGCTGCTCTGCGAGAGGGGAACTGGTTGAGTGGATAGGAGAAGTGTGAATGTCTCCCTGCAGCAGGGTAGGATCCCAGCATGCTGAGACCATTGTTTAAAAAACAAACAAACAAAAAAAAAACACTCCTCGTTGAATCCCATGGTAATGGATTTTCTGGCCAGTCTCTTAATGTTCCATTCTTGGGCAAGGTGCTAAAGCAGACCGTGGCTTCCCAGCTCCAGAGTTCCTCAACGAGACAGATTCTTTAGATCCACTTCAATCTTGCATCATGCCTGGTTCCTTCATAGAAGGCCTATGCCAGAGACTGGAAGGGAGTGTTTCCCTGTTCATTCTGCTGGACCTCTCAGTGGCCATAGTGTCCTTCTGAGCTATCTATCTGTAAAGGGACTTGGAGGCACTGTTTTATGGTGGCTCTGGGCCTTCTTAGAGAGGAGCACTCAGAAGGTGATGCTGTGAGACTCCTGTTTGACACCCTGGCCTGTGGTGTCCCTCAGGTTCTCTTTTGTACTCTGTGCAATTTAACATCTACATGAAACTGCTGGGAGGTGTAGTTGAGAGTTTTGGGATTTGGAGTCACCAGTATGTAGATGACACCCAACTCTGTCCTTTCCATCTATATTCGAGGAAACTGTATCAGCTCTAGATCAGCGTCAGGTGTCAGTAATAGACTGGATGAGGGTAAATAAACTGAAACGTAATCCTGACAAGACAAAGGTGCTCCTGATCAGTCAAAAGGCAGATCAAGGAATAGGGATGCAGCCTGTGTTGGATGAGGTTATACTCCCTCGGAAAACACAGGAATGTAGCTTGTGTGTGTTTCTGCATTCGCTCCTGATCCTGGGTGCTCAGGTTTTGATGGTGACCAGGAGTGCCTTTGCACAGTTGAAACTAGTGCACTAGTTGTGTCTGTTCATGAACATACTTGATCTGATCATAGTGACACATGCCTTAGTTAAATCTCAGTGGGATTACTGTAATGGTACATGGGAGGCTGCCTTTGGAAAGTGTTCAGAAACTTCAGTAGGTCCAAAACACTGTAGCCAGATTGTTAACTGGGACTGGTTACAGAGATCACATTACACCCCCCCCCCCATTACAGTAGCTTCACTAACTGCTGATGAGTTTCTAAGCAGAAATCAAAATGCTGGCTTTAACCTATAAAACTTTAAATAGCTTGGGTCTAATCTACCAAAACAGTATCTCTCCTTATGAACCTGCCTGGGTGTTAAGATTATCAGGAGAGGCCTTTCTCTCAGTCTTGTCACCCTCACATGTGCATTTGGTGGGGGTACAGGAGAGGGCTTTCTCTCACAGGAGACCACACTGGCCCCATATTTACTGTCCTTAAGCAAGCAAAAACCTTTTTCTTCAATGAGACTGTTCCTTAGTGTCTGGCATTCTAAGATTTTAAAATCAGGGTGTTGCTTTTAATCTGCTTTAATAATGTTTTTATTTAACATTTCTAATAGAATGCTTATTTCATTCTTTTTAATAGGTGAATAATTTATTGTTTTTAGCTTCTTTTTTAATAATGTAGGCTGCCTTGGGTCCTTTTATAAAGAAAGGCAGGTTAAAAATATTTTAAATGAAAAAATAATGAATAATGACAGTGGCAAAGGCACTAAGTGCATGGAGCAGCTACAGCAGCTCCTTTACACACATTCCCTCCCTTATTCATGTATTTATTTATTTCACTAATTTATATACCATCCCATTAAAATCAAGCAAACAATGGCAAAAAAAGTATCAATGAAAATCATAAAAATAAAAGATAAATTAAATCAACTATCAAAACCATGACAGTTTAGTATTTTCATAATAAAACAGAAAAGGAAAATTCAAGCAAGATTGCTTTCAAAGTCCTCCCTGAAGATTAGCATCTTCAGCAGCCTCTTGAAGGTGAGAAGGGAGGGGGCCAAAATCTGTGCTGTGTGGATAAGATGATGTCACCTTCCAGAAAGCAGGATATTTAATTTAAAGTGATTGAAAGCTTCTTATCCTCCACCATCCTTCAGGTTCCAAGGCTCCTGAAGGGCTCCCTTTTGTCCTGAAGACATGTTTGAAAGCCTTGGGAAGGGGTGGGTAGGTGGGGGAGCCTCTAATAGTTTTTTATTGTGGTGATCTGGCAGCAATTTTGGGATATTCAAGCGCACACCCCCTTCCTGAGACTCCCAAAAGCTTCTCCAGGGCAAAAGAGAATCCTAGGGAGCCTCAGAACTGGGAAGGGAAGGATAGCAATAAATTTCAATGAAATACTCAGTCACTGGATGATGAAATGAAATCATCAAGTGCATGTGATGTAAATTATGCCAACTAGATTCTAGCCATTGTACAAAATAAGCATGTTTAATACTTGACATGTTGTGGAGCTCAGCTGAAACTACAGGTAAAAGTTATATGCTTAATCTTCCTAATGTAAGTAGTAAGGAAATGTCATTGTTACAATTAGGATAGATATTTAGCTGAACTGCTTTTTACAAAATCCTTTTTTCTTTTTCCATCTAGGTAATTTGCTGCTGGATGGTTATTTTGGGAATTTTCATTCCTTTCTTGCTTTAATACACTTTGTATTGGAAGATATGAAACATGTTTTATATAAAAAGAAGAATTAATTGAGAAATATTTATAATAGATTCTAATATGGAAGAAGAATGTTGCATTATTGTCTTCAGTGGCTGGATCCAGGCTGCGTGTGAATATAAGAGATTCTCCTTCACATATTTTTTCAAGTTTTCATTTGAGACAACAAACTGGCTCCTATGAATGTTGAGTAGCAGTAGTCATACTTTTCCTGTATGGATGAGAATGAGTGTTATAAATATTGTAAATTAAACAAAGTTGTCTGAATCCAGATATTTCTGTTGGATAAGTCAGAATACATGTACTTTCTGATCGGGTTTTCTTCCAGTTCATCAAGCTCTGTTATAAAAAGAAGTAAGAATGTTTCACATAGTATCTTGGTGGGACTGCTTGGCTACTTTTGGTAAATGGGCATAATACTTTGTTTCACACACACACACACACACACAAGTCATTGGCACTGAGGATTCTGTAGTTTATCTTATGTGTCGGTATTGCAGAAAATAGTACAGTACAGTACTTCTGAAGCAAGTTCAAGAAAATATAAACTAAGATGAGCAAATACCAACCAGGTTAAGGCTGCTCCCACATATTTAAGACCAAACTCCACTGACCAGTCGAGTAGATACGTGTAGAATTGTATTGTGAAGTTACCTTTTTTCTGAATATCCTGCAAGAATTTTTCTGCTGATGCAGTTGTTTTCACTTGTTTAATTTGTGTTTCATTTTTCTGTGAAGCTTTCAGATTTTTTTATACAGACCTTTCTCAGACACCTCATATTCAAATCCTTGATTGCCCCATACTGGTATAAGTATGTAGTTGAAATTGAAGCTCTTTTGGAAAATATCAATATCATTACTTGGATCGTACTTAAAGCTGCCTGATGCTAGTAATGCAACTCACAACACTGTTGGCAAACAGTGTCAGATGGTATATACTGAGGAAGTCTTAAATGAATAGTCAGGCAAACACCTCTTTGATAACCATCAACAGAGGTTAAGGACAAATGTAGAATATTGCTCAGACTTTTATTTATTTATTTGATTTATGTCTTTTCTCCCAGGACTGAAACTCAATACAGCTCACAACAAAAGTAAACAGATAACAAGGGAAATTAGATTAAAAGTAGATAAAATGAAAGCAAAATTATAATAGGAAAACACAACTAAATGACTGTAGTATTAAAGACACTACCACATTTTATTTTTTTTTAAAATTGAAATACTAGATCAACTCAAGTAAAAACAGTTTCCATAACCAATCAGTTGTTAAATGCCTACCTGAATGAAAATATATTTATCTGCAAGGATAACAGAGAGAAGGCTCTGCGGGGAACACAGCAGGGAATTCTACAACCAAGGTATCTGCAAAGCTCTTTTCCAGCACTATATTTCAAATAACTCTTTTTCTGCTATTCAGCTATCACATCCATACACAGTTACGGGAAGTAAAATTGTGTTGCTTGAGTTATCTGTGAAAGCGCCTTCACCAGTGTCACCTTCCTCTTCTGCTCCTGCCGCTCTCTAGGAGTTTCTTCCCCCCACATCACTATTGAAACTATCCATTCATTTCTGCTGAAATAATTGTTAATCCTGAAGAGGGTGGATAACATGTTAGATTGGTGAGTCTGGCCCTTGTTCATCAGGTCCTACTTTGGCTGGGCAGGACGATAGTGGAACAATACAGGCAAGCTACAAGGGTACTTTCAACAGCTCCATGCCCAGCCTGTACCCTGATTAGATGCTACAATTATATCATGTGCTGCAAGACAAAAGGATGATTTAATCTCTGGGCCTAAGCCTCATGTTCAGTCCCCTGTCAAAGCATGAAATTCCCACCTAAAACCCCCAATGGGTGGTCATCCAGACTATGCTTAAACACCTCCAAATGTTGGAGAATCCCTTCTGAAGAAATCAATTCCTCTGTCAAATAGCTATTACTTGTCAGGAATTTGTTCCTAATGTTGCATCAAAATCTATTTTTCTGTAATATAAATCCACCACAAATCCAATCCTTTGGAGCTGCAGAAAATAAGCTTGGTTTGTCTTCCACATCACAGTCCTTTGGATATTTGAAGATAGCTATGATGCTGCCTCTCAGTCTCCTCCAGAATGATCATTCCCAAAACTTCAACTACTGTATTTTTTCCATGACTTGGTTTTCAAACCATGTATTATCCTGGTTGCCCAGAAGTATAACATTCCAGATGGGGTCTGACAAATGCAGAATAGAGTGGTGGTATTATTTCTCTTGGTTTGAACATTACACTTCTGTTGATGCAGCTGAATACTGTACAGTATTGCATTACTGTCATCTACAGATTGAATGAATATCCCTTCTAGACTCTAATCCAAAATTGCCAACAAAAATCTGGGGGAAATTGTATATCTTTTAAAATGGGGTGGGCTGAACCCCTCTTTTTTGTAATCTTCAGAAAGTCTCCATGCCCACTCTATGGTTTGTAAGGGAGGAGTACAGTGTTATTTAAATTGTAATTGAAAAGCAAAAAGTTGAGCTACTAGAGGATATGATAGAGCTTTGCCTATTTTTTAAAAGCCTTTGTAAAATTAAAACTAAGATATTAGGGATTGGTAGGCCTTGGAAATGGGTGGCGCACCAAGGTTTCTGTGCACAACCCGTAGATCTGTGAAAGTTGTTAGGTAAAGGTTCCCCTTGATATTTAGTCCACTCGTGTCTGACTCTAGGGCACGGTGCTCATCCCCGTTTCCAAGCCATAGAGCCAGCGTTTGTCCAAAGACAGTTTCCATAGTCATGTTGCCAGCGTGACTAGACACGGAATGCCGTTACCTTCCTACCATGGTGGCACATATTTATCTACTTGCATTTGCATGCTTTCAAACTGCTAGGTTGGCAGGAGTTGGGACAAGCGACAGGAGCTCACTCCATCCCGTGGCTTTGATCTTGTGACTGCTGGTCTTCCAACCTTGCAACAACACAGATGCTTCTGCAGTTTAACCAAGATGTGTTTGTAAGAGGAAAATTCTGGTAGGTGCGGTTCCTCCTAATAGTACCTTAAGAAAAGTTATGCTGGTTTGCAACTCTGGCAAGTACAGGAAAGGAACATGGATAGCATCCAAATTGGCATATAGATATGGTATAAGGATTGCTGAGGGCGTGGTTTGGATTTTTTTAAAAAATACCTCATCTGCAAGTGTTTCTACTTAGAATGATCCATCCTTCCCCTTTAAGAGCTGTCCTGCACCTTTCTGGCACAGCACTAGGGCATGCATTCTTTTTGGCACACTCTGCTTAGCCTGTTTAGCTAGGAGATAATAGAGCCTCCAGTTGCTGCAGATTCCCAGGGAGAGTTTGAGAAGGAGAGATTGAGGGAAGGGAAGTGGAGGGGGGGAAGGGAGAAAATGGAATGGCACTGACAAAAGGGAGAGAGGAGCAATGAAAAAAATATAATTCCATCTCCGCAGACAATCAGGGGAAGCAATTAACTGCTGATTTGTCTACGAGGGGCTAGCTACTGTTTGGACGGGAACACGCCAAATAGCACATCGCTCTTCCTCTCCACCTCATGTCAACAGACTCTTTGTAACCCAATCCACCTCACACCCAAAATGGAGAGGCCCTAATGTTAAGATGTGGATGAAGAAAAATCCTAGTCATTCCTGGAAGTCAACTGTAGTCCAGGGCTGGCTTGCCTCACTAGGCATTTCCCAACTTTGCTCACAAGCTGCTTGTGTTCTGGTCTCTTTCTCTCACAGACCATAATCAAGCTGCCTGTAATTGTGACTTTTGGTTCTCCACCAGGACATTAAACCAAGAACTCCTGCTTTTCACATCTGTTACGAGCACTGGTGATAGGAAGGTGTTCTGCAATGGGAAGAAGCAGTTCTGGGGAACAACACACAAAGAGTAGAAACACTGACATTGCAAGAGCGTCAGTCCAGTCTTCGATGTGCATCATTTTAAATTTGCAACAGCGCATATTATGGCTTGTATAACCAAACTCTAATCCACAGCTTTGTCTAATTTTAAAATGTCCCAGCTGTCAGAATTTTTTTTAATACCGCACTCTATAGCTGGAAAAAAAAACCCAGCTTCCTAAAATCCTGTTTGCTCTCTTACCTTGTTTCTATTGGTTACATTTTGTGATGGAAGCAATCCCTCTCTTTTTTATTATTATTTTTCCGCCTTGTGATATGTGAGATACCCTTTTGCTGCCAAACAGGCTCTGGGAACAGACTGGAAACCCAGGGTCTATAAGCAGCAACAATGCCAGTGCGTAATCTAGTTCTCCGAGCTATGTTAAGTGGCAAATGTCTGCCTGAACTCTTCTTGCAGCCTTGGCTTCTTCGATTTCAATTCCAAACATGGTTATCTATTTGGGGTCTCTCTCTCTCACACACTCCTTCCCATGGCCACTAATATACATTCCAAATTGAACACAAGTACCCTGTGCTCTTCTCTCTTCTCCGCCCCTTTGCCCTCCCCACTGCTCTTTCACTGTGTCTATTTTCACATCTCTCGCGGCTCTGGAGGGAGCAAGCCACAGGCACTGTCAGCTCTGTACTGCTGAGCAGTTTCCAAACCCAAAGTCGTCTTCCTCTCCAGGATTGAGTTTCTGCTGCTTCTACAGGTGTATGAAGCTTGGCGGTAGAGTCACAGACCCTAGCAATAACATCTGGCGGTACATTTTGTGGCAACGGAAGTGTTTGGTGCAATAATAAGTTCCCCTGTTGGTCTAAAGCCAGAGTGGACGAGTAGCTGCTGTCTTGCTCCAGTTCCAGCAACCTCTTCGATATAGTCTTGAAAACAGACAAATTCGGAGACAAGGACAATGAGCGCAAATGCCACCCTTTTGGACCGGATTGTTTTTAACCCTGTTTTGTGTGAGGGTTGGAAGCCGTATATGGAAGGAGCAGCCTATCATCTCGGTAATTTCTTCCTCCTCCTGGGGTTTATGGGAGGAAGTGGGATCATTGGCTCCATCTACATCTTAGGCTTTCTGGTCATTGGCTTCTTCTGTGCCGCTCTCTGGGGCTGGCTGGATGCTTGTGGGCTGGACATCTTCATCTGGAACATCCTTCTGGTCCTGATCTCCTTGCTTCAGTTAGCTCACTCGTTTTATCAGCTCCGTAAAGATGCGCTTTCTGAAGAATTTGACCAGCTCTACAAGCAAGTTTGTCAGCCTCTGCAAGTGCCGCCCCAGGTCTACAAAGAAATTGTCAAGTGCTGTGAGGAGAAAGTCCTGCCACTGGCCAAAGACCAGACCTATGCCTTGGAGGGCAAGACGTCCATTGACCGCCTGTCATTCCTGCTGTCTGGCAGGTAGGCCGTCCTCCTAGCAACCTTTTTTCCCCTAGGTATCGCAAAGCTGATCTTGTTAATGAGAAGTGGGAATGAGAACTCCTTAACAGTGTTACATAAGAAACGGATTCTGTTTTCCGCTCCCCTAGTTTTTATTGGGATAGGAAAACCTGCCACCAGTTTCCACTTAAGCTTTATGAGGGTGAAGGAATCATGGGGGGGGGGGGGGGGAGAGCATGTCAGGAAGATTTCATGTAAGAATTGTTTCTGTCATCTAATTATATGGAGGTGCTTTCCTCTTTGGCAATATAAAGTGTTCAAGTAGAGAAATCCACACTTAACAGCATGAAGTAATGCAGTTTAGGCAAAAGTTCGTCACCTCTGCGAGATCTAAGGTTCCTGGCTTACCTTGGAGACATGGGCACGCAGTTCTCCTGAGCAGCAAGGAGGAGAAGGTGTTAGGAGCTTGTCCCCTGTACTTCGTTGTAAACTCTTGACAGTAGACAGACAGTGCTTGATGCCATGGCAAAGAAGCTCCTGAGCTAGTGCTACACACAACCGTAGTGAAACACATACTTTAACAAGGATTGGCAGGAGGGCACATATGGAGCTGCTGGCAGATTTCTGCTCACCTGCAGTAGATCAGCAGGGAGGTCTGACTTCCAGTTGCTTAAGAACGAAACCACCGAAGGGTCTCTCCTCCTGCCATGAATTCTGTTTCTGGAATTGTGAAAGCTTGAAGTTGCCAGGAGTGGGTTTTTATATGTGGATGGGCTGTGAGCGCTTTTTCATTCTGAGACATACGTAAATGCTTGGGCTCAGGGAATTCTTTTAAGTACATCAATGGCCAGAATTCAGTGTCCCTTAAAGCCAGTTCACTTCAGGTGCCATTTACAGCCACCTGCCCCCTTCAGGTACACAGGTGCACATGGGGTTTGCCCTATTCAGATTCATTTGCCTGTGTTCTGGGTGTCATATTTGCAGTCTGGTCCTCATTGATAGATTTGGTCATGTGCTGTTTGGCTGCGTATGTGCTTCTGGCTCCCTTTTGGATTCTCATTTTTCTTGCCCTCACCTCACCTTAGTGCTGCTTTTGATCTCATAAAATGGTTGGGTGTGTTTACAGGAATTTTTCTGAAGTGAGCGGGAAGGAAGCTACATAGTAGTACGCTGCCATAATTCACTTGCAACTGCAACACCGTGCATCTATCTGTGCACATTAAAACAATATATTTAGCAATGTCCCCACTCAGGCCTAGGAATTCTCGTGAAACCCGACAAACAGAAAGTATTCATTCCAATTTACATTCCAACTTAGATTTCTTAACTTGTTTATAAATGAGAGAGATTGTGTGTTTGTGAGTCAATAATTAGACTTACTGCTTTTTTTCAATTGACAGTTGAGTGAACACTCAATTTTCCAGGGTTGGCTCACATAGATAATGCTCTTCAGGTTGATTTGTATTTGTGAATGAAAAGCCAATACAGGCAATAAAGCCGTCACAAGATGGACAAGTGAGCTCAAATATCAGTGAAAGATTTGCACTATCCTACCAAATGCTGAAGATAATGTTACTAACCCATCAGCTGTAATAGTCCATCATAATAATCTATATTTGTATGGACTGTGAGTTGTCACAGGCTGAACAACACAGAGAACAATTGCATATGACCCTCATTCTCTCTGCCCAGAATCCTATCGGTTAATTATGCCAGTGTCAGTGCAACGGGATAGATCACAGCAGCAAATTGCGCCAGCTAACAAGTTGTGGCTTGTATCCCTTGTTGCACACCAACACATGTGAGTGTTGCATAATAATAATAATAATAATAATAATAATAATAATAATAATAATAATAATAATAATAATAATAATAATAAATTTATTGTCATTGTAAGTATATACACAGTATACCCATACAACGAAATTCATGAGACATGCAAGATACATTTTGCTGACTAGATGCAATTTGTTGCTGCAGTTTATGCCATAGTACTTGACTAGCCAATTAGATTCTGATTTATGTGTTTAAATGGGCTGTTCCAGGCATCCTTGAAGTGCTGTGCTTTATAGTTGAGGAGTGTTTACATGTTTACACTAAATGTGCATTCAGACTGTAAGTACAAATATTCAGACGGCTGTGAGAATCTTTCTCCATGTGTTCATATCTGATTTATAACTTACTTAACCTAGTGAGTTAGGTACTGGATGCAGAGTCAGAGGTTGTGAGTAGAGATGGGGGTTATTCGTATTTGTATACGAATATCCTTGCACAGGTGGCGTCACCAATCCACCGTGGATGCGGACAGCACAATTCTACGAATGGCTTCTCAGCACGCGATCCGCTCACCACTATCGGCAGGAGGCGGTAGGACAAGCCTTGCTGCAAGGTCGAAGAACTGTGCCATCCGCATCCGTGGTGGATTGGTGAGCGAACCGTCCGGGGCTGGACCCTTGTTAACCCCACTTTTGCAGGGATATTCGTATACGAATACCCCCATCTCTAGTTGTGAGTTGAATTCCCCACTGTGCCTCGTAGGAGAAGAAACTGCCTTTGTAGCCTTGGGGAAGCTGCACAATCCTAGGGCGACCCCAGAAGAAGAGAATAGTAAACTACTTCAGAGTGCTCTATCCTTAGAAAATCCAGGAAAGGACTGCCATGAGTGACATAGTGGCACACAACTAATTAACTACAGGTGTTGGATGGAATGAAAGTATAATATACTGTAGGTGTTAACCATTTACGGTGTAGCCCTATGTGCTTAATGTATCGTGTGGATACTCTAAAAGCGACTGTACTTTCAGTAATTCACAACATATGTATGCACAGTCATTTGATCCAGGTTCCCCATACACACTACCTGTATCCTGATTTCAGGAGGATTCTAATAGCTATGTACAAATCAGGGATGAATGCATTCAGGCAATAGCCAGGTGGTCCAAACACCTTAAGCATGAAGGAAGGGTGGAGATGTCAATGTTGTCCCCCATGCCCCTTTCTCACAGCTTTCCATTTTGGGTAGGAAAGAGTCTGGAGAGGAGCTGTAACTATGTTTGAGTGTATGTGAGCACAGTGCTCTGCATGATCCAGTACCTGGAAAGATCATGCTGGGGACAGGTGTCACACTGATACATCACAGACCTGCTGACTCTCTCTGAACAGCCATTAATGTGGTTTAGTTATTTACTAATACTCATACAACTGGCATGCCAACCAAAAACTGGTAAAAAGCACTCTGAACCACAGAGGTCACCTGAGACTCCAAAGGCCAAAGTGGACGCAGGAATACACCCAGCCTTACACGTCTAGGCTTTCAGAGAGGGTGCGACTCCATTAATAACAGGTAGCTTCTTTGTCTCCAGGATGGCAACCACTTGCCTACAAGGCCTCTATTTTCCTGGGATTCCAGGGAGCAACTTGCCCACCACTGCAATTGCTATGTGGCCAAGAAACAGCACCTCTTCCTAGAACCTGTTTAGTGAGTAACAGCAGAACCACTTAAGTAGAGTGCCCTCCGCTACCAACCCACTGAGCTAGTCCGGAAGAATAGCACGGCCAGTGGGATCAAAAGCTTTGGAGAGATCAAACAAGAGCAGCAGGGTTCCACTCCTCGTGTTCCGTCCTCTCAGTAATGATCAACCATCAGGGGGATCAAGGCTGATTACAGATCCTGGCCTGAACCCAGATCAAAGTTATTTTAGATAATCGGTATTATCCCAAGTGCCTGCAGCATACCACAAAAGTCTCAAGAACCTCCCCCTCAAAAGATGGGTCAGTCAGTAGTTAGTATATTCAGTAGAGAATTTCTTCAGCAGTGATTGGCCGTATCACGGCTTCCTTAAAGGCGGCAGGTGCCTTTCCCCGTGTAAACCAGCATTCATAACATTCCAGACCCAACTGGCCACACCACTTAACATAGCTTTAGTCAACTGTAAGGAGCAAGATCAAGATATACTATGATCAGGTGCCATGCTCCACTAGATCCTTGTCCTCGAGCCACACCAGCTGAAAATGATCTGAAACAACTGCATTGGTGACCTTGGTTGATCCTTCCACAGTAACATCATCAAAGGTCATTGTGGCAGCAGTTTTATCCTAAATCTGCTTATCAAGAAAGGCCGTCCGATCATATTTGTACCCAGGGGGTGACCATCTGAATGGATCCCTGACATTTAGGGGTCAATTGATCCAAACTTTGCAAAGGAAATAGCCTGCCCACAACAATGCTATCTTCAGACCGCCCATCTCCTAATTTAGAGCAAAAACTACATCAGATTTTGGCCTGTTGTGTGAGTGTATCTGGGTGCCATTTGGCCCTCATCTACCCCTGTAATAACTTTAATTGTGGCAATGGAGAAATGTATACAGCTAGATATTTTGTATACCTTGGTCCCATCATCAATCAAAATGGAGATTGCAGTCCAGAAATTGGAAAAAGACTGAGAAACGGAAGAGCAGCAATCAAGGAATTAGAAAAGAACATTTAGTGTAAGGACGTGTCACTGGAGACCAAGGCTAAGATCATCCACACTGTTGTATTTCTGATCACCATATATGAATGTGAAAGCTGAATAGTAAGAAAGCTGACAAGGGAGAGAAAAAAAGATTTGTCTGAAATGCGGTGATGGAAAAGAGCTTTGTGGATACCTTGGAGTGCTAGAAAGACAAACAAGTGGATTCTAGATCAAGTCAAGCCTGAACAATTTCTGGAGGCAAAAATGTTGAAACTGAGGATGCCTTACTTTAGGCACATCACGAGAAGGCAGGATTCTCTGGAAAAAAGAACAATGCTGGGAAAGGTGGAAGGCAGCAGGAAAAGAGGAAGACCAAATATGAGATGCTTGAGTTTGCAGGAGGACAGGGCATGTTGGAGATCACTCGTTCATAGGTTGCTATACTGTACATTGGTGGCAAATGGATGGCACCTAACAACAACTATTAGATCTGACAGAGCAACAGATATCACGTCGCTGTCATATCTTACAGGACATTGCCTCTATAATTCCTCTTCCATCATAGAAAAATATGTTCAGGAATATCCAATATGCCTCATTCTTTCCTCCCTAGATTGTACGAGAATTCCAGGCAGCAAATATTTGAGCAACAGTTATTTAACTGCAAATTACAGCACTCCCCACTCGCAAGTGCTACACAATTAAAATGTTTGTAGTTTTGAGCAGATGAAAGAGAAGCTCAACCTCACAGCTCTGGCTACTGAGACATCACAAGCATGGCAACGGACGGCCGTGGGTGATGAACTGCTACTACATGATGGCTGCAAAGATGTACTCCAGAATAAGGAAAAGAAAGGAAGAAGAGCTGTCACTTCAAGGAGTTCCTATGTTGCCTGCAAACCTTCCAGCAGTCACAATGAGAGCAGCAGGCATTTGATTGTGCTACGCTTGCTTTTCATATGAGTAGGTTCAACTCCAGGCTGTTCACATGCAGAGAGTCATGCTTTGCTGTCTCTCCTTTCTCTGCAGGCCACTCATCTGCTTGTCTGTCTGTCTGTCTGTCTGTTTGTTTTGTTTTACATGCCATTTAAATCATGCAGAACTATTTGACAGGGCTACATACACCGAGGGCCTGTCCAGACTGGCTGTTTCAGGTTACAAAGGGTTTCTTGAGTTCAGGGCGAGGAGCCACATGCCATTTGGTGTTTGCCTCCCTCTGAAGAGTAACTAACCCTTCGTAGCCCCCTCAGCTGTTGAAGCATTTCCCCTGATCATCTGTGGAGGTGGAATTATTTTTTCATCAGTTCTCTCCCTCTGTCAAAGCAGTTATGTCCCCCCGTCCCCCTTCCCTGCTTCCCTTCCCTTGTTCCCCCACCCCACTCTTTCTCAAACTCTCCCTCAGAATCTGCAACAGCTGGAGGCTGCTATCTCTTAGCTAAACAGGCTAAGCAAGGAGCAAACTGAAAAGAATGCATGCCCTAGCGTTGGGCCAGAAAGTAGCACCACAGCTCTTAAAGGAGGAGAATGGCTTGTTTTAAATAGAAATATTTGCATATGAAGCCTCTTTCCCCCCAATCCAAACTATGATCTCAGTGATCCATATATATCTATAAGCCAATGTGGACGGGCTCTGATTTTTTTTTAAGCCACATATTGGCCTTACAGCTGACTGGATAACTCAGTGAGTTAGACATTTGGTTGGAAAGACAGTACAGTAATTGGAAATTCAATTCCCCACTGAGCCTCGCAGGAGAAGAGCCCAGGTTTGTACCCTTAGGCAACCCGCATTGTCCCAGGGTGCCCCTAGAAGGAGTAGACCACTTTTGCATAATCTCTACCTAGAAAACTCAGAATCCATTTGATGGCACATTAAAAAAAATTGACCCTAGATATTATAGTTTGAGAACTGATCCATCTCATACCAGAGTAAACGTTCACGCCAGTGCATCAGGATTAGCAGTGTTACTGTCCATATCTGAAAGATTACTTGATCCCACATGAAATGGTATTATATCAAGATGCTAGTGAGAAACCCATTTCTTTGTTGGGCAGCTAAACGACTGGGTAAAAGGCCTATTCTTTGGTGACCTACCTTGAAAAATGAATAATGAAAGAAGGCAAGAGATAAATACAATTAAAACTGTTTATGGTTTGTTGTTTCCTCCTCCTTCTGTAGAATTAAAGTGAGCCAGGATGGACAATTTCTACATTATGTCTTCCCTTACCAATTCCTAGATTCCCCAGAGTGGGAATCACTGCCGCCTTCTGAAGAGGGAACATTTCAGGTAATATTGCAAAATTCTTCACAATTTTGTGCATCTTTTCTATTTAGAAATGCAGAAGAGGGTCTGGGGTTCAAACAACTGCTCTAGTGCATAGTTCTGTGGCCCAAATATTGTTGTGTTAGTGTTTCCTGAACAGTAAACATGGCCACACCCGGCCACACCAATGCCACACAGCAAGCTACTTTCTAGAGCATCTCCAGATGTTCTTGAGCTACAACTAATTAATGGAACAAAAAGGGATGTTGCCAAAAATGGAGAACAATTCCAAAATCATAAAAAGGAAGTGGGGGAAGGATACAGATTACAACATATGAAATCCAGAAATCCACAGAACCTAAGAATTTACTCTTGCCTAGAAATAAGTCCAGAATTGTGAAATGTCTACTTGTGAGTTGTGGGTAAAAACCACCACTTCGAATAGTCCTCCACCCTCCTTACAGTCAGACTGAGCCCGAGTAAAAAGCCTACACTTTCTCATTCATTCTACATACTCCAGAGCCATGAGGTAATTATGGTTAATCTCCTTTGAACCCAATGGTGGTGGTGGTGGGGACTAAAAAAGCCCAGGTAACAATAGCCATAGCCTGGAGTTGTAAGCAACTTATTAACATACATCTGGGACCATCTTGCTTAAACAGGTTTTGGGAAGTCCCAAGAATTTCTTCCCACAGTCCCAACTTTTTAAGGGAGAGTTAAAGTCCATTTGTTACAGAGCCGAACTGTTTTCTTTACAGCATGTTTAAATTTGCTTTTTGGATCCTAGCCAGAGGAACAAGTGATGGGCTAAGCCAAGGTTAAGAATCAAAGGAAAAGTAGCTGGCCTGCCTGAGGAATGGGCTTGCCCATAAAAGCTCACATTCAACTATAGCAGTTAGTCTTTAAGGTGTCACCACGCTTTTGTTTTCTTTATTTTTTTATTTTTCTTTGGCTTGCTTTTGTTTCCCTTGAGCTCTCTGTTTTAATCTGTGTGGATACAAAATGACAGTGGCATTCTACTATCCATATTATTATAATGAAATAAATATAACATTATTTTAAAATAATATGTTTTGGGTGTAATAACATCCCTATTAAAGATAAAGGTTCCCCTTGACATTTTAGTCAGTCGTGTCCGACTCTAGGGGGAGGTGCTCATCCCCGTTTCCAAGCTGTAGAGGCAGCGTTTGTCCAAAGACAGTTTCCGTTGTCACGTGGCCAGCGCGACTATACACGGAACGCTGTTTACCTTCCCACTGAGATGGTACCTATTTATCTACTCGCATTTACATGCTTTCGAACTGCTAGGTTGGCAAGGAGCTGGGACAAAGCGACGGGAGCTCACTCTGTCGCATGGATTCGATCTTACGACTGCTGGTCTTCTGACCTTGCAGCACGCAAAGGCTTCTGCGGGTTAGCCCGCAGCGCCATCACGTCCTTTCAACATCCCTATTAGTCTAACGCTAATATGAAATTAGGTAAGAGTAGGAGATGCACCTTTGTATATAAGATTTTCCAAAAATACTTAATCCAATTCAGTCTTATTCAAAATATGAATAATGCATGTATCATAGAATCACAGAATAACTGAGATCAAAGGGGCCTATAAGGCCATAGAGCCCAACCCCCTGCTCAAGGCAGGAATACAACTCAAAGCAGATCTGACAGATGCTTGTCTCCTCATTTATGATATTCGTCCCATGTAGCCACTGCAGACCTCTCTCCAGAAACTCTAGTTGATGGTACGGGCACATACCTTCCCTACCTCTACCAAAGGTATGATAAAACAATAAAATACTCACATTTCTTCCTGAAGGAATTTCAAAGGAACATTCTGAGAAAGGAATTTCCACTGGATTTAGACCTCTGCACACTTACTGGGGATGATATCAGGAAATATTACAAGTACATAATGTGGCAATGCTTGTTTAGCTTGTCTTGGAAAGATCCCACGGACTTTAAATATTTTCTATATTGGTTCCTTGC
This sequence comes from Pogona vitticeps, assembly GCF_051106095.1. Taxonomy (NCBI): domain Eukaryota; kingdom Metazoa; phylum Chordata; class Lepidosauria; order Squamata; family Agamidae; genus Pogona; species Pogona vitticeps. Next base: position 188,819,796 of record NC_135784.1, on the reverse strand, counting down.
TACCTATCAGGTGGTCTTTGGCAGAGCTTCAAACTAGACTTTTGTTGTTCTCATTGTTTAGATACATAGTTGTGTATATCTTTCCCCCCAGTGTTTTGTGTATTTTTAAAAGTAGTATGGCCATGTAGTGCCTCAGAATCACCCCCTCCTCGATATCCAATAACTGAATTTCTCCTTGCAAGATTTTATTAAAAATAAAATGGATGGAAGGATACAGATTTTCTGTCACGATGTACTTTGGCTTCCAGAGTGTGAATTGGGTGAACTATTGATCAATCCTGACAATGTACAAACACAGCAATGTTTCTCTTGTTGCTTTGAGGTATCAACAGAGTCAAGCGTGTTTGACGTATTTCTCTCCTAGCTCCAAAATTTGTTTTACCTGAAAGTGGAAGATTAAGCAGAAGTTTAGTCACCAGCAGGGCAGAAAACCAATAAAGGTATGCTGGCTGTCCTTGGTTAACAACCCAGCCATGTGTAGCTCTCATGCTATATTCCGTTCAGGCCACAGAGCTCCAAGATGTACACAAACTCTAATCCTCATTGGTTTCCTTTTGAGATTCAACTCACTGAAGCGTATCTATTGAATTCTCTCATGAGCAAAACCTAATGGGGAAAAATGGCATAGGTGCTTATTAAACCACTTGCAAGATATATTCACACCTTTTTGCACCCTGCAATACAGAAAATGCCTACTCCAAAATATCAAACGAGATGTTATGAGAAGTGTGCGTTCTCTAAGATTAGCTCATTTCAGCATCCACAGTGTGATTTCTTCAAAAGCCAAAACCACACCCTGGAGAAAAACAGGGTGAAATTCACAGTAACTCTTGTCACTGCACATGACACAAGCCCTGCTTGGTTTTAAAATGGTGCCCACTCCAGACTTCTAAAAACCCCGGTAGAGCTTGCATAGCTTCCCAACAGGGCATGCGGATGCTGAGGGAGCAGTAGATGTCCCACCAGAAGGCAGTTTCTTAGACCTCTTCTGTACACAAAGAGGTAGAGGGCATCCTTCAACAAGGAATTGTGGGCAACTCCTGGGATACGGGATGATGAGTAAAGGGAGGGAGTGCTGGCCTTGACAGCTGCCTGGTAAACACAGGTGAAGGAGCCACTGGCCACCATTACCAGCGTCGTTTGATCTTTTCCACCTGCTTGGCGTCCCATAGAGAAGGCATTTGATTAGCAGGTAAGTATTTCAAGATGCGCCACTGAAGAGCAATGATGCTACAGAACCATTCATGCTGTTCTGTCTGGGTGGTTAATTGCTATGGACTCCAGAGGTGCATATCCCACTGCAGATCAGCTCCCTGTCTCTGATGGCTGCTGGTGGCAGCTGTGAGGGCGAGACTGAAATGGCTAAGCTCAGCTGATGCTCCCACCAAGGCACTGCCAGTAGCCTCCCAGCACTAGCTGGCTGGTGACATCCTGCTTTAATGCAAAGAATTGCAATAAAGCAGGACATGTGGTATAAGCAAGTCCATACCTGTCTGCTGCTAACCTGCAGTTAAATACCTTTGCTGTGGGTTACTGCAAACATGCCGTTCCAGCCAGAGATAATGTGCCATGGCAATCAGACAGACAACTTAAGTCCATGCTTATCTTCAATGACCAATTGTCAAACCAAGCAGGCTGGAATACAACATATGATGGTGAGGAACATCGCATGCTGTGACAACCAGACATGCTTCAACACTAGAGGAAGCACTGGTTACAAATATACACCAGGCTTATTATCTTGTTTGAGCCTTAGAGAGCAATTTGTGCAGTCAGCAGTTTGCCTGGAGAGTTCGTACATCAATTAATTTCTAAGACGATTCCTACCCTGCTCAGTGGTCAATTTCATCTCTTCCTATGTTTGCCACCCTGCTCTAGCTTTGGACCCGTTTTGGGGAAGACCTAGGAGTATTCAAGATTTTGTTTTGCTTATGCTCAATTCCAATGGGGGAGTGGGGCTCAAAAAGAACCTACACAGGCTTCTCCTGATTGTGACCAACACTCTCAGTCAGTCACTCGGTTATTCTCTCTTTCTCACCTTCTCGCTTTCTCTCATGTTTTGGCTTTTTTTGTTGAGCATTTCTTGATAAGAAGCTGCAGCTTGTAATCTAAGGGCTTAGGTGTCTTAGCCATCACCAGATCAGATCCCAGCAAAAGCCTGGGCAAAAGTCCCCTCTTATCCTATATTCTGCTTTTATTCAATTTCTTTTCCAGCTTCACTAGCCCTCCTCTAAATATCATGGTAAAGTATAGTCTACGTTCTGACTTCCCTTCCTAATCCACTTAGGCTTTCCATATGTCTATCTGATTTCTACTGTCCATTTGTCTTTGTATTTAGCCTTTTCCTGCTTTCATCAGAACAATCTTTTCTTCCCTTAACTCTTCTTCATATCCCAAATCATTGCTGCTATAATCTGAATACAGTTGGTGCGTCTCTTTTTTCCTGCTGTGTAGTAAGAGTTATATCCTGTAACTCTTGTCTCATAAACCCTCCTCTTAGAAAAGTCTATTTTTGCTGTAGTCAACAATTACAGCCTGGGTTATCCTATGTTTTGCTATGTGCTTACAGCGGATGAGAACACAGTGACACCCAAGGAGTTATTCTTTTTCCTTGTTATGTTTCACTCTGTCAAGAACAGCAGAAATTGAGTTTTGATTAATTGAAATAAAAGTAGATTTCTTTACCATATGGTTTTGTTACCAGGCCCTCTCAGATGCTGGAAAATGTAGTGAGCAAATGGGGTTTCTGTGCCTTGAAGTCTGCCAGAACTACCTTAAGGAAGTTCTCATACACTGGTTCTGCTGTGTAATCAGGCCAAAGCAGCTGCCTGCTTGGCTGCAGCATTAAATATCAGACTCAAGGACATACGTGTCACTTGTCCATGTTCAGCTTCCCAAAGCACCATTCCTTGGTCGCTGGCCAAGGGGACCCCTGGAGGAGGGAGGCACTAATCTCATTTTATCTATCTGCATGTCAGTGTCTCATTCACCCACTCCACTGAATGAAACTTGGCAAACATTTAAATAGTTAAGTAGCACAGGCTAGGTAAATATCTTGTGGGTCTTAATCTTCCAAGCTACCTTCAAAAAAATTAGAAGTGGCTCTGACGTAAACCATTACAGATAATACTTTTAAATATGCCTCACTTTCTTAATCCAAGGAGATTAAAGGTCAAGATTTTTATAGAAGCAGCATTTTTATGTTGGAGAACACTGGCATCCTCATTGTCTTGTAAAGAAAGCAAAGGTCAGAGGAGAATGGTGTAGATACAGAAACATCTTGTAAGGAAACATTAAGAATGCTGTAGAAGCTTGGCCCGGTTTGCAGGCTTAATCCAGATTCAAGTTCCAAAAGAATGAGGGCCCCTCTTTATGTGATTAGAAACTCTCTGTTCAGGGCAAAGAGCCCACTGCGTGTCTCATTCAGATTGCCCAGTTACTTTAACCAGATGCTTTAAATAGTATCCAGTACTGTAGTTCCTTTTTTTAAAAAAGTGCAGCGGCTAATGGCAAAAAATGAACCACATGGACAAACGTTTCTTGATATCTCTTCTGTCTTTCATAGGGAAGTTAACAGAAGGGGAACAATCTCAGTCAAGTCAGCAGAACAGTTTTTGGACTTACTTACTTACGTATTTGTTTGTGTGCTTGTTTGTTTGTTTATTTATTTCAGTTTCCTCTATGTAAGAAAAATCATTTGTGCTTTTGCTGGTTTGGATCGTTCGTTGCTACATGCATTAGTGGCATAAGGTCTAATTTCCTCCTCAGAGCCCAGATTCAGACCAGTAAACTTGTTCCACGTGATTTTACATCAAAAGGCGGGGGATATATGTATATATATTTCATGTTCAAACTCACATGAAATGGGGTGGGGGAGTGAGGATGGGACCCAGAGCTTTAAGAACTTTACTTTTTCATACTACAGCTCCCAGAATCCTCTAGCCAATGTGGGCAGTTCCATCTTCTGCGAGGTAACCCTTCCAGCCTCTGTGAAAATCCAAGCATTTTCTGCAGTTACATGCAATAACTGGGGATGAGGCAAAAACAAAGAGTTCTAGTCTAATTGTTAAAATGTTGATTCCGGTCTGTAGTAAAAAGATACAATTTCTTATGAAAATCATTCCAGGGCTTTGATTCTGAACAAACTTTGTCTCCCACCTTTGCCATTTTTCCATATTCAGAAGCTTTCGATACCCATTCTCCTGGAGAAAGGGAGGTGTTTTTATTTATTTATTAGCAATTTGATATGATTTTTGCAGCAACAATTAGTGACTTATAAATCTTCACTGCTTCCCCCTCCAAATAACTGATAAAGCATCACATTTTAACCTCCCCCTTAAAATGACTGTTATTAGTATTTATATTGGTTTTTGTTTTGGAAATGAAACATTACACATTGTATTTCAAAAGGATGAACACATCTGCTTACATCTTGAGTTCCCCTCTATCCAAGGCTCCTTTCAGGCATGTTTATTGCAAACTCTCTTTTAGCATAAGCCATATTAAGACTTAAAATCAGAATGAATTTCCTCTAATGGATTTGGAATCATACCTTTTCCTGCAAAGGACAGTACCTTAGTTAGTGGACCTTCAGGCCGCATTGGTGGGCTTGTTGCTTTGAAGTATGAATATCTGAGACCGTTGTCATTTCTCTCTTTTCCTTGACAGGTAACCCTGACAGCCGAGGCAGACTGTACTTTCATCTCTTGGCAAAGGAAGAAGCTTTACGCGCTTCTGACTAAAGACCGCTACATTGCCCGTATCTTCTCAGTCCTCCTTGGCTATGACATTTCAGAGAAGCTGTATGCCCTGAATGAAAAACTTTTCGCTAAGTTTGGCCTGCGATTTGACATCCGTCTGCCTAGCCTTTACCACGTCCTAGGGCCGGCCTCTTCAGACACTGAAGTGGAGAAAGAACCAAGGGAGTGCGAAGAGCCACCGGTGCCCTCATGCCACCCACCCACTTTTGTCCAGACAGCTCCTGCAGCCCCTCGCGCTAGATCTCTTCCATCCCATCCCAGAAGATCTCGGCCTGACAGTGACCTGTCTGGTGAGGACTCTACCAGTCTTGTACTGGAAGATTTTGCTGAGTTGACAGGGTCCTTTATGGACTATGTGAGCGAAGGGGAGTATATGAAGTGAGGGCACTGCTATCATGGGCACACGTCACCCTGTGTAAGTAAGTACTCTTTGTGCCTTTAGCAGGAAACACCGCTGTGTAGTATGTGCTGGGAGGTGGTGGCGCTGATGGGTCTAGCAGGCTGTGAGGATCTTCTGTGCTGGTGAGTTATCCCCAGCATCCCAGCCCCTCTGAATCATAAGCCCATGGTGGTGGATGTCCCGTCACTGCCACCCATTAAAAGAGAAGGGGACACATCCTGGTGGGACCAAGCCCAGAGTTACAAAGTCAGAGGGAAGGAGCAAAGCCCACCCAGGGAGGCTTTTTGTAAAGAAATATCTGTCGCTGCTGATTTTAGCACTGTTTGTCCAGGGGCCATCGCGAGATCCTCGTCTTGATTGCCTTGCTGATTGCTTAGAATAGGATGGTGGGAAGGGGAATGGCACACCACTCTGGGGGGGTGGGGGGGGAAGAGATTTTTGGCTTTCCTGGAAGGCGGTTCTCAAAAAGTGAATGACAAGAACATGTTTTTCTTTTATTTCTTAAGTTGCTAAGGCATTTTTAAAGTTGTGGGCATGTGCAACCCCGCTCCCCCATGAGATGCTTTCTCGCTCTATCTTCTGGCAAAATATTTATAACAGAATCAGTGAAGGGGTAGGGGTGGGAGAAAGAGAACAAATGCTAGACCACCGCTGATGCACTGCATCTCTTAGACGAAGTTAATTTTCCCCCTTTCCCTTGTATGTAGTACCAATCAAGAAACTGTCTGCAGCTGCAGTTTTGATAGGCACTTCATGCAAGGGCAAAGAAAATAGTTTTTTAAAATTCAGCCCAAGCAATCAATGATAGTCTTAAGAGATGCAAAAAAATATTAATTTCACTTCCCCTGCCCCTCCATAGAAGAGCAGGGGAAGTGTTCAGTTCTCCAGTATCCTGAAAGTGGCTTGCTTACGTATTAAGCCATTTCCTAATTTAAAAAAAAAAATCGAAACCAGAAGAAGCTTTGACAGCAGCAAAGCTTGATATTAGTCCATCCCCAGCAATGGTGCACACTGGGAACAAACGAAACTAGAGCACACCAACCTGTACCAAAAAAGCAGAAGCCCCTGATGGGCTCAGAAAGGAGCAGGTTGAGGGTGACCTGGGGGTGAATTGGTCCACTCATTGTATGGCTGCCAGAAGACAGAGCGAACCAATCTGCCCTCCCCCCCAACACACCAAATGGTGGAACAAATGCTGGTCTGGACCTGCCCTTAGTTGGATTCCAAGCACAGTTCAGAATGCTAGCTTTGAACTTAAGAGTCTGGCCCACTAGGAAGCAACTCCCACCAGCTCTAGCCAGCATAGTCAGCAGTACAAGGTCATGGGAGTCTGAACACATCTGGAGGGCCGTAGTTGCTCATCTGTGGTCCACGCCATAATACATCAAGAACATCTACCCCTGTAATAAGCCTACTGTTTCAGTTTTGTGTTGTGCACAGGTTTTTGTAACTCTCATTTTCTGCTTTTTGTAGAGTCTCGATTCTGTGTTGACCATTGTTCATTTATTCATACTACTCTTCTTGTTACAAATTTCAACATTGTGTTTTAGATTATTTGGTAGTCAATTGTGGGTCAAAAGGCAGGCTATGAATATCTGAAATTTATATAATGGGATCCAGGAAGAACAGTATTTGGGGACGTCAATTTCTTTTAATCCTCTACCAAATACCCTTCATTACCAAACTCCCTGTGGGCCCACAGCAGTCATGCACATAATAGAGGATGACCTTCTACCTCACCAAAAAGGAGGACACGCACATCTAAAAGAGCACCAATTTTAATGCTAATATAGATGTACAGATGCAAAATTAGAAGTGATGTTAGAATTTAAACAAACTACTATACATTTCATCCAAGCGGGGGAAGAAAATGACCTGTGTGACTGCTGACTCTGCAGTATAAAAGCAAACCACGGATGGGCAATGTCATGGTTTCTGATGTCCCTCCTCAATGCTTCTTATCTTAAATCCAACTTGGCCTGGACAGTCCTTCGAATATACTGTTCTCTGTAAAAAATGACACATGGCCACCCCCCCCCCCAAAAAAAGTACTTGGAAAGAGGAGGAGAAGAGACAAGGAGGGATGTCCAGAGCTTCTCTCCTCAGTGAGCCCAGATTTCCTCTCTTCACATATTCCTTTGAATGGGCCTATGTAGTAGGAAAATGTAGAGTACTATACATATTATAGATTGCTTTTAGGTATATGGGCTATTGTTGGAGGGAAGGATTGGTTTGGCTGGACACTTAGCCTTTTAAACTATGAAGGAATTTATAAAGGCTTTGCAAATTCACTCAGAGGAAGAGAATAGTTCAGATGGAAGGCCCTATTAGCACTGATCGTTTATTCCAGAACTGAGCCTATATTTATGAATTAATTGCCACAATTAAGAATGCCAAAATTTTTCTTCCCACAGCTTCTGGACGCCCCCCGAGGACTAGTCCCCAAGCTGCTGCAAAAGGACAAGCCCCTCTGGCCTCTACTCTGACCCCAGAACTCTAGGGAAAAATGTCGAATCACTAAGACCCACTCACAACTGTATGGTCACTCAAGTCTAATCAGAATGATGCACATTCCTTGTGTGTTGACATTTATATTGCACAGGCACCAGCATGACACTTTTCAAGGACATGCATGAGACTAAAGCACAGAGGTCGGACATGCCCCACAGCTTGCTGATCTGCAGTGGCACCAGTGGCTCCAGAGCATTTGTACACCTGAATACTTGCCACATGGATCTTTTATTAGGTGCATGAAACATAGTGGAAAGACAATGTCCTAGATATCAGTGGGATTTGCTCTCTGTCAAGGGTCTGTTAATTCTCTCCTAATTTTCTGCAGTTTGTCCCATTAGAATTAAACCTAATAGCTATGGTGGTGGTGGTGATGCGCAGGCCAGCTGGAATGCTCTTGGGTTGAGAGAATTCTCTGCACCCACCCCATGGAATACTCTTGACTCAAGGGTGAGCAGTTCCTCACTCCTGCTGCACAAGACTGCAAAGGGTAGATTTAAACAAGCTCTGTGTAAAAACTGCTATATTGGGCAACAGTAGCCTTAGGCGTATGGTGCATGGGAACAAGCAAAGTTCTTTTTGCAAAGTTAGAGGTTTTTTTTTTTTAAATGGGGAAATCCTCGTGAATGCTGACCATGGTGCAAAAGTGTCCATGGTGCCCTCGAGCATCAAAGGAAAGGGTTTGGAAAATGGAACAGATTCGCTCAATGTTTTGCTATTATTGGCATTATCTGGATAAAATTAGATGAGCTGCTGATTCTGCATCTAGAAGCGGGCATTCTCTCAAGTGGAAGAGGATGTATAGTTATAAGATCACATTATTTCCCTCGGCTAAGGAGACTCATTATAGACAACTGGAATGGAAACACCAGTTTTCTTTTTAGGTCTGATTGCTAAGTCACATCGCAAAAGTGATATAAGGTGAGATGAAAAATCTTGTAAGAGCAGGAAATAGTTTTGTCAGAACCTATGAATGATTGCTTTTAACCTTGAAAATCAGTGACCGGAACTGAATAAACTACCCCAAGTGAGCCCAAACCTACCATGAACAGAAAGATAACATGAGTGTGGAATCATGACACTAAGCCATAAAGCCAATTTGTCAACAGAATTTTAATATTGTTTAAGCCTTTAATTGTTTAAGGTGAGGCAGAATGTACACGTTGTATATCCAAAGCCACAATGCCATCACTACTGCTTGAGAAAGATATATGGTAGAAGGTAACTTCCTCCAAGGAGACCGTGTTGGGTAGGGATGCTGTTCTTGGGGGTGGGGGAAATGCAACATCACAGCATCGATAGAAATGAGGAACCTCTTCTGGACTTACAGGGGAAGGAAGAGGATGAAAAGGCTCATTGCCCCCTCCCATGGCTCTTCTTGGGAGAACTACATCTCCCATAGTCCTATGCATACTGTTAGCCAATTCAGTGGTAAGTTATAGAAGGAAGCATGAAAGCCTTCTCCTGCCATCCACCTGTACTCCTGCTATTCCCACTGCCACCAAATAAAAGGGTGGAAGGGGGAGGGTTTGAAGTGGGATAAGCAACCCAACATCCTTCATCTGTCAGTGGACTGCAACTCTCAACAGCCCCCACCATAATGGCCAAAGACCAGGCAAAAATTGTATGTAGAATTTCAAAAATTCTACATTCAGTTTTGAATGGAGACCTTGGATAAGCAGCCATGTAAGATTTGCCAGGTTTGCAGCTGCCTGTTGGTGTGATCCAGACTACAACAGCTGTTGCATTCCCTTAGACAGATTGACATATTTTTTTTCTCATTAAAACACATAACATCCTATCTGGAAGACACCAGAGTGAGGCAGGAAGGTATTGCAAGTCCTGCCTTCATTCTAATTTGGCCTCATGATGATGTCACCATGTCCATGTATAACATCGGAATGTATTAGGTAAGGCACTGCAAAAGGATACAAAGAGCTATGGGAATAAAGAGTTGGTGAAACCACAGCTGGAAGAAGGTCCAATTTTCAGTCCTTGTTGTCTAGTTTGTAATATCTCCCCTCGATTTTATACACACACACACCCTTGTTGTTTTTAGTTTTGAGAGGATTGGCACAATTGTGTCCAGCCCAAGTTGTATTCAAGTCTCTTATTTCCTCATTGATGTCTGTGGACAGCTCTTTTTCACTATCCCTAGGAACATTTTTAAATAGTTTTCTCATGTGGACCAGAAATTGAACTATCCTGACCGTGTGATGGTTTTCTCTACCTCTTTTCTGTGGGCTTACCTCCATTTTTCTGGATCATTTTGGCTTTTGTTGTTGTTGCAGACTTGAACAGATTATCTTGATCTTTGCACCCATACCTGGGGCAGTATTTGTTGCTGGATATACTGGGACGCACTGGGTTGTCTCAGTACTGCTTGTCCACACACATCCAGAGTTGTTTTTTGAGTTAGTCCACAGACTGTCCTCCCTTTCGCCTCTTTTCTCCTCCCTCTCTCCACCTACTTCATTCTTTTCCTCCCTCCCCTCTTTGTCAACAGAGCAGAGAAGGGAGGAGATGGACCAAAGGAAAAATGGCCTTAAAACCCTATAATTTAAAAAAGCCACACCTGCTCACGAGGTGAGCAGACCAGCATGGAACAATACGGTACGAAGATCCACACATGCAGATCCTGCCTGGGAGCAAATCAGACCAAAAAAAAGTATGATTTTTTTCCCCGCTCCTCTTTGATTCTAATCCCAGCACTGCATTCTGTGGTCAGTGCTGGTGTCAAGGGTGTCCGTCAAGTAGAACAAATGCTTGGCTCAAAATGATTCTCCTTTCTTCTTTTCTTTCTTGACACCCCATTTCCACCTCATTCTTTTCCTTTTGATGTTTCAACATTCTGTCACACCGAGTCACCTTTGGCCAGGGAGAGGGGCTCTTATTCCCCCCCCCAAAAAATTTGTCATTCCCCTCAAAACCACAGAATCGCCTGACTCTGCTGCTACCTTCCTCTTCTGCATAGGGACTACGTTCACCATTTGCTTGCTATACTTACAGAAGAAAAACCTGAATCGGAATTAGGGTGGGGAAAGCGCATGTCCAATAACACTGGAAGGGGTCACTTTGCAGGAGGGGGGGGGTCTCTCATAAAGCAACCCTTCTGTTCACTGGTGGAATCACTGTAGTCTGGCTGCAAAAAAGTACTAACCCTACAGCTGGGCTAAAAAAGGTCCAGTTGGGGCATAGATTAGGGTCAGGTCTTAAGTGCAAATCCCTGGATGTCATGTGATCGCTGGGAAACAGATCCCATTGTGCTCCAAAATGTGAGCTATTTACCCATAGATCAAACTCTTGTATAGAATGATGATGTTATTACCAATAGCACCAGTTCTAGGGGCTGTTACCCAGCAATAGATCTCTGAAGGAAATTCTTCTGGGTCAGTCTTTTTTTTTCTTTTTCCCTGTAGCTGCGTGGTGGCTACATGTTGAAGACAGACACAGCTTTTTTTTTTTTTAAAGGGAGCTCTAACAACATCCATGAACCTATTTCTGTGCTGCCTTACGCAACAGAAATAACAAGATGCGCACAGTGGCAAGCTAAATGCTGACGCAGCTGTCAGCTAATTTTTAATTTCCATCATGCATTGCATCACCAGATTTGAAAAGAGAAAGGTTTTGAAACTGCAAATTCACTCTGGGGAGTTTGCAAGAGGGAATTTGGTAATATCTGGGGGCACGACATCAGCTCTGTGCACACCAGCCAGTATTTGCTGCCAACCTTAACCAGCAGAATGTACCCACTTCCTAGACCTTGGAGACTGAATGCACATAATACCCTACCACTGTATACATGTTGCTTCTGTCTCGTCCACAGTCGCCTAATTGACCAGCTTTACTTAAAAATAAACATTCTAAATTTCAATGGTGATTCAAAAACATTTGCTGCTTCTTTGAGCCCCTTCTTTGTCTTCAGCTCAGAAAATGTGAATTCCCATCAGTTTCAGTGCAGTACTTTTGATTTTTGACCGTCTTTGATGTTAGGGCCCTGCTCTTGTTTTGTATCCATTAAGTAAAGTTGTGGTGATCACAGGCTATGGCAAGGTCATGGGAAAGGGGGCTGTTTTTTGGCAGGTTCAGGATCTGAGATAAGCAGAACATCTTCCTGAAAGAAGAAAAGACTCAAGTTGAGATGTGTCCAGAAGACCAATAATAAGTAATATTAACAGTATTTAAAGATGTAATTTAAAATTCATAATGTACACCTAAGGTCTGTGGAACTTGAATGCCTCCGATACAATCTGCCACGTGTTCCTAATAGTTCTGATTTCCACCATATATCTTTGTTCTTCGTTCTTTCGGTTGCCCTGAAGTGGGCATGCTGTGTTTTCTCCAAGGCTCCGGCTGGGGTGTCTCTATTGCTGTCAATCAGCAACACAGACCACAGACCAGTTCATTGGTCATGGATGACAACAGTGTAGATCTGGATAATGCCGTCTTATGGAAGGAGTTGTCCACAGTAAGAATTTCAATTATTCTCATTGGGGCAAATGAAGAATATCCAGGTGTGCAGAAGCACAGCTTCCCAAAGGGGTGGGAGGACTACAGAGGTGCTATCATTTCCAATTTGGACTTTTACGTTTTTCCAGCCTATTGTTCCCAAAGGCTTCAGTGTTGTTTTCTCTCTTCAGCCAAGGGATGCTTGGATTTTTAGTAGAGGATAGGATTGCAGCAGCTAAGAAAAGCCACTGCTTTTTTTTGGTGAGTGTAAGCCCAAACAAAGACAGAGGTAATGGACCTTAGTGAAAATCTTAAGCACTGGAATGTGGCGAGGAGTAGGGTGGGGGGGACTATCCTCGAAAATTTTTTAGGGCTTCACGTTTCCGACTTAAGTTGGAGAATGTGAAACAGCACGGAAATCCATGAGCAAATGGGAGAATTCAATGAAAACAAAAATTCAGATGGACGAACTAGACACTAGAGAAATTTATATTCCTTGCAGTGAATATTCTGTTTTCATTTATGATGTTAAATAATAGTAGCCCAATTGCCCTTTTACAATGGGATTTTCTTAGAAATATGTTCCTCAACAATCAGATTTGCAAATTAAGCCCATAGTGACCTGTCACAATACAAGGCAAGACAAATGTAATATACACAGGTGCCGAAAGCAATGTGCTATGACAAATAGATATATTTTGCTAACTTCAAGGAATACAACTTTTAAAGGAGTCCTACATGTATTTTCTAATATGACTCTGAAGTAAGATAGGAAAAGGGAAATGGAATTGAATGAGCACAGGGAGGATACAATAGAAATAAAGATATCAGATGGTGTTTGAAATGTGCCAGTTCCCTCCAAATAGCCATATCAGAAACAGTTTTCTACATCTTTTAAAATTTATTAAAAAGCAAGGTAGTAGCCTATTTACACCATATAAGCAACAGATTACTTGCTACACTCCAGCCACAAAAGGTATAATCTCATTTATCTACACAATAGTAGTATATCAGGGAAAATGCTTACACAGACTAACATGACTACCTCTTCCAAAACAGTACTACTAGTTACAACTAAATATACAAATGCAGGGTTCTTAGCTCTCTCTTTCTGAATGACTATTGATCAGAACAGATATATTTTTCTCTGCCTCCTGATCTTTGGACCTTATGGTTGCATGGATTCCTTCCTCTTTCAGATAGTTGAGAGAGCCATTCTCCCTTTTTATCCCTTTACTCTCCTGGTTGTAACTAATGATCAACTGCAAATAAAGTTGTTTTTTCTTTTTCTACTTAAGCTACTTGTAGAGTGATTTTTACATACAAAGGGCTAGTTTCATTGTGATCATAGTGGCTGGGTGGAAACTGGAATTTTTAGCTATTTCCTGAGATAAATTTAATGGAACAACCTATTAGGATAAAAATAATTATTCATGTTATTGCCACCCAGAGTAGACTATCTGTCTAGATGGGCAGGGTATAAATCTAATAAAATAAATAAATAAATAATGTTAAAAAGTAATGGAAAAGTCAAGGAAGAGAACGGATTATTTTGTCACCAATGTTATTGTATTGCTTTTTTCTTGTCAATCCACAATATATAGAACTACTGTCTTCCTTCAACACATAATGAAGCTTTAAAAATTATTTATTTATGTCATCTCAAAATGTGAGGGGCAGAGAAGGAGAGGGGGTAAAGCAACTAAGCATATATACAGTAGACTGATATTTTATTTTAAGTTTGGTGTCTGTTGTGTGAATTTAAATGTATTATAACTCGTGTGGTCTAAAACAACAGTAAATAAATCTCATATATAATCATCCAATAAACTGAAGATCTGTACATCATTTAGTGCAGGGGTCTCAAGCTCAATTTAACTGGGGGCCGCTGGAGGCAGAGTCTGGGTGAGGCTGGGCCGCATCAGATTTTCTGCCAAGCGGAGCAAGAGCCTGAGGAAGCCACCCAGGAGTTTCGTTAGCCTGGCTGGGGCTCCGAGGAGGAGGAGGAGGAAGCACCACTGGGTGCTGAGGCAGCCGCTGGCCAGGCTGGTGCTGGGGGTGCCAAGAGAGAAAGAGAGCCAGAGAGCCGCTTCCCTGGAAGAGGCGGCGGCAGATGCTGTTGGTGGCCTGGGAGGTGCTCTTCAAGCACAGGCTGGGAGCGAGCTCTGCTCTCAGGCATCGCTCGGTGGCAGCTCAGGCACTTGGGGGAAAGGGCCAGCAGCGCGCCTCGCTGGCTGTCCCCCAAGACAGCACCTCTTGCACTCTCCATCCGGAACTGCAGCCTGTCAGCTGACAGACAGACAGGCTGGCTGGCGGGCTGCAGTTCCGGATGGAGGGTGCAAGAGGCGCTGTCTTGGGAGACAGCCAGCGAGCAAGGCGAGGCTTTTTTTTTTTTGACTCTTGACAGCAGAGGACGTGTGGGTGCTTTGGGGGGGCAGGCAAGGCGGGGGCCACAAACTATCATCCGGTGAGCCACAGATGGCCCCCGGGCTGCATGTCTGAGACCCCTGATTTAGTGTTTCAGAACTGTTCCTATGAAAAAAGGAAAATCCCTCCAGTTAATAGCTGAATGATGCACACAGCCCTGAACACTCTAAAATTAAAGGCAAAATGACTTTCCTCCCCATGCCGTGCTACTCCGTTGCTAAGAAAAACTTTAGAAAGATGCCTTTCAGCTTACCTCTTATCGACAGGCAACGAAGCAGTACAGAACCGGACAGAGATGGGGAGATCCTCTTTGTTCCTTTGCCAGGTCTTGGGACGATACCGCAGCATCACTTCATCCACCTTGCAGAGGGGGACAGAGTGAGTCAACAAGGCTTTCCCCAGCGTCTGATGCTTCGGTCTGCAAACCCAAGATAAGGGACATGTTGATGCCTTGGAAGGATCTCTTTTTGTGTGTGCATGAACTATATTTTTATTCAGCCACCCCAGCTTGCTGCAGAGCTGGTGGCCACGGGGAGGAATTTCCTCCCAGCAATCTTCCGCACTCTTTGATCGATACGTTCTTTTCCTTCCTGAACATTCCACATTTATTTTACCTTGAATGATCTGCTGAAACATGGTGTACTTTTTTCTTTCTTACTGGATGACTGAAGTTGTTGGTTTCCTGCCTTTCTATGTGTTTAATGCTATATTGTACATGTATACAATACATGTGGGTGTATTGGCCGGGTGGCCGGTGGAGCTTCTAGAAGACAGAAACTTTGGAAAAGGACTAGAGATTGTGCTCATTCATAAAGACCTGCAGTCACACAATAGATAAGTTGATACTAGAGGATGGTGCTGTGGCCCCAGCACTTACCCAAGCTCTCCCCCTCCCCCCCTTGCTAGTTTGCATCCTGGGGGAAAATGGATTTCTTGGAATAAACTCTCCTATTCTGCAGTATTTTGCAAAAGGCTGTGGGCCGTCTACAATCATTTACCGCACCTATGTAGCATCTTGATACCTGATGTCACTAGAGCCCTTTGAAGGGCGACATATTTGATCCCGTACTCTTCCTGCTGCAATACCGCGTGCACACGGGGTTAATCCCACAAAGAGGAATGTGAGTCAGTAGAATCACAAGTGCTCTGTTGCCACTCACATGATGACGCTAGTCTTATATGAAGAGTTGCTGCTAAGGAAGGTTATCTCAATGTTGACATCTGAAGTTGTTCTCTGCTGTAAATGAAATTCCACCAGACTATGGTACACTAGGCAAGAAAGAAATCACAAGTGATTACAGAGCACTGGATATCTTTAATATCAGTTACTAAAATAAGACTGCTGCTAGTTTCTTTATAAGACTGTCCAGGATTTACTTAGCCCCAAGGGCAGGTTCATTTAAAACATATAGGACAAAGGGATGCTCTTTTTGGAGAATGCCCACTGTAAAATATTCTTAACACTGCAGTTAAAATAGTGGCTGTTACTAGACCCTGAAACATCTGGCTCTAATGTCCTCGCCAGGCTTCATGTTGCTGTCTCACTAGGTTGAAGTACAAGGAGGAAGTAACACAGGATTCCTGGTCCACGAAGGGGAAATCAAGGGTACATTTTCTAAAAAATGAATAATGAGTAACACAAACCGACTACGGATGTAGATTCACTTATTCCATTCTTGCTTGCAGATAAAAACCAAACAATTGTGAAACTTTTCTAACAGGTGGATGAAATTACAATTATCTTTGCGCATTTTCCATATTTCAAGCTTTATCATTGGTGAAAAATTCACAGGCAGGTTTTGCTTAAAAAGCTTTTGGACAGACATCTGTATTTTATGCAGAATACATAGTTGTTACACTTCCTTCCTTTTTCGTTTGTTTGCATGCTTGCTAATGATGCTCTGACCAAAAAAAAAAAAGAAAAGAAAAGAAAAGAAAAAAGAAAGAAAGAAAGAAAAAGAAAAGAAAAGAAAAGAAAAGAAAAGAAAAAAGCATCTATTGCCAACTTTGGTTGATAGAATGTCTCACTGTGCCAAGACACCCTTACACCCTTTTAGTTGAGGATAAGAAAAAGTGTGAGTAACACTCAATGAATTTTAAAGCTGGCTAAACTGTTGCCTGTTTGATAACTGCAGGATCAAAGTGACCACATGCATGTGTGAAAGAATTACGAGAGACATGACACCACAGACAGATGTTTACCATCATGTTAAACATAATACTTTCCAATGAAGTCGATTCAAACATTCTGTTCCCAGTCTTAAAGAAAAAAGAAACAAAGATGGTTTGTGACTACACTGGAAAGTACTAGGTACATTTGGCTGCAATTTGAATGGCAGGCTTTATTATGCCTGAAATCGCACCTGGTGCTCACACAGGGGCTTTGGATTGGTTTGGGAGTTCACGCTTCATACTAGATGCAATGCAATTCCAGTCCACAGCCCCCTCCCCCATCTTCCCTTCCATCATCTGGTCCCATCTCTGCTGATCCTTTTATGGGGTGTAAATATGGAAAATAATAATGATGATGAGCCAGTGAGAAGATGATTGAGTAATCTAGTGCTAATATTATACATCTAAGACATATATATATTTTTTAAAAAAATAAAATTAATTTAAGAAAAAAGATTAAAATGGAGGACCATCGGGGAAAAGGAAATAAGGCAAGGACAAGTTCGCCTCAGTCCTCAACATCACCCTCCGACTGCCTACATCGGTGAAACATCACCTATGGACACCCCCACACATACCTTTACAAGAATGCACTACAACTAACCACACAGGAAAAAGCCTGTCTGAATCATTGCAGCTTGAAAAAGTAGAAGCGCCCTCACGGGAGAGAGAAAAAAACATAGTTGAATCCAAAGAAATTAATAAGGTTTTACAAAATGGTGCCCCCCCCCCACTATCTCCTTTCAGAATTCCAAACAATATTTACTGCCTGGGGGTGCAGGTTCATGGCACTACATGTAATTTAAATTAATTAAAACTTCCTCCCCTCCTGTATTTTAAGTTCCAAGTCTCCCTAAAAGCCCAGGACAGGGTGCACCCTCCAGCCGCAACCTGGTGGATGATTTTTGGTGATTAAGGGGC
Source organism: Pogona vitticeps (assembly GCF_051106095.1). Lineage (NCBI taxonomy): Eukaryota > Metazoa > Chordata > Lepidosauria > Squamata > Agamidae > Pogona > Pogona vitticeps. Next base: position 188,802,156 of record NC_135784.1, on the reverse strand, counting down.
TTCTCCAAGATAAAAGGGAGCCCTAGGTAGCCATGGAACTTAAGGGTGGGGATAGGAAGCTTTAATTAATTTAAATTAAAATTTACCGGCGCCAGATGATGATACCATCACGTTCCATTGCATAAGTTTACAACAGGATGTTGACTTTTACTGTACTTAGAAAACATCTCAAAGGGTTTAATGTCTGTGACTTTCTGACTTTTAAGCCAACCTTGGATGACATTAAGAAAAAAACATAGATTCGCTGGATTACTCACCACAGTAAGGTGCTGATGCAGCAGTGGCCAGGTAAACCTTTACCTCTGCAGGCATTTTTTCCATGTTGACTCCTCCATTGTTTAATAGTCCTACCACAAGAACACAAGAAACAGTATGGAATGCCAGGACTGGACTGGACATTATTGATTGTTCTGCAGATGTGGAACGTGACACTGGAAACCGAATTTGGCGTCTTGAATTTTCTCCTCCTACCCTCTGTTTTTCCAACATGCTGAGACAGACTGACATGGCTAAATCTTACCTGGAAGTTAAGTCATGGCAACTGGACCTCTTTCTTGTTAGGTTGAAACGTTTCGCTACTCATCCAAGCAGCTTCTTCAATCTGAGGAGAGTTGTTAGGAGATCCCTGATATATCCTCTACATTGGGTAATCGCATTTCTGCAGTCCTTCTCCACCCATTGTCATGAGTCCTATTTATCATGCTGCCCTTTCATCCATGTCCAGAAGGATTAGGGACACACACAAGAAAGGACACTGTTAACTATCTTCAACGACCCATGTCAATGGGTGGAGGACGGCAGAAGTGGGATTATCCCTCAACCCCAGCCCTTTGTCCTGCTAACGAGCCTATTCAGACCAGGGAGTTGTGAAATCAATGTGGAGGATATATCAGGGACCTCCTACCAGCTCTCCTCAGATTGAAGAAGCTTCTTGGATGAGTAGCGAAACATTTTACCTAACAAGAAAGAAGTCCAGTTCCCATGACACAATTTCCAGATAACCACACCTGGATGACTGAGAATCTTCACAGATATGACTAAATCTTCTGCCTATGAATGTGAATATTACAGTTAAAGCCACAAGAGTTGGATTTGGACCACAGGACTGTTCAGATCAGATAACTGCAATCGTATTTGGTTCAAACTTTTATGGAAATTCCAATTGGATTTTTAACAGTTGTGAATGAGACTTTGAATTCCTCTTTTATCCTCCAAGTAAGGTGTGAATATTTCCCTAAGATTTGATTTCTGTCCCGTCTTGATTGTGCCCACATGTAAAACTCTTGTTACTAGAATTTTCACATCTTGAATAATTCTGACACTGCTGTGTTGTTCAGAGAGAATTAACCTACCGATTGTAGGACAGGACTGCTGAAAAGTATTTAGACAGTCTAAGCAGTGGCCAGCTAAGAAATCTTGGTAACTGGAACAAGGAAACGCCATCATGGGGCACGAGTCCTGCAAGGCACTGATGTAGAAATGCACAGCCCTCATGTGATCACAGATGAGATAACTGTAGCCTGTAGGAGGGAAGGAGACTGCATTAAAAAAATCACACCACAGGAAGCCGAGTTAGTGGCAAAGCCTACAGGTACGTGGCCATAGTTGCTACTAATTTAGCAATTCAGCATAAAGAAGCAGAGATGGAGCTTATTAGATTCACAAAATATCAGTGTGAACTCTTGGATTAATGCTAAGGGTGCTCCAAGGGACCTAGTTTCTTTCTAAGGATACGTATGATGGCCAGATTGTCCCAAGCTGGATCAGACTAAACAGGGTTGCTTTGAAGTGCAGCGTGTTATTTGGTGTGATCCTTAATCCACATGCAAAGATTAAGTAGTTTCAGAGCAGGAAAGTGTATTGCACTTCAACCGATGCTATTCAGCTTTCCCCCTTTTTTAAAATGAAAGGAAAAGAACTATTTCATGCTGCATCCCCTTGTGTCTCCCCCTCCATGGAGCATCAGGGGAGCCGTAACGTTTACATATTTTTAATTTACCTGTAACTGACATTGTGCCCAGCTGGCTTGCCAACCTATCAATTCAGGACTGGACTATAAGGATTTCAAAACAAAAATCTCCAAATCCTTTTCTGATTCCCCCTTTGTGGGAGGGGGAAGGGGAAGAAGCTTTCATTTATCGATAAGTGGATTGATCCTCTGGTGGCTTAAGTGAAGTAGGGAAGGGATCTGCTTGGTTTGATACCAGTGATCACATATGCCAGTATCAAACCAAAATGGAGAGATCCTACCCACACACATACCAAAAAAAAGTACTGTAGTTCCCGACAGGGACCCAGAAAGGCGTGTGTAGGCAGGAGTAAGCGTTGGGGTGGTTTATTCATAAAGGTGCTAGGAAAAGGAGCAAACCATCCCATTCATAAAGTTGACCTAACGGTGGGACCAAGTCCCACCTGGTCGCACCCTAGATCAGAAATGATTCTGTACTGAATTAAGGGTGCCTCGAAGTGTCGGTTTTTCTAGTACCGGTAGCTGAGACATGGTGACACCACCACCTACATCACTGAAGCTAGGATGAAGCCTTCTTAAGATTTACAGAATAAATAAGCATAAAAAATATACATCAGTTTACTAAAGGGCAAGATGAAATGCAAAATAAATCAAAATTAAAGACAAACACACAGGTTTATATTTCACATTAAGCAGTTTTAACTCATTTTAGTCAGGCAGTATTCAATTTTAACTATTTTAAAGATTTTATTTACCTGCTTATAGTTATTATTTTGTCTCCTGTTAAGTAAATGTGTCCCACTGATCTAAAGAGTCATTATTCCTGTCACAAGTTGCCCAATTAATGCAAATAATGCAAAATCATGTGTGTTGTTACTCTAGGACAGATATTACTTTTCTCTTTTTCTTAAACACTGTACTTCCCTTCCCTCCCCCTTTTTTATTATTAATATCCTTGATATACATTTGTTTTTTTCCCCCCACTCCTGGGTGCTGTCAGAAACTACGGAAGAAAGCTCTTGGCTTGCCATGTGGCAGATCGAGGGACATAGGAAGCTGCCTCACATGGACTCAGACTGCTGGGCTATCTTGCTCAGCAGTGTCAACACGGACTGGCAGAAGCTTTGCAAGGTTTCCAGACAGCACACAGGATTTCCAAGCCTGACCTTGGAGATACCAGAGCTCATATCGAGCATCTCCTCCTTGCCAACAAAGCACATGCTTTACCGCTGAGCCACGGCCTCTCCCTACTTGCAGTGGGTATGTGTCAAACCCCTTAGAGAGAGCTGGAGAGCACTTCCTTGATCCCGGGATAAAGATCATGGAGGAACTTCATTATTAGAAAAGTTCCTGTCCCTTAGAAGTGTTTATTATGACAAGCCAGAAGATGGAGAAAGAAGACCCTTGCCATACTAGGCCGTCCCTGCAGGAAAACCAACAGTACACCCAGACAGGATTTTCTAATTGACCTCCTAATTAATTCTCCCTTATTCTTTGAAATCTGAAAAGGGCTGTGTGACAAATGACTTCAGGAATGGACTCCTTTGGTGATAAATCCGAACCAGTCTCACCAGATGATATGAAACGAGGACATCCAGGCTGATCTTTGCCTCCATTGATGTAGTAGTCAATGTGGCCCACAGGTATTCGGATACCAAAATCTGAAAAAAAGAGAGAGAGATGGTTAGCATTGCTCTTTTTTTTTTAAAGGTTCAAAATACTGCAGACATTCAGAGCAAATACATCCTTTGTGAGTTGCTATTCCCCCCCACCCCACCGCAGATGCTTTCTCTTGACTTATCCCTTTTGTTTTTATTGCAAATGGTCACCAAACTTTACTGCCATGGCCTAAACTTACTCCTTTTCACTCTTCTCTAATCTTTCCCTTTCTCTTCCCAACATTGTCTATTTTATGTTGCTTTCTTCTTGGGTGGGTGGGGAGCTGTTGCTAAAAGAAATTATGCAGAGCAAAGCATACACTATATAAAATGGGCATGTTGCTTAGCGTAATAAATCATATTAGAGTAGATCCATTGAATCAGTGGGGATCTGATAAGTCAGCTCCTCTGTAAATTCAACTGATTCCAATGGGCATATTCCAGTTGTGACTTTAGCATAGTGGATCACTGTTTACACAATAATAATCTTGCATGCACTACTACTGGGTATCAGTAGGAGGAGGGCTTCACAGCCTAAGGTGATTGTCCTCTGCCACTAACCTCTTAGTAAAGTTCTTTTTCCCACCTCTGGCATTTGAGACAAGCCCCCATCCCTCTTCCTGTTTTGTTTTGTTTTGCTTCCATTGTTTTTTTTTCTCTTTCTCTCCTGACACAACTCCATGCAGCAGGCATGGAAGGATGTCTCCATCGCATGACAAAAACTATGACTCCTCACTTTTTCCTTTTATTCTTCTGATTATATTGCAACTGTAAGTAAATAAACCTTTTTTTCCTACTGCAAATGCTTCTAGAGTGATTTCTTATTACACAAAGGGCTTGTCCTGTTAAAGGGGGTGATGATACTGGATTGCTTTCTCCACATTTATTACTTTCCTTATGAAAGGAGAATAACCAAAAGTCCCCAACAGTTACAACTAGAATAGGCCTATTTCAATGGGGACTATATAGAGGAGTTGATTTCTCATATTCCCAGTCATTCAATGGACCTAGTCTAGTACAACTTTCTACACTAAAGAATGGGATGTAATCCAGTAAGCAATCTTCTGCAGCATCTCTGTTAAGAACATGGAGAGGAATATAAAGAGCAAAACGGACAAAGTGAGAGTCCTGCTTAAGAGCTGAAAGCTCCTATGTTGAGATGAGATGGTAGAAATGATGCATCACAGGGAACAGGCCATTCTTGTTGGCTTCTTCATGAAACCCAAACGGTGTCCCAAGGGAAGCAGACAGAGGGCAAGGGAGCACGGCCTCAGTGGCACACATCAAACCAGCTTACTATCTGAATCTGTATGAATGGCTTCCACAAAGAGAGCATCCCCGGGATCTAGGCGTTCCTCACGACTGGCTCGGGTGAATTTGGGCCCAGCAGGATCCAAACCTGGTAAACGATGGAAAATAATAATATATACAGTACATATTACAGTATTCCATTACCAGCACCGTTAATGTCTTGAAAGCACAAGTGGCTCTGCTAGATAAAAGTGTTCATGGCCTGATATCAGCTGAACCTTCAGCCTCCGGACTCCAAAAATAGGGCTGAGGCTGACTTCTGGCTTTATGCTGGAAACAGTACAGCCTCATATCACTTTAAATATTAAAAACAACATCGAGTGAAACACGCTCTTGGTTCTTTTTCTTATGTATAGCCCAGGAACATAGGCCATTTGGTGCTGGGGGAAAAACAACAACTTAGTTCTCCAACGAATTGCAATCAAGTGTTTTGTGTGTGTATATGTGTTACATGCTGACATAGCACCTTAATAGGGTTTTCAAGGAAAGTGAGATATTTAAGAAGTGGTTTTACCAGTTCCACTCTTACAGTGAGTTTCCACGGCTGAGGTCTAGACTCTGTTCTCCAGAGTCCTGGCCCATCACTCTATCTTTTTTTAAATTTAATATTTTATTTAAATTCAACTAAAACATCGATATACAAAAAACAGAAACAAAGAACAAAAGAATAGAAAAACAGGGAAAAAAAAAGAAACACACACACACAGAGAGAAAAAAAAATCCTTCTACAAAACTAAGCCCTCCCCCCTTTGGAGTCAGAGACTCCAGCCTTGTTAACCCTCTGCTTTCCCTGGTTTGGTTTCCAGTGTGTACTGAATAGATATGCATGTATAGTGAAATTTGCCCTGTGCTCCTGTCTTCCTCTGGGCCCAAGAGTATATTAGTTCTCAGCTTTGTTTTACATAATCTCTTGGTTGTTCCCGTAGTGCTTCTGATAGTGTGTCTAGTTCTGCTATGTCCCATAGCTTCTTTAACAACTCTTCTATCGTTGGGGTCTCTTCGCTTTTCCATTTTTGGGTCCAGAGTAGTCTAGCTGCTGTGAGTGTATACATTAAACAATGCTTCATTTTTTACCATTAATTCCCGGCATGCCATTCAATAATGCCATTTCAGGTTTTACAGTATATCCAATTTCTGCTGGGTAATTTCTTTCACTGTTTCCCACACCTGTGTCCAATAATGTTTGACTTTTTCGCATGTCCACCACATATGATAATAAGTTCCTGCATTTTTTAACACGTCCAACATATATTACTGTTACCCTCTGACATTTTTGCTAGTCTTACAGGTGTATAGTGCCATCTATAAAACATTTTGAGGATATTTTCTCTAAGATTTGCTGGTTTGATCATGTTATAACTTTCTTTTCACATCTTAGTCCAATCATCAAGACCTATGTTATATCCAAAAAAGGTTTGCCCATTTTACCATCATCTCTTTCACCCTCTCATCCTCTAAATCATATTCTAATAAGTATGTATACTTTTAAAATTATTTTTTCATCAGTATATATCCACAGTCTGTCCACCTGTACTTTGCCCTCAAAGAAATCCACAGTCCTATCTTTTTTGTATCTTGATTCTAATTTCACCATTGACCACCAATCAACAACTACACCCAATTTTTTAAGCTCTTGTTTGTCCTTTATCTTCTGTTCTTTAGTTAACAGATTTTCATATGTGGTCAGAACTTCTTTCTGGTTCAGCACTTTTAATGTAAATGCTTCTATAGGCGCCACCCACAATGGGATTTTCTTATAGGTTTGTGCTTGAAATTTTTGCCATATTATCCCTAGGGCCTTCCTGAGGATATGTTCTCCAAACTGTGAGTGTTCCTTATGTCTCCCGTACCATACATATGCGTGCCATCCCATTTTTAGATCATGTCCCTCCAGTTTCATGAGTCTTTGATTTTCTAAGGTTATCCATTCTTTAATCCAGGTCATAGTGCAGGCCTTATAATACAGTAACCAATTCGGTAGGCCTACTCAACCTGGGAATCTCAAATCTTTCTTACACAAACATATTTCGGAAAATCTCATCTGTAGTTACTTGTTTCTGTGATAAAATAAATGAAATATTTTGCAAGCCAAGAATCAAGTTTTGCTGAGATAAGGTTCTATTCTGCATGGTTTCCCAATCCTCTGGAGCACAGGGAATGAATGAAGGAGAGAGGCATCACTCTCTTGCTCTGTCACCAGTGGAACATCACCGAACACAAATCAAGACCTAAGAACAACACACAAGAAGTAGGAAATCTTTTTCCAGTTGAATCCCTCCCTCCAATATTTCAGTGACTGTCGTGCAGAGACAAAGAGAACTACTACAACAACCAGAGCAAAGAAACAGAGGAGAAAACCTAAAGGAGAAAAACAAGAGATCTCATTCAGAAGATCCAAGAAATCAAAGGGAAATTTAAGCCTAGATTAGGAATGCTGAAAGACCAACATGGAAACACACTATCTGACTAGGAAAAATAAAGAGAAGGTAGAAACAGTACATTGAAGATCTACAGTATACAGAAGAAATTAAAAGATTACAGGCTCCTTCAAAGAGGAATCCAATGATGGAGAACCTGCAATTCTAAAAGGTTAAGTGAAAGCTGCTCTGAAAGTACTAGGAAGAAACAAATCACCAGGAGTAGATGGGATGCCAATAGAACTATTTCAAGCACAGAGACTGAATCTGTCAAATACTAACAAGAATATGCCAACAAATGTGGAAAAAAGAACAATGGCCCACAGAATGAAAACGTTCACTATATATTCCAAATGCCAAGAAAGGAGATGCCAAAGAGTGCAGCAACTCAAGTGCTCAAGGTGTTGCAACAAAGTCTTGAATGGAGCAAGAAATGCCTGATGTTCAAGTTGGATTCTCAAAAGTAAGAGGCACTCGAGATCATACTGCAAATATCTGCAGGCTACTGGAGCACATTGAGAAGTTCAGAAGAAGGTATATCTGTCTATGCTTTATATGCTACAGCAAAACCTTTGACAATGTAGATAATGAGAAAGAGAAACTACAGGTTGTTCTAAAAGAAAAGGGTGTGCCTCAGCACTTGATTGTCCTGACACATAACTTGTATTGTGAACAAGAAGGTACTATTAAGACAGAATATGGAGAGACAGAATGGTTTCCTATAGGCAAAAGTGTCAGACAAGAGTACATTTTATCTGTTCAATTTGTATGCAGAACATATAGGAAAGACAGACTAAGATTCAGATGGAGCGGAAATTGGTGGAAGAAACATCAATAATTTAAGATATGCAGATGATACCATGTTATTGGCAAAAAGCAGCAATGACTTAAAACAGCTTTTAGAGAATATGAAATAAGAAAGTGCCAAAGCAGCATTGCAGTTGCATGTTCAGACAAAAATCATGATGACAGAAAAACTAAACAACTTTTACATTAACAACGAAGAAACTGAAGTAGTTAGAGATTTTGTATCCTTGATTCAGTCATCAAACCAAATGGAGACTGCAGCCAAGAAATCAGAAGACTGAGACTCGGAAGGGCAGCAATGAAGGAACTAGAAAAGATCAAGTGTAAAGATGTGTCACTGGAAGCCAAGATCAAGATCATCCACACTCTTGTATAACTGATCACCAGAGATGTTGGCAAGTCTTCTGTTCCAAGTCCCGAGTCCAATTCTGAGTCTTTGGGTCTGAGTTCCAAGTACAGTGGTGCCTCGACTTACGAATGTCCCGACTTACGATCATTTCAAGTTACGACCAGCTCCGGCCGCAAAATTTTGCTTCAACTTGCGACCGGAGTTTTGAGTTATGATCGAAAAAAAAAGGCAGGGGGACAGGTGGGAAATTCAAATTTGCTAACCGTTGGTTGGCGAAGAGGCTGCTTCTTTGTAGCTCTTTTGCCCTAACGGTTAGAGTGTGTGCATTGGAGGAGGCTTCGGACTGCCTGGTGCTGCTTTCTGCTTCTGAGTAAGTACATTTACAGCGTTTTGCAGGGTGGGTTTGGGCTGGGGGCGGGTTATGCTTCTGTGCTGTGATGTTGTTTTGTGTTTTAGTGTGTTTGTTTTTTCAGCCCCAACGCGTTCGGATGGGGATTGCTGTGTTGTTTATTTTTGGGGTTTCCCCCCCGGCCCCAGAGTGTTCCGATAGGGCTTCCTCTGTTTGTTTTTTTGGGCAATTTTCCCCCCAGCCCCAGCATGTTCCGATGGGGCTTGCATAGTTTTTTTGGTTTGGGCGATTTTTTTTTTTTTTTTTGGCCTGGACGTGTTCTGATGGGGCTTGCATTTTTTTTTTGTTTCTCTGTGGTTTTTTTTTCTGGCCCCAATATGTTCCGATGCGGCTTGCAGTGGGGTTTTTTTGGGGGGGGGGATTTCTTTTCTGGCCAGAATGGATTAATTGCATTCCAGTACATTCCAATGGGAAATTGTACTTTGACTTCTGACCATTTCGAGTTACGCTCATCATTCCAGAACGGATTAAATTCGTAAGTTGAGGCACCACTGTATAAGTCCACGTCTTCGGGCTGGAGTCCTGAGTCCAAAGCCTAGGATCCAGGTCTTGAATTGATGGCCCCTCCCCCTGGGGGGGACACATGTGCAGACAGGAGGCCTGGAAGGGAAGCCGGGCCAGCACATGCACTTGTAGAGACAGGGGCAAACTTCCCTTCAGGAGCTGGTCCCCTGCCTCTGTGAATGTGAGCAGCTGGGTGGCGGGTGAATGGACAGAGGAAGCAGCCAGCTCCTGGAAGGAACACAAGGCCTGTTGCCTCTAAGGCAGGCAGTGTCGGCAGCAGCAAGAGCAGTGCTTTGGCAATGCGATTCAGAAAAAATGGGGCCAATTCGTGAGCCGAGTCTTGAGTCTTTCAGAAAAACAACAAAATCCAGACCCTGAGTCGAGTTCGAGTCAAGTCACCAAGTCAGACTCCATAGTGAGTCCTGACTTGCGATTCTCCATCCCTGTGTGGGTGTGAAAGCTAGATGGTAAAGACAGCTAACCGGGGGGGGGGGGGAATGATTTATTTGAAATCTGGTGCTGCAGGAGAGCTTTGTGGATACCTTGGATTGCCAGAAAGATGAACAAGTGGATCCTAGATAAAACCAAGCCTGAACGATCTCTGACTTAAAACAGAAACTACCAGTTTAGCTTTCTATAAATTAAGTTACAAGAAAGCTCTCCGTAAGTCACAGCAGGGATAAATACAGACTAAAATATTTGGATCCCAGAAGCTTGCTAAACTGTGGATTCGTTGCTTCTCCTTACCAGTAATCCTTCCCAGGCGGCCTTCATAGAAATGGCCCACCAGGCCTGCGACATGTGCTCCGAGACTCACGCCAATAATGTGGATAGATGCCTCCGCCACGCCTAATGCCTGAAAGTCAGAAAAGCAAGGATAATCTGTGGCATTTCAGAATTTCTTTCTCAAAGCCCTTCCTCACTACTTAATCAGGTAATTCTTCAGTGTAGGTATTTTAAAATAATCCCAGGACTCTTAGCAAACTATTACTAATTACAATACCTAGCTTCATGTGTTTGACTTTCTATGCCCATTCTACTCAATTATCTACCTAAGTGGCAGACAAAGCCAAAATTAAGACAGCTTTAAAACCAACTGTAGTATCTTGTATGCAGTATATCACAGAAGTGAGTACATCCCCTCACATTTCATAAATATTTCAGTATATCTTTTCATGTGACAACACTGAAGAAATGACATTGGGTACAATGTAAAGCAGTGAGAACAGAGCTTGTATATGTGGTAAAAGCGTTCCTTAGAACTGCCTTTACACAAAACAGAGAGGGATTCAGAATGATCCGTCCCTATTGCCAGCAAAATCGGGTCCTGTAATTTTGCTCTAGGCGACTTCTCACTCTTTCACCCAAGTCCGTCCCGATTTTAAATAAACAATGTCTAGGAGCTCTGGAAGATCTAATCTTCCTTTCATTAATCTAGGACCCTAATTTGGTAGCGTAAATGCGGCCAGATCAAAACAATCCTAGTTCCAAAATATCCAATTTACTACAGTAGCTTAGTCTAAACAAGGAGACAGCTTACAGACAATTTGTCTTTTTATATTTTATTACAAAAGATATCATTTCAACAAGCTCATTTTAATGTCATTCAGTATTTCCAAATTATTTCCAAAATAACCCCCAGCCTTAGCCACCAGTCATTTCCTCTATAAAGTGAAAATAATAAACAGTCTAACTATATCTTAAACTAACATTCTTACACAGTCTTCTGATTAAAGTTCTGCCAGACGCATCTCTCTCCGTGTGTCGTCTCTGGCTGTCGTGAAAGCAAAACTCTTCCCCCATCTCTCTTCTCCGTCCTTCTCTCTCTTCGCCCATCTTTCTTAAATTAAGAAGTTATGTCCTTGTCCATCGGAGTTGAGATAAGATAAGGGTCAGCTTGCTCTTCTTAACTTTTTTTTTTTTAGCTGGAGAAGAACTGACCTTGTACATTTTTCTCTCTAATTAGCACCTGGACACAAGCAGATTTCTAGCTTTTTCGTTGCAGCTCTGAAATAAATCCTATGAAATACAACTCTATTCTATTTTCATAATCAAATTCATGACACGCCCCCCCTTAAATATACAAAATATAGGACTATTAAAGTTCTTATTTTGTTACTAACTTAACATTTGATTATGAAAGGTTAACCAGACTATATGTGAACTTACCATTATCTTAACCAAGTATTAAGCTTATCAAAGTAATATCTCTTTACTCATAGCTAAGTACATCTCTATGAAAAATACAGAAAAAGAAAACAAGTTAATTAATTTTAACCATAAATTCAAGGTAACCATATTACATCAGCATACAATTTTCAATGATCTGTTACATTACGTTCGATTTTTTTCCCCACATTGTTACAATTAGAATTGTTTTCAGATCTGTTTCTATACATTTTTAAACTATTTACATGATACATAACTGGTTTCTTGGATGAATTTAACATTTTCACAAGATAATTCACATTTCCCACTTTTTGTATGATTTCCCCTGGACCTTCCCAAACTACTTCCAATTTTGAAGGTCTGAGCGGGTTTAGTACAAGTACCATATCACCCACTTCAAACTCTCGGTGACGGGCCTTCTTGTCATGATAGTATTTTTGTTTTGTACAATCAGTCCGTTTCCCTGTTCTTTGACAGTAATTACAGGTACTAACGTACTCCTTGACGGTTTTATAAATTCCGGGCCAATAAAAATGTTGTGAAATCTGGCTTAACGTTTTTTGGATTCCCAGATGTCCGCTACTTGGATTATCGTGGGCCATTTGTAGAATTTTTTCCCTATACTCTGTTGGAATGACTAGTTGTTGTACTGGTTCCGCCTGTTCGTTCGATTTTGGGGAATATTCCCGGTATAACAATCCATTTTCCCCCCACAAAAAGAATACTTTTTGTTGTACCGGTTGTCTGGCGTAATCGTCGGCTTGTGACCTCAAAGAATCTAACGTAGGGTCTTCCATCTGCTTCTGTTTGAATACTTCGGATCCCATTGTTACAGGTAGATCCTCTGGTTCTGTTTTTGTTTTGGTTGTACTATCTAGTTCGTCCTCAAGGTGCTGCTGTAGCTGTGCTAATTGTCCCTCTAAGTCATCCTCCAAGTCTTCTTCAGTTGGTACATATTGCATTGTTTTGCTTTGAGACCTTGTTACAGCTTGTATCGATGTGGATTTTTCCGTATGTTGGTGATTAAGAAACGCCAAGTCGTTGCCTATCAAGAAATCGGGTTTACCTTCATGCACTAATAGATATTTTGCGCCTCTCCAATTTTTGTAGCTAATTTGTACGTAGACTAATGGTACGAATCTCTCTATTCTCCGGATCCATAAGTTTTTACTGGACATCTCAGGTTATTTAAGATTAGTTCCGAATCTACAAACTGTTTGTTGATTGACGAGATATCTGTGGCGGTATCCCTAGAGGCGTTTATGGTTAAATCTCCTGTAGAAAAATGTAGGGTTACCGGTTCCGAAAAACTTTTCAGTGACCAATAAAACTGCTCCTCAGGTAGAATACTACTGGGATCTATCACCAAAAATTTCTCCCCTGAGGGTGTCTGTTGATTTACTGTCGTTGAAACTTGAGCTACCCGTAAGCCCATTATTCTTGGCACAATCCTTGGCTCCGTTGCTTGCATTTCACTAGTTTCAGAAAAATTTGGATTGACTCCTCCTTGTCTCTGGGGTGGCACATTCCTTAGTTGATTAACTACATGTGGTTCTGCTGGTAACTCTTCTGGTATTTCTAGAGATGTTGCACTGAGATAGTTGACCTTCGGGGTTGTTGATTTGTATTTCCGTTGAGCTGGTATGGGTGCCTTCTCGAATCTCCTTGGTGCTGGTAAGGGTGTCTGCTGAAATCTCCGTGGGGCAGGTAACGGGGTTTTGCCAACTGGCTTCTCCTCTTGATTAGTTGATCCCGCCAGTCGTGGACAATCCCTTTTTAAATGGGCTCCTCCGCAATGGAAACAAGCCAAAGGTGACCTAATCTGGCAAGTGTCCATGCTTCTTCGCTCTCCAGCAAAAGACTGTCTTGGTTCTGGAACCACTGTTTTCTTGGCTTCATATTGGTTCTGCCTCCTAGGCACTTCTGGAATAGGCCTTACTCTGGTAATAGGTTCACTCTGCTTAAAGGAAATTAACTCATCGGTTTTGAGTGCCAACGTTTGGAGGTCTGCAATTTTTCTCCAATAAGCTACTCTTTAACTCTGGTGGTACTAAATTTAGAAAATGTTCTATATACAGTAGCATTCTTAAGTCCTTGAATGTATTGACCTTGGCAGCCTCTAACCAACGGTCGCCTAACACCTCTATTTGATCAGCAAGGGCAGAATAACTCATTTGAGGGGTCTTCCTCAATTTTCTAAACTGTTGCCTTAGCAGTTCTGGTGTAAAACCTCCTCTTTGGTAAACCAAAATTTTAAACTGTTCCCAAGTTAAATTTTGGCTGGAACTTCTTGCTAAAATGGTGGCTAACTCCCCGGAAACTTGAGATCGTAGAAGTTTTAAATATAATTGTGTTGGCACGTTCAGATCAGCACACGAAAATTCAAAAAGTGATAAAAATGAAAAAATGTCATCGCCCTCTTGGTAATATGGTAGGTTTCTCCTGTCAATGTTAGATATTGAGTCTCTGGCTTGTTGTTTCTCAGCAATTTCCTTCTGTAAAATCTGTAGTTTCATTTCGTGGTATCTTCTTGCTTGAAGTTCACTAGCTGTGTGTGCATTCACCCATTGTTTCTGGCAACCCAGGAAGTCTGCCATCATCAGGGTAAGCTGTTCTTGCAACCTGAGACTTATATCCTTTGCATCTACTGGACTGCTGCTGGCCTCTGCTTCAGCTGTTCCCCTCTGGGTGATTATTTCTCCTGTTAGCAGGTCCTGCTGAGTTGGAACTTGTTCCGCCCCAGTGTACTGCTGTGCCTTTCTTGGCTTCACTTTAGGTTTAACAACTTCTGGATTTGCTTCTATTAATCTTTGGGCATCTTCTTCATCCTCTGGGTTATCTACTTCCCAGTGTTCCACTGCTTCCAACATCTCCTTATCCACTGATACTTCAGGCAGTGAAAACCGACTGCTAAAAGCCATTTTTCCTTTCCCCCCCCCTCTCCCTGCAGCCTTGGCCGAAGCACGGGAGGAGCAATAAAACAATTAAACTGTCAGCTTTGACTAATCCTACTTTCCCTCCAGGAAATCCTTTTGGCTCTGGCTTGGGGTAGGAAATTTTCCTTTTTTAACTTTATTTAATTACTTTTAAATTCCTTTTATTATCCTGGCTGCTCCTTATAGACTCCTGCTACACTCAAAACAATTTTGCCACTCTGTCACCTGAGTGAATCGAGTTGGCACTTTTTAAACAACACAATGCTTGTTCCTTAGAACTCTTAAGCCACTGGCAGAATCTCTCCTTGCATCACTTTAGCCTGAGCTTTCTGCATAGGAGTCTTCTCCAGTCACAATAATTTACAACCTTCCCTGCTTTGCTCTGAAGCTCACGCCAGAGAAGTTTCTCTTGTCCTTTATTCAGCAGTGTGTATCTGCTTACTCACACATCTGCCTTCATAAAACAATTACCAGCGCTAATTCAGCCCTTGAGCAAAGCGCAACCCAAGCTGCAACTCTTTAAGCTGCCAGCATGGCATAAACACAGCACATGGATTTGTATCCAAACACAGCCACCATGGCTTGTAAATCAAATCCCATCTGCCACTATACTGTAAACACGGCACGTAAGGCTCAGATCCCAAGATGCCACCATGTGGTAAAAGCGTTCCTTAGAACTGCCTTTACACGAAACAGAGAGGGATTCAGAATGATCCGTCCCTATTGCCAGCAAAATCGGGTCCTGTAATTTTGCTCTAGGCGACTTCTCACTCTTTCACCCAAGTCCGTCCCGATTTTAAATAAACAATGTCTAGGAGCTCTGGAAGATCTAATCTTCCTTTCATTAATCTAGGACCCTAATTTGGTAGCGTAAATGCGGCCAGATCAAAACAATCCTAGTTCCAAAATATCCAATTTACTACAGTAGCTTAGTCTAAACAAGGAGACAGCTTACAGACAATTTGTCTTTTTATATTTTATTACAAAAGATATCATTTCAACAAGCTCATTTTAACGTCATTCAGTATTTCCAAATTATTTCCAAAATAACCCCCAGCCTTAGCCACCAGTCATTTCCTCTATAAAGTGAAAATAATAAACAGTCTAACTATATCTTAAACTAACATTCTTACACAGTCTTCTGATTAAAGTTCTGCCAGACGCATCTCTCTCCGTGTGTCGTCTCTGGCTGTCGTGAAAGCAAAACTCTTCTCCCATCTCTCTTCTCCGTCCTTCTCTCTCTTCGCCCATCTTTCTTAAATTAAGAAGTTATGTCCTTGTCCATCGGAGTTGAGATAAGATAAGGGTCAGCTTGCTCTTCTTAACTTTTTTTTTTTAGCTGGAGAAGAACTGACCTTGTACATTTTTCTCTCTAATTAGCACCTGGACACAAGCAGATTTCTAGCTTTTTCGTTGCAGCTCTGAAATAAATCCTATGAAATACAACTCTATTCTATTTTCATAATCAAATTCATGACAGTATAACAGTGTAAATGTGCTGTCCCCTCAAAAAAATGCAACACATAGGAATTAATGTTTAAACTGCTGGCAACAAAGGTGAGTACAGTGGTGCCCCGTATAGCGAGGTTAATCCGTTCCGGATTAACCTTAGCTATACGAAAACATCGCTGTGCGGGTAAGGAAAACCTATTGGAACGCATTAAACTTAGTTTAATGCGTTCCAATGTGTGCAAACTTACCCGTCCAGCGATGTTTTCGCGTCCGGCGGCCATTTTGGAGCCGCCGATCAGCTGTTTGGCGGCTCCAAAATGGCCGCCGGAGCCCCAATCGTCGCAAAGCGAGTGCGGCGATTGGGGCTGATCCGTATAGCGATCCCCAAAAAGGGATCGCTATACGGATTTTTCGTTAAACGGTGCACTCGTTAAGCGAGGCACCACTGTACAATCCTAAGTGACAATGTCCAAACTGGGCCCAAGTAGCCATTTTCCTTCCCTGGTGTCATGAGACCTGTTAGTGTCACAAGTCTTGGGTGTGAAGGGGGAGCAGGTGCTCTCACTCTCACTCTCTCAGACTGGTCACTAGAAGTTCCACATGGCACCTCATGGTAATGATGAACTATTTGAAAAAACAAATTGTTGCTGTACATAAAGATGGCCTAGACTATAAGACGACTGCCAAAACCCTGAAACTGAGCTACAGCATGGTGGCTAAGGCCATGCAGCGGTTTAACAGGACAGGTTCCACTCAGAACAGGCCTCACCACGGCCAACCAAAGAAGTTGAGTGCTCGTGCTCAGCATAATATCCACAAGTTAGCTTTGGGAAATAGACGTATGAGTGCTGCCAGCATTGCTGCAGAGGCTGAATGGGGTGGGGGTGGGGGTCAGCCTGTCAGTGCTCAGACTGTACACCGCACACTGCATCAAATTGGTCTCCAGGGCTGTCGTCCCAGAAAAAAGCCTCTACCAAATATGATGCACAAGAAAGCCCGCATACGGTTTGCTGCAGACAAGCAGACTAAGGATATTGATTTCTGGAACCATGTCCTGTGGTCCGATGAGACCAAGATAAACTTATTTGGTTCAGATGGTGTAAAGTGTGTGTGGCAGCAACCATGTGAGGAACACAAAGACAAATGTGTCATGCCTACAGTCAAGCATGGTGGTGGGAGTGTCATGGTCTGGGGCTGCATGAGTGCACTAGGGAGCTACAGTTCATTGAGGGAACCATGAATGCCAACATGTATTATGACATATTGAAGCAGGGCATGATCCCCTCCCTTTGGAGACTGGGCCGCAGGGTGGTATTCCAACATGATCACGACCCCAAACACACCTTCAAAACGATCACTGTCTCATTGAAGAAGCTGAGGGGAAAGGTGATGGACTGGCCAAGCATGTATACAGACCTAAACCCTACTGGGCATCTGTGGGGCATTCTGAAATGGAAAATGGAGATACGCAAGGTCTCTAACATCCACCAGCTCTGTGATGTCATCATTGAGGAGTGGAAGAGGACTCCAGTGGCAACCTGTGAACCTCTGTTGAACTCTACACCCAAGATGGTTAAGGCAGTGCTGGAATATAATGGTGGCCACACAAAATACTGACACTTTGTGCCCAATTTGGACATTGTCACTTAGGGGTGTACTCATTTTTGTTGCCAGCGGTTTTGACATCAATGGCGGTATGTTGTGTTATTTTGAGGGGACAACACATTTACACTCTTCTACAAGCTGTATACTGACTGCTTTACATTGTAGCCAAGTGTCATTTCTTCAGTGTTGTCACATGAAAAGATATACTAAAATATTTATGAAATTTGAGGTGTACTTAGCATTGATATACTTCTGTGATATACTGTATATGATATTTAAAACTTGTTTTGCACTCACAGAAAATACAAACTTGAAATCCAGTAACTGTATTCAAAGTTTTCCAGAAAATAAAACAGAGCAACAGAACACGTTCCAACAACTAAATGCTCTCAAACGTACTGTATTTAGAATCAGTACAGCAAAACTATATACAAAACAACCAATGGGAGGCAACAGATAAATGGGCAAGTGGGTAAGAAGGAAATAATCAGCCAGCCTTTGTTTGCAGATTTTAAAGATAGCTTTATAGTGACCCTGCCTCCTGCAAATCTGGATGGTTGCAGTACAGCAACCTTAACAAGGTGCTAACAAGTACGGATTGACAAATTCCTCCACTCTGTCTGCTGGTTCTTTTGTGATCCACTACTGCAAATTCATCCAGGGAAACCCAATTCACAGGTGATCACTTCACATATTTCCTCTTGTGTAGTTGATACGTCAAGTCACTTAAGCTGTCATGATGGAGATTATGTTATGGCATACAAGTTAAGCCTAGAAAGCTAAAGCAATTCTTTTCATGTTCTCTTAATCATCAGGAAAAGAACAGCCATGTTTTGTATTAATAATCTTTAGAATAATGTTGAGGGGCAGCACTTCCTAAATTCCATTACAGCAGTCAGGCCTAGGGGTTACAGAAGCACAGACTGATAAAAGGGGGCCAAGCTGTCCCTAACAGCTGAAACTGGAAGAAAGCACTGCTTGTCACTGCAATTACTAATTTACCCAGGACCAAGGCAAATACTTTGCTCATAGTTTTGTGTACGGAAGAAAAGATACATTCAGCTCCTCCTTGCGTGCTGGAGAAGAAGGAACGTTGACTATTCTAGATCCAGCACCTCTTCCTCTGTTTTAGCCAAATTCACTGACTCAGAAGTATATTTCCACCTACCTGCAACTTACGGATAAAACTGGATATTTCCAGTCCCAGCTTCATAACATTTCCCACAGCAATCGGATAAGCTGCTGTGGCTCCATGAACCCAGTCAACAGCTATCACATTGGCTTGGGCCGCCCGTATCAAAGTCTCAATTAGCCTATTTATCCAAGAGGGCTTTGTGCCAAGTGCTCTGAGGAAAGACAGACAAAAACAATTGGATGTGTGGGGTTACCTCCTTTTGCAATGGAAGGGCGAGACCACAGGTTTTGACATCCAATAAATCAGCTCACTCAAAATTTATTCACCAGTGAAAGTTCACTTCCCATTTAAAATTTTCTCACCAACTAAAGTCTGATTCTCAGATGGTTTAAAGTTGTCTTTTTGTGTGAGGTCACAGTCTCATACACTTATTTATTTAATTTATTTATTTATTTATTTATTTGATTTATACCCCGCCCATCTGGTCTAAAAGACCACTCTAGGCGGCTTCTCATACTTATGCAGCAATCATGGGGAAACACATTCTGTAGACAGATGCTATGAATCAAAACTAGAAGTTACTGGAAAGTGTGAGACTAATAGGTGGACCACTTCTTGGATGCACACCTTAACATGGTGAGGGGGTTTGATCATCTCAGAGAAGCCAAGAGTGATGTCATCAGGAGGCTAAATTCTATTACAAGCCTGGGCTCCTAGCAGGGCCACCCAAGGCAGAAAGTAAGATGTGTCCACCCTTTTCAAGAGTAATGACTGCATCAGCAGAAAAGAATGGATAGTTCCAATGGTGATGGGAACATAGAAACATCTGGAAGGCAGCTGCTGAGCAGGAGCTACTGAGTAACTAAAGGTGACACTGGTGGAGGTTCTTCACAGTCAACAGCAGTGTCACTCAGGTAAAGTTTTCTTAGTATTGTGCAGTGGAAACAAAGGTAAAGCACTGCTGAACCTTTCTTGCCTTGAAAACCCTATGATGAGCCAATCCAAAATGAATCAAGAGATAGTGCTGGAAGATGAGCCTCCCAGGCTGGAAATAATCTAGCTACTGAGGAAGAGTAAAATACAAGTTCAAATAGCCCTGTAACTAATGACACAATTAGATTAAAGCTGAAAGGACATCTATTGGCTGATGTGCATAGAAGTGAAAGGAAAGTCTGATGCTGCACAACACACACAATTGGAACATGTATGAATCAAGGTAAACTGGAACTTCTAAAGCAAGAAATGGAATGTTTAAACATTGCAGTGCTTGATGTTGGTGAACTAAAGTTGACTGGAATAAGACATTTGCAGTTAGACAACTACAAAGTGTTTTACTCTGCAAATGATAAATTCTGGAGAAGTGGAGTGTCTCTAATACTGAGGCAAGATGTAGTATGGGCAGTTGAGGGCTATAATGCAATCTTGGACAAAATAATATCAATCAGACTTCTGGGGAAAACCTGTCAACAAAAAAATAATTAAAGTCTATCTATGCTGCTACTACAGATGCTGAAGAAGATGAAACTGAAAGCCTTTATACAAGCATCCAGGAAGAAATCGATCACACACCAAAACCAGACAGGTTTATAGTCATAGGCGAGGAGAACACAAAAATAGGCAACAAAACAGAATTAAATGTTGGAAAATTTGGCTTGAGTTAAAAAACAAAACAGGAGAATGACTCAGAATTCTGTGAAGATAACTATCTGCTTAGTGCAAATACATGCAATGAAGGATGACAGATTTCTTTGAAGAGCAATCATATGATGAAGAACTTGTAATTCTAGAAAGTGAAGGCAGCTTTAAAACCACAGGGAAGAAATAATTAACCGGGTATATGGGATACTGATGGAACTATTTCCAGTGAGAGAGGCTGAATCTGTCAACATTCTAAAAAGGACATGCCAACAAATATAGAAAACAAACAAATGAATAGAAAATTGGAAAAAACATCAATAATTTAAGATATGCAGATGACACAAAACTGAGTGGAATAGCTAATGTGCTGAAAAACAGAAAAACAATTCAAAAATATCTTAATTGGCTCAAGCACTGGCTGGAAACAACAGAATTAAATTTAACAGGGACATTCTATGTTCTACATCTCGGAAAAGGAAATCAAATGTGTCACTGGAGACCAAGACCAAGATTATCCACACTCTTGTATTCCCAGTCACCATGTATAGGTGTGGAATTTGGACAGGAAAGAAAGCTAACAGGAAAAAAAATAGTGTTGGAGGAAAGCTTTGTGGACACCCTGGAGTGCCAGAAAGACAAACAAGTGGATCCTAAAGTAAATCAAGTCTGAACTATCTCTGGAAGGGGGAAAAATGGATGAAACAATGGTTGTTCTGCTTTGGGCACATCTCAAATCCGATAATGCTGGGAAAAATTGAAGGTAGCAGGAAAAGAGGGAGACCAAATAAGAAATGGTTTGACTCTGTAAAGGAAACCACAGGCTTGAGTTCACAACAGCTGAGCAGGGCAGTTGGCGACAGGACATTTTTGGAGATTGCTCTTTCATAGGATCAGTATAAGTTGGTGGCAACTTGATGGAATATAACAACAACAACAACAACAACAACAACAACAGCAACAACAACAACAACAACAACAACAACAACAACAACAACAACAACAGTCAGTGAAAGGTATATTCTTCTGAAAGCAGAAGTGAGATAATTCTGTACTATGAAATATCTTGAGTAGGGATGGGCATTGTGACGGCTGTGATGATGTCACCTGCCTGTCACTGCTATGTCTGGAGTTTATCTGCCTATGGCAGGACAGGAGGTGGGACTTCAGTGGGTGGAGTTAATGTATATAAGGGGGGAGTGAATGTAGTGAAGGAGATTGGGGAGATTTGGGAGATTTGGGAGGTTGGGATGAAATAGAGTGTTAGGGCCTGTTTATTCAAGTTATGAGGTACTGTGCTAGAGTAGGTCTGAATGAGAGAGTGATTGAGGGGGATACTTTATTTTATTGATTGACATATTCAGTTCATATATTGATTTACCTTATATTAAGTTGTACCAATAAACAATAATTTTTATTTTTAAAATCCATACCTTTGTCTGAGGAGTCAGATATATGTGTGTGGTTGGTGGCAGCGTGTTAAGAGAAAGTGTGAAGTGGCGTCCCCTCTGTGACGTATGAGGAGGCGGTCACAGGCATGAACCACTGGTTTGGTGGTTTGGCACAGTCCATTTCCCAGCCAAACAGTTGATACAGGAAGAGGCAGGGTGGGGCTCTGCTGCTGAGCGGGCACCTGTTCAAGAGGGCAGGATGCCAAACCGTGGATCAGTTGTTCAGCTGAGAAATGAATTGTGCCAAACTGCTGAATCAGTGGTTCACGCCCATCTCTACTCCTGAGTTCAACAACTGGATGCCTATACACAGTCGAGAAGCTTTTACTGGAACTGGTACCAAACACCTACTGTAGACATAAAACCTGAAATATGTTGACTTCGGCCACAATAAATAAAATCATACATAAAATGTAATGTACAGAGTCTGCACACAGCAGTTTCAAGTGAATAGATAAAAAAAACCCCACTCTTGCAGAATAAAAATTCTCCCTTGTGTGTGTTCGTGCCAGCAGCTGATAGTCAATAATTACTTGGTTTTTGTTGAAAACATTAAATAACAATTAGTTTAGAAACACACGTAAAACAGAATGAAACTCATAGTTTTACTCATAAACATATTGCTATTTGCTATCTCCCAAAGGTTTAAAAAAATGAAAAAAAATTACCCCCTTCCAAATTCCTTATGTCATTTAGGCCTAGGGAATGTTTGTCGCCATTTGTTTTTAATGCTGGCCACTAGAAGGCAAAAGGGGGCTTTTAAAATTCAGAATCTTCATAGAAAAGAAGTGGGGGGGGGCTATGGTGCTTTAAGGTCTGTGATTGCAGATGTGCATTCTCCAGATCTCTGTAGCTTGCCCACCCCTGCTCTGGATGGTCACCACACAAGACAAGATATAGAAAACTGCTATTATATATTGTTTTGATTGGTTTTCTGCATCCATTGTTCAGATTATAGCAAACCTGGAGTCTCATTTAATTGCTGTAGCTAATAGCATTTCATAGACATTTCTGCTCTTATTTTTTTTCTAATATTTTTTAAATGACTTTTGTATTATCTCACATCTTAGGATTCCAAAAATCAATCATGTCCTTTTGGAAGATGTACTTAATTTTATTAATCCTGAACTTATTACTAACCAATTGCAGTAAGTGTCCTGAGTTCTAGTGTGATAAGGAGAGAGAAAATGTCCCTGTATTTGAGCTGCATAGTAATCCTTAATATTGTAACCTTTATCATGTTCTCTCCATCATCATTTCTTCTAAATAAAAGGGCTCAAACTGTTAAAAATCTCCCTTGCACTGAACTGTTCCAAGGGTCTGATAAATTCACAGTGCAGTCTTTGGCTGACAGTAAGATACTATTGACTACTGAATATACACAGTTGCCAGAATATAGTTGCTATGCTGGCGTAACCTAAAATTTCAGTACAAATTCCAATGTATCTTGGTTGGTATATGTGCTGAAAGTTACCAGGGCTGAAGTAGGAGCAGTATGCACTGAAAATCTTAAACTCTCTCAGATCCCTTTCTGTCCCATAAACCATGGTTCTGTCACTTTGGAACTCCTTCCAGAGAAATATACTGTCCTCACTCCAACCTTTTAGGAGAATCTTCTTACGCTGTTGTAACATAAAATTATGCCTATATAAGTGTACCAGATATTATGCCCAGGCAGCCAGCATTGTGCAATTTGATTGTGCAATTGAACGCACATTTGCTGTCATGGCTATTGCACAGCATGCCTTAAAAGTTTTTCATGAACATAATTTGTACCCTGACACAATTTGTACTACTGCTTCTGTAGCTTCCCATTATGCATGCATAGCTGTGCAACAGGATTTCAGTCTTTAGTTTAGCTTCTGTTCAGCTTCTGCATGTTACTAGAATTGCCTTGTTCAATGTTCAGTCTTTATTCTGTTGCTGTTACTATCATATTCTGGTGTGCTGCATTTTATATAACAATTTAATCTGTTGTGAGCTGCTTTGAAATTGGTGATCCTGACAAGTGTCCTGTACTTATTGAAATAAATAAAAATAATCAAAAGTGATTGCTGCAAAAGATTAGCTAGCTGAAAACAGTTGTCTATCTACTTTGTCTCACCAAATGCATTGCTAATTGTTGGCACTACAACCTCTTCCTCTCCGTACTCTGTGCATGCCAGGCAAATGGTGGACTATCTTATGGTTGTACCTGAAGCCATGGATGATTATTTTGGTTCCCAAACTAGCATTGAAGCTAGAGTTCTGGATGTCCCCGCTGATTGAAAGCAACTCTCCACAGCTGGGATTCAAAGAAGAGAACAGAAGAAACTGGACTCTGAGATTGGTACCCCTCAGAAAGCTTGCAGATTGGAAATCAGTGCATCCTTGATTTCTCATTTCTCCAGATCCTGAAATGAGATTTAAACAAAGCAAATGTCTTGATAAGTCTTGTTAAGTCATTTCTAATTTACAGCAACCCTATGAATTAAAGACCTCCAAAAATGCCTATCATTAACAGCACTGCTCTTGCATAGATTGACTCAATAAAGGCCATGGCTTCCTTTATTGAGTCACTCTATCTTACATTAGGACCTTCTCTTTATCTACTGCTTTCAGGTTTGCCAACATTATTTTCTTCTCTAATGAGTCTTCTCATGACGGCTGGAATCATATTACTGTAGTGTTCATGTGAGTCTTGCATAACTCACATTGCAAATTTTGGTTTTGCAGTTGGTGCATGATCAGCCAGATGTACTTGGCACCTTGTCAGTTAGGCATGGCAAGTTATGCAAACATTACATGAACAGCAACAAGAATCTGGCAGATACGTCCAAAGTACAATAGCTCCTGTCTAATAATTTTAGGGTGCAATTAGACAGCTGAGTGATCCTGGCCTGGATCATCTAGATTGTGCTAAACAGTGTTGGTCTGTCATTTGGGGCCATTGACCACATTGTACTTCAAATGACCCTGATTAGCACGATCCAGACCAATCCTCTTTCCTTTTAAAGGGGAAAGAAGTTTCCCATTTCTTGATATCACTAAACAAAGCACAAAGGAGGAGACAGGAGGATGACTTATTTCCATTTAAATGGGAAGCTTTCTTTCTGATCACCTGACGAGGGGAAGGGAGATTAAACTTTCATTTTCTTTTTAATTGTTGCTAACTGGTACAGTGCATCAACAATGCATTGACAGGGCTTAAAAAACAACCTTTAAAAGCATGAAACGTTAGCAACAATTAAAAAGAAATGCAAAACTTACTTTCCCTTTCCCTTCACAGGCAAACAGAAGGGAAGTTTTCCATTTCTTCCGATTGTTAAGTGGCTTCACCAAAGGGACAGCCAGCCAGTAACTTTGGTTTGATCCTGGTGATCACAAACACTGGGACCAAATCAAAACAAAGTGATCACACCTGCACCAAAACAAACAAGCAAACAATCCAGCACCTCCTGACAGGGACCACCAAAAGACATGGGTATGCATTGATCAGTGGTGAACTGGTTTGCAATGGCATGTGTGTCATGTGGTCAACCTGAGCTGAAGAGCGAGACAAATGCTTAGATTCCAATGAGAGTTCAAGCTTGGTGTAATCTAGAATCTATTTATGTACCTTTCTGGCAATTCATACACAACATTGTCCTTCAACACCACAATTCAAATAAATTATTTTTTTCTTGTCAGCTTTCTTAATTGTTCGGTTTGCACATCTACACATCATAATCTGAAATTGCATAATATGGATGTTTGTTTGTTTGTTTTGCATTGGTCTCCAGCAATACAAAAAGCAGCCAATGTTATGTTCAGAGGAGGCACTGATGAATCATCTGGGAAACATTCTGGGAGAAGTCATGTAAGCTGGTCCTGAAAATGAGTTTACATTGATGGAAAAAGGCAAAGTTAGTAGCAGGGTTCCATATAGAATGGATGATGGTGATACTGTCCATAAGAAGGAAGCTTGTTGATACTAGCCATAGGGATTGTTGTAAGAGCAGCTGTGAAGAGGGTAGTGATGAGAATACAAAGAGGATGGCAATGCCAGTGTCTATTGTTACTGACGTTGAAGTGAGCCTCAGGAGTGACAGTGGGGGCAGCAATCAAAGATAAGTGAGCAAGATCAGATTTGACATTTAACCACAGATCAATGAGGAGACCTAGGATGATGGCTTACAGGTGAGTAAGGAGTTGCACGGTGGTGAGGAGATGGTGAGAAGGTTGGTCCCAATGGAGTGAAGAATCTTGAGGTGGTGGAAAAGACATACAATGGAAATTATGGCTGGAGGATAGAGACAGAACAGGTGGCATGAGACCATAGGCTGCACAGACTTCAAGACCAGTTTGGGAGAAGGAAACTGGGATGCAACAGAATCCCAAATGCAACAAAAGATGTAATAAGTTTTCTCTCTGAGTAAGAAAGCAGTGTTCTGGACCTTTGAAATGGCCATTGACCATGGGAGATTCTAGCTGCCGAAAATCCACGTCCAGAGTTGGTGGGAGCAGTGGATTTGGCAGCAAAATAATGATCAGAGTCAATTCAGGATTGAAATAGGAACCAAAGTCAGTACAGATGGGACTGACCTTGATGTGGAGGGTCTGCCCTGGCCTGGAGGCAAGATACAGAAGAGGACTGAAGAGGGTGACTGGGGGCCTGTTTGTCCTTCTTGTGACTCTTCTTATGGGAGAGTGAACAAGAGTGAGCCCTCTTAAAGGTGAAATGGTATGTAGACATTTCTGAAGTTGAAAATGGCCTAGAGGTTGAGTAAGGCATTGGAGAGCAGGCTGAAAGCTGTCCAGCTGAACAGGTGGCTGACATGGGATATATGGCAGCTGAGGCACTCAACACTGCGTTTCCTGATCTGATGTCAGGAGAACTTTCTCCCAGAAGTATCCCTGGAGACAGAACTGTCAGCTTCAAAGTGCAGGCTATGACAAATTATGCATAAATGTATAAATATATGCCATATACTCTCACTGTTATGTCTGAGGAAGTGGACTGCATCCACAAAAGCTCATATTAAAATATAAAAGTTAGCCTTTAAGGTGCAACAACATTTTTGTCTTTCTTTCTTTCTTTCTTTGCTACTGTTTTGTTTTTTTGTCTGAGATTATTACTAGAGATGTGGGTATTCTTATATGAATTGTGGAAGGACGTTGGGGTCCTTCAACTAATCTGCAAGACAGAAGCTCTCCCACCAAGACTATATAGACTCCCCAAAATCCACAAAGGGTCAATCCCAGTCAGGCCCATTGTAAGTGCCATTGGCTCCGCCAATATATGAATTAGCAAAACATACCTAGCCACCCTCCTACAGACACCACATTGGACAAACCTCATCCTACATCAAAGATTCAGGACATTTTATAAACAAGATCAGCACCCTGAAACTCAACTGCAGGGACAGACTGATCAGCTTTGATGTAGTATCCCTATTTACCAAGGTACCAATAAAGGACACTCTGACACTCATCCAGCAGATCTTTTCAGAAGACATCATGGCCCTTTTTCAACACTGCCTAACGACTAGCTACTTTCAATGGGATACAGTAATGATTTCTATGAAGAGACAGATGGAGTGGCCATGGGGAGCCCCCTCAGCCCAGTAACAGAGAATGTCTACATGGAACATTTTGAAAAACAGGCCCTGGCTTCGGCACCCTTCGCACCCAAAGTCTGGTTCTGATATACGAATGACACCTTTGCAATTTGGAGACATGGTGAAGAAAAACTGGAAGAATTTCAAAACCATCTCAACAGCATCCACCCAAATATACAATTCACAATGGAAAAAGAAATAGAGGGCCAACTCCCCTTCTTAGATGCCATGGTCATATGGAAACCTGACCTATTGGGACACAAGGTCTACAGAAAACCCATCCACACAGACTGGTACAAAAACCCCAACCACCACCCACGACAAAAAAAAGAGAGGCATAATCAAAACACTGGTAGAGTGTGCAAATCGGAGCTGTGAAGCTCAATTTCTCAGCATCAAACACAACCATCGGAATTGGGCCCTACAGGCAAATGGCTATTCCAAGAATGAAATCACAAGAGCCATAAAACTGAGAAAACAACACCGAACTGCAGAAGAAAAACAGCCACCCACAAATAAAGTATTTCATGGACTGCATGGGGAAACTTTTGAAAAAACACGACCTACAAACAGTATTCAGGACCACCACAAAAATACAATAAATGTTTCGGTCAGCAAAGGACAAAAGGGACCCCTCACCACTGCAAGAGTATACTGCATACCATTACAGTTGTGGCCATGTATATATTGGGAACCACAAAACACAGCATCCACACCAGAATCAAAGAACATGAAAGACACTGCAGACTAAAACAACCAGAAAAATTGGCAGTAGCTGAACATGCCCTGAAACAATCTGGACATGAATTTCAAAATACAGAAATACTGGACAACACCAGCAATCATTATGTTAGACTACACAGGGAAGCCATTGAAATCTATAAAAATCGGCATAGCTTCAACAAAAACAAAGAAAGTCTAAAACTCAACAAAGCCTGGCTCCCAACACTGAAAAATACAGCCTGCAAAAAGGTCAGTGAACTCTACCCAGCCACAAGGACTGGTGATCACTGCACCCAAAAGAATAGCTAACAACACCCATCAATCAGTGACTGATCATCTCCCCCCCCTTATCAAAACAATACACCAAGAACAAAAAACACCCTGATCACCACAATCACCCAATCTCCTGAAAAGGACAAAAAGCTGATCCCACAGCTACAAATACTCAACTGTCCCACACACTACACCAGAACACAGACAGAGTTCTAACCCCTGTCCTCTGAAGATACTGGCCGCAGAGACTGGCAAAAGGTTAGGAAGAAAAACCTCCAGGACACGGCCAAACAGCCTGAAAAACCTACAACAACCATCCCAATTATTTAATTTGACAGGGAGTCAGGTGGGGCTGCTGTCAATAATGCTCTTGCTTTATCTCTAGAACATGGTCCAGTGAAAGGAGAGAGGACCTGGGAAGGAAGATACCTCCAGGTCCTGCCTGAGTCATGGAAGAGGGAAGTAAGAGGGACACAAAGGTGAGGGAGAAGAACCAGGGAGGGGGCCTTGGGGGAGGTGTTTATTTGGGTTTGAGGGAGAGGGGCTATTCATTGAGGGAACTTTCTTGGGGAGAATAAGCATGAAGGGAGGGTACTTTCCATAGTCAAAAAAGTAAATTAAACTCAAATGTACTGACTTTTTTTCTTTCTTGGTTTTTATCTAGCAGAAGCAGATTTACAAGTCCCCCATAATTATGTATTATTACATTAATATTAATATATTAGGTTATTATTTTATTCTGAAAAAAATCTATTTTAATGTATTTTCTTTACCCCATTAAAAATGCCTTTTTATGTAATGATGGCGGTGGGGTTACATGTTACTTGGCTATTATAAAAGGGGGTTGTGACTCAAAAAAAAAGGTTGGGAAAGACTTTTCTAGAAGGCTCTAAGTTACTGCACATGACAGAATTCAGATGTGTGATGCACAAACACTACAACAAAGACCAGAATTCATAAAGAATTATAATGATAAAAACCTAAAATGGCTGAAGAGTTAAAAACACTACATATGGCCTTATTTATAGCCATTCCTCCTTGATAAGTGGATATCAGTATTGGTGCCCTAAATCAGCCAATCTCAGCCTTTTTTCTTGCCACGGCACAAACTCAAAATGAAAGTAGACCAAATCAGTATTCTATAAGTCGCATGACAAAATTTATGATAGGGTGTGTGAAGAATTGCTTCCAATCTGTGGCCCCCTTTAAATGTGCCAGGGGCCGCCAGAGGGCCACATGGCTCCCATTGAGAATGGCTGCCCTAGATGTGTCATTCTTTAGAAACAGTTTTGACCTTTCCCCTTTTCTATTTAATCAGACTCTAAAGACTTACATAGTTATCGCCTTAAATACATAAGAAGAACTCTACTAGGTCAGATCAAAGGTCTTTCAAATTGGCTGCCTAATTTCTCACAGTAACCAGCGAGACTAGAACTTTATTTTAATTGCTAAACAATTGCCATCCTGCATGCAACATGCAAAGCAAAGGGAACCACCCACTCCTGTACTAGACAATTTCGGAGGGATTAGCCAAAAAGCAGAACAGAAAGCTGTGTATATTGCGTGCTGAACAAAGTTAGGATGACACGAGTGGGCTATGGAATGAAATGAAGAGTCAAACATTAGGTGGAAGAAGCCGCACCAACTGTGGGACCGCGCAGGCAGATGTGGGTCACGATTATACCTGGGATGAATTTCCCCAGATTCCCAATTAGTATTTTTACCTTGGGTTTTTAGCTTCAGTTTGATTTTAATATATACAGGTAGGATCTAAAATTAATTAATTAATGCATATATACTAAGGCTTAGTATTAAAATTTCCTCCATGCACATTTTTGGGTGGCAAGTATTGTTTTGGGGTCTTTAAATTCCTGATTATTTCTCATAATTATTAGTGCTTTTTTGTGAGGGATTTTTTCAAAGCCATCATTGCACATTACAGCCATATTTCATAGAGTCAAAGAACAATCGTGTTGAAAGGGGGCTATAAGGCGATTGAATCCAATCCCCTACTCAATGAGAAATCTAAATCAAAGATCTGACAGATGGTTGTCTGATTTCCAGATACTGGTCATGCTCTGTATGACTACTTTTAAATTTTTGGAAGAGTGCTATCATATCTCCCCTCATGTCTTATTCTCTCTCTCAAGGATAAACATGTCCAGCTCTTTCTGCGTTTCCTCATAGCACTTGGTTTCCAATTCCCTGGTCATCCTTGTTGTCCTCCTTGAATTACTGTATATTTATTACTTTTAATGTGCTTACAGTACTTCCCTTACTTTCATTTTGTTATACAGCTACCCACTCTCAAACAAGGTGAAAGTTTAGTGAGATAGATGGAGTTTAACTTTTGCAGAAGCAACACTGATTAAGTTTACACTGCAACTCTGATTTTGCTGATCAACTCTTCAACAACATGAACCAGAGCGTTTTTCTTTATGCTTAGTAATTTTTATCTTTTTATAATGCTTTTTACCAGCTGAACTGGGAGAAGTATTAAGATAACTGGCTTGTAATTGCATGCATCTCGCCATCCCTTTTAAAAGTCTGATGTTCAGTTGATTTATTCCACCTTTCCAACTCTAGCATTCAAACAGCTGTCAACACATTCCTTACCTGCAGCTGCAAAGATGAACACCAACTGCACTGTGAACACTAAAACAGGCCAGCTCCTGGGATCCATAGCCATCTTTGACACCTGGATTCTTCGGTGCTATAATGGATAGCAAAGCTCAGAGTAGAGCAAAGGAATTTTGAATTGAAGTCCAGCTTCTCGGTTGATGTTTTTTCTTGGTTAATAATCCACAGCCACCGAGGCGTCAGGAAGGGGGAATTCGGACAGTTACCTCTTCTCTCGCTTGCAGTCTTCGCTTGTGAGCAAATAATGGACTCGATCCTGGGAACGAGTTGGTGGGAGAAATTTCAAGGTCTGTTTTCTGGTGAAAGGGATATTATAATAGCGCAGTTCAATAAACACATTGTTTGCACTGCTGGACAAACACTGATGAATCAAAGCCTTGCGACCATCTGGCAAAGAGGCTATACACAGTTGACTATCTCTTTTTCAAAGACAGATGGAACAATGCTGCCGATTGGCAGCGACCTGAGATCAAGCACATGGGCCAACAAACAAGAGAATATCTTTGTCATCCCATAGAGGAATTAATCAAGCTGATGCTCTAAAGTTGTCTCATAGTTCCCAAAAAATAGTTATTTTTTTGGGGGGGGGGGCATTAGGCTTGATTGAGACTGATTCCAGATGGGATCCTTCTTTTCTGTTTTTTTTCTTGCTCTTGTTGTTGCACATGAATTTCCAGCCCATCATCCACAGTGCAAAAGCAACTGTTGTTTTTTCGTTCGTGCTTTCTTATTTATTTTATTTATTAATTACATTTATACCCCGCCCATCTAGACCAAAGTCTACTCTGGGTGGCTAACAATAATAGATACAATGTAAATAATATAATAAAATAAAAAATAAAACAGTAGAGAAGTTTCGTTGTCCCCAAAATGAGATGGAGAGTGACAGAATTTATTTAAACCTTATTTATTTATTTATTTATTTATTTATTTATTTATTTATTTATTTATTTATTTATTTATTTATTTATTTATTTATTTATTTATTTATTTATTTATTTATTTGTTTGTTTGTTTGTTTGTTTGTTTGTTTGTTTGTTTGTTTGTTTGTTTAATTTATATGCCACCCACTCTACCCAGAGGTCTCTGGGCGGCTTACAATAATTAAAATTCAATGCAATAAAAATAAAATGATTAATTTAACTTTGTTTCTTTCAACACTCCTATACCCCTACCATTGGATCACTTGTTCATCCTAGGTATGAACACAGGTACATGTGCCCCTCTGTATACATCTTTTAAAAATCACCGGATATATTTCAATATCATCTCACTTTTGCAAAAGAGAGCCTAACACTTCAGAGTTCTTTATTACAACCAACAAAAAGCATGTGTGAGGTAACCAATGGCTGCGAAGTAAGGAGCAAAGGGATAAGCCAATGGGACACACTTTTATTTTAACAATTCTCAACATAAACTAAAAAATTCAGTGTTAATTTTTCACACCGTCAAGAAAGTCAGTTCTCGTTTGGTATGCTGCAGTTTTCTATCTGCGACTGCAAGAGCCATGTCCAGCATCCAATTCCACGAAACCTATACCTCCTCTGTAACAGTGCAATAAAGATGTGCATGAACCAGTTGATCCCAGTTCGTGAAGGTGGCAGCACAGATGTTGCTGATCCCCTCCTCCTCTTCTGACTCAATCAGCCAATCATCACCTCTGTGATCTTCAACTGATCTTCCAGTCTTGGCAATAGCTCAGGCTTCATTACCTCACCCTCTTGGCTGATCTCCCACTCAAACAAAAGGGCAGGGCAGAGATATCTATGCTTAGTTGTGAGATTAGCCAAGGAGGTGGGAAAAGCAAGCAAGCTGGGCCTGGTGAGTGGCTAGATTGGCTGAGGAGGTGGGGGAGCAGCAACACTTGTGCTACCGCCTTTATGAACTGGGACAAACTGGACAATCATCTCACCTCAGAGAAGCCCCTCTCAGTCATGCAAGCTACAGATAGAATACGAGGTGTTAAATAAACCTCCCAAGAAAATCTTATGCACTTTTTAAATAACACCACACGTCTGTTCTCCCCTTGCCAGCTCATCTAGTACCAACTGTCTTAAGTTGCTGTGGAAAAATGATACCATTCAGGTAAACTGCACATCACCAATGTACCTTCAGGATCTACCTTTCTTATATGAATGGAACTGCATGGCAGAAGTTATCACGAGCAGTCTAACAACAACAACACACTTCAGTGGTCCCTGTAATCATTGGGGCTTTGGGAACAACATCAAGAAATTTCGCAAAGTATTATAAGCAGCTGTAGATCTCAGAAATAACACCACCAGAGCTACCAAAAAAAAGACAGCAATCTTAGGGAATAGCATACAGACTGCACCGATTAACAGACACTTTGGTTTTCGGTTAAAACGTGTATCTGTTATACAATACCAGCCAATGTTTTAGAATTTTGATTGACTGTGCCTGGTGTTTTTGACTAACAATAATCTTAGAACTGCAGAGCTGGAAGAGACCCTATGGATCACTGAGTTCAGCCCTTATCAAGAAGGCACCGTGGTAAATCGAACTCTCCACCTCTGGCTCCATAGCCGGACACTTAAATCAGCACTTCCAACTTAAGAAAAACACAGACCTTTCCAAGAAAATCACATGTTCCGTTATTGTTTCCAATGTAAATACTTCCTCACTTTGAGCAAGGGTATAAAGTTTTTAAAAGTAAGTGCTTGTGTCATTTTTGCCTTGTTCTTTCTCAAATAACGCAGCAGAATTGGCAAGGTTAGACTTTGAGCAGAAATAGAAAGAATGGGGGACAGTCTATGCTAATTTAAGTGTTATGACTTCCTTCTGAATTCTTTGGAATAATAGTTTAGTACTGCATAGGTGCTGTGAATTCTTAGTTTGAGATTTTTAAATCTTCTTACCATTGCAGAAGTACAGATGCCAAGGTTTCCAAGAAAAAAAAAAGGCGTGACTGCTAAATTCCCTTACATGCTGTAAAGAAGGAAGAAGGAATACTAAAAGTGTGAGAAATAGGAGAAATAGACATGAACAAAACAAAACAAAACCCAACTCCCATAAGGCAAATTCATGATAAAACTTGATTCTGGGACTGAAAAGGCTAAGGGAAAGATATGTCCCCTCTACTAACACTCTTCTACAGACAGGAAAACCTTTCAAAGCTCTGTGCCTGCAAAATTAGACTTGCAAATAAAGCTGCATCAATTTCAAATCAAAAGCAAACCAATGTGCAAAATGGAGATCAAGGCAAATGCACATGACAATAAATCATGCTGTCCTTTTATGAGTACTCTGCAGCCAAGGATGCATGAACTGCACCGTGCAGTTTGACCACCGCTCTTTTCCAAAGCTTAGTGAAGATCGAATGCCATTTTTACTTTCAATGTTCTTGTTTGGTTTTCAAAAATGATTATTCTTTTGATTCTAAAACACAAATCTCTGACCACGCCGATTAGAGATGACTACTCGTGTTTACTTTTTTCTGTACTGGCCCAGGCATTTAAATCTCCACCACGGAGAGCAATATACTCTACAGAGACACAGAGAAGACTTTCTCCCCAGCCAGGGAATGCCCTTCCCTTTGAAGCTGTATTTTGCACCAACCTTGCCAGTGTTGATCTTTGCTGATGTTCTTAATCATCAATCCAAGTTTCAATCTCAAACCCATATGCTCGAGGCACAGAGTCCATAACAAAGAAAAAGTACTGTACAGGTTGCCTCCCTGTAACTGTAGTTTTTAGAGTGGTCATGCGTGCAACACCACAACATGCCCTCCCTTTCTCCCACTGCTGTGCCTTGTTCCAAGCATTCTTCAATGGGAAGGCCTGAGCATTTGTTCCATGGAACACAGGAAACTGTGTTGGGAGGCTAGGTTTCCTGCCAACCCTCTCAGTTTAGAAGTGAGAAAACAAACTATCTGTATGCAGGTTGTCAGATTACACCAGGCAGGGCCTAGTAGGATGGAAAAGAAACCTCTGTACAGTATCTGGAAATACAGCCCCAGCTGTAAATCAGTGATATACCTTATGTGAGACATACGGGATTCTGAAGTCCTCCAGCGCAGAAAAATACTGAGAAGCAACACAGTCCTTATGTGAGCAAAGCTAGAAATTAATGTTATGTGTTGCAATTGACACCAGACTGGGAAATCTACCTAGCATTTTGAATTTCTTATACTGTGTCACAATTCAAGTAGCTGTAACAATTGTAACATTCTTTGTTAGGAGTTTATGGAGGATAGAGGGGTTGTGCAAACTCCATACCAACAATGACTTCCTCTGCCAACAAAAAAATAAAAACTAAAAAATTCTGGCATATTCCCTGCCAGCTACCCATTCCCTGGCTGTGTGAAGAGGCCCCATGTGTGTAATAACTAACACACCAGCATAGGCTCCCCCACATCCTAGGAAATCCTGACTGCCTTGAGATCCCTTCTCATGCAAAGGAGACCTATGTGCACAAGCTATTGCAGATAAATCCTTCACACAGGTAAGCTTTGAGCAACTAAGGCACTCCAGATATTTCTGGATTGCAATTCTGATGATTGCTCACCACAGCCTATGCTGGTTGTTGTTGATGGGACTGAACAGGCCAAAAACATCTGAAGAACCTAAAAGTGTTATTCCAAAAACACAGCCAGTTTGATCTTTGCCACTGGGTGTGAATGTGTAGCCCCCGTTCCATGTGTGGGGTGGGTGGGGGACAAACATGCAAAACTGCATGTGGGTTATGTATATTTACCACAGGTATTCCCACCCCATTTCCAGTCTTGTCACTCTCCATATAGGTAAAGAAAATCTGAAGAAGATGAAGACAGCCTGAAAACAGGAGTTTGTGATACCCACAGAAGCTGTAGAGGCTCTCCATGAGAGTCAGGATGCTGATTTTTTTATGGCTGTGTATTTGCCAAGGATTGAATAGGCTTGTGTAACACGTAATAACAGGGCTGTACTCCAGCAGAAAGTGAAAGAAGAAAGTGCCAAAGCAGGACTGCAGTTGAACATTAAATAGACAAAAATCATGACTATTGAGGAACTAAACAACTTTAATGTTAACAATGAAGCAATTGAAATTCTTAAAGCTTTTGTATATCTTGGTTCAGTCATCAGTACAAATGAAGACTGCAGCCAAGAAATCAGAAGATTGAGACTCGGAAGGGCAGCAATATAGAAATTAGAAAACAGCATCAAGTGAAATGATGGGTTCCTGGAGACCAAGACCAACATCACCCACCCTATTATATTCCCACTCACTGTGTACAGGTGTGAAAGCTGGACAGTAAAGAAAGTTGACAGGGGAAAAGAATGATTCATTTGAAATGTGGTGCTGGAGGAGAGTTTTCCAGATATCGCAAATACCAGAAAGACAAACAAGTGGGTCTTAAAGCAAATCAAGCCTGAACTAACTTTGGAGGCAAAAA
This sequence comes from Pogona vitticeps, assembly GCF_051106095.1. NCBI lineage: Eukaryota > Metazoa > Chordata > Lepidosauria > Squamata > Agamidae > Pogona > Pogona vitticeps. The sequence goes on along the minus strand of NC_135784.1, from coordinate 188,765,739 downwards.
AAATTGTGCAACTGAATCTGTGTTACTCTGGGCCCATCATGAAAAGGCAAGGTTCTCTGGAAAAGACCATAATTCTGTGAAAGGTTTAAGGCAAGGGGAAAAGAGGAACACCAAACAAGAGATGGCTTGACTCCCCAAAGCAGTGCTTCCCAACCTTGGGTCCCCAGATGTTCTTGGACTACAACTCCCAGAAATCCTGGCCAGCCCAGCTAGTGGTGAAGGCTTCTGGGAGTTTTAGTCTAATAACATCTGGGGACCCAAGGTTGGAAACCATTGCCCTAAAGCAGTGGTCCCCAACCTTGGGCCTCCAGATGTTCTTGGACTACAACTCCCAGAAGCCTTCACCACCACCTCTGCTGGCCAGGATTTCTGGGAATTGAAGTCCAAGAACCTCTGGAGGCCCATTGTTGGGGACCACTGCCCTAAAGGAAGCCACAGGCACAGAGCTGAGCAGGGCTGTTGAGGACAGGACATTTTGGAGACTGGTAATTCATAGCATAGTGGGATGTGGTGGCGCTGTGGCTTAAACCGCAGAAGCCTCTGTGCTGCCAGGTCAGAAGACCAGCAGTCGTAAGATCGAATCCACACGACGGAATGAGCTCCCATCGCTTGTCCCAGCTCCTGCCAACCTAGCAGTTCGAAAGCATATAAAAATGTGAGTACATAAATAGGTACCACCACAGTGGGAAGGTAATGGCATTCCATGTCTAGTCGTGCTGGCCACGTGACCACAGAAACTGTCTACGGACAAAACACTGGCTCTATGGCTTAGAGATGGGGATGAGCACCGCACCCTACAGTCAGACACAACTGGACTAAATGTGAAGGGGAACCTTTACCTTTACCTAATTCATAGCATGACCGTAAGTCAGAAGCAACTTGATGGCACATAACAGTGTAACAACTCTAGCTGTGGTCCTAGGTGTAAGAAAATTACCTGTAATCCTCCCTCCAGAAGTAGCATCTTAACCACCTACTTTGTTCTACTCCTGCCTTAGCACTCCCCCTGTGCCCTGTACTTGTAGAAGTTTAGCCCTTTGTTAGGGCATCTAGCCTATAACATGGCAAGCTACTGTCTATAACTGATTTTAGTTATATTCTGCTGGATTTGTACCTCACTCTACTATAGCACGCTTTAAAAATGCACAGGGGAAATGGAGGCAGAGAGGGCACAAAGTACAGCAAAAGAAAAGTACACAGCAAGTTGTGTGTCTGGGAGGGTCAGGAAGGAGTCACACACGGTGACACCACATCCAAGGGCAAAATTACTTTCTTTATTCAACATATTTTTTAATCCCGCCTCTCTCCTTCAAAAGGACCCAAGTTATGATCGTTCTTGATACAAAGCCTCCGGAACTACAGAGTACAGTACTGTGCGCCAGTTATCCGCCCGATGCCCTTATTAGGAGGAAAGGCCCTAAACCTCCCCTTCGATGAGGAAATCAGATCATAAATATCCTCCCCGCCACCCACCCGCACCCAGAGGTGGTTTAAGCGTGCAAGAGGCGGCCTGAGGCGTCCTCCCGGGAGCTGCCTCAGGACCCAGCCTCTCTCTCCAAAAAGCCGCTCCCTTCGACCGTCTCGGCACCTGCTCGAACTTGAGCAGCTCTTTGGTATATTTACAGCGAGGGCTCCTCCGTCGTCTCCGGACAGCCCCGAACGAGGAGAGTCGTGGGGAAGGTTTGAGAGAGAGAAAGAAAAGAGTTCACAGGACCCGCGAAACCGCGCCTTTGGAGGAAGAGGCGGCGGCAGCAGCCGCCATCGCGCGGATTTTCACTTTCGCTACTTCGAGCGGCCGGGACGCCGGGACGACGCGACGGCCATGTGGGGACTGTTCTGGGCTCTGCTCCTGCTTCTTCGGTTGGAGCTTCCGCTCGGGGCCTCGCCAGGTACAGGGGGCTTGCGGTCTCCCTCGCCCTTTCCCACCCACCCTCGACGCCTTCCCTTTTGGTGGCGCTGCCTCGGGCGGCTGCGCCTCTTCTCCGGGGGGGGGCGGCGGCGGAGGGGAAGGCTGAAATGCCGACGGTCGCTCCGTGTGGCCCTGGGAGGCTTAAGCTTGCTGCCACTGAGCACCCACCCACCGTCCCCGCCCAGCAGAGCCCTCGAAGGCGCCAGAAAAAGGGGCAAGGATTGAGCCCCTGCGGGCGGGCGGACGGAGGTGGCTGGCTTTTGACAGCTTGCCCTTGGCCCGGCCGTCGCGGTCCTTCCCTCCCAGAGGAGCCTTCCTTCGCTGGAGGCGACGCTCGTGGAGGCCCCGCACGTTCGCTCAGGGTCTTTCTCCCTCCGTTTCCCACCAAGTCCGGCGCCTCCTTTTCAGCTTTCGCCTGACAGACCAACCGCCCGGGGTTGCAGGCGAGCTGGTGGGGAATGAGGGAGATCGCCACAGAGGCTCCAGGCAGGGAACTTCCTGGTTGAATGGAGGCTTCAGCCCAAGTCTCCTCAGGATAAGATCCAAACTGAGATCTATCTATCTATCTATCTATCTATCTATCTATCTATCTATCTATCTATCTATCTATCTATCTATCTATCTATCTATCTATCTATCTATCTATCTATCTATCTATCTGTCTGTCTGTCTGTCTGTCTGTCTCTCTCTCTCTCTCTCTCTCTCTCTCTCTCTCTCAAACTCAAGGGGCATGTAAGGGGCATTATTCAGTGTGAAAAATGTAGAATACTTAGCAGCAAAGTCAGAAGCAGTTACAGATGCTGGGAATTCTAGAGATCTTTTCAGTCAGAGAGAATAATAATAATAATAATAATAATAATAATAATAATAATAATAATAATAATAATAATAATAATAATAATAATAATAATAATAATAATAATAATAATAATAATAATAATAATAAAAACCACCACCACCTTAGAACTGCAGAGCTGGAAGGCGACCTATGGATCATTGAGTCCCGCCTTGTCACAGTGGGGAATCGGACTCCCAACCTCTGGTTCCACAGCCAGAGACCTAAACCATAACAAGCTGATCAATTAAAGCAAAGCAAAGCAAAGCCTGCTTCTTATATACCGCCCCATAGTGCTTCAAGCACTCTCTGGGCGGTTTACAAGTTAATTATGCAGGCTACGCATTGCCCCCCCCCCCCCCAGCGATCTGGGTACTCATTTTACCAACCTTGGAAGGATAGAAGGCGGAGTCAACCTTGAGCCGGCTACCTGGGATTTGAACCGCAGGTCGTGAGCACAGTTTTGGCTGCAATACAGCGGTTTAACCACTGCGCCACGAGGCTCTTTTAGTACTGCAAAAGAGGTTTTAATTGTTCTCTTGCCCTCTTTTTCTGATCTGAATTGCTTCTTTCTAAGCGGCCATTTGTGCCCCCTTCCTGGAGTAATACTGAAGTAAATAGTAATATTGAAGTAAAGAGCAGCTGTAGAGTGCAGTCTAGATAGAAAACCACTACTTTGGGCATGTGTCCAGGACCTGAGCCACTGCATCATACTGTCTCCGTCACCTAGTTACTCTCATTGTTTGAAATGCCATATGCAACAAGGCCATGCAGCTCCACTATACTGTACTCCTTATATATCTACTTGCAAGTCACTCTTTGAGTTTCATTGGACTTGTTGCAGGAAAGTGTGTCTAGTATTGCAGCTTAAATTGGTTTTCATTTAATGGAAATTAATTTTCTTGATGGTTAATTTATAGCCTGAGTTTAAACATTATAAGAGAAGAATAAATCCCATTGAGTGTTCTAGGGCTTGCTGCTTAGTAAATAGCAGTACAGCAGGTGTATTGATCAGGCTTGATCTAAGATTTATCCTTTTTTTTTACTGTTTTTATTTTTCTTGAACTGTGTGTTCAGTCTCTGCAAAGAAAGTGTGAAATGTCTGCATATTATGCAGAAATTATGCAGTCTTTATAATCTATGCATTTTATAATCTTGAAAAAAAGATAAAGTTTTCCTGATGGTTAAAAAGGAGGATCAACTGCCAAAAAGATATGTTAGATGTGGTATTTGAGATTTAGGGTGCCACTAGGCAGCCAAATTGTCCTGGGCTGGATCAAGCTAAATGGGGTCACTTAGAGGTGTGGTATGGCATTTAGTTCTATCCTTGCATCCACGCACAGGATCGGGCAGTTTGGGGGCAGAAAACCAAATCACATCTTCACTTACCTTATTTAGCCCATTCCCCCCTTTAAAGAAAGAGAAGAAAAGATTTTAAAAAGATCCCCTTCTGTGTCCCCTCTGTGGGCGAGGGGCAGGTGAAAGCTATACTTTTAAAATACTGACTTGCCACTGAACTGATTTAGTGCTAGATTTCAAAACAATTGAAAAACAAAAAACCCTCCACATCATTCTCTGTCCCCTTCTCCAGGGGTGCAGTGAGGAAAGCAACTTAACTTGGCAAAATGTGCACTAAGCGATCTGCTTTGGTTCAGTATCTGTGATCACACATGCCAGAACGGAACCAAAATGGAATGATCCTGCCTGCACTTAAAAAAGAACAACAACACACACACCAACTAGTAGCCTCTACGAGGGACCCAAATAGGTAGGTATAGGTAGGTGTGGATAAGGGTTAGGCTGGTTCACAATTTCCTGTATACCATGTAGTCATCAGAAATTGGAGCAAACCAATCAGTTCTCCAGGTGTCTAAAGCATATGACAATTGTTTTTCAATCACACCCTTACTTATTAAAAGTAATTGCAAAGTACTGCACAAGCCTCCCAAGGTAGAGACTACTATAATAATAATGCTCACATGCCACAGATACGTACAGTGGTGCCTCGCTTAACAATTATCTTGTTAAATGAGAAATCTGCTTTACGATGGATTTTTGTGATCGCTATTGCGATCGTAAAACGATGTTCCTATGGGGAAAAACCACTTTACAATGATCGGTTCCCTGCTTTGGGAACCAGTTTTTCGCATTACGACGATAAAAAAAGAGCTGATCATCAGGTTTCAAAATGGCTCCCCGCTGTACAAAATGGCTCCCCGCTGTGTTCAGGACTGATTCCTCGCTATACAGGCATCCTATGGCTGCTCTATGGAGGATCTTCGCTGCACAATTAGGTATTTTGCCCACTGGAATGCATTGAACTGGTTTTCAATGCATTTCAATGGGTTTTTTAATTTCACTTGATGAGGATTTCGCTTAACAGCGATTTTAACGGAACGGATTATCCTCGTCAAGTGAGGCACCACTGTAAAAGAATGGAGCTAGCAAAATCATTTGCGGGAGAACCTGTTTTTCAGCATGCTTCATTGTCTCACTGTACAGTGGTATCTCAAAATCCATTGAACTCCTATGGAACAGACACCTCTGTTGCTGGTTCTCAGGCATCTTGGTGGGCAGGAATTCAGTTCCCCTTTGTGTTGCTCAGAAGCGCCATTTTTCAGCACAGCAAGAAAGGAGGAGAGCCCATGTATGCAATGCAGCAGTCTCATAGCTTCCTGAGCAAGAGGCTTGCAGACAGTCTGATTGGGGCAAGGTTTCAAGAGCATCAGAGCGAGAGAAAGAAAGCAGTAGCCCTCTCTTTCCACAGGAAACAGGAGTGAGAAGGCAGGAAATGAGCTAAAACTCCAGGAGGGAAAGGGATGGCACATGGTAGTTTATACAGTGTGGACAAACTTTGAAAGGAAAGGAGCTGTGCCCTCACAGATCGACATGATAAACAACATACAGACAGCTCCTTAATCACTGAGTAGCAGCAGGCGAGCGTTTGTCTGGCCCACCCACAACAGAAGGCTTGAATTGAGGTCATGGTTCCAACTAGACAGAATAACATTGGCACATACTGTACAGTGAAACACATCTGAGCTGAAAAGTAGGAGAGAGAGAGAGATACACTAACCAATGGCCTGGTTCCTGTGTGGGCCAACAAATTATATTCCTTATTGCAACCCAGAGTGGCCTTGGCCGCCAGATGGGTGACATAGGAATCAAAACAAACAAACAAATAAAAATGTGATCAATATCCTCTGGAGGGAGGAGTTCCTGAAAGGGGGAAACCCCATTTCCCAGCTGTTTTGCTTTGTAGGCCTTGTTGTGCCTCTGTTAACATCCCTCCCCAGCATTTCTCTCCCTGCTTCTCTCTGACTGCTTCATACACTGGGATGCAAATACTTCTGTATCCTGAAAATCCCCTCAAATTCCAGGGAAGCTGAGGGAGCAGATAGTGGCAGAGCCTATGTCCTGCCACAGCCAGTGTCATACCACCCTATTATTTTGAGGCTAGGTAGAGCTAGTGTAGAGGTAAGGAATCTTTATCTACCACTCCCTTAGCAGGAAAGAAACCACTCTGTGGATAAAGGGCATCTGGAATAGAGGAGATTCCTAAAAGAAAAGATGGCTGCAGGATTTTATTTTACTTATTTATTTATTTAACTTATATGCCGCCCACATTACCCAAAGTTCTCTGGGCAGCTTACAACAATTTAAATACAGTAAAAAGATAAAAAGATAAAACAATTAAAATACAATTAAAAATACAGTGCTCTAAAAATTGCCATCAAGAACCAAAGTTGATATTTCAATTAAAATCTTCTAGAACAGGAAGGTTTTGAACTGGCTCTGAAATGTCATCAACGTCGGCGCCAGATGAATCTCCCTCGGGAAGGCATTCCATAGTCTGGGGGTGGCTGCCGAAAAGGCCCTTTGTCTACAAGCCATCCCTCTTACCTCCTTGAGGGGTGGCTCTTTCAGGAGGACCCCCTGGCTAGATCTTAATTTCCAGGAAGGTTCATATGAAAGGAGGCGGTGCTTCAGGTATCCAGGGCCCAAGCTGTTGAGGGCTTTATAAGTCAAAAGAAGCACTTTGAATTAGGGAGCATAGCCTTAAACCACCACTTTTCAGTTCAGATGCAAAAGGGAAGGATGGTTTAACAAACCCCAGAGATCCTGATTTTTAGTTTGTGACTAAAGCTAATAGTTTTGACAGTATTATCCAGAATAGGGTGGAAGCTCCTTATCTCTGGAATAGGGTAGAAAATAGGGCATCTCATTGTGAGTAAGCAAGGGGAGACACAGAAAAAGAACAACAAGCACTAAGCACCAACTCATTTCTGACTTATAGTGGATCTTCTCAGAAGTCCCTTCTGGGAGTATCCTGGGACCATAGAGCTTACTAAAGTCCACACAGTTTGGCTCCTCTCTACTGTACTTCCTTTCATTTCAAAGGATTCTGTGGCATCCTGGCTGGGTTTGATGGCACCCCAGCTACTGCTGCATAGAATTTGGAAACCGCTGCATTGAGCTATTCACCCAGCTAACATTGAAATTAGAGGTGTGCACATTTGTAATTTTGGATGATAACTTCTAGAATTCTCCAGTGTGTTCTTGAAGTTATAATCCAAATCACAAATCTGCACACCTGCAATTGAATCAAATTGTCAACCATATCTACAGCCACCCTATAATGGCAAGCAGCTTATATCCTGTGTTTTTATTTCTCTGTCTTTAGAAGAACAGTGTCGTCAGAATACCATCGGTGGCGTTGAAGGAAAAGATATTGCTTTACACCCAAATGTTAGTGGCTCGCCAGCAGAGATTACCTGGATGAAAGACAGAAATATAGTGGCTACGTCAATTGATGGTTTTCCAACAAAGAACAATTTAGAGCTTATCGTTAATAATGGTAGTTTGATTCTCCACAACCTGTCACTGAAAGATGTTGGATGTTACAAAGCTGAAATTGAAGTTAAAGATGAAGTAACAGAAACATTTTTTGGTTTGAAAGTATTAGGTAAGTAGTAATGCACAAATTAATAATAACTTTCAAGTGTTGGTTTTTTGTTGATTGTATAAAGCTACAAATTGCAGAAGAGAAATATAGTGGGGTCTTGACTTGAGAACTTAATCCGTATTGGAAGGCGGTTCTCAAGTCAAAAAGTCTGTAAGTCAAGTCTCCATTGACCTACAGTGCATTGAAAACCGATTAATCCCATAACAGGCCGTTTTTGTTCCATTTTGGTTTTTTTCTGGTCTGTAAGTCAAATCTCAGTCTGCAAGTCAAACCTAAATTTTGCGGCCAGAGAAGTCTGTAACTCAAAAAGTCTGTAAGTCAAGCCGTCTGTAAGTCAAGGGTCCACTGTAGTTGTAGGATAATCCAAAGGCAAGAGTAGGTGGTACTAATTTAGACCACTGAAAAACCACCACCACAACAAAAAATTACTTGCTTTGTTTTTGTCTGGCTTTGTGTTGTGAGTGGCGCAGAAAAACATACAAAACCTCCAAAAATCATGTCACAAAATGTTTGTATAATTATGTTGTAAACTGCGCAGAGGGTGCTTCAGGATTATGGACAGTATATAAGTTGAAACATCAACAACATATCTGTGTTAGCTTTCTTTCTTAAAGGTGAATTTCAAAATGCAGGCTGTGAACACAAGTCAGGAGGGTCATTTAGAAATTCCACTCTGATGGCCAATTAGTCGGATTCTGTCCTTTTTTTGCATCTTGGTGTCTTCTTACTTGTCCCTTCAAAATCTTTACATTTTTAAGCATTTGAACCAATCATATATGTATTTTAGTGTACAATATTGGTACTATCATAATATTTCTCTGTTCTTATACAATTTTTCTCAAAATCCTCTAATAAGATACTTCATAAAAGCAGTTCTGGTTTCAAATCTATATAATTTTGAGGCAATTTAACCAACCAACTTTGTATTTTTTTTTAATCAATGATAACTTAATAGATTCCTAACACATAATAAATGATTTTAGCCCTTTCTATCTCCACATTTTCTGTCATATCTATATCAATAGCATATCTAATATATGTTAATTAAGTACTACAGTGGTGCCCTGCATAACAAGCGATTCGTATAACAACGAATCCGCATAGCGATGTGTTTTTTGCGATCGCAAAAGCAATCGCATATCGATGTTTTAAATAGTAAAAAATCGCTTTGCGATGATTGGTAAGCTGTTTTGCTTACCGATTATTGCATAGCGATCTTTTTAGAACAGCTGATTGGCGGTTCCAAAATGGCCACCGGGTAGATAAAATGGCCGCCCGCAGTGTTTTCGTGCCCTTTCCTCGCTTACCGGGCAGCAAAAATGGCGGCCGCATGGAGGATTTTTGCAAAACGGTGAGTTTTTCCCCCATAGGAATGCATTAAACCTGTTTTAATGTGTTCCTATGGGCTTTTTTGTCCTGCATAGCTACGAATCCGTATAGCGAAGATTTTTTTGGAACGGATTATCGTCACTGTGCGGGGCACCACTGTATTTGTTTTACCTCTTCTTATATCTAGCTTCAATTTACCTTAAGAACCACCATGTTATGACTTGACCTTGAATAGTGATCCCCTATTTCAGTTTGATTCCCTTTTCTAATATATAAGACATGTCTCCTTACAATTCCAGAAGTTAGGTGTATACATATTTCAATGCTGAAGACCATCTTAATGTTTCCTTTGCATCTTTCTGACACCTTCTCTTATTTGTATTTTCCCAGTTCTCATTCCTATCTCTCTAAAAATTCTGCCATCCCTAGTACCATTTGTGATCATTTTTTGCACTTGATCTATCTCCAATAGATCTTCCAGGTTATTTTTAATTACATCTACTGGTTCTCTCCCCTTATCATCCCTTGTTGTTGTTGTTTAGTCGTTAAGTCATGTCTGACTCTTCATGACCCCATGGACCAGAGCACGCCAGGCCCTCCTGTCTTCCACTGCCTCCCGGAGTTTAGTCAAATTCATGTTGGTAGCTTCGATGACACTGTCCAACCATCTTGTCCTCTGTCGTCCCCTTCTCCTCTTGCCTTGACACTTTCCCATCATCAGGGTCTTTTCCAGGGAGTCTTCTCTTCTCATGAGATGGCCAAAGTATTGGCCATCTAGTGAGTATCTTTCCTTAGCACACCTAAAACTCTCCTCAGTTCCTTGGCTGAAATTAGATCTCCTGAAAGTTCTCCTCTACTTCCCTCCAGCCCCTCCTTTGATTAGCATACATCATCCACCACCCTCTCATTTCCTTGTTCATTATTCCCTGTCTCTTGTTGACTATAGTCCTTCTTTAGCTGCTGCATGAATAATTTCACCTCTTCATTGTGCAATCTCAGTGTTTCTAAGGTTGCTTGAAGGGCGGATTTTGTTTCGTCCCAAAATTTTTCTTGCTGTAGCATTGTGTCCAGGGGTTGAAAGTTTTTAGAATGTTTCACCAGTCAGTCAAAAATTTCACCAGTCGGCATGACCAGACTATAGCCTTGCAATTTATGTTTAAACTTACATTTAAATTTAAACTGGGCACTTTCTACATAACAGCGCGTAAAGGTAAAGGTAAAGGTTCCCCTTGACAATTTTTGTCCAGTCGTGTCCGACTCTAGGGGGCGGCGCTCATCCCGCTCTTCAAGCCATAGAGCCAGCGTTTGTCCGAAGACAATCTTTCCGTGGTCACATGTCCAGTGTGATTTAGACACGGAACGCTGTTTACCTTCCCACCGAGATGGTACCTATTTATCTACTCGCATTTGCATGCTTTCGAACCGCTAGGTTGGCAGGAGCTGGGACAAGCAACGGGCGCTCACTCCGTCGCGTGGATTCGATCTTACGACTGCTTGGTCTTCTGACCCTGCAGCACAGGCTTCTGCAGTTTAGCCCACAGTGCCACCACGTCCTTTAACAGTGCGTACAAACCCAAAATAAATATACCCTCAGACTTAGGTTGTTTTATTACCTGCGTGCCTGTGGGCTCATGACAATTGTATTTTTAATGCCTTTCTTTTGAATGTCTCCAGCAAAAATAAAAATGAAAGCAAAAGCGCCCGGCCTCTTAAGGAGCCAGGTCGTTCGGTTGAACTTGGGAGCAGGAAAACTCCATATTCTCCAGCATGGGACTACTCTACATTCTCCTGCAGAGCTATATATCTATGTGCCGCTTGAACTCTCTTCTCGCAAGAAGAGGGCTGTTTTTCCTTTTGCAGTGGGAAGGGGGAGAGGAGGACTGCAGGATCAGAGAGAGAGAGAGACGGACTAAGGGTAAGGAGGGAGGGAGGGACAGATGGAGGGAGCCATGGCTCGTCAAGCAGCGTTTTTTCACTCATTACAGATGAGTGGACGAGTGGATTTTTCGAGCCCTGATTATGTCCCAGATATCAAATAATTGTTTTCCAAATAAACATTGTACAGTTGCTTAGTAGTAATCAGTCCAATTCCAGCAATACTTGCTTACATAGGTCCATCTTAGTAAATTGGTCATCTTTATGGTTAAACTTAAAATCCAGTCTCAGAATTCCCTTGCTTGAAGCCTGAAGGTCATTTGCTCACCAATTCTGGGCTTTTTGTCAATGCTGTAGATAGCTGTAGCCAAAACATAACCCATATAACTCCAGGGTTGTTAGCTAATAAGAGAAAGATTTCTTAAGTTTCTAATGCCAAAAAATACCCAACTTCCTCCCTTGATGTATAATTAAATGTCTAATTAACCTCCAATTTATTTTCTTTGCATCTCTTTGCGCCTCTTCCTCTCTCCAGATCCACTGCTGCTCTGTAAGTGTTGGCCCGAGTTCTTCACGAAACTCTTTTTATCAGCTTGACAAAAGAGTAAAGGCTTTCCAGGCAGGGAAAACGCCCCACCCTCTTTCTGCTACTTGGTCATAAAGGAGTGTAGGGCATATAATTATTTAGGGTCACACTGGAGTTTTAAAAAGCATCCCTCAAAACTGCTTCCTCAGGGGACCTTGAAATCTTTTTTAAAAAATATGTAAAAATCCTTCCCTCCAACCACTACCCACAGCAAAAAAGAGGCATAATCAAAACACTGGTAGACCGTGCAAATCAGAACTGTGAAGCTCAGTTTCTCAGCACTGAACTCAACCATCTGAATCGGGCCCTACAGGCAAATGGCTACTCCAAAAATGAAATCACAAGAGCCATCAAACCAAGAAAACAACACCAAACTGAAGAAGAAAAACAGCCACCCACAAATAAAGTATTTCTGCCATACATCAAAGGGGTCACGGACCGCATGGGGAAACTTTTGAAAAAACACAACCTACAAGCAGTATTCAAGCCCACCACAAAAATCCAAGAAATGTTATGGTCAGCAAAGGACAGAAGGGACCCCTTCACTACCGCAGGAGTATACTGGATACCTTGCACTTGTGGCCAGGTATATATTGGAACCACAAAACGAAGCATCCACACCAGAATCAAAGAACATGAGAGACACTGCAGACTAAAACAACCAGAAAAATCTGCAGTAGCTGAACATGCCCTAAAACAAACTGGACATGAAATTCTATTTCAAAATACTGAAATACTGGACAACACCAGCAATCATTACGTCAGACTGCACAGGGAAGCCATTGAAATCCACAAGCACCAGCAGTTTCAACAAAAAAGAGGAAAGTATGAAGCTCAACAAAACTTGGCTCCCAGATCTCAAAAATACAACATGCAAAAGGTCAACGAACTCTACCCAGCCACAAGGACAGGGGATCACTACACACAAAAGACCAGCTAATGACACCCATCAACCACAGGAACAGATAATCTCTTCTCCTTAGCACAGAAAAAGACAAAAGCCTATCTCACAGCCATAAATACTGCACTCCCAAGCCAACTACACCAGAGCAGAGTGCTGTCCTCTGAAGATGCAGGCCACAGAGACTGGCGAAACGTTAGGAAGAACAACCTCCAGAACATGGCCAAAGAGCCCGAAAAACCCACAACAACCAAATAAATAAATAGTTGAATATAGTAATACCTTGATTAAAGTGAATCTACATAAGCAAACACATGTAATCAATGTTTATTGAATGAATAATAAAAGACCATCCATGATTTTCTTTATGTGATTTACCTACAAACCCATAAATAAACATTGGTATATTTGACGGCACTGATCTAATAGTCGTATTTGTTGCAGTGAGGAACATATCCTCTGGTGGCAGCGAAAGAGGGTGAAAAGTACATGTCATGCTCGAAAGGGAACCTGGGTGTGTAGAAAAACAAACAGGGGAACTGGGTGTGTGTGGCAGTGGAGTACTATCCTGATTAATTAAATGTAATATTTAGCCAGTTTGAAATCACTCCAGGTTATTGTTGGTTAGCAGGGTGGATATGATTTAAATCAAATTGCTGTCATACATGCTGAGAGGTGGATTTGATTTAAATCAAATTGATTTAAAACACAACTTAAATCACTGCAAGATGGATAAAAAAAAATTAAAAATGAGATTTAAATTATAAAATTGAATTTCTACAGAAATCATTTATTTTTATCCATCCTGCAGTGTTTTAAATCATGTTTTAAATTGATTTGTCATGAGAATGGCTGATGGTCAGATTCCTAGAGATCTTCTGTATGGAGAATTAGTGCAGGGAAGAAGTGTTGTGAAAGTGAACTACTATTTTCAGCTTTCTCTCCTGAACCCAAAGTAAAACCACGTAATCTGAAGCATCATGTGGGCCTGTCTTGAGTAATGCAACCTTCTATTCTCTCTCCTCACATCTAGTACCACCTAGTTTAACCTGCTCTACCAATGATAGCATCCAAATAAGCTGCAATCTGCCCACCAACATGCTGGATCTGTCACCATCATATGAGTGGAAAGGCTTTGAAAAAGATGAAATTATTTATTCTAATTGGTCTTTTGTGCAACTTCACAAAAACATAGACCCTTCTAAGAAAATCACGTGCATCGTTACTGCTTTCAATGTAAATGTGAGCAACTCCATCAATTTGAATGAATGTATCCGGAAAGGTAAGTTTTTGTGTCTTTTATGTGGTGGTTCTTCAGGTTGCAGACTGAACTAAGATGAGTGACACCATAACAAGGGAGAGTTGTAGTAGAAAGATGAGGAAAGAATCTCCTAGTTTTAAGTGTTACGATTTCTTTCTGAAGTTGTTGGGAATAGTGTTGGGGCTGTGTGAGTTTGAGAACTCTGTCTCGCTTTGCCATCAGAGAACTACAGGTACTGACTGCCAAATGTAGTCTAGCACAGTGGTCCCCAACCTTGGGCCTCCAGATGTTCCTGGACTACAACTCCCAGAAGCCTTCACCACCGCCTCTACTGACCAGGGTTTCTGGGAGTTGAAGTCCAAGAACATCTGACAGCCCAAGGTTGGGGAACACTGGTCTAGCAGTCACTGTAATATAGGTATATCCTGAAAAAGACAGCAGAAGCAGCAGGAAAACAACCATTGTGGGTGAGAGAAGGAGAAATAAGAATGTATGAATTGACCTGAATGTAATTGCCAGTTCACATTTGTCTGTACCAAGTGGTATAAATTGCAGAGGCAACGTGCTGCTAATTAACAAGGAGCTTTTTGTGTTCCTGCATGTGTGCTCAGTCACATGATCAGACATATTCAGTGCCTTGTTAATTAGTAGTAATTTGTTATGGCAGCTCAAATGTGATTTACACAAGCATACACTGGCATTGGATTCTAGCCAGTATGACCTGTGATGCAGTTTGGGATTAAAGTTGGGTTCTGGGGCTAAAAAATTCAGATATTTAGGCTTCTTCCAGACAGGACATTGTTCTTCATAATGCATCTGATTCTGCACTGATGTTTTCTGTATTTTCCCCACAATCTTTGTGATCTCCCCTCTTGTCTAAGATAAATGCAGTGACAATTTCCATGAGTTTCCATGCTTTTTTCCCCTCCTGAAGGTATACAGTGGTACCTCGCAAGACTATTACCCTGCAAAACTTTTTTTCGCTAGACCGCTAGACGTTGACTTTTTACAATCGCTATAGTGATTCGCAAAACGGTTTTTCCTATGGGGGATTTTGCTGGACAATGATTTGGTCCATGCTCTGCAGACCGTTTTTTCACAAGATGATTTTTGCAGCTGATTGGCAGCCTTGCAAAATGGCTTCCCTATGGGCGATCTTCGCAAAACAGGTGTTTTAGGGACTAATGCTTCGCAAGACAGTGATTTAAACAGCTGATCGGCGCTTCGCAAAATGGCTTCCCTACAGGCGATTTTCGCTGGATGATGACTATTTCCCCCCATTGGAACGCATTAAACGGGTTTCAATGCATTCCAATGGGGAAATGTTTTTCGCTAGACGATGTTTTCACAAGACAGCGATTTCAATGGAATGGATTAACATCGTCTAGCGAGGCACCACTGTATTTATTTTCAGTCATACTTTGTTATTGGTGGGGACAAATTTAGTGCTGTGACTCTTTCCATTGGACATGGATTTCTGCAGTTAGAGCCTCTTTGTTGGAAGCTTTCCGTTAGCTAGAGATGCTCCAGGAGGGAAGGATTTTTACATATATTTTTTAAAAAGATGTCTAGGTCCCCTGAGGAGGCCGTTTTGAGAGAGGCTTCTTTTTAAAACTACAGTGTGGCCCTGAATAATGATATGCCCTACACTCCTTTATGACCAAGTAGCAGAAAGAGGGTGGGGCGTTTTCCCTGTCTGGAACAGCCTTTAATCTTTTGTCAAGCTGATAAAAAGAGTTTCATGAAGAACTCGGGCCAATTTTACTTTCAAGTTTTTAGTTTTATGTCTTTTTTCCCTGTGGATAGTAAAACACAAATGCCTAATCACACTCTTCTTAATTTTTGATTACTTGTTCTGTTTCATTTTGTTGGCTAATGTTTTCATTTTTTTTAACAACCAGATCATCAGATTGGAGGTAGAAGTAGAATTCAGATTCTCTTGGCTGTAATCATTGTAGTGCTGATGGTAATAGGAAGTTACGTTTACCTAATAAAAGGTATGTCTGTCTTTTCTGCCTTAATGAAGGGATCTCTTTCAACAGAGCTTGTTGGGTTTACAGAGTAGTACGTTTTCGGCCTATACAGTGGTGCCCCACATAGCGACGATAATCCATGCAGCAAAAATCATCGCTATACGGATTCGTCACTATGTGAAAATAAAAATAAATTAAATCCATTTAATGCGTTCCTATGGGTGAAAAACTCACCTTTATGCGAAAATCCTCCATATGGCCGCCATTTTCGCTGCCTGGTAAGCGAGGAATCTGGGTGAAAACACAGCGGGCGGCCATTTTTTTACCCGGCGGCCATTTTGGAGCTGCCGATCAGCTGTTGGGAAATCATCATTATGCAAAAATCGGTAAGTGAAACAGCTTACCGATCATCGCAGAGCGATTTTTCCCATTAGAAACATCGCAATGCGATCGCAAAAACGATCGCAAAAACTTAATTGCTATGCGGATTCGTCATTAAACGGGGCGCCCGTTAAGCGAGGCACCACTGTATAGGTTTTTATGCCTTCAGATTTCATTATTTAATGGGTTATAGCCTGTCTTTTAGATGTATGATCTCCAGAACTGAATTGCAAGAAATCCCAAATTTAAAATAATTCTTAAAGTAGCATTAATTTTTTTATTAATGTTAGCAATAGATAAACTTGCTATTTACATATAGTAGCCACCAAATCATTGGAATAAGAAAGACTTCAGGGCTAACATAGAGGGGGGCTGTGTATACAATGGTGCCTCGCATAACGAGTGCACTGTTTAACGATGAATCCGCATAGCGATGCGGATTTTGCGATTGCTTTTGTGATCGCATTGCGATGTTTTAAATAGGCAAAACATGGCATTGCGACGATTGGTAAGCGTTTCGCTTACCAATCTTCGCATTACGATGTTTTAGAACAGCTGATCGGCAGTTCCAAAATGGCCGGCGGATCAACAAAATGGCCGCCTGCAGCATTTTCGCGCCGATTCCTCACTTACCAAGGCAACGAAAATGGCGGCCGTATGGAGGATTCCCGCTTCGCAGTGAGTTTATCCCCCATAGGAACGCATTAAACGGGGATTTGCTCCACTTAGGGCAGCCCAGAGGCACTCTCTCTGGGAAAGGATTAGTATTGATTTTTAATAGAGTAAGGCAGGGAAGATCTGGCATTATTGTGTTTTGCTCTCTTATAATGAGAGCATCTCCCTGTGAAAGAGACATTCAGAGAACATCCAGGAAAGGATGCAGGGCATGTGTTTCAGGTGAAAGTCAAGGGTTTAAGAATTGTTCAAGTAAAGAAGAAAAGCATTTATTTTAGTAACCACACAAAACAAAAATCGCATTTTAATATATGTTAGGAAAAGTGAAGATTTTTGAGGAAAATGAGTTATTTTGAAGATCTGACAGTATTGCACTATCCACTGCACCTTTCAGGGATGAAGAAAATCCTCAAGTGCTCACCAGTACTGTACAGTCTTCCCAAATTAAAAAGATTAGGAATAGGTAAGGGCCCAGGGAAGATATGCCCTCTTCAAATTCTGTCCCAGCTGGAATATTTACAGTAAAGCCCTAAATAAGATTTTTTGTGCATTGTGTTAGGTTATTAAAGAAGAACAAGCCAGTTCTACAAGCAGTTATTCCTTCATAGATTAAGTTTGGAATCTTCTCAAAATCTTCACGCAGCCTATATTGGACTCTCATCAGCTTTTGACATAATTGATAAGAGATTAGCTGGTTCTCTTTTTAAGGCAGCTGGAACTATCTTCACCAGCTATTGGGGATTGTAAAGTAGAACACTTTCAACTTTCAGAAAGATTAGAGCAGTATGACAATGGAACCAATTACCTCGAGAGGTGGTGAGTGCTCTAACACTGGAGACAGTCAAGATAAATTTAGACAACCACCTGGCATATCTCATTTGTATTCCTGCACTGAGCAGAGGGTTGGACTTGATGGCCTTCTAGGCCCCTTCCAACTTCATTATTCTATGATTTATTTTTTATTTTTTGCAAACATTGTAGATTAGATGAATTCAGGGATATTTCCTTAGGGTGCTTTTCATTGTTGGGATGGTTCAGAGTACTGCAGAATCACTCAATGAGAATAATACAACATAGTCAGATAGCTGTGAAGATTCTCAGTCATCCCAGTGAGGTTATCTGGAAGTTGAGTCAAGGCAACTAGACTTCTTTCTTAAGTTTAAATGTTTTGCTACTCATCCAAGTAGCTTCTTCAGTCTGAGGAGAGTTGGTAGGAGATCCTTGATATATCCTCCCCTTTGGTTTCATTTCCCTCTGGTCTGAATAGACTGAAGAAGCTACTTGGATGAGTAGCAACACGTTTTAGCATAAGAAGGAAGAAGTCCACTTGCCATGATTCAGCTTCCAGGTAACACAGTCAGATAGTTTTATGGGGCCGGCACAAGGTATGCATTTACTATGATACCATCAGCTATGGTGGGAGGTTTCTATAGCAAGGGCATGCCCTGGCTACAGGAGGAATGGCATTTGTCCTATTCCTATAATAGATATGAATTTTGGTTAGTGTTTGATATGCGGATTTCTACACAGGCTGTTCTTTTTTCCAGCTGTCCATTCATAACAGCACAGTCCGCTCTAGCTGAGACACATATGTCTAAGACAGGAATGGGAGGAGACTCTTTCTGGCTAGCAGGCTGAATTCAGAAGTACCGTGGTGCTTCGCATTACGACGTTAATTCGTTCCAGCGAAATCGCTGTAGAACGAAAATGTCGTAATGCGAAAATAAAAAGCCCATTGAAACACATTGAAGCCCCTTCAATAGGTTCCAATGGGCTGGAAACTCACCGTCCAGCGAAGATCCTCCATAGGGTGGCCATTTTCGGTGGCTGTCTTGCGAGGAATCCATCCCAGAAAACAGTGGGGAGCCATTTTATTTACCCAGTGACCATTTTGAAACCGCCGATCAGCTGTTGGAAAATCCTCGTTTTGCAAAGAATTGGTTCCCGAAGCAGGGAACTGATCATCGTAAAGCGAAAAAACCCTATTCAGACCATCGTTTTGCAATCACAAAAATGTCATCGTAATGCGGTTTCGTCGTAATCCGGGGCAATCGTAAAGCAAGGCACGACTGTACCAACATACTGTTGCCAACTGGATGCTTAACTGTTTCCATGCTTGCTGTTTAGCAACCCTAAATCCCACATCTCTTTTAAGAGGAAAAACTACAGTACAAGGCCTCATATCTTCTTCGGCTGGGAAAGCAGCAGAGGACAGAGGACATTGGTTCTGCAAGAATCTGGAGTAGCAAAATATTACATACCAAATTCTGCAAGAATCTGGAGTAGCAAAATATTACGTACCAAACATAGAAAATGTTAATTTCTAGATTATCACATTTATTTTTTCCCTCTGCCTCAGTGTTGTAGTACTTTTCATGGAGGTTGACATTAGTTCATTTGAGCAAAATAAATATTAGCATAACAAAGGTATTGTGAGAATGCAGACTTTCCTATAGTGAGAATGCAGATATCTGGGTAAATATGCTTTGGTTTCTCTTAAATTGTTCCCTATTTTTGTTTGTCTTTTTGTTCTTAGCCACTGATCGGAATGAAGGAGGAATCTGTCCAAATGCAAAGTGTATGTATAGACTGTTAACATGATTAAAGGGGAAGGGGTATGGAAAAAGCAGCTTTGAAAATAAAAGTGCTTTCAAAATAAAGATCTGAATAATAGTTTACTATAACCATTTCGATCCAATTAGGTAAGTCCAGTCAAGCAAGGTCATTGGTAAGTGAATAATCCTGCCAGGTGAACACGTTTTGCAAATGATAGTGAAACATAAATGAAGGATGCAGGTTTTAGAATTTGCACTCTTTAAAATTATAATAGTTTTTTTCGGGTTTTTGAGAAGTCTGTATCTTTTATGCTTTTGGCCTTTATTCCAGCCAGCTCTGTAAAACTGTGGTCATAACAATCAGCATAGTGACAATGTTCCAGATTTCAAGTTACAAAACCCTTGGAATTACAGAAAGTGCAGCAATAATACAATTGAAAAGTATTCTTGGATTGCGAAGCTTTTAGATGTCCAAGCCCTGGAAAAACAATTGTTTATACAGTAATTGAATGAGAAAACTGACCTGGCATATATTATTGAGACCTGGGTGGGAACGCATGGAGGAGTAGCCCTCTCTCAAATCTGCATCCTCAGGATTACTGAGTCCAACACCAGAGCAGATCAGAGGTACAGAGAGGAGTGTGTGTGCAGTGGTTCAGAAAGACTCTGTTGAAATCAATAGAATTTCTGCCCTTCCTAGTGCAGGTTTGGAGTGCCCAGTGTGATCCAATGTGGTGGATCCAATGTGATCCAATATGGATAGTGCAGGTGTACTGCTCTTCTAGCACTGTCCCTGCTGAGGCTAATGGACTTTGTCTCAATAGACTTCTGCTTCTGGGGGACTTCAACATTCATGCTGAAGTAGGGGCTGCTGGTCCAGTCTCAGAGTTCATGAACTCCATGACATCCATGGACCTTTCACGACTTGTAACTGCTCCTATACACATGGTAGGCCACACTCTTGAGCTGATGTTTGTTTCTGGGCCGAGAAATTTTGATCTAAAGGTGAGGGACTTTACGTCGTGCTCAGACCATTATCTCTTGAAATTTAGTCTTAGATTGGCAACCTCCCTTTGTGGGGAGATATGATGAACTAAGATGGTTTGACCCCAAAGGCTGCTGGATCCAGTTGGTTTCTAAGAGGCTGTAGGGGGTTTTTTTTCCACCTGCTGACCTGGTGGGTGCTTCTGTCAGAGTTCAGCTTGCCAGTTGATTATAATCTGGCATTCTGAGCAGTTGACACAATCACACCCGAATGCCCTCTCTATTGCAGAGCTTGCCCTTCTCCATGGTTCATGGATGAACTCAAAGTGATGAAGCAAGTGAGGAGAAGGCTGGAGAACAAGTGGAAGAAAGCTACCTTGAATGGCAAAGTTGTACGGAGTTTACTGTAATTTTATCAAAGCAGCTAAGAAGGCTTTCTATAGTAATTTAATTGAATCAGCCACTAATCAACAGAGCCTGTCTCAGAGCCTTTTCAACCCCGAACAGACAAATGTTCTCCATCCAGATACATATAATAGGCTAACAGCTCCTCATCTGAGACTGAAGATCCAAGCTGTGTGGCAGGACCTGGACTCCTCTTATGCGATGGCTCAGGTCAAGATATGTCCGGTGCATTGTGAGATTTTTCTGGGATTAGTTCCAACCTGTTTTGCCTGATGACATTGACAAGACACTTGCATGCTGCAAAATCGCCACCTCTCTGGTTGATTCCCGCCCATCATGTCATGCTAAATCTGCCAGGGATTTAGCTATAGAATGGGCCACTCAAAGAATTAATGTGTCCTCTGGGAAGAACATATGCCTGTTTGAAGGAGACCATTGCTTGTCCCATTCTGAAAACAACCTTCTTAGCAATGGAGGATATGAACAACTTTAGACTTGTTGCTAACATTGTTTTATGGTTGATTGAGAGGGTAGTCTACATCCATTTCAACTGGGTTGCAGGCTACACTATGGGAATGAATTAGTATTGGTTGTTCGACAAGATGACCTTTTGTAGGAGTCTGATAGAGGGAGTGTAGCCCTGTTGGTTCTCCCTAACTGCCTCAGCTGCTTTTGGTATCATCAACCATGGTATCCTGCCAGAACAGCTTTAGGGTTTAGAAATTGGAGACCTGGCTCACCATTGGTTTGGGTCCGTTCTTGATGGCTATATCTAAAAGGTTTATTTGGAGGGAGGTTGTATCTACCCCTTGGACACTATGTTATGGAGCCCCTCAGGCCTTGATAATGTTTCCTATTCTCTTTAACATCTGTGTGAAGCCAATGGGGGAGGCCATCCAGAGATTTGGGGTGCAATATCAGTATGCTGATGACACACAGCTCTACCTCTCATTTTACTACTTCTGCACTGGATGCCATTCAGGTCCTTTAGCCCTGCCTGTCCTCAATAATGGACTGGAAAAGGGCAAACAGGTTGAAATTGAATCCTGGCAAGATGGAGATTATGTTGTTAGTTGGGTCTCCTGCCCTATTAGTCTGGATGGAATCACACTCCCCCTAAAGGACCAGGTTTGCAACTGGATCAGGCATTGTCTACCCTGTTTCCCCAAAAATAAGACCTAACCCAAAAATAAGCCCTAGTATGATTTTTCAGGATGCTTGTAATATAAGCCCTACCCACAAAATAAGTTCCAGTTAAGTGAAACCCTGCCCTCCACCATTGTGTAGCAACCAGGAGATGACATGACTGTATTGGAATAAACGTAGATTGTTGTACATGAAAGAAGTAACCTGAAAATAAATAAGTCCTAATGTGTTTTTGGAGCAAAAATTAATATAAGACCCTGTCTTATTTTCGGGGAAACACGACATGGAACATCAAATTTCAATCAGGACCAGGACTGCCTTTTTTCATCTCAGGCAGATTGCCCAGTTGCACCATACTTTGATGAGAGATCCCTGAAGACATTAATCCATGCTTTGCTAATCTTGAAAATTGCTGTAATGGTCTCTATGTGAGACTTCCCTTGGAGATGGTAGCTTCAAGTGGTCATGAATTCAGCAGCCAGGTTAATTTTTAGGGTGAGGAGGTTTGAGCATATCTCCCCTATTCTGGCTTGCCTACACTGGTTTCTTGTCAGCTTCTGTTCCAGATTTAAGGTATTAATTGTGATTTATAAAGGTATTAATTATGATTTATAAAGCCCTGAATGGTTTAGGAGCTTGTTGGAGTGCCTCTCAAAAATATCTGTGTGGTCATTATTGAGGCTGCCCACGCCAAGGGAAATAAAGAAAACAATCGGGAGGACTCAAGCGTTTTCATCAGTGTCACCCTCGTTGTGGAACAAACTTCTTGTAGAGATGAAACAGGCTCCCTCCCTATAGTCTTTCAGAAGACTGCTAAAGGCAAAATTATTTAGGGAGGCTGATGGCAATATGTAGTGTTAATTTTTTTATGACCTGTAATTACGGTTTGGATTTGTTGATACTTTATTAGTAGTTATTTGTTATTTAAGTATATTATATATTTGTTAAGGTTCTGTAATTTAATTCCAGTTATTAAGGATGGGCCAGCTGTGGGTTGCCAGTTTTGTTTTGTCTCTATTGTTCTCTCTCTTAATATTGTTTAGTTAGGTAAGAGAGAATATTTTCTTTTGATTGTATTCACTTTTCATAGATTTGATTTACAGTGTTGCCTCGCTTAACGACGTTAATTCGTTCCAGCGAAATCACTGTAGAGCGAAAACGTCATAAAGCAAAAATAAAAAACCCATTGAAACGCATTAAAACCCGGTCAGTGCGTTCCAATGGACTAAAAACTCACCATCCAGCGAAGATCCTCCATACGGCGGCCATTTTCGGTGCCTATATAGCGAGGAATCCGTCCCTAAGCACAGCGGGGAGCCATTTTGAGCACCCGGCGGCTATTTTGAAAACCTGACGATCAGCTGTTTTGATCGTCGTAATGCAAAGAATCAGTTCCCGAAGCAGGGAACCGATCTTCGCAAAGCGGAAAAACCCCATTTAAAACATCGTTTTGCGATTGCAAAAAGATCGTCGTGAAGTGGATTGTTGTAATGCGGGGTAATCGTTAAGCGGGGCACGATTGTAATTGAGAGTTAAGCTTTTATAACTTAGAATATATTCCTGTTCTGTTTTATAACTTAGAATATGTTCCTATATTCCTGTTCTGTTTCCTTCCGATATTGCAGCTTGGCTTTCTGGAAGACGGCCACTCTAGAGGCAGCCTTTAGGTTGCTTGTCTTGGTGCCCTGGGGTCTCAGTTGTTGTCACTGCAGTTTTTGCTGCTTCCTTCTTGGCAGGCTGACTCCTTTTAGAATACCTTCTTTACTATTGTCTGAGATAATAGCTGTCGGGTAATTAGGGAAACCTGCTGGGAAGATGGGCAGAAGGATTAGTGTTCTGGAGAAGCTGCAGATACGTTTAAATAGATCGGTCTGTTATTTGCTAACTGGCATGTTACTACGGGCTCCAGATTGATTTAAACTGACTAAAATTCATTAATGCCTGTTAAAAACAGATAACCTGAAATGCACACCTGTAGGATCCACTCAGTATACTTGCCAATTTATAAGTGAAAGGGCTTCGCAGTGTATGAGCTACAGTAGAGAAAGCTCTTATGCTCGCTTTCATTAACAGGGGAAGCTCAGAAAGTTGGAGCACCTCGCTCTGGAACCAGGGGCTGGGTGTTTGAATCTCCATTCTGCGTTGTAGGAAAAAAACCAGCTTGTATGGTCTTGGGTAAGCTTCACAGTCCCAGAGTATCCCTAGAAGAAGGGAATGTTAAACCAGTCCTGAGTACTTTATATGCAGGAGACCCTGGGAAGGATCAGGCTAAGTCAGAATCCACTTGACGGACCATAATTATTATTATTATCTGTTTTGCAATTCTACCATTGATAAATATGTTTTAGAAGTTAGTTTTGACATCTTTCTTGCTTCCATTTTTTAGATGATCCTATGCCATCTCCAGAAGGAGGAAACATAAGTGATAATCAGCCAGATGTTAATCTAGACTCAGCTGAGAAGTTGGAAGGAAGCAGAGAGGGTAAGCGTGCATGCCGTATAAAAACACATGCATGTTTGTGTATGGTACAACTCTAGGTGTTCATTTGTTTTTGCACAGGTGGTCCAATTAATAATATCACTAAATTTTTGAAAGTATCGGATTTGCCTAATAAATGTTTATTATTTTGCTTTCCTTATGCTGTTTTACAAAAGCTATTGTTAAAAGGCTGTGGGAGTAAGAAAGCAGCTAGGAGTAGGATGGAGGACAGAAAGAGGTTTATGTTCCCCTCCCCTTACTATCATTCTACTCTTCTTCTGTGTCTGAGCAAAGCCTCTGCTTCTTCCCACTTTTCAAACACCACTCCCAAAATGTATTAAAATACTTCATCAAGTGCATATTGCTTAGGTGGTCTTCTTTAGAAATCAGAATCTGGAACAGGTAGATCATGGTTGTTTTAATGAATTAAAAAATTTTTAAAATTAGTACCTTTGCTTCTTTTCCTGGTTTATATACTTGTTTTCATGAAAGTGATAAACAGGAAAAAAATTATTTATTTATTTATTTATTTATTTATTTATTTATTTATTTATTTATTTATTTATTTATTTATTTATTTATTTAATTTATATCCCGCCTATCTCGCCAACTCAGGACCACTCTACACTTAAGGTTTTTTTTTTCAATTTGAAAAATATATGTTTGTTTCACATTGGTTCCTTGTCTTTTATTTAACATTCCTAAGAGGATGTAAGAAGGATTCTTTCTCTAACGAAGGCCTGAATTACAGAGTGTGAAAGGAAATAGCATAAAAAAATAGAGCAATTTTGCTTTTGTAAAATTTATCTAATACTAATCTCAAATTCCAGCTGTTGGCTGTAGCACATTCTTAGGCATCAGTAGGTGCCTGGCCAGTGAGCCACTCCCAGTTCTCCTTGTGAGTTTATGCATGAACTGGAGTTGGGCTAAATAGGAGCTATGTCAGGTGTCTTTTGGAATCCAGTTGAAACAAATCTCAACGCCAAACTAGATTGGACTTGATGTCGCATGCACTGTTCTGCTTATGCTCCTTTCCGTGAACAAAAACAGCAGCAGGGGCAAGGCTAGAGATTTAAAGTGGAAAACAATTCCAGAGGAAAAGGATTCTCCAGTCAAATTAGCAGTCACCTGTGGCTGCATTTCCTTGATTTGTTGTGTAACGTCCAGCATGGCCTTCAGCACTATTACAACTTAACCAGCTTTTATACTAATGTGTTGCTGTGCTATTATTTCAGAATCGTCTCCACCAGAAAGTTGAGAACAAAAAGGAGAATTCCAGGGTTGGAACTGAGGAACTTTGCAAAGCAACACACTTGTTTCGTTCCAGCCGTCTGCTCTTGGCACACATGTGCAGCGCTTCAGGAGTAATGGCCTACAGAGGGACTCATCCATGGGTGAACCATATCATCTTCTTATGAGTGGCCTAGCAGTATTCATGCTTATCTCCTCAAAAAAGACACTCATGTTTTGCACTGAAAACTGAAAAAGGGGATTTTTGCACTGAAAAGGTGGATATTTTCTCAAACACCTGTTTTTATATGTAATACTTTAAAACATTTTACATTTAGTGCTTTTTTAAAATTTATTTACAGCGCTAACAGAAGGAAAACCCACTAGTCAATATCTGGAAGGCTAAAATAAAATAAAATGTGCTTGCTGCCATTTACAGTGGTCTCTCGCTTAGCGATTGCCTCGTTTAACGATGTATTCGTTTAGCGATGAGGTTTTTGGAGCGATCTTGTGCTCTGTTTAGCGATGCTTCCAATGGGGAAATTTCACATAGCGATGTTCGGGACCTTGCTTCGCTTAGCGATGACAGTTTAGGTCCCCCTGTTTCGCTTAGCGATGTCCGTTTTCGCTATTTTAAGTGTGTCTTAAAATGTTCAAAAACTGTTTAAAATGCTTGGAATCGTTAGTGCACCTTGTAAAACCTTTGCAAACTTAATTTGGCTTTGTTCTGAGTCTTCGTTAATTTTTGATGAATTTCCCCCCCCCATTGGAATGCATTGAACTGTAGGTTTGACAGCTGAACATTTTTGAACATTTTAAGACACTTTAAAAATAACGAAAACGGACCTGTCAAAACCATTGAAATGCAGTGAAACCTATTCAATGCATTCCAATGGGGAAACCGCATTTCGCTTAGCGATGTTTCCTATGGCGATTTTCGCTTAAGGACGGTAATCCGTCCCCATTGGAACGGATTATCCGGTTTTCAGTGCATTCCTGTGGGAAATGGTGTTTCGCTTAGCGATGTTTTCCCATAGCGATTTTTTTTTGGAACCAATTAACATCGCTAAGCAAGGCACCACTGTATTCGTTTTGAAACATAATTAGATTTTCATCACATTTTAGGTCAATTTATGCTGATTTCCCCTCTCTATTTCCCTGTAATTACCCTAATTATTCCTTTATCTCCAGTGTTGGGTAACTTTATCTCTTCAATCTAAGGAGGCAGTGGCCTAGATTCAGCATGCAGTGCCAAATGTTATGGCTATATAAACAGCAGAGTGTGCAGGGGAGTCCTGGCCTGTTTAGCATGATGTCCTTCCTCCATTCTCTGATCCATAAACTGCTTGTCCTGTGTTAATGGATAGGTTTCAGTTTTTGCAGCCTGATAATGTGGACAGGACTCTTGGAGAGGAGACGACTACCACAAATCTTTTAGACCTTTTGAACCCTTCCTGGCTTATAAAAGCTGCCGGAAAAGGACTGGTTGAGTGGATGGGAGGAATGTTAAATGTCTCTGTAGTGAACAGCCCTGCCCTCACCTGCCTGTCACCGCAGAACCTTGACGCAGGAACCAACGAGTGAATGGAAGGCGGAGCCAGTGGGGGGAGGGAGCTGGATATAAAGACTGGTGGATGGAGTTTGAGAGAGAGATAAACTGACTGACTGACTGACTGACTGACTGACTGACTGACTGACTGGCTGGCTGACTGACTGTGTGTGGCTTAAAAAGTGAGAGAACAGTGAGGTAGAGAACTGTAAGAACATAGATTGAAGCAGAGGGTTTTGAAATTACATCTGATCTGATTCAAATATAAGTGATTGGCAGCCTGTAATTTATCCCATGAATATTTATCGTTTATTAACTTCCCTGATGAAATAAAAGACTTAAGTTTTTACCAACACACTTGTCTCCATACTCAATTGATATTAAAGCATTAATATCTGGTGGCAGCGAAGAAGAAAGAAGAGCGAGAACCTCGTGAAGGCCTGGGGGGTGGGGGGGAATAGGGACTTCAGAGGGGATCGCGACAGTCTCCTTGCAGCAGGATAGGCTCCCTGCATGCTTAACAGCAGCTCCACTGGCTGCTGAATTCTAGGCAGAATTCGAAGTGTTAGTTCTAACCTATAAAGCATTCAACGGCATGAGTCCAAGCTGTCTCAAAGACCGTGTTTCCCTTTCTGAGCCTGAGTGTTAAAGTAATAAATAAATTTAAAACTTTGGATAAGAAAGTTCAATCGGAAAAGAGTTTGTTGGAAGTGGCAGAAGGGAAATATTCAATGGTTCTATAACGCACTTCAAGTCCTGTGACCTAGTTAAGTCCACTGACCTAGTGCAGGGCTCTAGAGTCTCTAGCCTTCCAGTTCCCTTCACAAGGAGATCCACCTGCTCCTCAGTCACTTTGGTTTTCATCATTGAGAAAGCTGATTGGTTGCCAGTCTGGCCCAGGGACTCTGTCGATACTCCGAGCTTTACCTAGGAGAGAGTGGCGATTTGCCCAAGTGAGGGCAAATAGGGTGGCAGATCTTCCCTCGTGTTCAGTGCTGGCCTTCCCATTGGCATCGTCTCTGCCAACATTGGATCTGGGTGGCCATTGGCTCCCCAAGTTTCCTCCCTGTCCTCCATCACCTCTCCATGTTATGAATACCCTTCCCTGAGTAGGACAGCTGGTATGGTAGCTGTTGAGTTTGAGTGCTTTCCCCTTTCTCCTTTAGGGACCAATAATTACACCAAGACCATTCTCCAGGGTCTTTCTTAAAGATGCAGTCCCATTCCCCTGGGGGCTCCAGCTCTTCCTCTGGGGGGGGTGGTCCTCAGCCCCATTGATCTCTGAAAGTTCCCCCTTAGTGTCTCCCCAGGCTCCTTCCTCAAGGTCCTCTTCCTCTCTGGCGACAGATCCAGAACCCACTTCTCCTGCTTCCTTGGTCTGCCAACCAGTCTCCTGCCTGGTTTTCTCTACTGATGGTTCTTGTTCTATCCATGGCAAGGCCACTTTTATATCCACCAGGTGACGGGTAAGCCACCTCCTTCTTCTCCCCCTGGGGGTCTTTGCCACCACCTCCATGGGTAGAGCCTCCGTTTGGAACCCACCACCCTGGGAGGGGACCTCTCTTCCCTTCCTGGGTCCGCCTTCCTACCCTCCAGCTCTCCCAATCCCTTGGTGGATTCTACTGGTAGCTTGGCAGATGCACTGGGGCTCGGCAGGAGCATGACAGCCCACCAAGAGGGGCACCTGCGCCACTGTCTTCTTCACAATAGCACAACCAGCTGTGCAGGGAAAACTGTGCGAGTCTTCCTTGTGCTAGCTCTAGAATCTGGGGGTTAATTTTCACTTGGAGAATGGAGTATGTACTCATTGCAGTTGTACCTTGGTTTCAAGTCATTGTCTATAATTTGGCCTTGCCTGATTTTCTTATAACACAATTTATTAAGATTTTATCCCAGATAATTTCCGTTTGCCTAACCATGGTGGATCATAATGTTTTCCAATTTTTCACTTAACATCCATGGTGTCTGTTGTGAGCCGCTCAGAGTAGACTATGTCTAGATGGGTGGCATATATATGCAATAAATTAAATAAATAAATAAATAAAATGTTGAAACGAAAATATTTGCAGTGTTTTTTTATTTTTAATTTCTATCAGTTCATTTTTCCCCATATAAAACCACTTGATTGCTAGGAAATCCATATCCAGCTGTGTTCTCTGTAGTCGTGATTACATCAACACAACAATACTGTGGACATTTTCAGGCCCATCGTATGTGTTTAAAGTCCACTTTATCCTTACATCACATTCATCATAGTCTGTTAAATATTGATGTACAGTATTCTGTAATCAAAAGTCGTCAACCCCTGGTCTGTGATCTGGTGCAGGTCCATGGCCTGAGCCGGACCAGGCTGCGGAGACAGACCTCCCGTCCCCCCACTCACTCTCCTCCCCACAGCTGTCGAGCTTGAAACAGGCAACCTGAAATAAGTTTGCCCATGAAAAAAATATTACAACATTTGAAGCTGTTTAGCTTGGAAGAAAGCCAATTACTGTGGCCAGCGGCATGCTAGAGATTTATTTTTAGAATGCATGATGTGGTGAAAGTAGATGAGGAAAAACCTTCCTTCCTCTCTGATAACCTGGGTTTCCCCCCTGAAACCGAGTAGAAGAAGACTGAGAATGAGAAAAGGGAGGGTTTCACATAACACAAACTTGGAACGAACTGAAATCCACTACTGAGAGCTGCTAAGGCGGACAATTTCCAAAGGGTAACGTTCAGATTTCTAGAGGAGGCGGTGATCAATGTCTAGGGCTGCTGATGCATTTCTCTTTCTATTAGTTCTAAGGGCAATGGGCTGTGGGAAGCACCCTATGTAGGGGCATGCGCTTATGCTGAGGAGACCCCTTTTTCAGCTTCTCGTTCCACTGTGAAGCTAAAGATGAGTCTAGAGTAGCCTTCAGTCAAATTTAGTTTCGTTCGGATGTTAGTTAATTGAATAATCAAATAAATAAATAAACTTTATTCAAGTGATGTGACATGTTGGTTGTTGTGGGTTTTTCGGGCTCTTTGGTCGTGTTCTGAAGGTTGTTCTTCCTGATGTTTCACCAGTCTCTGTGGCCGGCATCTTCAGAGGACTGGAGTAGGAACTCTGTCCATGATCTGTTGCTGTTTGTTGGATAGTTGAGTATTTATAGATGTGACATGTGCTTTGGCGTCATAACTGACTCTTGGTTTTTCAAAGTGAATATGCCTTGAAGAAATATTTTGAATAAAATGGCCAGAAATGGTAAAGTATCTGCATGTTCTTACACTCACTTAGGGAGTATTCTTACATATTGCAGAAGGCAGAGTTCTTGCTATCCTTACAGTTCCATATTTATAGTTTCAAGATAACACATTTGGCATTCATGAAGGATATTTGAATATATGTTTTAGGTGCCAATGCAACTAAATTATGAGGCACAGGAGCCTGTCCTTCACTAAGATGTCCTTTTATTCCTATTAGCATATTGTGAATATAGTGGTGCCTCGCTTGACGATGTTAATTTTTTTCAGCGAAATCACTGTAGAGTGAAAATGTCGTAAAGCGAAATTAAAAAGCCCATTGAAACACATTGAAAACTGTTCAATGCGTTCCAATGGGCTGAATACCTCACCGTCCAGCGAAGTTCCTCCATAGGGGAGGCCATTTTCGGTGCCTGTATAGCGGGGAATCTGTCCAAAAACACAGCGGGGAGCCATTTTGATCAGCCGGCAGCCATTCTGAAAACCTGACAATCAACTGTTTTGAATCGTCGTAATGCGAAGAATTGGTTCCCGAAGCAGGGAACCGATCATCGCAAAGCGAAAAAACACATTAAAACATTGTTTTGCGATTGCAATTGCGATCGCAAAAACATTGTTGTGAAGCGATTCGTCGTTATATGGGGTAATCGTTAAGCGGTCCACGACTGTATGTGCCTTTTGAATGTCAGCCTCTGTCTACATAAATAGTATAAACCCACATTTGATCAATCTAGTTTTAAAAGCTTATTGCTGTATGGAATTTGGAATTTATCATCAAAAACATGGGATTTATCACCAAAAATGAATGCTTTTGAACCAAATTTCTAGAATGTTCTTATGAATTGAGAGAGGATGCTTTGGGGCCCAAAATAAACAGAAGATTACATTACTTATTCCTTTGTTCTGAGCAGGGATGTGCTTTAGATTTGGAATTTTATTTGGGCAAAGTAAAGCTGGGATTTCCGTCCATTGCATTAAATCAGGGAAACTCCAAGTGGGACTCTTAATTGGTTTGAAAGGTCTCTGAAGTGCTGAATTTTGCTTCTGAGGCAACCCTAAACCCAGGTGCTCTTAGACTGTAATTCCCAGAAACCTTCACCACCAGATGGGCTGGTTGAGGTTTCTGGGAGATGCAGTCCAAAAACATCTGAATTACCCAAAGTTGGGAACCATTGGTTTAGGACATGGAAAGGTGAGAGCCGGGCAACCAGTGAGTACATTTATGATCCCTAATATTACACTATCTAGCTGTCCCCAACAGCTCCATTTTTAAGATGCTATCCCCTAGATAGCATCTTAAAAAGCAGAGACATCACCTTGCTGACAAAGGTCCGCAGAGTCAAAGCTATGGTTTTTCCAGTAGTGATGTATGGAAGTGAGAACTGGACCATAAAGAAGGCCGACCGCTGAAGAACTGATCCTTTTGAATTGTGGTGCTGGAGGAGACTCTTGAGAGTTCCCTGGACTGCAAGGAGATTAAACTTATCCATTCTGAAGGAAATCAACCCTGAGTGCTCACTGGAAGGACAGATCCTGAAGCTGAGGCTCCAATACTTTTGCCGTCTCATGAGAAGAGAAGACTCCTTGGAAAAGACTTTGATGTTGGGAAAGTGTGAAGGCAAGAGGAGAAGGGGACGACAGAGGACGAGATGGTTGGACAGTGTCATCAAAGCTACCAACATGAATTTGACCCAACTCCAGGAGGCAGCGGAAGACGGGAGGGCCTTGCCTGCTCTGGTCCATGGGGTCACGAAGAGTCGGACACAACTAAAGAACTAAACAACAACAACGACAACGACAACGACAACGACAACGACATTACGCTATTAGGTCCTGCAGTAGTGTTTCCAGTGTAGGCATGGGTGAGAGTTGACATTGGAGTCTGCTGCAGGAGCTGATTCTATTGTCATTCTCTGTGTTGCGAGGTCTGCTGGTGAGTATTACAAGAGTAATCATTTCAGATAGGGCAGTTCTCTCTATTCCTCCCAAGAATATGCACAGGAGAGGTGTCACTGTCAAATTATTACCTCTGCTTAAATTACTTTTAAGTGTCAGGAGGGGAAGGGGAAGGGGTGGTACATGGCAAAATAAGGTCTTAACTTATTTTGAACCTTTAGAACCTGAATGTGCAAAGCCAATCAACAGAACAACTAGTCCTTGTCAATAAAATGGAATTAGAAGGATGTAATGTTATTGTAACCATGGTACGAAAGATAACGATACTCGTATGCAGCTCCGAATGTCTGTTCAATAACTAAAAAAACAATCAGAGAGCTGGGCTTTTCTACCCTTCCCTTTGCTTGTTCCCTTATGAAGGGAGTGATCCTTGGAAATTGTAGGCGGGATAGAAATAGGCAGGGAAAATGATAGAAATCATGCTCCTTTATAGGAGAAGCAGTGAACTTCAAATCCAAGCCTATATTTGCAAATTCCTGAGTTTTTCAACCGATGTACTTTCGATGTCCTGCGTGCTGAGACATTTTGGTGCAGCTCGTCCTCAACGGCACTGGTAACACTGAAGCTACAAACAACCCAGTGATGAGCAAATGTGTGTGTGTGTGTTTAGTCGTTTAGTCGTGTCCGACTCTTCGTGACCCCATGGACCAGAGCACGCCAGGCCCTCCTATCTTCCACCGCCTCCCGGAGTTGTGTCAATGCCTCCCAAGTATTCCAATGATGAATTAGCAATTCTCTCCCAGTTTCAGAGAAAACTCTCATCTGTATGAAAATAGCTTCTTGGCATACATTCATTCCAGTTGACATGATGTTTCGGGACCCTGCAATTTTGCCTTGCACGTCCTGGCACAAATTGATGGTCGTGTCAAGAAGCTAAGGAGCCAAAAGATGGATGGGGTGATCAGCAGAATTCACTTAATTAATTAATGTTGTCTCCATATATTTCACTTGGAAGGAAGTATCGGGAATACATTCTCTGACGGTGGGGAGATAAAAACTCGTTAAGAGTAGGGAAGGCCAGCATTTGTTTAAAGCAGCAGAAGAACTGAGGAAACAAGAAGCCTCTTCTCAGACAAAACCAGCAGGGGGGAGCCCCACACAGCGTCACAAACTGTTAACCACAAGTTGTGAAACAGCACACATGCTACACTAGAATGAGGAAGGAAACTAGGCGTGGGAGGGAATTACAAATAGTCATCATTTTAAAAATCCCCTTCTAACGAGTTGCTTGGCATAACCCAATAAATAAGGAACAAATTTCAGGAGGTACGTTTTTTTCTACCTCTCTTCCTTCAATACGATTTCTATAAAGGAGAAGTGGGATATTCATAATCCTTCCATTTCTGTCGGCAATGCCCAAGGTTTTTATTACCTAAGCATGACAAGGGCAAATGATAATTGTAGGCCAAGAAGCAGTTTGAGGGCCACAATTGTCCTTCTCTACAGTTGAAAAGGAAGATGCCCAGCATGATGCAGTGGGGAGAGGGATGGCCTAGGGCTCAGGAAGCCAGGGTTCAAAACCCTACTCACCAAAACTCATGGGAGGGGGGGAATGGAACTGGCAAAATCACTCCTTAAAAATCTCACTTACTATGAAATTCGTATTGAGGGTTGCTCTAATTCGGTTGAGACTTGAGGGCACAGAGCAACAACAGCTGAGAAAGGTATGGGAAGTTCTCTGAACTTGATCTCACCGTCAGTACACGCTTTCATGACTGAAAGTTTCACCCTGCAGTTGCATTCAGAATGCTGGATATCCTAAACAGTTCTTGAAAAACAAAAATGGAAAAAAAATTCTGTGATAGCCTCAAGCCTCTTCTAACAGGGGTTGCCACTTTATAGACATAGACAGGGGCTCTGGACCTCAGATCTAACCCTGTTACTCACACAGACCTAGTGTGTTATTTCATATCATTGTCGCCCTATATCTGGGAAACCTGGACCCCTTTCTTTAACCTGGACTCTGTGGGACATCTTCAGTACAGCCTTCTGTTAAAACCCAAACCCCTACGTAATGCTACTACCACTGGTTCTTAAACTGGAAACCTGTTTGGATAGAGGGTCCTACTGTATGTCACAAAGATGTGAGCCTTGGAGGCATCCAGTTTTCCAAAAGTTCATAGCAAATGTAATGTAACGATCATTGTGGCATAGTGAATTCTGCTGGTAAAGAATCTGCAAAGCAGGAGTGCTGACTGCATTGTCATAGTTTCTGGAACCAGGCAGTTTTTTTTTTTTTTAAGGAATGGCACCATTGTGTAGCTGCAATTTCTATGGATTTTATTCTCGCTTCCACATGCTGGAAGATAGCTTTTTGGAGCGCCAGCCTAGAATCCTGTCAGAAGGTCAACATGGGGATATTTAACAATCAGAGGGATTGGTGACAGGTGATCCATTTATAGGCCACTAATAAAAATATATATTTAAAAATCATATAAAATGCAAGCTTCTGTGGGTAAACCACATGATAAGAGGGATTGTTGACATCATCTTCAGGACAGCCAATCCCGAGGGTGCTGCTGCCTTGGGAACCCAACCCCTTTCTTTGTCACCTCACAGGGGCCCCACCTCTCTGCTGGCAGATACAAGGGGCTGGCTGGGCAGGACAGGAGACCAGAGGGGAGGCCAGTGGCCAGAGGGCAGTCTGGCAGGGAGAGTGTCCGTAGCGGCTGCAGGGGACCCAGCTCTTCTGCCCAAGGCAAGTTCTGAACTTGCTAAGTGGGCTTGCGAGTTGACAGCTCGAGGCTGGCGGAGATCTGTGGCTTGAAGCTGGATGATGTCGGCGATGGACTGGGGGGAAGTGGGTGGATATTGACAGAAGCTGGTGGCATCTGCTCGTCCACTGGTGGCAGTGGAGGAGCTCACCCCTTAGTTGTTTCTCTCTCTCTCTCTCTTGTAGGGCCAGAAGCTTCCTCTTCCCCAGGGTGAGGCGAGGGACCAGAAGGCAGGCGTCCTGCTGGAGCTGAGTCAGGCTGTCTCCACTGAGGACTGGGATACCCTTTTAGCCTCTTTTCAAAAACCAACAAAATTATTTTTCTGGAATGGTTTTGAAGTGTTGCCTTGTTTGTCAGGGGCTTTCATTGGAGCATCTTCCCCATCCCCTCATTCTATCTGGGGCCCAATGCCGTGGGGATGGGTCTCTGCGAGATCATAGTGTGGGGCCTTGTGTTGTCACAAGAGGGGGGAGCCTCTTCAACAGTGGGGACGTAATGTGTATGCAGGCGTGAAGGAGTGGGAGAGGCATCGTTGGTCCCCTATACGACTTCCTAAAGATATTATGTGTCCAACACATGCAGGAAGCCAGTGAGCCCTGGTGCCATTCAGAGAGGATTGGAGTTGTGTACCCAAAGCACCCTGTAACAATAAACAAGACTCTTCCCTTCCCTTCCACCGCTGCTCCTGACATTTGTCTGCCTGGCCTGGAGATTCAGGGAAGCACAGCCACTTCCTGGCACCTCAGCTCCTTCTCTGAGACCTGGCAAGCCTCACCTTCATCATCAACACCATGAGCATTCCATGGACAGCTCCCTGCAGAGTACAAGTAGGGAGAAAATATGCCACTTCACAGAAGTTCACAGTCCAAACTCTCATGCCAGTACTACAACTGAGGAAATGGTGATGAGCAATAATTTGGAGATGACCGTACATTAAAATTGATGTGGATGCATGCCTTGGATAGACTGCAAAAATCCACTGGTACTGCAAAATCTGCTGCCTGAGGGAAGTGGCTGCCTCTGAGCACCTCGTGGTTCAGGCGTCTATGAATGCAGCAAATGTAACGTAGCTATCATTGTGGCATAGTGAATTCTGCTGGTAAAGAATCTGCAAAGCAGGAGGGGTTAAACATTGGAGGTCCACCCATGGACCCATCCAGTGACCCAGTCTTCCTCTCCACTCAGCTGTCATGATTCTTTTTTTTCCTCTTCTAGAATGCCCAACAATTCCCCATTCTCTTACATGGGTCTGGTAGCTTGCTGAGGGGGGCTTAGCCCAATCCCAACCCCATGTTTTTCCAGTCCTACCTTCCCCATTTGTGTAAAGTCATGACACCTCTGCGCTGTCATAACTAGCCACTGACTGCTGTGGAAAGCCTCAAATGACCGCCTTTACCTCCACCTGCTCAGCATAGGCGTCGTTGATCAGCTAGCTAGGCCAGGGTGTACGTTACTGCAGAGTGGTGGCCATTTTAGCATGGGCTGTAGGGGTGTGTGGCTAGTCACATTCAAATGAACACCAGATGCAGCTGAGGCTACCACCATAACATTTGCCTTGCCTTGTTTTTACTGTTCCAATTAACCAAGCTTAGGATGAATACAGTTACATTTTTCCCTGTACTGTTAGGACTAGGAACAATAAACCAAGAGGCTTCCTAGAACCAGTAAGGGTGGGAAAGGGACAATTACTTCAACAAACGTCATTTTCCTCAATTTTTCTTGTATGTGAATGGCAGGGTCAATGAATAGGGATGTATCAAAACTTCGGTTGCCAGCAGGTGTTACAGAATTGTTGCATTTAGCGCTGTTTAGAATTGCATCAATAATTCAATAGCTCACTAGGGGTCTCTCTGATATAAAGGATTACGCAGGGAGAGGTTGAGAGAACACATGGCTTTTAAAACCAGTGTACAACAGCACTGGCTTCGGTCAGCTGATGGCACTGTTTCCCCGTTCCTGGGCTAGCCAATGGTATTTTCCATTATTGTGAGAAAGAAGAGTAGCTGAATCTAACCAATAGAGACTCGGGAGCAAAATAGCCATTTTCAGACAAGTAGCTGCATGAGTCTAATTTAACATGTATCACCAAAAAACAAAACAAAACAAAAAAACCCACATAAGCAACGAAGACTGACAGATTTGTTTCGACATGCACTTTTGTGGATGACAACTCATTTGTTCAGCGTTGTCCACCAGGACCCATCTTCTCTGCCTCTGGGTTTTAATTCTTTGCTTCCAGGATTTATTTATTTATTAAAGTCTACTCTGGGCCGTTAACAACAAAAATAGAACAAAAACAGTATAATAAAGTAAAAAGCAACAATAGTAATATGGTTCGAGATGGGAGAAAAATAAAAATAATCAAGTGATGACAGGAGGGAAAGCCTGCCTAAAAAGCCAGGTCTTGAGTTGGCCCTTAAAAACACCCAGCAAGGGAGCCAGACAGATCTCTGAGGGCAGACTGTTCCAAAGGCAAGGATGCCTTTCCCTTAACTGGTGGCTTCCAGAGGCACAGGACTGCAACTCCCATAGCAAGCATCCTTAGCTTCTCAGCCAAGGGCCATGTGAACAGGCTGTAAACAGACAGGCCTTCTTAGGGCCTGACTGGAAAACACTCACCCAGAGAAGCAAGTGCAAGAATCTGCTGTCCTTGGTGCTTCTCTTACAAATTAAGCTAGGCTGTGACTCTCTAGTAAGCCCTTGCTCTAAATGTGTAAATACAGCAAAATACATCAAAATACTGATCAGTATCTAGTCATCTGATTCAAAAGAAAATCAGCCATAAAAAATAACGTATCCCTCACTGTCTGGTATAGGCCCATCCCATTTTTGCCATGTGAAATGTATATATACTTGAAAATCTACTACATGTCCTTTAAAAAAAAAGTAATCCATGCATCTGATGAATTGAGCCATAGTCCATGAAAGACAGCTTAAGCTGCCACAGGACTCCTTGTTGGTCTTTGCGTTTAGAAATGTTCAGTTCTGACATACTGAGGCTTCAATCCTATACCCACTTAGCTGGGTAGTACTTCTGGGAAACCTTGCATGATGGTGTATGGTTTATGTCTGTTTATCAGTCTGTTTTCCTGAAACCTGCCAATTATTTTGTCTACCTTATACCAAGGGTTTCCATCAGAATGGCATACAATCCTATATGTGTGAGAGAAAGAAGGTTTGTCATGTTTGTGCCAAGGAGTGTGTCTGTAGAGCCACCTGGTTTAGCAGAGAGCTGGTGGTGATAAAACACAAGCAGCACGTAGATTTGAGCAACGATGGCAGAAAACTTGGAGTGAATCTGACCAAACACGGGCTAGGACCCATTGGAAGGTATATTCCATGGCAGTGGAAGCAGCGAAGAAGTCATTCCTCAGCCACCAGGACCATATCCTCACATTATTAGGAGAATTCTCATACATTCAGTCAAAATCTGCTTTGCTGTGATTTCTCTCCATTGCCTCTAGTTTCACCCTATGGAGCAAAAGTGAAGAAGTCTACTCTGTCTGAAGCATTACAGCCTTTCAGATATCTATCTCAGAGCTGCAGAGCTAGAAGGGACCCTATAGATCATCAAGTCCTGTCCCTGTTATAAATACAACCCCTTAATTGTCTCTTCGCCAAGCTGCAGATACTCAATTCTTCTAACTGTGCTTTATAGGACTACATGTACATTCTTGCTTGCTGTTTTCTGGAGGAAAATGGATAGGAGCCAACCTTGTTTCCTGTGAAAGAGAGTTCCACAGCCAAGAAGCAGCTACCAAAAAGGCCCTTTCTTGTGTATCCACCAAACATGCCTGTTAGTGTGACAGGGCCTGGAGAAGCGTCTTCCCCAAAGATTTTGAAACACAGGGTTATTTGTGGTGTGGAGATGTGTTCCTTGAGATAAGTTGGACCCAAGTTATAAAGGGCTGACCGGACAGTTTAGTGAGTTAGGTGTCTGGCTGCAGAGTCAGAGGTTGGAAGTTCAGTTCCCCATAAACTGTTGGCGGATGAGTTTAAAACCACAACCTTCCTCGACAAGCCGTTTGCAGACTGCATCTGTATCCATCTAAACAAAGAAACTAACCTGGCCCTGACAGTGGACATGAAACTTTGGGATTTTAATAAAAGCATGTAATTATCTGAACTACCCACAAGAACTTGGTGCACAGCCTGAAGAAGATGAATTATTATCGAAAGCTAGCTGTCTGTTGTGTGTGATCCCCCCCCCCAGTGGTCTAACAAAGGTATCACCTGCTCCTGCATTTGTATCATTTTGAAGACCACATGGCCCTTTTCTGAGTTTTGCTAATCTGGAACAAAAAAAGGGTCACCATAAATCAGAATTGACTTGATGGCACACAATTATTATTTTATAGGTCATCCTAGCAAGCATGTGGAGTCTGAAAACAGCAATAGAAAGGGAATGTCTGTTCTTTCTCCAGTAATGCTGCATATTTTGGATGTTCTGCAGTCTCTAAACAGTTTCCAAAGGCAGTCCTCTGTAGAAGCATATTACCGTAATCCAATCTGAATGGAAGACGGCATGTTTCGTCACCACCAAGAAAGACATCTCAGGTGAACAGACATGTCTGCAAATGTCCTTTTGTCTACCTTGGAAACTTTGGCACCCACGCTCAGTGCTGAATCTGTTAGGAGACCCAAGCTGTTTTTCATGAGTACTGCTGCTGGATCAGGTCCTGCCCATTCCATACTTGTGTCATGTATATTTTCAAATCTCCGCGCAAAACCTGACATTTATCTCTGTTGGATTGCACTGTGCCCAGTGGTGGTCATGCCTCACAAGATCCTTCTGAAGCTTGAACCTGTCTCCTAAGGAGCTGGTTATTCCTCCTAGCTCTGTGTCATCCACAAATTGCACAACAAACCTTTCTTCCACCCTCCTTTTGCAGGACATTTGTAACAATGCAGTTAACACAGGGCCTAGGAGAGAGCCCTGCAGAAGACCTTCCTGCAGGAGGATTTGATGCTATTAATTTGCAGTTGTTGAAAAAGGTTGTCCTGCTAGCTGTGGCGCCATTCAGTTCGAGCATCCTCCAATGTGCATTTTAAAACCTTGTCAGTAAGCATATAACAGGAAACCTTTATAAATGCTTTGCTGAATTAAAGAGAGCATATTTTGTCTCCAAAGCATGTTCCGTTTTGATGTTTGTATCTGATGAGATTGAGTTGGATTAATTCCCTCAGGCATTGGTTTCAGACAGACCAATGCTAAGGGTTTACACAGTGGGTTGCTTTTGAGAACACATTCAGTCTAGCAATTTGTGATAAATATGAGAATCAAGCTCCCAAATCCTTTCTATACCTAACTAACTAACTAACTAACTAACTAACTAACTAACTAACTAACTAACTAACTAACTAACTAACTAACTAACTAACTAACTAACTAACTAACAAACAAATAAATAAATAAATAAATAAATAATCCATTTCTGATTTTCTCTCCAATACTTTTTTCCCAACCATCTCAGTTAGAGCGAGTCAGCTTTTGGGGACTCATGTATATACACATGGTCCATAATATTTTGGTACACAGCCTGAGGAGGACAGATTTCTGTTGAAAGCTAGCTGTTCAATTTTTAGTGGTCCAATAAAGGTGTCAGTTGTCCTCACTTTTATGAAGTCTGTCATTCTTATGTTTGGCTGTTCACACAGAGCGTATGAGGACTCTCTTTAATCAAGGCTTTATTTTGAATAAGATGGGACACTCGTCTACACTTATTAAGATGCCCAGGATGTTTAAGATTAAATGGTGGCACTTTTGGGGGTGTCTTTCAAATTAGTGAAAAAATAATACCAGAGGAATCGTGTCTTGCTTATGAAGGCAGCTTAAAAAAAGTCTTGATTAAATAATGAGGTGTTATCCTAGCACACCAAACACCTTTCATACTTGGAAGTATAAACACTCCAGCTGTGAAGATTCTGCAGCATCTGGAAAGAGAAATTCAACCTGTTCTGCATTTCTCCTCCTCCTCCGCCGTTACTCAATAGGATTATTAGTTTCAATGGACAATCTAGACAAAAAACAGTACTCTCATTGGAACGGAGTTAAATGTAACCTAGAAGCAGCACCAGCAGCTAGATCAGTTCTTCACAAGAGTCCACATTAAAGAAAGAATTGGACTGCTATTGTGGCAGTTTCTAAAGGTTTCACTCATGGTGAATTCTGGCGGCAGAGTTCTGAGGGATGAACATGAGCACCAGTGAGAGAGGGCAGCACCTCTCCTCTTTTACCTTTTTAAAGGTACCTGATGGTCAACACAAACAAGATGGGTAGTTTTGATTAATTTAATTGTGTGCCGTCAAATTGATGCCAGCTTAGGGTGACCCTTCTCAGGGTTTTCTGAGTGCAAAGTACTCAGAGGTGGTTGACCGGTTGCTCCTTCCCGTGGTGCCCTTAGACTGTGCAGTTTGCCCAAGGCTACACAGACTGGTTCCAAGCCAACAGTTTTGTAACTAACAGGGGACAGGAGGTGGTTAAATGCCGTTGCTGCAGAGACACATTTTCCACATCTGTCCTGCTTGTGCAATCAATTTAGAAAATAACCCATCACTAAGAGAGCTGCTTCCTAGCTTGCAACGTTGCAAAGGACAGCAGAGCAAACGCAATCCTACGGCAACGTGACTTTGAGGTTTCTTGTATAGAGGAGGCTGTTAGAGAACCAGATACAGCTTTCTGTAAACTGTCAGCAAGAAACATCTGGCCATCCAGAGGTCTGAAGTTGTTGGACTATAGGTCCCATCGACCTTCATCTGTATGATAATAGGAGTTGTAGTGCAACAGCAACAGCTGGGAAAGCCAATATGTTCTGCACTCTCAGCTGTAAAACTATAAGGAGTCAAATGTGATAGAAAAGGGCTATAGGGCAGACCTGCCTTTGGAGGAAGAGAGCAGGTTGAAAACAGAGAGAGAGAAAGGGGAATGTTGGGGGGGGGGCAGAAAGAGAAAAGGAGAGAGAAAGGAGCACAAGGCAAGAGCTACTGCAATGCTAATTTTTCCTGGAATCTGCTTTTCTGCTCCAGGCAGCCATTAATCTAATATTAAGCCCCTTAACCTTTCTAATTGTTCCTTTTTAGTATCAGCTGGTTGCCTATTAACCTTTCCATCTCTTCTATAATGCGGTTACTGCTGACTCCAGCTAGTCCTGGCACCAAAGCTGTATTACCTCCAGCCATGAATTGTTTGTGCTCTTACTGGCTTGTCCCTATTCTTCCTCCCTGCTCTTTAATAGTAAGTACAGTACTGCAATTAAGAAGCCAGTCAGAACCAGCCTTTTGCAGAGGTAACTGGCTTAGCCTTTACACCTAGCAGGATTAACACACATGGTTAATCTTTGCAAGAATATCAGTCAAAACCAAAGGGGGGGGGGAATAAAAAAGAGAAAAGGACAAAAACTTTGTGGCATGTTCAAAGACTGGTATATTTTAATGTAAGCTTTCATGGACCTTCACCCAGTTCTTCAGACATATCAGGTGGAAAACAAAGAACACATGGTAAAACATTTCTGTGAGATTCTAAGAGACAGTGTTGTATGATTACATTTCACATGTGCAAATGATTCAGGACCTCTGTATCATTTCCTTTGAAGTCCGGTTTTGTGAAAATTGCCTTGTTTTGAAAAAGAGACACAAAACAAGGCAAAAGAAAAAAAGGGGGTGAGTCGTGGCACTCTAAAGACCAACTACAAGCAGGGACATGATTAAAGGTGACAACACAGGAATAATGCGTGTTAATATACAGTACAGAATAACAGACTATTCCTTTGATCCTTGTCCTGAAAGATGGATCTGGTAGTTGTGAAGGAATTATTACATTTAATCATGACTTAAGAAACCTTAACTGATATTCAGTCCATTTATAAGGGTGTCCATTATGTGTATAAATTTTATCCTAGCTGTTTCCTTCTATATTCTTGTTCTATAACATTTGTTTTCCAGAATAGCCACTTTCATATCTTGTGAAGAGTGTTTGCCTCCTGTATCTTAAGAAGTGGGCAAATGTCCACAAAGGCTTGCATTAAAGACTGTTATAAGTTGTTGCAATATTTTTGCCTTTTCTTTTTTTAAATTTTCTTTTGGTTTTGACTGAAATGCTTGCACAGACTAACATGGCTACCACTTCTAAAACCACAAACATTGTTAATTTTGACAGGGGCTTGCCAGGTGAACATCACTGCATCTCAAGGGATCACATCTATTACTGTGGCTGGTTTTCTTCCGATTGCAATATGAAGCTTCTTGTTCCCTGAGCAATATCTGTGAACATCCACAGAGGAGGAAAGGGAAGTCTTTCAGCAAAGGCAAGCCGAGCGTGTCCTGGTCTAAAAGGGCAGGTGAACTGGTTTGTCCACTTGTGGCTCAGGAGCAGTAAGCTTCTGATCAAACACACCACCAGCTATGGAAAGGCTCTGGACTGGATCCAAGTGGATTCTGAGCTTCACAGGAGAGCTTGTGCTAGGCAGAGGAATGCCTGATCTTTCTCCTTGAGCAGCTGATTGCCCTGTGCTGTTGCCACAGAGCAGGTCTCATACCAACTCCAGCAGTCCGTGCGATAGGGGGAGATCTTTTGAGTCCCTGGGACCCATGGCACTAGTCTCCCCAGGTCTTCAGATCCTGGCCAATGTGCGTTCACACCCAGAGGAGAACCCTGAAGCTGAAGTGTGAATGCAAGTTTTAGCCCATA
This sequence comes from Pogona vitticeps, assembly GCF_051106095.1. Lineage (NCBI taxonomy): Eukaryota > Metazoa > Chordata > Lepidosauria > Squamata > Agamidae > Pogona > Pogona vitticeps. The sequence goes on along the minus strand of NC_135784.1, from coordinate 188,722,116 downwards.
TGGAGGTGCTTTTGCCTTCAGTATGCCAAGATGCTTTGTTGCTTTAGCCACAGCAATGACTACCCTTTTGAAAGATGCTGTGGAGCAGATGTCTTAAAGATCCAGCCTCACCAGTGCTTTCCCTGCAAGCGACTTGCTGGTTCTGCCAAAATTATTTTATACGAAATGGAGAAGGAGCTCTTCCACTTCTTCGGAGCGAGACCACATTCGGCCCGATAGTGCTGAACGGCAACAATGCCCTCTTTGTCTGCCCAGATAGGCTGCTGAGGCAAAGCCAAGCTCAGATCACATGCCCTTCACCCCCAACACCAATCAGCTCACAAAAAGAAAGGCCGCCTAGCCTTGCCTCCCTTGTTACTACCCTCATCTTTTTGCCAAAAGAGTTTACTCTTCCTGAAGGTCATCGTCTGGGAGTAAGCCTGGCGTTGAGCTGGTGGGGGAGAAAGATGAGAGGCCCATTTTCTGGAATAGCTTTGAATAAAAGCTAAAAGATACCAACAGGACCTTGAGTTTATCCTCTTATCTCAAGGCAGGCTGCAGCATCTTCAAGATTAATAAGCACAGTCCTTCTCAGAGTGTGTCACATAAGCCAGAGCTAGAAAGTAACTGGCTGCAAGCAATGTAGTTACCTTTAACTAGTTAGTTCGGGGCAGGAATGGATAAAGTAACTAGAAATCACAATGTTATTTTTAGGTAGAATGAGCGACACCTAAGTTATTTAGGTGTAACACGTAACACTGAATTTCAAAAGTTACTTTTAAAAGGCTATAAGGTATTTTTAGAGGCATCTGGACCACATTTCCCAAGTTTTATGCCATTTTATTATTAATTATGAGTTGTAAGGGAAATATTATTTGGTTTGGTCTTGAGGAGAAAGGTAGGATATATGTATTATGTAGGTAGGTATATAGGCATGAAGATGATTGTAATTACGATGACTAGCTAGAGGTAATCAGAGAGCATTTGAATACAATTTTCTAGTCTGTTGGTGGTAACAGTGCAATCTATTAACTCATGCGCAGTTTAAGGAATTACATACACAAGAGGAGCGACAATAACAACAATGGCAACCCGGCTGTCAAAAAGTAACAAGTAGCACAAGTTGCTTATTTTTTTTAAAAAATGAAATGTTCACATCTGTCACAAGCACTGCATGAGAGTGAACAGGAGCTGATACGCTCACAGCTAGAAAAAAATGGTAGAATATGAAGGCAAGCAAGGATGATATTTTGCTTTCAGTAGTGGAGGAGCCACTTAACAGGTTGGTGCAAGGGCAGAACAGCAGGAATCCTGCCACCCGGACTGAAGGATAACATTTCTCTGGGAGGGGTCATGGACTGCTGCACAAAAGATCTTTTCAACCAGCTGAAGGTCAAGGTCTTGCTGAATGAGCTTGTCAATAACTCCCTTTTCCCTCTGTGTATGAGCCAGACGAAGACACCAAAGCAAACACATTATAAATCAAGAGTCAGAGTGTTAACAGGTTGCAGGCAGTCTGTGGGATGCTTTTACTGCAGTGGCCAAAAGTGGAGCCAGAGAGCAGCAGAAAACCCAACGGTCCATCTCTTCCTCACAAGGGGATCACCCTATACACGGATCCCAGTTCTTCCCCATGGCGCAGTCTACCTAGAATGGTTTGCGAATAGTATTCTAGGCGTCCTTTAAAGCAGTGGTCCCCAACTTTGGGCCTCCAGATGTTCTCGGACTTCAACTCCCAGAATTCCTGGCCAGCATAAATGGTGGTGAAGCCTTCTGGGAGTTGTAGTCCAAGAACATCTGGAGGCCCCAAGGTTGGGGGCTTTAAAAGAGTGAAGTGGGAGCCTAGATTGGAGCAATGCAAAAGGAATTGGCCATTCAACTGGTGATGCTGATAGTATTCTGTCTTGAGGCTTAACTTAGAAAAATTTCCAGATCTTCCTGTCTACAACCGTCAATAGAATAAAATAAAATTAAATTACTGCTGCTGTACTTCCAGGCATTGTTCCACGGTGAACTGTAATAACCACCTTACTTTTTTTTGTCCTGGAGTCTTAGGGGCTGCACCAATCTGAGTGAACTTCTCTTTCTCCCTCTCTCAAGCTCTCTCTCTCTTTCTCTTTCCCACTCTGTCTCTCTCACACGGGGGGGGGGGAGAGACAGGACGAGCCAATTGCTTGGAGGGAAATGCCTGTGCGCAGAAACCTCACCAAGTGTATCCCCCAGAGGCAAGGAACAGGAGTCTTTTGTCTTGAGGGACTGGTGCCCATACCTTGCATTCCACACCGGCACCATGACAAAACTGCCCCATGAATCCTCCATAGAGGCTGTGGATGGTACAGTCCACAAAAGCACCAAATGAGACACATTTAAAGTCACAGTAACGGCTGTCTTGTCGGACTATCAAAAGTAGAAACATCAAATGGTTCATCGGTGTCTTCCTGAGCAATCACTCATCCCATCTTCTTCCGCTGAGCTCCGCCAAAGGAAAAGGCATGAGAGACATTTTGTGCAAATTGCACAAATTACAGTATTTTTTTTAAAAAGCCAACTATTGGTCTCCACACAAGAGCGAGATCTCTTGCCAGGTCAAAACGGTCTCTCTCAACCATAAATGTGACTCTGGCCAAATTTCTACCCATCCACAGAGCAAAAATGCCTTCAGTGCTAGAGCTGGAAACTGTGAGGTCAGCTTGGAATGTGATTTAGTGTCTAAATTATGGGTTTTTAAGCAGGGGTAGGAGGGATCACTTCATTTTAGTTCAGTTCCCAGCATATATGACCACCACTGTCAAACCAAATGATGCAGTTAAGAGGTGAAAAGAGATTTCATGCACCTGTCTTTTGTTATTTCGATACCACATGTTGGGGAAAGAAACTTAGGGTGTGATCAGATAGTGATTTATCGCATGTTTTGGACTGCTTTTGGCACAGACAAGTCAATTCCACTTTCTGACGACTTCACAGTGTTCTGGTAATTATGAACCAGCCCGACACATGTCCGTGGCTGCCCACACTTTTTAAAATCCCTGGCAGGGGCTACTGTATGCTTACCATGGGTAGGATCACTTCTCGTGGCGCAGTGGTTAAACTGCTGTACTGCAGCCAAAACTGCTCATGACCCGGGGTTCAATCCCAGGTAGCCAGATCAAGGTTGACTCAGCCTTCTAATCTTCCAGGGTCGGTAAAATGAGTATGCAGCTTGCTGGAGGGGGGGAAAGCAATCTGTAGCCTGCATAATTAACTTGTAAACCACCCAAAGAAACACTATGGGGCAGTATATAAGCTGCACACTTTGCTTTTTTTTAAGTTCAGTTTCCAGCATGTGTGACTATGGGTATCAAACCAAAACAGATCCTCCAACAATGCCACTTATCTTCAAATCCAGAGAGACAAGGATGCAGAGGACAATTTATATTTTTCATATAAATTAGTGCTATGGACTTGGGTGAGAAGGCAATTCAGTGGCATGTCACTTTAAATAAAAGAAACAGCCCCAGGAAGGGAGAGACAGAAGAAGATGCAAACAGGGATCTTTCCCCCTTTCTTTAGAATCTAATGCTCTAGGGCAACAAGCTTGACAGGAAGAAACAGTCTGAATAGGGTCACTTTGAGGTATGAACTCCTGTCCTGAAACCATTCAATCCTTGTGTCCACATGCAAGGATCATTCTAAATCTCAGACCACTCTTTCAAGCATCCTGGTTTTCCCCAATCCAGCCCATGTCTTTGCTTCTTTTTCCTCCAACCTATAGTCCTGAAAGGGAATGTCCCCTTAGAAACAGCTGGGTACCAAAGATTAAAAAAAAATAAACAGAAACCAATGAGGACACAGCAGTATTTATTTGTTTGTTTGTTTTGAAATGAACACCTTACTTTTCTTGAGTCCACAAAGTACTCTGGATAGTGTATAGCAAGTGAAATAATAAACCTTTAAGGAAAAAAAATCGAACCATGGAATTCACTACAAGATCAGCACAAAAATTCATTTAAAACCCTGCCATCAAAAAGGTTACGGGGGAACTATGGCTCCAGATTTCATTGAGAAATGTGCAGTGAGCTGTGTTTGAATGCTTGTTTGTTCAGTTAAGTTAATATGAACTGATTGTTGTTACATGCTGTTAAGTCGGAACTGACCTCACTCCCTCTCTTCTGCTCCCTTCTTGTTTTGCTTGCTGACAGATCATGGAGAGGCAGAGACTCATCAACATGCACATATAAAATACCTGTAAGGAAATATCATCGGCTGACACCCACACACCACAAAGTGCATGGATCGCTGTGGAACAATGCAGTGGTAGGGTCCACATGAGCAGATCCTGCAATGCAATTGGGAACAAAGCAGAACATACCTCCAGCGATGGTGTAAAAAACCCTGGAACGCAAGGGGTTTTGTCTGACACTAGCTGCATTCCCACGATTCGTAGACACCACGATACAGTACCGGCATCACAAGTGCAAACAAAGGAGAACAAAAAAATCTGTACAGACAAGATCTGGCTTCCCTTTCCTGCTTCAATGGAAATGTGAGAGAAATGAGCTGTTTCTTCCAAAGTTCATTTCACTGGCAAATCTACTTCTATCGGTCTCTCTAGACACATATTCCCAGAGATAGGTATTCCTGCTCCCATGTTACAGCTGCCAGCTATTAGGACATCAACAGCAGTTTCAAGACTTCCATCTTCTCAGATCAAGATGTTGAGTGGAAGACCTAAAGTATGGGGCACAATGTCCTTCCCTCCCCTGCCTTAATTAATCCCTTTCCAATTGTTTAAAGCGTGTCCAGAAAGGCATTTCTCCTGCGGTTTGGTGTGTTGCTGGGGTTGATTGCTCCACTCTTTTTTTCCTTTCTTCACATGAGGAGCGGACCAATTTGCCTCCAGGGCGACCCAACCCATACCTTTTTGAGTCCCTGTCAGGGGCTTCAACTTTTTTAGTCCGTTCCCAGTGTGTGCAATTTCTGGAAATGGACTAAAACCAAGCCTTGCCATTGTCAAAGCCAAGTCTTGTTCTGGTATCAATTTCTGGTATCGTCAAGTGGCTTAATAAACGAGCCACTTCAGGACATTGGAAAATGGAACACATAAGAAAACAAAGAAAGACACTTTGGTATGTTTCTTTTCCCCTCCTCTCCCCCCCCTTAATGGGGGGTTTGTCTGTTGCATAAAAAAGAGAAGCAGAAAAAGTGAGTATGGCTGGAAGGCAAAGTGCGAATGGAGAGGAGTGCGTGGATCCGCAACAGTGTTCAGAGTCTCTTTCATTTTTACACAGACACAGAGATCCTCTTGGGGAGGTCTCTTGTTCAGATGCATGCATACCCTTTCCTTTTTGAGCTGCTTTGTCTTTGGGTGTCTGTCAGCTTTTGATGGGCTACGTTTTCTCCCTTAGGACTGCCATGCATAGCTTCTCTCTCTCTCTCTCTCTCTCTCTCTCTCTCTCTCTCTCTCTCTCTCTCTCTCACACACACACACACACACACACACACACACACACACACACACACACACACACACACACACACACACACACACACACACACACACACACATTGCACTAAATGATATATCGCTCCTCCCCAAAACCTCAACCAACCCTATTTAGACGGCACCAGCCCACACCAAAAGGGCCAGTCTGGACATGAATCCCTGAGGTCTAATAAATTGCTCCATGTCTCCTCTCCCTCTCTCCAGCGGAGAATAAAAATGAATCAGCAGGATAAAATCTGTTTTGAAATGAACACAGGTAATAATTATGCCCTGGAGATTAGTTTGCGCCAGAGAAGGTTGAGATTTCTTTTCCTTTGTTTAAATCATCAAATGCCTCCAGGCTCTACCACCTACTTTAAGAAACCCCACCCACTAGGTAAGAGTGCCTAGATAAGGCTTCACACAGGCCCACTCCTTGCCTCTCAGGGTCTAAATCTCAGTAGATCTCCAGGCTGATGATCCTTAAGCTGAAGTGTGCAATCACAAGATAAATGACAAAGACGGGGAGGTTGTAGTGGAGTGTGCAAAACAGAGGAGGCCCAGTGTTAAGACGGTACAGCTGCCCGCCTGATAAAGGGTGCACTGCTTTTCTGTGTAAAACTTTCCACAGAGATTGCAATCTTCATCCGTTGCAGCTAAGCCTTTTAAAGACCAGCGACTTTTTGACTTCATCAGTATATTTTGGAGCCTAGAGACAACATCATGCCAGAAAGAAAGCAATTTTGAATAACGCCATTTCCCATTCTTTATTCGGATCAAGAAACATGCACGGAACAATTTGTTTACCGTGCGGCTCCTCTGCCTTCGTCGCTTGCGCAAAGAGGGAAGTTAATCTCCTTTTTGCATGAACACAGTAAGAGGGAATCCACTCACTTCTTGTGTGTTCAAACTCATGGGGCCATCTCTGACTTGCATAACTACAAGATGGAATTTGGAAGAGGGAAACCTGGCTTGCTCCAGCCACAGAGGTACTGCATTCCACAAAAGCAATCAGGATATCCATTTCCACATATAGGGAAATATTTAATAAACAAAGCATCCTCCCATAATCTTCCATTTCATGCCAATGTCCTTCATTCCACTTTGGCCTAACCATCTCACTCCCTGGAGTTCAGGCCATTTTAATCCCTTTCCCAAAATACCCAGAGTCGGGGCTGATGGAACAACCAAAAAGGTTCTTCTGTAGCACCATTGCCAGCTCAGATAATCTCTGGCTCAGATAAGGAGAAGAGTCTCACTCTCAACACACCAGCCCGATCAAAGCAAGCAATTGTGGCATATGAGGTAACAAGCGAAGGAAAAGTAAAGCAGGAGAGATGAAGAACTCTGTCGCAGCAGCTGGAGAAACCACAGCCCATAACTTCTCCATTTAAAAAGACTTGAGTGAAATCCTCTGAAGAGCTGGTCAAGTGGTGTGTTCCTCAGCTGACAGCAGAGCCCTTTAGACAGGCTGGAAAGAGAGCAAAGCACAATCAAAGTTGCGACAGATTGGTCCACAGTAGCTGAGTAATGGAAACTGTGATGTCATAACCATATCTGCCAATAATGGAGGTTTTCAGACAAAGTGGGTGTTGCTGAACAACAGAGGGTCCTACTCTATGTCACAAAGATGTGAGCCTTGGAGGCATCCAGTTTTCCAAAAGTTCATAGCAAATGTAACATAACTATCATTGTGGCATAGTGAATTCTGCTGCTAAAGAATCTGCAAAACAGGAGTGCTGAGTGCATTGTCATAGTTTCTAGAACCAAGCAGGTTTTTTTAGAAACAGGAATGGCACCATTGTGTAGCTGCAATTTCTATCAATTTTATTCTGTAGATTAGTCCTCGCTTCCGGATGCACTCCCTGGCTTCCCTTCAACACTTACAGCCTGGTCTCAACTCATCTCAACCACCACAACAATACATAGCATGGTCTCTGGCTCCCTGTAGTGGCCAGTTCAGGTAAATACATTGTGAAAATACTTATTTCTAGGATTTCCCCCCCCCCCCTTTCAATCGTTTTCAAAATTTCATACCACAGATAAGTGAAAACATGGATATTCATCCAGCAGATACTGGGATCCTATTTGTGGCGATTTCATCTGAAGCCCCTATTCCCCCCAGGTCTTCACGAGGTTCTCGCCCTTCTTCTTTCTTCGCTGCGACCAGGTATTACTGCCTTAATACCATTAAATCATGGAGACATGTGTGCTTTTAAAATTTAAGTCATTTATTAGATCAGGGAAGTTAAGATCTGATTAATATTCAATAGGTAAATCACAGATGCTAATCACTTGTATTTGAATCAATCCTACTTTAACTTTAAAACTCTAATAACTCTCTCTTCCATTCAGCGTTCTTACAGATCTCTAACTCACTCTTCATACACCAGCCTTTATATCCAGCCCCTCCCCGCTTGGCTCCACCTACTGTTCTCTCATTGGCTTCTACTCCACTGTTCTGCTGTGATGGACAGGTGAGGGCAGGGCTGTTCACTACACTACTGTATGCCCAGCCTGAGAGAAACAGATGTCTACCCAACTGTCTGCAGTACTTTTGCAGTAAGACGTTCAGTGTTTAAAGGGAGACAGAAAGGAAGTACTTTCTATTCAAAGACATTTTAATTGAAATCCTATTGGCACTTGCATAAGATTTGAGTAACTTGCCATGGCTACCTGCGGCTGATTGATGAAGTGCTGGGGTACATTCTGGTTGAACGAATCAGGCATGTGACTGAGACACTCCTTGACACCTTTCAATTAGCCAGGGCAAGTTACTCAAACCTTATGCAAACACCAGTATGCAAGCACCAATACGGTGTTAGAATACTGGTATGTGTTTCAAACACTTAGGTCTTTTTAAAAATGGCTCCTTATGCTATCTTTTGCATGGCAAGGACAGAGAGAGAGAGAGAGAGGGAGAGAGATGTAAACTCCTGTGGGTAAACCACATGATAAGAGGGATTGTTGACATCATCTTCAGGACAGCCAATCCCGAGGGTGCTGCTGCCTTGGGAACCCAACCCCATCCTTTGTCACCTCACAGGGGCCCCACCTCTCTGCTGGCAGATAAAAGGGGCTTTCTGGGCAGGGACCAGAGGGGTGGCCGGTGGCCAGAGGGCAGTCTGGCAGGGAGAGTGTCCGTAGTGGCTGCAGGGGACCCAGCCCTTCTGCCCAAGGCAAGTTCTGAACTTGCAAAGTGGGCCTGTGTGTTAACAGCTCAAGGCTGGCGGAGATCTGTGGCTTGAAGCTGGCTGACCTCGGCGATGGACTGGGGGACGGGAAGTTGGTGGACATTGGCAGACAGAGCTGGTGGCATCTCACCCCTTAGCTATTTCTCTCTCTCTCTCTTGTAGGGCCAGAAGGTTCCTCTCCTCCATTTCTGGAATGGTTTTGAAGTGTTGTCTTGTTTCTCAGGGGCTTTCATGGGAGCATCTTCCCCATCACTTCATTATATCTGCGGCCCAATGCCATGGGATGGGTCTCTGTGAGGTCATGGTGTGGGGCCTTGTGTTGTCACAAGAGGCGCAAGCCTCTTCAACAGTGGGAACGTAATGTGTCTGCAGGTGTGAAGGAGTGGGAGAGGCACCGTTGGTCCCCTATATGACTTCCTAAATATATTATGTGTCCAGCACATGCAGGAAGCCAGTGAGCCCTGGTGCCATTCAGAGAGGGTTGGAGTTGTGTACCGAAACACTGTGAGCACCCCGTAACAATAAAGGAGACTCTTTCCTTTCCTTCCACCACTGCTCCTGACATTTGTCTGCCTGGCCTGGAGATTCAGGGAAGCACAGTTACTTATTGGCACTGCAGCTCTTTCTCTGAGACCTGGCAAGCCTCATCTTCATCATCAACACCACGAGCACTCCATGGACAGCTCCCTGCAGGGCACAAGTGGGGAGAAAATATGGCACTTCAAAGGAGTTCACAGTCCAAACTCTCACACCAGTACCACAACTGAGAAAATGGAGATGGGCAATAATTTGGAGATGACCGTACATTAAAATTGATGTGGATCCATGCCTTGGATAGACTGGGGGAAAAAACCACTGCAAAATCTGCTGCCTGAGGGAAGTGGCTGCCTCTGAGCACCTAGTGGTTCAAGTGTCTATGAATGCAGCAAATGTAACATAGCTATCAGCAAAGAATCAGCATAGCAGGAGGGTTAAACATTGGAGGTCCACCCATGGACCCATTCAGTGAACCAGTCTTCCTCTCCACTCAGCTGTCATGATTCTTTCTTTCCTCTTCTAGAATGCCCAACAATTCCCCATTCTCTTCTGTTTCTTTTCTCTCCCACCCCGTTTTTTCCCTTGCAGGTCTATTCTGGGGCTAATTCAGACTTTCACTCTTCTCTCACAATGCTAGGCGTTTTCTCTCTTTCAACCTTTTTAAGAGTTCTGTTGTAGTCATGTCCAGGATGGTGGTTTCTCCTCCCCTGAGGATGTTCAGGGGACTGGAAATGAAGCCCTGTGAGGAAATACTGAAGAAGTTGAACATGCTTAGCCTCAAGAAAAGGGGAGAGAGGGGAGATGTGGTAGAACTTTTCAAATACTTGAAAATCAGTCATGCAGAGGAGAGGCATGATCTGTTCTTGATCATCCCAGAGTGCCGAACCACATAACATAGGCTCAAACCATAGGAAGCCGGATTTAGGCTGAATATAAAGAAACATCTCTTAACTGTTAGAGCACTACAACAATTACCTTGACAGGTGGTGAGGTATTCAAGAGAAAATTGAACAACTGTGTGTCAGATCTGCTTTGATTTGGATTACATCATTGAACAGGGGGTTGGACCCCATGGCCTTATACACTCCTTCCATCTCAATTATTTTATGATTCTATGAATTCCACAGTCACGTGCATCATCTTTTGAGATGACTCCAGAGGTGTTAACTCTGAATATGTCTATATTATTATTATATTGGCAGGCTTTGGGAATTTCAGCTCCTTATAGTGTATTCTCCTATTTGTGTGAGTAGGTGTGTGAGTTCAGCTGGCTGTGACTTGATAGCATTTTGGTAAGGAACCAATTTGTATGGGTATGCATAACACACTATAGAAGTAAAGTTTGTGATTCAGAAAGCACAGTAGGACCGCTGTATCTGCAGGGGGATGGTTACACGCCCCCCCTCGCAGATGCTGAAAACTCTGGATAATCGTGAACACTATACCTAGCATGGTCAAAAAATAAAATAAAATCCAAGAATATGTATTTTCACCTGCATCACCAGAACCGGTCAACCGAGGGACCCAGAGACCATGCTATGTACTCTTAAACAACAATGGTCATGAATGGCTTCCATCAAGGTCTGGTCCGACGGTCAAGTGACCTCCAGAAGGTTTCACGAAGCAGTCCCCAAACAATAGCATCTAAAAACAACAGTTGCTTCCTGCACTGATTTTGCACAGGAGCCAAACCTATTTGGATCATAAAACCAATCCCTGAGTACCTTTTACTATACGGTAAGAGTCACAGGACCCTTTGGTGTTCGTTCTTCCTACTGAGTATACAGTTGAATGCAATTAGAGACTCATATGGAAATCTGAGAGGAGAAAGCAAGCTCTGTTGTGTTCTGAAACTGAGAAGTGCACCTTGAGTGAGTGGAATCGTCTTCTCCCTACCCATCTGAAGTCCTAATTTAAAAACAAAACCACCCCATTTTAAGACTACTTTAAGGTTCTCTCCTGAGGGCACAAGCCACAAAGCCAAGAAATGGAAGGCTAAAGGCCTTGACATGCCCATGATCCATAATGGAGCTGTAACTCACAATTTGGGCGCTTGGGGCAAAAACAGCATGAAATGCAGCCACAAATAAACATTATGATTCATTCTGGTGAAAAGAAAAGAATACAAGAAGTAATTAAGACAGAAAGATAACCTTCCTTCCTTCCTTCCGCCCAGAGAGAAGCTACTGGAGCCATGTACATGCTCAGGATGAGGAAGAGCACACCCCTGCAGCAGCACATGCCAGTAGGTACCTGTGCAGGTTCCATTGCTTCCTTGACACCTATTTTCCTTCGCAAATTTGTCTCATTGACTCCTATTCAGCACCTGCAAAAAGCCTCTTGTTCTGCTTTCATTCCTGTCTTTGGGGTGTTATTTTCTCCCCCTCCTGCTAATTTCTTCTGTCATTTGTTCATCCATTTGCGTCCACTTTCTTTTGCTTTCTTAATATAATAGCAAAGCACACAAGCTTCCAAAATCATTGTTGTAAATGTTTCTGTTCTTATCAATCCAAAAACCTCAGTTGCCAGCCCTACTTATGGCTCTGATCAGTAATGTCACAAATCATGCTTGCATACAGTTCACGGAGCCCTCGTCTCTTTTGGTCTTGTGGACCCAGTTTTAGATGCAGCAGAAAAGAGTGCCAGGGGCCCAAGAATACGTTGATTCTGGATTGTCTTATAAAACTTGTGATTCTTTCTGTATTTATTTATTTTTAACTATTAAAGTATATCTCTTCCAGTGAGCTGACCCATGCCTACAAATGCTTTTAAAGGATCCTGTTTGCATTTACCTCCTTTCCTGCCTTCCCTAGGTGGAATATAGGGCCATGAGAGGGTGGGTGGGGGAGATGCTGAATGACTGGTAACCTTTTTTTTTCCCTAACAAGATTGGGAGAGTCATTCCTGTCCACACCACCAGAGACTGAATCTACACTTCTCGCCTGCATCTGCACTCCTTGTTTTGACACTTAGGGGGCTGATTGCCCAAAAAAGCTGTAGAGAAAATGAATCAATTCAAATTTATGGAACAGTGTAACCAGCTATAATGGTTCAAATAGAAAGAGATGAATTGATAGCGTTACAAGCAATGTGAATGTTCCCGCTGATACAGATACCATGTAACGACTGAAGAAATACATTGGTACAACAGAGGTATGAAAAAGAATCAATATAGTTGGTGTTCTTTTCTCACGTGTAGTTGAACCCTTACTTATAACAAAGGAGTCTGGTATGCAGATCTGACCATACTTTTTGGAATGTTTATAGTTTTTCTTCCTGCATCTGGGGTGCTCAGTTTGATGAAAACCTGTACAGCATCAAAACCTAGCTTGTGTTCATTATTTCTTAGTGGTTTAATAAAGGTAGTACCTACCCTTTCCTTTGGATTGTCTGCAAAGACCTCATGGCTTCAAACACACACACGGGGTGTGTTTTATCTACTCACTCACTCATGTGCTCTCATTCCATTCTCAAATTTTCTACTATCTCTGAAATGTGATAGAAATCTAAATGAGGTGACAAAAGGCTCCTTCTCAAAATCTTCAGAACGAGTTGTGTTACTGGCATTCTACGTTTAGGCAACGGGTCAAAGCCCCACTATCTTACCATGCCAGGGACCCAGTCTGTGCCATTACATGTAGTAGATTTTGTGAAGTCACATTATATAACCAAAGGAACAGACATCACACACAGATTCCGCTAGATTGTTTCTGCAACTACAGAATCATTCTGAAAGCATTGCGGTATCTGCAATGTTGTAACTTCAGAATAAAATGGAACATGTCCAAGATACAACATTGACATCAACACCTGCCATTGACTTTAGAAAATTATTTAGAAAAGGATGCTCGACACCCACAAACTTCCCTTGGCAAGCCTAAACAAAGTGTTAGCAGTCTTCACAAAAGTGTATATAACATGTGTGTCATCTCTGACTCTCCATTCTTTCCTGTGATTGCAGAGCAGGTGCCCCTCATAAAAGACCCTGCCAGCCCCTTTCTAGGCTTCTGATTGCTGGATTAAACTTCTACACGATCGAGATTCTGCCACCAAGCCTTCCCCGGGCTATAGATTCTGGTCTGCTTTGGACTCAGACAGAAGCATTTCAAGCCATCTTCCTTGTAAGCTGTTGCCAATCTCTGTGCCCCTGTAGCAGGAAAAGAGACTGGAGGTTCTCTGGCTGTAGAACTCAACGGAGCCCTTCCCAAGCTTGGTTCACTTGGCAGGGATGTTCTTGCTTCTTAAGGGTATGCACGTCAATTCCTCAAAACACAGTCATCATCCCAGCATCAAAAAGTGAGACTTTATTAAAAAAGAAAGACAATACATTTAGTGCAAGGTTGCTGAGTGTTACAAGCAACCATGGAACATTAAAAAAAGCAAAAAAACAAAACAAAACTACAAGCCATTACTTCCCATGGAATAAGTTTTGAATTAAAGAGTACCGCTGTGCCCCAAGAGTTGTAGAACAATGAAAATAAAAACAACCTGATTGCATCTAACTAGACTTCCTAAACTACTCACACCTCTAAGGATTTCAGCCTTCAGTCCTTCCTGAAGAGGGCGTAACACTGGATAAACACTCCTGGGGGTACACAACTGTTGCAGGTCAATACACTTCACTGTCTTCCACAGCCAGCGGACAAAGAAGAAGGGAATCCCCTTTGTCTGAGCATTTCCTCTGGAATCCTGCTGCTAACTTCCAGTTCCCTCAGCTTGACAGTCTTCACTGCATCACAGGCACTGAGCCAATACTTGGGCTGGCTAGTCAGTTCCACTGCCTAACCAAGTGACATTATCCTTCTTTTAGTTCCATTATACCCTGGTCGAACTTAAAATGAAGTAAACATGTGCCATGGTTGATGTAGGTTTTTCGGGCTGTTTGGCCGTGTTCTGGAGGTTCTTCCTAACATTTTGTCAGTCTCTGTGGCCAGCATCTTCAGAGGACAGGAGTCAGAACTCTGTCCAGGCCTTTGAGAATACATTATACATGTGCCAATTATTAGACCTTTCAAACCTGCTGTGACTGTGGCCATTTGTATCAGTTTGGTTTGTAATTTGGAAGAACGGTAGACTTCACCAAGGAGATCAGGAATGCTAAGTTTCAACCAGGTACTTCAGCAGTTGCCATGTTCATAAGCAAGTGGAATCTGAAGGTTACAACGGTGGACGTCTCCTTGTCTTGCAGTTGCTTTGATTAAAGGGCTCTTCCTCCCCATGCCTGTTTAATTGTCTCTTTCCTAAGGTAAGCAAGTCACTGAACACCTTCAGAGGTTCTAGTTTTCTGCTCCTGTGATTGTAATGCATTCTAGAAACTGATTAACATGGTAGTATTGGTGTTTCGTGGTAATGTTTCTCTAGCAGTTAAACATTCACCCATCTAATGATGTGACAGAAAGAACAAAAAGTACAGAAGCGTGCATTGCTTCCCTCTCTGAAACGCACCCTCCTCACTGAAAAAGTGAAAATGGTTTCACGGGGCTATTGTTTGAATCCCTCCCACTGAACGAGCTGCCTCACGACTGCCTTTTTAGTATTGGGTCAAGTGTCGAATCCCGTTGCCCACAAGGCCAAAGTACATTCGTGAAGGAACAGCAAGTGCTACATTCCAAAGTGTCAGCTATTTCTAGCTTCAGAAGCGGTATGCGCAAAAGGCGAACACACATACGAGAATCTACAGGAATGTCCCAGTCCGAGTGTGTCTGTTTAACTCTTTAAGGGAGTCTGTGACTTTGCACTCCCTCTAGGAAGTGCTGGGTAAGATACCTAGAATGTTCTCTTGTAACAGTTATGCTGGAGTAAGAAAACCACATAGGAATGGTTCCTCCAGCTTTGCTAAGACACGACATTGTTTCTAGCACATGGCAGTCAGCACGCTAAGAGTCAGCCTCCAGAAATCTGAAGCTTCTGATAGGTTGAACGGCTGTCAATCAAAGCTACAGTATGAATAACAAAGTGGATTTGAACAAACAGAGTCCAGTATTGCCTTTCTTTGGTACAATACTGTATCTCTAACTGATGGTGGCAAGTTAGGATACAGGTATGATGGTTAATGGCAGAAAGGAAAGCATGCCTCATGTATGCTTGTTTTTTTCCCCTGTGGGACACTGAACTTAGAAAAGCTACTTTTTCTTGGTTATATTTCTCAGTGCCCACACTGGTTGGGGGAGTCTAAGAATCGTAGTCCAAAAAAAGCAACTTTCCTAAGTTCTAGTGGTTGAGTGGTTGACTATTCGTTTTAAAAGACTATACAGTATTTTTAAAAGAAATATTTTTAAGATTTCAGATTCCGTAGTAACTGGGCAACAGAGTTTGCAGCCACCGAGTTCTTTCTGGTGCTTTGGGAGGCTTCTTTTAACACTTTCTACTTGCATTGGCCTGTTATCAGTGGAACTTAATAGCCTTTACAATAGCAACAAAAATTCCATGATGGACAGGGGAGAAATGGACCTGTCATCACCTATGCATTCCTTCCAGGGCTGTGGAGGTTTCACAGAACTTCATATGCATTGGCAAAGGCAGGAGTGTGGCAGAAGGGAAGGGGGCTTTTGTACGTTTTAACTTGCAAACCGATTAGAATAATGCCTTGCACTAATGGAGTGATACAGTATATAAATCAAATCAAATCAAGTTGATAGGAGGGTCATTCACAGATTGCAGCCCTAGAGCAGAATGAACCACAGTTCTTTCCTGGATATAAAGACCTTTAAATGAGCCATAAATTTAATCTTTCACATGAAGGTGTTGTTCGGTGTACAGTATTGACTCTCCTGATAAGCAAATGAAGTCTCTTTCTAAGGAATAGGTGTGGGCAATTTGTTTACAAAACCTGAGATCAGATCACAGAGGGTTGGGAGCTTTGAGACCCTTTCTTGCTTGGCTGCTAGTCTGAAATGTGAGAAATTTGATTCCTAGACCCTTCCAGTGAAATGCAAGTGGCAGGCATTTTACCAGAAGCAGCTGCAACAGGAGCAGCCACCACCAGGTCCTTGGAAAATACAGAGATCTGGGGCAGCTGATAGAAAGTTAGGGCTTGTAAAAGGTGATGGCATCTGATCTCTGAAATCTCACCAGATGCAGCTGTGAATGGGTGATGACCCTGTTTTACTCTTAGCGAAAGCCACCACCATTCAAACAAATTTCTCCAGGCATCCATGCTGCCCCTGAAAAGGTACTAATTGCTATGGTCACCAGTTATTTCCCCAGTCTCAGCTGTGAGACCCTCAGACTTTACTGAACCCAGCAGTCAATGAAATTAAATGTCAGTTTCTTGTTGATGCCAGTGGGACCCTTTTGCAAAGTTGAATGACAGGGTCAGGTTTGCAATGGGGGAGGAATGATCCATAAGAGGAAGTTCATTCAAGAGCCTTTAAGGTAGGACATTTTTAAAGTCCACTCCCCCATCTTTCTGGGAACAGGAAGACACAGGGAAGAAAATTAAGACATATGACCACTCCTTCCTCATCTGGATGAAAAGTGACTTTATAGCTCAGTGAGAATTTGTGCATAGGTGTCACTTGGCCCAAAGGCAGCCATGGGTCACTGCATCGCTCTGGCTGTTAGAGCATGAACTCAACTTCACACCAGGCACTGGAGCAAAACATGTCACCTTTCAAAACCAGAGGTCACCTCAGATTGGCTGGGTTTCGCATGAGGTTCCCTGCTTGCTCCAGCTGTTGCTCTGAAGGAAGAATTCTAGGTGTGACAATTAACTGGAAGGCTTCATGACTCTTCATCTTGATATTTGTTTACTAGCCAGCTCTGAGGTGTAAGGCAAGATATTCTGGCTGACTGGGGAAAGAATCTTCCCATGCTCTACCCGGTGTTCCTTTCATGTGGGACTGTTTGTACTTTGTCCCTCCTTATTCCAGATTACACTCCCATAAAACCAGCAAGAGGGGAAAACCAAAAAAAAAAAAAATGTGATTCTCGGCACACAACAATTTTCTTATCAGAAGTTACATTACTGGATGTTTATGAGGAGCAAGGGCCACCCTGGGCTGTCCAAGGCTAGCTTACACACCCTCTGCCCCCTCCTTCTCTGCCTCTCTCTCTCTCTCACACACACACACACACAACCAAGCTTGGGTCATGGATATACTGTCAGAGGCTACACTCAGCACACTGGAAGTCTGCTGACTTGTACAAGAAATATTCCCTCAGGTCACCTTCTAAAGCATTTCTATGAAGGAGGAAACCTAAGCTTACTGCATTAAGTGAGTTTAATAATTGATTTCAATGGGATTCCAGCTGCAGTTTGAAAGACTGATCCACAATGAGATTTTTTTGGATTAATTTTTTTACCTGTCCAAGTACTTGGGATTTTCTGAGTGATCAGGGCAAGCGCTCAGAGGGAAGGAAGGTTCTCCACATTTTCCTCATCTCAGTGGTCGATTGCATAAGGACTTTCTCTTTAGCTCCAGCTTTAGAAACTTGAAGGATAGGGATCCTTTCAGGAGTAAAAGGAAGAGAGGCCATTGTGGGTTATGCAAACACAACTAACATCATCATCTACATTACTTCTTTTTTGTCTCTCTATATATTTAGCAACAGGTCAATATGGCTATTCACTTGAAACTTAGGCAGCAACTGAGGGTGTGAGAAAAGAAAAGAAAAAACAGCTGCCTAAGCTCATACAATAGGCATACACTCCTTGGCCTTCATGAACATTGATGATTATAAGTGAGAAAAATAGATCCCACCATATATTCAGCAGGCGCAACACCTCAAAGTCATTTGTTTATGTATGGCATTTTTAATTCAGTCATCAACTAAAAATGCCTCCTAAAGTGTTTTGACTAGACTCAGTAAAAACAAGAGAGCTCCTGGTCTGCAGACCAAATTCTCAGCATCTTCATCATCTTCATCGAGCTGCATTGCTAGAAGGGACCTTATGGATCATAGAGTTCAGTCCTTGTCAAGGAGGCACAGTGAGGAATCAAACTCCCAACCTCTGGCTCTGCGAACAGATACCTAAACCAGTGCTATCCAGCATACAAGACATAAAAGGAAAGAGAGATGAGGAGGGAAGAGGAAAAATCAAATAATTATTCGTTAAGGCTGGTGGAATGGTCTGCTTCCCATCTTCGCTGAAGCCTGCTGAAATATGGGCAAACCCTGCTTCCTACTGGTTTTAGTCATATGCCATGGTGACCTTCTTTGTTAGTTTATCTAGATGATTTGAGAGCGAAAGAACGACACAGTAAACTCCGCAAAACTTGCAATCCAATGGGATGTGTTTAATTTCCCAAAAGCATGATGTGGCCGCCTTCACATGAGAAATCCAAAGAGGAAGGAACCAGACCAAAATGGTAGCTTGAAATGTGTATGCAAGGGTGGAAGGATCGCACCATTTTCCCCCTTTCTATTTTTGTCATCACAGTTTCCGTGGCTTTGTACCATTTAAAGGTCCAGGAAGAACAGCAGATTTGTTTTCAAATAGTTCCATACCAAACATGGTTCAAAAGGTCCTTTTTTTTAAAATGGATGCTTGTACCTGTTACAAATGGCCTGGCAGCTTTTTGTTAAAGGATTGGGCAGTTTAGCCCATTAGGAAGCAAGGATGGCAACACGAACATAGTACAGGATAAGTTGTGTTAGTACTGTTCTGGCCATCCACGTAACGCATTGATTGCTTCAAGAATGCCAATCATCAAATCCTTATTTTCCCACTTCGTTGTTTTTTATTATTATTAATTATTAATTATTAATTATTATTATCATCGTTGTTGTTGTTGTTGTTGTTACTATTATTAAAATGTTTTTTTATTATGAATGTTGTTTATTCGATTGTGCGATTTTCTTGTTATTTTATGATATTTTATGATTTTGTTAGCCACCCCGAGTAGATGCTGTCTAGGGGGGCGGAGGATAAATAAATAAATAAATAAATAAATATTATTACTATTATTACTATTATTACTGTTGTTGTTGTTGTTGTTGTTGTTGTTGTTATTATTATTATTATTATTATTATTATTATTATTATTATTATTATTATTATTATTATTATTATTATTATTATTATTATTATTATTATTGTCTCTGCTGCTTCCATGGTTTATTTTATATCTGGTTTTCTGCTGTAGGGTAGAATGCAGCACCATGACACTTCCTAGCAAGTTCGTTTCTTGATCAGAGGCTACTGAGCCCATGTTCTCAGTTAGCATATGAGTAACATACATACAGTATTTTTGGAAGTTCCAGGGAAGAAACTAAGCAAGAGTGAATGTTTCCAACGAGATTTCCAAACATTTCCCAAACAGAAGCATATTTTGGGGATGTGACTTTTAGAAGTTTGAAAAGAGAAGCCCCCACTGCCTCCAAAGTCAACAACAATCAACTTGGGCAGAAGTTTTGCCCTGCCTGGATAAACCCACAAAGACCACGAGAGAAACCCTAGGAGATGCCCCATTCCAAAGGAATGACTGCACAATAAGCAACATCTGTATAGTTTCTCTCTCTGTCTTTCTCTCTCTCAACAGTTACTAATGCCCCTTTGGTCCAAGGTTTCATTTGCTTTTTAATCTTCTTCCCCTACGCTTTAGAACTTGAACCCTTAGGTAAAGGTAAAGGTTCCCCTTGACATTTAGCCCAGTCGTGTCCGACTCTAGGGGGCGCTGCTCATCCTCATCTCCAAGCCATAGAGGCAGCGCTTGTCCGAAGACAGTTTCTGTGGTCACGTGGCCAGTGCGACTAGGCACACAACCTTGAACCCTTAGGGTGACCCTAATACTCACTCACTCCCTGGTCCTGAAGAAGTGGATTGTGCTTGAGACAAAGGGGGGGTGGGTAGAAATCTGATTTCTCCCTCCGCCCTCCTCATTCTCCTCCTCTCTCTGCCAGGGCTGCTGGGCAATGGGATCCCAAGCCGCTGGTTGTGTCTCTCTAGGGACTGGCTTTCCTCCCTCCCTATAGAAAAAAAGACCACAACCCAAATGGCAGAGGAAGACGGCGGGAAGCTGAGACTGACCCAGCAGCCACTCTGCTCTCCCAAGCTCTTTCACCTACCTGGCTTCTTTCACCTCGTGCACTACCAGGGGAGCTTAGGAAAGTTTCCTTTTGGGCCTGTGAGACATGGAAGTGGCCAGGAGCATGGCTTATGCATTATTATGGACAACAGGCAGTGCAACAGGTGAAGGAGGACAAAAGAGTCGTGCAATAAGTGAAGGAAGATGAACAGAATGGCCTAAAACGGATGGTTCTTAATTTTTAAATAACACCCTGTCGTTGCCTCCCCAGGATCCTGTCTATTCTGATCAGGCCTTTGGACAAACTCAGTAACTGCTAGCCCTTACCACTTTTTAAATCCTATTCTCTAATCCCCTCCATGCCTTTTTAAGGATCTCCCTTATGTTTTCAGGTGCGGGTCCAATTCTGCTTGGGAAAGTCTTGTGTTTTCCACCGCAGGAACTGTTATAATCCGTAGGCAAGAAAAACTGTTTGTGCTTACTTTTAATTCAAGGCAATTGTTTTCCTGAGTTCTTGGATGTATTGTTGATTTGAAATTATGAATTTAAAGCCCCAGGGATTAGAAATGATGGTCAAGTAGAGGTGGGGAGACGTGAGGTCTTCTTCAAAATTCAAAGGAGAGGCCGTGGTGCCGAAATGTCTGTGAACGGCTGCTGCAGAGGGATGTGATGAATCTGAGACTACTGCATACAGCAGCTTGAAACTAATTTTCTGTAAAGACCTGGATGGAACTTTTCCAGATATTGCAAGAGCTCTCCACTTTATTTAATTGCCGATTTCAAACAGAAAGAGACAGGACTTTCTCCAAGTTTGCCTCTTTCGTAAGGTTAAAATCGCACGGTGGTACAATCAAGACCATTGTCATTTCTTGAAGCCAAAGAACAGGCTCTTTTGAGAGAAAGATCTTTTAACAATCTCCTCTGTGAATTTGCTGGCAAGAAAAGGTGAAAATAGAAGCTAGCCTCTCTGTTTGTCACTGCATGCAGTTCTAAGACTTTAATAATAAAATCTGAAAATTCTTGAACAGTGTGATGTCAAATACCAACTTTTAGAAGTATTATATGTATATTTCCTTCTTTTTCCTTTCTGAAGGAAAATGTGACACTGGCATGAGGTGTCAGAGGAAAGAGGCTGTCTGAACAAAAACCACAACAGAATATTCTGCCCTAGGCCTCTTGAGGTCCTAGAAAACCTTGTTCTCTTGTTCAGGCATTTTAAAACCATGTGGAAAGCACATTGTAACCAGGGGAGCATGTGAATCCTACCTCAATGCTGTTACTTTCAACACACACATTTGATATGAGGAAGCTGTGGTGTCCAAGTAGGCTGGCCACATGAGCTAAAACTCTGATTTTTTTCATGATCTGATTTATATGGAAATCTTACACAAATACAACCTAATTCCATCCCCATGCTTGTCAATTTGTCTACTGAAAATGGTGACAGAAGGCATGGGGCTGGGGTGGTTTTGTTTTTTTAAACCACTCAAGCAAGATGATGTGTGGGCATTTGAAGGGTTGTGGACATCATGTCAGATGCACTATCTATGTCCTGATTGGCTCTGAGGGGAGCTCCTTAACCCCACATTTGGGGAAGAAGATAAAATAGTGCCTTGGGATGCTTTGCCTGCCATATTGCGGTTACACTGGCATGATGAACTGCTGATAAGTCAGGTTTAGCACAATTTGATTTGATTTTTTTAAACAGGTGACTACATGATATAAAGAGAGTCATGGATATTTTTTTTTTGGTCCAGGAATCTGGACTTTTATGATCAGAAGCATGATATTTTGCTGTGCCAGAGTGAGTTGTTTTTTTTTTTTAGCATGGATTTAAAATTTATGTAATTTTAATCAGTTTGGCATATGAATACCACTGTCGATATTTATTTATTTATTTATTTATTTATTTATTTATTTATTTATTTATTTATTTATTTATTTATTTATTTATTTATTTATTTATTTATTTATTTAACTTATATGCCGCCCACACTACCCAAAGGTCTCTGGGCGGCTTACAACATAATAAACTCCTTTATTATGGCTGCTGGAGGAGGCAGAGGTGGTGGCATTGCAGGGCACACCACTGCAGCTGGAGTGCAGAGAAGGAGGCAGCTGGCGTGGCTGGGAGGTCACTTCTGGATCCTGCCGCTGCCATCTTACCACCACCTGTGCTCAGCTGACTCCTCAGTGGTGGTGAAGCTGAGTCACTGCCTCTGAGCAGGCACCGTGCTGCCAAGTTGATCCAGGCAACGAAGCCCCACGGAGTCCTAGACTGCAGAGCTAGGCTTTCTTGCCTGCATCAGCTGGGTAGTGTGGCACCTGCTCAGAGGCAGTGACCTGGCTTCACTATGGTTGCTCCTTTTGACTGGCTCCTCAGTGCCAGGGAAGGTGGGTTCTGGCCGCTGAGCAGGCACTGTGCCACCCAAGCTGATCAGGCCCTGACATCCAGCTGGGTGGCTGATAACATAAAGAAATGGTTGATTAAATTTATAATCCTGTGACTGTCCCATGATTATGCATCGAATTATATAGCATTGATACATTAGGCATCCTTTAGTCTTGAAAGACTATGGTGACGTGCTCTGTATGGAGGACTTGGAACAGCGTCTAGTGTGGCTGAAGAGGCCAATTCGAGAGTGACAATCTCTTCCACACTGAAGACAAATCCAATCTGTCCCATGTCCAGCTCCCTGGTTTTGCTGCTTTTGTGACTTCCTCTTTGCCTCGGCCTGCTGGACAAGGGTCTCTTCAAATTGGGAGAGGCCGTGATGCACTGCCTGCCTCCAGGCTGAACGGTCAGATGTCAGGGTTTCCCATCTGTTGAGGTCTATTCCTAAGGCCTTCAGATCCCGCTTGCAGATGCCCTTGTATTGCAGCTGTGGTCTCCCTCTGGGGCGATTTCCCTGCACTAATTCTCCATACAGGAGATCCTTTGGGATCTGACCATCAGCCATTCTCACGACGTGCCCAAGCCAACGTAGACGTCGCTGTTTCAGTAATGTATACATGCTGAATGTATACATTGATACATGTTGCTCATGTAACTGGGCTCTAAGCTGGCAACGTTGGTCTGGACCCCAGAAGAGCCAAGTAAGAAGCCCACTGCCAGCCAGTTCCAGGATCACTCTTGTGACCCTTCAGTGTTCCTTTGCTGGGGGAGGAGGAGTGCAATAATAATTCATCCTCAGAAGAGATCACTATTTACTCTGCCCTGCTGTAGCCTGGTACCCTGAGCTCCAAGCTATTTGTTTGTCGAGATTAGGAAGAAACTCGAGATGGAGGTAAACGTAGACCGCTTCCTTTGCTCAGATGAGCATTTTATATGCTCCGAATTGGACACCTGATGCCCTGAGAGGGAATCTCGTATCAGCTCCACGTTTGTCACCTGCCTCTGCTTGTGTGTAGCTTTGAGAAGGCAGCCACTGCCTGCTCAGTGATAACAAGGGGAGGGAGGGAGGGAGGCCTTGGCTGTGTGCTCCTCTCAGGAGGTCAGTCCCAGTGTCTCTTATTTGCCAGGCCGGCACACAGCCTGTGTGTGTGTGTGCAATTTGGGTGGTGGTGGGGAGGAGGTGTGAGCAGGAGTCCAAGTCATCTGATCCATAAATGATTTATTCTTCTACAATGTACTCTTACAGCATGTCAATGAACAGCCTGACCGAGGTAAAGGAAGAACAGAGCCCTTTGTCTGCCCAGTAGGGAACAAAGGCCTGCCTGTGAGCATGTGGGCAACAGTGACCCAGCAGCGATCAGCTGGCCCCCGTTTCCTGCGTTCCAACTGCAAAAGAAAGGCATCGTCGCCACCAGGCGAAGGGATTTAAGGATTCCAAAGGCTTAACAGGAAGGATGGCTGAGCCATTCCATGGATACCAGCCTCGTTTCATCGTCCACCTCCCTCCTTCCAGCTTCTCTTCATTTGTTCTCCATTTCTTTCCCTCTCCCAGATAATCCAGTTCTTCCTTTATTTGTATCATAGTGTTCGATTAGATTCGATTAGGCATCCTTCAGTCTCAAGAGACTATGGTAACATGCTCTGAATGGAGGACTTGGAACAGCATCTAGTGTGGCAGAGGAGGCCAATTTGAGTGACAATCCTTTCCACACTGAAGAAAAATACAATCTGTCACGTCCAGCTCCCTGATTTTGCTGGTTTTGGGACTGCCTCTTTGCCTCGGCCTCCTGGACAAATGTCTCTTCAAAATAGGAGAGGCCGTGATGCAACGCCTGCCTCCAGGCTGAATGCTCAGATGTCAGGGTTTCCCAACTGTTGAGACCCATTCCCAAGGACTTCAGATCCTGCTTGCAGAGATCCTTGTATTGCAGCTATGGTCTCCCTCTGGGGCAATTTCCCAGCACTAATTCTCCATACAGATCTTTTGGAATTCAGTCGTCAGGCATTCTCACGACATGCCCGAGCCAACATAGACGTAGTGTTGCACAATTTAAAATTATGGATATATATGAAATACAGGGAAAATTAAAAAGAAATTGTTAAGATAATTAGCAGACCTAGCAAATGGCCAAGATAAAGCTATTAAAGTAGCCTGCTTTTTACCAGAAGCAGGCTACTTTAATAGCTTTATCTTGGCCATTTGCTAGGTCTGCTTTTTTACGTGGTGAGGTATAAATTGTACGCACTTAAGTGCTGCATTGTATTTCTCCAGTCACAGAAAATTTGTCCCATATCCAAGTAGCCCATTTGACTTGATTATTCTTTCCTCTTCCCACTTCACTTCGAAGTCTGTTAAGTGACTTCCAGATGGTTCAGCCAGAAGTCTTGTCCTACTGGGAAACACTCTTTAGCATCCATGCGTTTGCCAAGGTGTGCCGTTTTTGTTCTCCATAGGTTTAGCTTACAAGACTCTTCTGGTTTAATATTAAGAGCTTGAGCTGATCCTCCTTTACGAGAGATTTTGGGACAAGCTTTAGAAAAAGCTACGGCAGTGGTTCTAAGCCTTTTTTTGAGTCATGCCCTCCTTTTATAATAGCCAAGTAACCTGGGATGCCCCCTGCCACATTTGCATAAAAAGGCATTTTTAATCAGGTAAAGTTGTTCCTTCTCAGAAAGTAGAGGCTTCTTTCTCCCCTGCCTCCCCCCGCCAAAGGGCTTGTTTCTCATACATATGCATACTTTACTCCTTCCCTTTGTCTCTCACCTTGTACTGCCCCAACTTGCTATTACAACAACAGGACCCTCGGCCCACATGCCCACTCCTCACCTCCAGTGTGTAGGGCGGCCAGATTATGTAGAAATGTCCAGCAGCCAGGTGGCTTTAACCTGTTGCAGCAAAAACCAGCAGAGGGTCTGGGGGTTTCCTTAAGACATAACATGTTGTAGTGGGCATAAGCTGAATCGCTTGCTCTTTGCACTAGATGTAATGCCCCTTGCAACCCCACAAGAGCTAATGCCGCATAACATGTGCTAATCTTTTAGGTATTCTTAAGACTCTTGGTTGTTTTAATGGCATGTGGATTTCCTTGCCACACCAAGAAGCAAAGAGATACTGCCGTATACACTTTGCTCCAATGTGGATGACAGCTGGCGTTTACAGGGGCCAGTTCAGCCAAGATCTATCAGGGCTCTCAAATTCCTTCTGGCAGTTCAAATCCACTTCTGGATAAGTAAAAATGTGGGGAGTCAGGTGATCCAGAATGGCAAGAAGGTCAGAAGCAGAGAGCAACAGACAGTTCAAAGTATGTATGACCCAAAGCCAAGAATGGTCGCCCTGGGCAGAAAGGCAGCCAAAGCATTTTGGCACAGGAGGCAAAAAAAATAACAAATAATCCCAAAGCACTTCTCCTCCTCCCCAGGCGTAACAAGAAGCAAAAACCCACTGAAAAGTAACAAGATGGTAAAAAGAAGCATCCATGTTCTGCCCTTCCACATTACTTCTGGTGTTTGATGGGGGGCCCCCAACACTTGTTGGATGATAAAGGAAGAGAAAGTGATGTTCTCCTTAGGGAGAATGGGTGAAACTTTGGGGAGGTTCTGGAAATCATGAATGAGGTAGCAATCACAGTTCTAGAAAGGAGCATCTCTTTTGTGATGCTGGCATTTGAGGTCATCGGTTGGGTCTCAAGAGACCTGTGGACAGAGCGCTCTACCCACAGAAAAGCTGAGATATGCCTTTTCCAAACTTCCCTTTTGGTCCACCTAATTATCACATCAGAGGCACAAAATTAGGCCAGGGCAAGGGTAAGTCCTCGTATCATTTTTAACATGCCAGGATAATGGCATGTTAAAACTTCAGCTGGCTTGGCCCCCTCAAAAAACCTCAATGTGGTTCCTACAGGTTTGATTCATACAACTGTTCCTTCTACTCACTATCTGAAGCTCACGGTAAATGACTTGGATATCCTATGTGAGGATGAATCCCAGCAGAAGCAAAGAAATGCCCAGCCATATTTATTTATTTGTATAAATGAATATACTGCCCCCCCCCAATTAGTGCAATGCATTATTCTGGATAGTTAACAGCATAATAAAATAAAAATGGACCATGTCAAAAGCAGGGATGAAATCATAATATGCTATAAGCAGGTCATCGAGACCTATTCATACAATTGCGGAAGAAAAGGTCTCTATTTGATTCAGGGTACCATTTCAGAACTTGAGAAAGCAAGCTGGGAGCCAGGTCAAGTCAGCTCTGAAATTCAACCTTAAACTGCTTAGTAATTCAAGATTGCCTATCCCACAGCAGAGGTCAGATTCCAAGCAGGTGGGAGCTCCATCTACTGTAAGGGAACTACTACAGAGTCCAAAAGGGCAAAAAGTGTGGTTTACCTTTAACTGTAAAATGATTATCACTTGCTCACTGGTCAAACCCCCCCCCCATCTTACCCCTACTTGCAGTGAGTGTCTTTGGCGATACAGAGGAGATGGCCTGAATTTGACCCATGGGACTGCTAGTTTCCGATCCCCTTTGCTCACACTTTTGCTGTTGCGAAAAATTGTATGCAAGGTTCAGCAGACCTCCTCCCAGCCGGGCAGGTTCCCTGGCACCAGTCATCTATCTACTCTTCTATCTGCATTGGTGCCCTAACATCTTCTCAGCAGAGCTGAAGGGCTTTTCATGTATAAAAACCCAAGCCCTGCATACCTTGGCTGGCAGCTCCCCTCAGCCGCTCCTTCAGTTATGAAAGCACACGGCAAAAGAGAAGAACGGTCACTCTTCAACATTAAGAACACAAGTGGGGGTCCTTGGGCTCCAGCTATTCCAAAATTGGAAGCTATGCAAGGATTTCTCCGTGCTCATGAGAGATTTCCCCTCTCCCACCCGTAGAAGAACAAAACAAGAATAAAAGTGCTGAATAGTGAAAAAAGAGGATTTGTAGAGACCGGGGGGGGGGGGGGGGGAGGAACAGAACTCTATATAATCTCTTTTCTCTTAACGTGATCTGGTATAATCCACAAGAGGGAGATGATACATCTCTCCCTGTTCCCACCTGCAGAATATTTACTAAAAGTACCTGGGAATACTGCTCTATGCTGGCAATCAGACCTCCAGCTCTGGTGTTCACAAAGCGCCAACCAATACAACTAAATGTTGCAGAGGGAACCCTGTCCAAGTTTGCAAGTTCAGGGCTCCAGACGGCTCTCTTTGGGGCTTGCAGGAAAAGACGATCATGTTTTCTTTCTTCTGAAACCTTTTCTGGTTGAGCTATCAATGGCTAAAAGCACTCTGGCTTAGACTGCCTGCCAACCTGCCTTGCCTCAATTTCCTTGTCCAAAAACTTCCCGTTTCCCACTATCTGATACTTCTTGCTCTTCCACAGGTATATATGCGCCCCTGACATCAGGTTTGCCCCCCCCCGGACATACTTACAAACATTGGCACACAAACACAAAATAATACTCTTACGATCCACCTTTATTTGTAAAAGTCCAGATATAAAATCTTGTTACTTTTTCTTTTTTTAAAAAAACGAAACAAACAGAAAGGCACATTAAAAACTACCCCTCTTCCTTCCATCCCGACATCCTGGACTACGTCTGAGACCACATGGCTCTCCCTCTCCACTGCATTTCTCGCCTTATCCTCGGGTTCCCATCTGGCGTTCCAAAAGCTCAGGCAGCGGAAGAGGTTCAAGAGGGCACCCAAAGCTGGTCCAGCAGGATTTTAGTAGTAGGTCTCCTTCTCCACCCAGCCTGTATCGAGAGGAAGAAGGTAACATATCTCAATGCCGATGCAAGCTGTTGAGAGCAGGTGCAAACTCTTTTGAGCTGGAGTGGGTAGAGAGCAGTCCACGTGCCACAGACCATCTCCCAAAGCCACCCAACCCATTTCAGAGGCTCCAAAATCCCAAGCTCTCTAGGAGTGGTAGGTTCGATGTAAAACAGGCTATGCACACAAGCCTCCCAATGTAACCCACCTCCAAGTTAAAGTGCACTGATTGGTGGCCTTCTCACGAAACCCCATCCCTATCTTTGCCTGGGTCTGTGACTGCTTCAGGATGGGTTTCTCTGGAAAGCCTCATGCCTTCCAACAGGGAAACCCAAAGGGCTATGACTTGGAGCAGGGTCATGTGAAGCCATCCATGCTGGGGAGGTTTGTCGGCTTCTAAGTGCTCACAGACACACAGGAGAATTTTACTTCTGGACGCAGGCACCTGGCAATGGCCCAAAGGCCAGCAGGTAGGGTAGTCATTCACGTAACCACGCTGATAAGAAAGTGGAAAGGAATGTGGTGGACGGGGGGGGGGGGGCGACTGAAACAGAGACCCTAGCATGGTTCTGCTCCAGCCACTCGAAGCTCATAACAAGAAAAATGCAACCATTCATGGCAAGATGGGTGGTGGTGGTGGAATTCTAAAACACAGATCCTTAACTAGCAATGAGTTTGTCCTGCAGCTACATGAAATGGCTACCTAAACAGCTTCAAGGGAATGTCTCACTCAGTGCCCTTGGCCTGAGCCCTCCCTTACACTTCAGGATTTGCTGTGCCCAGGAGACATTTCTGTCCTCTAGAGAAGACGAGGTAAAGGGGCAGGTAAGGCTCAGGTCTGTGGGCACTGCAAGGAATTATGGGTGTGGTAGCCCATGTCCAATTAGGCTCTGCACATCAAGTCTCCCTCTCTCTCTCTCTCCCAGATAAATCAATAAATAAAATTACAAGACTCATAATCCCTGGTAGCTCCAAGAGTTTAGCCCTGCCCACCCATTCCCCCCCCCTCTGGTCTTCTCCAGAGGACAACAATGGCTGCCAGAGTCTGAATTCATTAGCTATAAGACCATGAAAACACCGGTGAGGACAAGAGACAAGCACGTTCAGGGGGGGTGGTGGCAATTCCCAGCTCCGCCTTCTCTGGCAGGCACCCATTTAGAGTCAGTGCTGCAGTTTTCCTGCCCCGCCTCCTCTGGGCACTGCCTCTGAGTGGTTGCTCGCTGGAGGAGGAGGGGCCAGGAATAGCCAAACACCTCTTTGTTGGAATGATGAACAGGCAGTTCCTGCCCATCTCCGGGATTGCTAGATTGAAGTCCCTAGAACATCAGCTGGCAGGATCCCTGCAGACTTCTTGGGGAGGGGCACACTTCACGAATTCTGAAAATACTATTCCTTGTCATCCCTCTTCTCCTCTGAGTCTTCCTAGATACATAATCTATTATATTCAATTTCCCTTTCTTTGTAGATCTCCCTTGAATTATGACACATCTGCTTTAAAAGGTCATTTCACAGATGCCAGATTAAACATAAAGGATCCGGGGAAGGGCAGGAGTTGCTATATCCTGCAGGCAATCAAAAGCTGTTTGCTGTGCCCCAATAGTTGACCCCAAACTGTCTACATAACCAATTTGATTTGTTTTCACACACTTGTCTGAAGGCAGCCTAGATCCCTAGCATAAACACCTGCTCAGCACAAAGCTGACAGTGGACATAAGACAACTTCCTCAAGATTTTTCTGGCTTTGTTCTTTTATACTTCAGGTTGAGTCCAAGGGGGGTGGGGGTGGGGATCCTGAAACTTGCCAGCTATGCTCAATGACATCTGTAATCTGATCAAATCTTGCATAGTAGAATGGCTGGGTAGACCACCCCAACACATCACATAACTTAAGAATGCCATGGCACCACAATTTTCTTACCTCCAGGGCTGCGTCTAAGGATAAGTTTCCTTACTTCATCATACACAAAGATGAGGAGAGAGTAGGGGAAGGCACAGAACCACCACGTTGGTCTGCAAAGTAAGAAATCTGGTTGTAGTAAACTGTTGCCCGACTGAACGGGATTAGCAAGGGCCCATCATCTCCCAAGAACAAGCGCCAAGATACTGTACAATTTTGGATATGCCCAAATCCTTTGACTCACTCAAAGAATTAAGAGGGATATGGATTACAGCATAGCTGTTGAAGGGATTAATTAGTCTCTGGCTAATTAACACCTTCGAGACTGGCACAGAGACAAGCAAATTTACTGCTTACTTGAGAGGATACATTCTTAAAGCAACATCCATTCCAGGGCAGTAAGAGAGGAAGGCAGCCAGAGCAGTCTCTTCAAAGAGCCCAAATATTAAAATCTTGTTCCTGTGGAAAAATATATGAAACGTCAGCTCCAAGAAGAGAAAAAAACCTTCCTTTTCACCCCTGATTTCTGAATGGAAATGAGCACAAAGGACTTCAGCTCCACACCCATCCAGTTCTTGGGGGGGGGGGGAAGGTCTCCATTCCACATAGAACCTAATGCGTCTTGCCCCTAACCATTCCCACTTCAAGATATTCTGAATCCTCCTGAGAGGATCACAAAAAAATTATCTCCGAGGCCATTTTGGGAAAGTGGAGGAGGGGGTGGGTGGTGGTTTCAGATCCTGCTACTTACTTCATTCCTTGCTGGAAGACAGAATTCCTTCTAGTCTTACAGATAACCAAGTCTGCCCACTGCACCACCACAATGCTGACAAAGAAGGCTGTATGACAAGTGAATTCCACAATTTTTCTTTGTTCGTACGTCTGGGGATGGAAGAGTTCAGTTTTTTAAATTCTTGCTTCTCCTTGCCCACGGGAGAAAAAGCAACCCAGAATGGAGATATAACATGGGCTTTTGGGGGCACTCACCCACTGCTGCCCATAGCTGTCCTCCACATCGTTAATCCACCGGTCATCCCAGGACACTCGAATCCCCAGCAAAGATGACGGCAGGAAGCCATTCTCCGCAAGGATTACAAAATAGGTGAAGAAACCTCCCAAGGCTTGGATCATTCCTGAACACAGTCGAGGGGAAACTTTTAGTCTGCTTTCAGCAGATACTACACCAAGCGCTTTTAAGAATTAAATCTCCCTGGCTCACAGAAACTAGAACCAACTTCCTCTGCGATGCCGTAGCTGTACAAATGCACAGCAAGGATCAACCATCCCACCTACCCCAATGACTAGTTTTTTCGCATTCTTAGCTGAGCTGAAAGTAGGCTCTCTCCTGGCAGAAGCCAGGAGATACTGGGGTGCTATCCTTCCTTCCTTCCCTGACAGGAGTGCTCTCTGAACTATCCTTTAAGACTCAAATCAACAAAGTGGAACCCTCCAGGTGCCAAGGACGCTTCCCACCTGATCTACTCTCTCTCTCTCTCTCTGTCACACACACACCCCTTTGGCAACATAACTATCCACAGCCTTTTACAGGAACCACTTCCATGTCTCCTTCTCTAGGCTAGGCATGGGAGTGCTTCTTCCACCCTTTCACAAGTGTTCATTTTCACCCTTGGGAGGTTTTTGCTTCTCCCCCACCCCCCAGTTCTCCATCTCTTCTTGTTACTCTTTCGCACATTACAGGAAAAGGCAGAAGAGACATGAAGAGCACACTCCACATTATTAAGGGAGATCTGACGATTTCCCCTCATGAAGAAATTTGTGTGAATGTAAGAGAGAGAGAGAGAAAAGACGGGCACAATTTAAGTGTGAATGTGATATTTGTGTCCACCCAAGCCTGGCCGCCCCACCCACCTGCTTTTGATGGATGGGACAGGACTTCCCATGATCCCACTCCCCACCTGTCCATAGTCACAGGACACCCACAGCCACTCCTCAGAGAGAGGTGGCGGCTGTGGCTGCTTACCGATTTGACCGTAAGCCATGCTGATCAGCCTTTCGTTTACCAACTTGTCTGTCTTGGGATTTCTGGGCTGTCTTTTCATGATGTCGCTTTCTGCTTGTTCGTACGCCAGTGAGATTGCAGGAACCTTTAGAGCAGGAAGAGATGTTTCAACATTAGATGCTACACCACACAGGTTGTGTCTCTTGCAGGATCCTGGATTGTCCACGCCAAGAGAAACATTTATGTGTTTCAACAGGAGCAGATGCCTCAGAGGCTAAGAAGAAGGACAAAGCCTGCTGGATGGTAATACTCACCATATCAGTACCCAAGTCAATGCATAAGATGGTAACGGTCCCCAGCGGAAGGGGGACATTGGCAATGATGAAGATGAGGAAAGGCGTGATCTCAGGGATGTTACTGGTCAAGGTGTAAGCAATTGATTTCTTCAGGTTATCAAAAATTAGGCGGCCTGAAAAACAAAAGAGGACTTTTTAAAATGATAAAAGAAAGATGGTTCTGACATGAGGGTAAAACACCAGGCCATGCCCCCACCTCTGACATAAGGCCAACTGTTCCAAGCCCCCTACAGAAGACGTTCTAGATTCAGATTTATTTTTTTAAAGAAAGGCAAAGAAAGAGACCCATACCCCGGCACAGCATACAGTCACTAAAAGGAAATGGAAACTCTCCTCTAATTTGTTGCTCACAGTATATGACTAAGAACTCACCTTCTTCAACCCCCGTGACAATAGAAGCAAAGTTATCGTCCAGCAGAATCATGTCAGCTGCCTGCTTGGAGACATCGGATCCGGCAATGCCCATAGCAACCCCAATGTCAGCCTTTTTCAAAGCGGGGGAATCGTTCACACCATCACCTGTGACAGCTACGATAGCCCCCTGGAGGAAGAAAAAGGGAGGGAAAACAGGACCTTCAGCCTCAAGGCGCCAACGTTAGGCAAGTTGTCTCAAGCACAGCCTGAATAAGTTCCTTTTCTTGGCTCAATATATTTGGAACCCTACAATTAGCCTCCGGTGGCTTCAGGTCTGTCCCAGTATCTGAACAATGCTACAAAAACATCACAAACGCACCGACTGCCCCACAGAACACCCCACAAGCAAAGAGGAAAAGGCTCCAAGCCAGAGCCAGCCCAGTATCTCCAGAGAGAAGGATCTCAATTATTAGGAAACAACAACCCAGGGGCAGCTTGTATAGTTATAATCTTACTAAGGAAACACTGTGCATTGTCAATGAGCAGAAAACTATGCAAAAGCAGATTTGGGCTTTTAGAGAAACTTTCTAAGATTTAACTGCTGTTGGACTTGGAAACAGACTGTCTTGGGAGTGCAATGTATTAACCAGAAGGAAGAAAGCCATCTCTCAGGGGTCCTGTAGCTGCATCCTGTATTGCACTGTGAGTTGGACCAGATAGTCTCCAAAGTCGCTTACAACAAGCTGATCCTACATACAGCTGATTAAAACAATGTCAGAACTACTGGTAGCTCAGTGACTCTGTAGAGCCAGAGGCCGAGAGTTCGATTCCAAACCTCCCCCCCAGTGCCTCCTTAATAGGGGCTGGACTCAGTGATCCAGAGGGTCCCTTCCAGCTCTGCAGTTCTTAAGATTAACGCATTATATTATGTTGTGCTGTGTTATGCAAGGGTTTTGCTGACCTGCCGCTGGCAGCCTTCCACAATGATAAGCTTCTGCTGAGGAGAAGTTCTGGCAAAGACGATTTCTGTATGGAACCTCAGAATGTCATCTAGTTGCTCACTGGTCATGTCCTTCAAGTCAGAGCCATGAATCACACAGGCTTTGGCGTCCCTGCAAGGTAAAACGAGGCAGGGTGAGAACTCCAGGAGGTTGCTCCATCTCCGGCACCACCACGGCCCGCAAAGGAAACCTTCCCCTCTTGATGCAGCCGCAAAGATGGGGTGTGCCATCTCTTGCTTCCCAAGACTCTCGGCCAAGGACGAGCCGAGTTGAGAAAAATCAAGCAAAAGGGACAGAGTCAGGACTGTGTGGAAAAAAAAGGCTCCAGTTCTGTTTACCAACTTTTTCTCAGTTGGGTGACATAGGTATCTGAATGTTAGAATTTAAAAGACAGTTCAACACCCCCCCCCACGCCCATCAAATAAGACAAGCCCTACCGTTGTCTTCTGTCAGAATTGCTGCTTCCTACCTGGGATTCACTTGGCTGACAGGAATGTTAAGGCGAAGAGCAATATCCTCCACAGTTTCATTGCCCTCAGAGATGATACCAACTCCCTTTGCAATAGCTTTAGCTGTGATCGGGTGATCTCCTGTCACCATAATGACCTGGAATAGGAGGCAACACTTGGTCTGTGGAATAGCAGCTAGATGGAAATGTCTTTCTAAAACACGAGTTGCCCCCGCCCCCAACCCAGACCAAGAATCTGGTATCTGGGAGGAAGATGAGCAGCTTTACCTTTATTCCAGCACTCCTGCATTTGCCAACAGCATCAGGCACAGCAGCACGAGGAGGGTCAATCATGGAAATCAACCCAACGAAACACAGGTTCTCCACGGGAAAGTTAATTTCGTCAGTGTCAAACTGGAAGTCGTCAGGGAACTGCTCATCCGGCAAGGCCAGGTGGCAAAAGCCTGCAAGAAATCCAATTCGAATAGCGTCATGTGCCAGTGTACCATAAGGGGTTCTCTTCCGATGGCTAAGCTGTCCGCTGCATTCGAGAAGCCCGGGGGCAGAATTTGCGCTGGGCATCTAGGAAGCCAATGAGAAAACTTATCTGGCAGCCAGATACATATTCTCTCTCCTGCAGCAAGACTTGCAGACTAACAACAAAGCCATTTTAACTGAAGTCCATAAAAAGCTACACATCAGAGCATGCCTAGTTCCATTTAAATAAACGCCAGTGCACCCTGTGTTTTCTTGGCTCTACTAGTGCAAAGAAGCATGTATGTTACTGCAAGATAGGACTCGATCAGGCCACCTTACCCAGGACTCTCTCTCCCAGGCCTCCTAATTCCAGGTAGGCATTCTGAAATGCATCTTTAGCCTCTTCATCCAAGGGCTGCTCTTTCCCTTGGATCAGGATCTTGCTGCAACGGTCAAGGATTCTCTCGGGGGCTCCTTTCATCACAAGCAGGTACCGTGATTCTGATGGGTTTGCATTCTTGTGGATGGACAGCTGCATTTTGAAACCGTGTTAGAAAGTGGTTTTGAGACAAGTTTCACCTACTTTATGATACACTCTGAGGTTTTTATACTCAATCTTCCAAAGTGCTTTTGCTCTCTCTTTTTTACACACAGACAGACACGCAAAGACAGTGGCCATTCTGACTAACATGTAATGCAAATGGCACTAGGCTTAAGCCTAAGAACAGCTGAAACCAACAAGAAACGTGCTGTTACTGTTTATGTGAAACAGAGGGAGACGGCGTCTTACTTGATATTTGTTGGTAGAGTTGAAAGGTATCTCCACCACCTTGGGGTTCTTATCTCTCTGTTCCTTGACAGACCCGCAACAGAGTTCAATAGATTTTAGTAGTGCAGATTCAGAGGCATCCCCTGCTACCGTCCTCTAGAAAGCAACACAACAGTTCACAGTTAAGGATCTAAAAGATCTTTGAAGACTGGCCTCCCAATGATGATCACTTCCTTAAGACCCACCCGAGCTGCCAAAAGGTTCCTCTCTTAAAAATGAACCCATCTTTAAAAAGGGCAGGACATGTTTAGAGGAAAACCTGCAAAAATGAACGCACTGAAGATATCTGAAGCACAACGGAGGTACATGAGAAGAATATATTTAATAAACTGGGGAATCAGCCAAAGGGTTAGGCGCTTGTTAACAGCTTCAGCCCCCCCCAAAGCACTTTACAGGTTGTTAAATCTGTGCAAATTATTCCACTGGGACTTGCTTGCCGGGACACACCGTTTGGTTTCACGGATGAAAAGCAGCTCTGCCTAAAACCAGACCTGCACAACTTCCAAGCCAGGAAAGACTAATTATAGTGATTCCCAATCTTCTCGATCCATCAAAAACAGAGGGTAATCCATCTTATCAGTCAAGCACAGCAGCCCGTCTAGTTAAGTTTCCTGGCTTTGCTAAGCCCTTTACTGATCAGCTGCATCCCCTTCAGGGAACACAAGTCAAGCAGTCCTGTTGAAATCCACGGAATGTGTTGAGATAAACCTATTTGTGGCTTTGGTTGAATTTCTACTTTTGCGGGGAGGGGGGAGGGGCATGTGTTGGTGCCACCCTTCCCTTGCGTTCCCTAAACTGT
Source organism: Pogona vitticeps (assembly GCF_051106095.1). NCBI lineage: Eukaryota > Metazoa > Chordata > Lepidosauria > Squamata > Agamidae > Pogona > Pogona vitticeps. Next base: position 188,685,686 of record NC_135784.1, on the reverse strand, counting down.
ATCAAAGGACAAACTGAACTGCACACTGATGACTTTGCGAAGGCATTCACTCACCTTCAAAATGGGAACATTTTCTTGGTTGGCTTGAAACACCGCACGGTTGCAGAGTCCGGCAATCCTGGCCAGAGCAGTCCATGTAGGAGAGGTCTTGTCAAAGGAAGCACCTTGGAGGAAGTAACAGGGAGGTCCCCATTCATGCCTTTCTCAGAGTCAAACCCGTTTGCTTTGTTGCTGTTTCCCCTCCCTCTCTCCCTGGCACTAGGAATGACTCAAACGGGTGACGGCAGAGTTTCCGGATGGGTGGCAGAGAGAACCAGGGTTAAAAAAAAGAGAAGGAACTGGCTCCTCCTGCCTCCCCCACCCCCTTTGTGTAATAATTACAGGATTCCTGATTATATGGCCCAAGGGAAGAGAAAATGAGGCGCCACACCAGGCCCTGTCAAACCAGGCACACACAGAGCAGCTGGAGTTATGAGGGGCCAAAGGTGGGAGCTGGTCCAGCACGGATTTATTCCCAGCTCTTCAGCCGGTCCTACAAGACTTCCTTTTGCCTCTTATCCATTAAGAAGCAAGGATAATAACTAGGACAGATTCAGCGGCCAGAAATAAAGGGGGGCTCCTCAAGCCTACGAAATGATCCTAGGAAATGACTGAGGTTTTTATACAGCCAACAGTGCCTTCTCACAGGGTGGCACATTTATTTATATTTTTCTAAGAAATAAACTAGTGTGGTTGTGTTTTTTTAAAAAAATCCTCAATACCCTGCTGTTCTGACACAGGGTTCCCAGTAGTTTTCTTATCAAAGGAGTTCACCAGTATGAAACCTGTTTTTGCACCACTAACACTAGCACTTCAGTCCTGGACTATCACCCAGGCTCACCTAGCCTGTTTCAGTTCAGATGGAAGAAGCCATTTTGATGGCCCCTAGACAGCAGCAGCTCCCCATGGTAGATTCTTAGTAATACTTCCTGAAGTCATGTTAAGCTTAGGTATTTTAGGCATCAACACAGGGTTTATTCCTCTCCTGAGAGAGTCAGGAGCCGGCTTACCGCTCTGGTTTTCTGTAGTGTCAGCTTCATGGATCTGGTTATCGAACCACATGTGAGCAACCGTCATGCGGTTTTGAGTCAGGGTGCCGGTTTTGTCAGAGCAGATGGTGGAGGTAGAACCAAGAGTTTCCACAGCTTCCAAATTCTTTACAAGACAATTCTTACGAGCCATGCGCTTGGCTGTTAGTGTCAGACATACCTAGAGAAGGACAAAGAGGGAGAGCTTGAGGCTCTTTTTCCTCACACCTTCGGTTTGGCTGAACAAGACAAGGGGCTGAAAGTCGCCACAGCAGCTCCTCAGACGGTAGGCCGTTATCCCCCAACTTACTGTGACTGTAGCCAGAAGTCCCTCGGGGACATTGGCGACAATGATGCCGATGAGAAAGATAACAGCCTCCAGCCAAGTGTATTGAAGGATCAGTGAAAGGATGAAGAAGGAAACACCAAGGAACACAGCTACACCCGTGATTATATGGATAAAGTGCCCAATTTCCACAGCAATGGGTGTCCGTCCCCCTTCCAGTCCGGAGGCCAGGGTCGCAATGCGGCCCATGACTGTACGGTCCCCAGTGTTAATGACGACACCACGGGCTGTACCTGGAGAAAGGGACAAACAACGTTTGTTTGCAAATGGTGTGAGCAACTCTCTCAAGTTACTGTAAACATGCTTCCATGTAGACAACGAAGTCTCTGAAGCACCTCTTGGTCAAGCTGCCGAACATACTACGAATCTCGTCACGAACAGCATGGCACACAGATTCTCATCCTGGTCTGATCATGTTCTGATCTTTTGCCAAATCCCTGTTTCTTTGTCCTATGAGCTGGGAGAGGAATTCCCTGCTGCCCCTTTGGGCTGCCCCTTTGGCCACCCCTGCTTCTTCTGCAACGATTCCTCTCTAGCACAACAAGGCAACGTGTGCACAAGGAGTCTGAAGGGAAAGACTCTTTCCCTTCCTGCCAAGTGGATGAGTTGGAAAAATAGCTGGGGCATCTGGAGCAAAGATGATGTTTGTGCTTCGGTTATGGCCGAAGCCGTGGCCGGGTTCAAGCTCTGCAAACCATCAAGTACCTCTGCCTGAATACCCTCACTGTCTGGAGATAATGCAAACACAAGCAACTACATGATGCTTCTGCTGGGCAAAACCGTCACCTGCCAGTTCTGCTGCGCTCACGGACAGAGAAGGCGCCCTGCTGCCAAGAGCTGCCCTCATTTTGCAGTCTCTGAAGGTTTCATCACATCTAAATCTGAACCCTCCAGCACTATACTAGCATATCTGATTAAAACTCATATACATGGGGTGTGTTTTTTTTTTACCTTCAACACAATTGGTGGAGAAAAAAGCAATGTTCCTCGTCTCAAGAGGGTTCTCGTTTGTGAAGTCTGGTGATCTCGTCTGGGGCTCGGATTCACCCGTAAGAGAAGAGTTGTCAACCTGCAAGAGAAAACTTTTGCTGGAGGGACATTGCAGAAGAGATTTCGAGTCGGGGTGGGTATTGGTGGTGAGGGAGTCCACCATCAGTCCAACCAGGCAGGCTTCGGCTGTTCTGCAAATGCGTTCTCACCTTTCAGGACACACGTACCTTACATCCATGGGCTGAAATGATCCTTAGATCAGCTGGGATTCTGTCTCCTCCCTTCACTTCCACCAAGTCTCCAACAACCACCCCTTCGGCATTGATGCTCAACTTCTCCCCATTTCGGATCACCAGAGCTTGCTACAAAAGGGAAAGAGGAGCTTTCAATAAAACGGAAACTTCACACGCCTCTCCCCCTCCCCATTATTGTATCTGTTTCCATATACAACAGCCGCCGCCTAAAAAGAAGCCACGTATTACCTGAGGCACCATGTTTTTGAAGGATTCCATGATCTTCGAACTCTTCGCTTCTTGGTAGTAGGAGAAGCAACCAGTTATGATGACAACAGCAGACAGCACAACGCCCAGGTACAACTGCAAACAGATGCAGTGTTAAGTGAGAAAATCTAGGGTGGCGCCAGCACCAAACAGTGAATCTGGTGTCACTAAAAACCAGGCGTAAGCAGTGGGGGGGAGGGCTGGGCAGCCTATTTGTGAGCAGCTACCTGCAAAGACCATCAATCAGGAGTGGAAAAAAGGATGGGAATCAGGACAAGAAAAGGGAGAAAGAGAGAGAAGCCCAACCTTTTTCCAGGATAGCAGAAAAGGGGACTGTAAGTAGTTTGGTAGAATTCCTTAGTAAAAGAGTTTGAAAACATTTGATATGGGATTGTTAAAGGGAAATAATATTGGCCACAGAGAGCCAAAGTACCGGCGAAACTCCCAACAGCCCAAGGAAATGGGAGGCCTGGACGCAGGCTACCCTCTTGGATGATTCACAATTTCTGAACAAGTAAAAAGTGAAATGACAGGACAGTAACCTTGTTTTGTATCTATGATAGGCTTGAGTCAAACATAGAACCATGGTTAGTGAGACCAAACCAGGATTGAACCATGGTTGCAGCATCAATGAAAACGTTAAACAAACCACCATTCTGAGCTTGGATATTATATAGGGAATTGTGATTAATTTAGGAACAGGAATGAAACCTTCTGTTCTTATTCTCTACCATGTGAAATAAAATAAATGGGGGCAAGATGTATGAATGTGAAGCTTCCCTGGAGTTATTCATCAATGATGGGAAAGTCTGGCTGAATGGGGCCACATAGAGGAGACAAGTATAACCAACTATGCAATTTAATACCACAGTCTCTTCCCTCCACTGTTACCACACTTATTTACTCACATTGTCATTGTTTGGTTCCTCTTCAGTTACTGCTTGAATACCATACGCCAGAAAGCAAAGAATAGCTCCAATCCAAAGCAGGAGGGAGAAGCCCCCAAAAAGCTGTCGACAGAATTTGACCCATTCTGGAGTTGTGGGAGGGGGAGTGAGAGCATTGGGGCCATCACGAGCCAAGATTTCTGCAGCCCGCTGAGTCGTTAGACCCTAAAACACAAGACAGACAGGAAGAGGACATTCAATCCTAGCTCTGTGCTTAAGTGGCATGACTCTGCCCCATTCGGGGGATACCATCCTCGAAGCTACAAACAGTTAAGAAACATGGAAATGTTCCTCTTAAAGATCTCCCTTAGAAAGTCATTTTCTATCATCTGGCATACTCCTTTATTAGTAATAATTTGTTGTGCTTTAAGAGACTCTTGATTCAGTGTGCATACATCTAATTCTAAAGCAATGTAGGGGGGAAAGTACATTGTTTTTAGATGGTGCATCTAACACAGTAGAAGGAATAGAAGAGGGATTGTCTCCTCTGAGTGAAGAGAGAAAGCTTCTTCTAACATGGCATTTTGTCATCTGTAGCACATTAAAAAGTCACTTATATAAAAACAATTAACTTGGGTTGTTTTAATATGTTGTTTGGCTAAGCTACAAAATATACTTTTCAAGTTAGTTAAAAACGATTTTAAAACATTCTTCGATTACACCTATGTTATGTTGTCCATTGCAAGCCTGCAACAGGCCTGGCTCCCATTCCATCTTGCATGACCCGCAGTTCTATTTTAGTTTATACACTGTATCGGGGTACATATTCATTTACAGTGCAGTGGCAAACTGGCATCTCACAGTAAAGCATGAACACCTGCTGTAAGTTCAAAGTCTCTCAGGGACAACTTCTGAAAGGGTTACTTCAGGCTGGGGGTGGGGGGGTGGGAGACCCAGGGGTATGGTCACTCTCCCAAACTGTGGATAAAATATTCACTGCTTCTTGGTCACCACTGGGACCCTCTTAACAGGTTTCACTTTTTCTTTTAAATCAGAATACCCCTGCAAAAGTGTCCACATTACCCGGCTGAGGTCTGTTCCGTATTTCCGATGAAGTTCATCAAGGCTGAGTTTGTGATCATCCTATAAGATAAGAAAGATTAGTGACACACAGGACACCCAAAGTACTGCCCATAAAGATGACAATGCCGAGACCGGCACTGACAAAACAATTTAATTTTGCCCAATCAGAGCAATTTGTTAATTTTAGGGGATTTGCTACTAGATTTCAGCCAGCCAAGCATCTCTCTTGCTTGCATCCTTTTCAATTGTGCACTCTCTCTGTTTTTGCCAGAGTAAAAGACCGAGCCTGACGTTAGCAAGCCAGTCTCACCTTTTCCTTCAGCTCAGTCAATAAACCAGGGCAAATCACTCTTTTCAGCTTCAACCCTCCGCCAAAGATTAACCTGCCATACAGGATTTATTTTGCAAGGAAGACAAGACGATGTGTGTGGGAAAAGGCTCTGAATACTCTTAATGCCCAATAATAATTAGCTTTTGTTGTCATGTACACATGAAGACTCCCTTGTCAATCCGTTTTAGGTTAGAGTCAACAATAGAAGGTTTACCTCCCTGAACGCAGCCATCGAAAAGCAAGCTGCCCGGGATGCCTGCCATGCCAGTAGGAAAAAAATGAGGCAAGAGGAAGAGACAGATAGAAAGTACTATTGGCCATGAGCGATGGGTGGGAAGCTGAAATTTAGAGGTACCTTGAAGTTCACACCACAAGCAACAGGCCATGCTGTGCTTCTAGGAGTCCTCTTTTACCAACAATTTCTTCCAAGTATTGAAACAGCTTTTCCGGCATATATATCAACAACGTTACTTAGATAAGAGACTTCAGAGCAAGGAACAGAGAGTGCAGCTGAAGCCCAGGAGAGAATCATAGGGAACTGGAAGGGGAAATGTTTGACAACTCTCCATCCCGAAGCTTTCTCTAGGTGCTAAATGTCTCTCCTTCCCTCAAAAGCGAAAGGGTGCTCTTACCAGAGAAACCTCCTTTTTCAGTTCTTCCATATCCTTCTCTTTCTTGCCCTTTTTCGTTTTGGCTCCATGCTCATTGGTAGATGCAGGCTCATACTTATCACGTCCAATCTAAAAAGAGAATCGCACCGAATAAGGACCGGTCATGTGTCGAGAATCAGGGCTACGGGTTAGCCTACTCTGGATCTTGCATGGGCAAAGCTTGTGGTCTACCTTTCAGCTATCATGCTCTGCCTGAGAGAAACCTCTAGAGACAGTCATTGCGGGAATCATAGGACCAGGAGTGCAAAAATAAAATGAAATAATTTTTTTGCTAGTTATAATGGTAATGTACTATATCTGCTTGATCTATGGGAAGACACTTTATCCCCTGTGTCAGTGGTTCTCAAACTGAGGACCCCAGATGTTCTTGGACTGCAATTCCCAGAAGCCTTCACCACTTAATGTGCTGGCGAGGATTTCTGGGAATTGCAGTCCAAGAACATTTGGGGACCGACGTTTGATAATCACTGGCCTGTGCCACCATAGCTCTGATCAACTGATGGTAAGATTTAATAAAATGCCCTTTACAAATCAAAAGAGCCAAATACACACGGCAGCCCAAAAAGTGCAAAGACTAACAACCAAAGATTCCAGTTAAAGAGCTCATTCCAACAAAAGAGGGTGCCAGGCAAATCTCAATGGGCAGACAACATTTACTGAAAACGAGGAAGGCCCACCCAAGCCCAAGGTCACTAGTTGATGATCCGGGGGAAGGGTGCGGCGGCAGTCTTACGCAGAGGCCTCCATGCTGCCCGTCCCCACGTTGATGATACATACTTCATCCCTACATGGTCACACTGTGAACTCAAAAAACCAACAAGCCTTTTGCTTTAGAAATTAGTAGAGGCTAGTAAAAGTACAAAAGATTTAGGTATGCTTTGGTATGGCTTGTCACTTGATAAACCATGAAATGTGAGCAGATAGTAAACCCAAGATATGGTTGAAGTTGTAATTGACTATGGCTTAGCGTGATCTCTGCATCTATAAGCTACAGTTAGGGTCATCGAGCTGTCTCCAGACCTGATAGGTCCTGGGCCAAGGCATACACATCGGGGGGGGGGGGGACTCTTTTCTTTCCTCATCCTCGTTCCCTGACAAAAGCTTGGGGTAAAATGCCCCAGTCATTGTTCTGCTCCTTTCATTCCCTCCAAGGCTTTCACAGCCCATGATCCCAGATACAGGAATGCCATTATGAAGTTAAGTAAAGGAAGGGGAAAACCCCTGAATATACATGTTATATTTTGAAGTTCAAGCTATCATAGATTCAATTGTAAATATAATTAGAACAAACTATGGTTTGATTTGGTGCCTGGATTTTTTTTTTTACACTGGTGGGAATCCCCCTGCAGATCTGTGCATGTACTTCATCAATGTTTTCAGCAGGAATGAATTGCTTTTAATTGTTTCCACACAGTCTTATCAAGAATAGGGGTGTGGAATGTCTCGCTAAACAGTTACCCCGCATGACAGTTTTTTCGCTAGACATTGACTTTTTGCGATCGCTATAGCAATTCGCAAAAAAGTGATTCTTATGGGGGAATTTCACTGGACAATGTTTGGTCCCTGCTTCGCAAACTGATTTTTGCTAGACGACGATTCTTACAGCTCCCTCCGCACTCGCAAAACAGGTTTTTTCGGGACCTAAGCTTTGGAAGACAGCGATTTAAACAGCAAAGTAGCTTTCCTATGGCCAATCTTCGCTAGACAACGACGATTCTTCTCCACTGGAACACATTAAACAGGTTTCAATGCGTTCCAATGGGGAAATGCTTTTCACTAGACAATGATTTCGCTAAACAGCGATTTCAGTGGAACGGATTATCAGCATCTAGCGAGGCACCACTGTATGTACTATTCTAAACATGTACTTTTTGAATCTAGTCTTCTCTTTGACATTGTTTTATAATTAAGAAACTAGACCCCACCCACTTCCAGGTAGCTAGCTGGTGGCAGAATATGTGATGGTTCCTCTTTACAAAGCTACACATTCTGCTGCATGAAAATGTGTGGATCATGAAAATTAAAAGAGGCTTTTCAGCTAACAGACAAAAGCCCAGTCGTAGCTAAACAACATTTCTGAGCACTGCTAGGAGAGACCGTTTCTATCTTCAGCTGCTGCCTGAAGAATTTCTGTCTTTTCATTTCATGTTTTTTTCCAAGCTGCTTCTAGCTTATGGCAGCCCAAATAGGATTTCTGAAGTAACAGCTGATGGTGAAGGAGTAGTGTTACCATTGTCACCACCCACCCTCAAGGAGCATCCGTGGCCCACTGGGGATTTCTAACAAGTCTCCTGTGTCCTAGCCCAGCATCCTACCCCCCCCCCCCATGGACCACTATGGCTGTTGTTATGTTCTGGTATATGCCTGTTGCTGCAATGAGAACAGGGGCAGATTTTATTTCAACTACAAGTGGGAACTCTGCAAGTAACGGCTGAAGGCACTAGTAAGCTGGGAGGTAACACCATCTCCTGTTTGGCTCTTGCTGTAGTTCCCAAATTGGACTGGCAACGTCACTTAGGGGGCAACCCCTTTTTGCCTCCTAAGCAGCTGTGAAGCCACACGTCCTCTGCTTTTGCACCCATGGTTACCCACTGATTGACAGTCAAAACATTTCTCAACAGCACATTTAAACATGAACAAGGAAGTCTGAACAAGTTTGATAAAATGCAAACAAGAAGGTAACGGGAGGGCCATTCCACCCACCTACTGTCTTGACCCACGTGGTGACCCCTTCCTTTCTTCCTCCATTTTAAAGCCTCAGCATTTCAGGCAAAAACAAAACAAAACAAGAAAGAAGACAAAAATGTGGCATTGACTTTTGTTCCAAAAAAAGCTCACATTAAAATCTAGCAGTTAGTTTTTAAGATGCCACAACACTTTTGTATTTGCCTGACATGCTATCATAAACTAACACCGCTACCTCTTCTTAATTTAAATGGCCATAGAGACATCCCAATTCACAAATTCATAGCGTGATTCAATGAAAGATTTCGTTTAGAGAGGAATCCTGAAAACCTGCACTGCTAACAGTGGTTTAGTATGGCAAAACTTACCCCCCCCCCCCGGATCTATATTGTACTTCTTGGCTGAGTGAACACTCAGCAAGGTTTTTAAACAAAACCCATATGAATAAACCATAGCTATTTTATGTTATTTTATTTATTTCCCCACTTTTCTCCTTAAAAAGGACCCAAGGCGGCTTACAGAATACGCAAATACTAAAAAAGATCATACAAATACCACGCTAAAAATGGTAAAAAAATAAGCAGTGCTAAAACACATTCAATGCAGAAGGTACAGTACAACAATCCATTTTGAAAACTGAACTCGGCAGCCAGTCACTGAGAGAAAGGTCCTTTGAAGAGAAAGTTCTTCACCTGCTTGAGGAAGGACAGCCAAGAGGGGGCCATCCTGGCCTCCAGTGGGAGGGAGTTCCAGAGTCTGGGAGCAGCAACAGAGAAGGCCCTCTCCCATGTTCCCACGAAATGCATCTGCGCAGGCTCATAAAATCCTCTGGATAGCTTGGCTCAAAGCTGTTTAGGGCTTTATAGATTAGAACCAGGACTTTGAATTCTGCCCAGAAAATGATCAGCAGTCAGTGGAGCCTGCTGTAACAGGAGGGTTATGTGATCCCTGAGACCAGCCCAATGAGCAACCTGGCTGTGTTGGAATATCTGTGGGGATTTACTGTCCATGTTAATTTAAAGCATATGAGTTTTTTTTTAATGAGTAACATACAGGACATACAGAGGTGGTCCACACTCTTTATATATAAAGGTTTGAATTACAGGATTTTCTCTTTTTTTAAAGGTATTTCACTAACACAGTACTACTCTAAGTCCAATATCAGAACTGTAAACAGCAATAACTTTCCTCATCACTTTTGCAGTGGGTTCAGGGCTCTACTGCATTCAGAAGCAGGGGGCAGGCTCTTTTTTAATAACTGGAGCTTTTGTCCTCTTATCTGTACACAAGGAAAAAGCAAGCTGCAAAGGCTCAGGAATCTCTTGAGTTCTCCTCACCGCCCTGTTTCTACTCTATATACGAATCATTTTGGAGGGGGTAACAAATACAACATTCAAGAGGGCCATAACTCAGCCCTACCAGTCTCTTTTAAATACAATGGAAATACACCAGGGACAGCCTGACCCTGGGTGGTTTTCATTACCTTTTTCCTTTTCCCCTCTCAAGGAAGTGAAACGTATGAATCATGGAAACAGAACAGAAGCCTTGCTTTATTCTTTCCATGCCCTACCATTTCAAAAGCGGTTTCACACTTGCATACTCTCCCTCCCCTAACAATTCAAGTTCACGTGCCTGGAAATTTCTGCCCTGCCTCTTGCGAATTTTCAAAGTAGATGCAAGGTTTCCGCTTGAACATCACAGCCACCCCGGCTTCGCTTTGACAGTCTCTACTGCAAGCCAACTCCCAAGAGCAAAACTATAATTCTGTTTTTAGTAGATTTTCAGACAGTTTCACACAGCAATTGTTAGATTCCAAGCAAATGTCATGGCCTACTCTGTCCAGTAACACGTCTCAATCAGATACAGTGAATCAATCAAAGGCAACATAAATCCACTCACTTCTGATAAGTATACAAGAAACTCCAACGTAATGCAGACGAGCAGGAACCTTAAGACCTGACCGACAGACTGCACACTCCCATGAGTTTTAGAGACGAACAAGAGACGCTTGTTAACTGTGACCGTGGGCGAGGGAAGGAAGTTGTGTAAACCTAGACGTATCCACTGAAAGTATTCAGACCCTCCTTGTACAGAAAGAGTCACACATAATGGACCTTTCACGCTTCTATTTATGATGGAAAGTTTTAATGACCAAAAAGCTACTTTTGAAACAGCAGGGTGACCAAGCAAGTACGGAATTTCCAAGTCCATGCAGAACAGCCACTAATTCAATAGGGATCAGCTCAAACCCTCAAATATTACGGGATGTACTTAAGCCACATTCATCTGTGAATCAAAAGGCATGTTCTGCTATAAACAGACAAAGCCTTGAATAACTCTTACGTTCTGCAGAAGGTAAAAAGGCTTAGCTATGTCCACAACTACACTTATAGCTCAAGTTATCCAAAGCAATTTAGCAGGTATTATAGCTACACGAGGAGCTTCATGGCACAGTGGTTAAACTGCAGTACTACAGTCAAAACTCTACTCCTGACCCATGTTCAAGTCTAGCCTTCCAAGGTTCAGTACTCAGCTGGCTGGGGTGTGTGCATGTGTAAATGTGTAGCCTTCATAACTAAAAACTGTAAAGCACCCAGAAAGTGCTTTAGGCACTATGGGGTGGTATATTAAACAGCACACGCCTTTTAACTTTATACCTGTTTGCCATTGTAAATACACTAGACATTGCTGCAGTTGTCAATAGTCAAAAGATGTGTTAATTTAATGCAGCAATCATATACCTATTTTCCTGAGTGTAAGTCCTGATTAATCCAACGCGATCTCTAGAAAGATATAAAGAATTACACTGGATGTCATGTGGTGGCCAGATAGAGGAGAGGAAGAAGAACACTGTACTTACACAGGAAAAGCAGTAAGCAGAATAACTGAAAAGCAGAAAAATTAAGTGTATAGGTTTCAAAAACCAAGCTCCCACAGCTTCAGTCCTACATGGGCTATTCAAAAAATTGGTCTCAGGATTAGGAACGCTTATGGAGAATTTACCTATTGCCAATCCATGATGAAATTCTCTGACTGGTTTACACGTCAAAACAGTACATTTTAAACACCCAATCAAGCATGAAATCAAGAGTACCTACATCAGATTCTGATACTCCGTTTCAGAAACTGATGAATTTCTGTGCCACTCACGTTGGTCCCTCTCCCCATCCTCTCCCTGTAAAAAACATCAACCACCACCTCCACAATTTGGGGCCATGCACAACTGAGCTCTGCTTGTGGCTCGGCTGTGAGTGCAAGAGAAAAAGAGTTAAACAAGTAGGGTGGCTACTTTGTTGCTCTTTCCATCTGGACAAGATAAAGAGTCAAGAGTACATAAAACAAAGTCCCTGGGAATCTCTTTCTGCTATTATAGTGACATCATTAAAGCAGCTTCTCAGTGAGCAGGACCAGCAACAGTTTTGTGGCTTCGGCAACAGACAGCAGAGAAAGTGGAATCTTCAACAGGATGCTCACAGGCAGAGCTCTTCCCCCACCCCCAAGACATGGGGGCGGAGGGCAGGACAACACCGATCATTTACATCCTGGGATCAGCAATGCATCACAGAGGCAAGGACTGTATACAGTGGAGTCTCTACTTAAGAACTTAATCCATATTGGAAGGTGGTTCTCAAGTTGAAAAGTTCTTGTTGAATCTGCATTTCCCATAGGAATGCATTGAAAACCATTTAATCCGTATCTGCTCTTTTCCGTCCATAGAAACTACAGTGGAACCTCTACTTAAGAACTTATTCCATTTTGGAATGGCGTTCTTAAGTTGAAACATTCTTAAGTTGAAGCAAAATTTCCCATAGGAATGGACTGAAAACCAATTAATCCGTTCTGGCTGTTTTTTTGTTATGTAGAGGTGTGTTCGTACATTGAAGCATTAGTTCCCATAGGAACTAATGCAAAGCTGGTTAATACGTACTCTACCACTAGGGGGAGATTTTTTTTTTAACCTAAGATGACCTAAGGTTAAAAAAAGAGCAGGAAAGTTTTTTTTCCTGTTCTTATCTTGGATTTCTGTTCTCAAGTAGAAGCAAAATTTAGCAAATGGAGCTGTTCTTAAGTTGGATTGTTCTTAAGTAGGGACGTTCTTAAGTAGAGACCCCACTGTATTCTGTAACCCAGCCCGCTGCCCCTGTCATTTGCCATCTAGAATTTGAGAAAGATGTATGGGAACAATCTGTTTCCGGGAATCTTGAGAAGGAAGGACCCTTTCTCCCACAGGAGACTTGTGACAAGAGGGGGCACCTTCCCCTACAGTGGGAGGTGAGGTGCCCTTCTGGCTCAGCCTGTAAGCCTCCCCTACTTTGTCCACGTCTTTCTTCAGACTAGTCTTTGCAACAAAGCTAAAGAGCTTCAGATGCAGGCCAAAAATCTTTGGCAAAGCACAGCCTAAATATTACAAAGGAGACTTACAAAGGGGCATGAGTCATTTCTTCAGTGCAGGGAGATAAGGCTACTGCTGTGAACTCCAAGGCCATCTACTTCTACCATCTGGAAAGAGTGGATGTCCCCTTTTTCGCAACTGTTGTGAGACCGTTGCCTGTGAGCACTTCCAGTGGCTTCAGTGGAGCTCCCCCCCCCCCCACAATATCACAACCATACGTGCTGGTTTTGTATTACAAAACCATGTGCCATGTCAGGCAGCAGCCTTTTGCGCTTCAGGGGCTACTCCACAATTAAGAGCAAGTGACTCTTGAGTTACCAATTGCTTTGCTAGGATTCAACCAGCACTACTACTTAGAACATTTCAGTGCTTTGAGGCTCAGGAATTTTTCAACTCTGGAATGAAGTTAGACCTCTAACAATGAGCCAATAAGTGTCTTTGTCGTTAATTTATTTGCTGGGGAAAACATGAGTCACTCTGAATTTTTTGTTATTCTTGCCATAATGTTTATTTTTGTCTTTCAAGGGCCGGCTACCATGGGATATCCACCAGGAACCAGTTATGATTTAGACAAAGATGCTGGAGATAACTCACCAGCACAGTTTTACAGCATGCTAGACCCATCGGCCACCCCCTCCCATCTCCAAGTACATACACAGCTGCATTGCTTCGTAAGGCAGGAAGAGCACGTCATTACACAGGATGGTGTGTCCCCAAATCGGATTTACCAAAACTTCTTATACTCCCATTTGGTCACAGTCCGTAAAGGGCCCTGGGAACTTAGCAAACTTTTCCACTACAAAACCAGCTGAATCCTCACCAGACAAGGTCACTGTCAGGCTCAAGTCTTCTGGGATGGGCTGAAAAGGGACCCAGTCTGGACAAACCGGGAGGGTGAAATTAGGGCACTGGTGGCTCTTCATACCTTGTCCTTCCTCCACCCCAATGCCTTGGGATGTGACTCAGGGTGGGCAGATGGATGCCATCAGCAACAGAGCATGACGCTGTACAGATGTTTCAGTTTTTGCTGTCTTGGCAGCTCTGTTGCCAGTGAACACAAGTCCACTTGTCCACCAACAAGCTCGTTTCTCTGGCTCTTGACAGGATGTTCGTATAATCAGCCTTCTGGGTAATCATTACCTTTGTTGCTTGGCAACCATGTCAATAATCCCATTGTCACTCTGAAAGTTTACTACCAGTTTTAACAAGGCCACTGTCATCTTCTGTCTCCCATTACAGTCTTAATTCACCACCACCCCCACAACTATTTGGATCCCCATGCTGGAGCATCATGGATAGGTGTATATAAACCAGGGTACTTCATGTGTCTGAGGAAATAGACTGGAATCCATGAAAGACCAGACTGAAAGACTCTTGTTAATGCTGCAAGTGCTGTGATACTCTTATTCTGCCAGACTATTGGGGTGGGGGTGGGGGGTGGGCTTTGACTGTAAACTCACAAAAGGAGCTCCAGAACAGAGGTTGGAAAGTTGGATTGCCAGCAACTGCCTCTCGCTTGACCATTTCAGGGAAAAACTGGCTCCCTTTGACAAGCTTATCTCTGCTCTAGCATTTCACTCCTTATATGGGTCTACTACACCCATGTGCCCTGGCATGGTTGCCGAGACACTCCAAGACAAGGTGATCTCCGTTTCCAAAGCAAGGATCTGCCCATAGAAGGCACAAAGAGCAAAGCAGAGCACTGGTTTTTTTTTTTTTTTAGTAGAGGCCGTCTTGATTGGATGAGCAAGTCAACAAGACTACAACAAGACTATCCTACCCAGGACAACAACGAGGGCAATGCCCAAACCCTGACTGTGCTGTTTGTTCCTTTACCCCTAAGTAATGCATGGCCTCCTTATGCTGCTGGACAGTTGGCACCCATCAGGGCTGGCCAGCACAGCTGCTGGTGGAGAAAGCTGGTAAGTGCCCTCTAACCACACCCGGAGGGCTGCACTGCACCCAGCCCTGCCCAAGGTAATATGAAGTCGACGACTCTTGCATGGCAGTCGCTTCCCCCCCCCTCCCAGGTTCCGCCATCCTAAATCCAGACTGAACCATTAGCCAGGCCTTAATCTTGCTTCGTTTGAAATTAACTACGAGAGTGGCTGGAGTCTTGAACTTACCCTTTTAAAAAAAGTGGGTGGGTGGAGAGAGAGAGAGAAGACTGCCACTCTTTGGCAAGCTCACTGTGAAATGTTTAATCCTGGGGTTAAAAAAGACAAGACATATTACCCCTGTTTCACTCACTTCTTGAAGGCTGTAAGGTTCCCCTTGACAAATTGTCCAGTCGGGTCCAACTCTAGGGGGCGGTGCTCATTGAAGGCTGTGTGCACAATTTTGTGTGTGTGTGTGCCAACTTTGTTGCAAATTCTCACTGGAAGCTACGATAGCCACTGCAAATTGCTAGCTTACCAGGGAGCAGCAGTTCCTTAAAAGAATGGACTTTTCCAGCAACACAAGAAACCCCTTTCTTCACTGCCTTTGTCTACCCCAAACTTCAGCAAAATCAAAGATATCATACTGCATTCTTTTTCATACACAGCTGACCTGGAGGAAGTGGTGTGTGAACAATGGACTTCTAAGAGTGTTGGCTGGACTGCTGAGTGAGAGACAAGTACTTGGCTGCAGAGCTAGACGATGGAAGTTAATTTCCAGATGTGCTTCCCAAGAAAAGGCCCGCCCTATGTAGCCTTGGGCAACATGCATGGTTCCAAAGTGCCCTAGAACAGTGGTTCTTAACCTTTGTTACTCGGATGCTTCTGAACTGCAACTCCCAGAAACCCCAGTCAGGACAGCTGGTGGTGAAGGCTTCTGGGAGTTGCAGTCCAAAACTCCTGAGTAACCCAAGGTTAAGAACCAGTGCCCTAGAACAGTGGTTCCCAACCTTGGGTAACCCAGGTGTTCTTGGACTTCAACTCCCAGAAGCCTTCGTCACTAGTTGTGCTGGCCGGGGTTTCTGGGAATTGAAGTCCAAGAACACCTGGGTTACGCAAGATTTCGAACCAATGCCTAGAAGAAAGAAATGGCAAACCACCTCTGATTAAAGCAAGAGAAAACCCTGAAAGGGTTGTCATTGGTGGGAATCAGCTTGGCTGCACGTTGTTAAGCAAAGACAAATGAACAGTTTTGAGATCCCTTATGAAAGGCCATTCTTAGGAATCAGATGGCTGGTTGCTGTAATTAGTAAAATATATTGGATTGTGGATGGATTTCAAGTTGTGAATCTGAGATTGTGCTGGAAACAGAGTTCAAGGGCCAAATTATCATTTTATGAATTTTTTAAAAAGGCAGAGTAACCCTTGCCTTCTCTCAAGGAAAATGCTCCCTTAGCTTTCAGAATTGCCCTTTGAGTTACAGGGCTGTAGCAGGAATAGCCCTGACTAAAGTTCAGTTCCACCACAGCCTAAATTCAGATCCATACAGATTGAGGATCCTCTGTCCTGAATGCTCAAATGATCCTTCTCTCCATTTGTCATCCTCTTATATTCACTGAAGGCACTCCAAACAAGGAACTGGTTCCCAGCAGTGGAACTCGGAAACAGAACAACTTAAGTGTAACAAAGGGAAAAAATAATAATTTTAAGAGTTCCATTCAAATAGAAGTGAAAGGAATGTAGAAATTAGTTTTCCAGTTAACCAATATAAAAACCCCTTCTCTTTTTAATACAGATACTTTGGTGACATTCCAGGAAACCATTGAAACTTTCCCTTATCAAATATAAGCAGTGTGTTGCTACACAACCTGCAGCTATTCCTTGCTGATTAGATAGCATGCAGCAGCACATCGGTCATAATCTGAGCTGGGATCTCCTAGGTCAGCACTATGCCCAAATGAAGCCTTTCTGTGCCACTACTTGATTAAAGCTTTCATGTAACCCCTGCCTGAGCAGAACAACTACTAGCACTATACACAGCCTGCTATTATTAAGTGCCATCAAGCCACTCCTGACTTCAGTGACCCTAAGGCAGCTTCCCCCCAGCCTCCAAGGTATGTGAAATATTTCAGTTTTCAGGAGCGGTTTTACCACCATCCCCTCCAGTGAATTTCCATGACTGAGGAGGCATCTCTTAAGTCCTAGCCCATTCCACTGTCCACTACATAATATGGCTCTCTGCAACCTAGCTTTCTCTTCGTCTGGAATATTCAGCAAATAAAATGGAACTGCTGGATAACTCAGTGGTTTAGGTGGCTGGGAGTTCAATTCCCCACTGTGCCTCCTTGACAGGGGCTGGACCTGATGATCTATAGGATCCCTTCCAGTTCTGCTGTTATAAGATGATGATTATATATAGTATTTTTAATATACTTTCATTAGATGTAATACGCTTTGTACTTAGATATTCAATTATTTTAATAAAGAAAAAAAAACACTTGAGTATTGGCTAAATTCTTTTACTCCATTGCACTTCCTTGCTCCACAAACCCAAATCTGATGGTTTTAATGGGACTTCAAAATACAGCTGCCTTCAGAAACTTTTTTTCAAAGAGGTCATACACATATAATTCAGTTTACTGCTTCCTAAAAAGAAATATGCCACAAAAATCTTTGTACAAAAGGATTTTCTTTACAGGGTTGTTCAGATGTACACAAACCACCATGAGAAGTCCAAGTGCTCCAACTCCACAAATTAGAAAAGGCACATTGGAAGGGGCAAGAGATTACAGGCCAATATCTACAACCTCAGCGAGACTACAGGGACTCTGCTGGTATTCATTTTAATAACCTGATGTTAGCAGGTTATGTCTTGCGGCTATACTCAAATCTCTGGTTACATAAGCAAGGAAAACCGTACGGCAACAAAACAGGTTCAAGTAATTTTCTACATTTTTTCCTCATGTCAAAATATGTTCATCTGAATCATTGTATTCAGTGTGACCTGATTGTTGTTGTTTTTCTCCTTAAATTCAGATCTCTGAAATGGAGATCCCTCTGTGGTTTGCTTAACGAAGCCAGTGCTAACAAGAAGAATTCCCAGACTGCAGAATCTCATCTTTGTTTGTTTTAACATAGCTAGGGCAGTAACAGTTGAAGCTCTTGAGATTTGTTGCAATTAAGGTTCCAACTCTTTGACTGCAAACAGTAATGATTTAACCAAAACGAAGTGTTACTGGTAAATACCGGCTGAAACCAAGATTCACCTCATCCTGACTCGTTTTTTCCTGGGAAACAGCCAACGGTATCCAGAATTATAGAACTCACGGCAGAACAGTATATGACTTTATAAAGAATTTTGCACCCAACTAGGTGTACCATAATCTCCCTCCCCATTTGCCTGCCAAGCTACAAGAAGTTAACAAAAGTGTCATTAGGCCTGACCTGCTCACCTCTTCATCTGTTAATGTCAATACGATTCAAGACAGCATGACTGCGGTAGCCTTCTTTGTGAAACAAAGTCTGCAGTCCTAAGTAGACATACTAACTGGGGAAACCCAGTGAACTCAGTAGAGCTTACATCTGAGTAAAATATGCTTAGGATTGGAGTGGACAGGCAAAAGGGCTGACCCATGAAGCCCTCCGTTGTGGCGAACCACAATTATAGGGAAAAATAACTGAAGTATCCTTGAAAAATCATAGGTTAGCAGCTTATCTGTAAAGCTAATCAAATGGATTATGCTTTAGTCCTAATCAAAAAGCAGAAAGACATCTAAGAGGGGTTCACCTTCATAAATGGTACTTTCAGATGACAGCATTGTCTAACACCCTAAAGCAGCGATGGCGAACGTATGGCATGTGTGCCACAGCTGGCATGCAGAGCCCTCTCTGCAGGCACACGAGCGGTAAGTTGCTGGATCACTACCCCCAGCAGCCAAACCTGAGGAGGCGGCTGCAGCTGTGGTGCTAGTGCCCAGACAGGTATCGGGCCAGGATCCGGAGCAGCTGGTGCTGGCGGGCTGGCCAAGCTATAGGCAATGGTGGGGTTGGGCATGACTGGAGGCGGATCTGGAGTAGGGGGTCTGGAGGCACCTCCATGCCTGGGATTCCCCCTTCCGCCACTGCCACCTCTGCTTCCACCGCCACCTGCTGCCCGCTGTTTTTTTTTTTAACCTTTTCAGTTTGGGCACTTGGGCTCAAAAAGATTCGCCATCACTGCCCTAAAGCTTCAGCCTCAAAGTCCTCAACATTACTGTACACACTGAAGTCAACAGTGTGGCATACTAAGCACCATGAAAGCTGTCTTTACTGCAATGAGTCCTAACTGCAGTATAAAGAAATTTCCTCTATTAGGCAAGAGTCGCTGCCAGTTTCCACCTGCCCTGACAAATAAACAATTCTAATTAGTAAGTATTACACAGAACCCGGTCCCTGGGGCCTCCACTAAAGGAGCTCCCGGAAACTGCTTTGCATTTAAAATCAGAGTTTGATGGCATTTCAACATTAGGTACAAAACTGACTCACTTTGTTTTTACCTTAAAAACCTATGAGAACCTATGGCACAATAGTTACATAGACTGTCATATTGGGACGGGGGCATCAGAATTCAGACCTAAAACTCCCTGGTACCCTTTGGCCTGTTAACATTTCTAGGCTTAATCTACCCCTCAGTGTGTTCCAAGGATCAAATGAAGTACAGAGAACCCCATACACCACACTATGCCTCCCTTTGGGGGAAATGCTGAAGAAAAATATACTCAGTACAAAACCAATGATATGTCCATAGGCCATAGCGCTTCACTTGTAGTTTAGCATAATTTCCCGTATATCTATCTGGCTGTTGTTCCAGGAGGAGACTTTCCAGAAACCATTCAGGTATTAAGAAACTTTCCTAGAAAAAATAAAAATACTTCCAGAAACTTTAACCTTCTTTTACCCAGTTAGGGGTGGATATTACAGGAGGTGACATAGAAATGCCACTAGCCAGAGAGGAAAGCCACACAATGGCTAACTACACAACTCAGCATCAGCAACAAGCCATACCAACTAGACAGAAGAAAAACTGTCCACCTGTAACCCTCCACCATTTTTAAAACCCCAGTGGCAACAGAATTGCTTTCTAGTCTCTAAGCCGACTCCATTAAAATTACAAGAAAGCATAATGGCTGAACTGGCCCCTTGTGATCAGTGAGGTTCATTTTGCAAAGCCACCATGACCCCCTTTCTGTCACTTTGCTGTCGCTGACAGGAAAATGGCTACCTTCCCCTAAGGGCCATCCCTCTTCCTCCTCCTCGGGGCCGTGACCCAACTTTACAGATCTCTCTCTGTGTGTGTGATAATGATCGACGGAGCCGAAAAGTCCACTCTGTGCCAAAAGCATGCAAGGAAGTTAAACCACAGGCCAAAAAAGGGGACCGGAGCCGGAACAGACTCCTCGAACTGGCTACACCTCCGCGGGGAGCGAGACCCTGCAAATACTTCGAAGGCAGTCAGAGGGGATCGGGGTGTAAGAATTCTGGATTGGAACCGCTCCACATCCTAGCGGAAGAACCTGCTTTCGAAGGGATCCGAACAAGAGCGTCACCTCCGCTTCGATCCGCTTCGATCTATTGCCAGTGTGTCCGCTCGCTCCGAGCGAGGATGCCCGTTTTCGGCCCCAAGGCACGCAAGACAACCGGGGCGCCCCGGCGGCTCCTCATGGGCGCCGCTTCCGAATCAGCGCCCCGGGGACACCCTTTTGGCAGACTCAAGGGACGCCAAGGAGCCGCGATGAGCGGGCCGCGGGATTTCCCGCTCCCTGCTCTTTTGGGGGGTTGTGCGAGGGGGCGAGGGCCCGCCTCAGGTCCCTCCACCCTTGGCCTGCGGCGCTTCCTGCTCCCGCGGCCCGCCTCCAGGCCAGGCGCAACGCGGGGAGAGGAGACACTGCCCGCCCGGCGGCGGCGCGCTCTCGTTACGCCTCGACCAGGAAGCCCCGGTTCTCCTTCCTCCCTGCTTCCCTCTCCTCACAGCCCCCCCGAGAGAAACACCCGGGTCCTCTGCACCGCTTCGGACGGCCGGGCTCCGCTCCCCTCACCTCCCCCGGCGGCCGGCTGCCTGCAAATTGCCCGCCAAGCGCCGGGAAGCAGCCGAGACCTCGGGCAGCACCCCGAAACCGCCCCTACCGCCGCCGCCGCCGGCGCCAGGCGAGAGCCAAGCCGCGCGCCGCCTCCGAGGGGCGGGAAACGCGGGAGGCGGCGGGCTGTAGCTGCTCCGCGCCCGGGTGGCGGGAGCCTGGCCCTGCCAGGCGGAGGGGGAAGGCGCCGAAGCCGGGCTGGGCCTCCCCCGCAGGCGCCTGGCCGGCGAGGCGTGGCGGCGGCGTCTCCCGTCCCGGTCCCGTCCCTCTCGCCCCCCTTTCCCTCGGCTCACCCCCTTGCCCATGGTGTGCCGCCGGCAGCCCTCCTTCGCGGCGCTCTTTTCGGATCAGCAGCAGCAGCAGAACCAGAGGCGAAGCGCGGCTGCCACGTGGGCGCTGCGGGCGAGCGAAAGGGCCGCCTGGGGAAACGCGCTGCCGCCGGCCCGCTCGTCTCAGCCGGAGCGGAACTTGGCGCCGAGTGGCCGCCGGGCTGCCTCTTCGGGCCGCATAAAGCCAGCGGGCCACGCCTCGCCCGCCCCGCCCTCCGCGGCAGCGCTGGCTCCGCCCGCCGCCGCCGAGCCCCGGGAAAGAAGAGGCGGCGGCAAAGAGGCGCCTCCGTCCCCGTCCCCCCCCCCCCGCCAGGGGCGGGGCGTGTTGTATCCGCGCTCCTCCGCGCCCGCTGGAGGCCTTTTCGCGCAGACCCGAGGTTTCCCGTGCACGGTGGATCAGGCTGGAGTGGCGGGCGAGTTGCCCTTCCTGCCAGGTCGCCGGGGCCAAAAGCTTCGGAGTCTGGGAACAAAAGGGGTTATCCCCCCCCCCATGGGTCATCTCCAGCCATTATTCCTGGATTTGCCTTCGTTTAGTCGTTTAGTCCTTTAGTTGTGTCCTACTCTTCGTGAGGCCATGGACCAGAGCATGCCAGGCCCTCCTGTTTTCCACTGCCTCCCGGAGTTGGGTCAAATTCATGTTGGTAGTTTCAGTGACACTGTCCAACCATCTCATCCTGTGTCGTCCCCTTCTCCTCTTGCCTTCCCTCTTTCCCAACATCAGGGTCTTTTCCAGGGAGTCTTCTCTTCTCATGAGATGGCCAAAGTATTGGAGCTTCAGCTTCAGGATCTGTCCTTCCAGTGAGCACTCAGGGTTGATGTCCTTCAGAATAGATACATTCGATCTCCTTGCAGCCCAGGGTACTCTTCATGAGTCTCCTCCAGCACCACAATTCAAAAGCATCAATTCTTTGGTAGTCAGACTTCTTTATGGTCCAGCTTTCACTTCCATACATCACCACTGGAAAAACCAAAACTTTTACTATGTGGACCTTTGTCAGCAAGGCGATGTCTCTACTTTTTAAGATGCTGTCTAGGTTTGTCATCGCTTTCCTCCCAAGAAGCAAGTGTCTTTTAATTTCATGGCTGCTGTCACCATCTGTAGTGATCATGGAGCCCAAGAAAGTAAAATATGTCACTGCCTCCATATCTTCCCCTTCTGTTTCCCAGGGGGTGATGGTACCAGTGGCCATGATCTTAGGTTTTTTTTAATGTTGAGCTTCAGACCGTTTTTGGCACTCTCCTCTTTCACCCTCATGGCCATTTGTCTCTTCATGCTCAGTCCCACACCGTCATATCCAACACCGATCCCTTTCCAAATTTCTCCCCCACTGTTCGGGTCTCTACCCATTTCCGTTACATTCCACAGCTCTCCCTGCTCCCCCTCTAGTTTCTCCACTCCCCATAGCATCTGTAGGCACCCTTGTGTTGTTTTCAGCCACCAGGTTGTACTACTCTTAACCATGCTGTGATTTCAGTTGTACAGTACATGGTTTGGCTCACTTCCTTGAGCTGTTCTGCATTGGTTTAGATTTCCTTGATACACAGTTTTCATAACAACAATGGGTTGAATTCCAAAGCTGTAATATGGAACTTTGTCTCATAGTTTGCCTGGCCTCCCTGAAATAATACTGAGATAACAAGGGGTTTTATATACTTATTACCCCTGTACTGTTGAACAGATCATTAAGATAATAAAATGGAATTGAGATAATGGCTGAAATTTTGTTGCTTTAGTGTAGTAAGTTTCCCTAGAGTAGGCGAACTGAATCAATCAGTGGGGATTTGGTGAGTCAGCTCCTCCATAAGTTCCATTGATTCAAGTCGGCCAATGTTAAACTATGACTTACTGTGATAAACTAGAATAGGTGTGCTTGAATCAATGGAACTTATGGAGGAATGGACTCATCAAATTCCAATTGGTTCAACGAGCCTACTCTCGTGCAAATTTTTACATCAAGCAAAGAGACTGACACTAATACGTGCGATTATTATAGAGCCAAAATGAGGTTCTGCCATTCCCTCCACTGCCCTGCCTCATTACTCTGGCATGGGTCACTTAATTCAATTAATTTTG
The DNA here is from genome assembly GCF_051106095.1 of Pogona vitticeps. Lineage (NCBI taxonomy): Eukaryota > Metazoa > Chordata > Lepidosauria > Squamata > Agamidae > Pogona > Pogona vitticeps. Next base: position 188,662,340 of record NC_135784.1, on the reverse strand, counting down.
TGCTCGCATAGACACACACACACACCACACAAAGAAATTCTAGGATCAAACCTTTTAGACTGAGAGAGGCTTTGTCAATGTTTCACATTTTGTAAGCACGAGATATTACAATGATTAAGATGGGGGCATGAGAATTGTAACTTTGGAAATAGGTATTGTGTTCAGTCAAGAGAGGTTTGAACAGAAATGTACTGAATGCCCGTTAGAGGGTACTTCAGGGCAAGTAAATAAATAAATAAATAAATAAGTAAATAAATGAATAAAGAAAGAAAGAAAGAAAGAAAGAAAGAAAGAAAGAAAGAAAGAAAGAAAGAAAGAAAGTAGTCAGACTCACAAGCTTATCAAAATACATGTTTTAAAAAGACATTGGCTTCACATGACTAGCACAGTGTGCCTACAGTGGAACCCTGCAACCAGGCAGAACTAATTTTCTTGCATAAATTTGACCTTGATATTTTTGGTCATCACAGCAGGACTTGAACCAGCAATCTTCTGGATCCTAAAGTTGCAGTTGCCCAGTTTCACTTAACTGAATTATCTACACGGAATATTGAATGGAGTCTTGAAGTCAACTATCTGTACCAAGCTTCTTACTCTCTTCTCTCATATTTTAAGGAAGAATGAACATTTGGTGTATAATAAGTGTCTGGTGTGCTTAATACGAATTGAATTGACCTTTTGAGGTATTTCTGCTTACAGATTTCTGCCTTTCAAAAGGCCTTTTAAAATGGCCTTTAATAGTCATTACTATTAAAAAGACCTTTTGGAAGATTTTCCCCCTAAAATTTAATGCCATTCTCTCATCAATCCATTTATTTTAAAAGTAATGGTGAAGTTTAAAAAAAAGTAGTTCAGCATTATTGCTTAATCACATTTAGTGCAATAATGTCAGACCCCATTAGTTCGTACAGTTTAAGCTTTTCTTTCCACAGTCCACATGCAGGCCAGCTCTCAGCATTGATAAAAGAAACATTTCATGCCAGTTGTGTGTGAATACATGTGAAAATGCCACACACAAGGAAACATGGCATTAGTTTCTGTGTCATACTACACCCACGGTATAGATCGGAATAAAACTGAGCCGCCCATCCCACAGCAATAACTACAATCTTTTCAAATAATGGTAAAGTTCCGTTATTTGTTTTGTGTTAAAAATGCATTGTAATGTGTTTGACCTGTAATGCAAGCGGTGGAACTCACTAGCTTTCGGGGAAGAGGCGCAGATTTTCCTTAACATTTAGTAGCACAAGCTTCGTTTTCTCCAAGCAGGATACTTTAATTTTGATAACATTTTGAATCATCAACCCATTTGTACAGGTATTAGCGATGTTGCCATCATTATTGCTAGAATTGTGTTGTCCAAATTTCCTTAAACATTCTGATGAAGCTGATTTTGAACAGAAGAATTTGTAGCATTTCAATGGCTTCTTTGTAGTAAGAGAGTATAGCAAACTGAGGAAGAGTCTAAGGAGGTATACTATATAGTAATCTACAAAAGCACTGAAATAAATCTGTCAGTTTTAGGTCTCTTTTCTTTCTTTGCTGTGTCTACTGAAACAAATTAACATGGCTACCTCGTTGAAAATTTCTAGCACGAGATCTACATGAAAAATCTTTACTGTATTAGGGATTCAGAGCAGAGGGGCATCTACTATGTGTCAGGCCTCTGAAAGAAATAGTGGAGTTCTGTGGCCATAGTTTTTTAGACCACAAGGGTACCTGCCTTTGTTTACTTAAACATCCTCCAACAATCAGCCAAAAAACATCACACGGTACTGCCAAGAATGACTGTTGTTAAAGTTTCAATGAGGTAAGCCCTGTTTGTCTGTGGCCATAAAAACAACAGAGTCTTGTATCACCTGAGAGACTCTTGTGGCCATCTTAAGATCCACATCTGTTTTAACCTAATCCTCAAGGAGTTGGGGAGCTGATTGTGGGACCATTAGTTAGGACTTTGATTCTCTCAGGAAAAGAGTTCATGTGGCCTTGGTTAAGCTGCACAGGCCCATTGAACCACTGTACAAAGGAAATGGTAAACTCCATATGTAGAAAACCCTGGAAAGGGTCACTGGAATCAGCTTGATGACACATCATCATCATTGCTGTGTTCTTTTTTTAAAAAAAACCTTATTTTTTTGTTCACTTCTTGGCAATTTCTGCAACAGCTTTCAAAATTAAATTCATAATTTTAATCCATTTTTATAATATATGTTCAATAACACATTTATGATAAATGTTTCTTAACGTATGGAATAATAGATAACTCAGTGCAAACTCCTTTGGGGAAACAATGGTAAAATAAAAATTACTTGTCTTCAACACACACGTCCCACTTTAAATGGGAATAGATTTGCTGTGTTAAAAAGAAATGCAAGAGGTACAGTGAACACATGACACTCCTATGCAAAGCTCAAAGGAATGCTACATAAGAACAGTAATTATTGACAGAAGTGATTAGCTGATAACATCATCTTTGTTACGCTAATTTAAAAAGTGTAGATGTAGAGGAGTCCTTGGCTATTATTAAAAGTTCAGAAGAGGTTCTTATTGGTTATGTCTGTTTTTTTAAAAAAACAGTGTGTGAGGGGTTTAATTTCTGGTGAAATGTTCTATAATTTTGTCACTGTTCTTTTAGCCATGTAAATAAAGAGCTTCTACTACACTGCGAAGAGAGTGAAACCGCAAAGCCGGAAGGGCCCTGAAGAGTCATCTACTGAAACATTCAACCCATGGAGGGCATAGACCACAAGCGTATCTGTGAGAGGTTGCCATCCAGACTGTAGAAAAACTCTCATGGAGGAGGATCCACCACGTTCTGAGGCTGTCTGTTCCACTGTTGAACAGTGCATACCGCTGTGTGTTAAATCTCCTTTTTCTTGTAATCCCTTGATCTGAATTCTAGAGAACAAATCTGTTCCCTCATCTATGTGACAGTCCTTCAGTGTCTGTGGATGGCTCTCTGGACTAAATGACCAGTTCCCGCAATCTTGCCTCATAGGATTTGGTCTTCAGAGAAAGTTCTTACAAGCGTCATTGCCCTTCTTTGGAACCATCCCAATTCATTCAATCTCTCTCTTAAACTATAGTGCCCAGGTGAGGTCTGACCAAAAACCAAGAGGAGTAACATCACTTCTTATCTGGATACTACATTTATGTTGATGTAGACACTGTAGTTGTGATTAGAGATGGAGGTATTCGTATATGAATACGAATATTCCCCCCCCCCACAGGTGGAGATAACGAGGGTCCGTTCCTATTGCTCCGTTGCTCGCAGTGGATTAACCGCTCCTGGCAGAAGGCGGGATGATGAGCCTCTCTACCAGGTCGCAGAGGGGCTAATCCATCGCGAGCAATGGAGCAATAGGAATGGACTGTGGAGCTCACGTGAATGGTCAATCTGGCCCCTTTACATTCAGTGCCATCTACATACCACCCATCCTGTACTTGTGCCTCTGATTCTTCCTGCTGGATTTTTCACTTTATTTCTGGATGCATTGAAGAGAGCCATTTGTTATGTGACAATAGAATTAACTGGTATGCAAAGTTTCTGTTCCAGCCGAGGTTGCCACTTATAACAGTATGAAGAACTATGTGGACCTTTTGGCTTCCCCAGACCTGTACCGCCTCGGCACCTCAGCTTTTGTATTCCACTTTGTCTCATTTCCCCATCTCCTCCAAAAGTTGACTGTTTATATTCTTCTTTTCAGAAACAACACAGTGTTTATATGGTATAGTGATGTGCTGGTTTTTTTTTTTACTGCGGGACTTCTCTAAAGTAAAAAAAAAAAGGAAATTAGGGTTCTAAGAGGCAGCAGAAGGTGGGCAGATACAGCAGGGGAGAAGGAAGCAGACAGGAAAAGAAAGTGCTAGAAAATTTCAAGAGGTGTCTGAGGTGGCAGTGATAAAAGAAAGTAGGTCAAGAAACAATGACACTGGTAGTCTCTGTCCATCAGGCTCTGTACAGGATGCCTCTCAAAAAACTACGAATCCTGTAAGTCCTTACAGCTCCCATGGAGTTTAGTCACTCCTACCTATTTTCTTTGTGTTCTTCATGGGAGCAAAATAGCAGATGGACTCTTCCTTGCCCGCCTGTGGGAAACTGAAAACTCAGGTGAGCTCTTTGATTTCTTGGTCAAAGCCCTCAGCATTCTGGCTGAGGTTATTCCTAGCAAATTCTGGGGACTGAAGGCCAAGAGAACTCCCATGCCTAGGCAGAAGCTCAGAAACACCATGTCTAGTTTTTTTATATATATAATAGCCTATGACACTGCTGGACTTTACTCAGTGATATATCATTAAATTTAATTAGGCTACAATTAAATTCATCTGGTAGAAGTATGGATAAAAGAGAGTGCTCAGTAAGCTAATTAAGTGCCTTTCCTCCACATTAAAGTGACACTAGACCTTTAGCTTTTACATTGTTTTAAATCTCTCTTTTTTAAAAAACAAAACAAAACAGTGCTTTGTTCTCACTGTGATTTAATGTTCCATGACCTGGGGCACCTTGATATCCAGAAAAAGCAATTTGTATGCACATCAAATCAATAAATATTAGGGTTAGGGAAACCATTTATTAAGAGCAATTAAAATGTCTAAAATGTCGCAAAATAGTGAGTGAAGTTTTGAGTTCTTCAGAATTGCTACTCTTCATGTGTCAGGAACAATACACATGGGAGGAAAAAAGTCTTTCTTGAGTTGAGATGCAGACATTTGAAAATGACTTCAGATCACATGGAAAGATGGCTGAAAAAGATGAAAGATTTCCCCCAGTGGCCAGATGGCTCCAGGGTGCAATTGTTATAGAGAGACACAATGCCCAAAGCTGCAAGTTTTGATATAGTCATCACAATTAGGATCCACTGGTAGAATTTTCCTCCATTAATTTATCTAATCCCCCTTAAAAGGAATCTAACCTTTTGACTGTAATTCATCTTGTTCTTTAAGTTAAATGTGCATTTTATGAAGAACATCTCTTTGTCTGTTCTGACCCTTCTGTCAATTAGGGATCAAGAAGAACCATAACTGCATCGGTTTCAAAGAGAGGCCAATGTTCATTATTAACTTGTTGGCTGCTGCTTGAATAGTCTATTTATGAACTGGAGAAATTCCATAAGGCTTTCATGAGATAAAAGGGTATGTGAAATCTTCAAACAATATTGCCTAAATGCTGAAACGTCAGAATCGGAATGCAAGAAGGACCACATAACCCTTTTCTATTTTTTTCAGAACCAGAAGTCATTTTAAAAAAATCTAGAGACGGGCTCTTCATGTATGGCAAAAAAAAATATTTGTTTTAGGCTCTGGTTTTTTCCCCCTATCAAATTTTGTATCTTTTTTGTCCACAAAATCTTTCAATGATACAGTTTAAATTATGTAAACTATTTGTTTGCATAGCAGTTTTTGTAGAGGTATGATTTGGGTCACCCCCCAAGTTCTTGATCCTCTTATTATCATTTATTCTATTAGAAAGATGCCTATAAACATATAATTGTATTATGGCAGAGTTTACAGAAAGAGAAAATTGTAATTTAAGGACAACAGGAGCTTGTGTGTAAATTTTGTAGAAAGATGACCCTCTATTTGACAAAATGCTTTCATTCTTCTTTTTCCAGTTTATCTTCTCCTGAAGACTGAACATCATAATTATTCTGATGCGGCACATCTGTAGCAAAATCTAAACACTGATGTATTGCATCAACAACGTTGTGGTCTCCCTAAGAAGTCCAAATTCTTTTCATTTTGATTCTGATGGTTTCGAGCAGCATTTCACACAAAGGCAAAGGGGAAAAAATAATCTAGGTGAATAAGCACATCAGCAGATGCCAAAATAATAATAATAAGAATAAGAAAAAGAATTCCACTTCCCCCATCCCTCTGCAGAGGAGCCAGGAAAGTGTACAATTTGCTGATATCTTGAAATGCCTCATTTATTAAGCCACTTTGCAATACCACAAATTCAACTGAAAGGGAGCCTGTCCAGCAAGGCTCAATTTTTGTCTGTTCCTAGCAATTGCAGCGCTGAGAATGGGCCAAACTAGAACACACCACCTTGCACCAAAAAAGGAGGAGCCCCTCACAGGAGCTCAGAAAGGTGCAGGTTGGGGTGTCCTGGGGACAAACTGATCCACTCATCATGTGGTCACTGTGGAAAAAGAGAAAATCAATCTGCCCCCACATTGCACCAAACAGTGGGGCAAATGCCCTTCTGAACAAGCCCTAAGATGCAGCTTCCCAACCAGTAGAGACTTCTTTATTTGAAATGGTAGAGGGAGCATCTTGTCTTTTGTCTCAGAAGATGCTTGCATTGCTAAAAAAGAACCGTCCTGTATAATTCAGGTTTTGCCTGCTTTGAATTGCTGTACACATGATGCACGTGTAAGAGCAAATTAATTTGATAGGGGGTTGTGGGGTTTGTTTGTTTGTGTGTTGTTGTTTTTTTTGGACCAGCAGCAACTTTTTTTTAACTCCCCTGCTAGAGGTCTGTTTATTTTAATGCAGATGTGAAATCCGTTCATTTAAATTAGCTCCCCCTAATGTGAACCTCTCTGTCCGCGTTGATTTTTAAGGAGCCACCCCTGCTTGCTGACTCTCACAGCCACTTGCCCCAGCTGCTGTTGCGTTAAAAGCAGGAGATGGGCGGGGGGGGGTGAAGCCGCCACTCCCTCCTCACCCAAATCTTCCTCCAGCCCTAGGGTGGAGGGGGGGGTGCGGAAACAGATATGGCAAGATTAACCGAAGGAAGGATTTTTTCACCCAACCAACAGACAAACCGCAGAACCAGTGGCTGAAAGGTAGGTGGGCAGGTAAGCACCACTGTCACCTGTCTCTTCCCCCTTTCCAGCTATTTTCAGACCATGTCTTCTTCTGGATGTGTGTCTGTGTGTGCTTTGTTTTTGAATTTGTAGTTTCTGTCAGCTGCCTGTCACCACTGGGGTCTCTTGCATGTGTCAGTGCACAGAAGGTGCATCTGTTGCATTTCCCTCCCACACACACACACACAGACACACACAGACAGACAGACAGACACACACACACACACACACACACACACACACACACCTCTGACCACCTGCCTCTCCGAATCCCAGTCTTGGGCTGGAGAAAGAGCACCTGTGCCTGGCAAGGGTGTCCCTTCAAAAGCACCAGATTAAATGTGTGCTTCCAGGGAACACAAACCGTGATTCAAGCACCCCATGACTGCCACATGGAGTCCGTTTAAATGTACACCGGTGCATATTTTGAACTATTACTTTAACGCAAATGAGCCCTAAGATAGCAAAATAGGCCTTTGTTGGATGGAAAGATTTCAAGACATCCCTCCGGATTACAGGGGCCCCTTGTTTCAAGGCACAGATAAGCTCACATGTTTCATCTCCACAGCTAGTGAGAGGTGTGAGGAGGGCAGGATTTAAAGTCAGATACTACAGGCAAACGGCGTTTTCTCCTCTCCCTAGATCACTGCTCACATACTTTTCAGAGAAAAGGGTTGGAAGATTTTCCTTATTTAGTTTGGCCCTTGGTTGCATTTGTCACTGCTCTTATTTGAATCACTTCCTCTGCTAAAGAAAGAAAGCCACTTTACATTTTCAACTGAAAAGCATCCAAGATCTCCAGCATGTAGCAGAAGCATCCAAGCAGCACACTTCCTCTGGATTTCTTCAAACTTCCCATATCCTGCTGTCATCATAGGGAGCAAGGACACTAACCATTTACCTCACGATCAGATTGAGCATTGAGAAATTCAAATCAAAACATTAAAACCATGTGAAGCTCAATGCAGAGAAGCTCATTGTGGAATTGTCTTTTTTTTTTTTTGTTCAGCCGACAAGGGTGTTGCAATTGTTTCTGATCAGAAGCCAAAGGCATTTGTGGAGAATATCAGTTCACTTTACCCAAGCACCTCTTTTCTCCAAACATTTCCTTCCTTCCTTCCATTTCAGCACAGTGCTGGAACAGACTTACACTAGAGCACTTAGGGAAACAACAAAAGAGAGATGGAAATTGCCAATGAGCACTTGTTAGCACCTTGTTAAGGCAGTTTTTACTGCTGAAGTTCCATGAAAACCTAACTTTCTTCCTCTGTCCCTGCTGACTTCTGCAAATCTAAATGGCTACAGTAATTTGGGCTAGGGAAACCCAATTTCCACAGGTGCAAACTGCAATAGATCAACCCATATCTTTACTTCTGGGTAGTATTTGTTGTTGTTGTTGTTAAGTCGTGTCCAACTCTTCGCGACCCCATTGACCACAGCACGCCAAGCCCTCCTGTCTTCCACTGCTTCCCGGAGTTGGGTCAAATTCATGTTGGTTGCTTCGATGACACTGTCCAACCATCTCATCCTTTGTCGTCCCCTTCTCCTCTTGCCTTCACACTTTCCCAACATCAGGGTCTTTTCCAGGGAGTCTTCTCTTCTCATGAGATGGCCAAAGTATTGGAGCCTCAGCTTCAGGATCTGTCCTTCCAGTGAGCACTCAGGGTTGATTTCGTTCAAAATTTATTTATTTATTTATTTAAAAATGGAGGGGACTCGAGTCTCCTCCAGCACCACAGTGTGTAGTAGCACTGATGGTATTAGGGGCCATCTGAAAATGCAGATAATTCAGTACTGTATTATAGGTATTTGCAAATGTTTGTAATATATTTGATTTTGTGGTTATTAAGAGATGTGTAGTTTGATTTTTGGTTCTTGTGAATATGACATAGCAGATGAGCTACTGCTGAATCTTCATTTTGTTTCATATTCAATGGGTTTTCTGTCCTTAACACTGGCAAGGTAACCAACCCTTTAATTTATTACTCTTGCTCTTAAATCAGGCTACAGATCCCAAAGGTGAGTTTGATGCTATTTTGTTATGGAACGGGTTTCTTCCATTTAACAATTTCTGACAAAGCAGTAATAAATTCTGTTTTAATCAGTTCAATTAAGTAAAAGTACTAGTGTTCGTGTGCTGAATCATGGTCTCACAGTGCCAAATGCACTTTAATTTGCAATATTCGTGTGCTCTATAGATGACTAAGTATTTCCCACACGCTGTAATGACCCATTCACAATTTTAGTCATTATCCTTTTTCTCAGCATTTCCCAAACTTAAGATAGTTGAGGCACATCTTTTCCCCTGAATTAAAGGTAGCAAGACTCTTCACTATTACATATTGGGGAGGACTGGAATTACTGGGAAAAAAAAGCAAAAATGTGCTGCTTATATAGCACGTGTTTGTGCTTCTGGATAAACCCCAACCTCTGACTGCTGCAGAGGCACAATAACAGCCTTTACCTGAGAATGGGTGATTCGCTTGGTGCACTTCATAATGAAGGGAGGCAACGCCAGACCAATGAGTAAGGTAGACCCACTGAATATTGGGGGCAGGGAGCCCAATGAGAGTTATACTCTTGGGTGCTATATTGAAAATGAATATCTCACTGAGGGTTCTGTGATCCAAATGATACATATGTTGTCCAAATGTAATATCCATCCCAATCCGAAGTAAAGCGGAACTTCTCCAGATGGCAGTAGGAACGACAAGAAAATGACTGTCGGATGTCACACCCTTTCCCCCCCCCCCGCATTTAAATTTCTACTCTAACACACCATGCAACAGTGGTAGGCATGTTTACTTTTGTAGTGAAGGACAGATTCTCCCTAGGTGTCTCCTTCCAATCCAAGGCCATCCAGTTTGGCCCACCAGCCCTTTCACTCTTCCTTCAGCCTCCCACTGCAGTTTGATCTCCCATCTTCTCAGGGTACGATGAGGTGTCTTCTACTGTGGCCAGATGATGGATGATACTCCTGATAAAGGTAACATTTATAAGAACTTGTTTGTTAATGATAAGAAATGTAAGCATTTCTATTACTGTATCTGGTTGCATATCTCAAGTGCCTTTATTTCAACTCATATTCTCCTTATTTTCACTTTCATATTTTCCTCATCGTCTCCTCTCTTCATTTACCTGACACTCAAAAACTTTCTTCCTCTGCCCAAGGTAAAATCTAGGGACATGCGGATCTAATAGAGTAACAAGAATATCATACCCATGGCCTCTTTTCCCTTATGTCTCATCTGATGCTCCGTCTCTTAGAGGAAATGCGTCACAAGAGACAGAAGGATATTTATATGGTTCGGGCCTACTCTAGTAAGTAGACGATAACCCACAGTGTTACATTTTCCATAATGTCATGGGGACATTCACCTACAGCAATGCCAGGCCCACCCATTATCTCTCTATAGGCAGTAAGTGGATGCAGAGGAAAAGGCAGAGAAAATAGATGGTTTGTGGGTTTAGAAAGTAAGAAAAACTTGAAAGGCACCTATGAGGATGTCATGTCCACTGCTGAACGGCACACATTGGCTAGAATTGATTGACAGACTGTCGGGCAGCAGCTTGTTAAAAAAAACATGCAGAGAAAATGACAGGACCACCTGCTTTGAAGCTGGAGACAATTCCTATCAATATGAGATGCAACGTTGATGAAATGAACGACAGTGAGAGAAAATGGGATAAAAAGCATACTGTGGATATACACTGCATACCCTGAACTCAATAACATTGTAGCTCTCATGTAGCTCTCTGTAGTTTTGCCTACAAATATAGGAAGCAATCAAGTCATAGGAATAAATGGGGTATGTGCAAAGCAGGGTTAAAATCTAAGGTACCTCAACACATTTCAGGGTTAGGCAAGGAAGGAAGGTGCTCATGTTTGCTGTGAATCTTTGATTTATTGAAAGAGGTTTCAGATAATGACAGAGAAATGATATGATTGTTTTAGAACTAGTGTTATTTTTATTTGACTTAGGAATATGGCCCTTTGGCCTGCTTACCCAGATACCTGTATTCCTAAGTTAAGTGAGTCTTAACCCAAATACATGTGTGCAGGAGACTGAAATCACAGTAGGGAAAGTGCCTGGAATCCCCCAGGGCCGTGCCCTCTGAGGGATTATGGATGTTGTAGTCCTTCAGAAATTAACTTTTCCAAACACTCTTGGGCGTCACATTCTGTTCTGTAGCAGTGAAAGAAAACATTAGCTATTGCTTGTGGATGTGTAGAAAGGATTTCTACCAGGGAAAAAATGGAAACAGACTGCGGGAGGGTATTTTCAAGAGGCAGAGCACTCCTACAACATTGGACTGACCCTGGTTTTGAGATGCATGTATTTTTTTACTGAAAGAAACATATTTTGACTAGAGATGGGGGTATTTGTATATGAATAAGAATATCCCTGTACAGGTGGTGTTAACAAGGGTCCAGCCCCATGGGACCAGACAGTCCACTCACCGATCTGCTCTGGATACGGATGGTGCGATTCTACGAATAGCTCTGCAGCGTGCGATCCATTCGCCACTCCTGGCAGGAGGCGGGAAGACAAGCCTCACTGCAAGATCGAAGAGTGGTGATTCGTAGTAGAATCGCACCGTCCACATCTGGATCCGATCAGTGAGTGGGCCCTTGTTAATGCCGCCTGTGTAGGGATATTTGTATTTGTATACGAATACCCCCATGTCTAATTTCGACATTTTCAGGCGAGTAGCTGTGTTAACCTGTTGCAGAAAAAGCAACAGAGTCTTGTGGCATCTGAAAAGCTGCAGGCCACTTGCATGAAAGGAGTATTTCTCTTTCTCCTTCTTCTCTTTCTTCTTCTTGAAACAATGCAACATTTCGATACAAAGAAGTTTGGAAGGGGAAATGTGGAGACTTTTGTTGCAAAATGTATCTGTTGTTTGTTATATCATGTACAATCAGGAGAGAGTGTGGCATATGGGATGACAGGGCATGAAAATGCAAAAAGTACAGACACGGACCATTAACTTAAACGAGGTCATTAATAACTAGCAGCTGGCTGGCAGTCCAGATAGCCTGGTGTACACAGGCTGCTTAGTACATGCCTTGCGATGAAAAGTCAAATCAGATAAAGTAGAATGTTTTGGAATCATAATAACATATTTAAATCTGTATCTCTTGAAGGAGATCACACCTTAGATTTTCCTTCAGGACTCCTGCAGGTTCTCCTCACTTCCTGCTAAATCCCCCCCCCCTGCAAATCAAACAGCAGCATATCACTTATGAGGGTATTCTCATGTATCTGTAGAGCTTTAAATTTTTTAGCCAGCAGAAGAAACTGATGGCAAAGAATGGTTCAATGGTGATACCACCAGAAGCCTCCAGGCATGACAGACAGTCTTTATTTAGTACTTACCTATCAACAGCGACTGGGACGTGGTGGCGCTGCGGGTAAGCCTCTGTGCTACAAGGTCAGAAGACCTGCAGTCGTAAGATCGAATCCATGCGACGGAGTGAGTCCCCGTCACTTGTCCCAGCTCCCGCCAACCTAGCAGTTTGAAAGCATGCAAAGCACAAAAATGCGAGTAGATAAATAGGGACCACCTCGGTAGGAAGGTAAATGGCGTTCTGTGTCTAGTCACGCTGGCCACGTGACCACGGAGGATTGTCTGCAGACAAACACTAGCTCTATGGGTTGGAAACGGAGATGAGCACCACCACCTAGAGTCGGACATGACTGGACAAAATTGTCAAGGGGAACCTTTACCTTTTATCAACAGGGATATATATGACAGCCATGCTTTTCACAACAATTTTGTCAGGTAGTCTTGGCTAAAAGATTCTGACTGGTTCAAGGAAACGATGACGTCCGCTTTGTGACCAATCAGGTCTTTGAGCTTGGCTCTCCCTGCTCCCAATGCAGCTGTCTAATGCTTATACTGTGCTGGTCCTTTCAGATCAGGACTCCATACAAAAAATTTGGCAAAAATGAAAAAAAAAATTGCACTCTGTGCGAAGTAGGTTGCCAGAATTTGGACCACTGGAATTTTGTAACCATGTATCAGACTAAGGAGAATTGTGGAGATGGGACAGATAAATCCCCGCCACCCCATTTGTCTCTGCTGTTACTGTATCTTTGTTCCACCCTCCCATACTGCAGTAATTCTGTCTGAATATTTCAAAGAGGCTTTGTGTTTTGTGAAGTGTGCCATTCAATTCTCTCTCTCCTTTTCTCTGTGTGTGTCTTGGTCCTGCATAAACGTCATTTCCGCGTTTCATATAACCTTCTGAATGCAGAGGCTGAAAAGGAACATCCTGTATGTCAATATTGCTATAGACCCAGGCAACTGTGCATTTGCATATTTAGAATAATGCCTTTCTTTTCTTCTGTTGAAGGTGGACGTGTCACGAATCCTCCTTGTCTGGGCAACCAATACACAGAAATGTGTGCTGCTGCACACCCAGACTTTCTCACTGGACATTTTGAAACTTGTCCTTTCAGATCAACCTGTTGAGAATAAAGAAATTGAAACAGATGATTAAGGTGCCTGATGATACTTTCTGAAAGAAAAATGAGGCAATATGATCTCGCAAACACAAGAATCCATGGCAAGGCATCCCTTGCGGTGCCATCTCAGCATTTGGATGAATTTTGGATGTACAAATTCATACAATTTTGCCCTTTTCTTGTTCGATCAAGTTCAGCCCTGCCTTTGCTTGAGGACTGCCTTCTTCCGTCAGTTCAGAGGGTTCTTGGTGAGGTTTCCTCACATTCCTTGAAGAGATGAGGGTGGATGAGTGGTATGATTTGTCTTATTGCTATTTAGTATTTGTACAATTTTCAATGTATACAGTACAGTCAGTGTATGGTGCGTTGAAGAGTGTCATAGGCATCATTTTTTGCTTACAAAGAGCTGTAGTCTAACTAGCCGCCTAGAGTGGTTGTATTGACCAGATAGGCGGGGTATAAATAGAATAAATAAATAAATAAATAAATAAATAAATAAATAAATAAATAAATAAATAAATAAATAAATAAATAAATAAATAAATAAATGCAAAATAAACACAGGTAAAAAGACAAGAGGTCCTTCTTCTCCTCGCCCATCCTTTCAAATCCCTCTTCCTTGTCTCGGTCTTCCTCCAAAATGAGGAGGATGCTCGGCTATGGACTGCCTAAGGAAAAGTCATGCTGGTCTGCTTTGCTGGATAATATTGAAAGCACAAGCATTTATTCAAAGGACTCTGGAGGGTGACGTGTTTTCCATTTTTCCCAGGGGCAGTAACTGCTCAAAAGTCGATAGGGAGTTGTAATGTAAGAGAAATGCTTTTCTTTACAAAATGTCCATTTGTACAAGAGGTAAAGTATAATATAAATGAAAAAGGACTGTAGTCTCTCTCTCTCTCTCTCAGTACATTACAAGCAGACAGGAAGTGTATCTCGCAGCAGACTCAGCAAATGAGTTCCTGATAGAGATGGTCAACTTGTTTCCTGGCCCAACAACTAATCCATGATTTGGTGCCCTGCCCCCTCCAGTGGGTGCCCATTTAGCAGAAGGGCCCCATCCTGCCTGCTCCTCTGGCTGATGCTGCTGAATGGGTGCCTGCTGCAGGGGGCAGGAAATGAAGCATGCCAAACCGCCAGACCAACAGCTCATGCCCATCTCTACATCTTGGTAGGTCATTTTCCAGGTGGAGAATTAACAACCTTCAGTGCAGCCACAGTGTTCCCAAGAACTGGGCCTAGCATGTCTCCCCACGGGATACAGAGGTAGCGACAGTGAACCTACACTGGAAAAAAATAATAATAAAGGAGTCTGGTCATGTATGCAGTTCAGGCGTGGGCTAATTAGGTTTTGGCTCCTCATGAGGAATCAATCTGGCTCCTTTCTGCACAGTCCTGTTTAGCAATTACAACAGCTGGCTAGTACATGTCATGCCATCTACCCACCTGGTCTGAGGCCCTCGGCAGCATTCAGTAAAGAATAGCTGCGTGGAACTAGAGGCAATAAGATTATAACATCTTCCATTTTCAAAAGCTTGACAACTCAGTGTTTCATAGATCTGGGACAATCGGCACACTGAGATAAAGGAAAACAACCCGCATAGGTTCTGCCTCCTAGTTTCAATTTTCCGGACACACAAATGTTTTCTCTAGCCTGAGCTAGTCTTTATACAGATGTCTGTTGTACACTGATATGAGAGTACACCATCTCCACATCATCCTATTGACACGGACTTAAAGACACGAATATATGCGATCAGTTTAGTATTTTTCCTTTTAGTTTCCTTTATTCAATATTTGCATGACACCTGGATCCAATTCTATTTAGAAGGCAAATAACATCAATCTCCCTAAGACTTCTTAGGGCTTTTATATCTTTTTGCACCCAATGCTAAAAAAATATCTGGGGCTTTTTCTGAATAATTCAGCATCTACATACTCTTCCACCTTTCTCAGACATGGCCACCCACCAATTTTAAATAGTCTGGGCAGCTTTTAAAGGCTCCTAGCTATGGGTAGGACAAACAGACATACAGAAGTGCCTGAGAAATGAAATACTTGACACTCCCCAGATGTGATCTGAGTGATAGTAGCTCATGGGAAAAAAGCAAGACAATTCCTGGAACAATAAGCTGGATTTTATGTTATGAATGTCCCACTGCAATCATAGCCTTGAGCTGGGCTTTACCTCTATTAAAACAACTGCACGTATACTTATCGGCAGAAATTTTCCCACAATCAGATGTGGCGGGGGGGGGGGAAACGACACAAAAGTTCAGTTGTTTTAGTTTCCTAGCATAGAAGGGAAACCAATTATTCTTTTCCAGCGGTAGTCATTGTAACACAGCCCCAGGCAATATTGCTGTAGACCACAGCCTGTCTAAACTCTACTGTAAACAGAGTGAAGAAATGTGAACAAATATAGTCCAATGTATTAGTATGAATGTCCCCTTCTTTCTCTCACTTTTTCAGATCCTCTTTGTAGGCAACAGATATGTTAGCTGCTACAGAACCAGCATATCTCAGGACTCCTTAATGCAACTTGAGAGAAAAATTGCTTGTTTTTTTCCCCCCTCCAAATTTGAACCCTATGGCCCTTTTCAGCAAGAAGCAAATTTATGACACAGTGTTATAACTCAAAACATTTTGTCACATTCTGTCATTAGAAATATTAATTTGGGCTTCATTACAAAAATGAAGTCTACGCTACGTCCTGCCCACTTCCTTCTTTTATCTTCTATGCTTTCTCCAGAATACTTTCTTGGAAGTAATCGTTCTGCTCGTACATTTTGCAGCCCATTCCTCTTCCCTTCTTGCGGCCCGGTGACCAATCACAAAACAAAAGGAAGCTGATCTTCAACTTGCATAAGTGTGAAACAACATTGGAGAATAATCCCATGTGCTTTACTTCTTAAGGCAGGCCTGCTTCTAACTGCAAAGCTGTTGTTTTTGCCCTGAGAGAGAGATTAATAAATGTAATAGACCAGAGACTACCACTTGATTGTGGAGGCAGAAACAACAAGAAAATGGCCCCTAAGCATTTGATGCTCCATAATTACCATCTTTGAGGGTAACTGGGCAAAAGAAACACAAGACAATTGCTCTTGCAGGAAATGCCAAGCTCTGGTATTCCCTCTTTTCTTTTCTCCTCCCCATTATCTGAAATCGGAATGCTACTTGTAGGTGCTGAGCCTTTGCCCCAGGACATGAGAACATCTGCCTGTCGCAGAAGACCTGTTGTTCATCTAGGGCTGGGCCACAAATCTGAAGGGTGTGTTCCTAATTTCTCTGTTAGCAACAATGCCCAAAAGGCCTCGACTTGTTTGGGAGGCTTCTACTTTGGTGCAGTTTGAGGCAGTTTCAGCCTGGTTTTTAAGCTTCCAGGCAGCCTGGAAGCTCATTTGCGGAATTAAACAGAACAGGCAAGAGTGGCTTCGGTTGAGGTTTTTATCTTGCCATCGCCCTTCTCTGTTAATGGAATTTTACAGGGACTGCATGATGCTGATGAAGTTGTTCTTCACTCATAACCCTCCCTTCATTTTCCATTGCTTCTTTCATCTTTTCCTTTACTCCAGAACATCCATCAAGGAAAAAGAGATGAAAAAGCTGCCAGTGTTTTCAAATTACTAGCACGAGGAGTCCACTGTCTGGCAATAAAGCATCTGTAGATAAAGCAGAATTATATTCTCCTGTTCAAGCCAACATGCCATGCTGTTAGCAGTTTGTTGGCTTTATTATTAAACAAAGTGCTGATTTTTTAATTTTCTACAAACATAGGGGAAACAGAAGTACATAGAGATGTCTTCAGCCACTGTCACTAAGGAAAAACAATTAACCAAAATGGGCCCGAGATAGTCCTAGCCTCTGAGGAGGTGCCTTGCTCCCAAAACTACCCAACTGGCCTTGACCTAAACTGGAAATCATTGCGTGGCAGAACTTATTTATTTAAAACATTTTCTCTCCACCATTCTCCTTAAAAAGGACCCAGGGTGGCTTATGTACAATAAAATTGGAATTGAAATACGATATTTGAAACTAAAAGCAGTATGCATACAAATACTAAAAAAAAGTGAAATGCCATATTACAACATGGCCTTCCGGGCTTGCTTGTTAAAGATTTTTTAACTCTCATTCCAAGGGTTGTGTTCACTCTCCTTAGGGGATTGATACTGTGTGATTAAAAAAAAAAAAAGCTAATCAAAGGATCCTTTGAACATTAAGAAGACCAAAATCATGACTACAGAATCTGTCCAGGCAGATTCCTGAGCCATCACCACATTTAACTCTTCCGGGCTCATCCACTCCAGGATCAAGAGGGTAGTGTGGCTCAGTGGTCAGCGTGGGATTCCCTGGAGCTAGTGGTCTGTCACATATGCGAAAGCTGGACAGTAACACAAGCTGACAGGAGAAAAAACTGATTTGTTTGGAAAATGACGGTAAAGGACCTGGACTGCCAGAAAGACAAATCAGTAGGTCTGAGATAAAATCAAGCCTGTGCTATATCTGGATGCAGAAGTGTTGAAAGTGAGGCTGTCCTACATCATGAGAAGGGAGGATTCTCTGGAAAAGACAATAATGCTGGGAATAGTGGAAGGCAGCAGGAAAAGAAGAGGACCAAATATGAGATGGACTGAATCCCTAGAGAGAAAGCCACACACTTGAGTTTATAAGAATTAAGGAGGGCAGTTGAGGACAGGACATTCTGGAAATTTCTCACTCATAAGGTCACCATAAATTGAAGGCAACCTGACGGCATGTAACAAAAACAAATGATCATGGACTCCTGAATGTCCACTTTTGGTTGCGCTGTGTCAGTATTACACTGTGTTGGATTTCTGAAGTTTTCAGGAATCTCCAATAGGATCCTTTAAACAGGACCCATCCCCTCCCAACAAAGACACTGATCCTTACTTTGTCCATGCTCAGAGGCACTCTACCATTCTAGATGTTCCTTGAAGCAACTATCATAAATGCATCAGTTGCAACCAGCTCTCTGCGTTCTCTCCCTCCTCTGAGATCGGCAATTTATTTAATTGCTCATTGCCTTGCCAGATGTGTCAACAAGAATAAAACTGGCTGAATAAAAACTGAGCACAGAGAGAAATGCTAGCAGAAAAGGTGTGGAAACTATTACTTACAAAACTACTCAAATATTCATAAATGGGTGGTGTTCCTATACAAGTTAAGAACATTTTGTTTTTAAAATGATGGAATTGGAAGAGCCAAGCCAATTTGGAAAGGTTTCCAAAGAATCTGGCTGTAGCCCTGACCCTCCTTGCAAATTCAAGGCATTTGGATCTCCTGGCAAAGCCATGGATGCAGTTTTTAATTGACCAGTTTGAGCCCATGTTATGTATTAAATGAAATCCATCTTTCTCCCACCACTTGAAATGGCATTTGACAGCCACCTTGGTTAGGATGTGGAAGGCTGATTCATTGTCTTTGGAGAACAGTTTGGGGGGGGGGGGCTGTATATTACCTCTATGCGGATGACTGGATCTTTCTCATGATCTCTATACCAGATTCAGGTCTAATCACTCTAGTTTTAGTTCTGAATCTAAATCTGAGCTGATGAAAACTGTAAATCAGTAATTACCTGTAAATCTTGTGTTGAGTGACCTGTTTAAACTTTTCAGTAAGAGTTTGTACTTGCTTTTGGAGATC
The DNA here is from genome assembly GCF_051106095.1 of Pogona vitticeps. Lineage (NCBI taxonomy): Eukaryota > Metazoa > Chordata > Lepidosauria > Squamata > Agamidae > Pogona > Pogona vitticeps. Next base: position 188,643,394 of record NC_135784.1, on the reverse strand, counting down.
TGAGATCACTGCTTGCTTGCTTGCTTGATCAATTCCTTGTCTTTCTCCCTGTAGAAGAGACTCAAGGCAGCTTACAAATGATTTAAAAACATGAATATTAAAACAATTACAAATATAATAAATCACACTACTGAAAAAACAATCATGCAAATTAATTCTCAAATTACTGGATAATGTATCTTTAAAACAGTTGTGTAAACACCTTTAAAAGTGAAAAATATAGCTCTCCCCTCAAAATCCCTTCCTCAGTAGTCAAGTCAAGTCAAGCCAAGAACCTTTATTAGCATCTGAAAAGAAACATATAACACAACAGGCAACAGTCCTCGCCCAGATGGGAAGTGTATGCCTAGTTAGAAAGGAAACAAAGAGGACACATGGCATAAATACTGATGAAACATAGCAAAACGAACATAATTCATTTGAAATAACAGCTAGATTCAGGAGCAAGGCTTTGGCAAACCTGGGAAGTTGTTGATTACATCCCATGAGGGCAGAACAGAAGTTTGTTGGAAAGTGTGACCTGCGTCACTGTATTAATAGATTGATATATTTGGCTATCTGCCTGGTATAGATTTTGTTCTCTCCTAGCAAGAGAGTGTACAGAATTACCTCCTCTGATCGACCAGGTAAACTAGCAATAATTTGTGCCAAATTGGATGCACGGATATCATTGTATACTGTACGGTAAAGAAGCACATGTGCCAGGGACTCAAGAGCCCCAGAATTACAAGGGCAGAGCCGTGTTTCCATTAGTTGGGAGTTAAGTCTACCATGTTTAGATGGAAGTACATTGCATCGTGAGAATGAAGGGGTCGCCGTTCGTGTGGGCTCTCTATAATGCGCAGATAACTGGCCAGTTTGCCAATGTTTAGAGGGAATTGTAAGTTTAAAGGTGAACAAACTTTATGGGCTGCCCCAGAAAGGTCTTGCCTTTCTGTGTCCAAAAGCCTAACTTTTAGTAGTCTATACGACTGCATAAACGAGAGAGTTCCCAAATGGTCTAGTGAAATGCCCAGAGTTTCAACTTTTGAATGAACAATTTTAGGCAGGGAGAACGGAAGGAGTCAGGCAGGATACCCCTAATTAAGGAGTCTTTGTCTAGCAGGAAACAAATTCTCAGGTAGTACTTAAATTGTCTCAACCATGCTTGTATGTTCAGTCTGGTTAATCTGGCCTCCAAGCACAAAGCTGCATACAGCACACAGTGGGGAACAGCAAAGATTTTGTAGACAAAAGAGGCCTGGAGTCTTTCCACCGAAGAGTTGAAGGCATCGAGCCAAATTGGGATCCCATACAAGAGTTGGGAGACAGCCTTAGCTTTGAAGACCCTCAGGACAGCAGGGATGTTTGCGTTGCCCCATGCATAAAAAAAGCGAAGTATTGCTTGCATAGACAGCCTTGCCGCTTTAGTCATAATGTAGCGATGTCTGGCGCATGAGCTGCGATAGTGGAAGTTTAGTCCTAAATACTTGAATTCTTGGATAGCTGTTGAATAGCTTTCCCATAAAATATCCAAGGTTGAGGTTTCCAAACCTTATTGAATACAATACAACTATTTTGGATTTGCCTTAATTAAGGGCCATTTTGTTGCAGGAAAAATAATTGATGGATTTTGCAATTAACTGTCTTAGATCTACCTTAGTAGGTGATAGGAGTCTGCATATAAAAGAATAGAGACTGCCAGGTGTCCCAATCTAGGACAATGGCTGTTCAAGATCCTTGATATACAGGTTAAACAGAGTAGGGGCAAGGACACAGCCCTGCTTGACTCCTCTGTTGATGGAGATCTCTTCAGAAACATTGCCATGGCAAGATAGTTGAATATGGCAGGTGTTATCCGTATACAATCTCTGGATTAATAAAAGCAATCTCCTGTCTAGGCCAACATCCTGTAGCTTTATCCAAAGGAGTTCTCAGTCTACTGGGTCAAATTTGGCTTTGAGATCTAGGAAAGCAACATACAGGTAGGTCTTGGTGTGAGCTGCCTGCTTGGATATGAGATGAGATAGTGCCAAGCAGTGGTCCATGGTGGACTTGTCCGCCCAAAAACTTGCTTGCTCAGGGCCTAGTATGTCGTTGTCATTTATCCAGGCAGTAAAGTGATTCAATAAGTGATTAGCATAGACCTTGCCCACTACTGACAGCAGACTAATTGGTCTGTAATTGTCCGGTAGTTTCCTGTTGCCCTTTTCATATATAGGTAAAATTATGAACTGGGTCCAGGTCTTGAATATCATCCCAGACCTATCCACAACTGAGAAGAGCTCAGCCAAAATTGGTGCCCACCAACCTACGTTTGCTTTGAATAAATCTGGGGGCAACAGGTTGGGGTCAAGAGCCTTCCTAGATTTCAATCTATCTAATAACTGCTCGATCTCTGTGGTGGAAACAGGTGGCCAGTTAAGTATCCCCTTATCCTCTTATCAAATGGGGGAAAGTTCTTGCAGTCATCGAAATAGAGTGACAAAAAATGCTGTTCCCATGAAAATGACGGAATTGAGAGGATTGGATGAGTTTTTGACTGAAAAGCCCCCGAAACTACTTCCCAGAAATGTTTGGAGTTCCCACATTTAATAGCTTTAGATAGCACACCCCAGTGGGCTGCCATACAATGTTGAAAACTTAGTTTAGTGGCCACTACAAGTTGACGCCTAGCATTAAAATAGCTGATGGACAGGATATGACAGATTTCTGAAAAGCACTGTAGATTTGACATAGCTCTTGTTTCAGCTTGAGGCAGGCCCTGTTGGACCCCTCAGGAATGCCCCTTGCATGGTGTGTAGTTGGAGGGGTAAGAGGCTGCCCAAGACAGACCATTAGGCTTTTAACAAAGATCTCATACTTATTTATGTATGCCTGCGGGGTGCAGACATCAGCATCTATGGATGGGCTCATTAATTGGCTGCTCTGCAAATTATCCTCAAAAAGAGTTTTTGTAGCTGAATCCCATTGTATTTTAACTGTGGGGAGTGGTTTGGAGTATGAGCATGGCCTTGTTTTAATCGCTCCACAGGTTTTTGTTTGAATGGCAAGAGTGCAAAGTAGGGGTAGATGGTCATTGAAGGTTAATGGCCCAACCTTAAATTCAAGCACAGTGGGAAGTAGCAGAACAGGTATTAAGATGTAATCGATCACACTTGCTCCCTGAGGTGAAATATAGGTGAACTCCTCCTCAAAGTTCAAGTCAGCCAGGCCATTGAGCCAAACGAGGCCACTTAGAATACTGAAACTAGCAAGCAGTTGTCCTGCCTGGCTTATTTGTTTGTCCTTAGAGAGTCTTGTCCAGAGACAATGGTCTGGCAAAGACTCTCCATCTGCTGGGTCATACATTGTCTTAAAGACTTCAGGCCCTGACCCCACCCTGGCATTAAAATCCCCAGCCACCAAGCTCCAGGCTTGGGGAAACTTAATTTCAACCATCTCCAGCACTTGAGACAGATAGCGCCACCATAGTTCTCTATCAGCTTTCCTCTGGGAGGGGGGGAATGTACACATTTACTGTAAGTAGCTCGTGAGTAGAGGTCTTAACCCTACCAATCAAGAGTTTGCAATAGCTGCCATACATAAATACTAGCTCAGAAGGAATGTGCGATGCAATCAGTGTAGCTAGCCTGCCAGAAGGTCGGCCCTTAGTCTTGCATTTAGTAGTGGGAAGGGAAAAAGAGTTAAATCCTTCCAATGAGACATCGTGAATCGACCAAGTTTCCTGGAAGAGGATGATCTCTTGCTCCAATAAAAGCTCTCTGGTCTTAGGGGCATAAATTTTCCCAGCCCATCCTCCTGTATTCCAAGAAATAAACCTTAAGGGGTGGGAATTGTTCTCAAAGGGGGGGGGCATATTCTGGATGTCAGACCAACTGAATGGTGGAATCAGGAGGTGGAACCACCACTTCACTGAGAGGGGTCATCCCCATCACTGGGGTTGAGATGGTGGCACCCTGTTCATTCAATGTGTGATGGAGTACTTCTGTCGGAGCAGGACCATCAATTGTGTTATATGTGTCCACCATCGTTGCTGTTTGGGTAGGAATAACTGGAGGGGGGGGGAGAGCCAGTAGGTTTGGGAGGGTTGTCTAGTATTTGGATGAGCTGAGATCTGACAGAATCTATGTTCTGCAGATTAATTCTCAAATTGCTAGATAATGTATCTTTAGAAAAATTGCGTAAACACCTTTAAAAGTGAAAAATACAGCTCCCCCTTCAAAATCCCTTCCTCAGTAACACTTTGCATGTTGGCAGCTTCCCTGAAAACATAATGCTGCCATATTACAAACACAAGTCTCCAAAGGATATTGTATTATATTTTGTGGTAAGTCAGCCAAAATGATAAAGGCATTGCTGTGAGAGAACAGAAGGATAAGTAATAAAGAAATCTGAGTTTATTATTTAACACACTAAAGGTATGACCATCGCTACAATACAAAGCAAAATTTAATTTCTGTATTACAATGAATCAGGTGAAGGTTGATGTTTAAACTTATTGAGTTATAGATGGTCCATGAAATACATAAAGAAAACTGAAGAGAAGAGAGAAAAGTAAAATATTATAGGACTAACAGATTTATTTCAATGCCTCAAAATTCTTTCTTCACATCACATCTCGATGATCTTTAGTAACAGCCTTCCCTTTATTCTTTTGGCACACTTAAATGGCAAATATGCTTTATAATGGGACAATATCCAAGAAACTGTGGATTCAGTCTTCTTCTACAGGCAGTTAAACTTGGAGGTCTTTTCCAAGTGAAGCAGTTTTTACTCAAAGGGTACTTGATTGATTCACAAAAGCTCCTAGGCTTTCCCTCCACTATCCGAACCCCACCACCGCTTATACTGGTATGACAAGGAGTCAGCTGAGTTTTCAAGCTGATGCCACAGACATTTTCGACCTTCCCCAAATCCTTGACTCCTCCCTTACTTTGTCACACTTCTCAATCTGGAATGTTTCTTCTCTCCCCCCCCCCAACCCCATGTATCACATCCTCATGTATCACATCCACTTCTTTGGACATATGGAATAAAATGAAATACAGGATTGTATTGCATTGGAATACAAGATTTTATTGGATATGGAAGAAAAGGAAATACAGATTCAAAACTAAAACATTCAAAACATTCATCAAGTGTGTGGTTACATCTCACGTGCAGTAATTTATAGCCTATGTTTGGTGTTAGGTTCTATTGTAAACATTCTCACAGTAAACATTCCCACAGGAGACAGAAAACATATAACCAGACAAGAGCAAAAAAGAGGGGGAAAAGAGTTGGAGGGGTTAGTGAGGAACTGATAGGAATAAGAATATCAGTTAAAAACCCAGGGGGGGAAGAAGTACATATAAAAGTAAAAGAAGATAGCAGAGGACCCATGTGTGTTAATATGGGGAGCGTAACAGTTTTTATCTTTAAGTAAACAGACATACAAGGTGTCAGAGGCAATGACAGCAGGTACTTCTCTTGTCATCCTTTATTATTATTATTATTATTATTATTATTATTATTATTATTATTATTATTATTATTATTATTATTATTATTATTATTATTATTATTATTATTATTATTATTATTATCATTATTATTATTATCATCATCATCATCATCATCATCATCATCATCATCATCATCATTATTAACAACAACAACAACAACAATCAAAAGAATGCGGAAAACCTTAAAATGAAAATTAAATGGAGGAAAAAACAATCAAAGCCATTAACACATGGGCGGTTCCAGAAATTAGACACCCAGCTGGAATAATAGATTGGACTCAAAACGAATTAGAAGAACTGGATAAAAAAATATGGAAACTAATGAACATTCATCATGCACTACATCCAAAAAGTGATATGGACAGATTATATTTACCATGAAAAATTGGAGGCTGTGGATTATTGCAAACACAGCAGGTAGTAGAGGAGGAAAAAAGAAGCTTTAATGCTTATATCAGTACAAGCAGAGAAAAATTACTTAAGGCAATGAAAATGGAGAATATTTTGAAAAAACAGAAATAAAGGCTCAATATAAGAAACAACAATTTGAAAATAAATTAAACAGCTGGAAAAATAAATTACTACATGGACAACACCTCAGAAATATTGAGGAAAAACATGATAATAAATTAAAATGGGTGTGGCTAAAACTGGGGACCATTAAGAAAGAAACCAAAGACTTGCTTTTTGCTGCACAAGAACAAACGCTCCAAACCAATGCGATGAAAGCTAATATCCAAGGAATTAGTGCTAACAGCAAATGTCAACTCCGCCAAGAAAAATATGAAACTGTGTCACACCTCATCTGCGAATGTCCAAAGAGTGCACAGATTACAAAGTTATACATGATAGAGTGGCAAAATTAGTGCACTGGTCATTATGCAAAAAATATAACTTGCCAGCCTCCAAAAAACCCTGGGAACATCAGGTACAGCTCCTCTCAAGGAGGCCCAGTGGGGAACTGAACTCCTAACTTATGGCTACACAGCCAGCAGAGACCTAATTTTTAGAATTCCTGTGCTAACCTAGCCTGCCTCTTAAGGGGAGGACAGCATCATGTCAGCAGAAGACTAATGGAGAAGCAGCTGCAAAAACTTCTCCAGGAAATGTGACCTAGCTCTAGTGTCATGCAATAGGATACAATCCCCTTCCTGTATTCAAAAAGGGAGCTGAGCTCCTTACATAGAGAGAAAGGCAGTAGATAGATCATCACTCAATCAATCAATGAAAAGGGATGGGGGTTTAGCATTCGTTCATTTAGTCGTTCAGTCGTGTCCGACTCTTCGTGACCCCATGGACCAGAGCACGCCAGGCCCTCCTATCTTCCACTGCCTCCTGGAGTTGTGTCAAATTCATGTTGGTTACTTCGCAGACACTGTCCAGCCATCTAATCCTCGGTCGTCCCCTTCTCCTCTTGCCGTCTCACTTTCCTAACATCAAGGTTTTTTCCAAGAAGTCTTTTCTTCTCATGAGATGGCCAAAGTACTGGAGCCTCAGCTTCAGGATCTGTCCTTCCAGTGAGCACTCAGGGTTGATTTCCTTTAGAACTGATAGGTTTGTTCTCCTTGCAGTCCAGGGGACTCTCAAGAGCCTCCTCCAGCACCACAATTCAAAGGCATCAATTCTTCGGCGGTCTGCTTTCTTTATGGTCCAGCTCTCACTTCCATACATCACTACAGGAAAAACCATAGCTTTGACTATTCGGACTTTTGTTGGCAATGTGATGTCTCTGCTTTTTAAGATGCTGTCAAGATTTGTCATCGCTTTCCTCCCAAGAAGCAGGCGTCTTTTAATTTCGTGGCTGCTGTCTCCATCTGCAGTGATCATGGATCCCAGGAAAATAAAATCTGTCACTTCCTCCATGTCTTCCCCTTCTATTTCCCAGGAGGTGATGGGACCAGTGGCCATGATCTTAGTTTTTTTGATGTTGAGTTTCAGACCGTTTTTTGCACTCTCCTCTTTCACTCTCATTACAAGGTTCTTTAATTCCTCCTCACTTTCTGCCATCAGAGTGGTATCATCTGCATATCTGAGGTTGTTGATATTTCTTCCGGCAGTCTTAATTCCGGCTTGGGATTCATCCAGTCCAGCCTTCCTCATGATGTATTCTGCATACAGGGGTTTAGCATTACTATGCTTCTTAGATCATTTGAAAGGAAGAGAGGAGAGATGGATGGAAGGAAGGACCCATAGGAAGTAAAAGAGGCCCTAGAAATCTTCACTGGATATTTCATTGCCACCCTCCCACCTCCTCTAGTTAAAAAGAAACCCTTGGGGACATGAATTATGCAAATCCTCATGCTCCAGCAGACCAGAGGACAACCAAGAGGCACGGATTTGGAGTGGGGTGGGGTGGGCAGAGATACAGATGCCCTTGTCCCGCCCAAAGCATTTATTAACCACTTTAACTTGGCCACTTGAAGTACAGCGTCAGCAGAAAATTCCTGTTGAGAATGCTCGGCATACTAGTAATGCTGTGTGACAGTAATGTTTATTCCATTAACATTTAATATTCCATTAACCCATGCCCTCCTTTTCAAAACAAGCTGGGACTCCAGAAGGGAACCAGATTCTGGAAGAGAGGCCATTTCATCCACTTTGCTTTAGAGAGCAGTTTCATCTCCATCCTTTTCTCCCTCAATTGTTTCCATAAAAGCTAGTTATTTACATGGGTCACTTTAAAAAATCACTCCCTGGGCTTGCTTGGGTCCGTCTTTTCTCCCCATCCCTTTCTCTCTATTTTCTCTCTGTCATTTCTTGTTTAGACTGTAAGTGTGCCAGCAAAGCTGTCTTATTTGGCATCTTAGGAGAGACCAGGGCAACGCAGATGTAAAAATAACAGCACCACCCTTGATAAAATATTAGGAGTGGAGGAAAAAATGGTAGATGACTACTTAAAGGGCTCCATTTCAAGAGTGCCCACTGCTAGGGGGAAATGAGGGTCTGGGGGCTTGAGAGCTGAAGCAGCCAGTTCAGCTAAGAGACAAGACCCACAGACACAGGAGCCAAATTTGAAAGCCCAAACGGGGATGTTGGCTGAGGGGAAAAGGCAATGACTCTAGGCATATTTTCTAGAGACTTTCAGAGGGATGACTCATTCAGTCCATGATACCAAAAATTTCTCTGAATTTTGTGCCCCACTTCTTAGACATCCTTCAGTCTCGAAAGACCATGGTAGCATGCTCTGTATGAGTGTCCTCTCCAGAGCATGAAGCCTGGGTGAAATAATATGGAGGATAGGCTGTTACCCAAGCAGCAAATCCCCCCTCTCCACATCGCTGAAATAGTCCAATGGAAAGGCAAGAGCCAATAGAGCTGGTTTCAGCGACATCGCAGGAGCTGCCAGAACGACACGAACTGCCTCCGGGACTCCGGCTCCGGATTTTCCCTTGAGGTTTACTCCTGAAACCTTTTCCATCAGTTGATTAAGCCACAAGGCAGTGGAGGTTTGAAGTCAGAGTTTTCCTTCTCCTAAATGGGCTTCCTTCCAGGGCTGACGAGCCCCACCTACCCGGTGTGCCACACTGAGGACTAATACGTTGATCAAATCGTAAATGCTTGAGGAAGCATCTGCTTAGTGGGATTTTTGTGTTTTCTCTGGCGGAATTGCACTTTGGAGTAAACCACCTTAAGAATCCTTTTTGGAAGGCTGCAGTGGCTGCTCCTCTGTCATAAAGGTTTTGGGTGAAAAGTGGTGAACTGATGAAAAAAGGAGTCAGCTTCTGGGACTTTCCCACTTTGTGAATGTTGCTGGGGAACTCCTGTTCAACCCCTTGACCATTAGGCTGTGGAGTGTCTGAAAAACCTGACTGAAAAAACTGAAAGAAGCTGCCCAGAATTTTGTGGCCTGGCACCATCCCAGAAGCTGACTCCTTTTTTCCCATCAGTTCACCACTTCTCACCCAAACACAAAGTGATTGTCAGGGCTGTTTTTCAACCAGTGTGAAAGATAGTGAGCACAAGAGGGTATCCTATAGACCGGCAGTCCCCAACCTTTTTGGGACCACTGACCGGTTGGGGGGGCAGGCTCCGTGCATGGGGGGGTGCGCAAGCAAAACACACCCCCTGCATGCGAGCATGACACACCCATCAAGCGGAGATCCATCTCTGCGGCCTAGTTCCAGGAAGCCCACAGACCGGCACTGGGCCATGGACCGGGGGTTGGGAATCCCTGCTGTAGACTGGGGTCCCCAACCTTGGGCCTTGAGATGTTCTTGGACTTCAACTCCCAGAAATCCTGGCCAGCAAAGGTGGAGGTGAAGGCTTCTGGGAGTTGTAGTCTAAGAACATCTGGAGGCCCAAGACTGGGGACCACTGCCTGACTGCTGACATTGGTGTTGTCAACGTTTACGCACCTTTTCCTATCTAAAACTTGGCATGCTTTTTCCTACTGGTAATGAGGGCATGACATTGCGCAGCGATATTGGGCCATTTCCTGGGTTTTTGATTCATGGGTACAGAAGCACAATACATTCATAAACCAGAGGTGTCTTTAAAAAAAAAAGAAAAAAGAACTGAAGGCTCTCTTCCCTGTGAGATTTCTGCACACACTTATAATGGCAAGTGTTTATATTGCACCTGGAGATCATCTTGCGGCTCTTACATTGTTAAATGAGCCCTCCAGGGACATTGAGACAAGGCCGGTCACACCTGTTGCTGCTAGGGCTCCACCACACCTTCTTTTGACCTCCTGTGACTCCAGGCCTGCCACTCTGTGTGGAAGCATACTGATGAGGGAAACTAATTGGGCCTTTGTCAACAAGCAGTTCTCACAAGACTGGTCAATCCGGTTCTGCTGTCTAGGCTGCTTGCCAGCAAGCAAGATTCCCCCTCTCCTCCCCAATATTTTGATTAATCCACTGGTGAAACAGGTGGCTGTTGTCTTCCTCTCCCTCATACATCACAAAATAATACCAAGAAATATTTGACCAAACTCCGGGAGGCAGTGGAAGACAGGAGGGCCTGGTGTGCTCTGGTCCATGGGGTCACAAAGAGTCGGACACTAATTAACGACTAAACAACAACAACATGCTGGAGCTGCAGTACGGCTATCAGATAAATAAGACTTCACGCCATCAGTCTTTCCCCTACCTCTTCATGCAAATGTCCTCTTCCCAGAAAAGGAATAAGGGCGTTTCCTCTCACTACTTAAACCTGGGGTGATGCCATACCTCCCAAGTAGCCCATAACTTGAAGATGAAATCCGTTTGTGTTACATAGTAGAGATGGGTACGAGGCGCCGGTTTGTTTACTGGCCCAACAGAGATTTGGCGCTTCCCACTCAGAGGCAGTGCTTATGAGTGGGCGTCGGCCGGAGGAGGTGGAGCTAGGAAGCACCGAACACCTGTTTGTTTGGTAAATGAATCGGCACAGACCACTGAACCAGCAGTTTGTACCAACCTCTTTTTCAGAGATATGATTGCAGCAGACCTTCCCGCTTGGGCAATCACTTGTGCAAATGAAGTACTTAACCTCCTGATGACCAAACAGAAGACAATGCAAGTTATTTTGCAAACAATGGAAAGTGTGCAGTGTAATCTTGCTGTGAGAATCAGAGGTTCTCACCCTCAAGAGATTCCTTCCTGGGGGCTATGTGTCACTTGTAGTGATTTAACTGTGGAAGACTCCCTCAACTTTCTTGTAAAACACTTGTTTCTAAATGTGGATAATCTAAAGTGAAGTACATCTTTTCATATTTTCAGAAGGATGTGTCCTGAAACCAGGCATAACCTGAAAGGCCTATTAGCTTTTCCCCACTGAAAAACAGCCATGAGAAGAAAATACAATTTTGATTGGAAAAGTACTACTGGAGAAAGGCAATTAGATTTTTCTTGTGTTCTCCCCTCACCCCCTGCCATATGTGAAACACTCTCCTAAAGATGCAGTGACCTCTCCAGTGGATTGAAATACATCCCATCCATGATTCATGATTTGTATTTTTCCCAAAGAAGTAGCTTATAGAAGTTTGAAGCAGGTTGAGGTCCCCAAATAGGGAATGGAGGGAAAATAAATAAAACAAAAGCCTTCAGGTCCTTCTCTATGTTAAAAAAAAGTTTTAAAAAAAGAGATGGTAGATCTTATCACAAATCTTTGGAGTTGCATCTGTATTTGAGTTCTGAGAACTTAACCTTTTTTCTCAGCCTCAAAACCTTCTCCTATGTGTGCAATGCTTAAGCTACTATCATCACTGTGAGGAAAATCCTTCTAATAAATTATTAATAGTTCTCCCTGAGATGCATTTCTTGGGAATTCTAATGATTAGAATATGGACTGTACAGTTTTCTGTCCTTTTACTGCTTTCCTTCACTTGTATTATGTTTGTGTCCAATAAAGTTGTACTGTGAAACACCGGCCTTGTTGCGGGGGAGGTGTTTGTGGCAGCTATAAAACTAACAAATGTATGGTAAGGTAAGATTTTTATGGACTGCAGGGCACCTCCTCAGATGCCTTTAGAGATTCAAGAATAGGTGCTAATTTGCCTAATTGGTACAGGGGTTTTCAATCTAATTTCCAATGCAAAGTAGAACAGACTTAATGAATCAATGGGGCTTTCTTAAGTCAACACTTATGATACAGTTGGTCTATCGTCGTCGTAGTTTAGTCGTTTAGTCGTGTCCGACTCTTCGTGATCCCATGGACCAGAGCACGCCAGGCCCTCCTGTCTTCCACTGCCTCCCAGAGTTGGGTCAAATTCATGTTGGTTGCTTCGATGACACTGTCCAGCCATCTTGTCCTCTGTCGTCCCCTTCTCCTCTTGCCTTCACACTTTCCTAACATCAAGGTCTTTTCCAGGGAGTCTTCTCTTCTCATGAGATGGCCAAAGTACTGGAGCCTCAGCTTCAGGATCTGTCCTTCCAGTGAGCACTCAGGGTTGATTTCCTTCAGAATTGATAGGTTTGTTCTCCTTGCAGTCCAGGGGACTCTCAAGAGCCTCCTTCAATACCACAATTCAAAAGCATCAATTCTTCGGTGGTCTGCTTTCTTTATGGTCTATTGTAAAGGAGACTCACTACTGGATTTAGCTCAGAGTGTTTGTGTTATCAGGAACAACTGTTTCGTGAATGGTCATTGAACAATGAGGTTGATACGATTGTTACTTTCCAGATTGATTGGTACTGTTGTTACTTTCCAGATATAATTTACCTCCAACCCAGATATTGGAAACAATACTACATTTTTGGACTAAAACTCCGCAGGCCACATGGCCACTGCAGTCATGTGAACAGAATATACTGAAAGTCTGGGCAACACTCTGTACTTGTGATGAAGTGGACAGTAGCCCATGAAAGCATATGTCATCTTAACGTGTTAGGTTTTTAAAGTACCACAACATTTTCATTGTTCTTGCTGCAGCAGACTTATGACTCTGAAGTAACGAAAACTGTTGCCTTGCTAGAAGCAGTAAAAAGTGCCCATTGATTTTGAATAGTGAACAAATAGATTAAATAGTAAGAGAGGAAGAGTAGCATTATATATAAAGGAAGTGTGCATTCTGTGGTATACTGAATAGAGTGACAAACTAAGACACAGAAGACCTAGGTTTGAAACTCAGCTTGGCGATGGAAATCAACGGGTGGGTGAGTGGACTGGTAAAACCACTCCTTAAATATCTCACTGACCTTGAAATATCTATTTTATTGCTACTGTTTAGTCGTTAAGTCGTATCTGACTCTTCGTGACCCCATGGACCAAAGCACTCCAGGCCCTCCTGTTTTCCACAGCCTCCCAGAGTTGGGTCAAATTCATGTTGGTAGCTTCGATGACACTGTCCAACCATCTCGTCCTCTGTCGTCCCCTTCTCCTCTTGCCTTCACACTTTCCTAACATCAAGGTCTTTTCCAGAGAGTCTTCTCCTCTCATGAGATGGCCAAAGTATTGGAGCCTCAGCTTCTGGATCTGTCCTTCCAGGAGCACTCAGGGTTTATTTCCTTCAAAATGGATAGGTTTGTTTTCCTTGCAGTCCAGGGGACTCTCAAGAGCCTCCTCCAATACCACAATTCAAAAGCATCAATTCTTTGGCAGTCAGCTTTCTTTATGGTCCAGCTCTCACTTCCATACATCGGCTCTGGAAAAACCATAGCTTTGACTATGTGGACCTTTTTTTTGGCAAGGTGATGTCTCTGCTTTTTAAGATGCTGTCGAGGTTTGTCATCGCTTTCCTCCCAAGAAGCAGGCGTCTTTTAATTTTGTGGCTGCTGTCACCATCTGCTGTGATCATGGAGCCCAAGAAAATAAAATCTGTCACTGCCTCTATATCTTCCCCTTCTATTTGCGAGGAGGTGATGAGACCAGCAGCCATGATCTTAGTGTGGTTTTTTTTTTTTTTTAATGTTCAGACCATTTTTGTGCTCTCCTCTTTCACCTTCATTGAGAGGTTCCTTAATTCTTCCTCACTTTCTGCCACCAGAGTGGTATCGTCTGCATATCGGAGGTTGTTGATTGTAGCGGGCTACTCTGACGTCACTGCCAATTCAGGCCTCTCAGAGTGCCCACCACTCCTCTTCGCACTGCTGCCACCAAATATAATTACTGCTTATGGAGGACAAAGATTTCTTTCTCACAAAACAGGTTTATTGGTTGAACAAAATAAAAGTATGTAAATCACTGGTTGATAATCAAGATGGAAATCACTTTCTTATTTAATCAATTACACAGACTTTCCCTCACTGACAACTCAGGCTCACAGGCCTTTAAACCAACTCTCTCAAGCTCATCCTTATCCAGTCCTTATCTGTTCCTTACCTCTTCACACACCCTTATATAATTCAGCTCCTCCCCCTTCAGCACCACCCTCCGTCCCCTCATTGGCTGATGATCCACTACCCAGCTGTGATGGACAGGTGAGGTCAGAGCTGCCTGTTACATTGATATTTGAAAGATCTATTAGGGTCACTATGAATCGTTTTTCATTTGACAGCACATAACAGCAACACCTCTGTGTTGCTTCTCGGCCTTTTGGCTAAGGTCACATGTAGTATAAGTTGTATTCAGGCCCTATGACAGCATTCTCCTTTCCTAGCATCCCCAGCTAACACCTGTATAGAGAATTTGCATTCCAAAGTAAGATTAATTGAAAGGGCAAGATTAAGAAAGCCCATATGAAAACGCAAAATGAAACCAATCTGAAGGAGTTAATGCCATGGGGGAGAACAGGGTCAACCACAGTTATATACAGTATGCCATGTTCTCCTGTGTGTTATGTACCGTCAAGTCATGCCTGACTTATGTCAACTCTAATAGGGATTTCAAGGTCCGCAAGGTATTTAAGGAATGGCTTTACCAGTGCCATTCCATTTCCTTTTCGTTAATGTTTAACTTAGTGAATTATAAATGTTACCTGCTAATGCTAGTTTAAACTGAACTGGATTTTTGGTCCTCTATCAGAAAATCTTAACACAGCTCTTGAGTGAGATACATCACACTATTTACAGGGATATAAATGCAGAAGAGCATGTTTCCTTTCTTAGTTGACAGCTCACTATTTGATTGTCAAACAACATAACCATCTGTTCATTCACTTCATCTGGGCTTAATGTTTCGTACTGGCTTAATTTTTATTCATATGAGTACATTCTTAGCTTGCTTCCAACTGTTTAAAAGCAAACCAGATGAACAATTAAAAGGTGAAAATAAAGGCAGAGGGCCATCCAAAACCAGAACCATCCAGAAAATACAGCAGTTGGGCAGCGAGAACTCACTGTATCAGCTGTTAAATGGATCACTGTTACGGATCAGAATATCTACTAGAGAAAGTGCAGTTGTGTAGGCTCAAGGATTCTGAGCTTGTTAAATGGTTCACCTGAGGCTCTGAATCTTTCTCTGAAAGAGATTAGTTAGCTGAACCTGTTCTGGACACTCATATATGAGCCTAGCCACAAAGTACTTGATATAAAGTATTAAAATATTCATGCTTGTTCCTATATCTATTTGTAGCCCGGAGATATGGAGCACTCTACCCAATGAATCCTGAAATCAGGAAATGAGCCAAATGTGCATGTCTGGAAGATATGCAATTGAAGGCCTTTTCTCCTTGACATTACAGTAGTTGGTTACATTCCTGCATCACATTGTCTGCACTGGCCTGAAGGCTGCTGAATATATCACTGTTGAGTTGCAAGAGTGAGATTAGAATTGCACAAAAGAATTACATATTGTTATGTGCCATCAAATTGCTTCAGATTTAGGTTGACCTTCTTTTCCAAAAGGTCCTGTCATTAACAACCCTGCTCAGGTCTTGCAAATTCAAGGCTATGGCTCCTTTCTTGAGTCAGTCTATCACCTATTTTCCTATTGCCTTCTATTTTTTCCAACAGTATTGTATTTTCAGCAAGTCACTCCTTCCCATCATATGTCCAAAGACTCTCTCAGTTTGATCATTTTAGCTTCTAGGAAGAGTTTAGCCCACCTATTTTGCTTTCTGACAGTCTTTGGTCAAGTTCTCCTCCAACACTAGTGCTAGAGGAGCACTTTATGATGTTTTTCTGCCAGGCCAGGTTTCTTCATTGGCCAACTTCCAGATACACACAAAATGACTGAAAATGGCAAGCAACCTTCATAGCTGCCTGTCCAAGGGATTGGCACAGCAGTGGACTGGCAAAACAGTGATGCTGAAGGACGCCAGTGCTGCACAGTAGCCAGTGAGTGGATCGGCTGGTTGTGAGGGGGAGAGGGAATGGGTCTCCATCACACTTGTGGTGCCACTATTCATATTCATATCCCCAGCGATACGAATACGAATAGCTGATGTCTAGCTGTGACTACAGATTCAAATACCCTGGGGTTGTTGTGGTTATAGTAGTGTCAATTTTAATTTTCTTTTTCTTTCTGATTACGCAACAGAAAGGCTGATTCGAATCAGTCCAGCCCTTTTTGCTCTCAAGTAAAAGATGTCCCTATGGTATGTGTTAAGTATTTCTGTATACATTGAGAAGAACTTTAGAACGTAGCCACCTTTTCTGGAACTTTCTACAGCCCTTTCAAAACCAACCAGTTTGACAGCGAACTGAAAAAGGATCAGCAGAGATGGGGCCAGATGAAGGAAAGAACAACAAAAAAAGGGGGGTGCTGTGTGCTGGAATGAGGATCACATCGCATCCAGTGTGAACACCAAACTCCCAAATCAATCCACAGCCCCTGTGTAATCACCGACTATGTGTTCACCGACAGCTACAACACAGGCTGCAATTTGATTTGCAGCAAAGTCAAATTGGAGTGATTTGGCCTTCCAGTGTAGTCACAGCTACTGTTTCTTCTTCTTGATTTCTTAGCTGCAGTCTCCGTTTTGACAGATGACCAGGCCAAGGTTTAGAAAATCGTTAACCATTTTCATTTCTTCATTGTCAACCTTGAAGTCATAATTCTTCTGCCGTCATGATTTCTCTCTTCTTAGTGTTCATCCATAATCTTAGCATATCTGCTGCAAAGGAAGGCTTCAGTCCTGCTTTCTCCAGCCTAGCGCCTTCTAGATGTCTGCCTGGGGGTGATGGGTGTTGTAGTGAAATACAACTGCTATCATTTCACTGAAGGGTGCTAAGTTGAGAAAGGCTGATTTAGGCAACTAAACTAGCCACCTTGTTACAGGACACCCTCTATTACCCTGTGGTTTATCTTCTTACTCTTCTTATTCTAGACACCTACTGCAATGTCGTGGTTACAATGTTCCTGGTTCAAATCCCCACTTGACCATAAAGCTTCCTGGATGGCCACGGACCACTTTACCTACTCTCAGCCTGACATGCGTCACAGAGATGGGGTAAGGATAAAATGTAGAGAAGGAGAGACTTGTAATTCCATTTGGATCTCCTCGGAGGAAAGGTGGATTATAAATGTAGCCAATAAAAATAGAACATCAAAGTTAATCCTCCATTTGATTGCATGTTAGCATTGTCCTGCATTAGCAACTCTCACCCAGAATAGACAACGTATTTATGGGGAAGGGGGCCTGCCTTCTGCGTTGTGCTTCTAGAGGGAAAAGAGAATAAAGTGAACAGACTGGCAGAATGTTTCAATAAGCCGATGTCTGGAATCTGCCTGGACTCGATGCCTGTACCTTGAATTAAAGACACTGCTGCCAGTCTTTTGATTTGTGGAGCCAGCCAACTCTCCCTGAGTGGCACACGATATTTCTCTTGACAGACACAGTTCTTTGGTACAACAAGCCCCTTTGGGGATTTTTTTTTGTCACTCACCACCTGCCAGCTTTTATCTTTGTTTGTGTAGGCAGAGAGACACAGGGCATCAATTATCCCTTCCTTGTGTTGCCTGTTCTGGCAGGAACTCCAGCTCTCTCTCTTTCAGCAACCAGATCATATCCTCTCTAGCTGGTTATGACTTGAAGGTGCTGCAGGAAGGACAACGAGCTCAATCCGCTGTCGGTGGTATTCTCAAGTGATGGAAGATTGACCCAAAAGGATTGGTGAGGCCAGGCTGCAGGAATAGTCTAGGGCAGGAAAAGAGTTTAGAGCTCTTTCCACTTGCCACCTTTCTTCTCAGCCAAGTGCCTGGGGTGGCATCTTGACCCTTAAGGCTGGAGGGCAGGGAACTCAAATGCCATTAGAGATGGATGGGCAAAGCCAACAGGAGGCAGTATGCCTTCCAGACGCATGGTTTTGAGTGGGATCTGGGGCTGGGAGAGAGCACTGATCCATAACATACTCCAAAAGAACTGTGTCCCCTGATAAATACTGTATCTGCATTGCCAGAGCTCGGTGCTGACCAAGAGCTGAGGCATATTCTCCCTAAACTTTTAAAAATGAGCCCTTCTTATCTAATTGGACAGCAGTTGGGGGAAGCAGTTGCAGGGACCTGACGCAAAGTTTGCTAAAACTCATCAAGCCCACTGGCCACCACCTCTTCCTTCTGATCCATGTGGAAACAAACAATACTGCTAGGTACGGAACGGAGTGTATTGCTAGTCAGTGTGAGCAAGTGTGCCAGTTCATTTATCAGCCAAACAGGTGTTTGGTGCTTCAAGGTCCCACCTCCTCCAACAGCCATGCAGCTTCCACAGTTTTGGAAGGGAGATGGAGCTGCACAAAGGTAAATAGTATAGGTTGTTACTTCCAAATGGTAACTTCCGATGAGGTAAGCACTGTGTATTTAGAAAAACGTTAAGATCTTTTTTTTTTTTTTTTTTGGTAATATTCTCTTTTTACTACACAGTAAAAGTACAGAGATCCATAGAGGAGAATTGCTTCAAGTTCCCCATAGTCCACCCTTTACTCCATAACTGGCACTTAAAGTCTCAACAACTCACTCCAAGACATTTGTAGGAGAAAGAATAAAAACATTTCTTTACTTACACTTGCCTGAAATTACAGAATTGTGCATGCTGCTTTTACTGTACACATACCTAGCAACCAACTGAACTGACCAACAGCAGACAAACAACTGCTACCAACCGAAGAAAGAGAGGGAAAGAAAACACTCAGCAGAGAGGTGGGCCTCTCTTTGAATTCAAAGGCTGGAAGAAACAATTGGTTAGTGCTGGAGAAAAAATAATCCCAGCCTGGAAAAGTCCCTCCCAGTCAAATAAACTACAGGCAGCATGCAAGGTTTCAGTTAGAACTCCAGCAGTGATTACCAAAGGCTCAGTTGCCAAAAATATCTACATGACTCCAGGTATACATTTGGTTGGTATGGAGTAAAAAGATCCACTGGGCTGGAGTGTAGGTGGTAAGGTAAAAATACCACAGGATGGGTTTCAGTTGGGCCAAAAGATAGAACTCCAGCTTCCCTTCCTCCCAGGCACCGTAGCAATGCCCATGTGAACTGGGCTGCTTTACAAGCCTTTCCTCACCCTGGGACCCTCCTGCCTCTATCTTGGCATCCTTGTTTTTCCTTTCATCTCTAGTCCCCTTCAGGCACTCCAAACAGGCTCAGTATGAAAGTTGTGTAATTTCTTGAGAGATTCTGAAGGAATGCTGTTCCTGGCAGCAGTATCCACCGTGGCTGGTGGAGGAGAAGGCACAGTACAGGTGGGCAGAGTCAGAGTCAGGGGCATACTGGTCAGACACGCAGGAATGCAAAGGAAGATTCTCACATGCATGCATAGAACACATGTGGTGCCATAATCCTCTGCCTCTAATAAGGCAAATCCAAAAAAAAAAAAATGGCTTGGTGCTCCATTTATAGAAAGTAAGTCCTGGAATTGGGCAATCACTTTAATTGGGATGCTTTTAGTGATGCAATTGTTTTTGAGCTCTCCAGAAAACATGTTCCTAAAAATCCTTCTGTTTCGCTGATGTTAAGACTGAGATTTTGCTTTGTGTTTTTTCTCCTCCAAACCTACAAAAAGGGTCTTCAAGCCTCATCTGATATTGGGAGGGGAGCAAGCCAGTCTTTTGCCTGGATGCCGCCTGAAAATTGATATTTTTGTCACCTCTGCCTCACATGGAAACTAAACTCCATTTTCATTTTGGGGGGGGCAGTCTGCCTTTAAGAATGATGGGCATTACAACCTAGCTTTGGATCAAGCTGCATCTGACCCAGTTTTTGAACTCTTAAGTCCAGGTTTGCCTGATGAAAAGTTCTGGAGAACATGAAAGTTCTCATCTGATTTGCAATATCTTCATGTTCTAGTAGAAGTATGGCCCAACCTTAGCCTTCTGTCAGTGATGGGGCAGGCAGAAATTAGCTGGTCAGGGGTCGACTGAGGCTGAACTGGTTTGGGTAGACTGAGGCAGGGCCCATTTGCCTTTACAAATGAGACTCCTACCATGTTGATACAATTTTGGCAAGGAAAATTAAGGCTCTTGTGCAGTAAACTGAGCAGAACAAATCCAGGCATGGATATCTCAGCAGCTTGCACAATGTTCATGAAGTAACAGCCTTCTGGAAAGGATCCATAATATCCGAAGGACAATATAGATAGGAAGCTCCAGTTTCACAGGCAAATGGCAACCTGTCCTAAAAGGCAGGGAAGAAGGAGCTGCCAACCCAACCTGCTTCCTTCTTGGGCAAACCATCTGGCAGTTAAGAGGACCCAAATCTGATTTTCACTTATAAAATATGTTTTTGTCACTGGTTCCATCTTGTCACTGTTGAATGACCTTTTGAGAGTTTGACCATCTTGATCAGCACATGAATGGCTACTTGATGAAGCATCCAGGAACTTTCACAAAAGGATCTGAATGAATGGGAGCCAATAGAGAGTTTGAAGCCAGTTTTAACTGAAAGGGACAATCAGAGAGGCAAGGAAGGAACATTTGGAGCAATTAGTGGTCCTGAATAGGGAGCACAGGGCTCTTCTTGTGAACTGGATGCAGTAGGAAGAATCTTCTGCCTGATATCAGAGTGCTTCCTTACTTCCCTTGGGCTTTATACTCTAAATGAAACCAATATTGCAAGGATAATGTTTTCTCTTTCAAATGAAACTCAGCCTTCCTGCATGGCCACTGAACTGTCTTGCCACCTAGTGAAGTTTGTGGGGAGCACATGTGGGACCAGCTGCTTTTATAAGGCACTAGCTCAAAATGTGGGGGGGAAATGGAGCAATCATCCTAGCAGGGACACAGATAAGGAAAGACTCATTCTTTAGAAATAAGTTGAAATGTTACTTTAATCACACAAAGACCACTTTATTACCTATTTTCTCCTCCGCAGCTGCATGTTCTCCTCAGAGGAATCTGCCTTTTGTCAAGACAGATCATCTAGCCCAGAATGATCTAATCCAGTCTTCCCCAAGCAGATGCCTTTCAGATGTTATGGACTACAACCTTCATCATCCATATCTGAGTTGGTTGCAGGCAACTCATAATTACAGTATAGCCCAGTACATCAGGACCGTGCCAGGTTTGGAAGGCAGGTCTCACTGGGCTGGTAATAACTCCTGGGTCTTTTCCTAGCCATGTCCTTGTGGTCCTGTGGGAGGATGCTAAGGACTACTGTGGAGGCCCTTGGACTGAATGATATTTTCTCTACCTGGCACCAGGAATGGGAAGACCCTTCAGGGAATAACAAACAGAACACAGAAGATAAGTCCCATACCTGCCAAGGGGCAATCTAATACCTGCCAAGCCAGATTCCACATATTTTGTGTGTCAGCCCAAACTGTTTGCTCATGCCTGCCCCTATGTTGCCTGCTGCCCTGGAGTACCAGCTTCTAGTACTCCAGGGTGTATCTAACTTTCTCAAACATAACACTTTTTAAGATGCATTTCATTATTTTTTGCATGAGATCTTCAGATTGAGAGGCCCTCTTGCAGCACCATGCTGTCAGCTACCAAGAGCTGCTGTTCTGCGCTTTCCATCATCTAAATACCAGGAACTCCATTTATAAACATTCCACTTTCTATTTTCAGAGCCACTTTCTCTTGCCTTCCAGAAAGGCAAGACAGGCTGTTACGATGTACACTTTTTGCAAGAGGCAAAACAGAAAAAACTGGAGCAGCCAAGACTGTTGCCGGCTGTTGAAATCAAGGAGGAGCTTAGGGCAGCTGCCAGTTTAAGGGCAATCATTACTTTCCGTTAAATCTGCCTTGCCTTGCCTTACCAATATAAAAGAGGTCAGATTAAAAGATGTTTACAGCCTGCCTTGCAAATAAGATTTCAGCCTTTAAACCAGTGCTTCCCAATCTTGGAGCCCCAGATGTTCTTGAACTACGAGTCCCAAAGATCCTGGCCAGCACCGCTAGTGATGAAGGCTTCTGGGAGTTGCAGTCCAAGAACATCTGGGGACCATTGCTGTAAGCTAATATGTAAGGACTGTAAAGCACCAATGCCCCCAAGTAAGAAGAGCAAAATATAATCATATATTGCTTGAGTGCTAGGTTACTGAGGCATTGATTGGAGGTAACAAGATCAAAGAAGCAAGAACCCAGGCATAGAAACTATAATAGTTTTGAACATGCTTTCTTCCACTTTACTCTCCCAACCTCATTTTCTACTTCTCCTCCCTGACTTCTACTTTTAGGCTTCTATTGAGGCCTCGGGTGCAGAACATCACATTAAGGAGTGGATTCAGGTCTTCTTTTTTTGGAGACTGGCCCAGACCCCTGAGATCTTTGTGCCTGACCCCTTCCGTGATCCACGCCATATTTTCCGAATGTCCTCAACTAAGCACAAAAACCCCACCCCACTTGGTGTACAGTATTTCACTGGCAAGGTAAGGGCAGTCTGCCTGTGGGGATCATGCCAAGAAAGAACAATAAAATAAATTATCCCTCTTCCAATCTCGTTTTAAATCCAGATTTTTATTTCCAAGGTTCCTAGGCCTCCAAATGCAACAGGGTCCTCTGGCGCTGAGGAGAAAGAAAAGGATGCTCCCATCTTGGTTTTCAAACGAAGTGTTGCCGAGTGCATCGGGTCCCTCTTAGCCCCTTTCAGATGGGGCGTCGGAGTCTGGGTGGCCGCCTATGAAGTCTCCCCTGCTGTGGGAAAGGGCACTGGGGGAAATAAAGGCAAATGGACACAGAGTCGAAGTGAAACCTGGCTGACCAGGAAATAAGGCAACTGACCAATGTGGGGGAGACACACAGAGAGAGTGAGAGAAATGAATGGCTTTTCAATAGCACCCTGAACAAAACTTCTCTCCCTTTCGGTGGAGCAACACTCTACCCCGGGGACACAGAAAGAGTACCAATTTTTATTTCCCTTTCTGTGGAGTAACACAAGTTGCTCTACCATGGGATAAAGAAATAAAACTGTTTCTCAGATCTTGTCCTAAAAAAAAAACCTTCTTGAGACTGGGAGTGCAAAGTGGTGTCTCCCTGAAAGCCATTTTCCCCAGCGCACTACAACAATCACTCAGGATCATGCCCTAAAAGATACTCCTTCTTGACAATGGTGGAGGGGTTTGGCTCCTACAGCACACATGATGGATGATGGGGCTTGTGAACACTTTACAGAACTGTCTTTTATTTTAATTTTTTTTTTAATTGCAAGACCTGTGACAGGGTAAAACCCTTACTAGTCCAGAATGCTGATGCTGCCCTATCTAGTAGCAAGCATTATGGAAATTAAGGGTATCCATGAAAACAAAGCTAACAAGCAAAAAACCTGTAGAGCCAGATGCAGATAAAAAAGATCAGGGTTAGGGGAGCAGTCTTAGCACTTCATAGCAGTCATACTAGGACCGTGATACTTTCCTAAAGAGAACAAATTTCACCAGTTGCCTCAGGGCAACCCACATAAATGGTGTCTGGGCCTCTCTAGGCAAAGACTTCTGTAGCTGAGTATCACAATTTTAAAAAAGCAACACCACCCTGCTTCTTGTCTCCACAGTGAATGACTTGGAGGGCAATAAAGCTCAGAAGAAAGCTTCAGCCAAAAGGTTAAATGCCCTCAAAGAAGTAAATGGGGGGATGGTCATACTGTATTCCTAATAATGTTAGATTGTCACATGGTATTGGGATATGTGCTTTTTTTAAAAGTGAATAACCTTCCAAAGCAGGGAAGGCTGGAAAGCTGAGGCTGGGCCTTTCCATAGTTCAGAGCATGCCTCAGTTATACCTCAGTTCCACACATTGTAGTTGCAGTAGAAATAAACACACAAGCATGCAGAGGGTGTAGGTGAGTGTACACATCATTAATGCCTATGCCATTAACACATGGCAGTAGAATCAAGATCTTCTCTATCAGGAGATAGAGGAGGGAAGCAGTTCGGAGGAATGTTATTCCGAACAAGCCTATCAACAAAAAGCAAAACAAAAACAAAAGACGAGAAAAACGTGGGTGTCCCCTTAGTTAGTCTTTAATTTAGTCTTTAACTGCTTTTATTTTAATGTGAGCTTTCGTGAAACATGTCCACTTCTTCAGACATAAAGGGGGTGAATACAGGGGCAAAACGTTCATACCTGGCTCTAAGATTAAAAAAGACAAGTTGGAAATTAAACACAAGTTGGAAATTGTGTGACCATTGAGACATTTCACACCTAGTAATGACTTAAGTCCCCTGTTTGATATTCAGTGGTTTTCCTTTGAAGCTTTGTTCTGTAAACAGGGACAAGGGATCGTTGCTCAAGGAACCCCAGGCTATAGTTAACAACAGGAGGAATAACATATGGTGATGAGTTCAGAATTCCTGGCTCTACCTTTGAAGCTTGTTCTGTAGAGGTGGCTATGGATAGTTGGGAAGAGATCTGGGATTTGGAAAATAAAAACAGATTACACGAAGTTGCCCATCATAGTTGGCAATGCCTGGATAGCAAGACTCTCATCTGGCACACAGGTCACCCGATCACGGTCTTTCTCACTTGGCTGAGAGGCACTACAATCCTCTTTACATGCTTAAAATCATTTCCGATTTTGCATCTGTTCACACATATTAGCAGATACCATTTTTTATGTGAGCCATCTTTTACCCTCCTTTTGGTGTTGTGTTAAGTGCCTGCCTCTCCCCCCCCCCCGCCCCTGCTGAAGCTGCTAACTGGCACTGAACAATTCAGCTGGGTCACGTCAACAATAGACGGATGCCACCACCATCTGCAGCGAGGGTGTTGTTAGCTTTGGCCTCTCGGGTCCTCCTGCCAAGAAAACCTTCCACGGTTTAATAAAAAGCTATTGTTTCAGGGCATGCCCAGTGACCATTCCTGGATTCCAACAGATAATAGCAGCAGTGATTTGCCGTTCATTACTGTGATGCTACAGGTCACCTGAGGACACACATAACCCAACATTTTTTTATAAGCAACCTCAATGTAGCTGAAGGTGTGGCTGAGCCGCAGAAGCGAAGTGATTTCCCCAGCGTTTACATTTGCTGTGGCAAACCCTTTCTCATAAATAACATGTCTGACCTTCTGTAATGACCCACTGTCTCTGGGAAGAGGTATCCCATCAATAAACAAAGCCTTCTTAGCCGAAAGGGAGCAGTGGGAGTGCTGCAAATGCATAAACTGTTCTCCTGTAGACCAAGCAGTCAGCCTTACCTCACAGAGTCACTTGCTTAGAGATAACCCCACAGTTATCAACCCATTTTGGCTGTTATTACTTAATCAGGGAGGGTGTTTTCCATTTTTTTTATATAAAATATATCCAACATATCTCTCAATCACACAAAGACATTATACAACCAACCCAAACATGACCAGCAGAGAAACCAGCATGTAAATAGAAAAAGGGAGACACCAGGAGATGCTAATTTCTTACTCACTTTATCATTCTGTTCTCTCCAATGTATCTCCTAATCTATATTCTTCCTCTAGATAAAAAAAAGCTGCAGTCTCTTTTTCTCCTTCTCTGAAATCTTAGCTAATAATGTCTTCAGTTCTGTCAATTTTTTTTTGTACAAGTTCCAACAGATTTGATTTTCCCATCTTAAACATTCCTTTAAAAATTAATGGCACTTTGAGGAGAGAGGGGTCTTCAAGAACACAACAAGGAAAGAAAGCCTGCACAATCATCAACTGTGCCTGCACATCTGATGTTGTTTACTGTGAATTTTAAAAAACACACTATTAAACAGAAAAGCAATAAACTTTATTGTTATATTACTAAGATTCACTCTCTGTTCTGTTTTGCAAACCCCAGCGAACTGGGCCACACCTTCACTGACAAGGATTAAACTGGATGGATCCTCAAATTAATCCTGTCAGGTAAGTCAACATTATTAAAATTCCCATATTCTAAATGTGGTGGAGAGGGGCCTGATAAGAAGATCAGAGTAGTGTATTTATCTCTGAGGTGAGATTGTCTAAGAGAGCCTCTAGCTCACAGTTTAGTCACTTACGCACTTCTGCCAGACATGAACCACAAACTGTGAATAGCCACGAAGCATCCCCAGTGGAAACTGGCAGCAAAGGTTACGTGCAGAACCAAACCAGTCCCTCTATTTGCTCTAAATTGAAATACTGTATATTTCTTTCTACTGTCTATGAAGGGGCCAGGAGGCAAGGCTAATCTGAGATAGTTTTCACTGCCTTGCCTAATCTTCATAAAATCTGACATGATCCTGTTGGTGCCACCAGTTCTTTGCCTCAGAACAGCTAAGGCAGCGAGATAACCTTTTCTGGGGGTGCACCAATGAATGCAGGGTGTCCAGCAGCTAGCTGGCTAAGGGGGAGGTGGCAGCTGCCTGAGAGGAGGGGTCAGCCAACACAGAAGGGTGTTTCCCTTACGCAGTCTTTCTTTCTTGGTGCTATCACCTGGAAAGGAGATGGTGGCAGACTTACATATTCCTGTGGCAGTTCGCACAACCTTTTCTCTTTAGAGCAGGGACGAGATTCCCGTTCTTGCTGAAGTGAAGGGACTGGAATAAATAGCATTTCTCCTTCCTTTCTTTTTCCTTCTTTTCCCCTTTTCCTTCCCGGTTTGTTGCCCTATTTTTTCTCTCTCTCTCTTTCCCTTCCTGCCATCTGGAGCTTTCCTGCTGGCTGCACAAACAAGGGCTGCCTCAACAGTGTTTCGGTCGGTGTGAGAGAAAACACAGCTGAGCTGTCTCAGGGAGCACAGGAGCACCACATGCAGCTCTTTCAAACCACGCAAGCATGTTGTTGAATCCCTCCGCAGTGGAGCTTCTACTGCCTGGATGCACACACTTCTTTGACTTGACCGCACGACCGGTCTTTCTCTTAAAACGAGCGAAAAGGCTATCCAGTAAACAGGCAGATCCTAGGGAACAAAGTGACTATGAGAAAGGAGGCCAAAGAAGGCAGAACCAAGGCCTGACTGGACCAGCCTGGGCCAATATAATCTCTCTGGAGAAGAAAGCGCAAACAGCACTGCTGCGCCTCATTCATTACCAAGAAGGAAGACCCTGGCAAAATAATAATAATAATGCGTTGGTAGAGCTAATGGCATGTCTATTCTTGTAACTATGAGGCCACTCTGTAGAATGTGCCGCAGAAGCCCTCATTAAAGGCCGCAAGGGAAGGCATGTTTGGGCTGCCCGGGCAGCAGCGCTGCCTGTCCTTGGTAAATTCCATGGAGAGGGAAGAAGATTTGGAGCACAACCAGGAAAGGCCTGAACTGCTTCCAAGCAATTCTAACCCCCCCCACACACACACACACAGAGAGAGAGAGACAGACAGACAGACAGAGAGACAGACAGAGAGAGAGAGGAAATTGCCATGGGCACACATATCTTTCACTGGTGCTGGCACAGATTGTCTACCAAAGCTGGTTCCCTTCATAATCAGACTTGTAGCCAGATAGAAATGGATGTACTGTATATAATTCATGAGAAATTATAAAGCTGGGATCCCGCCTTTGTCCAAGAATGGAATATGGGACCCTTGCCAATGATGATGCAACCCAGGAAGGTTGCTTGGGGCAAAAGGACAGCCTGCCTGCATGCAAGTCAAAGGGGCACAGAGCTTCTGTTTGCAAGTGAATGCGGAGCGGAGCACAAGCCCCTTGGGATGGGATGAAGGAGCGGTGGGATCATGGCCATGTGACAAGGTCAGAACAGGAATGTCCTCAGGTAGATTTCCACAAGATTAATAGGCAACAAAACTGTTTTTTTGAGAATGTGCCTTAAACATTGCTTCTAGAGATCATGAAATCTTGGCTTTGAACACAAACTGCCATGAAAAAAGGAGGTTTTGAAATGTGCATTTATCACAGGGTGTTAAACACTACTTCATCATTTTTTTAAAAATGTAAAATCTGCATTAGAAACAGCATGAACTTCTGATCTGCCATTGGTAGAGAAAGACAAAGAGCACTTCTTTTACAGCTTAAAATGCCCCATTGCTTCCAAATGGTATCTGTTACTCATGTGCCTCCAGGGCAGCATTAAAAAAAAATCAACCTGGAATCTTGTTCCTTGGCAGTGGCAGTAGAAGAGTTAATTTAGGTTTTTGAATAACTAAGTAATAAATCTGTGGATGTGCTCCTTGAGAAAATGCCCTTGTATTGATATCAAGAAGATCTGTATAAGCTAAACTTTATTCATAGTGGGCACATGAAAGAAAATGCATCATGAAGACCATCGGCCAAAATGGAAATTTCCCTAGACTGAGGAAAGGAGATTGGCACACGCTTTGATCAGTAGAGTAATTAGCCACCAGCTCTGAAAATAAAGAGGGCAATTGGATGACTTGTGTTGCTTTAAGCACAATGGCCTCCTCTGGCTATGGAAAATATTTCAGCTGGCTTTCTTCCCTGTATGGAAATATACTATGGAAACAGGTAACTATAAACAGATGACAATCATGTCAAGTAATGTTGATGCTCAGGTGCAGGCAAACCCCATGACTACATGAGAGGCAATGGAGCATAATTCAGGGGACTCAGTTTAACTGCAGATACCAATAATTTAAATCATCTAGTCAAAAGGTCAAAACTTCAGACTTCCATGTTTTCCCTACCAATTTTCTTATCAACTAGCCTGGGGAACTTTTGCATGTTTTTGTGGATTAAAAAAGGTATTGTCTATCCATAAAATTTGGATTTTGTTCTATTCCTATGGATCATATCTTCCTTCCTTCCTTCCTTCCTTCCTTCCTTCCTTCCTTCCTTCCTTCCTTCCTTCCTTCCTTCCTTCCTTCCTATCGACAAAATGGCTTCTACTTCAGTCTGAGAGGTCCCCAGTGGTTTGTTTACATTGGCCTCTTCTGATCATAAATCAAACTCGTTCACAGATTATTTTTTAATTGTTTTTATTTTATAAAAAATTACACAACATAGACCTTCTACCACACAAAGAAAAAATAAACAATATACAATACAATTACATAAGTGTCACCGTCACCTTCAGGGCTAGCATTAAACTTCATTCAATCCATTTTCTCTCCAAAAATTCATTGTTTCTTCCTTCAGTATATACTCCTTCCCTCTCCGAAATACATATTCCAAGAATACACTCCATATTTTCTTAAAATCATTGTTTTCGATTGGCCTCTTCTTATCTTCATATCACATGTCAATTGTCATTAACTGCCATATCCCATAATTCTCTGTAACATTCCTCCAAGCTGAATTGATTATCATTTCTTCAGTTTCTTGCAAATATCAATCTTGCAGCCGTAATCATTATTACTATTAAATTCTTATTCTCTTTCAATAGTTCATCCTTGTTAACCAAGTTCAATAAAGCAGTTAATGGGGATATTTGAATATTTAATCCAGTTATCTCACTTATTTCTTTAAAGATTTGATTCCATTCTTGCTTTCTTACTTCACATAACTGCCACATATGTATATATATCCCCTTCTCTTTTTTACACCTTGAACATAGTGATTATACACTTTATTATGTTCGTTTTTACCGGCGTTAAATACCACCTCCATATCACTTTATAGCAATTTTCTTTTACAGACATGTTCTTCATAATTCTTTGATCCCATATTTTATCCCATTCTTCACCTATTACTTCTTTATGTAGATCATATTGCCATTGCATTTTTAATCCTTGTGTACCCTGTTCGGTTTGCATTAATAATGTATATATTTGACTTACAGTTCCTTTTCTTTCTGTCTTTTCCTCTAATTTCAATATTCTTTCTATAATCTCTTCAAATTTTGTCATTTTTCTACTTTTCCCTTCCTTACTATTCCATTCCTTTGTCCACCTTTCTAACTGAATCATATTTAACAATAAAATCCCCTCTCCTCCTAAAACCTTTTAAATATTCTAACATATTTTAAAGGAAAGGATTATTAATCTTTTAAATCTCTTCTCCATTTTTTCTTTAATCAATATACCTTCCACTTTTTCTTCCTTACCCTTCATTTCTATTTCTGTCCAAATTAAATTTTTATTACTTTTAATAATATCTGGGATATGTCTAAGCTGATTTGCTATAGAATATAATTTTATATTGGGTAATCCAAGACCCCTTTTTTGTGTAACATACCAATTTTTAAATTAATCCTCACTTGTTTATTTCCATTACAATAACAATTTATCCTTATCTGCCATTCTTTCAGTTGTTTTTCTGTAATCTTTATAGGAAGCATCCAAAATATAAAATTCAATTTAGGAATTATTTTCATTTTACATAATGCCACTCTACCAATCCAGGAAATCTTTAATTTCTTATATTCTTTTATCCTTCCATTTATCTATCTTTTTAATCTATCCAAATTTATTTTAATTATTTCTTTTAAATTCCAAGTAATATCAATACCTAAATATTTCATAACATTTCCCATTTTACCTTCAAATATTATTTTCATTTTTCTTTTCATTTTTCTTTTCACATCCGACTGATTTAACAATAAACATTCTGACTTTCTCCAATTTACCCTTAACCCAGTTATACTCTCAAATTCCTTCAAATGTAGTTTAAGCCTTTCTATTGTTTCAACTGGATTTTTAACCTTTAATAATGTGTCATCAGCAAACAAGTTTATCTTACCATTTTCTTTGTTGTCTATCCCTCTACTCTGTTTATCATCTCTAATTATCTGCACCAATAATTCAATTATCATTGTAAATAATACTGGAGATAAGGGGCAACCTTGTCTTCTACCTCGGTCTAAGTACGTTGTCTCAGTTATACCATCATTAACTATAACTCTGGCTGCATTCTGTGAATACAGCTGGTGGATTATCTGCCTAAAATTGGGTCCAAACCGTAAATATTTAAATAATATCTTTAATGAACCCCATTCCACTGAATCAAATGCTTTAAATATGTCTAACAATATTACTCCGGCTTTAGATTTAGTTTCTTTAGCTAGGTACATTAAATTAAGTACCCTTCTCATTAAATCTGACATTTGTCTACCTTGTATAAATCCCTTTTGATCTTTTTCAGTATATTTCCCCATAAAACTATTTAATATCTTTGCCATTATTGCCATGCCATTCACAAATTATTAAAGTGCAATTAGGAAAACAAAAAAGGAGAATGTTCTTAAACAAAAGTGAAAAAGGGGTATGTTCTGTTTGTGCAACGGAAGCAGGCAAAGCATGGCCATCTGGATGCTGTTGCACTGTAACACTGTATAGGGGTGGTGGTCCAGCAGCACCTGAATGGGATGTGCTTTTCCCACACCTGCTTTGAAATATGCCTGCTTCAATAAACACACAGGATGTATGTCAACTAAAGGTTCATACAGTGGTTCCTCATTTAACAATGATAATTGGTTCCCAAAAAATCGCTGTTAAACGATTTCATCACTAAGCAAAACATGGTTTCCCACAGAAATGCATTGAAAACCCGATAATCCATTCCAATGGGAACGGATTGCCATCCTTAAGCGAAAATCGCCATAGGAAACATCACTAAGCAAAACATGGTTCCTCAAATGAAATGCATTGAAACCTATTCAATACATCTCAATGGGGGAAAAAATTACAACAAATTTAAAAAGAGTTGGAACAAAGTCAAATTAGTTTAACAAAGGGTTTATTAAGTGCTCTTATGATTTCAAGCATTCTAAACATTTTTTAAACATTTTTAAACATTTAAAAAACAGCCAATATGAGGCTGTCAAAACCATCATTAAGCGAAACAGGAGGACCCAAACTGACATCTCTATGCGAAGCATGGTCCCAAACATCGCTATGCGAAAATCGCCCGTAGGAACCATCGTTAAACGGAGCGCAAGATTGCTCCGAAAAAGTCATCACTAAGCGATTTCATCGTTAAACGAAGCAATCGCTAAGTGAGGCACCACTGTATCTGTCTACATCCAACAGGGTTACCAGGTCTCAGAACACTGCCTGAGGGCTCAGAGAACTGCCGTGCTTCTTCTGGTCTCTAGGCAGAGGAGTGAACTTCACAATGACGATTACTAAGGAGGAGAAAGTTTGACTTTTTAATATACCTGGTGGCTTTAACACTTGGGTGATCAGCTCCTTCCCTCTCCCAGTTAACATCAGACCCATTCTCTCTGTCTGCCTGCCTGCCTGCCTGTCTGTCTGTCTGTCTCTCTCTCTCTCTCTCTCTCTCTCTCTCACACACACACACACACACACAAATATACATTCTGCAGTTGATACCAGGACTATGCATGGGTCCATCTCCCCAGTTCAGAATTCAGCCCTCAAATCTCGGAAAGGGGGAAGCTGCTGACCATAATGTTTACACATAAACCTGATACAGTGGACCCTTGACCTACAGAATTAATGCGTACTGGAACGGTGGCCACAGGTCGAAAATTCCGTAGGTCGAGGGTCCATTTCCCATAGGAATGCATTGAAAACCCTGCAATCCATACAGCCTAAGAAAAAAATACCCCCCACACAAAAAATTAAACACCTTACCTGTCCGACGCCTTCCAGGGGTCCCCTGCTGCTACAATTGCTGCTGCCCGAGGCCTCTGAGGGCTTCCTCGCCACTGTAAGAGGCCTCTCAGAGGTCCCCCACCCCTGCCGACACAGGCTTTCACAGGGTGGACCGGGCCTACCAGGGGAGGGCTTCTCCTCGTAGGCCCAGTCTACTGCCTGGGAAAGCCTGGTAGACTGGGCCTACCACGGGAGGGCTTCCCCCGTTAGGCCCGGCCTACTCCCCAGGAAAGCCCAGCTCTGTCACTTCCAGAGTGGAACACTTTGCAGTTGTCAGACTGAAAAAATCTCAATCCTGTGGTCCACTTTAGTTCACTAACACCAAGCACTGCAATCCTTATACATTCTATTTCTTGCTTTATGGTTTCTGGTTTACCTTGCTTCAGACTTCTCACATCCCATGTTCCGATTGTATGTGTTGTGCACCATTGGACTCTTCTTCCACTTCTGTGCAAATCAGCCACTACACGTCTTTTTGGCTTTAATCTAGTTGCTCCATTAGCAACAGAGCTATTTGTACCTGTCCTTTGCTCTTCCCCAGTATGACCTGGCAGTCTCATCTTCCAGCACTATCTCTTGCTTCATTTTGGATCGTTTCATTCCCAACACCTATCTCTTTGTAAGCTGGTCTTTTATGCCTCCCTCTGTGTGTTGCTGCAGAATTTGTGACCTACCTTTGCAAAAATAGCATTCTGTTTTATGTGATACAAATAAGTTGCCTATGGTTTAGATTTCTGGCTACTGTTTCATATATATGAGCTATGTTATGGAAGCCTTTTTTGGGGTCGTAAAACAGCCATATTTCTGTCAAAGGTCACCTCCTTTGTGCAAGGAATATCATATTTTTCTGTATATAAGAAGCTACTTTTTCCTAAAATTGTTAGACTAAAAATTGAGGGTCATCTTATATATGGAAGTAAGCCAAGGAGAAAACCACAAGCAAAACTGCAGATAGATTGTCTCTGCAAACAGGCTTCCTCCAATGAGGAGCCTTTTGTAAATGACGTAATCTGATGTGCAGAAGAGGGTGTAGTAGGCAGTGCGACAGTGATTGGTAAGATCACTGAGCCCATAAAGATGTCAGAAAATAAAAAAGAAAATAAGTGAATGTCTTACTCTGCAAACTGAAAGTAATGAGTTATGCAAATGAGGCTGAATAAAGTGATTGCTCAGCTAAGTATGATGCATAATATCATAGTACTGGAATGTAAATGTTGCCTAATTATTTAAAAAGTGTTCCTTTCTCATGTTTAATATATTGGTTTCTGAATTTTTGGTTAGAAAATTGGGGGGGCATCTTATACATGGGGTGTCTTATATACATGGAAATTATGGTACAGTGGTGCCCCGTATAGCGAGGTTAATCCGTTCCGGATTAACCTTCGCTATGCGAAAACATTGCTGTACGGGGCAGGAAAAGCCTATTGGAACGCATTAAACTTAGTTTAATGCGTTCCAATAGGCGCCAAAACTTACCCCTCCAGCGATGTTTTCGCGGTCCGGCGGCCATTTTGGAGCCGCCGATCAGCTGATCGGCGGCTCCAAAATGGCCGCCGGATGACCCGAAATGGCCCCCGTCAGTGTTTTCGCGCCCTCCCCTTGCTTACCGAGGTCGCGCGGATGACCTGAAATGGCCCCCCGCAGCGTTTTCGCGACCTCGGTAAGCAAGGGGAGGGCGCGAAAACACTGACAGGGGCCCTTTCGGGTCATCCGGTGGCCATTTTGGAGCCACCGATCAGCTGATCGGCGGCTCCAAAATTGCCGCCGGACGCCCCAATCGTCGCAAAGCGAGTGCGGCGATTGGGGCAGCTCCGTATAGCGATCCCCAAAAAGGGATCGCTATACGGATTCTTCGTTGTACGGTGCACTCGTTAAGCGAGGCACCACTGTACAGTATTTTGACAATAGGTGATTGTTCACCTGCCATCTTTTAAAACAACTAGTAACTGATTAAACTCTTCAACTTTCCCTTGCATAGAAGAACTGCTAATAGGATTCCAAATTCCTTCCTTTTGCACGTTAAACAGCATTCACAGATTTTGCTTGCCAATTTAGGCTTAAAGCGTCTTAGGGATGTTTTGTTTGTAATAACAGACAGTCACTTGAGTTATTGCACTGGCACGACCTGTTCCAAGAAGAAGTCCTCCAAGTGACCTTCCACTCCTCAACACTGCCTTGGAGGCAGAACCTTTGCCTGCTCGTTCAGCATCAGACAATCCTTAGGTTGCATACATGTTGAGCTAACAGAGAATCTTCCTGCACAGCCCTTTCCTGCTCTCTTTGTTCTCCCAGAATTCTCACTTGGCCACTCTCTACACAACCCACTTTCCTAACCACTCTCTTGCCCCCCCCCCAAAAGTGCACACAAGGGCAAGGTGTGATATTAGTTTGAGTAATAAAGTGAGTTTCCAAGTGGTTCTGGAGCATGCAAATAGCAGGGCCCTAACTGCCTGGAGCTGGCTCATGGTGGGACCCTTTGGAATCTTATCTCCTAAATCATTGCTCTCTAGCCTGAGGGCTTAATTAAGCTAATCTGTGAAGGTAGAAACCTGCCTTATAACAAACCAGTCCATCTTTTGGCAGAGTGTAGAAAGTGCTGGCTTAAAACCTACAGCTACATAGCAGAGAACAACCCAAACAGGGACCTACAGAGCGGATTATTATAATAATTACAAATCTCCCTCAAATACACCACACTTTATTGTTTGTTAGCTTTACCTCAAGTGGCATAACACAGCCTCAATAAATTTAGTCAAAGACTCTGGTGTTGAGAAAGAATTTTAAAAATGCTTCTCTTTTTTTCACAAATCTTCACGTGTTTCAGAATAACAAACAAAACATATTTGCCCGTTACATAGTTTGAGATTTCGACTGGTTAACTTTTATTATTTTGACTAACTGACTGGTTACTGCCCTCAAGAATACATTGATTGGTTACACTTCACTCAGACTCTTAACTGCTGACTCCATAACTGTTACTCCAAGATGGAGAACTTTCTTGTGAGGGAGATGGAGCTCCTATGAACCACAGAATCTGCTCCCCCCCTCTCCTCTCTAGCCTATGCAGGTGTTAACACAAAATTGGATTAGATCAACTCCAGCCGGATGGGTCTACCCAGGACTTACGAATACATGGCAGCACTTTCATCCATGATTAAATCAACAGAGCCCTGCGGTGAACTGAAAAAGCATTCAGCAACAACAGACCCAGAAAAGAAGGCATGTTAGAAGAGTAACCTGATTGCCTGAAGTTTGGAGGTAGAACCAGAGGATGGAAACAGTGTCTAAACCTGTCCATCTCTGCCTCCCAAGATGACCTCTCACTGAAGCCCATTTCCTCATCTCCTCAAACACACACTATGTAGCCCTAGCACAGGCAACGTCAGTAAACAAGCATTACACCAGCATCCACACAAAACCTGGTGAATACACAAAGAACCAATAAGTGTGACAACAACTTTTGCAACAACCGAAGAGAATCCTCACAATGGGCTTCCAGGAAGGGAAAGGTGGCCTCGATGGTCATCTGACTAGAGCAGCTGTAACCACGGATGGGCAATGTTTCTCTCCATCCTGATTAGAGATGGGCACAAATTGGTCCATCCCAGTTTGTAAAGGCAGCAGCACAGATGCAGCTGCTCCCCTCTCCTGCCTCCTCTGACTCAGTCACCAGGTCCAGCCTCCATCATCTTCAACTGATCTTCCGCTCAGACAAAAGGGTGGGACGGAAAGTCTGTGCTCTTGCTCATGACTGGGAGATTAGCTGAGAAGGTGGAAAAAACAAGCAAGCTGGGCTTGGTGAGTGGCTTAGATCAGCTGATGAGGAAGGGGAGGGGAGCAGTAAGACCTGTGCTCCTGCCTTTATGAACTGGGATGAACTGGGATGAACCAAGATGAACCGGTTTGTGCCCATCTCTAATCCTGATCAATCATTCAGTTAAGCAATCGGGTTTTAATTTAAGATGATTTAGGTTTTGTGGAATAAATATCAGATTAAATCCCAATATTTCAGCTTAAATATGGATTCTGTCCACAATGTGGAATGGTATTAAGACTGGAATCAATGCCTTCATCCACTACTACTCTAAGTCCCCTTAATACAGAGCTGTTGCTTGTTCTGTGGATCAAAGGCAGAAAATGAACCCCCCTTGTCTCTTTCAACATTTTCCTCGGAGACAGTGGCCTCCAGCTTTGCAAGTGTGTGTGAGTGGACATCACGTGCAAAGAAGATGGCTTCTGCCCCGTTTCCCAGGCTAGAGTTAATGAATCATCCTTTCTGAGTAAGAAAGGTCAGAGGCAGGCTTACATTTCACAGACTAGTTTGCATTGCTCTGAAGATGCAAGGCCTGCCTGCCGCTGGTAGATTTCCTCCTCAGGATAAGTGCAGGAGGGGGGATGGGGCGTCCTTGCATGGTTGTAACTATGACATTGATATCCTAAGGCTGATTGCCTTGCACTTGAAGCAAGTGGCTCATTAGAAAGCATTTGTCAACAGGAACTGATCACAATCCATGAGTTGGCTAATCCAAGTCTGTCAGACTTTGCATTATAGTCTCTAACTGCCTGTGCTACATCTTGCCTCAGTGTTAGAGCCACTCCATTTTCTCCTGAGTTTGTCATTTCCAGAATAGAACATTTCGCAGTTGTCAGACTGAAAAGATCCCAGTCCGGTGGTCGGCTTTAGTTCACTATATGCTTATACATTCCATTTCCTGCTTTATGGTTTCCGGTTTACCTTGCTTCAGACTCTTGATGGCATTACTCTTTAGCCTCTTGATGACATTGCTCTTGGTTTCTCTGACAGAACCAAATCCCTTTGCCATGTTTAAGGTATGAATCTAACAAGGGGAGGGCTAGTATAATGGGTGTCAAATACAGAGGGATGAATCTGGGGCTCAAATCTCTGCTCAGCCATCACACCTACTAGGGGGCTTTGATCGTGACGTCACTCTCAACCTACCTTGCAGGACTGGCATGAATGCAACCTGAGATTTCCCCAGGTCTGCTGTTTTGAGATGGGTAGGATATAAATATGGTCCCTTATGGATTATCTGCGGCAAAGACCAGGAATAAGAAAAGTTATGATTGAAAGGGTTAGATGGGAGTTAAACGTAACAATTAATTTTTGTTTCCCAGAGGTCTCTGCTATGTCAGTCAATAGCTTTGAGAAGTTTTTTGGTTCATATAGAAATGGGCATTTATAAAATCTTCCCAACGTAACAAGTGTGTCTAAGGCACATGTGATGTTGGGAGCCCTCTTTGCTGCTTCCTTCAAGGACTCTGCAGGAAATATTACATGTAGATTGTCTAGACCAGGGGTCTCCAACCCCCAGTCTGTGAATTGGTCCCAGTCCGTGGCCTTGCCAGGACCGGGCCGTGGAGACAAATCTCCTGCCTCCCGCATGTTCAGATGCATGCACGCCCCTCCCACACATGCACGGCCCCTCCCATGGCCCCTCCCATGCACACACAACTCCTCCCATGGCC
Organism: Pogona vitticeps; assembly: GCF_051106095.1. NCBI lineage: Eukaryota > Metazoa > Chordata > Lepidosauria > Squamata > Agamidae > Pogona > Pogona vitticeps. The sequence continues at coordinate 188,605,305 of NC_135784.1, read as the reverse complement.
CCTCCCATGCTAAACTGGTCCATGGAGACAAAAAGGTTGGGGAGCACTGGTATAGATGACATGAGAGGATCCTCAGCTGCAGCTCCTCCTCGTCCAAAGATCACACAGAATGGCAGATGTGCCTCAGCTTTCATTACACAGGAATACGGGAATCAGTTTGGGCTTCTACTGTTACCTCCTTGAATTTCCAAACCGCTTCTGGTAGAGGTTATTTTTGCAACCAGGGCATGGTCTCACAGGTCTTCTAGCTGTGGCTTCCTCCTGGCTTTCCAGCCTCAAGAAGGATTCCTCTTTTGAGGCCTGACCTCACATCACTCCTATGCCTTTTCTCGTGGTAACTGCTACAAAACAACTACAGTATTCTCCAATGACTTCTTGCCTGGAAATGGTAGCTAATGGCTGCTCACTTACTCATTTTCACTCACTCACTCACTCACTCTCTCTCTCTCTCTCTCTCTCTCTCTCTCTCTCTCACACACACACACACACACACACACACACACACACACACACCACACACCACACACCACACACCACACACACACACACAAAATTTAACTCTTTCGCTGGAGTTGTTCCTGTGACAAGAACAGGGCACCTGCTCTGCCACGGAATCCCTCCTTAAAGCCTTCCCTGTTCCATCTCACCTTACAACAAATTCTGTCACTAATCGATTTAGATTCCCTCACAGTTTGGCTGCATGGCTAGTTAGCCATCCCACCACTTCCAAGATATATTTTACACTTGGTTTAATTTTTACCAAAGGAACAAAAAAAAAATTAACAATTTCTTTACCAGACCAACACTTTAAATAATCACTTCAGCCTCAAATTAGCACAACAATTTAAAAAACCCACTCCATAACCTCTGGGGAGAGGGCCCGTTATGTCACAATTATGTTGTGATTCAGAATCATGTTATATTGTAATAATACCATTTCCTCTTTTTTTAATGAAAACTTAAAGTGTTATGATAAGCTAAGTGGTGGGATCAGGACAGGGGTAATGACACAGGAAATGGGTGGGGTAAGGGATTTGATTTCAACACGGATTTCATTCCTCTCTCCCCCCCAGCAGCTTTTGTGATGTTACAAAATTGTATGGCTTGCGAAGAATTGTAGAAATTATCAGTTTTAAAAGGCCTCCCTACTCCCAGACCTGTCTAGGAAAGGGGCCTGAAGTGAGGTACCTATGAAGAAAATAGCCTAAGCATTATCTTTCATCTTCACTCTTTTCAATGCAGTGTTGAATTTGGTGCTTTTCCTAAAAATTTTTGCAACAGGCAACCTCTTGGGGTTTTTTGCCTAGACAAATTGGTGATTGTCCAAATCATTGTTGTTTGCCGCCCTGTATATATGTCACTGTCCCTGCCAGTCCAGTGGTGAGTTCCAAGGAGGAAATTGGTGAAAACAGATGTTTATTAGGGAGTCAGCCCTATTAAATACAATGTCACTTAACTGACATAATGAGTGAACATCCCTGGAATTGACTGTAAACAGTCGGCCGTTTTTTCCTCAATGACCTGTCAGACGTTTCCGCACATGAACTGTTGCAAAGATCATCAGAGAATGGTGGTAATTCTCCACTAAGGAAGTGGAATGCTTGCCAGATAAAGCAAGGTGGGATTGCTCAATCTGTCAGTGAATTTCACAAGGCTGGACAGAAACAAAACGCTCAGAGCTGGAGAGGAGGAGCTGCACTCAGATTTCAGTTCCAGCAAGTGTTCCTACACGCCCACTGCTTGACCTCGAAGTGGATGCAGATTTACTCGAAAATGACGTAGCTGGTAACTAGCAGCGTGGGGTGGAATCATGTGGACCATGACCATGTCCTCATCTTGTAAAAAAAAAAAAACCTTCATGAACTACATTCCACAACACATGTACTGTACCTGCCTTTTTGGGGGTGGGGGTGGAAGACTTTCTGGTCCCATTAGCCCCAGCACGGTTAGTGATTAAGGATGACAATACGTAGTTGTATTATAAAACCTCTGAGGGGCACAATGCTGCGAACGATACATCACTGAGGGTGACAGCAGGCTAGGCCAGATGATAATCACAGGGCCTGTGGCTAACTTGGGCCCAGGAACAAAACCCTTGGAAATAGAAAAATAGCAGCTAGACATTCCAATTACAGGCTGAGGGTCCGGGATCATAAAAGTCCTTTCATCTTTTCTTTAACACATCATGTGGCAATTTGTGTGTCCCGACACTTCAGGGGGTTGGGGGGGGGGAAGGAGTTCCGTGTAGTTCCTGCTGAGCCAAAGAACTCACAAGGTTGCTCTTGAGCATGTCATCTGGTCATAAACGTACCTCTCATCAGCAGTGAAATATAACTTTTTGGATTAGAGTAAAATGGGAGCAAGGAACCTTACATCCAAATTTCTGAATTCCTGCCACTATAGGTCACCTATCAAGTAAATACAGTGAGTGAAGATGTTCCTTTATAATATGCCATCCTCAGTGGGTATCACTAGACTGGTGGCCAGCCTCACTCGCCTTGCTGCCTTTTCTGGATGATCAGCTTTCTGACAAACAAATATTCCTTCGAGAATACATAAATGTTCCTTCCCTTGTCCTTTATGGCTCTTGGTCCACAGTCTTCCCTTGAGGCTGTGCTTGCGGTTGCAGGGATACAGCATTTCCCCAGCAATGAAAACATGGTCCTTTTCACTTAAGGAAAAACAATAATGCTTTTGTTGCTCTATGAAACGCAGGTGTGTCTGTGTAACGGTGCCCGCAAGGCAGTTTCTTGTAAAATCCACTTCCCCTCCTATGAAGTACTCTTTGAGAATATCCCTCTTTGGTTTGTCGTTGTGCATTTGGAACCTTGGGATACTCTCTTGCTTTGTAACTCTCACACAGGTAGGCTGATCCACCAACGTTTTAGAGAAGAGATGAAAGTGCATTTTCACATTTTGTCTTTTATGTTAAAGATGCTTTGATGGCCGCATACATACACCTGGTTTTGCTTCTACAAAGTAAATATAGGGGTCTAGCAGCACGGTTGCAAAAACCTCCCTTTGCAAGCAAGACAATGCCCAGATCCCTGACACTGATATAATACATACGTTGCAACATTGTGCTGGTACCAGTATTATGTCAAGGAGCAGAGCTCAACATTTGCATATTATATCTTGCAGATCAATCTACCAAAGGATCAAAGGTTCCAGAAGGAGAAAGGACTTTGATATGTTTAGGTTCATAGGCATTCTATTGATCCTTGATAGGAATCTGGCAGGTAGGGGAGAACAGCAGGGGATGGGAGAAACACACCTAGTGTCTCAAAAATAGGTCTTAGCATGTCAAAACACCACAGCTGGCTAATGCATGGTGGATAAGAGACATAACATCTCATTTGCAGGAGGACATTGAGCAGGGAGTTGGAAGGACCCTCCAACTCCATTATCCTATGGTTCTATGACATGGGGGTAGAGGGAGACCACTCCTTTGGAGGTAGTGATAAACATGTTGTGTCCCATCTAGGGCACCAAGGAGGAGGCAGTTACACCAAGCCTTTCTGTGTAGCAAGGAATTACATTTCATGACAGGAGAGTCTTGTTCTCATACTGCGATGCAGCCATACCTGGCTAGGGCTCTTCTCTCGCCTTGTTTCCATGCTCTGCTAGCTCACTGACTCTCTTTTGTCTCTTAACTTGGCAGGAAGACAGTGAAATGTGAGCCGGGCAGGAGGGTATTTGCGTAACTGGCCTGTCCCATCCACCTCCCATCCTTCATGTTGAAGGGCTGCCCTGGAACAGAATGTGCCAATGGATAGAGCGGTTTTCTGCCTCTGGGCCAAAACATGCAGCAGCAGGAACAGCAGCAGCTCACATGTCGGGCTGATGCCTTGACAGAACACCAGGCAAAGGGAAGGGGCGGGTCTGGGTTCCCAGCAGAGAGAAAGGCATGCCCAGAGAGGCAACAGCTCCCACTGCTTGGACCGGGCTCAGCTGTCTCCCGAGGCAGCTTTTTTACGGCCCAGCCATGGAAGCGCTGCTGAGATCTAAGACTTTGGCAGAGGTGAGGTTAAGGTTTGGGGACTGCAAAATGAACAAGAAACATGAAGATTAAAAATTATACGTTATATCCTCTGGCTCTAACACCAGCTGTGGTATTCCCTGTCTTCTTTCAACTAAAAGCCTTACAAAAACTCGGGCATTCCTGGAAACTATTTGTGGGTGAATTAATGAGAAGTTGTTAATGGGCCGAGATTCACCCCCAGATATCACACTGGCTCCTGTTATGCTACATTCCTTAAGAAGCCTTTCTTCTGGACAAGTGCCAGCCTCTGAGTTCAACCTCCAGCAGTGGAAAGGTATGCTGAATGGTTTGTGGGATGCTCCTGAGAATCGTTTGCACAAGTAAAGCTACCCTACCTTTGCTTCAGACATAGCTGTATTGGCAAAAGAGCTGAATGTCCTTCTCTGGCCAGCTGCAAGGCAAAGGGGCACCTGTTTACCTGCAAGAGGACAGTAGAGTCCTAGAGGCCAGGATCAAATAAAGAAAATGTATTTTTGGATAACTGAAACTGATGTTTTCTTGAAAGAGGGTTAGGTAAAGGTAATGGTTCCCCCTAACATTTAGTCCAGGCATGTCTGACTCTAGGGCGCGGTGCTCATCTCCGTTTCCAAGCCGTAGAGCCAGCATTTGTCCGAAGATAGTTTCCGTGGTCACATGGCCAGCGCGACTAGACATGGAACGCCGTTACCTTCCCACTAAGGTGGTCCCTATTTATCTACTCGCATTTGCATGCTATTGAACTGCTAGGCTTCTGTGGTTTAACCCACAGTGCCACCACGTCCCTACGAAAGAGGGTTAGGGTTCACTTATTGTAAAGGAAGCTTGTTGGTGGCTCCCACACAGCTCTACATACATTTGCATTTCTTTCTCTCGTTCCCTCTCTTAATAATGTCTTGGAGTGCCTGTTGGCCTCACCATTCTAGATTGTTTTAGATGAAGCTAATCGTTTGCCTCCTGAGGCTAGCCCTGATTTGGAAGTGGAGACAATCCTGGTTTATGGATGATCACTGTCAGAAGCGGCTGTTAGACTTCAGTGCTGTATATGCAATACTGACGTGGTAGTTGCCCTGCTAGGTCTCATATTCGTAGAGCAACTTAGGAACTGTGTGTTGCTGAGCCTTTAATTCTCATCAAATAGGTGCTGACTCCCCTGGTTGATCTTTCATGTGACTCAGACCTTTACCTTTACAATCGAAGGCTAAACAGCCAGGCTTCAGAACTACAGTTCAACGCTAAGACCTCCTCAAATGAAGGCTGAAATCCTGTTGTGCGGTTATTCAAACAGTGCAGCCATTAGAGGAGAGTTACCGTAAGTGAAAGAAGTCTCCATAAATCTGAGCCACACAGTCAATCTGCAACAGGTAATATTGATGGAGTTTTATTATTCATTTATTTTATTTCTTTGCTTCATTTTTATACCACCCATCTGGCCCAGGGCCACTCTGGGTGGTTCACAACAAAGACACACAGCAGCATGATTAAAATAGATTTCTTAATGCACAGCGATCTGCTTCCAAAGTTTACACCATTTGCATTAGCGTGCCACAGGATTTGAGCCATTTACGCAGGGGAAGCCTTTCAAAAAGTAAAGCTGCTAACTGGTTTTAGAAGTGAAGCTGAAATAGCTAAAAGGTCACCTTGGGTGATTTTTTTTTTTTTTAAATACAGGACAGAGTATTTGAGTCATGTGTATGCAGAAAAAGAACAGTAGCAAAGTGTTCATGCCTTGGAATATACTGTATACCAGTCCCTTTGCTAGATCTGGATCTTTATTATGGAATTTTTCCTTAGCTTATCTCGAGCAATAAACCCTCTCACATGTTTGCTTAAGAAGAGAGTATCTGGGATTGCCAGAACAAAGAATGTACCAGACAAAGATTTTACTAGGATGCAAATTTGAACAGGTGGGCACAAGATGTTCCAGTTAAAACAATCAAAACAAAACCTGCCTTTTGTTGACAAAGAGAAGTACCAATGGAGAGATCAAGCTGGATACAAAAGGTCACCACCCTTGTGAACCCAGCTTTAGTGGCTGAAGGCGGTCGGGAATAATCTCTGCTAGGGAATAACCAGAAAATTGTGGATTATTTACAATTTTTCTTTCAGGAATGTCTCTCTACTTTTATGTTCAGTATTTTTCTTCTTGACAGTTCTCTGCCTTTCATGGAAGAACCACTGCTGAACAAGTGATATCCTTCTGAGCAATTGATATTTATGCCTTTGATTTATTCCCCACCTCTCCTCAGAGGAACCCAAATCAGCCAGATATACATTGAACTGCAGAGTTTCAAATGAAAAAAAAATTAAAATAATAATTAAAAAAATTCTTGATGAGGATGATTGGCTATGTGGCTTCCCCCACATTATGATCATGATTATAAAATGACTTTGTTCTCTGAGTAGCGGGTGTTGTTACTAGTAGAAGAGACGGTGGTTCCAAAATATTGCTTTCCTTCATGCTCATTGATGTCCACAATCTTAATGTTCAGAGTCTTCAGTTTCCTGTTTCTGCAGCATGAACTCCAGGGGTGAGGAATGCCTGCTTTTTTTTATAGTGACCTCCTAGCCCTGACTCTGTTGACCCTGCCCTTCACTTCATCCTGCATGGATGACATCAATACCTGGGTAGGTTGGATTGAAGACACTGGTATCAGTGGTATTAGAAGTGTGTGTGAAACACATGACATAGACATGGACAAAACAAGCATTCCTGAATTTGCATGAGAAGGTTGAGCTATTTTTTCCCCCTGGACTTCAGCCTGAGTGGTTAGTGTGAAATCTGTCCACACTGGTCTTCCCAGCTCAAGGTGAAAGCAACAGGTGGCACATAATGCATGGGGGTGGTTGAACAAACTGGATCAAGACAAACCCGAACGATGCTACAATGGCTATATTGGTATCAAGTAGTAGGCATCCTTCAGTCTCGAAAGACTATGGTAATGTGCTCTGTATGGAGGACTTGGAACAGCGTCTAGTGTGGCTGAGGAGGCCAATTTGAGAGTGACAATGTCTTCCACACTGAAGACAAATCCAATCTGTCCCCTGTCCAGCTCCCTGGTTTTGCTGCTTTTGTGACTTCCTCTTTGCCTTGGCCTGCTGGACAAGGGTCTCTTCAAATTGGGAGAGGCCGTGATGTAACGCCTGCCTCCAGGCTGAACGCTCAGAGACTGACTTGACTTTAGACATTTACAGTTAGAGTCAATGTTGAAAGTGGAGCTGAAGAGATGCTTGGAAGCAGAGGACTGCGACTAACATGAAGCCACTGGCATAGAACAAGGCCCAAGCTTGTCCAGTTTCCTTGGACAAATCCTCACCAGGCTCTTGATGCGAAATTTTTGTATCAATACAAAAATGTCCAAAGTCTGGACAAGCATGTACAAGCGAGACCAGTGATGGCAGTGAGGTGCCATTGAGGGGGTCCCTTTCCCAGGCAAAAAAAAAAAAGACACCAAGAATGACCATCAGTTGGGTGGTGGTACCTTACTCCCAGAAATCAACCCCAGAGTGAGGTTGTGAGGGAAAGTCCGAAGACACAGAAGAAAGTTAGGAAACTACCAAAAAGCTGCACTTAAGAAAAGAAGGCTTTTAAAAAAGAGAAGAGAGAACAAACAACTCAAAATGTCTCCCATGAAAACCTTAATGCAGAATGATTCTGCTGCTGTAGCAAAAAAGAACTGGAGAGGGAGGATGGCATTTTCTATTCTAGAGGCTCCACGCAGGTGCCGAACCAGAATCGATCATGCTAAGAGAGCACGAAGAAGCAGACACCATGCCAGCACAGATTTCCCACAAGGGTTCCTAGTAATTCTGCCTCTCTGCTGGAAGGTGTGCCTGAGGTGTGTGAAGCTAGAGGAGCGCTTGGAAACCATGCAGGGGAGACTAAAGGGAGGGTGGCAAGCTGATAACAGCCTTTATCAAGATGTCCTTTGTTCTGGGCTCCTGAACATTGGGCGAGCATGTCCGCGTTGATCTGGGCTGTAATAAAGAACTAACAGAGTCTGCAGCACAGCAGTTTCAAGTTTTATGATTTTAAAAAAAATCACCTACAGAGCAAATGCTGATATTCTCCCTTGTATGTATTTGCGCTAGTAATTGATAATAAATAATCGCCTGGTCTTTGTTAAAAAACATTAAATAAGATTTACTGTTTAGAACACACGTCAAAGAGAATAAACTCATAGTGCTTAGACATATTGCTACTTGTTATACATGTACTTGCACGTGGCTTAGTTATATTAGTATATCATCGTTAAAACTTGACAGACATAGTTTTTCTAATAAGCAAGTAACTCTCACATCCTAACACCATTGAACATTTAACCCTGTCTGGCTCTATCAAATCCTGTCAGCCTTATCTGATGTATTTAGCCCTATCAGCTAACATCAGTCACGTATTTGTCCCTATCATGTGTTTGTCGCTATCTGAGAGACCATTGACACCTGCTTTATCTGTCTGGCTGATGCCAGACACATTCTGATTGGTTTGAATGCTTCACTATGCAAATAGGAAATTCTAGTCCTTCCCATGCACGCACGCGCGCGCACACACACACATACGGCACACACACACACACACACAGTTGTACAATTATATATACCAACAGTCCTTCCTTCCTTCCTTCCTTCCTTCCTTCCTTCCTTCCTTCCTTCCTTCCTTCCTTCCTTCCTTCCTTCCTTCCTTCCTTCCTTCCTTCCTTCCTTCCTTCCTTCCTTCCTTCCTTCCAGTGGTTCAACCAAACAGCTTTTTCCTTGCAACCTGTGATAAATTATGGTTTTGACACTGTTTCAGTTCTGGAATTTAGCCCCTTCCTGACTTGGCCAAAGCTGTCCTTGCCTTATCCTGGTAACCATCAACAAACCCTGGTTACTCCCGAGGTGCTGTTGAAGATCCACTTGCAGGCATCATTTGAGGGCCGTCTTCTTCAGCCTAGCACCCACCATGCCACTTGAGAAGGATGATGATTTTATCCCCCTGGAGAGCACCAGGCTTGGGAAGAATATTTCCGAGGGCTCCTTCTCTTTAAAACTGTATACTTGGGGGTGGAGTGGGGAATGTAAAGTTATAGTTTCGTATCCGTAAACTAGACATGCTAGTTAGTTATAGCACAAGGGAAACTAGTAGTCTTGTGGCATCTTTAAGACTAACATATGAAAGAAATGTTCTTGGGCACACAAAAGCTTATGAAAAATACATTCTAATTGGACAGTACTTTGTCCTGTGGTTTGGGAATGGGCTGGTTCACTCCTCTTTCCAGTGATCACATGACTTAGAAGCAATTTTGAACCAGTCTATCCTATATCCACGCCTATCGACACCTTTTTGGGTCCCTACCACAGGCTACTGTTTTTTTCAGTGCATGTAGGATTACTCTGTTTCAGTTTGGTTTTGGCATGTGAGATTGCTGAGACGGAACTAAAACTGATAGCTTGCTGTCATTTGGCTTAGCCGCTAGTTATGCTCCCTAGAATATTTTTTTAAAAAAACTGAAGCCTCCCATTCTCCTTGTGGAGGATGAGGTGAAGGCAAAGAGGGATATCTCCCAACTTTTCCTTTAAAGCAGAGTTCCCCAACCCCCAGTGCTAGTCAGTGGCCTGAGCCAAACCGGGCTGCGGAAACAGACTTCTCACCACACCCGTGCACGCACTTGCCCCACACATCTGATTTGCACATGCTGCATGCGCCCGTGTGAGTGCCACGCCGCTGTTTGCACATGCGCACAAGTGAGCAAACGTGCATAAGCGCTGCGCCATCGTTCGCTCATTCGCACTCTATTGTTCACACATGCCCACGATCTTGGGGGCGTGCCCCGCCTTCCCCAGCCAGTCCGTGGGGTGAAATAAGTTGGGGACCCGTACCATAGGGGATTGGTTTTATGATCCAAATAGGTGTGGCTCCTGTGCGAAATCAGTGCAGGAAGCAACTGTTGTTTTGGGATGCTATTGTTTGGGGACTGCTTGACCATCGGACCGGACCTTGATGGAAGTCATTCACAATCATTGTTGTTGAAGAGTGTATAGCATGGTCTCTGGGTCCCTCAGTTGACCGGTTCTAGTGATGCAGGTGAAAATACATATACTTGGATTTTATTTTATTTTTTAACCATGCTAGGTATAGTGTTCACGATTATCCAGAGTTTTCAGCATCTGCAAGGGGGGCGTGTAATCATTCCCCTGCAGATATGGGGGTCCTACTGTGCTTTCTGAATCAGAAACTTTACTTCTATAGTGTGTTATGCATACCCATACAAATTGCTTCCTTACCGAAATGCTGATATCCGCTCACAGCCAGCTGAACTCACACACCTACTCATGCAAATAGAATACACTAGAAGGAGCTGAAATTCCCAAAGCCTCCCATAATAATAATAATAATATAGGCACATTCAGAGTGAACACCTCTGGAGCAAAACATTAACGAAAAATCACCTTGAAAGATGATGCACGTAATTGTGAAATTCATAGAATCATAAAATAATTGAGTTGGAAGGCCATGGAGTCCAACCCCCTGCTCAATGATGTAATCCAAATCAAAACAGATCTGACACACAGTTGTCCAATTTTCTCTTGAATGCCTCCAAAATGGGAGCACTCACCACCTGTCAAGGTAATTGGTTCCATTGTTGTACTGGTCTAACAGTTTAGAGGTTTTTCTTTATATTCAGCCTAAATCCAGCTTCCTGTAGTTTGAGCCTATGATAACGTGTCCTGCACTCTGGGATGATCAAGAACAGATCATGCCTCTCCTCTGCATGACTGATTTTCAAGTATTTGAAAAGTTCTCCAAGAAACGAACAGCTCAGGCAAAAAAAATTTGAATCTACTTGCCAACGGAACTCCTGGTAGGCCCTGTCTAACCCCCTGGGAAAGCCGCCTCCGCCTCCAGAGGACTCCATGGCCTTCCCTGCCACCTATTTCAGTCCTCAAACAGAATACTTTACCTGATGTTGGTATCATTTGAGCTGCCTCAAAGGACTCTGGGAATCGCAGCCCCACCTCAAGCCCAGAGAAAAATATTGCGGGCAGTCAGGGAACTTCTTTGTCGGTGCAGGAGGAGGAAGGAGAGGCGGGGCGGCTCCGGATCGTTCACCGTTCTTGTTCCCTGGTGATTCCCTTGGCGGGCTATAGACGCAGCTGCAACAGATGAAGTATAAAACCCTTGGGTTCCTGACCCCAGTTGTTTTATCTGACGAAAGGTCTTTGGTCTTCCCTGGTAGGCCCGGTCTAACCCCCCCCCCAGAAAGCTGCATCCACCTCCAGAGGACACCCTGGCCTTCCCTGCCACCTATTTCAGACCCCAAACTGTTAGAATACTTCACCTGGTAATGGTGTTATGCCTCTGACTCTTTTCTCTCTTTGGAGTTGTTATCAATTGCCAGCCCTGCTGGTGATTTCGGTGGAGAGACACAAATGCAGCATAAGCAGCAAGTTAGAATGAACTTTCCCACCCTGGATCTCTTGCTTGGGGAAATGTCTTCTGGGGTCTTTTCCTCTCTCTTTTTTGGTTATGCTGACAGCGAGCCTCTGCTGTTTTTCAGATTCTTGTCTCTTGAGGACAACATGGCTCTACCTCAGAGAGGGGCAAAAAGTCTCTGCTGGACCAGATATTTATAAAGGTGATGAACTGCATCACAAAGTGGAATGCCAATGTTTGGTCAATGTATTGTTACCCGGCAGGCCAAACACGGGAAGCTTGCCTTGTTTTCTTTACTGGTAGCAAATTGGACACAAGTATACAGAAAACACTTGTCTTTGTTTTGGAACCATCGTTTTTAAAATTCTTTGGACTCTTGGGTCCAAAGCCTGGAAGTCAGCCCATCTAGGAGAAGGAAAATTCCGATTTCAAACCCCCACTGAGGCGCTGCCATCGCCGTCCATGCCATGAGGGAACAGGCCAGGTAGGTGGGACTCAGTCAGCCCTGGAAGGCAGCCCATCTAGGAGAAGGAAAATTCCGATTTCAAACCTCCACTGCTTTGTGGCTATATCCACTTATGAAAAAGGCTTCAGGAGTTAACCTCAAGGCAAAATCCGGAGCCAGAGTCCCGGAGGCAGTTCATGTCATTCTGTCTATTCAGCCACTCAGAATAGTCGATTGACTAGATGGGCGGGGTATAAATCAATCAATCAATCAACTCCTGCAACGTCACTGAAACCAGTTGTATTGGCTCTTGCCTTTCCATTGGACTATATCAGTGACGCAGAGAGGGGGGATTTGTTGCTTGGGTAACAGCCTATCCTCCATATTATTTTACCCAGGTTTCGTGCCCTGGAGAGGACACTCCAGCTTCGTGTACAGCGTCAAAACACTAGACGCTGTTCCAAGTCCTCCATACAGAGCACGTTACCATAGTCTCTTGAGAATGAAGGATGCCTATGAAGGAAAAGTTCTATCACATCTCACCTCTCTCCCCTTTTCTCAAGGCTAAACATGTTCAGCTTCTTCAGTATTTCCTCACAGGGCTTCATTTCCAGTCCCCTGATCATCCTCAGGGGAGTAGAAGCCATCATCCTGGACATGACTACAACAGAACTCTTCAAAACGTTGAAAGAGAGAAAATGCCTAGCATTGTGGGAGAAGAGTGAAAGTCTGAATTAGCCCCAGAATAGACCTGCAAGGGAAAAAATGGGGTGGGAGAGAAAAGAAACAGAAGAGAATGGAGAATTGTTGGGCATTCTAGAAGAGGAAAGAAAGAATCATGACAGCATTTCAGGTGGACCTGAAATGTTTAACCCTCCTGCTTTGCAGATTCTTTATCAGCAGAATTCACCATGCCACAATGATAGTTGCGTTACATTTGCTGCATTCATAGACACCTGAACCACGAGGTGCTCAGAGGCAGCCACTTTCCTCAGGCAGCAAATTTTGCAGTACCAGTGGATTTTTACAGTCTATCCAAGGCATGGATCCACATCAATTTTAATGTATGATCATCTCCAAATTATTGCCGATCTCCATTTCCTCAGTTGTGGTACTGGTGTGGGAGTTTGGACTGTGAACTTCTTAGAAGTGGCATGTTTTCTCCCCACTTGTACTCTGCAGGGAGCTGTCTATGGAGTGCTCATGGTGTTGATGATGAAGATGAGGCTTACCAGGTCTCAGATAATGAGCTGCAGTGCCAAGAATTGGCTGTGCTTCCCTGAATCTCCAGGCCAGGCAGACAAATGTCAGAAGTAGTGGTGGAAGGGAAGGAAAGAGTCTCGTTTATTGTTAAGGGGTGCTCATCATGTTTGGGTACACAACTCCAACCCTCTCTGAATGGCACCAGGGCTCCCTGGCTTCCTGCATGTGTTGGGCACATAATATATTTAGGGAGTCATATAGGGGACCAATGGTGCCTCTCCCACTCCTTCACGCCTGCAGACACATTACGTCCCCACTGTTGAAGAGGCTCCCCCCCTCTTGTGACAACACAAGGCCCCACACCATGACCTCACAGAGACCCATCCCCAACAGCATTGGGCCCCAGATATAATGAGGGGATGGGGAAGATGCTCCCATGAAAGCCCCTGACAAACAAGACAACACTTCAAAACCATTAAAGAAAAATACTTCTATTGGTTTTTGAGGCTCAACGGGTATCCTCAGTGGAGACAGCCCAGCTCAGCTCCAGCAGGACGCCTGCCTTCTGGTCCCTCGCCTCACCCTGGAGAAGAGGAAGTTTCTGGTTCTACAAGAGAAAGAGAGAGAAAAACAACAACTAAGGGGCGAGCTCATCCACTGCCACCAGTGGACGAGCAGATGCCACCAGCTTCTGTCTGCCAACGTCCACCAGTTCCCCCCCCCCGGTCCATCGTTGACGTCAGCCAGCTTCAAGCCACAGATCTCTGCCAGCCTCGAACTGTTAACTCACAAGCCCACTTAACAAGTTTGGAACTTGCCAGAAGGGCTGGGTCCCCTGCAGCCGCTACCACCACCCTCTCTGCCGGGCTGCCCTCTGGCCACTCGCCTCCCTTCTGGTCTCCTGCCCTGCCCAGCAAGCCCCTTTTATCTGCCAGCAGCGAGGTGGGGCCCCTGTGAGGTGACAAAGAAAGGGGTTGGGTTCCCAAGGCAGCAGCACCCTCGGGATTGGCTGTCCTGAAGATGATGTCAACAATCCCTCTTACCATGTGATTTACCCACAGAAGCTTGCATTTCATATGATTTTTAAATATATAGTTTTATGAGTGGCCTATAAATGTATCACCTGTCACCAATCCCTCTGATTGTTAAATCTACCCATGTTGACCTTCTGACAGGATTCTAGGCTGGCGCTCCAAAAAGCTATCTTCCAGCATCTGCACAAAAAAGGAACCTTCCTAAGCTCTGAGCTTGGAGAAAAAAATGAAAGTAATAATTGAATAAGGATGGGCACAGTAACACAATGCAGCCTTTGACCCTTTTGGGGGTCTCTCTCTCTCTCTCTCTCTCTGCCTCTTTTTGCACATTTTTTTGTCCTTGCCATGAAAAAGATATCATAAGGAGCCAATTTTAAAAAGAAACACACACCAGTATTTTAACACCATCCCTGCACTATTAAACATGCAGCTGTGTTTCAAAATGCCCCCAGCCTTTGGAACTCCCTCCCACTGGAAGCCAGACTTGCCCCATCTTTGCCATCCTTTCATATTCAGGCAAAGACCTTCTTCAGGCAATCTTTCCCTTATTGACTGGCTGCAAGTGCCAATAGAATTTCAATTAAAATGTATTTAAATAGAAAGTACCTCCTTTCTGACTCCTTTTCAGTAGTGAACACATTACTGCAAAAGTACTGCAGACAGTTGGATAGACATTCATTTCTCTCAGGCTGGGCATATAGTAGGATCCCAGTATCTGCTGGATGAGTTTCCATGCCTTCGTGAATACATCCATGTTTTCACTTATCTGTGGTCTGAAATTTTGAAAACGATTGAAAGGGGGAAAAACCCCTAGAAATAAGTATATTCACAATGTATTTACCTGAACTGGCCACTACAGGGAGCCAGAGACCATGCTATGTATTGTTGTGGTGGTTCAGTTGAGGACTTAACTGAGACCAGGCTGTAAGTATTGAAGGGAATCAGCCAGGGAGTGCATCTGGGAGCGATGACTAATCTACAGAATAAAATCAATAGAAACTGAGCTACACAATGGTGGAATTTCTTTAAAAAAATACCCTGCCTCATTTTAGAAACTATGACAATGCACTCAGCACTCCTGTTTTGCAGATTCTTTAGCAGCAGAATTCACTATGCCACAATGATAGTTATGTTACATTTGCTATGAACTTTTGGAAAACTGGATGCCTCCAAGGCTCATATCTTTGTGACATAAAGTAGAACCCTCTATCCATAGGCAAATGTCCCCAACCCCCAGTCCTGGCCTGCTGCTGGTCCGTGGCCTGAGTCAAACTGGGCCATGGAGACAGACTTCCTGCCACCCCCGTGCACACACTCACCCCGCACAGCTGATTTGTGCATGCTGTACACGCCTGTGTGAACGTTGCACCATCATTTGTGCATGCGCACGAGTGAGCGAGCGTGCATAATCGCCACACCACCGTTTGGGTGTGTACACACACTCATACTCATTCGCACTCAATTGTTCACACATGCCCACGAGCTTGGGGGGGGTGCCCCCCCTTCCCAAACTGGTCTGTGGGGTGAAAAAGGTTGGGGACCCCTACTTCAAAGGACGGAGGGGGTTAATAGGATCACCTGAGGTGTGGTGTTGTTTCCTGCCCTGAAACCATTCGATTCTTGCACATGGGTGCAAAGGGCGCCCTACATGTGACACCCTACCTCAGACCAACCCTCTTTGGGCCAATCCAATTGGCCTCCTAGTTGTACCTTTAGTCTTCAAGGTTCTGCAAGACTTCCTAGTCTCTCACAGGAGCACGGAGAGTGCTTCAGTGTATCTCCAGAGCTCACAATGCCTCAAGAATGGAGAAATTCTACCACCAGGTGGTAGAATTGAGGGATAACAGCACTGTACGGATCAGCAGGGCTCCAGATATTTCCCCTCTTTCGGTGAAGCCTATTCCAGTTTGAAAGATAGTGAAAGTAAAAGAGGATTGGTCCCCGATTGCCAGTCTGAACTGCTCTAAACATAAGATAAGTATGTTGAGGTCAGAATAAAGGGATATATCTAGATGTTGCACCTAGAACTCCTTACCAGAAGGCTTCTAAGATCATGCCTCTATTATGTCAAATTCCACTTTTGCCTTTTGCCTTGCCCAGAAAAGGGCTGGCCTTTAAGACGAAAGTCATCCAGCCACCCTAGATGAAGAGGATGCAGGCGCCATCCCATCTGCAGGAGCTCGGCCGCCAGCTTGTTGGGCTCCAGCCCTGTTTTGTAAGGAAGTGCTTCATACTCTAATTTCAGGCTGTTCTTTGGGTGGTTGAGCATCCCAAGCCAAAAGGCTAAAGTGGCTTGCCTCTTTTTCTCACACGTGGAAGAGGCTGATAACTGTGCTGCTTCACTTGAAAGGTTCGGAGACAGGCGGGGGATGCTTGCCATGATGAAGATTTAGAAGCACCTTTCCTGTCAGAAACCAAGCCTGGATTAACCATAGTACCGTTCATACCAATACTCCTGCTCTGTGTTCCTGGGGAGGGCCTGTGGGCATTTTTAATTACAGTAATCCCATACCATTCCTAAATGAACCTGGGCTCTTGACTGACAATAGTTTGTGTATATACAGTGGTGCCCCGCTAGACATCTACCCCGCATGACAGGTTTTTGCTAGATATTGACTTTTTGCGATTGCTATAGCGATTCGCAAAAAAGTGATTCCTATGGGGGAATTTCACTGGACAATGTTTGGTCCCTGCTTCGCAAACCGATTTTTGCTAGACGACAATTTTGACAGCTCCCTCCGCGCTCGCAAAACAGGTGTTTTCGGGATCTAAGGTTTGCAAGACAGCAATTTAAACAGCAAAGCGGCTTTCCTATGGCCAATCTTCAGTGGAATGGATTATCATAGTCTAGCGAGGCACCACTCTATAATGCTGTGATATAATCTGCAAGAATGAAAAAACCGGGCCCCAGGAGGTGACTGGATTGGTGGGCTGGCCAGGATTTGCTCCACAGTATGAGAGAGAGAGAGAGAGAATGTGTGTAGCAGCTCCGGAGCAGCAATACTGCTAAATTTGGGAGGGGAAAAAGATGTGGTAGAAAGGGTTTAACACTTCCTCAACTGCAATTGACTGAGTGCATCTGTTCCAGAGAAACACAAAAACCAAGCACTGCACTGCCTGCTTCATGATTCTCTAGTAAATTGTTTCAGGGTTGCAGCTTCAGGAAATCTGTGTTGGGTGCATTAGTGCAGTGAGGGTTAATGTTTCCGGGGCACTGCCAGGGAGGAGCAAGGACTATTGAATCAATTAAAGTGGCACTGACCTTTTCCCCAAGTCAACTGTGAGCCAAAGAGGCAACTTGAAGCAGTTGCTCTGGGGACTGCTCAAATTTTAAAGCACACTGGAACACTTTTGTCTATCCTCTGAAATATCCACTGAAATGATTCTTTGCATTTTGTTATTTGCTATTCATTCATTCATTCATTCATTCATTCATTCATTCATTCATTCATTCATTCATTCCTTTAACCTCTGTGCCACAACTCCACACCTAGAATAGCTTGGACAAACAGTCTGTTCTTTTCCAAACTGGTACAGGGGCCCACCCCCCTTAACTGGCTGCACAGGGAGCAGGATTTGGGTGGGTGTGATACACCTTTCTGCAGTGGGATACGACTGCTGCAGAGTGTACTACGGTTCAAGACAGAGGGAAATTCGCACAGGACTGAGCTGAAGTACAAAACAGCAAGCTAAAATAAATGGCCCTCTGGTGGTGAGTCTAAATAATTTGCTGAACTCACACAATGAATTCCAAAGGGCAGCGTAACTTAAAATTAGAGACGGGGACATTCGTATTTGTATATAAATATGAATATCCCCGCACAGGTGGCGTTAACAAAGGTCCAGCCCCATGGGGCCAGACGTCCACTCACCGATCCACCGTGGATGCGGACGGTGCAATTCTACGAATGGCTTCGCAGGGTGCGATTCTCTCGCCACTCCTGCCAGGAGTGACAAGTGCTGTGGCGCCATTCGTAGAATTGCACTGTCCACATCCTCTGTGAGTGGAGCGTCTGGCCCTATGGGGCTGGACCCTTGTTAATGCCACCTGTGCGGGAATATTCATATACAAATACCCCTATCTCTACTTAAAATATAAATCTGCCCTTTGGAATTCATTGTGTGAATGGCAAATTAAATATTGTTTCAAAACAGGCTTAACACAGGTCAAATCCCAGGGTTTTTTGTTGTTGTTGTTTCATTTTGCAGTGTGACTAGGATTGAAAAAAGGTGCTTTTTCACTGAAATGCCCATCATGATTTATGAATGGGCTCATTGACTGAGAAGTTGATAAGGGTCGGAGTCCACGGACATCTGGAGAGCTACAGGTTCCCCAACTCTGACTAGATTTGTGAGACAAGATCCATAATGTACGTGCCCTGGTGGAATGGCTGTGAGGAGAAAGGGAAAACCCAACCCATTTACTGTCTTACAGTTTTAAAAATGTGGCTACAACCACCATTTAAATATGCCATAAGTTGGCCACATGTTTAGCTCCATGGGGAAAAAAACCTTTCATTTTTTAAAAATCCTTGTAAGGAATTATAGATAAAATGTGGTTTTGGTCCAAATATGTTTTTGTTCCCGTTGTGGTATAGTGGACAGAGTGATGGACTAGGACTCTAGAGAGCAGGGTTCAAATCCCCACTCAGCCATGGAAGCTCACTAGGGGAGTGAAACTGGTAAAATCACTCCTTAAATATTTCACTTTTCTCAAAAGCCCTATTAGGATCACTCTAAGTCGGTACCAACTTCATGGCACAGAACACACGTACAAGGAATTATAGTATTTTTATTTCAGTTCCATTCTTCCTCTTTTCCAAAACTACGTTTGAAAACCCATTGCTATTGTGAACGATTAGAAGAGCCTCCAGGGAGTAGGAAGAGCATTTGGCAGAGGACAGACGCCGAAGACCAAAAACTCAATCCAGTCGAGAAAAATAAGCCACTTGCCTGATTCCTTGCTAACAAGAATTACTTTTGAGCTCTACTACAAGACCTAGAGAAGGAGGAAGCTGGTTAATATGACAGAAGCAGGGGGAACCTGAGCAAGCATAGGAAGCAGGCATTTACATGCACTATTTCCAGGTCAGGTTTCCAACTAACACAATCTTTTATTGCATTTTTCAAATACAGGTACTGAATATTTTCCACAAGATTCCATCGATGAATACAAATGTGAATGAGCAGTACACGTCCCTGATTCCCCAGAAGGTTTAAACTCTGCAGGCCTTTGGAATGATCAGATTTACCATGGAGGCAGGGGCATGTAGTACTCTTATGTTTTACGTACCTGCTTCAATGTGCTATACATACATATCTTGTGCATGCGATCAGGTATGAGAAATAACCACAGACAGTGGTAGAAATAACCACACCCAGAAAAAGAGATGCCACAGACCAGAGCTGCATTGTCAGAAGCAGAAGAAGGGAGGAAAAGCCACAAGTTGTAGCAACTGGAACATTTAACAGGTAAAAAAAAATTATAAGATTTATTTACAAGCTGGTCCACCACTTTTGAAAAACCTCCACGTGAGTCCACAAATCAGATGGTCCTCAAGATGTTTCCAGTTTTCCTTGTTAACCCCATTTCCCCAAAGGGAAGAAACAGGCTAAGCCACAGAGCAGCAGAGTTACTTTTGCTTGCTTAGCTGTAGCTAAGATCTATGCTTTGCAATTTCAACCAGAAAGCTTACATATTACTAATGCCAACCAATGCCAATACTCATCCTAATGGGTTCACATGTCCTTTCTCTGCTTTTGGACGTTTTCAATAGGTTGGCTCCACATTAAAGAGCTGAGACTTAAGCAAACTAGCAAAAGGAAATCAGAGCATGGAAGAGCTTGCTTCTATATTCTATCCGTTTGCCGCTATGCTCACTACTCATCATCTGAAGGGATAACCACATGCACAAGGAAACTGAAGATCAGGTCCAAGGATGGCTTAGAAGAAGCCTGTTCCTCCATCATTCATCTCAGTCCATGGGGAGCACCGGGTTCTCTAAGAAGATAGACAGCCGGCTCGCCACCATGTCTAGCTCATTGGTGTTGGCATACTTCAGCAGGTTGGTGTTCTTGATGAAGTAGTGCTTCAGGAAGTGCTGGCTCACACATTTGTGCAACTTCCTGACCATCCGTAGGAAACCTTTGCGGAAACACCGCCAGTCTTTGGAGCGAGGGTACTTCTCACAGGTCCAGAAAAGTACCATCTGCAGAAGACACATAAATAAATCATTACTGCGGCACAGTAGGCTTGATTCGACAGCAGAAGAAGTGCTTTAAGCCCAGCAGGAAATACATCATTGTAATATGTCACAGCTTTCCTATGGACCAACGCTATACAGAAGCAAGTTTTTAATGATATTGTGCTTGCTGACTGGGATGGGGGATATTGTAACTCAACCAATAACATGTTCCATCTCATTGCTTCCACCTGCTGCATTTGTATTTGAAGCTATGTATGTCCAGGAGACGTTAGGATTGCCAACTGGCCAGTCAAAACACACACACAAACACAAACCCTGCATGGGGTGGGGCTAATTGCTTAAAAAATAGTGGGCAGGTACTTTTAATAACACAATTTTCGGAAGTAGATTGCTCTTGCGCAGGGCTCTGCCCTACCACCAGTACAAAACTGTTGGGCTTTGTTTTGAACCCTTCCCCCACCCCAAAGCCTCCAGACCCAACATGGCCCTAGCATGCTTTGGGCTCATGCCTAAATCTCATCCAGATTTGCAAATAAACCAAATTAGGAAGCCTAAACAGGCCTCCCTTCTTATGCCTTGTGTGGAAGGGAGGGAATCTAGCAGGCTGCGCCGCCCCCTTCTCGTGTGAATCTATTTGTGCCACCAACGGGTGGTTTAGTGCTGTGAGCATAATAGAGTGACAGAAATTACTACATGCCTCTAAGCATTAATGGTACACACCACTTCTGCTTTCATTTTACCTTTCATGCTGTTTAATCATTATTTGAGGGTTTTCTGCATTGGAGCACTTAATAAGCCAGTTGCTAACTGTACTGCAAGATGCCAGAGATAGGGCATGCTCCATTCAGACCAATCTAGTACAGTACTGGCCGAAAAGGTCATACTAATTAGCAAGGGCAGGGGATGGGGAAGAGGAATCCAGTTGCTAGATCCCTAGAAAAGTAAAATAAGTGAACAAATGGGACTTGTTTATTCAATATTTATGCAAGTCTCAGTTATTCACAGCATCTACTCTCTTTAGGACTGCCCTTTGGATTTAGCTCAAGGTGTCCACTGCGTGTTCAGGAAGTAATCCCTGACCATATCAGGTGATAATAACAAAAAAGTCTTTCTGCTCCTTTCTTGACCCATGTCACCATCAGGCATGTGACACACACACACACACACACTGAAGGCATCTCTTGTGCTTTTCTGATCAAGTATCAAACCTATTTCCTCAGGTTATTCCAGCGCGGTAGCTTTGAAGGGGGGTGGCCTGAACTGTCTCACTAGAAACAAGCTTCTGAGACTCGCTCAGTGACATCATTAGTGAAACCAAAGGCGTCACTGAAAGAGCAAGATGGTCCAGACTAGGAGCCATCTGAGATGCTAAATGTCCCCAAAATAAAATACCCAGTTCCCAACAAAAGAGGGTTTCTTGAAACTTGCAAGCTTCTGTGGAATAAGAATGTTAAGTCTACACATTGGCTGAAATCCTTTGCTTAGCACAGTAAATTGCACTAGAGTAGGCCCATTGAAGCCATGGGGATTGGGTGACTCAACTCATCGATAAGTTCTTTTTTTTTTTCCCAAATGGGCCTCTTATAGTCATGAGGTACTTAAGTCACAAGTAGAGAAGGCCCATTTGGATTATGGAGGAGCTCAGTGGAGTCATCTCCTGACCTTCCTTAAATCCCAGTTTCTTCAAAACAAAACAAAACAAAACAAAAACAAATCTCAAATGGCATTAGCGCTATGATAACTGAGCTCCACTTAATGGCATGTCAAGCAGAAGGAAAATAAAAATAAAAAAGACAAAGACGGCAAGGCACCTTAAATACTAATTGCTATAATTTAATGTGACCTTTCATGGACAAGTCCACGTCCTCAGATGGCATCATTCACATTTTACCTAAAAGGTTACACATCATTCATTTTTATATCCTTTTTAAAAAACTGTTCCCTCATTGCAAAACAGCTGAACAAATAAAATGTTTAAGTATACAACCTGTTCATGTATCAGTGAGAGCTAATGTGTGGTAGTAGTGGACAAAATGTAGTTGCTGGATGTAGATGGCAGAAATTCAGGGTTTAAGCACCTTGAGCAATTAAACACTGTATCTCTTTGTCTAATTATTTCACAGGATTATTCAGGGGGCAGAGGGGGTACAGAGGTGCAACCCCTCCTCCACTGTCTGCCATTATGACAGAGCAGGTTACATGTACCATACCTCCTGCCTTAAGATTCTTAGGAAAAAAGACGTGAAAGGAAAGGCATCTCCCTTGTTTTTTCCCCCCACTTCTAGTACCTGTTGATCCTAAACAGGTCTCACAGAGTGACAGCTTTCTCTCCTTTTCCTCTTTTAATCTCACTGCTGTTAGTTGGCCGCACGCACCTGCAGGTGAAAGGAGGTGAGGATTGGCTTGCTCCCTGCGCACCAGACATCCTCTTTCATCTGCCTCATAACCCGGAAGCACCTCATGCGGCAACCGCCATCCTCATCAAGTCCCTCCATCAACATGCGCTCCGCTCGTGAGAAGCTCAGGTTCCAGTGGTAATTGGAAGAGGCCAAGAGATCAAAGCCGAAAGACTGGAAGAAGAGTGGGGAAAGGTGGGCAAGGAAGGGTCCCACGTGGTACAAGAATACAGAGATTAGCCAAGCACTTCAACCACACAGACACTGATGCGCAACAGCATTGATAGTCATTGTTTTAAGCCATTAATTTAATTACCCTTACTCAAATGATCAAGCATAAGTACTAATTTAGAGACACAGATTTAAATGTACAGCCAGGCACAACATATGCTCAGCTATGTGCTATTAAAAGTACCCTATATATGGAGCACCGAGACACAACTCCCTGATGGAGACATGAAAACAGGGAGCACCTTCAATGGGAAATACGAGATACAACACTAATTAAAACAGGAAAAGCTTAAACTTAAGAGCCATAAATCAGATGGAGTCTGGGAGTGATCATCTTCTCAAACTTAGTAGCATCAGTGGCTGATGGAGATGGAGCCCCTCCTTTTAGGGGGTGTGTACATTTCCTGTCTCCCACTAAATGAGTAGGATTTTGAGCTCACTTGCGTTTTTCATCTGTGCTTATAGCAGATGTGCTGCAAGTCTCAACTGCTAATGTGGTAAGACCCACCCTCCTACCTTTCCTCTTTTATGGGCGGAGTAAAATAGCGGGAAGGACAGAACATAGAGGTTGCTAGAATCTAAAGCCTTATGGTCTAAATCTGGCTATTTCATCCTGTCCCCCCCCCCACCCCCCGAATGCATGCATGCTCTCCAAACGTTTCCCACACTTTTTGGGGTATGTCTCAGTGTGGTTACCTTAACGTACTGTACTTTTTCCTGGGAAGGCCAGTGCTTGAAGCATCGGGGCCATTTGATTTTTCGTGGCCAACATGTTGGGATTTCGATCGTCGGCGCCAGCTCGACCTCCACCTGGAACTCCGTTGTCTCAAAAGCAATGCGAACCACTGAGCCAAAGCCTTCTAAAATGCTGACTCTGTCTGAGGAAGAGACAGCAAGAGATATTGAGAATCGCAAAGGAAGGGCTAGCCTGCTTTTTCCTACTGTCTCTGGCACTGGGACTAAAAAAAAGGGGAGGAAATCACTGCCCAGACCCTTCAGAGTCCATTATAGTTGTGCAGCTCTTAAGGGTGATCACCGACAATTCTGTGGCTTAGAAGAGAACAGCTACATGAAAGAATGGCTATTAATTACAAATGTCACAAACTGGAGAATGTAATTAACATATCATGGTGAGAATGTCAGGAGCCAATCATGTGTCCATGAGATGCTCTTTAACTCAAGTCCTTGAGGAGTTTTATATTAAGGGTGGGCAATTTGTAACCTGAATGCCATGTAATGCCTCTGTGCAATTTTTGTGTGTGTGTGTGACTCCCAGTACTTCCAATAAATATTGTTAAAGAAAAAAGTTAATGGTTTTCAGGAAACTCCTAAATCAGCTGCTTACCTCAATAGGACTAAGTGTAAATCTTTTGGAAAGGCTTTTGAAAGGCTGGGGGGATAGATCAGTGAGTTAGGTATTGAGTTCAATCCCCCACTGTGTCTCCCAGGAAAAGGGCCAGCCTGTGTGGCCTTGATCAAGCTGCACAGTCCCATTGTGCCCCCTGAAAAGGGCCACCGTATATCAGAATTGACTTGACAGCATGCAGCTATCATCATTATTATTTGAAATGGACACAATTAATTGTCAGTTTTTCTTCCATTGTTCCTTAAGCTTTACTTGTTAGCCAAAGAGTCTAAAGTCTTAATTATTTTCTGGACAGCGGTAACTGAAGACCGAGGCTTCTAATTTTCTCATAAAGTGAATCTTTATATAACAATTAAGGCTCAAGCATTTTAAAATGGCTTTTTCCTCCCCTTTCCCCCACCTTTCCAGGGGCAGGTGCCCTCCCTGGTGGGTTGCAGGGGTAGGATCCTATACCCTTCTAAACTGTTTGCATTTATCACAGACTTAAAAGCACTTGCTACTGCTTCTATCACAATAAGGAAGCGTGTACATAGTTCTCACAGCTGATTTCAATTTATTTTATAATTTATTTATTCCTAAATAAACTAAATATACTTGTTACGCTGTTATGTTATGTTATGTTTACCCAAGCCACAAGCAATTTATGACAACCCTAATAGGATTTTCAAGATATGCAAGATATGAAGGAGTGGTTTTTAACCTGTGCCATTCCTAAGTGAGATTTCTGTGGCCAAGTGGGGATTTTTAACCCAGGTCTCCTGAGTCCTAGTCATTTGTTCTATCTGCTACACCAGGGGTTTGCGACCCGGTGGCAGTCTGTGGGCTTCCCAGGACTGGGCTGTGGAGACATCTCTCTGCCCCCTCCCGCACGTATGGTGGGCATGTCACGCTTTGCAGGGGGCATGTTGTGTTCGCATGCATGCGGGGGCATGTCACGCTTGTGTGCATGTGCACAAGCATGACACACCCACCTGCGAGTGCGACACACCTGCCCACAAGCGTGGTGGTGCCCCCCCCACATGGAGCGCCCCCCCCGGTCCATGGTTCCAAAACGGTTGGGGACTGCTGTGCTGCACCATACTGGTGGTACGGTATATATAATATTTAACAAATTTTAATCAATCCTTAATTAAGTTTCTGTGGGTTTGGGTAGGAAACAAATCTTCAAACAAATAAAAGTGAATTTTATCTCCTAATGCTAAGAAATTTTATTATAACAAAATATAGAATATAAAATAGGGAAAAAATTCTATTAAATGCACATTCTTCCTTTTAGGCCACATCCCCTTTGGATGTAAAGCACAGAAATTACCTGATCTTGCTTCAAGTCAAGCAGTGATTGTCCCTTTGGAGTCGCTGCTACAGACCACAGTAGAACTGAATGTGGATTGTGTAACTTCTTCTTTATCAAGATTCTGATTGGTTTTTAGGGTGTTGTAGGTCTTCTGGCTGTTGCAGTTCTTTGGGAGGTACCATCTATAGAGCCTACAAGGCAGCGAGGCTATAACTCCCAGAAAGCATGGCGGCAGCTTCCTTTTTTGCAGATTTGCAAGAGGAAGTAGGCCCATCACAACCAAGAAGGCTCCAAGATAGGCCCTGCTCCAGGTGAGTGAAATCTAAGTGTCTGAATATGTCTGTAGGTGCTGGTCTGTGAGCTGGAATCCCCAGAATTCACACTAGATCGAATGTGGTTACATCAGTGTCACGCACAGACATCCCACCCATCTTCAGAAAAGAAGAGAGAGAACTTTCCTCTCTAGAAATCATGTACTTTTTTTCCTTTGGGGAAAATGGCTCTAAGTATGCCTCCATGTCTTTTAAAGCATTTTTTAAACTTATTAAGCCCCTTTCTTTTTTTGCACTCATAAAATCACAGTACTAAGCACTCTTTCTGCACTCAGCAATGTATGGTTTGTTCTCTAGCTCTTTCTGCAGGACTGCCCTCCACTTTGTGTTTTCTTTCCTCAACCACTGATCTCTCTCCTTCCCAGAGAGATCAATGGTTTCTGTCCTCTACCTTCTTTAATCTGTCTTTGCCTTATTTCTTCTGCTCCTTGTTAAATTCACCACCAAAAGGAACAAGGGGTGTGTGTGCCTACATGGGCATATACGTAGCTTGGTATTTGGTCCACTGCAGGGATGGACTCCTAAAGACAATGATCAGACAACATCTTTGCTGGAGCAAATCAACCTGCCCTCAGAGCCATCCTATCTGTACCTTTCTGGCCCCTGTCAGGCACTTTTACTTTTTTTGGTGTGGTATGCTTGCTCTGTTTTGGTTCATTTCCAGTGCATGTGATAACTGGAAACAAACCAAAAGCGAGCCTTCCTGCCAATTGCAGGGGGGCAGTTCTTGAATAAAAAACTTCCCCAGCTCTGTGGAGGGGGCAAGGAAGTGATTTTTTTAAAGTGTATTAGGGCAGTGCATATGTGCTGCATCACTTTTTTAAAAAAGCCAAACGGACAACTTTATCCTGGAAGTGGTAGGAGAATGGAGGGCGTTACGTTTGCCACTATCCTAAAATGGCTCTCTTCTTAAATCTGTTCATGATATTGACAAATTGACATTGGCAGGATTGTACCAAATGATATACTGACCTTATTTAGCCTGATCGAAAATCAGGCTAAATCATGTGTGTAGATAAACTCTAACAGATTAATTTTGTACTCATAATCCCACTGAACTTCTGGATAGCGCAGTGGTTTAAGTGTCTGACTACAAATCTGGAGGAAAGGAACCTGGCATATCTCTGTCAGGATTTTATTCCAGAGACTAGGGGTGACAATAAAAAAAGGCATGATTTCATATACAGTGGTGCCTCCACTTACAACCATAACTCAAAATGGTCGTAACACCATTTCCCATAGGAATATGTTGAAATGCAATCCTGGCTGAAGAAAAAAAATCACAAAAAAATCACTGCAAGACTCATTGGAAATGCGATTAATCCCTTACGGCTGGTGGGGGGAAGAAAAGCAATAAAGTGTGCAAGACCCATTGGAAATGCACAGAGAACAAAGAGGGCAGGTCGGAAATGCAAAGAAAGCAAAGGAAAAAGCAAGGGAAGCATGCAGGACGCATCGGAAATGAGGGGGAACCCAAAAGCAACCAAACTTCCCAAGACCCATTGGAAATGGGAGAGAAAAGTTAAAAAAAAAACCAAACAACCCCCCCAGGACCCATCGGAAATGGGGAAAAAAAACCAAAAAAGCAACCAACCCCCCCAAGACCCATCGGAAATGGGGGGAAAAACACTCCAAAAAGCAGCAAAAAAAAAACACCCAAGACCCATTGGAAATGGGGGTGGAACCAAAAAGCAAATAAACCCCCCAAGACCCATCACAGCACAGAAATATAACACTCCCAGCTCAAAACCACGCTGCAAAACCACCCAGAACAGTTTTTAAAAAGCAGAAAACAGCACCTTACCTTACAAGGCAGCCCAAAGCCTCCCTGCAAACACACCCACATTATTTCAGAAGCAGGAGGTGGCAGTCCCAAGCCTCCGACGCCGCCGCACACTCTCTAACTGCTGGTACGAAAGAGCTACAAAGAAGCAGCTTCGTAGCCACCTACAGTTAGTAATTAGCATTTCCCGCCTTTTTCCCCTGCCTTTTTCTGTTCGTAAGTGGAAGCTCTGGTCACAAGTAGAAGCAAAATGTTGTGGCCAGAGCTGGTCGTAACTCAAAATGGTCGTAAGTCGGAGGCCAGTCACCAGTTGCTGTTCTCCCTCTGAGCCTTTGGGATGGCTGCACTCTCATATCATGTATCAAGAAAGTGGCATGGAAATGCAACTCACAACTAGAGATGGGGGTATTCATATACAAATATGAATACCCCCGCACAGCTGGATGTAATGAGGGTCTGGCCAGGCTGACGAGTGGATAGCCCACCACAAGCTCTGGAGCAATTGGAAAAGAGAGCGGAGCCGGCGGCGGCAGCAGACAGATGAGTGGACATTATGTCCAGCTGTGCGGGGGTATTCGTATACGAACACCCCTATCTCGGCTCACAACTGCTAAGCAAGAAGAGTTTTTCCACCATGGTGGGAGCCTAGCAGCATTTTCTAACTTCAGTGTTGAAACCAACATTTCTTCCTGCTTCTTCTTTCCTTCTGATAAATGCCTGTAGCATGAGAATGAAGTGTCTCCTTGTGTTCTTTTACAGAGAAATGCCACGTACCTAGATAAACGTGTGACATATTATTTGAACACTTGCTCAGTAACTTCTTAGCCAGCCAGTGGTTTATAATCAGAAGCACAATTGGGGAGATTTGGTGGTGTTGGGCGGAGGGTGGGGTGCTCAGGAGAATGCCAGTCATGTGGAGGGTGGGGGGAGAATATGGGGAGGTTGTGAGTATCCATGGATTAAGTGTGGGAAGGAGCAACCTGCCCAAAGAGACTTAAGCCTTTTGAACCTCCCTCCCATAAGCTCACCTGCAAGATGGCAAGAAACTATTGATTTCTCCAGCAGCTCTCGGAAGACGGCAAGGATCTTGGCAGGCACGAGGTCGCCCTCAATGTTCACATCCGTTTCATGCCACTGCTGGAGGCTCTTGGAGAACTGCTCTACTTCCAGCCACTGCTGTAGCTCTTCCGGGTCCCTGACAGGAGACAGGAGCTTTGCTCCATGGGCTGTGTAGTAACGCCAGTGTCGTCTCTGGCCCTCTTTGTACCCAGACAGGCCAAGCAAGGGGACCGTGATCAGGAACTGGTTTGGTGCTAAGACCTAGGCAAATTCAAAAAGGTTGGAACAGGGAACTTAACTGGAGAAGAAGAAATGGAGTTTTACAAGGTAGTGCTTTGAAGAGGGTGAAGATACAGCAACAGCCCACCAAGGCAAGTTTCTCATTTGTACTGGTTTTTATAAGGAGGCTACTGGGAGAGGCTACTCTGGAACTGGAGTCCCAGAGGCAGTTCGTGTCATTCTGTCAACTCCTGCGATGTCCCTGAAACCAGTTGTATTGGCTCTTGCCTTTCCATTGGACTATTTCAGTGACGTGGAGAGAGGGGATCTGCTGCTTGGGTAACAGCCTATCCTCCATATTATTTTATCCAGGCTTCGTGCCCTGGAGAGGATACTCCAGCTTCGCATACAGCATCAAAACACCAGACACTGTTCCAAGTTCTCCATACAGAGCACGTTACCATAGTCTCTCAAAACTGAAGGATGCCTATGATTGACTGGGAGAGTCTGTGACAAAAGTATCTATTTCCCCCAGCCTGGAATGCTTGTATCACTGGGGTATAAAACTACAGAATTCTGAAGGCCTATTATCCACCTTCAGAACCGAAAAGGAGAAAGTAAGTAGGAAAGGCTAACAGTTTCATTAACTGTTAGATAGCTCAGTATCTGTAAAACAGGAAGTCACTCATATCTGGAGGTTGAATCATGGCAACTGGACTTCTTCCTTATTAGTTTGAAATGTTTCACTACTCATCTAAGTAGCTTCTTCGGTCTGAGGAGAGTTGGTAGGAGACCCCTGATATATCCCCCATGTTGGTTTCCCCCTGGTCTGAATAGACTCGTTAGAAGGACAAAGGACTGGTGGTGAGCGAAAATGGGTGTGTCTGAAAAGCTCAAAAGAATTTTTGGTAAACACCACATATCCGTGCACTTCCAACACACAAACACACACTAAGGCAGAGACTCATCCACCCAAAAGATCGGACACCAAAACACAACCGGAACAATATAGTGTATGTGGTCCAAAGCAAAGAGGAGTGTTCAGAGCTCTACATTGGAGAAACTAAACAGCCATTAAACAGGAAAATGGCCCAGCATAGGAGGGGCAATGGCTCAGGACCACAATCCGCCCTGTCCCTTCATTTGAAGGACAAAGGGCATTTGATGACCAATATATACTCATTTTGATAGATTGTTTGAGGGGTCAGGGAGGCCATACATGTGCCTATAGAAAATCCCTCACTCAACAGGGGTGAAGGCCTTAGATAAAATATTTCTCCTATTTATCATGCTGCCCTTTCATCCATTCCCAGGAAGATTAGAACCACACATACCAGAAAGACCACGGTTAATGACATTTAATGACCCATGACAATGGGTGGAGGATTGCAGAAGTGGGATTTTCATTCACCCCCAGTCCTTTGTCCTTCTAATGAGCCTATTCAGACCAGGGGAAGTGAAACCAACATGGAGGATATATCAGGTATTTCCTATCAACTCTCTTCAGACTGAAGAAGCTACTTAACGTTTGAACCTAATAGGGAAGAGGTCCAGTTGCCATAACTCAACTTCCAGATAACCTCACCTAGATGTCTGAGAATCTTCACAGATATATTGAAGTCACTTATAGTTAAATGAGAGGGTGACTCCATAGACACTCAGCCTGCTGTTTGGTCTGCTGTGGGAACAGACTGGTTTGCTCCTAAAACTGGTGAACAGACAATGTATTCGCTGGAAAGAACCAGTCCACCCATAAGAGCATTCCTACCCACATCTTTCTGGCTCCTGTTAGAGTCATCTACTTTTTTGGTGCAGGTAGGATTGCTCTGTTTTGGTTTCTTTCTAGTATGGGCAATCACTGGAAACAAACCAAAATGAGCCTTCCTCTTTGAATTTGCCATATTGTTAAGTGGCTCAGGGTACAATAGGACCCCCATATCTGCGGGTTCAGTATCTGTGGTTTCACTTATTCATGGTCTGAAAATATTAAAAGAAAAGAAATCCAGAAAATACATATATTTTCATGTGTATTACCAGAACTGGCCACTAAAGGGAGCCAGAGACCATGCTATGAGTAATTGCTAATGAATAATACATAGCAGGGTCACTGTTGCCATCTAGTGTTCAGTTCTGGCAATGTATATTAAAATATTTATTCTTTTTTCTCTCCCCCCCCCCTTTCACCACTCTTTCTCTATAGTGTTTGCTATTATCTGCCGCTTGGAACTAATCCCCAGTGGATATGGGGGTCCTACTGTATTGGCAAATGAAACACTGGCTGTGGGTGGGTTCTAAGCTAGACCTTTAAGAGGAAAGCAAACAAAAATCTCCCTTGTCCTCTCCCAGTTCTGGGAGGAAGTTTTCAATTTTTCTTTAAAAAATGATACAGTGCTGTCCTAATACACAATACAATTTCCCCCCAATTCTGCTCCATGAAGCTAAGGACATATTTAATTTGCCAATATCCTGAAATGGCCCCACTTCACAATATTGGCAAACTGACAATGGGGCTGTTGCAGGCCGCATAAGTTGCTTGAGGATCGTATGCCATTTGAATGCAAGGATTGCACCCAATGGCATTCTGAACCTCCTTTATTGTTGTTTAGTCTTTAAGTCGTGTCTGACTCTTTGTGACCCCATGGACCAGAGAAGGGGACGACAGAGGACGAGATGGTTGGACAGTGTCACTGAAGCTACCAACTTGAATTTGACTAAACTCCGGGAGACAATGGAAGAGAGGAGGGCCTGGCGTGCTCTGGTCCATGGGGTCACAAAGGGTCGGACATGACTTAACGACTAAACAACAACAACAACAAGCACCTACTTGTTTATCTTTCTGATAGCCCATCAACTCTCCTCCGGTACCACATTTCAAGTGAATTGCTCTTTTACTTTTCACTGTCCAGTTTTCACATCCATAGATAGCAATTGAGAATAACATAATGTGGATTATTTTAGACTTGTTTCCAGCAACACACTGAAATATTTAAGAATCCTTTTTATTTCCTTCTTAGCTACTCTTCTAAGTCTGAATATTTTGATTTCTTGGCTGCAGTCTCGATTTTGAGTCATGATTAAACCAAGAAACAGAAAATCCTTAACCATTTCAGTTTCTTCATGGTATACAATCAAGTTATATAACTGATATGTGGTCATTTGTTTTGTCTTCTTAATAATCCTGTTTGGCATTTTCTTTATCGCTCTCCCTCAATAGTTATTTTGAGGCATTGCTATTTCCTGCCAACGCTGTGAATCCCTCCCAGCTCCTCAGTTCTATGATTCTATGAAGCAAAAACCTCTGCTGATATAAACACTAATTCTTGAAGTGAATTGATACATATTCCTCTGGTGCCTTAGCTTGGGCCGTTCTGCCTTGGGTGGACCTGCTAGGAGTCCAGGCTGATAACCGTGCACAGGCTCCTGACCATAGTGCTCTCAGCAATCCCCCTCGCCCTACTAAGGTGCATCCGACAGGGGGCGACAGTCATTTACCCCTATCAAATATTGAGCCTTTTCTTCTACAGTGGTGCCTCGCTAGACAGTTACCCTGCATGACAGTTTTTTTCACTAGACATTGGCTTAACAGTGGTTCCCATGACACTGGACAATGTTTGGTCCCTGCTTCGCAAAACGATTTTCGCTAGATGACGATTTTGACAGCTCCTGCCACGCTCGCAAACAGGTGTTTTCAGGACCTAAGTTTCACAAGACAGCGATTTAAACAGCTGAGCGGCGGTTCGCAAAGCAGCTTTCCTATGGCCGATCTTCGCTAGACAATGATGATTCTTCCCCATTGGAACGCATTAAATAGGTTTCAATGCATTCCAATGGGGAAATGCTTTTCGCTAGACAATGATTTCGCTAAACAGCGATTTCAGTGGAACGAATTATCATCGCCTAGCGAGGCACCACTGTAATTGTTATTCTCTAGCAAAAAGCAGCACTGTTAATATAAAACTAATATCTCTTACTACTGAACAGATGTATTTCTCCATATCTGCACATGACATGGTGACTTTGCTCCATTTTATACTTTATAGCGTTTCGGTCCCCATTTGCTGTCATACTCCAAAATGTTCCTTGGTGTGATGGACCCTGAAGAAATTCCACAGATAACAACTTTTTCAAATGCAACTTTGGCTGTGATCACACAGGGAAATAGATCACAATTTGGACCACTTGTGGAGTGGCCTGGGGTGATCTATTTCCCAGCAATCATACAGCACATGAGGAAATGTGCTCCAGCCTGACTCTGATCTGTGCCCAAGCTGGGCCTTTTTGTAGGGCTTCCACTTTTGGGGGCAGGACTGGAGTGATTCCCTGGAAAACAGAGGAGTTTACTTCAAGAGA
The DNA here is from genome assembly GCF_051106095.1 of Pogona vitticeps. Classification (NCBI taxonomy): domain Eukaryota; kingdom Metazoa; phylum Chordata; class Lepidosauria; order Squamata; family Agamidae; genus Pogona; species Pogona vitticeps. The sequence continues at coordinate 188,571,955 of NC_135784.1, read as the reverse complement.
GTCATTAAGTCGTGTCCGACTCTTGCTGCTTCTCTTGCACAGTTTAGGGTGGCATCATTAATAAGATGCACAGTTTAGGGGGCATTATTAATTTAAACATCACCAAGACATATACAGTACTGAGAGATCACCGTATGCAAGAACACAAATGAAAAGAAGACAACTCAATTTGTTATTTGTACTGTGCATCTGCAAAGGAGTTCCACAGCATCTTCAGTAGCATCTTCAGTCATATTATAAGAAGCCCTGTATGTCCAACAGAGATGGTGGATTATGTACTATGAAAAGTCTATAAACAACACAATGAACAGAATGAGCAGTATCCTTACAAAATGCGACAAACTCTCCAGAGTTAAAGTGAATTATGTTAAAGGCGTACTGCATGCATCAGACTTTCTTTCTTACTTGCAAGTAACATACAGGTGTCTGCCGCAATCAGACCTACCTCAGACACAACTGCATTGAATCTTGATCAGGCATACAAATTTAATGCAGACATACCCTCCTATCCAAATGTACGCACATGGGGGTTAAAAAGAAGGAAGAAAATACTCCTCTGGTACTTGGAGGTGGGAAACACAACAGAAGAAACGTTTAAGCCCAGACACAGTGGGCTTGATCTAGATCAAGGTCCTGAGCAGTTAGTTACTTATAAGTAAAAAAGAAAGAAAGTCTCTGTTACATGCTGCACATTGAACTTAGCATGCAGTCTATGAGGACAGTCAGCAAAACAGGAACAGGACTTTCAGGAAGTTTTAGGTGAATAAGAGTTTAGTGAAGGTGGTAATCAGGGGGCAGAAGCGGACATGAGGAATCTGGATAGAATCTATGCATAGCGTTTATACCTGGATAGATGGGTGGAAGGGGCGCTTCCCCTGAAGCAGAGCTGACCATTTGGCCAGTAAGGCTGGCTGATCCTAAGAGAAGCAGCAAGGAAAAGAAGCAGACACAACAGAGGCAGAAAAAGAAGTTAGTTGGCTAGCTGAATAAGCAGTTAGTGTTTGCCCATTGTTAATTAGAGTGAGAGCCAAGATGGTTGCAGCTCTGTAGCTTGGAGATAGGTTTTATGCAAAACATCATACAGCAGGGGTGTGGAACTCAATCCCTGGCCTTCCAGGATTTGAATTCGTCCCTCTGGTATCTCTCAAGCATCAAGCCCTCTCTTTCATGACACCATCTTTTTTAAAAAAAAAAACTGGTTGCCCATCTTTCGTATAGGGATCCTCCTCCATTCGAAAAGGAAATAAAAAGTCCATTTTATGACGTAATATCTGGCAGTAAGAACTTTAAACTAAAACATGCCAGGATTTTTAATTCTACCATTCCAGTGGTGGTCCTGTTCACCACTGGAATGGCATCTTCAAGATCTTCAGTGACATTGAATTTGTGGCTTGGGTGGAAAAAGGTTCCTAGCCTTGTTCTATAGACACTGCTCAATCCTGCTATGTCAGTCCCTCTGGAAGGACAGAGTACTCACCTGTAACTAGGATCCTTTGAGCGGTCATCCATGAATTCACACACATGGGTACTTCTGTGCCTGCAGGAAACACTCTCGGGAACAGTCTGGAGCGTTGTCCCTCTTTTCTCTAATATACTGCTGCACACAACAGTCATTCGTTCAGTTCCCTCTGTCCCCTGCCAGGGTACAGACTTGGCTAGCATGATGGACAGAGGGGAGATTGGGAGGACTGTGTGAATTCACGGATAACCACTCGAAGAACCACAGTTACAGATGAGTAACCTGTCCTTCTTCTTTGTGGTCCCCATGAATCACACACACGGGTGACTCCTAAGCTCTTACTGGCTGGTGGGGATGTCACGCAAACAAGAAGACAACACCGCTTGACCGAAACATGCATCCACCTTTGCTCTTACATAAGGATGGCATGGATTGAGACCCAGTTGTGGCCTTTCAAATGTCCTGCAACTGGGCTTCCTTTAAGAAGGCTATTGACGCTGCCACTGCTCATGTAGAATGCCCTTTCAAAGCGTCTGATAATCGGCAGTTATAGCGAGATTGTCTTCACTACCCACTTACCTAGTCTTTGTGAAGACACTTGCTCTCCTTCCCCAGCCCCCTCCCCGATAACAAAGAAATAGTCTGTTCATTTTTCTAGTTCAGCTCTTCCTGACTATATAGAAAGCCAAGGCACACCTCACTTCTAAAGTGTGAAGAGTCCTCTCCTGCCTGGAGGTTGACGTGGAAAAGTTGGTAAAACTAATAGTTGACTTGCATGAAAATGCAAAAGGACTATAGGTAAAAATTAAATGTTGGTAAAATAAAGTCACTTCATGAATTCTAAACAATGTTTCTCACAGTGTGAAGCTGATATTTCACTAGCCCTTCTCACTGAGGTTATACCTACTCGGAACACATTATTACTGTATATGTTAGCAAACTCAAATGAACTGTGGGCAGAGGCTTAAATGGGGATTTTGTTAGCTGATTTTACACTACAGACAAAAGACCATAGAGGTGTTGGTGGTCTTCAAAGGCGCTACTGTTGTTACGGCAACAACTTTTCAATCCTGCCGCCATCTTGGGCATCACCGTTCTTGGTGTACACCATGTGCTAATCTCATTCAGGTCTCTTTGAGCCAGGCTAAAGCTCAGATCCAAAGGGCTGATGTCAGCCCTCCAAAGGTGGATGCAAAGTCGCAGAGAGAAATGAGAGAGCGCGGCTCTTTCAGAGGAGGGAGGAGTGGTGTGGATGCATAAAAGGAAAATCCACCCAAAGGGGTACAGAAATAACTAAGAACTTGATGAAGGGACAAATCCACTTCTTGATGATCTCTGCATTTCCTGACTCAAATGACCAGTTTCTTCCTCTGATTGGTGAGTCGAGACGAACAATTTCTTTGTTTTCCTTTGATTCTAAAGAAGATATTAGCATAGAAGGGCGAACTGAACTGAAGAAAAAAGGACAGTAAAACTTAAGTGTTTGTGGTAAACAACATTAAAGATTTATTGTATTTTTTCTTCAGTTTTTTAGGTTTGGAGTGATCCAACTCTGGTACTTATTTTCTCTTTCTAGAAGCTGAGGCTGACTGTGTGATCTTACCCAGCAGGTTCAGAGTCGACTTTTGTTTGCATATCCGGTGACTTTGACTGTGAAGTGCCTTGATCCTCTCTGAGTAAGCTACTTTCATTATTATCTATTTTAGACAGCATCTTAGAAATAGATAGAGCCAATGTTGAGGCCTAGTCCCTCTAAACTGAATCCATGGCCTTGAATAACTATAACCACAGAAAAGTTATGAGATGAGATTGTCTATTTTTAAGTACAATTTTCGTAAAATCCTGGCAGATCTTACAGTTTGGGTCTGCCGAGTTTCTCCCAAACAATAAAGGCATTTTTTATGTCTGTCAGAAAGCAGAATCTTACCTCCACAAAATATTCAGTATTTAACTGGGCCCATAAAGGCCATAAACCAGCAGGATTCAGACCATGACCTTTTCAAAGGTTTTCTTGGAAAATTCAGCTATCAAAAACAGGAAGGTAAGCACTGGAAAAAGATTGTAGTATATACAGATTTCTTATATTTTACAACAAAGCTCCAAACAGTCCCAAGAAATGAGACTAGTGGCAGTTAGAAGAGAACTGAAGGAATGACCATTGGGTGGAGTAGTATATTCAAAAAAGGAAGAGCAAATCTCTAGAATGTTCTTGAGAGTGTTTTGCAGAAGTACCCATGTGTGTGATTATTCACAGAGACCACGAGGAAGAAACAAGAGAATAACCAAGTTGAACTGTCTCCTTCTCCTACGTGAACTTCGTCTGTTATGAACACCCTATACCTTTCCAACTACTTTTTCCAGTCTTGTCAAGTAGGATAGCTAGGGCTGGACTCGTGGAGAAGGAGAACAGCTACTACAGAGCCATCTCTTCATCTTATGTAAAGCTCTGCTTGAAAACAACAACAACAACAGATGCCAGTTATACCCATGGTTTCTAACACCCGTTCAGATGCTACTGAGGTTCATGTCTGCAACAAGCTGTGATGACTTGAACTAGGTACCTCTGAGTCCCTGTGCACTGGATTGTCGGTTTCAGCATCTCCCTGGGCAGCTTATTATCTTCAGCCCCCAGTTGTTGCATACTCATAGGGATGAGTGTAAGAGAGCTTCCTGCTCCAGTGGGGGGGGGGGAGTTTTCCCTAAGCTTTGATATGTGCTGATAGCTGACTTTCTTCCCTGCCTCCTGATTTTGTCTTTGGTTGTGAACTCACCTTCAGCCTTGGCTCCTGCCTTTGTCTCTGACTACCACCCACACCCTAGTTGTAAGAAGGCAGCCGCCCTGTTTTTCATTGGAAGTTGCCAGAGGCGCCTGATGGGGTTTCTCTCAACCTTGTAATGGCGAGATGATGCTTTCATTTGGAATGAGTCTCGGTGCCCATTCACGTGCTGCACACACATCCCCAAAGTGAGGCCAGCCCCGTGCACTTACCTTCAAGTTCTCATTATGAACGCCGGAGTTGGAGATTGCCTGAAAACGAGCGTCCTTGTTGCTAATATCTGTGGTTAATTGTTGTATGATTTTTTGCACCTCGTCCACAGTTTTGGATACCACTCGGTGCCTCATATTCACCTGCAGGTATAAGCGAAGGTTTTATCCCGTTGCTGCAAACAAACCCAAGTACACAAATAAAGTTGCTGAACCAGGAACCTACTGGAATATGGGCACGGATCATGTGCATGAACCGGGGCATGTACATTCAAGTGTACAGGTGGATATGAATATGCATGGGAAGAGGATGTATCTAACTAGCAGCCAGCTCAGATGATCTAGTGGCAACATTAACTACAAATTAATGTAAGTAGAGCTACATCAACTCAAACAAACAAAACTAAGCCTTATAAGGGAAGCCATTCCCATGTGGAATGGTTAAGGGAGTTGGGTAGCTTTAGCCTGCAGAAAGGAAGTGTGGGAAGTGATTTGATAGCCATGTTCTAATATTTGAAAGGCTCTCACACAGGAGACAGAACATCCATTTTGTTTTTTAATCCATAGCATAGGGCCTGAACCTGTGCGTTCAGATTACACAAGATGAGATTTCATCTAGATATTAGGATGAATTTCTTGATCTTAGCTGCACTGCGGGATAGCTCCGTGATTTAGGTATTTGGCTGTGGAGCCAAAAGTTTGGAGTTCAGTGCCTCTTTGACAGGGGATTTAGACTTGATGATCTATAGGATCCCTTCCAGCTCTGCAGTTCTAAGCCGATGATAATAATTAATAGTGGGATGGACTGCCTTGATAGTTCTGGATTTTGCTTTGCAAAATAGAGATTAGATAGGTACTCATTACAGATATTTTAGCTTTGCCCTAGCAAAGAGATGGGCTCACGTTCCCTAGAGCCCCTTCCAAATCTACTTTTCTATGATTCTACAGAGACCGAATGCATTATTCCATGTGGCAATGCTTAAACATGTCCTAAATTTTAAATTTTTAAAAAAACCTCTTCTGAACATTCTTAGAGGAAACAATGTACCGCTGTTTCTAAAGTACATTTCACACACAAAGCACATTAATGCATTATGGAGTAACATGGTATGGAGTGAAGGCATTTGTAACTTTGTGGGTTTTTTTTCTATTTCTATTTTATTTTAATTTAATGTTTGCTTCACTGAAGGCAAAAAGAGGCTATCGTGATCTTCATTTGGCAGAACCCCAAACCTGATGATTATTTCTTGAATCTGCCATGATTTTGATGGCATACTTTGTCAGTGCTTCAGAAATGTATCACTTGAGAAAATAGCAAAAAAAACCTTGTACTGTGTGTTTAATTTCTCCAGATAAACTGTCTTATTTGCAATATTTCTGAACACTGGATATCCAAAATCTTCTGCAGGTTTGGTAGTTCATGTGGAAATGACTAAAGTCCAAAGAAAGAAAGAAAGAAAGAAAGAAAGAAAGAAAGAAAGAAAGAAAGAAAGAAAGAAAGAAAGAAAGAAAGAAAGAAAGAAAGAAAGAAAGAAAGAAAGAAAGAAAGAAAGAAAGAAAGAAAGAAAGAAAGAAAAGAAAAGAAAAGAAAAGAAAAGAAAAGAAAAGAAAAGAAAAGAAAAGAAAAGAAAGAAAAGTTTCACGCTTCCTGCAATATGCAAGAGATGACATTGTTACAGCTTCCTTGGACAGAGGTTAAGAGAGTTGACTGACATTTATCCTCTGTTTATGGAATGCTCAGGACTCAGTTCAAGCCTAGCATGCAGAAGAAAGTTTTGCACATGGCCAGTGTGGATTTTTCTGTGATTTTATAGGAAAAAAAAGAAAATGTTGTATTTCATGGAACTAAAAATGCGGTGACTAAATCTACCCTGAAACACAATTCTTCCATCTCTCCTGATGCACCAAACTTTCCTCTCTTGATCCTACCATACCTTCTACTAAAATACCAAAAATCTACTGGAAAGATAAACACTACATAAACTTGAACATATTCCTTAGCAACTGCATGTCAGATTTCTCATCTGAAATTCATCAGCAGAGCCAGCACTGTGGAACTGAGGGCACAGTCACATGAGGAAGTAGACCACAATAGATTAATGTAATCTATTTCTCAGCAACCACAAGATGCATGGCGGAATGCACTCCAGCCCAACCCTGATCCAGGCCCAAGCTGGGCCTTTTTGGTCCAGCTGTAGCAGGCATCCTTCAGTCTTGAGAGTCTATGGTAACATGCTCTGTATGGAGGTCTTGGAACAGCATCTAGTGTGTCTGAGAATGCCAATTGGAGAGTGGCAATCCTTTGAAGACAAATACAATCTGTCCCCTGTCCAGCTCCCTGGTTTTGCTGGTTTCGGGACTGCCTCTTTGCCTCGGCCTGCTGGAGAAGTGTCTCTTCAAATTGGGAGAGGCCATGATACACCGCCGGCCTCCAGGCTGAATGCTCAGACGTCAAGGTTTCCCATCTGTTGAGGTCCATTCCTAAGGCCTCCAGATCCCGCTTGCTGATATCCTTGTATCGCAGCTGTGGTCTCCCTCTGGGGCGATTTCCCTGCACTAATTCTCCATACAGGAGATCTTCTGGAATCCGACCATCAGCCATTCTCATGACATACCCAAGCCAACGTAGGCGGCACTGTTTAAGTAATGTGTACATGATAAAAATTCCAGCTTGTTCTAGGACTACTCTGTTTAGAACTTTGTCCTGCCAGGTGATACCAAAAATGCGTCGGAGACAACGCATATGGAACATGTTCAGCTTCCTCTCCTGCCGTGCCCAAAGGGTTCAGGACTCGCTGCAGTACAGGAATGTGCTCAGGACACAGACTCTATAGACCTGTATTTTGGTGTATGTTGTCAGCTTCTTATTAAGCCATACTCTCTCTGGAGCATGATCCAGCTATAGGGCATCAATTTTTTGTGGACGAGCTGGAGCAATTCCCCAACCAGACAGAAGTTTTGCTTTAAGGGAGATTACTTCCTTTTGTGACCCTTTTGGGGTGTTGCACCTTTACAGCCCTGAATCAGAAACAATGAGTCAAATATGGTCCTGAAAGACATCTGATAAATGGATTAATTAATACATAAAATGAAGAAACACCCTATGAAGTCAGCCCAGCAATTCAAAGAGAATAGTTTTTGTGAAATAGCCATGGTTCCCTCCTTGCCTCTTTGAATCACTCTGATGATTCTTCAGCTTATTTATTTGGGAGCTGAAAGTAAGTTCAACTGAACTGAGTATGGTTTATTTCTGATTAGGCATTAATAAAATTGCACTGATATCTGTATCTCCTCTCGCCCACTTCCACTGGCATGCGGTGCCTTTTTAAGGCTTTGTATCTGCTTTCATATAAAACCTATTCAGGTTTTTAAACTGCCATTTTTATATTAAAAAGGAAAGATCAAAATATAAAAAACATTTACCTTGGTAGCTCAAATTAAAAAATAGGGCTGCATGGAATGTATACTGTGAGATTAACAACCTCCTGCTTCATCCTCTGTCTTTTTTTCATATTTAATATTGCAGTACGGTATTGAAATACGTACAGTGAACAGGCAGAGGAACAATGCCTCCCCCTCTTATCTGATCTGTTGATCATAATAAAGAAATCAATCAGTGCATCCTCCTCTTGTGTGTTTTCTGCAATGACAGTCTCCAAACAGTAGAAAAGGAGGCAGCCTTATTTAATGGGGGCAACAACTATTTTGAATTCCTCCATATCTAAAAAGCACATCAGAATAAATCTTCAAGTAAATACTCTTCTTTCCGAAAGAAGTTTGTCTCATTTCCAAATATAAAGTGTCCTTCAAAATCTAATTTTGAAATGAGTATAATGGCTCGGAGAGGGTTCTTGTCAATCCAGTAGAGCCTTAGTTTCATTCTGAGCTTGTCACATTTCTTTTTAAAAGGAACATTATCATTAGTGTTTTGTTTTTTTTTGTTTTGCTTTGTTCTTTATGAATGCATAAGCTTTAGTGTTACGGTTGCATCACAGGAAAATTTAAGATCTCTTCCATATCTCTGAGATAATCTCTAAGGCACTTTCCTCATCTATACCTGTAAAAGTTACAAATAGGGAATTGGCATTGTTGGCAACGGAAACAAATAATTTGCTTCCCTTTTATGACACATAAAATCTATAGCCTGAGGCGAGGAAGCAACCTCCACCTCCGTTCACTAGTAACTTACAGCAGCATGTCACAAATTTTACCACATAACAGTCAATAGCATGAGCACTTCAAACCTTTTTCTAAAATATACAATTGCTGCTGTTTTCTAAAAAAAATGTTGGATTTCCTAATTCTCTGGGAGACTCCAGCGTCTAAATGACAAAAATAATGTATGTCCTCAGCAAATATCAAGCTTGGCAAAAAGATACTGGTAGCTAATCAAAGCGCCTGAACTTCCTTCAGACAACTTTGGCTGGAACTTCATGTTGCAAGTAACTTACAGTAAGTTTTTTTTATTGTGGGTTATCTGCAATGTGGAGCAAAAATCCTCCCATCACATGCATATTTAAATGTAGTGAAGTCACTGCCTACCTGCCCCCCTCGCGCGCCCCCCCGGCAAGAACAATGCTAGCCATCCAGCACTGGCCGCCTGGCAACATTGCTTTTGCCCAGGGAGTCAGTTTCCATGGTTCCATTTTTGACATCTATAGAACAGGCTGCCTTTCCACCTTTGGAGGGCTTGCTTGTCCAGCAAACCGATAGATGGTGACAACAACCAGGGAGTACACGCTGGCAGCATTTATTTATTTATTTATTTATTAAATTTATACCCCGCCCCTCTAGACCATGTCTACTCGGGGCAGCTTACAACATAAAAATATATCAATATAAAATATATATAATCATAAAAAATAAAATTACTATATTAGTTAAAAACAATTAATTTAAGAAAGGATTACCAAGATGGGGTAGGATAAGGAAAGAAGAAATTAAAAAAAAAAGACTTAGCTGACTGGAGGGAAGGCCTGCCTAAATAGCCAAGTTTTTTTATTTTTATTTTTATTTTTTTTTTATTTAGGAACAGGGATAGAGGGTACAAAAGAAAGAGGGGATAGGAAAGGAAAAATGGTTTTGGGGGATAGGAGAGCATAAAGTATAACATCATCCAATCAATTCATATTGCTAATACATATCAACTTTTTGCTTTTTCATAGTTTGATTACCCTCCTGCTTTTATCTTATCATTTAATTTTAATTTTATTCTATGTTATTCCAACATTATCTGGTAGCTGCTGCCATTTATACAATACATCCCATCGTTCAGTTTCTTTTTGAATTGAACAGTCTTTCAGCCCATCTGACAGAATATCCATTTTTTTCACTTCCCATATTTTCACCATAAAATTGTCTGGTTTCAGTATCTCTGCCTCCTTAAGATTTTTGTCATAATGCTTTTTAATTTTGGAAGCTGCATGGGTCACTGGATAACTCTCTACTGCATTCATATTACCTGGTGTCATGTCTAATACAGACGATTCTAAAGTCTGTACAACTTCATTTAAGTTTTGTTTGGCATCTACTGTCCCCTCTTTCGTCCCTTTCATCAAATCTTCTATTTTGCTAAGACCTGCATTCACTTGATAATATTAGCCTTTGTATATTAATCTGCCATTCCTTTTCTATTTCTTGCACCACTATTCCAGAACTTTGGGATTGAACAGACCAAGTCTCCATTTGTTCTTTTGAATTTTTGGGGTCCATCTCAGGCTTTGGGGTTTGTATAAATACCACAATAATCACCCCCTAGAAATCCTTCCACAGTTTCCACAATTTTATCAACAATTCAAACCCCTCATCATAAACCTCCCCTTAGATCTCCCTCCAATCTTTGTCCAAATATTGTAGTATAAAAATCAACTTTTAGCCCAGCAAATACAGTATCAATTAGAACCGTGACACAGTTATTTCTTCTTCTCCTGAGTTCAGCAAGCTTCTATTATTAGACTCACACGCGGTCTGCAGTCCAATAAACAAAACAACAGTCACAGAGTCTCAAACTGTCCAGTAGATTGTCCTTGGAGCTCGTCTTGTGATCTTCATTAACCCCTTACTGCTCCTTAGTCCAGTCGGCCACGTCAGCTCCTTCTCCCGAAAACCACCAGATTCTATTATTTATAGTTCACAAAGTCCAGAGAAGGCAAAGAGTAACGTATCCCAGCCACACTGCATCCACCGAAGTCTCTTAAATCCAGTCAGACGGTGTTGCTATCTGGGATTCTTCTCCAGAAACATAAGATTTATTTTTCCATCTCAGACTCTCGGCTTTAGAATCAGCCTGGTGTTTAAAAGTTCACTTGGAGAAGCTTAGTTTCGTTTTTGAGTCAGACTGATAAGATAAACCCGCCGCTGCATTTATTCTTTCAGCCAAATATTTTCATTCTTATTTCAGCTTAATGAGGCTGTTTCATAAATCAGAGGCTTCGGCTTACTTACTTGTTATATATTATTAGTTTATATTGATTGCTCTCCTCTCCCCCGGTAAAGGGTTCCTCGCGGCTCAGTGCCAAAAAATGGCGCCCGCTCCAGTCCGTGCACGGTGATTTCTTCAGAAGAAAGAAGTCCGGGTCTGCCTCCCTTTCTTCTCCTTCTGCTGCTCACCATCTGCTTCAGAGAGACTTCTTCTAGACTCTTCTTTGATCCCCATTTCAAAAAGGGGATCCCGGGCCGGAGGGTTCCAGCTTTTTCCAGAGAGCTCCTCTCTGGAGTTGCTGGCAGCACCGCAACAAAGCCCCGCCTCCCGAGAAAAGTGAAATATTTAAGGAGTGATTTTACCAGTTTCACTCCCCTAGTGAGTTTCCATGGCTGAGTGGGGATTTGAACCCTGCTCTCTAGAGTCCTAGTCCATCACTCTGTCCACTATACCACAACAGGAACAAAAACATATTTGGACCAAAACCACATTTTATCTATAGTTCCTTACAAGGATTTTTAAAAAAGAAAGTTTTTTTCCCCCATGGAAAAGTTTTTAACTGTTTTTAACTGTCTTTTAAAAACACCCAGCGAGGGTGCCAGCTGAATTTCTGTTGGAAGGGTGTTGGAGGGGCCACCGCCAAGAAGGCCCGGTTTCTAGTTTTTTCCTTCCGGGCCTCCCTCGGCGTCAGACCCCTTCAGCCGTCCCTGCTGGCTATGACGGGTGATCCGGGTAGATCTGGGTGGGAGAAGACGATCTGCCAAATATTGAGGTCCCAAACCGTTTAGGGCTTATGGCAGAGGGAGCCTCCCCAGCTCTCAAAGACAGCCCCTGCTACCACCCGCTGCAACTGTTTTAACCTTACAACTGTGCTCCCCAACAGCTTTTTCCTCATCCAGCCACTCGCTGGACAAGATAGACAAGCACGCTCTGCAGAAAAGGAAGGGCTCTTTTGCCCAGCTGAAGCCTTACTGTGCTTTAAAACGGCAACCAGTGTGCACAAAATTAAAGCATACTGAGGCATGAAGTGCTAAAAATGGTTTGACATTGACACTGCTTTAAGGAAAAAGCGTTCACGAGCGCATGTCCAGATAGTCTTTAGGGTGTAGTCCACTCTACAAACAGAAATAAAACCCATTGAATTGAATGGGGATGTGACTGATTACTCCCAGTGTGCATGAAGGAACTCACTGTATCACTCTTTTAGCCTGAACATTTAGTGCCAAATAACTGTGGCTTGTCCTTTTGTGGTTTGTTTTGGAGTTCAGGAGATGGCAAGGAAGGAGATAACATTATGCTCACATTTCCTCACATTCCACCCACAAAGAGAGGCGGTAGCATCAATGATCTGCCCTCTTTCCTCTATCCAGTACACAGTGATGGGCAAATACGTCATCATTATTCCACAGAAAAGTAGTGAATTACAGCCAAGGCCATTAAATATATAAAAGAAATAGTTATGCTTCAGCTTATTACTTCAAAATGTAAATTTGTTACAAATGTAAAGAAAAGTTCCAAGCACTGGTTTCAACACACCACGGAAACGGCAAGCCTTTACATAATTGTCATCTTTGCTTGCTCTCTACGCGATTGATCTGGCTATGCCTGCTCATTACCAAATGTCGCTAGTCAAGACTAGGTCACAGGCGCGCTGATCTTTCTTTCCATCATCTGAATGGATTCTGTATACATTTGTGTTCTGCATTGATTTGTGGTAGGACTACAGCTCTCTCTTGTGCTGTCAGAAGATTTGCTAAATCTATATGGAGCAACCTAAGTTGTATTTCTACGCTTGAGTTTGATATATTTACTCTCTAAAGAGAGCATTTCATGCATTTGATGAAGTAGGTCCTCAAAGGCACTTTGGCACTAAGGTGCTATAGTGACAAATTCATTTTTTCCCCTGGCTTCTAAAAACTGCATGGTACTCTGTGCTAACTTAGAAGCTTTCCATTATTAGAAGCATAATTCAGTGCCTTTCAAATAATATTAATTATTTTTCATTTGTTGCATAGATATCCCTCCTTTCCTCCAGAAGGCCCAAGGGGGGGCATGTGTGGCTCTCTCATCTTAACCTTACAACAGACCTCTGAGGTAACTGAGGCTGAGAGAATGTGGCTGGCCCAAGGCCACCCATTGAGTTTCACACCTGAGTGGTGAATCCTGAAGCCGACGTTGGTGAGTCAGAGTCCGGCATTCTAAACACTGTACCACACAGGCCCTCAGTGTTTGAAACCATTTGAACTGGGAGTGAGAAAATCGGAGGCAAACTAGAGGTGATTTCCCCAAATCTCCTTTTTTTTTCTTTCTGAAAAAAGGAAATACAGTTGGGATGATGGTGGAGGGTTAGAGTTAAAATTTGGAATGGATTTGCAATGATTAAGGATGGGAGAACAACCCTGTTTCTCCACATTTTTACAACAGCCGGCCATTGAAAGCTATTTGTCCCACAGGAGAAAATAATATTATGTGCATGTTATCACTTTTGTGTGGCATATTTATTATTTATTTAGGTTAGAAACTATCTTTCTCAGAGGACTGGGACCTAGGATGACTGCAGTTTCAATCCCAATCTGAGCCTCTATCACCTTTTAAAAACCACAGGAAATTCAGCCACAGATTTCCTGATGTCTCAAAAAAAAGGCCTCATGATGCACAGGACACCCATCCCTCCGGGCATTTCCCAGGAATTACACTCTCATGAAACAGAGCTGAATACTGAGGATCAACAACACCCCATGTGAACTGAGCATACACTGTACAAAATGCACACAAATCTTCTGGAATAAGGATTCTGAATCAGTGATATGGGCAGAATACAAAAATAGTCTCAGTGGCATGCCAGGTTTTCATTACAATTCTTAATTCACATTCCCTCAGTCTCTGTGTCCTCCTGCAAGTGTGACGTGCTGTGTACCACCAACCTTATCCAATGCAGATTATTCCTCTCTGACCTTTTGGCATGATAATGTTACTGTTTCCATAGCACTATGATTTATATTCCACAGTGCCAATACTGTTTTCAATTTACTAATGACAGCTAATGTGGTATAGCAAATAAAGTGATGGACTCGGCCTCAGGAGACCTGGGTTCAAACTGCCATAAGTGATATAGGACTTAATGGCATAAACACAATGGCTGAAATCCTGTTCATGGAGCTCCACACATGTAATGTCCATTATCAATAGCAAGTTGCAGTGGATTACAGGCTTCTTTTAGGGATTTCAGGGTGCGTGTGACTTGGTCACATTATTTATGAGTTGCATGCATCCCAAAACTGCCTTTAACCTGAGGCGATTTGCCAGTGATGGTGACATCATCCCCACTGTGCATGCAGAACTGCGCAAAAGAATTTCAGCCAACAGAATTATTTTTGTTCGTTTGTGTTTACCCCAACAACGCTAAAAGGTTTACAAGGATAAATATAACAGAACGCCTGTCGATATATAAATGTTCTTTTTAGAAAAGGTGGGCTAATATGGTGAGCCCTAGTTCTTTGACATAATGGTTGGTAAGATGAACCATATATGAAGTTCACAACCAATTTCTGACAGGATTTAGGATTCACCTAGAGGCAAACCGAAGTACAAAGAATTTCCTGAAGGCAGAGGTGCTGAAAAATCATTATTATAACTGCATGGATGCAGAGTTAAAGAACTGCCACAGAAGAAGCATCTGTATTGGAATTAGGAGCCAGCAAGGCCAAAATCAGCACTGATTTCTTTGCATTTGTTCACAATAGATTTATCGCAGACAGAAGATTGGATACCAAGAGCTGCACTTCCATACTTCACATTTCAGCCTTTTCAGACTGGAAGCTGCACTAATCTGTTGCAACAACACTTGACAAAGGGCCTTAAAGACTAAGGCATTTTATTCAGCACAGGCTCTTGTAGCCTCCACCACAGTGCGCTTCGCTTCGCATGCAGTTGAGTCTACTGTGGACTCCATCTGAGGAAGTGAGCTGCAGTCTACGGGAGTCTATGCCAGAAACAACTGGTCACCCTTAAAAGTGCTATGCAACTCTTCATTGTTTGCGTTGGACTTTGTTGGCCTTTCCCAAAAGTTCAAACACATGGTAGGTTACTTAAAACCCTTTCACAACTAAGCCCAATATGGAAAAGTGTTGGAAGTTCCCAGTTTTATCCCACAGGTAAGTGACATATCTTTTGCTAGAGAGACCATCATTTGGAGATTTCAAGAGTCTGGAAATCAAATGCCATTCTGGATTCTGAATCTTTAGAAAACAGGGAAGATTAGCGTAAGCATCCTTACCTTATTCTCGATGTATTGTTCTACCGCTTCTTCTGCGAGTGGCTTCATCCTAATGACTTGTCTTCTGTATATCTCCAAGGAAAGGCCTTCCGAAGCTGATGCTGGGATGGCAACTCCCAGATTTTCACCCCCTATTGTTCTTGTCAGATACCTCAAATATCTTTGTTTCCCCTGCAAATGAGAAGAAGGGACGCGATACTTCTTTTGGTTCTGCATCGTAACTCTCACTTCTGCTTAACATAAAATCATTCTGAACTTTCCCCTCAATGGTTTCTCAGTTCATATACATACATGCATACGCACATATATACATATCAGAGCATTTTCTCAACTATGCTGAGAAGTTCAGAATGTTCTGATTACCATGCGCACTGCTTGCTTAACCAAGTTTTCTCTCGGATCAGCTGTAAAAATATTCAAATTTTACCCACCCCTTTCTCTCTGCAACGGTGTGGCTATTTTTACACATGTGGGGCTGCAGTCCACAGCTTCTGTTCCTTATCTCTCCTTTCTCTCTCTTGCTTTATTGACAGTAAATGCCACGCCACTTGGGCCTTGCCTGCCGTTTGCTTTAGTTTCTTGACTGTAAACACAGACTAAGCTGCCTCTTGATAGCTGGCAGCTGCTTGGACAAGCATACATACACAACACAAATTGTTCAGTAAAGGGAAACAATTGATCGGTCCCTTCATCAATCGAACAAGAGCGGGTGGCTTTTAGCAGAAGGCTGTGTCGTGACGGCAGGGGCGTGTAGCATATTCCATTCTCTCCAAGGCCAGAGATGCACAAAACATACAAACAGTTGGGCTCATCTTTGGAACACATTGCTTCTCCCTTCCCGGCTTGGCCCTGCACTGCCACCGGAGACTGGCAGAGGTTCAATGTCTTTAGAAAAGGCACAGCTGACTCTAAGCAGGTGAGAGTCTTCCTGCTTCTGCCACCAAACTTATCTGGCCCGGAGATAGCCATCCTGATCCTAAACCCTGCTCACTGTTGTGCCGAGCAGCTGTGCGACTGCATTGGTAGGGATTTGGTTTCTTCGAAAGGTGCTCTAATGCAGAAGGCTAGCCAATTACTTCCTCATTTCTTCCGGCCTTTAAGGATAAGGCCTGTTCCTGAGACTTTTTTTTATTCCACCTGTGATCACTCTTCCCTGGATGGCCACTTGCCCAAACATTCCCTGTTCATATACATTGTTTTTTCATTGTTGTATTAGCACAACAGCTTACAGCTGCCATCCCTTTCTCCTTTCCAGTTCTCAATCCTTCCCTCCATCTGTACTGCTGCAGACAACCCAAAGAATTCATACATCTCATACATTTCAATATTTGCTACTAGAGACTAGACAAGAATCATGCAGGACTTTTTTTAAAAAGCTACTTATTCAATCCTGCTTTCTTTCCCCCCTTTTTGCCCTTTTATCACTCAAAAGGTATGAGAACTGGCACTATTTGTATAGCATTGTTGAACACAAGGCCAGTCAAGTGTGAGGCCAGATAGAGAACTTGGCGGGGCCGCCAAATTTCCATGGGCAACTCCACATGTTTGTAAATGTCTTGTGCAACAGAGAAATGCTGTCCACATTTTTAAAGGCGATGAAGGGACGTTATTTGGGGGAGGTTCTCCCCTACGTGATGATGGCTCATCAGAGCATCGCACAGGTGGAAAGGAAAGGAAGCAGATAACTGACAAACATTCAGAGTGAAGATGAAAAAAGGACGAGTAAAGCAGATATCGCCATCATCACTACTCATCCCCATATAACATTCAATACAATACAAAAAGAGTGAATATGAGCAACCAGATACAAACAAGCAACCAATATTATTAAACTATATTCAGTTTCATATTTTCTTTGTGTCCCTAGTCAGCTTTTTGTATCATCAAGTGTTCTCTTTTGCCTTGCTGGTTCCATATACAGTACTGAAGTATCAAGGCAAATATGAAGGATCTATTCTCCTGTATCTAAAAGTAGCTAATTTGTATGGGCGTTGTGATCCTTGGGGTTTGAACAGTGTTTACCTATAGCCCTGATCCAAAATCACACTCACACGCACGCACAACCCGATGGTTGCCATTATTAAGTAATAGTAGTGATGGCTATTCCCAGAATCAACGAGTAGCATCAACTGCTACAGAGAGACTTGAATTTAGACTTCTGGAAGTCCCAGTAAATTTTCTTGTTGAGGTCTTAATTCCCAACTCAAATCCACAGTTGTATGTGTTATTATTTTTTTTACAGGCTATCCTGTTAGATTGAGCAGTGGTCTTCGAATACGGCATCTTCCTATGTTTTTGTGAAAATGCACCCAGAAAACATGAAAGAGAAGCAAAATGCATAATTAAAAATGCATAATTACACCACGAGCCCACTAGTGTCTTCTGAAACTTAACTGTTCCATCATATGGCTCTTGAGGTCATATCATTTGTGACTTGGAGATATGTGCATTTATATTGGCTAGATTTTCAAGAAGTGCTTGTTGGTGGATAGGGATCAGTATTGTGGCACTGATGGGCAAAGAGTAATAGTGGTTTTGCTGTTTACTTGATTAAAATGGCCTTCCAAGCTGCTGTTTGCAAAATGTTATTGCTGCTGTGATTTTAAAAGCAATGCAAATGAAGCAGATTCTATTTGTGGATGGTTTGGTCTACTCATGGCCCTGAGACATGAGAACATGTTAGAAATATTTCTTGATGTCAGCTTCTGTTTGCCCCCTCCATCTTTTGTGGTTCTTTCAACAAGCTACACTGCCTGTAGATTATCCCATTTATTCACTCCCACTCTATCTCATTTGCCTGCCCCAAACCACTCTGTTTTTGCTTCTTCTTAAGAAAAGGGAACATTTTCCTGGAAGAACATTTCAAAAGATTACTTCAAAGAATGCCTTGGAATCCTCATCGCTCTCCCTCACATGTAGGTCTATTGTATCACAGCTTTACAGTTTTACATTTCTCTTTATTATTTGGGTGCTAGTATTGAGCCTATGGGTTTCTTGTTTACTTTCATTTTTTGTGTTCTACCTGCACCAAACAGTATTCAGTTACTGAGGGCTGTGAGGTTCTTTGGTTGATATTACGGTGTGACTAGTAAATCTGTTCTTGTCTTATCCCCAAGGTAATTCATTCTGGAATGCATTGTGAAGTTGGTGCTCTTTAAGAGAAAGCTTAAGAGTTTCAGTTTTTATTCCATGTCTTCTTCCAGAGAGCATCTACTATGTATGAATAGTAATTGAAAGAGGTACATTTGATTTTGTGGATCTGTGCATTGTCATTTTTCCCTCTTTTTCACGTTGTTTCTTTTTTTGAATGATCACATTGGTTATGGGGAGGAGGCTTAGAGATGGAAAATCTTTGCATTGTTGCTGCTAATTTGCTGTGACAGCAGCAAAGTCACATACCAAGGCCAAACAGTCCTGCTTCCTCGTTGCTGTGGATCCTATTAGATCAATATGACTGTTGATTTTTCAATGCACACACACACACACACATTTGTTGTATAGATTTCTACTGCCATGATGTCAGCTTCCCATACCAAGGAAGTGACTGCTGCTTTGGAGAAAGCCTTCTTGTGGGCCCTTTGTACATCCCGGGGAGATACAAAAGTTCATCCATAGGGAGAATGACAAAACCAAAGGAAATTAGTAATTTAAACACAAAGGGCACAATCCAGGAAAGGTGGCTGATCTGAAATCCCATTCTGGTTTTTTTTTTATGATACAGAGCTATCCCTCCCCACTGAGGCAAATGAAACTAAAAAGACAGGTTTTACTACAGAAATACGAGCAGGGATGTTGGCAAGCCTTTGGGTCCAAATCCCAAGGCTGAATCTTGGGTACCAAGTTCCAAGTCTCAAGCCCCAAGCCTGAGTCCGAATTAAAAACAAGTCCCCCCCCCCAGGAAAAAAGGGAATGGGTGGGTTCTGAGTTGCAAATCAAGTCCGAGTCATTGAAAAAAAAACAACACCAAGTTGAATCACTGGCGCGACTCAAGTCCGACTTGACAGCAAGTCCCACAACTCAAGTCTCCAATCCTTAAGAAATAGCCATTCTGTATTAAAACGTTGGCTTCATAGTTCACAAGGAAGAGACAAAAATAAACGGCTGGGCAATATTTTTATAAGGACTGAAGAAAAGCCCACAGAAGTGGCAAACTTCCATATTTAAAAAAAAAATACTTCATCAGGGTATCTGGAAAAGACCAAAAATTGACCCACCTGTAGTTGTTTCCGGCATAGACTTTCATACACTGCCGCTCACTTCCTCAGATGAAGTCCACAGAGGACAGCATCTGAAGCGAAGCCCACTGTGGTGGAGGCTACGAGAGCCTGCGCTGAATGAAATGCCTTAGTCTTTAAGGCCCTTTGTCAAGTGTTGCTGCAACAGATTAGCGCATCTTCCAGTCTGAAAAGGCTGAAATGTGAAGTATGGAAGTGCAGCTCTTGGTATCCAATCTTCTGTCTGCGATAAATCCATTGTGAGCAAATGCAAGGAAATCAGTGCTGATTTTGGCCTTGCTGGCTCCTAATTCCAATACAGATGCTTCTTCTGTGGCAGTTCTTTAACTTTGGAAGATCACTGGAAGTCTTTAACTTGCACATCTGGTTGTTGAGGCAACGGATGGAAGGACTCTCATTTGTAATTCATCTGTGGCCTGATTACAATTTCTTATCAGTTTGGGATGAGAAGAGAAGCAGCATATCAACTACCTTATCTGTTATCAACTTGGGATGGACGGGCAGATCAGAGTCAGGTGCACCACCATAAGGTGACTGATCTTGTTAAAGCCTCTGCAGAGCAATCCCCTGCTCTGCAGCATTCATCGTTTGCTGAGATATGTTTGCAGCCTCTTTGATGAATAATGCTGCTCCTTGTTTCATGTCACCAGGCAGGAGATCCATGAGTGCAGCCACATTGTCCCACATGAACATCTGATACTGCTGCAAGTAAACCTGCCAGTTTCTTGTAAGTGTGGCCTCAGAGTAGGCTTATATCCAAGCAGCTCAAGTCACTTTTCTTTCTTATTGGAGGAACTGAGGTTGTTTTCTTCCCTGTTGATGAAGCCAACATTTAACAGAGCACACACAAACTGCCATTGTGAATATAGGCAAAATGGAAGATTAATTTAAAAAGATGGTATAGACCATAGAAAACAGGGGAACTGGGACTGATATAAAGCATATTATGATGCTTTCTCAAATGAGAAATATGATGGATATTATAACATAAGCTGATAAATTAAATGGGCAAAGATTGAATTTCAAGAAGTGTCAGGCAACTTTGAAAATATGCTATTTAAGGAAATATGACCATTACAGAAAATTAGAAAACCCAATACTTAGAAATATGTTGAAAATTTGGAATATGTTTAGGAAAATATTTATTCCCTCAACCTCTCCTTATATCCAATCACAGAATTACAGAAATCTCCATGTAATTTAAAGGAAAGTTTAGGGAAAATATTAAAGAAAAAAGTTAGTAGACTAAAAGATTGGATGGAGAAGATGAAGAATAAAGAGCAAATAAGATTAGTATTGGAAGGGGGGGTTGAAATTATCTTGACTTAATCTGACCCAACTGGGACAGTGGACTAAAGAATGGGTGCAAAAATGGGAAATGTAGGGATCTTACAAAATTCCAGGATATTATTGTATTAAGGGAAAAACAAAATCACAATAAAAATCTAAATGTTGATAAATAAAATTTATAAAAATGCTAATAGAAGCAGAAAATAAACATGGCACACTTAAGGCATCATGGGAAATGGATCTGGGAAGGAAAATAAAGTACTAAAGTATTGGAATAATATTTGGAATAAAAGAATATTAGATGTATGTTAGCAAGAAGAAAAGAAAATCATTATAAACTAATTTGGTAATGGTATTTAACATGGGTAAAATTGAATTGTATGGATGGTAAATTTTCAAATTTATGTTGGAGATGCAATACATATGTAGGTACTTATTTCATATGTGGTGGGAATGTAAAAATGTAATGAAATTTTGGGAACTGTTTTTGAAAATATTAATGAAATATTGGAGTTAAATGTAGAGTGTATCCCAAGAATAGCACTGTTATCAATATTTGATAAGGAACAATGCAGTAAGATCCATTATAGCTAAAAACTGAAAATTAAAATATACATTTCAATTAAATGAATGATATGAAGAAATACAGAATATTGTTATTAATGATAAACTAACGTGATATTAAGTTTTAAAAGAATGTGACAAACAAAAATATCTTTAGAGATATTTGGGGAGTTTTTATTGACTATGCATTAATTAAAGGGAAGGGTCATGTATCATCAAAAAAAATCAGTGCAGTGTTGAAAGGGGATGGGGCATCATAAGTGAAATAAATGCTGCTTGTATTTGCGAAGGCTTTCACGGCCGGGATCTAATGGTTGTTGTGGGTTTTTTGGGCTCTTTGGCCATGTTCTGAAGGTTGTTCTTCCTAACGCTTTGCTAGTCTCTGTGGCTGGCATCTTCAGAGGACAGCAGTCTGTGCTCTGGTGTAGTTGGCTTGGGAGTGCGCGCGCGTGTGTGTGTGTGTGTGTGTGTGTGTCTGTGTGTGTGTGTGTGTGTGTATTTTATATTCTTTAAAATAATAATACAAAAAAAGGTTGTTGTTGATGAGGTAAGGGCCAGAAGGTTTATTAAGCCCAGAAGATATAGATGGGAGTGGAAAAATCAGCCGAAATAGATCAGTTACACTGTCATATAAGGGAGATGGTGACCTTCCTCTCTGTAATGGTGCCTGAAGATCTGTCTCATCAATAAACCAAGATAAAACATATTTTTCTTGTCCCTAGATTATTTTACCTCTTTCACGTGCCAATTGATTTACTAACTGATGATTCAAGCTTCCATATTTTGGCCATGGCAGGTTCCATCCTTGAGTAAATTGGGGCCAGCCTAACGTGCTCAATCTAATTAATTCTTGTTTATTTTCTCCACACATGAAATTTTCTCCACACATGAAGGACAATGTTCAGTTGAGTGACTTTTTGGATGCGTGGGCCTGTTCGCATTTCACTGGCTTACCTGACAAAACTTCTGGCAGGCCTGGTTTCCCTAGTATTGTGTTCCTAAGTATTCCTAACTGACAAATGTAATGAAAAAAAGTTTCTTGACTCAATATTTCTGAGTATTTCTGACTGACTGATCTGACTGCCTCACTTGGTCCTCGCCAAGTAATAATACAATATTTCCTTTGTTCTTATCCCTACACCTACCACTCAACTGCAAAATGTATGTCCGTGAAGTGAGTCCAGATGTACCTATGCACTGCTATCAGACGGGTTCACATCACCGTCTCAGTATAGGTTATTGGAAAGCTCACTCGCTTTCTTGCCTTCGAGAGGGGCAAGAAAGCTTTCCAGCCTTTTACTGATGCTTTTCCCCATCAATTCTACCTGTCTTCCAAGTTCCCTGGGCCAGTGCTCTTCACAGCCTTTACTGCATGGATGGATGTCCCACCTTGGTCCACACTCCTCCTGGCCAAAGTGGCACAGTGGTGTAGACATAAAACAAAGGCAGACACCAGATAACAGATGTCACTCCCTGCCTCTGAGAAGACACTCTTATCACAGCAGCTACAGTCATGGATCACACGATGGTCACACAGAAGATGAACTCACTTATGTCAGTGATGTGGGCTTCAGATGGTCCCTAACTGACTACCTGTGAATGCAAAGATTCTTCCGGCTAGCTCACCAACTGAAATGGGGGGGGGGAGGGAGGGGAGGGACACCTCAAAGGTTAAAAAAACTCAAGTTGCTTCTTTAGTGAGGGTAGCTGCGGGCACAGAAAACGATCCCACAGTGTGTGAACAAACACAATTTATTTATGTACATAGGTATCACCGCTTACAAGGTCATACAGCTCAAACTGTAGCCACAGAGCCTTTATAACTTTCCCTCAGATGGAATCCACCAATCAACAGTCAGGGGTGTGGTTTCCTTGCCAGGAAAGGCTTTTGCACACAGCCGTGTTCTGCACTCAGCTATAATTTGTACCCAGTACTATTCTCATTCACCTGGCCCTCCATACTGGTGTGCAAGAAACAGCTAACTTAGTCACTTGGCAGTTTCAGCAAAGACATACGTTAAATCACAACAGGAAACTGAGCATCAATTTAAAATTCCCATAACACTACTATTAGGGCTACCCTCTAAATGGATTTGCAAACGTGGTTTTTGATTCAGGAGGGAGCCTTTAGCAGGCCCAACTGAAGGGGAGAAGCTAGCACATTAAACTGAGGGGGGGAAAAAAGAGATTTTGGAGGATTTGAAAGAGCAAGAAAGAAGTAGGCATAGAAAATTTGTGGTATTTACCTGAATCGTTAGTACTGGCCCAAGTCTAGCAGTACGAAAGGCACAGAAGACCAGGCTTGGCAACTGCAGACTTAACCACATGTAGAACAGATGAGCTGGCATCTTTCCATCACCCAAACAGATGAATTGCTCCCCACACCCCTGGTGCCATCACCAAGTTCTTCAAAGAGATGATTGGCACTAGGATCTTCCTTATGGTTGACAATGGGTGGGTGAAGACAAAGAGAAAGTGTCCTTTCTTTTAAAAACATCAAAATATTGGGAAATGCCTCAGCCTGAGCCATATCTTCCTTCATCTCCTTTGTAAGTAAATGTGTATAACTGTATAATGGTCTTGGGTTTTTTTGGGGGGGGGGAAGGTCTATTGGCTAGCTGTCATTTGGCAATGGTCATATATTCCTGGAATCTGAGGATGTGCCCATAACAACTATTTTTAAAATCCTTATGGCATCAGTTGCTTGCAAGAGCAGTAGAGCTGCTTGACCGATGGATGGCCTTGCACAGTCATGGCAAGCTTGGTGGCGTGGCAGAACTTTTCCTCTTGGCCACACACTACAGTTCTAGACCTTTCCAACGACAGTCTTCAGCAGCAAAGGCCATTGTCTTCAGACCACTCATGCCATCCTCTTCCATTTTCTTAATGTAACTGTAGGCTTACATTAATTATTGTCTCTAGAAATACAGCTGAAGAGAGCTGTTCCATAAATTGTCCACATTTATAGTAAACTTACATAACACTGTTTAAACGTCAAAGGCGTTCATTACAATGCATTCAAAGTTAAGAGTAATTGTGCTCCAACTATATTTTTTGTAGTTAGTGTAAATCAAGCAAATATTTTAAAAATACTTCTCCATTATCAATTGATATTTGACTAAGAGAACTTTCACCAACTAGCTATGGCCTATATAGCTCACCAGGTCCCTCAAATGAAAGATTGTTCATCATCTCTTGAGTGTTATGGCCTGACAGATATTTAGAAAAAAACCACACCTGATTCAGTAGTAGTTAGGCATACCTTTCCTTGCTCGAAGGGTCCCCAAAACGTAGGGCCTTTTCTTTGGCCAGATGCAATGTCATGCCTCCTGCCATATATTATATGGCAGATCTGATGCAGTTCCCTATTCTGAAAGGCACTGCCCATGTACACAGGAAACCCTTGTTCACATGTTTTTGTACTGCCTGCTTCACTCAATCGGCCGATCAAGGTGAAGAGCCCCAGTTTTATTAAACCTGGAAGGGAGGTCAGATCAGGATAAAGTTCGCTATGTATATGCTGATGGCTAAGATGACTGACATTGCAGAAAGAGTCACAGACTTCCTTGGTAAAGTACTATTGTTAAGAGATGAACTATTTTCTCTTTAAGGATGTTTAACACTTTCCTGCCCTCTTGATGCCTATTTATGTAGTTACCTAACAAACTACCGTGACTATGTTCAATTTTCACTTATGCCAATAAAGGTTTTATCTATCTATCTATCTAGCAGGCAGGCAGGCAGGCAGGCAGTATCAACAGGATGACATGGTGGGTGGGACGAGGGGTGAGTTACAGTCATTTGACTGATTAATAAAGAAATCGAGACCTGCACTTCTTTTTCTTATGTTTTAAATGGCTCACTCATATTCATTCTGTTTCTTCTATTGTGATTATTTAATAATATTTTAAATGCTATAATGCATTGCCAGCGTTTTAAGTTGCATATGTTCTTCAATTTTTTAATCTGCCTTTGTCTTACAAAGAAAATCAATGGAGCAAGTTCAGAGGATGGCAACAAGGATGATCAGGGGACTGGAAACCAAGGGGAAATATGGCAGCACTTTTCAAATACTTGAAAGGTATACAGAGCAGGGGCAGGATCTGTTCTCTATCATCCCAGAGTGCCAGACATGTAATAATGGGTTCAAGCTGCAGGAAGCCAGATTTAGGTTAAATATCAGGAAAAACTTGTTAATTGTTAGAGCATACGACAATGGGATCAATTACTTCAAGAGCTCAAGAGAGCTCCAATATCAGAGGCATCCAAGAGAAAATTGGGCAACCATCCATCTGATCTCCTATGATTTAAATTCTTGCATTGAGAGAGGTGGGGTTTGGATCTGATAGCCTTATAGGCCTCTTCCAATGCAACGACTCTATGATTCTATGTTAAATCAATAAATATATATATTGAAGTATACCAGTAAAATCGTAGTTCTATTTTTGAAAGTCTTTTATAGTTTTTTCATTCTCCCTCCCCTCCTTATTCTCAGCTGATTGTGCCATTCAACTGGCCAAGGATGCTGCTAGCAGCTATTTGCAAACACGTCTTGGGCAAAATATTGATTCACACAAACAGCTTCTCAAATCCTATGGGATAATGCCAGACCAAATGGAGCTGATTTCCATCTTGTCCTTCCGTGTAGGAATGGGAATAAATATCTTGTTATCAAAGAAATAACCTTTTGGCAGGCAGCAAGCAGATGTGATAGATCATCATGAAACAAGGTAGGCAGTACTGTGCGTGCCCTTATTTTACTGAGAGGTTTTGACTGTGAAAAGAGAAAAGAAAAACAAGTCAGACATAAAGTGTGCAAATCAATAGCAGTTTACAGCTTTAACATTCTTCAGTGTCTTGTCCAATGCAGGTATAAGTCTGAAACACTCAAGCTACAGCGCTAAGCATATATATTTAAAAACTAATTCTTGAATAAATAAAATCATCCAAAATGTTTTTATTTAGAGGTATAATCCAGAGTGTTGTTTTTATGGGAGGCACAGAATTAAACTATATTGATCACATCTGCAGGACGCAGGAATCTACCTCTCCTGGTTGCACCCCCAACCACAAACACACAGACCATAATTAACCAATAGTACCTCCAGGATTCCCAGTGTGGTGCAGTGGATAGTGATGGACTAGAACTCTGGAGAACAGGGTTCAGATCCCCACACTGCCATGGAAACCGACTGGTGAAGTAGAACTGGTGAAACCACTCTTTAAATATCACTTACTTTGAAATTCCTATTAGGATTGCTATAAGTTTAGACCTGTAGAGCTGGAAGGGACCCTACGGAGTCGGTTGACAGCACAGAACACACACACCACACACCACACACCACACACCCCACACACACACACACACACACACACACACACACACACACACACACACACACACACACACACACACACACACACACACACACACACACACACACACACACACACACACAAAATACCCTAGGTAATATCTTCCCCTCTCAGTGTTGGCCAAGACAATAGTCTGCCAGTCACTTGCATGCCTGTAACTGATAGAATCCTTTTTTTGTGTGTGCAAACTATAATGCTTTTTACAAATTGCATTGCTGACAAACAGAAAACTAGAAACTGGTCTTCCACTCACATAAGGAAACAAAACAAAACAAAACTCTCTCACAAAGGTAGACAGTTTCTTCAGTGGGATGTCCGAATGTGTTGAGAAAACTTTTTTCATTGAATAAGAGAGTAACTGTGAATAGTAGTTATAGCATGACTCACAGCCATTCCTACTACACTCTGCTCCCTCATATCTTTGTCATTCCCCAATCTATACACATTCTACACTTCATTCACAAACTTTATTTTAATTTAAAGCACCCCACAGGGTTACATAAGTTGTTTTGCTTATCTCTCAAAAGACAAACTAGCATTTATTGAACTATCATCAGCCCATCAATCGAGGAGAGGGCTGTACCAGCCTTTCAGGTGCCCTCTAGTGTTAAATAGAAGTTGTTACAGGATAGCAATATTTGTGAAATGCACGAATAATCTGTGATTATAGTGGAAGAGGATGGTGATTAGGCACCCAAGGTGAACCAAATTCCATACACACATATTAGAAAAACTGAAAAATGTATGTCTTTGCTCATTCCTGCCCTACATTGATGTTTCCGTTGACTTGATCATACAGGATGAAGGACCTAGGTTCATATAGGATCTGATGGGAGGTGTTGATGCTTTTCATCTCTGCCCTTGAAGGTATAAATGGCCGAGAGAAGCCATTCTTTACACAGCGAAGACTGAAGGAAGAAGAAATATTTTCATTTGAAGTTTGGCTTGCATTAAAGGCAGACACGGTTCTTGCTTTGGTTTGGTTTGGTTTCATTTCCAGTACATCTGAGCCCTAGTGGCCAGTATCCAGAAAACAGCAAACTGGAAAAGAGGAAAGGAGAACGCTAGTGGCTTACGGGTGTGAATTATTCTACCCTCCCCTCTATACTGAGTGCTGTGGTTTGCCAACACATTTATTAGTGATGTTCTGTTTACAAAACAAGACAACACTCGCCATTCAATATGCTAATTTTTTTTCAGACTTGAAGAGATCTGGGAAGCGACACAGAAAATGCTTTTTTTACAGAATAACTTTTAGGATGTAGATGAAAGGAAGCTTGGGTCTAAGCTACTCCCGTCTTTTTCTAGTCTTCCCAGCAGAATATAAGGTACTGAAAACACAGCTGGCAGTGAAGACATTCAAGACAACAGAAATTTCCTGCCTCTGCCAGGCAAGCTCTTTATTCTAAAACAATTGGAATGGGCAGAACTCAGCAACACTCCTAGCTGATGTATCCTTTTACAATAAAATTGCATTGTGTTGAGACTGCAAATACTAAGCAGCTTTAGGTACCTGGAGTACTCTGCCAGCTCTATTGACTGTATATTTCTTTTCTGATCTGACCACGAATCAGCTTTCATGTTCCTCCTCTTGACTTACTTGCCTTTTTCTCTTTGTGTCCCCAGGCAGGGAAACAGAGATACTGGAGGCTAACACATACAAAATCTTCCCTTTGTCATACAATTTTTAGGGCACTTTCAAACTTTCACCCATATGGTTGTCGGGTTTTTTGTTGGATGCCTCTATAACTACCAGTGAAGCCCTCTGTTGTTGTTTTTTGAGCCATGGGGTCATGCAAGTGCTTTTGGGATCACACTATTTCACAGGCACGGCACAGTGATTCCAAATACGCGGGCTCAGATGAAGATGGACTTCACCTCACAAAAGACCCACTTAGCATGGCCAATGGTCGGACTTTTGGCCATCGAAGCCCACTAATATACAGTAGAAGGAATCCAACCAGAACCGGCAGCTAGCATGGCAGCGGAGGATGGTGTACATTGAAGAATTCCTGCTACTTCCCAGAAAGAGATGTGTAGAGGTACTAGGTGATTGCCTATTGAAGGAAACAGGAAGCTATTTGCACACCTCTTAGGTGGTGTTCTGTGTCTTTGATGCAAAGATTCTGGACTTACCCAGACTTATCAATCCACCAACTAGCATCCCTTCTTTCTGATCTATATCAGAACAAATGATGTAGCCAAACACAACCAGGTAGGAAGGGGAAGGACCTTGGGACACAGGTGGCTTTTTTCATCATTTCTTTCTATGAAAGGCCATGGGCCAGGAAGAGGGACATGAAAGAGAGGTTACTTACCTGTAACTCTGGTTCTTCAAGTGGTCATCTGTGAATTCACACTAATGGGTTTAATCTGCATCTGCACAGAGATCTCCGGAATATTCTAGAGCTCAAACACACATTTGCCAGAACCGCCCCAAGACACATGGTCCGCCCATCCCGACGATTGCCTCAGTTCCCAAACAGCCCACCGCTGTATAAAATAAAACAGATGTGATGGACAGAGGGGAGGACAGGAGGGAAGTGTGAATTCATAGAGGACCACTCAAAGAACCAGAGTTACAGGTAAATAACCTCTCTTTTTTCTTCGTGGTCTCTGTGAATGCACACTAATGGGTGACTAGCAAGCTTACCTGACAGAAGGAGGGACGTCACGGAAGAACAGAAACCAATACCGCTCGTCCGAAGGCAGCATCCGACTTGGCTTGCAGATCCAATTGATAGTGGGATGCAAAAGTTGATAGAGTGGACCAAGTAGCAGCCTTGCATATGTCAGGAACAGGTACACATTTGAGAAAGGCAGTAGAAGTAGTCACTGCTCTGGTGGAGTGTGCCTTAATGTCAGGAGGTAGCAGTTTCTTTGCAAGTTCATAAGCAAGACATATGGTGTGGACAATCCAATGCAAGATAGTTTGGGAGGAGATCTGAATTCCCCTATGTAGTGGATGCGTGGAAACAGTCTCTTAGTCTTGCAGATCGGCACCATTCTTTTCACATAGAATGCTAGGGCTCTCATGACATCCAAGAGATGGAGGGATCACTCAAGATCTGTCGATGGCTGTGGGAAGAAGGTAGGTAAGATGATAGGCTGATGGACGTGGAAATCAGAAACAACTTTAGCTCAACTTTTGTTGAGCTTCAGACTGTTTTTTGCACTCTCCTCTTTCACCCTCATTGAGAGGTTCTTTAATTCCTCCTCACTTTCTGCCATCAGAGTGGTTCCATCTGCATATCTGAGGTTGTTGATATTTCTTCTGGCAATCTTAATTCCGGTTTGGGATTTCATCCAGTCCAGCCTTCCGCATGATGTATTCTGCATATAAGTTAAATAAGCCACGGGACAATATACAGTCTTGTCGTACTCCTTTCCCAATTTTGAACCAATCAGTTGTTCCATATCCGGTTCTAACTGTTGCTTCCTGTCCCACATATAGGTTTCTCAGTAGATAAGGTGGTCAGGCACTCCCATTTCTTTAAGAACTTGCCATAGTTTGCTGTGGTCCACACAGTCAAAGGCTTTTGCGTAGTCAATGAAGCAGAAGTAGATATTTTTTTTGGAACTCTCTGGCTTTCTCCATAATCGAGCACATGTTAGCAATTTGGTCTCTAATTCCTCTGCCCCTTCGAAATCCAGCTTGTACTTCTGGAAGTTCTCGGTCCACATACTGCTGAAGCCTACCTTGGAGGATTTTGAGCATAACCTTGCTAGCGTGTGAAATGACTTCAATTGTACGGTAGTTGGAGCATTCTTTGGCACTGCCCTTCTTTGGGATTTGCATGTAGACTGATCTTTTCCAGTCCTCTGGCCACTGTTGAGTTTTCCAAACTCGCTGGCATATTGTGTGTAGCACCTTAACAGCGTCAATTTTAAGATTTTAAATAGTTCGACTGGAATGCCATCACCTCCACTGGCCTTGTTGTTAGCCAAGCTTTCTAAGGCCCACTTGACTTCAGTCTCCAGGATGTCTGGCTCAAGGTCAGCAACCACAATCTCTGGGTTGTCCAGGACATCCAGATCTTTCTGGTATAATTCCTCTATGTATTCTTGCCACCTCTTCTTGATGTCTTCTGCTTCTGTTAGGTCCCTCCCATTTTTGTCCTTTATCATGTCAATCTTTGCACAAAATGTTCCTTTAATATCTCCAATTCTCCTGAACAGATCTCTGGCTTTTCCTTTTCTATTATTTTCCTCGATTTCTTTGCATTGCTCATTTAAGAAGGCCCTCGTGTCTCTCCTTGCTATTCTTTGGAAGTCTGCATTCAATTTTCTGTAACTTTCCCTATCTCCCTTGCATTTTGTTTCCATTCCCTTCTCTGCTATTTGTAAGGCCTCACTGGACAGCCACTTTGCTTTCTTGCATTTCCTTTTCTTTGCGATGGTCTTTGTTGCTGCCTCCTGTACAATGTTATGAGCCTCTGTCCAAAGTTCTTCAGGCACTCTGTCCACCAAATCGAGTTCCTTAAATCTGTTCTTCACTTCCACTGTGTATTCATAAGGTATTTGGCTTAGATTATACCTCACTAGCCCAGTGGTTCTTCCTACTTTCTTCAGTTTAAGTTTGAATTTTGCTATGAGAAACTGATGATCAGAGCCACAATCAGCTCTAGGTCTTGTTTTTGCTGACTTTATACAGCTTCTCCATCGTTGGCTGCAGAGAATATAATCAATCTGATTTCGGTATTGGCCGTCTGGTGATGTCCATGTGTAGAGTGGCCTCTTGTGTTGTTGGAAAAGAGTGTTTGTGATTACCAGCTTGTTCTCTTGACAAAACTCTATTAGCCTTTGCCCTGCTTCGTTTTGAACTCCAAGGCCAAACTTCCCTGTTGTTCCTTTTATCTCTTGACTCCCTACTTTAGCATTCCAGTCCCCTAGAATGAGAAGAACATCTTTCTTTGGTGTCGTTCTAGAAGGTGTTGTAAGTCTTCATAAAATTGGTCAATTTCAGTCTCCTCAGCATTGGTGGTTGGTGCATAAACTTGGATTACTGTGATGTTGAAAGGTCTGCCTTGGATTCGTATTGAAATCATTCTATCATTTTTGAGATTGTATCCCATTACACCTTTTCCCACTCTTTTGTTGACTATGAGGGCTACTCCATTCCTTCTATAGGATTCTTGCCCATAATAGTAGATATAATCATCTGAATTGAATTCGCCCATTCCCATCCATTTTAGTTCACTGACGCCCAGGATGTCAATGGTTATTCTTGCCATCTCCTGTTTGACCACCTCCAGCTTCCCAAGATTCATAGATCTTACATTCTGGGTTCCTATGCAGTATTTTTCTTTGCAGCATCAGACTTTCCTTTCACTTCCAGGCACGTCCACAGCTGAGCATCCTTTCGGCTTTGGCCCAACCACTTCATTAGCTCCTGAGCTAATTGTACTTGTCCTCTGCTCTTCCTCAGTAACATGTTGGACGCCTTCCGACCTGAGGGTCCCATCTTCCAGCATCATTATCTTTTAGCCTTTTGTTTCTGTTCATGGGGTATTCTTGGCAAAGATACTGGAGTGTCTTGCCAATTCCTACTCCAGGTGGATCACGTTTAGTCAGAACTCTCCACTATGACCTGTCCATCTTGGGTGTCCCTGCATGGCATAGCCCACAGCTTCTCTGAGTTACTGAATCCCCTTCATCACGACAAGGCAGCAATCCATGAAGAGGGGAACGCTTTGTAGATCGCCAGTAATTCCAGATTGTTGATATGAAGAGTCTTCTCGTAAGGAATCCAAGTGGCATGAATGTGTAGGCCTCTGCAATTTGCACCCCAGCCAATAGGTCTGGCATCGATGGTAATTTGAGTTGTCAGTTGGAGGGGTGCAAAGGGTCTGCTGAGAAAGAGGTTGGTTGGAGTAACACACCATATCAATTGAGCTGCGAGTTCAGGAGTGACCTGTAGGATCTTGGCAGGCGAGTCAGAGAAAGGGTCAAAAAGGGAAAGATACCACGCCTGTAAGGAGCGCATCTTTAATCGGGCGTACTGTTATGACTGACATGGTGGAGCCGATGAAGCCTAGAAGGCGTTGAGCCTGAAGAGCGGTTACAAATGCATAAGGCTGTAAATACTGGATGAGAGAATGTATCTTCAGTGGTCTTTCTTAAGGGACAAACACCCATGCGACCCAAGAATCTAGGATGGCACCTATATAGGTGACTCTCTGTGAGGGAGTTAGGATGGATTTGTCCATGTTGACCCTGAGGCCCAGATCTGCTAAGAGAGAAAGAGTGAGAGTGATGTCATGCTGAGCTTGAGAACATGACGAGGATACTAACAGCCAATTGTCAATGTATGGGAACACCGAGATTCCTAGAGTGTGGAGATGGGCTGCCACAGGGGCCATGCACTTTGTAAATACCTGCGGTGCGGTGGAGAGGCCGAATGGTAGGGCTTTGAATTCGCCCAGAGAGAATCGCAGGAATTTGCAATGGTCCTGCCTGACTGAGATGTGGACGTAAGTGTTGCTCAAGTCTATGACAGTGAACCAGTCTCCTCCTTGAAGAAGAGGAAGAATACGTTCTAACGTCACCATGCAAAAACATCTCTAGAGGATAAAGTACTTCAGGTCCCAAAGGTCAAGGATGGGCTGGAGACCTCCGTCTCTTTTGGGGACAAGGAAATAACGGGAGAAGAAGCCTGGGTCATCGTCCTGTGGGATGACTACTGAAATAGCATCCTTTGAGAGGAATGGTTGAATCTCTTGTTCCAGGGCATTTGATGATGTAGTTAGGACTACCCTGAGAGGTGGGAGGGACAGAAACTCAATCATGTAACTGATGGACATTATAGACAGGACCCACAAATCGGTGGTAATGGATGCCCAAGATGGAAAATGGGCTGCTAGGCAGGTGGTGGAGGATAGTGGGATACGAAGAGAGCAGATCTGGGTGATAGGGGAGTCCAAGATTCTGCTTGATTTTCTTATCAGGTCATTGGAAGGACTGTCGAGGACGCTGTCGCTGTGTGTGCTGTTGATTTTGGTATGAGGAAGATGACTGAGGTAGGTATCTTTGGTTTTCCGGAAAGGATTTGAATTGGTGGAAAGGATTCGGGCGGTGCCATTGATCTCTTTGGGGCCTGTAGTATGGCTGAGTGTTGTATGAACGTGCCGTCTTTCTCATCTTTTCGTCAGTCTTCTCGTCGAATAGGCCGACACCATCAAAAGGTAAGTCCTCAACACGCATACGAGAGTCATCGGAGATGTGTGCTGAGCGGAGCCAAGCATGTCTCTGTAGAGCTACAGCAGTGGCCATATGTCTAGAAGCTGCCTCAATTATGTGATGCACTGTTATGGGTTCTTGGCATGCCAATGCCATAGCCTCTTGAGCAAAGGCAAGGGTGCGAGGTTTGTATTCTCCAGGGGCTGATGGCAAGATTGGAAGGGCCTTGTTTCAAAGGAATCTATGATAGGCCCCCATCACTGCTTGATAACTGGCAGCACGGAGAGTGAATGATGCCAGAGAGTAAACTGTGTCCAATAATGTCAATTTTCCCCTTCTTTATTGTTGGGAGTAGTGTTGGAACGAGTGTGTGACCTATTTTGTGTCGCATCCACAGTTACAGAATTGGGAGGTGGATATTTGGAGAGAAATTCAGTATTTTAGCCATGGGTCTTATATAAGTTCTCGACTCTTTGAGATTTGTGGTACCAAGGATGGTTTGGACCATGATTGTTTAATCAATTTAAGAAGGGATAGAATGAACCCCATCTGGAGTGGAGGAGTTGATCCTCGTTGATATCCTCATACACCTTGTCTGATTCTGATTGGATGGGTTGTTGCACATCCGGATCCATGGCCTTCGCAATGCACAGAACTAATTGAGAGTACAAAGGGAAATCCTCCGATGGAGATGGATGGTTGGTATCGGCCACATCCAAATCAGGCATTGGGAGATTGGGAGGTGATTCTTGCTGTACCATTGAATCTGAAGATTCAGTATTGGAAAATTGTATAGGTGATAGTGAGGATCCCTGTTGATCTGAAGAGGCCGATGTATCTGGAAGAGCCTCTGGCAAGTGGCGTTTTGACACTTCAGTACTGTGCTTTAATGGTACCGATTGAGTAGATTAGTTTGATTTGTGATACCTGTGAGGCTTGGTGTTGTTTGCAGGTCCTGATGAAGTCATGTATGTAGTGACACCTCAAAGACCCAGAATAGGCGGGAAACCTCCCTTTCCTCAGTACCGTGAAGTACCAGGAGTAGTAACTGATGAAGTTAAGACGCTCAGGAACAGTCCCAATGATGCCTTCACTGAGGAGAGTATTGATCTCCAGTGGGAGCACTGGTGGAGAGATGGTTTCCAACAATGTTCATTATGGAAGTTGATCAAACTCAATTTGATAGCTCTACTGCATAACACTGAGGACCCAACTGTGGCAAGCGTACATTGTAAATATAGTTTTATGTAGCTTTGTAAGTTTGATATGTGCCACAAGTAACATTTAAAACAGTGAGAAGTGTGATACTGTGTGTGGATGCAACGCGAGTGTGTTTTGTTTTGGAAAGAGATTATGAATAAAAGTGTGGCTTCATTAGAGCCTGTATAAAAAGAAACATCCATTTATCCCTCTGTCTATGTATATATCTATAAAAAAACCTGACTGTATTTAAATTGTAAAGAAATGCAGTAAAAGAGAACACTGGCTGTTTGGCTAGATTGGTGATGGGAATAACCAAAGAGGAGTCCTTATTCACAGATTAAATGGAAACTCCAAAATCAGTGCAGGACTTTGGGGGGTGACTGTCCTTTTTTTAAAAATGGAGAAACACACTGACAGAGAAAGTATGTGTCACATCAATTGGTAGTGATCTTGTTCCAAGCTTGGAGATGTTAAACTTGCCTCGTGTCAAAGATGGCAGATTGGGCATAGATGTAGGAGGTGTGATGGTACTGAGCACTCCCAGTATTGTAGATGATGTTCCTTGTTGGAGCTTAGGTGACACCATGGGCATAACAGCAAAAATCCTCACTTCCCCTCTGCAGGTGTACATTTGTATGATGAGGTTGGTGGAATCAAGCCTGCCCTTGTGCAGTCCTGTATCGGCATCTAGCATGGCATCACCAGAGGAGAAACCCAGCTTAGCTACCACTCCTTATCAGGAGGAAATTCCTCTGGGGCAGCATCCATGAGGGAGGACTTCCCCACCATTAATTTAAGACACCTGAGGGATCAAGCAAGGGGGCAGGGCCAGAGGAAATAAAAGGCGGGAAGGTCAGGGATTCAAGAGAGGTGGAGAAGCTCGGGGGAGACACATAGGAAGAGGAGAATGAATGATTTAGTACCAAAGGGGGGACCACCCTGGAGTGTCCAGGGCTGGCAGAGTGGGGGTGTTAACTGGCTCTATGTAAATCTCCCCTGGTATCAGTTGCCAAGTATATCCTCAACCACCCAGCCCAGTGAGAGGCACAGTCCACTCTGATGTTAAAAAAAACAAAAACACAAGAGAAAGAGGTATAGGTGGTAAGCTTTGTTCTGACTTTTCGTTAATTTTTGCTGATTTTTTTTCTCCCCCACCAACTTCTGACAGCTGTCAAAATTTGACAGCTCCATTATTTCCTATGAGGAGAAAAAAAATTCAGCAAAAATTAAGGAAAAGTCAGATCAAAGCCAAATTAAGTTTGCACCCGTTTTAGAAGGTGCAGAAGCTATTCCAAGTATTTAAAACCGTTTTGACCCTTTTATGACACACTTAAATTTGCAAAAATTGACTTTGCTAAACCATTGAAAAGCACTGAAAAGGCTTCAATGCATTCCAATGGGGAAACATTGTATCGCATAACGATGTTTCCAATGGGTGCTCTAACGAATCCAAGCATTTAGAACCGTTTTTGACCATTTTAAGATACTTTTTAAAATGAAAAAACAAACATCGCTATGTGAAGCAGGGGACCAAAAAACGCATTCGCTATGCGAAGCATGGTCCGAAACTTCGCTAAGCGAAAATCGCCCATAG
The DNA here is from genome assembly GCF_051106095.1 of Pogona vitticeps. Classification (NCBI taxonomy): domain Eukaryota; kingdom Metazoa; phylum Chordata; class Lepidosauria; order Squamata; family Agamidae; genus Pogona; species Pogona vitticeps. Next base: position 188,535,372 of record NC_135784.1, on the reverse strand, counting down.
GAAACATCGTTAAATGGTGCATACTATTTTCTTTAAAAACCCATCGTTATGCGAGTTCATCGCTAAACGAGGCACTCGTTAAGCGAGGCACCACTGTAAATATCAACTAAATTTAAGCTCTGGAATTTCCCAAGACTGGTTTCTGCACAGGGGCCAAAACCCATATGTGTGGAAAGCAGCAGCATTTCACAATTTTAAAAAAATGACACTAGGAGTGAGTGCTGTATATCTGCAAGAATCTTTACAAAGTTTGATACGTCTTCACCAAATAATTTGACAAATAAAGAATTTTGCTTAAATGCAAAGTTTCTGCGTTATATGCAATTTTGGAATCTGTTAAGTCTGTTAAGAGAATCTACAGACATTTGAACCTGATTTCAAAACTGCCCAAATTAACACCATATATGTTAGACTATATCTGTCTCTAAGGTGAATAACAGAGGCTCCAAATATCCCTGGACTAATCAGGTCCATGATAAATCCATTGGTCTAAGAAGTCCTTTGGGTAAACCAAGAAGTCAAATAATGAACACTTGCACATTATAGTGGCCATAGTGGCTGGATCTTCTCGGAGTTGTAGTTTAAAAAAAGTATTTGTTCTAAAAAGCTTTTTAATAATTTCAATAATTTTTGCTTAATAAAAGTAAGAGTCACTGATTTCAAGTTGAGGTGTTGCTTCTTTTCCTCGTCCCCTGCAACCATGACCCTTTTTGTGATGTATGGATATCTATGTTTCTCTTCTTCTATGAAAGGAAGATTTTCTAAATATGTGGTGACCATTTACAACTATGTAAAAGTGTACGCTTGAAGAAGAAATATGAAGATTTGAAAATAAAGCTACTGCTGAGAATAGAAAAGGTCTCTAGAAATGTTCTTTCAACTGCTCTCAATGGCAGATGAAAAAATACTGAGGTAAATCAGTTAGGTGCAAGATATATATTCTGGAAGGGGCACAGCTCCAATAGAAAGCTATTATTACATATTTTGTATTTGTCTTAAATGTAGAACTTGGTGTCAAAACTGTATTTGCCAAGGAACAACTACTTTCAAGTTAAGGTAAAGGTAAAGGTTCCCCTTGACATTTTTAGTCCAGTCGTGTCCGACTCTAGGGGGCGGTGCTCATCCCGTTTTCCAAGCCGTAGAGCCAGCGCTTGTCTGAAGACAGTTTCCGTTGTCATGTGGCCAGCGTGACTAGGGAGCGCCGTTTTTTCCCACCGAGGTGGTACCTATTTATCTACTTGCATTTACATGCTTTCAAACTGCTAGGTTGGCGAGGAGCTGGGACAAAGCGACGGGAGCTCACTCCATCGCGTGGATTCGATCTTACGACAGCTGGTCTTCTGACCCTGCAGCACAGGCTGCTATATAACCTGACCCCAGCAATGGTGGGCCCCTGAAACACCATGACTCCTGAGAGCACTGCATCACTCACTCCCCCACCAAACTTTTGCTTGCATGGACACCTAGAGTAGACCAGTGTGGATGAAATCACATTCAGGAACTTATTTTTGGCCCCAGCTCCCTCTTTTCTCCCACTGAATATCGAAGAGGGGAAAGTGAGTGTGCACATGGATAGAGCATAGAGGGGGTCGTTGTACTTCTCACATTCTTCCGTTATAAGCAGAGAGAAGAAGATCTTCTCACACTTCTGCACTCACAGATTTTTTTGCAGAGAAGGAAGAGTTTGAGAACAATGAGACTGTTGGTCTTTCAATACCACAGAGGCAAGCAAACACAAACGTAACAGGAACCCAAATTAGCTACACTTGTGATATTGTCTGTTTGATGGAACAAAGAGACATTCCTGTTAGTACCTGTTTTCGTAAGGCAAAGGTAGTCCATAACAAAATATATTATTCCTTTGTAATAAAGCTATCACGTTCGAAATAAAAATACACAGCAGCAGTATCTTAAAGCGGGAACACAGTAATTCAAAAGAAACTGGGCTCTTGTCCAAAATACTACTGCAACACAAGAAGTTTAAAATTCAAGTTATGGATGCACCATTACTTGGGAGTCAGTGATCCTAGAAGTCAAATGTATCTGTCGCCTCCGTTTTTACTCTCTACATTGTTACTTCATTTAAAAGGAGTGCCTCATTCACTGCTTCTGTGTCACCCCAAGATTAAAATTTCACACAATGCAAAATCCACAGGAATTGCATTCATGTCACAAATATCATATTTGCAGTATTGCACAACACGTTTCTGTCAAAGAAGTAATAATGCCTCTCAAGTTTCACCAGAACAAAATAAAATTTTAAAAAAAATTAAAAATAGGCCTCTCACAAGTAACAAATACAAACTAAATCTGAAGGGAAAAAATTGTAACACAACTAGAGGGATGTGGACATCGGATACACTAAGTGTTTACTTGCCCCAGAATTAGGAGCAGTCTTCTGCCAGCAGTCATCCCTTAATGGACTTTTTGTCCTGTTGCAACAGTTCTGACACAAGTCCTGCTTTTCTCTTAAACATAGACACAACACTGTGTTTCTGTCGAGTTGTTCCTGTTCTTTGCGTTTGTACAGGTAAGGTTGACTGGATCATTCAAAGATCATGTAACGTTTAACAAAAGTGTTTTTTATCTATCACTTGATCATTTGAGTCTCTTCATCAGCATCGTAAAATTCTTCATCTTCGCTTCCACTCCCTGTAGAATCTTGACCAGTCTGAAAGGCATGTAAGATTCTGATGAGAGATATATCCTTCCCAAAGCTTTGGATAAAAATTATTAATACAGTTAATCTGAGCACTGCTAAACTTTTCACAGATTTATGGATGGATAGCAGAAGGTAAGTGTAGCCTTCAGCATATTGGGAATGTTTAGAACAGTGGTTCTTAACCTTGGGTAATCCAGGTGTTCTTGGACTGCAATTCCCAGAAGCCTTCACCACCAGCTATGCTGGCTGGGGCTTCTGGGACTTGCAGTCCAAGAACACCTGGGTTACCCAAGGTTAAGAACCACTGGTTTAGAATGCAGCATGCAAATGAATGCATGATGACTGGAGAGGAAGGAAGTCCTTAGCAAACTAACATGCTAAATAGCTTGCATGCCCCCCTTTTTTCTGATCAATTAACTGACCTTTTCTATTGGCGGGCAAAGATGACCCCCTCCCCTGCTTCTGCAGGTTTATTGGCCTTTGTTTAGAGAGTTGTTCTCTCCCTTCCAACTGGGACGTCTCAGGGCACGGATGCTCTTGAGCGTCTTTGTACCATGTCCACCATTTCCCCCCTCAGCCAGGAGGGTTGAAAGGGCCCAATTGTGTTTTTACGCCTTTTTGATTTTTCGTCATTCCTCCTCCTAACATCTCTGAATGTTTTCTTCTGTAACATCTACAAATAGCAGTAAATTCATTTTCCCTTTTTACTATAAAGCAGTGGCGGAGTGATATTTTTTTGAACTGCTTTAAAGCATTGGGAGGGGGGCGTTTGGGAATTTTCTCTTTAATTCTAACTCCTGAGTTCCACTGTGCAACAAAGGGGAATTAAATGTATTCCAGCTGGTTATTATAACAACTCTACACAGCAAGGCACTGTATTGCAGCTCAGCCTTCCATTTGCAATAGATAGATAACATTAATATCCAATTTACAAGGCTGTGGAAATGTTTATAGAAATGTATACCTGGTGCTTTTAAAATTCTATGGAGCTACAAAATACTGTTAGTATTGGCACAAGAAACTAAACAATCTGGCCAGTTTATACTAAGTTTTTACTTGTGGTTTCAGTTGTATTTAGAACACACATTTTGTGGCATGTTTTGGTTAACCTCCTTTTGTACAAGGTTAAGAAATGAACAACGTTCAGAATGTGCAAAACAGAGCAGGCAAGGGGCTAGATTTCACACAAGACAATTCCTGTCCGTCTTGAATCCTCTCTTCTGTCCTCTTGAACTTTACTATTTTCATCTAAGCTTAGGAAACGAAGCACTAAAGTTATCTAGTGCTAGCAGCTTATCACCACCACCACCTCTACAGCTATGACCTTCAGTAGGGTGGCAGCTAACCTTTGTTGCTGCTCATTTCCAGCTGTCTGTCCCTCGCATGGAGATCTGAGCACAACTTCCAAGTCCTTGGTTGCTAAGGTAAGAGTGTGGGTGTAGACAGCGCTGAGCATCTCTGCTACACAACCTCTGCTACACAACCTCTTCAGAAGCAGAGTGGGTTGTTCTGCTGAGACACAAATGAGCTGCCAAAACTCTGCTGGGACCAAACATTATATAACCCTGGGAACATGGCCCTCCTTCCTATGACCAATTGTGTCTTCAAACTGGTGATGAAGAACTACTGGTATTTTCCCCCAACCCGACATTCTTTTCCTCTAAAAGAACAGGCAGGAATGGATGGTTACTGCTATGCTTCCAAATTAAAAAAGAAAAGAGGTCCCTGTGCAAATCTGAGAACCTGAGGGAAAACCTCACTATCTTTAGATTAGAAAATGCACATACATGTGATTCTTCTAGTGCTTGCAATGAGATTGCTTCATCTCCCAGTTTCCGGTATGAACAGACTTGCAGGTCAGCTATTGTCTCCAGCAAAGGGCTATTTAGGGTTTCTGGCAGTAGTAGACTCAGAAGACCAGATAATAAACTTGCCACTCCAAACACAATATATGGCAGATACCACTGGAAATATTTCTAAAAATAAAATAATAAAATAAAAATACAGATACCTCAAACAAAGAAAAATAGCTGAAGCACAAACTGGGTTTAACATGAAAATTACTAAATGTTATTGCACACTCAACTCATTTTCAGCTATCTTATACAGTAGGACCCACGTATCTGCTGATTCAGTTAAACATGACCTTAAAATATTAAAAGTTTTCTATGAAAATGCCTAGATATATGGACAACCAAATGTAGTTAACAAAACTGGCCACTAGAGCAAACCAGACACTACGGTCTATAGGCGAGGCAGCTTCCTTTCAGAGCAGCATCACTGTAAAACTCAGAGCTGGATTGGGTGGCGAGGCCGTTTGGGGGGGGGGAAGCAAACCTTAAGCCAAACTGCCTCCTGGGAGATATTTTCCAGCTCTTGCCCTTTCCTGCCTTCCATCCCACTCTTTCCTCAAGACTCCCAAGCAAACAAGGAATTGGACTCTTAATTGTCTTTGAAGAAGAAATGCCCCAGTGCCATTGAGATTGTTTGTGTGAGTGAGTGAGAGCGAGAGAGAACAGTTGCCTTCAGTCTTCAGCAGGTTAGTAAAGGAGAGAAGACCCCACTGAGATAAAAATTATAGGTACGGCGGGTCCAACATACGGTGTTTGCTATAAACTGCGTTTTTCACCATCTATGGCCGGGGTGTGTGTCTTGGAACCAATCCCCTGTGGATAAGGGGGTCCTACCGTATCGTCAAAATTCGATATACAGCATCAGGATCTAGAGTGGTGAATGTAGAGCAAGCTGCCACAGCTGGCAATTCTTTAGACTACTCCTTGCTACAAGGTCACAACCAATTCCTCCCCCTTCCCCCCCCCCCCCCAATTCTGTGAAGTAAAACACTGTGTCTACAAAAACCTCTCAAAAAATATCCTAGCAACAATTTTTGGCTTGCAAAAAAACCCCACACCTCAGTACACAATGTACAAATTATATTTGGACACACTACATCTGAAGTCAAGGAACGGTGAAACAAACCAACCAACCAGAGATGGGACGAAAGGAGCAATGATCCCTCCAACCCGGGAGAACATAGAGCAGACTCCCATTCCAACATTCCTGTGAGAAAGCAAGACAAAACAGTGGTCTTTATGTGAACCATTTCCCACCGGATAACATGGCTTCAAACTGTAGTTCTTCATTCAGAACGTGTCTGGAGACTACTGGAAATGCTTATAAGCTGCCAATCACTTGGGCCTCTGTCCCTGTCTCTCTATCTCTGCAATACTATCTTGCTCGACAGACTTGCCTTCTTCTTGATTTTATCAGCAGGTCAGCCACTGTTATTTTGATTTCTGAATCAAAGTTAAGGGGTGGGGTGGGAAGAGACACCACCTGTCAGCTATACAGTGACAGAGAGGCTGGACAGAAGAAACAGTAGAACATGAGGCCAATCAGCTGCAATGGTTGGAGGACCCAAGAAATAGGAGCAATGCCACCAGATAGCTGCAGCGCTCTGAAGAATACTGTACTATATAACATAACCTTCCCTCGCCCCCATTAACTTTGATCCAGATTGCTGGGAAGCGGAAGGATATGGTTCAAGCTTACCCTCCTCTCAACAAGGTCTAACCCACAAGGGACAGGTGGTGCCTGAAGATGGCTCTCCTCACATGCTCTTTTTTCTAGCATTACTCGGCTCCTGCTAGTTTGCCAAACAGTTGTTGGGTGGGGTGTTAGGCATTTGATAACGCTGGGAGATGAGGATTAGGATAATCAACCTTGCAGGGGAAGCACAGAGCCCCTGTGGTAGGCAGCCAGTGCTTATGCCCTGTAGGCTGTATGTTGCCCATGCTTGATTTCAAGCACTACATCTTCCCTACATGAGTGGCATTTTTAACTAAGATTTCCACATTTCACATTTGTATTACAGGAAAAGCAGAAACCTAATTTCCACCAGCCAGCCAGCTCTTCACGGACAGGAAGTGCATCTAGGGAGACTAAAGCTGGCTTACCATGGATGAGGCCAAAGAAATGGCTTTAGGCCTAGAGTAATTACAGCATTTGCCTCCCTGATCTATACTCTCCCATCCCAGGCCTCCCAACCGGTATCTCAGTTTGTTGCTGCGTGCTCTGATATACGGCCAAATGAAGTCCAAGTGACATCCATGGAACTCTTCCCTTTTGCATGTTTATTTTATCCATTACTGTTCATCTCCTTAGTTCACTTCTACACCTCCGTTCCTAGGATGGTTTGCACATGGGCACACTAAGAAGCCTGCTTCTGAAACTGCTTCAAGACAACCTTGTGAACCCAGCCTTTATAGAGACCCTAAAAAGGAGGCCTTGTGCATTTTAAATGAGTGATGCCTCCCCAAAAGAGGAAGAGGTGGTTACACAGATAACAGAAGTCATGACAAGAAATGGAGCACATCTTACCTTATCACGGTAGGATAAAGTTCTGAGGTGTAGATATAAACAATGTTGAAGGCTGAACTGATAGTCAGTTTTCCAAGTAAAGACAATGAACGACTGTTCACAACTGCAAGCACTCCTGCATCTGTTAGGAGGGATGCGCAAAAAGCATAGCTGTTAGCGCTCTGTAGCAAGAAAAGACAACATTCTGGCTTCAATTTGGTCCCTGCATTACCTGCCTATCTCCCAGAAAGAACAACAGGGCAAGAGGAAGACCAACCTGTTTCTGTATCTCAGCCAAAGGAGGAGGAGATGCAAAAAGCCTGCTTCCTCCTTCCATGTTGGAAGGAAGAACACAGGGCCTCAACATCAGAGCTGAAGAAAGGCTCACCTTCGTGTTTGCCATTAGCAAAAGGAACAAGCACGTTTAAAGCATTTAGAATAGACAACCTGACTGAAATATATTTCATAGCACCCATTCTCAACCTTTTTTTGGCCACAACTATAAAGACAATATGAAAGAAATAAAGGCCTTATTAGGACTGTATAGTGGGATGTGGTGGTGCTGCGGGCTAAACTGTAGAAGCCTGTGCTGCAGGGTCAGAAGACCAGCAGTCGTAAGATTGAATCCACGCAAGGGAGTGAATTCCCATCGCTTTGTCCCAGCTCCCGCCAACCTAGCGGTTCGAAAGCATGCAAATGCAAGTAGATAAATAGGGACCACCTCGGTGGGAAGGTAACTGTTCCGTGTCTAAGTCGCACTGGCCATGTGACCACGGAAAGATTGTCTTCGGACAAAACGCTGGCTCTATGGCTTGAAGAGCGGGATGAGCGCCGCCCCCCAGAGTGGAACACGACTGGACAAAAAATTGTCAAGGGGAACCTTTATCTTTACCTAGGACTGTATAAATCGCAAAACAAACCTTATAAAGTGGTGTGTGAAGAATTATTTCCCGTTTGCCTCCCCACTCAAATGTGCCAAGGCCTCCCAAGGGGCCATATAGCCCCCACTGAGAATGGGTGGTTTATCACACTCACTTTTTTTTCTGAGCGGCACGACTAAAGCGGTGTAACTCAGACAAATTATCTAGCTTGGGATCCTGGTTTGCTGGTACATTATGGGTTGAACACATGGTTTGCTCAAACCATAATTGCACAGAACAGTAAAGTGGTTTTGGTGCTCACAAAACATGAAAGCTTCTAACCATTCTTCAATGCAGATGGAGAAATCTTTATTATCTGTGGCATCAACAGCATGGAGCCTGACACTGCAAATAGTCCCAACTCGCTCTTAAAATTGTACCAGCCAGAGGTGAAATATTTGCATTCACCTTAAGCTTCCAGGAAAAGAGTCAAGTGGGAGGAACAAAATGCTACTTGTTTTCCATTACTTTGTAAGTTGCTTGCAGGAATAAGGACAATTATAGAAACCAGAAACAGACAAAATGGTGCACATGAAAGTCTTAGTACAGCTTAGGTACAGGTGTGCAGTAGTGTCCAAGTCAAACTGGAGACATTCACATTTTCTGTAAAATATGGAACCTTTTAAAAGAAGGTTTGGCTTAATAAATAACTTAAAGAAACATTGTTAGATATATTCTACAATAAGTAGTGCCAACCAAGGCTCCCACAAGGCAGTGAAATCACTTCTAATAGTGAAAAGCACTGAATCTCTCTCTCTCTTTCTCTCTCTCTCTCTCTCTCTCACACACACATACAAAGATTCTTTTTCTTTTTATCTTTTTCTCTTCTCTGAGAGGGTTGCTAATTTCTTTGTTGTTTTTAAGCCTCAAACCGGATGGGTTTTCCAGAGCACTTAACAACCCAGTGGCTCATTCTAATGACCCCTCAAGTAAGGCGTCTGTCAGGAAGGCAGCTACTCCAGAAAGTACCACTGTCCACTCTATTGCTGTGACAGACGCCACAGGAAGAAAAGTGACGCATCCTGCTTTCTAGAGAAGCTGGCCAAAAACTCAGACAATGGCACCACTGGGTGCTCTGGAAAGCCATAGTAACCACTCTCCTTGTTCCAGGGCATCATTCTAATGAGCTTGTGACTGAGGCATTAGGGATAAGATGGCTAAGAAGACTAGGTATTTGAGCAACACAGCAATACAGATGAGCTCCTTGGCCATTTCCTCCACAGCATCTTTCTGAGGAGGAAGGACCCCCACAGACCAAGGCATAGAAAGAGAAGTGGCAGCTGGAATGCTGAGGTAGGGCATGCCCTTCTGCCTCAGGCAGGGCAACATCTTGCACCACCCCTTTAAAAAGAGAGTGAAGGAGGGAACCGAGACAAAAGACGAACTGAACGTTTTCAATCTCCATCTGCAACACAAATGAATTACACCATTTTCTGTTAATATGAGCTGGAGTTTAAAATTTAATAAAGAAGACAAGTAGGGACAATTAAGTGTCAATTAAGTCCATGTGTATTAAGCACGATTAACTGCTCGCTAATCTGCAGCTGAAAAAGAAAAATAGGTTTTCTGTGTTTCCGCTGAGGCAGGATTGAAATAGTAGATCCAGTTATGAAATCATCTACCTTGGATTAGGAAAGAGGAACTATAAGAACTCTTAAGAGATACAGGACTGAGGATTAGTTTCATTTTTCAAAACTCTCCAAAACACACCAGATTCACAGAAATATTTCTTTTGCTTCAAGATCCAACGGCCACAGGAAACCCCTGTAGGTAGGTAGCTGAAGGCTATGCCTCTTTCAGTTGTTGCAAAGCCTCAGCTGTACAATGTTTGTGCAATACAGAATCCCCTACAATTCAAAGTAGAAAACATCTACCTTGTTTTTCTGGAAGAAACATGACAATAAGGGAAGCCAGTCCTCCTAGAGACAAAAACATAGCAAGTGTCCTTTTACGGCCAAACCTAACAAACCAGAAAGAAAGGAAATATTGAAAATAGCATGTAAATATTAGGCTAACAGGCTGCTTTTTGTATCCAGGACTTCAATGCAGCAAAGTATTCTTTATTTGCATGGTATCTCCTGCCTGCTTTATGAATGGAAACAGAGATGACGACAACAAAACCCCACCCAAATGATGACAATATCTGTGGCTTACAGCAACTTTTTACTAATCTAGATTCCAAGGCTCAGATGATTTGCAGGGCAAGGGGTTTCCTAAACCAAGTTTGAGATTGACTTGAAACCTCTGTATTTTTAGGTAAAACCCACCCTGGAAAAGTGTCAGGGACAAGAAAGTTCTGAATTTTTAATATATTCTGCTGTTGACATTGGGTGAAAAATTCTCTATCAAAAACAAATTTTAAAAGTTTTTAGAATGACAAAAAATATCCTGTGTTTGCAGTCACAGAGTTGATGAAGACTTAGCAAGAAAATTCGACTGTATAGTAGGCATAAAGTCACATCTCATTCCTACTATACATTGAATTGGAACAGTGAAGCTGGAAAAACTGTCGTATCACCAAATACAATATTATGAATGAGCCAATGGGATCTCTTATATTTCATTTGCAGTTATTAATATCTATTTGTACATATGCAAAACCATAGAATACAAAATGATACATGTCATTTTTTTCCACATCATGTAATTAAGATATGATGTTACAATACACTGTCATGCCTCACATGATATCATGTCCTGTAACACAATGAGTCTCACTGCTTGATCCCACACAGTATAGTCTACTATGCGATATGATGCACTGCCGTGTGATGGAACACAAGTGAAAAAAAATTACACAAAAACACAAAATCATGTAATTTTGCAAGCCTCACAGTCTGCATGGTTAATGTTGCCATGGATTTTGGAGATCACGAATATCTGGACGTTTCCTCACCTCTGCTTTACTGGATGAATGAAACTGATGAATAAGTCATGGAGAGCAAATGCAAAATGTTCTATGGTCTGGATGAGCCAAGGAGGGAACATTTGCACTTGTGCCTTCAAAGGCATATTTAGTTAGTGTATGAGTGCACATAAAGACACCTGAGCTGAGCAAGTAGGGCTGTCTGTGAATTTTAAATAATATTGATATAAGAACATTTTATTTGACAACTGGAAGTGTGTGTATATATGTGATTGAATAGTTGGTGGTTTATACCAGTGGTTCTTAACCTTTGTTACTCAGGTGTTTTTGAACTGCAACTCCCAGAAACCCCAGCCAGCAGAGCTGATGGTGAAGGCTTCTGGGAGTTGCAGTCCAAAAATATCTGAGTAACAAAGGTTAAGAACCAGTGGTTTATACAACAGAATACCCATTGGTGGATGTATTTAATTACTCAATCTATAGCAGGTATTTTTGCAAACTATATAACAGACCATATGCAAAAACTAGGGATGTACACTAGTCCCATAATCTGGTCTATGCCTGAATAAGAGCACACAGATTGGAGCCCACCCTAGCCCTTGCTCCTCTAGAGGCACTCTGACCCAATCCTCGTATGGGTTTGTGCTCGTATTTGTGTGTTTGCAGATCTTTGGGAAATCCTGTTTCCTGCAAATGGGGAAAGAAAGACAGCAGGACCAGGCAAGGAAAAAACTGCAGCTACATCAGGCTCTAGAATGTAGGGGCTCCTGAGGTGGAGGCAGAACTGAAGGGCTTCTGGGCCAGGGCAATAGCAGTCTTCTATTTTTCTCTTTCCTTTGTTTCTAGCTATCAGGAGAAAGCCCCGGCCTTACCAGTGAGCACAGCAGCTTCCTAAGGCAGCCACAGGGAAGGGAGTAAGTGAGGCTCTTTAAAAGGGCAGCACGCACAGTCCTTTTAAAATCCTTCTTTAAAAGTTAATGCATGCAACTTGCTCTTCCTTCACATCACCTGGAATGGCACCTCATCTTGGTTCACTATCCATCAGTACAGCAAGTACCCCCGTTTCCCCGAAAATAAGGCCTAACCTGACAATAAGTCCTAGTATGATTTTTCAGGATGCTGGTAATATAAGCCCTACCCTCAAAATAAGCCCCAGTTAAATGAAACCCCGCCCTCCACCACTGTGCAGCAACCAGAAGAAGACATGACTATATTTGAATAAATGTAGATTTTTGTACATGAAAAAAATAAATAAAACATCCCCTGAAAATAAGCCCTAATGTGTTTTTGGAGCAAAAAGTAATATAAGACCCTGTCTTATTTTCAGGGAAACACGGTAAGTTTATTTAGGAACAATATTAACCATGTATTCCTGCTGAAAAAAAAAGGAGAGAAATCTCTCAGTTACAGTTTCTCTCCTCTCTCCCCAACCCATTCCTTTCTTTCTTCTTCTCTGGACCCGAAATTAATGGTGTTGCAGACCCTGGCTTTGTGACTGCCAGAGCACAAGGGGATAGACGACTGCAGAAACACGACTCTAAACAGTATATTGTCTGTATGATTTAATCAACGCTGTTGCCTCATGAAAGGCAAAGAAGGTTCCTCTCTAAGTTAAAGAACACACTTTTCTTCTCCACAGGCACTAACTCACTGTCCTCCTTAGTTTCTCTTTCCCTGCTTGTAATTACATTATATCTTTTTATCTTAATATTTAAGTCCACAAATGCAAGATTCAACACAAGAAATCAAGGCAGGACACCCTGTGAGCGTCTTTCTGCGTTCTTTGCTTCTCTTTCTGATTACTCCCAATTTGGTCCATCTCTACATAGTTGTTCAAAAAGGTGAACATCCCTATTCTGAACTATTATGTATTACTTTTTCCAGGCAGCTAAATCTACAAAATGGTGGGCTTGCATAAATAAGTCATGCAATACAACATGGCTCTTGATGTGACACAATGTCATGGGGCATGATATGTATATAACAAACACAAAGTCTCAACAATCTTCAACAGAGCTGTGCAGATCTGTGTATGTGAACTAACACTCCCAGAATTCCCTAAGAAGCAGGGAGCTGTAGTCCAAAAACTCAAATCTGAACAGACCTAGTATTTAAAACACCACAAAATTGTGTTGCATTTGCTGCAACAGACTAGCACAACTGCTCCTTTGGAGTCAGACAAGTATCAAGTTACTTACTTTGCAGTATGTTTCATTATATATTGATTAATAGGTTTAATCTATGCATCCAAAATTGAGTGTGTAAATTTCTAAATTGCTGAGTTTTTCCTTTGCTCATCTCCACCAAGACCAATATCAATCATAGTCAAATAAAGAAATGCAAACTCATTTAAGGGAGAAATTACATACATATTGGCTGAAATCATGTTGCTCTATTTCATGTGCACAACGGTGATTACATCATCAGCCAAAGGCTTTGTTTGATGACTCAGGGGTGCACGCAACTTTATTGTATCATTTACAAGCCACATGCACCCCAAAATTGCCTTAAATCGGCATCAATGTTGTGCTAATCAGCAGCAATTTGCACACATCAGGATTTTAGCTAACATTAGCTATTGCAGAAGATCAGATTTGGGGTCAGTAGCATCTACAGCAATAGCCAACAACAATCTTATTAAAAAAGTAAGCAGGGTATCTAAAGAGTTTTTATCGCATCCAACACTCACCATTTTTTACTAATCAAGTAAATACAGAGGGGGTATGCAGGAATCTCTATTAGTCCAGAAAGAGCCAGGTTTGCATAGACACTGCCACTCATGTCACCTACATTGAGAGTAAGTCCATAATAAACCAAACTGCACACAAACCTGGAATGGATAAAAGGAAGAGAAGTAAAAAAAGAAATATTGATTGATCTGCTTTCCTGCCTTTAGAACAACCCTAACTTCCGAAGCAAGCAATGATGTTATGGCCCCCAAATGACGGAACTCTGCTACTTCTGCACCACATGACTGCAGGGTGTTTCTAAAAGGACAACTACATTGTGACACCTGTCATCTGTGGCTAGGATGCCACCCAGTCATTCCATCGAGACAACAGTGTATTATTGTAGTAGCTTGCCTAAGGAGGTATCTATTATTTCCTTGCACAAGTGGAACAGCCATTAGTTAAACCAGATTTCCTCCACAATGGCCAAAACTCTGCTGTTTAATGTAGTAAATTACACTGGAGTAGGCCCATTGAATGAACTCCTCTGTAAGTTTTATTGATTCAAATGTGCCTACTCTAGTTGTGACATACTGTAGCACACACAGTAAGTTGCAGCTAGGATACCCATTTGAATCTGTGGAATTTAGAGAAGAGCTGACTTGCTAAATCTCCACTGATTTAGCTTCCTCTAGCACAATCTACTATGCGATGCAACATGGTTATGGCTGTTCTCTGCTTGGACAACAAGCACTGGACCTACACTGGCAAAGGACTCTCTCTCTCTCTCTCTGGTGTTCCACAGGATTCTGTCCTGAAGAGTTATTTCAAGCTATTTTCACACAGAGTCTTTTGTGGTATCGGGCACAGTGATTCAGCACAGTGTTCATACAATTTGTTTAAATAGAAACAAAGCAGCAAATCTGAAAATGAACATGACAACCCAGTTTACTCCACTTCACTGGGGAAAGCTGCTCTCCAGACAAGTGTGTTATCCAACAATACTGTCCAGAGCACTGAAGCTCAGGCCAGTATCCTGTTCAACGTTTAGATACATGTAACACTCCAACTGTGGAAGCTGGTGTGAAGATCTGATGAGGTGACAGGCATGTGCAATCACACACTACATTTAATCAGATTGCCACAGCAGCTTTCATAGTTGATGCCCCATTTACACATAAATATTGGACATAAAGTTACAGGCATCCAGAATCTTACTTCTTCCATTAAACAAGACAAAAAAAATTATACCTTGAACTGGACAATGGTCACATTTCATTCCCAAGGTTGTAAAAATATTCACATAAAACCAAAGAGATCTAGCTATATATAATCATTTGATATACATGATGCTTCTACTCATCATTTGCATGTCCTATATATTTACCTATTCTAGTAATTTTAAAAGACTCTTAATCCAATTCTTTACAGAATTTATTTATTTATTAGATTTATAGCCTGCACCATCTGGCAACCAAGCCACTCTAGGTAGCTAACAACAATAAAAACAGCAATATTAAAACACGATAAAAATAAAAATAATACATAGCCAACAGGAACCCTAAATGTCTCAACGAGTGAAATGGGGGCTGGGGACTTTACATGTGTTATTAGAAAAACAACCACAAGAATTCTTTGAATAATTAGATTCAACGGTGGCATCACTGGCTACTTAGAGAAAACAATGCATGAACAATGGGACTATTATGTGTCCACCTGGGATATTAAGATTTGTGCAAAAATAGTCATTAACACCCAAAAGGAGAAGAAAAAAATACATTTCCCTCCTCCACAAATGTTACTGAATGCAAGTTCAAGGATAGTGTGCAACAACGAAACCATACCACCAAGGTTACAGACACTGCAGAAAATATCAGTGTTACGCTAGACTTATTCGCTCATAATGCATGGTCATAATTCATGATCCTGCAGATCCTAGACATGTGTCCACAAAAACACTAGTTTAAAAATGAGTGTTTTCTGAAAAAAATATAACGGTGTGCTGTGTTCAATTCCTAGATTAAACAAAAGGAATTATCAAGCTTTTTAATAGAGACTCCAATGGGAGCAGAAATAGTAAAATCTTACTGATCAAAATTCAAGTTTACTTTAAAAGGAACTCCTGATAAAAGAAGAACAACATCACCACGACCACCAATAACACAAGTATCCCCGTTTTGTATTTAGAGTACAAGAACTGTCAAAATCAGATCCACAGAGAGAGAAAGTACCAGATGAACATCATGATGAGAGTACGTCCCAGAAGGATCTTATATCGGAACAAATCCAGGAAGCTACCACCATCTTTATAGCTCTGCTCAGCTGGAAGCTTAAGTGAAAAAATGCACTTTGGCTTGCGGTTCCTCTTTGCAATGAGGTAGAGAGCATCTTCTGCTTCACCCAGCCGTCCTTGGGAGTACAGCCAACGAGGTGATTCAGGAATGAATCTAAAATAAAAGGACAGTTCATGGATGCCACCTGGGGCATTTTGCTATTTAACATTTGTCTTGTCAATAACATCTAACACAATACAAATAGGTTTTATAATGCAAATATAATATAATTCTGAAAGTGAACGGCATATCATATTATAAAATACTGGGAAAATCCTGAATGTGTGAATGTAACACAAAATGTGAAAAAAAGAAAAAGAAAAACAAAGTAGTATTGGATACTGACACTGTTCACCAACATATTAAAACATGGACTATATAATTATATATAATTAATTAGACTATATAATTAACACAACACGTGCCAAACTGGTTGGTGAATTAATATTTCTACACCAATACGAAGCCTGCATAATTAAACAATATATCACCCAGAGAGTGTTTCAAGAGCTATGGGGTGGTATATAAGCAGCATGCTTTACTTTTTCACTTTATATGCAAAAATATGACAAAAACATCAAAATTCTGAATAAGTTAGTAAGTTATCCCTCTTCTTTTACCCTCCTGTTTCTGTTGTAAGAGAGTAAAGTGGACACCTCCTTGAAATTTTTTGGAAGTTAGTACCATGTCGCTGATCCTTTTGATCATAATTTATGCTTTGATTACAGAACTGGTGAAGACTGGAGAGGTAACATTTAAGAAGGATGGAGACACCTTATGTGCCCTTGCAGCTCACTCTCATGCACACTTTTTCTGAATTATAGAAAAATATCCTTCAGGTTTTTACTATTTTTCACCCTCAAAGGGCTGGAAAAGTCACATGTGCAGGTAGATAGAAGGAGCTACTATCTGATTTTTGTTACAGTTCCAGACTGTGAAGAAAGATTCTCCCAAATGTGTCAGCTCCATGTGAATAGTTATTAAACCATACCACACTTAGCACCAGACTTTCTGTCTTCCTTTTCCGTTTAGTGCTGACCTCCTTGTACTGCTATCAATGGGAAAAACCCAGTTGTGGTAGACACATACTAGCTACTTACACATCCTTGCTCACCATCAGTTGGTGGAATTTTGCAACTAGTCCAACATTTGAATGTGTTGGTTTTCTTATATAATAAGGTGTAGAATTAAGGTTTATGCAAGTGTATGCACAAGCATAATTTTTTAAAAAAGGAAGTGGGGAGGCACAAGTTTGAGGACAAAAAGTAGCTTACACTACAGAGGCAGGGGTAAAATGCATTTAAATTCCTGTATCTGTCCTCACGCTAGCAGATGCCAACTTTAAGTAGCCGCTTCCTTACCTATCAGCAGTGGTGTCAGATAGCTCATTCAATGAAAGAAAGTTGCAGAGTTCCCATAAACTACAGTGGTGCCTCGCATTACGACGTTAATTCGTTCCAGCGAAATCGCTGTAGAACAAAAACATTGTAATGTGAAATAAAAAAGCCCATAGAAACGCATTAAAACCCGATTAATGCGTTCCTATGGGCTTGAAACTCACGGTCCAGCGAAGATCCTCCATAGCACGGCCATTTTCGCTGCCCGTGCAGAGAGGAATCTGTCCCAGAAAAGAGCGGGGAACCATTTTTTTTTTTACCCGGCAGCCATTTTGAAATCGCCAATCAGCTGGCCAAAAATCGTCGTTTTGCGAGAATCGGTTCCCAAAGCAGGGAACCGATCATCGCTAAGCGAAATCCCCCCATTGAAACCATCGTAAAGCAATCGCTTTTGCGAGCGCTAAAAGTTTGTCGTAATGCGATTTCGTCATTAAACGGGGCGCTCATCTTGCGAGGCACCACTGTATATATTATGAAATATGGGCAAAAGTGACAACTAACTTGGATGATCAGAGCTTGGCAGAAAAAAGTGAGGACAAAGCAAGGAGGAGCCACAAAACAGACAAGTATTAAAAACGGTAGGATATTGGCAAAGCATCCACACTTCCAGGGCACATTCAGGAAGAAAAAAGATACAACAAAGAAAGTAATAGTGGTGAGGGACAAGGCCAAGGATGTCCAAAGGCTCGTTCACCAGGACCAGCATTTGCATATTTTTAGATACACTTTTTGTTCAGTATTGATACAGTCATCTCTTGAATCTTGTATCCAGCTCTTGAGAGTTCACATCAAGAATAACATTAGAAAGGATTTAAGTGAGGTCTATTAAGATGGAAGAATTTAAAAGATATATGATAGAATCATAGAAGAAATCCTATGAGAAGACGCTAAAGTGATAACCAACCAACCATAAAGAAACTAGGAATGGGGGAAGAGGGGAACAGAAAGTAGTTTTCAATAGAAGGCGCAAGAAGAGAAATAATGAAATTCCGTGATTCTCACACCTTTTCATGAATATTATCGGAATAATTTAAAGGTATGCAACTTACAGAGACAGGAGAAAGACTAGTGTTCCCTCCAGGTTAACCACAACTGCTAGCATTCTCCAGGAGCGAATGAGATATCCTAACAAAGCATACTGGGCAATTCCCACAGCAAAGAACAGTCCACCAATTGATCCTAACATAAGGTAGATAAGGGAAAAATTGTTACTGACCATTTAGGGAGGTCTGCCAGCATAGGTATGTCAACAGAACAGACGGGTGGCAGAGGCTACCTGAACAAGATGCAAAGGCAAGGAATGTAAAGGATGGAAGCAAACAAGATTAATTAACTGGGAAAAGAAACGATAAACAAGACCACCACCTGGCCTTTTTGGTGCAAAATTTACCATTTATGCCATAAATTATTAGGGGATGCTACTTATAAAGTAGGACTAATTTGTCATAAAATATACAGAGGCTCAAAACCACAAGGCAGAAATATAACTTCATCTCAAACTGACTTCCAGCATGTTTCCGTCATATGGGTTTTTCCTCAAGAAAAACCAAGAACTGGGAAGAAAAAAAATGAGAAAGACGGGCTAAACCCATTTATTTAATGATTATGATAAATCCTCAAATTACTAGAAATGTAAGATTATCAGACACACAGAAAACCAGCTATATGATTACTTATCCTAAAGGACTTGTTGTACAGTCCTTTTTAACAGAATATCCTACACTGGATTATTTGTTATGGAATTATTTCTTTTCTTTTGCTGATTTTATTTTCAACAGATGTTGACCTTCCATGCTTAAAACTATTTTGCAACTCAGGTTTAAATATGTGGCATTTCTAGCCCTCAGAGCCCTGATTCCCTCTGCTAGCCAACTTTGGGTAACATAATAATCTCTATGAACAGCAGATTGTCTCATCCACGCACAAGAGAGAGGCCTCTGCATGCTTGGGCAAATCCAAATATTTGCACAACAACAAGAAAAAAAACTGCAGGGAAATACAGAAATAAATCCCTGAAGAAATCCCCACATGCATGAAGCGCGTGCCCAACTCATCCAGGTATGTTGCCATAAAAATCCATTGGGATCAGGATTCCCATGGCATGCTTTCAAAAGCCATTGTGCAGGCTCCTGGTTTAGTGTGCTGGGAGAAGGAGGCAGAAGGAGAGATGGGGTGGGGTAAGAGATGAACCAGGAGGGAGCTGAAGCAGGGTCAGCTTAAAAGCGGGGGGGGGGGGCACACACTGAAAGCCAACAAAGAAATGAGAAGAAGCAGCAAAAGGCAAATGAGCAAATCAACCAGGATGAAGCAGGAGGAGAAGGAAACAACAGGAAAACAGACAGAGGACAAAGGAGAAGAAAAGGAGAGGTGCACAATACAAGACACCACAGCAAGAGGAGATACACACAGGGAAGTGAAAGACAGCAGTGTGCGGTTGTGTGGGACACTACAGTCACTGATTAATCCATGAAACATTTTGTAGCATGGTGACTTGTACTACATACTAACAAGCAGTACCTGTAGCCCCTGTTATAATCAGCCTTCCCCAACCTGGGAATCTTTACATGTACTGGACTATCACTCTCCAGATCCCAAGCCAGCCTGGCAGTGCTGGTGATGGACGTCAAGAGTTGTAGCCCTGCACATCTGGAGGATGCCACGGGGGAGGGGGGAAGCTGGTTTAAATCTTCAGTAACAGACACAAAGAGAACATGTTGTGACAGGCAAGTCTCAAGGTTACAAAAGACGGAAATATTTTTGTTACATTTAAATTTTGGCAGAGGAGAAAATTGCAGTCCTCTTATCAGAAGCTATTTCAGGGAACATGTTCATGTCCTGAAGCCTACTTGAACGTCTCAGTAAACTTAAGTGCAAGGCAAATAACAAAGGGAAGTTGTGCCACCTTAGCAACTGGTTAATGCCTTCATGAGCGCTGGCCAACTAATACTAAGTAACTTCAGTTTTTGTGGGGGGAACTATCATTGCAAAATAGCACAGCTGGCGCATCGACCGGTCTTAATGCTTCTTACCTACAAGCTAGATTTGAGAGTCTGAGGCAGTGCAGATATACAAGCTACATTAGACATAATGTCCCCATCCTACAAAGGCTACTGGTGATATTGTGAATGCATAAGAATCAGTACTCAGCTGCCTGCAAGAGAACCCACAGAACTTTGCAACTAAAGAATAATTCATATACACTCAAGGAATAAAAACGCAGACTTATTTTATATACAAGAGTTAGATGGTACACCATATCCATCTTATGATGTGCAATCTCTTCTTTGATCTCTGTACCAACCAACTGTGGGAAGCTAGAGCTACCATAACTCCCAGAATCTGTGAGCACATAGTAAAAAATAAGCCTGCACATTCGGGGGGGGGGGGCGCTAACATCATGGGTGCATGAAATAATATACATGGATGTACATGCTAAATTTAAAACAATGTGAAGTGCATATTCAAGAGCGTATTGAGTCGAAATAGATATCTGTTGCACAAAACCAAGTATTTAAATAAAAATGTGATAATTAGATACCGTACCTGCCAAAGCCCAATAAGCTGTGCCCACACATTCATTCAACAGCACAAAAGCCACCAATGACATCCCACCGTTCATTACTCCCACGAAGAAGCGGGAGACTGCAAAGAACTCATAAGACGGGGAGAATCCATTAGCAACAGCAAACACAATGTCAAGGGCAAAACCTAGAAGGCAAGAGAAAATTCTCCTTTAGAACTACAAGGCAAAGACTGGTTTGTTTTTCCCTCTATTTGCTAACACAAACTTTTTAAAGTTCTACAGGGCAATGAAATTAGTTGTTAAAAATCACATACTAGTTTCCTACTAATGACAACTTGCATAAAAGTTCATCACACTACAATATCTCTTATTCAGTTCACTTCATGCAGTGGTTCCTAACTTTGGGTCCCCCAAAGTTCTTGGACTACAGCTCCCAGAAATCCTAGCCAGCACAGTTAGTGGTGAAGGCTTCTGGGAGTTGTAGTTCAAGAACATTTGGGAACCCAGGGTTGGGAATCACTGACCTAATGGGAAAAGATGGTCAATAGTAGCAAATGGAGCCATTAATAGCTAATGGAGTTATCTATTTTAACAGCCGTAACTCAAATAATCCCTTAGTTCAGTGGTTTAGGCATCTGATTGTGGAGCCAGAGGTTGGGAGTTTGATTCCCCACTGTGCTTCCTTGACAGGAGATTGACTTGATGATCCATAGAGTCCCTTTCAATTCTGCAGTTCTAAGATTCTAACAATATCCTTAAAGAGGTTTTGATCAAATACTACCTGGTAGACATTTCCAGGGGACAATTCTGCCATAGCGTCAAGAAGCTGTGGCATCACCTAAACACCTAAGCCAGGTTTAGAAAGGTTGCCACTATACATTTATATCCCTTCTGGGATAGGAAGAGGCAGAAGCTGGGGACCAGTCTGAGATCTGCAGTGCAAAAGAGGCTATCCCCTCCCTCCTGAAACCATTGTTTCCAACCAAGTTTCTTGATGGCCAGACAATTGACAACTAATAGCTATTTCTGTATAAATCTTCAATGAGATTCATGTTCAGTAGGACCCCTTTATCCACAGGGAATATGCTGCAAGCCGTGGATATGTGGATGGGTAAGAAGGAAAGTGCTGCTTGTTTCAAACAACAAAAAAATCCAAATTATCTAAGTAACAAATGTTTAGCTGCCATGTTTTGTTTTGCTTCAAACAACTATGTTAGATTTATAGTGCTATAAGAACATAGCTACCCTACCAAGGCATGACCTGTTGACTCAAGCAATATCTCAGATTACAATGAACCACAAAAGAAACTATCCTTTATCAGCAACTATCCCCAATGTATTAGAGGAAGGTAGCAAACATCCATAAAAACATGAAAATAGAAACCTTCCATATGTGAAGTACTGACTATAGACTATTTCAATATACGTCTCTCGCTGAAAACTTATTGAAAACAAGACATAACACATTCTGCTATATCAGAATTTTGTCAGCCTTTTCATTGCCTCTCACACAATTTATTGATTGAACTAACCAAGAACTATTCAAGTTTTCTATCTTTTTCTAACACTACTTACCTACAAGATAGACTTTCTTTCGTCCAAAATGATCCGAGAGTTGTCCAAAAGTAATTACTCCCACAAACACACCACAGAAGAAAAATGAGCTAGCAGCACTGATCTTGTATGATGTATTGCCAATTAAAAACCACTAGGTGGAGAAAATGCAATGGTGTTAAGAGCCCAATAGAAGGATAAGAGTTTCTCAAAATATAGAAACATAATTTAATGGGATAGAAATTAAACAGTATTCAAGTGCAACTTTCCTGCTTCTTTTATATTCTACCTGGCATGCATATTGTGTACCCAACACATGAATTAAACAAAATATTATATTTTCCTGATGCAAAATAAAACAGATTACAACTTGAACTGCTGGATAGCTCAGTGGCTGGCTGAGGAGCCAGAGGTTGAGAGTTCAATTCCCCACTGTGCCTCCTTGAGAGGAGCTGGCCTCAATGATCCATAGGGTCCCTTTCAGCTCTGCAGTTCAAAGGTGGCAATAATAATAATAATAATAATAATAATAATAATAATAATAATAATAATAAGAAGAAGAAGAAGAAGAAGAAGAAGAAGAAGAAGAAGAAGAAGAAGAAGAAGTACTACTACTACTACTACTACTACTACTACTACTACTTTACTGATTCCTAGCTGTAGAACATATCTGCATCTCTACTATCCATGTATCGTACACAGAAAATAATCCAGAACTAACCCTCAGGACAAGAAGCATCCTTCATGCACTGAATACCACACACAGCAGATCACATTCTACAAGTTCAATTGCACAGAATTATGCAAAACAATACAAAATTACACCAATGTTATTTAAGCTAACACAACAAATGTAATCTATTAAAGGCAAATTTGTTTCACCTTAAAAAGTGTCAATCACATGTAGGTTTTGGTCAGTGGAATATGGGAAACAGAACCTGATTTTGGCAGGCAGAGAGTTTGGGAATGAAGACCATGAAAAATAACTCAAGAGTTTACTGGAACACTGGTGGCTTGACCACATGGTATAATACACTAGAGTTTACATGGTTCACAAAGTAGTAAGCAAACCTCTGTTCTCTTTCTTCAGGGTAGACAGTAAGGAAAGTTAGAAATTTAAGCAAAATCAAAATAAGGCTATATTATGTTTCCATGATTTTGTTTAAATTTCTAACACCAAAGTTTTATTGTTTTATTACCTCGGAAGCTATTGATGTAAAGTTGCTGCTAAAGTGCACATGTTTCTGAACTTCACTTCCATTTGCTGTTAGCAGCCACTTTCCAAAAGATCCTTCTTCATTAGTTGACTCATTGTTGCGACTCTGATTAGCTAAAGTCCCTTCAAGGTCCCAGTGGTAAGGGGGTGTTGCTCCTACTAGTGCAATGAGGATTGCTTCACTGGCTACGTAGAGCTAAAATAATAAGAAGCAGATTCATGATCAATTTCAATACTAAAACTAAAAACAACATTTAGTCACTCAAAGAACAATCTCAGTGATCACACCTACACAGAAGCTCTCTTTCCATTCAGCACTTAAGACTTATCTGTTTAAATTCTTTGTAGGTCGTTTCAGAATTGTTATATCCACCATGATAATTCATAGTGGCCTTGACAATCATCTCTCAGTCATTTAAACAACAATACTTCGGCTTATTAAGAGACACACAGGGCTTTCTGCTTGCACATAAAGCCCCAAACCAGGAATATGTAACTATAGTTTACCAGGGCTAATGGAAAGAAAAACTAGGTTTAATTAGAGGCTTCCTGATTTGCTTGCACTGCAAAGGGATAAGAAAAAGAATTCTGTGCATGTGTAAAGAGTTGACTTTTAATAAGCACAGACAATATCATGAAAAATATAGCTATTATGTACCAAATGAAAAGGGAAATAATGGGTAAGAGGAATACTTTAGATTTGCTTGCAACACAGAAGAATCAATAAAGGTGAATGCATAAGCAAAAGCCAAGGTATGGTGCTCTGGATGTGATCACCATGCATCAGCAAGACAGAGCTAACACAGAAACTAGTACTGTACGTATAAAATCCTGCCTACAGTACTCTTTCACTCTACGCTTACCATGACAATTAGGCAGCAACTAGGGACGTGGTATTTTCAGACGGGGTACCTTTTCTTTGGAACACTCTTCGCAAGAAAATTCATCTTTTATAGTAAGGTACTGGACTGTCTCTGGTCTACTTGCGGTAAACAGATCTCTAATACATTAGATTCCTCTACCCTTCCACTAATGAAACTGAAATATTTTTAATTTCTTTCTGCTAAGTGAGGATGTTCCAATATCAGAACATGGGATATGGCTGAGGTGAGTAGCTGCTGTGGTAAAAGCTGCAGCCCCACTGTCATAATATTCCCAGCCACAATAATCTGGTGCTGCATAAGAAATCATAAACAATTTTGTGAATATTAAACTTATATTGGCATGGCCATTTTTAAAAACTGTCTTTAAAACTCCCCACAATTCCCATCACTTTTATCTTCTTGCACTTAAAATATTTTTGAAAACTCCACTCCCCGCCCAAAAAAAAGCATCAGAAATTCCCACCACTGTTACTACTCTTTGATTTCAAAGAGGTGGGGGGAAAGCACTGCGAAGTCAGAGAGATGACAAAAGCTTGGATTTCTTATGTGTACACTCCAAATCCTATAGCAGCCTTGACCTAAGCTAAAAAAAAAACAAACTAATAGTCCTGGGAGTATCACATGAGATTGCTTGTATCCTGTTTATTTGTGCATATTTATTCTATATTTGGCTTATATCTCCCAGAGGCAAGGAACAGCCATATCATGGCCGCTCTGTGTCAAAAGAGGAAACCTGAAGATATTGCTCCTAGGTTTCCTCTACACCTCTCCCCAGGATCCAAGTATGATGGCTACCCTGCCTTGAAAAAAGTTCTCTAACAAGAAATAAATAATGTAACAAATCAAAGTTTTTTGTAAGAATGGTACTGGTAACAATTCATTTTTTAGGGTTTGTGTTTGTGTTTAGTCGTTTAGTCGTGTCCGACTCTTCGTGACCCCATGGACCAGAGCACGCCAGGCCCTCCTGTCTTCTACTGCCTCCCGGAGTTGTGTCAGGTTCATGTTGGTTGCTTCGCAGACACTGTCCAGCCATCTCATCCTCGGTCGTCCCCTTCTCCTCTTGCCATCACACCTTCCTAACATCAAGGTTTTTTCCAAGGACTCTTTTCTTCTCATGAGATGGCCAAAGTACTGGAGCCTCAGCTTCAGGATCTGTCCTTCCAGTGAGCACTCAGGGGTGATTTCCTTCAAAATGGATAGGTTTGTTCTCCTTGCAGTCCAGGGGATTCTCAAGAGCCTCCTCCAGCACCACAATTCAAAGGCATCAATTCTTCGGCGGTCTGCTTTCTTTATGGTCCAGCTCTCACTTCCATACATCACGACAGGAAAAACCATAGCTTTGACTATTCGGACTTTTGTTGGCAAGGTGATGTCTCTGCTTTTCAAGATGCTGTCAAGATTTGTCATCGCTTTCCTCCCAAGAAGAAGGCGTCTTTTAATTTCAGGGCTGCTGTCTCCATCTGCAGTGATCATGGAGCCCAGGAAGATAAAATTTGACACTGCCTCCATATCTTCCCCTGCTATTTCCCAGGAGGTGATGGGACCAGTGGCCATGATCTTAGTTTTTTTGATGTTGAGTTTCAGACCGTTTTTTGCACTCTCCTCTTTCACTCTCATTACAAGGTTCTTTAATTCCTCCTCACTTTCTGCCATCAGAGTGGTATCATCTGCATATCGGAGGTTGTTGATATTGCTTCCGGCAATCTTAATTCCGGCTTGGGTTTCTTCCAGTCCAGCCTTCCGCATGATGTATTCTGCATATAAGTTAAATAAGCTGGGGGACAATATACAGCCTTGCCGTACTCCTTTCCCAATTTTGAACCACTCAGTTGTTCCATGACCAGTTCTAACTGTTGCTTCCTGTCCCACATATAGGTTTCTCAGGAGACAGATAAAGTGGTCAGGCACTCCCATTTCTTTAAGAACTTGCCATAGTTTGCTGTGGTCCACACAGTCAAAGGCTTTCGCATAGTCAATGAAGCAGAAGTAGATATTTTTCTGGAACTCTCTGGCTTTCTCCATAATCCAGCGCAAGTTAGCAATTTGGTCTCGAGTTCCTCTGCCTCTTCGGAATCCAGCTTGTACTTCTGGGAGTTCTCGGTCCACATACTGCTGAAGCCTACCTTGCAGGATTTTGAGCATAACCTTGCTAGCGTGTGAAATGAGTGCAATTGTACGGTAGTTGGAGCATTCTTTGGCACTGCCTTTCTTTGGGATTGGGATGTAGACTGATCTTTTCCAATCCTCTGGCCACTGTTGAGTTTTCCAAACTTGCTGGCATATTGAATGTAGCACCTTAACAGCATCATCTTTCAAGATTTTAAATAGTTCAACTGGAATGCCATCACCTCCACTGGCCTTGTTGTTAGCCAGGCTTTCTAAGGCCCACTTGACTTCGCTCTCCAGGATGTCTGGCTCAAGGTCAGCAACCACACTCTCTGGGTTGTCCGGGATATCCAAATCTTTCCGATATAATTCCTCTGTGTATTCTTGCCACCTCTTCTTGACGTCTTCTGCTTCTGTTAGGTCCCTCCCATTTTTGTCTTTTATCATGTCCATCTTTGCGCAAAATGTTCCTCTAATATCGCCAATGTTCCTGAACAGATCTCTGGTCTTTCCTTTTCTGTTATCTTCCTCTATTTCTTTGCATTGTTCATTTAAGAAGGCCCTCTTGTCTCTCCTTGCTATTCTTTGGAAGTCTGCATTCAATTTTCTGTAGCTTTCCCTATCTCCCTTGCATTTTGCTTCCTTTCTCCTCTCTGCTATTTCTAAGGCCTCGTTGGACAGCCACTTTGCTTTCTTGCATTTCCTTTTCTTTGGGATGGTTTTCGTTGCTGCCTCCTGGACAATGTTACGAGCCTCTATCCAAAGTTCTTCAGGCACTCTGTCCACCAAATCTAGTTCCTTAAATCTGTTCTTTACTTCCACTGTGTATTCATAAGGGATTTGGTTTAGATTATACCTGAGTGGCCCAGTGGTTTTTCCTACTCTCTTCAGTCTAAGCTTGAATTTTGCTATGAGAAGCTGATGATCAGAACCGCAGTCAGCTCCAGGTCTTGTTTTTGCTGACTGTATAGAGCTTCTCCATCTTTGGCTGCAGAGAATATAATCAATCTGATTTCGATATTGCCCATCTGGTGATTTCCATGTATAGAGTCGCCTCTTGTGTTGTTGGAAAAGAGTGTTTGTGATGACCAGCTTATTCTCTTGACAAAACTCTATTAGCCTTTGTCCTGCTTCGTTCTGAACTCCAAGGCCAAACTTCCCTGTTGTTCCTTTTATCTCTTGGCTCCCTACTTTAGCATTCCAGTCCCCTAGAATGAGAAGAACATCTTTCTTTGGTGTCAGTTCTAGAAGGTGTTGTAAATCTTCATAGAATTGTTCAATTTCAGTCTCCTCAGCAATGCTGGTTGGTGCATAAACTTGGATTATTGTGATGTTGAATGGTCTGCCTTGGATTCGTATTGACATCATTCTATCATTTTTGAGATTGTATCCCATTACAGCATTTCCCACTCTTTTGTTGACTATGAGGGCTACTCCATTCCTTCTACGGGATTCTTGCCCACAGTAGTAGATATGATAATCATCTGAGCTGAATTCGCCCATTCCTGTCCATTTTAGTTCACTGATGCCCAGGATGTCAATGTTTATTCTTGCCATCTCCTGTTTGACCACCTCCAGCTTCCCAAGGTTCATAGCTCTTACATTCCAGGTTCCTATGCAGTATTTTTCTTTACAGCATTGGACTTTCCTTTCACTTCTTAGGGTTTAACATCTAATAAAGAATTAATTTTAAACACATCCCAAAATCTGGTCACCAAGATCAAGACACTTTGGGGAAATTATGTGTAAAGGGTTGAAATGATACAGAGGCCCCCTATAGCAGCCAACCAAGAGTAGCCAAGTCCAAATTACAGTTAAGCAGAATAATGCCCCTGATGGACAATCCATCTTACAGTACTTAGCTGAGGATGACTCACCTGCACAGTGGCTTGAGGAACCTGCCACCAACCTTTAGTTGCTGCGTGGCAGACGTGTTTTGAGTTCTGTGGCTGCACAGCAGGGCTAGTCCTTCCAGAACTAAAACTGGAATGGCTGGAAATGGCCTGCTGGTTTGGGCACCTGGGCCACACAGTAAGCAAGGAAGCTATATACAAACCGTTCCACCCATAGACAGCCTCTCTATCTAAAAACGAAGACAATTCTCTTTTTAAAGACCTGTCCACTTTAAGGTCCAGTGACCTAAGCATTAAACAGAAGTGTGGCGTTTTGACTGCTGAGATGTTTGGTGGGGGAGCAGGCTCTTTGCTTGCTTTTATGCTATGGACTGTGTCTGGATTTCTTATTTACAGAAACAGAACATAGATTTAAACAAGAAGACTCAAAGATGTATTTCAGTGTGATCTTTCATCAATAACAAGTAATTTCCTCAGTCACATGGATTAGGCCACAGGCATATGTACACAGAGGATCTACAGAGTGGAGTGGCGACCCAACAATGTCACCCACAATATCAGGGGTCCAATTATTTGTTCATCTGCTAATGTGACCTATGTCATCTTTTGCCAATAGTGTCCCTCTGCAATCTGCCTAAATAAATGGGATAGTCTCTACACAAGAAAATAAATGGATCCAAATTTGACATCAGTAATGGCAACACATAAACAACTTCAGAACAGTTTTCTAGGACAATGTAACAGATCTTACAGGAACTGTTGTGGAGAAAAGGATTTATAAAGAAAAATTTCAAAGGGGGGGAAAGACAGCTGAACTGGACTGTATTCACACATTTCAATATACTGTTATATAATATTAAATACAGGCTAAGGATTTTTAGCACATTATATACACTGTATCTAGCTATCACCAAACAGTTCCTTTCCTTGACATAACGTCAGCTTCAAGCAACTTTGTGAAAACAGCTCCTTCTGCATTTCAAGGTCAGGAACCTACCACTGGTATCAATTGACAGATAAGTCCATGAAAGCCCACATTAAAATGTAACAGTTAGGCTTTAAGATGCCAATGTTTTTGTCTTTTTTATGTTACAGTATATTTTAATGTGAGCTTTCAAGGACAATTCTACTTCTTCAAACATATGGAGTAAATACTGTACAGAGTTCACAAGTAAAACATTCATGCTGGATTTAAGAGCCAGTGGTGTGTGGTTGCTTTGGACACATGCACTTATTTATGACCTATGTTTAGTGTTCAGCTCTTCTGAAGTCTGATTTTGTAAACATTTCCATAAGAGACAGAAAATAGAACTCAAGGCAAAGGGGAAGTGTTTTTGGGTGGTCCAATAAAGACCAACTGCAAACAGTAAAATGATTAAAGGAAGTAAAGGGCAGCCCTGTGGTCCTTAACAAAATCCAAATGAAAAAAAAAGGTCATACCTTTATAGACCACTAAAAAAATGATCACACAATAAAAGAACTTCCTTCGATCAAACTCCACTTCTTGTACCAGTGTGACGAACTTAAAATCCAAAACTTTAAAAAGTCCAAAAGTACAGGTCAAGACTTTTTTTTTCCTGCCAGGAAAGCTGCTCTTAGATGTTATCAAAGCAAGGAGAACACCAGCGGACGTATAGGGAGTATGAACAATATTGAATACCGACTGTTACAGCTAAACACGCTCAAAATAAAATTTATGGGGGAAAGAAGTGTGGGCAGGAGGAGAAGTTCTGGATTTAAAAAAAAAAAAAACCTGGTTTTGGATATACCACACAAGGCCGTTGTGCAAAGCGGCAACGGTCAGAAGAGCCACGCGGATGTCCCATCTAAGATGTGGAGGAAGGCAGGCTGCCCACAACAAGCCTCCGACACCCTCCTGCCGGCAGGAGGAGGAAGAAGAGCCGGTAAATGCCCCTCTCGCCCAGCAACCAGGGGAAGATCCCCACCTGGCTGTTTGGGGAGGATGCGGGAAGGACACAAATCTCCTCCCCCCTCTCAGCCCCTGGCGCTGGACCACGGCTTCCCTTCCACTCCTGAGGCCGATCTTGGAGGAGGGGGGGTGTCCGTCGCACAGGTCGTCCCCTCCTTTGGACGAGGACCAACCGAGCGCACCTCCCTGGCGGGAGCGGGGTCGTCGGAACCGCTCCTCTCCCGCCGCCCGGTTGCTCGCCTGACCGGCGACAAGCGCGGTCCCTCCCTTCTCCTCTTCCTCCCCCCCCTCCCCGCCTCGGTCCCTCCCGGGCTCCCCTTTCCGCTCACCTGGAGCAGCGCGCCGAGCAGGGCGCAGAGCCAGACCTGGAAGATGCCCATGTGGCCCACCAGAGGGAAGGCCTCCTCCACCTCCATGGCGGGGGCGGCGGCGGCGGCCACTTTCCTCCGGATCCCGGGAAGCGCATCCCACTCGCCGGCAGCCCTCCGCGCTCACTCCGAGGGAGCCACAACCCGGCGAGGAGGAGGAGGAGGAGGAGGAGGCACGCGCATGTCCAAAGGGCGGGAAGAAGCTGCTCCGAGGCCAGGCCTGGAACCGGGACTTCCGGGTTGCTTTCGACGCCATTTCTCTCCCCGCCCCGCCCCCACTTTTCCCCCCCTCTGGAGTCCAATACCTCCCCCCCCGGGAAGAGCTGAGAAATTGGGGACTTCTACCTCAGCCTCCCCTTTCAAAAGTCGTCTGTTTCATGCCTCCGCGGCTTCCCTGCGCTGCACTGAAGGTTTTCCTCCAGGTCCATCCGGGCGCCAGGCAGCGTCTTGCCACGGGAAAGCTCTCGGTGGGGGCAACCGGGCAAATGGCGAGTGCGCCCCACTCCACCCCCCACTTGGGGACAACATGGTCGGCCGGCGAAAGGTCTGGCGAGGAGGGGACGGCTGCAGGAAAGATCGCTGTTTGTGCCCCCTTCCTTCCCCACCCCATCGGGGTGAAAGGGGGCAGCGGACCCATTTGGGCATGCTTGAGATTGGGCGGTATTCCTTACCCCCCCCCCCGAGATGCACCAAATGTCGCCTCAACTTTTATTCATTTGTTTTTATTTAAAACCTTTTTTTGCCCCACCTTTCTCCTTAAAAAGGACCCAAGGCGACTTAACATCCGTGGAATACAATATTTAAAGCTGAAAACAAGGAGTATACCCGACAGTGGTTTACATCATTAAAAGACAATATTTAAAGCAAAGAACAATAACCATAAAGAGGCAGCTTAGGGCACTAAAATACTATCTTAAAGCTAAAACAATAAGTATGCACATACTGTACTAAAAAGGAAACAAACAAATGCCACTCAGAGAGGATCAACACAAATAAAGTACTGAAGCCCCAAGTCAGAGAATAACAGTCCATCTAAAAGTGACTCACCAGTCACTCATGTAGGCAGTTTCTGAGAGAAACCTAAGTTCTGCCCCTGCAGGTTTTATTTCATTGAAAAGCCTGGTTGGTGTGTATGTGTTTTAAAATTTTCTGGAGTCTTGATAGATAAATGAGACCACTGGAATGAATGAATGAGTACATTATTTTTATTTTAAAAATCATATTGAAACACTCATCATCACTTTAGAAAAAATGCATTTTGTGCTCTCGATGCATTTACGTGAAATGCAGTTAGATCGTCAGATTCACTTAAATTGCATTTTTAAAAGAATTAAATGAACAGGAAGATATGTAATGTGGGTCTTCCGAAGTAGTTGGAGCAGAGGTACAGTATAACTAGAGGAGCGTGACTGGAACTTTGACCTGACATGCTGAAATCAAGAGGGTGAAAAATTTCCGCCTGGAAAGGCACAATGTGGTTCATCAGTATCTGTTGCTGAACTGGGGCGAACCTGCTTGCCCCAAGTGTAGGCAGCCTCAATGACTGCTCCTTAGGCAGAAAGAAACACAAAACAGGCAAGCTCAGCACAGAATCAACATGGTCATTAAACACTGAGACTCAAGTGTCCCTCTTCATTCCTCCATCCTTTCTGGTCATGCTAAGCTCATGGGATTCAAGTTTAACAAACGGCACGGTAGCCCCAGGCACCAAAATTCCTAGTTACTGAGCTAGCCTGGAGAAAAGGTTCTTTGAAATAATATGCTTTTTTTCTTTGGGTATCAGAATTAACCCATGCTAGTTGGTGGTGAAAAAGCAGATACTAGTGTAACATTAGAAATGTATGTTTTGTGATAATTCCCTGCATTTGAACTGAGAAATAACATGAAAAGAATTACAGTAATATTTCATGTCATTTTAATCTATGTTTCACTACTAAGATTCCCTAAAAACTGCAGCTCTTTTCATAAACCCCTCGGGGGAAGTGCTGTTTTAAAACTCACCTACAAAACAGATGCTGAATTCTGCTTAATGCATCATTCGTGTTTCTCCCGTCATACCAAGGATGCTTAGCGTAAAATGGAGTGTGGGAGGAGTGTGTGTCTTCTTCATTTGCTCAGTCTGCAGGCTTGTCTTTAAAGGCAGCATGGGTATTTCCCCCCCCCCCGATAAACAACACTGCATATCCCAGATACTAGATGAGGACCATCCACTGATTTAATATGGGGCACAGGGCAGCCATCAGTTGAGTTTCACAAGCAAAGTGAACCTGCATGCTTCAATAATATTAACATGCCCCACTCCTGACTCTGTCATAAATTTGCTGTAGGATATAAAATCAGTATCTGACATTCTAAAAGGATTTGGCATTTCTAACTGGTTCATTGGGCTCAGCACCTGAGGCTCAGTGAGAGCAGGAGTTTCTGAGAGTGCATCTCCAGTGCCTTTAACGATTGCATTTATTAGACTGAATTGTGTTGATGAAGCAAAAGATGCTTTGGGAGAGATGAGAGAAGCAGAGGTGTGAAGAGATGCAGCTGAGTTCCCTTGAGCCTGGTAACTAACACACTCAGCTTGGCCTTTGGGTGACTGCAGGGGCAAGAAGGCAACCAGACATTCTCAGAGTGGCAAAACAGTGACAACGAAGGCTCAGAGAGGGCTCTGTTTTATGGAGCGTGGCAGCACAGTGCGGAGAAAACGCTCCCAATGGCTATCGCTGTGGTGTGACCATACCCTGACCGTGGCCTTTCATAAAGGACAGCTCCTTCTTTGCAACCCCCACGAGTCATTCTGTGTCTGTCACTTCTGTTTACATACCAGCACAGAACAGGATTGCTGCTCCCTGACCAATCCCAGTCTTGCCCGGCCTATGCTGAGAAGTACAGGGGCCCAAACAGATCCAAAATCAAGGCACTGGAATTAATCAAGCCTCGGCCACAGGACATTATAAAGGACAAAAATGGTAGGGACCTCACAGAAGCAGAAGACATCAAGAAGAGGTGGCAAGAATACACAGAGGAATTATACCAAAAAGATCTGGATGTCCCGGACAACCCAGAGAGTGTGGTTGCTGACCTTGAGCCAGACATCCTGGAGAGTGAAGTCAAGTGGGCCTTAGAAAGCATGGCTAACAACAAGGCCAGTGGAGGTGATGGCATTCCAGTTGAACTATTTAAAATCTTGAAAGATGATGCTGTTAAGGTGCTGCATTCAATATGCCAGCAAGTTTGGAAAACCCAACAGTGGCCAGAGGATTGGAAAAGTTCAGTCTACATCCCAATCCCAAAGAAAGGCAGTGCCAAAGAATGCTCCAACTACTGTACAATTGCACTCATTTCACACGCTAGCAAGGTTATGCTCAAAATCCTCCAAAGTATGCTTCAGCAGTATGTGGACCGAAAACTCCCAGAAGTACAAGCTGGATTCCGAAGAGGCAGAGGAACTAGAGACCAAATTGCTAACGTGCGCTGGATTATGGAGAAAGCCAGAGAGATCCAAAAAAAAATCTGCTTCATTACGCAAAAGACTTTGTCTAGACCACAACAAGCTATGGCAAGTTCTTAAAGAAATGGGAGTGCCTGACCACCTTATCTATCTCTTGAGAAATCTATATGTGGGACAGGAAGCAACAGTTAGAACTGGATATGGAACAAGTGATTGGTTCAAAATTGGGAAAGGAGTACGACAAGGCTGTATATTGTCTCCCTGCTTATTTAACTTATATGCAGAATACGTCATGCGAAAGGCTGGACTGGAGGAATCCCAAGCCAGAATTAAGATTGCTGGAAGAAATATCAACAACCTCAGATATGCAGCTGATTCCACTCTGATGGCAGAAAGTGAGGAGGAATTAAAGAACCTCTTAATGAGGGTGAAAGAGGAGAGTGCAAAAAATTGTCTGAAGCTCAACATCAAAAAAAATAATAATAAGATCATGGCCACTGGTCCCATCACCTCCTGGCAAATAAAAGGGGAAGATATGAACGGAGTGACAGATTTTACTTTCTTGGGCTCCCTGGTCACTGCAGATGGTGACAGCAGCCACAAAATTAAAAGACACCTGCTTCTTGGGAGGAAAGAGATGACAAACCTAGACAGCATCTTAAAATGCAGAGAAATCACCTTGCCGACAAAGGTCCACATAGTCAAAGCTATGGTTTTTCCAGTAGCGATGTATGGAAGTGAGAGCTGGACCATAAAGAAGGCTGACCACCGAAGAATTGATGCTTTTGAATTGTGGTGCTGGAAGAGACTCTTGAGAGTCCCCTGGACTGCAAGGAGAACAAACCTATCAATTCTAAAGGGAATCAATCCTGAGTGCTCACTGGAAGGACAGATCCTGAAACTGAGGCTCCAATACTTTGGCCATCTCATGAGAAGAGAAGACTCCATGGAAAAAACCCTGATGTTAGGAAAGTGTGAAGGCAAGAGGAGAAGGGGATGACAGAGGATGAGATGGTTGGACAGTCTCATCGAAGCTACCAACATGAATTTGACCCAACTCCGGGAAGCAGTGGAAGACAGGAGGGCCTGGCGTGCTGTGGTCCGTGGGGTCACGAATAGTCGGACACGACTTATTGACTAAACAACAACAACAACAACAAGGCTGGAGGCAGGTGAATGAGCCCCAGAGAGAAGAGGTGTTGTGATGCAGAAAAGGTTGGAGCTAACAGTTGTACCACAGGCATGGTAAATGGTCTTCCCATCCGGATTCCAGGCGAGGAAAGTGACCTCTTGTTAGAAAGGCATCCCACAAGTGGAGGGAGGGAAGAAAGCTCCCTGTTCAGTTGCTGGCTAACAATTGCTCATGTTTACTGAGCTTGACATGGCTTTGCAGCAAATTCTACATCATAAAACTCTTCGGTGATAAATAGTGTCTGTGTGTATGTGAAGCAACAGTGTGAGAAAGAACAGCTCCAGTGGCTAAACATGCCCCCTTCTTAGAGAAAATGCCTGAACTTTCCACCAGCTTTGTTGCAGATTTTCTCCCTGGTAAAAGAGGAGGTATGGTTGCACCAGTTGTCCTCGCTCATGTGACCCTCCACCTTCTCACTCACCTGGGAGGGATGCCAGAGGAGTGCAACAGCAATTTGCAGCCTGACTAGGCTAGTTCCCAAAGCGACTTTGGCCTCCGCATGTCATTTCTGACATCCAAACACTTGTGTTAGAATGTGCAGCCATGTCACACCATAACAGAAGCAGCCTTCTGAAATGAAAAGACCCATCAGCATTCATTTGTTTGGAGATGAAAACGTGAATGTGGAGGAAGAGTAAATCTTAGTGGAAGCCATTATATGACCGCAGACATTGGGGAAGGAGAACTAGGAAATTTCTACAGATCTTCCTTCTTTGTCTTCTTTTTCCTTTTTGCTACTGTTTGGCTAGAATGCCTCTGTCCTATTTTGAACCGTCTGACCAGTAGAACTGCTTGAAATAAACATTACTTAGGGCACAGTGATGATATTGAAATAAATCAGGTAATGGATCAAGGTTTTTAAAATTGGTTTAAAGTCACATGGGAGTCATAAGGGTTTTGGGTCAATGTCTGTGCCCTCTCAAGAAAACGTTTAAGCTGATTTTAAACTGTGTTGGTCAAGGGGACTACACAGGCTTTTAGAATCATTGCATTTGAGGCTCCTGCACCCACCTGCCTTCATGTTGGCTGCATCTCGCAGCCACCAGCTGCCACTGCTGTGCTGTTATTTTTTATTTTTTTAATTAATTTCTTGTAATCTGGCAGAGTGCTAGAACAGAATGACAGATAGGAAAAAAAACAGGTTTCTCTGCAGCAGGCCACACCTACATGGAGACAGAGAGACCTCTATGCATGCTCAGAGAGAGAGAGAGAGAGAGAGAGAGAGGAGGTAGAGAAGGATAGAGAGCAATGGAGCCTGGAGTGAATCTAACCAGAGATGATGAGTAGGCTTGCGAAGGAGACACACACAGACACAAGGTGGAGAAAGAGAGGGAGCACAGAAAGCACATCAGTGAGTGGCAAACACCAATTTTACACCAATGAAGATGTTCACATATTCCAAAACAATTGAAAATAAATCCACTTCACAAGTGATTTAAAATAAACTAGTAGAATACCTCCCTTTCCAACCAAAAAACACGCTTTGTGTCATGTAGATGTGTGTCATGTAGTCACCTTAAAAATCAATTTCAAACATGCTAAATCAGATTCAAATATAGTTTTTCACCACATATAACCATGCTTTAACATTCTCTTTTGCTCTGACTTGCACTGTCTAACAGGCTTTGCATGTGTTTCATTTGGGGCCATACTTAGCATTAGGCACAGAGAGAGGGGAGGAGAAGGAGAGAGAGAGGGAGAGAGAGAGAGAGAGAGAGAGTAGGAGTGAGTTACATTGTCCCCATAAAAGCTACCAGGGCCAAGATTTGCCTTTTGAGGTTGCTTAGGACAGGGAAAATAGCATCACCTCTATAATTAAACCATTCCTATCTACAGCACCACTGGAAAATGGTCCAGATTGAGTCACAGATTTTGTTAGTCTATAAACAATGAGAAGATAAGATGGGTCGCCTTCTCTAAGAGATTAACATCAAGCGAGTTTCCATGTGTGTAGCATAGGACAAGCTGTTTGACTGAGCTGGCAGAATAGCCCATGGATAAAAACATACTGAACAGACATGGGTGAAAAGTCTTATGCTCATCCCCAAAATAAACCTGAAAACTTTGAAAAAAGAGGAAGAGGCTATATGGTGGGGGTGGGGGAATGCTGAAAGGGTCTAGTATTCTCTGCTGCCTTCTGCAATGTACTGATAAAGCCATTGCTTAAATATCTCGCTTACCTTGAAAGCCCTTACTAGGTTCGCTATAAGTTGGTTATGACTTGGATGGCACATAACAACGACATTGTACATGAGAAGAGGCAACTAGGGATGTGCCAATTGTTTGTTGGTTGGTTGTTTTTGTTGGTTTCAC
This sequence comes from Pogona vitticeps, assembly GCF_051106095.1. Classification (NCBI taxonomy): domain Eukaryota; kingdom Metazoa; phylum Chordata; class Lepidosauria; order Squamata; family Agamidae; genus Pogona; species Pogona vitticeps. Next base: position 188,497,785 of record NC_135784.1, on the reverse strand, counting down.
TCATCTGGACCAAGACCTCTCTCAGAAGCTGCACAGCTGTCTTGGGCCTGTACACCCTGTTGTTAATTTACAACAAGCAACAAGAAGTACAGGCCTCAACCAGCTGCCACAGTGCTTTCTAGGAATTGCAATCTCATCACCCTTTAGGCTACATAGAAGTTGTGATCAATTATCAACTAGGCAACCTCTGAGAGAGGCCCTGGTCCATCAGATACAGTAGTTTAAAATTATAGTTTAAAATGGTACAAGGTTGGTATAACAATGCAGTACCTTATATTATTTGTAAAGTGCAGAAACTGCTAGCATACTGATGCTGTGCACCTTTTCCCAGTCATAGGTGGTGAAGGATAAGCTACATAAATAGAATCAAGGCTGGTGTAGCCAGCTTACAGCAGGCTATGCCTCCCTCATTTTTTGAACAAGAGTTCAAATACCCTTGTTTTATGTGCAATCCAAAAATATAGTTTCATCAGGTCAAATAAAATTAATTAGGGACATTGAAGTTGATCCTGCGTCCAGCAAGAGGAAAAGCCGGTTAGTCTTTACCTGCTTTCCGCCTTGCAGAGTGAAAGGCCAAGGATCCGTTATTCATACCAGGCCTGGCCAAAACAGTGACTTCATACTGTCAGCTAATCACAGCAGTTCCAAGGCTAAAACACAGACAATCCCAATAAACAGTTGGCCAAGCTGGATCTCACCCTGGAACCACAAGATGCTTTGTTCCAGTTCTGGAGTCCCCAACATATAATAGACTTGGTGTAAAATGATAAGGCATGTTTTGTGAAGAAAGTAATCTGCTGTATACCAGTAGGGATGTTCTTGGATTCTGTGTAAAAGGTTTCATTATAAGTCAGTTTCTCTTTTCAAAATATTAACAAGCTGGCATAGTTTGGTGAAGACAGATGCATGGGGCTGTGAAAAGAGGAACCAAATCCCAAATACACAAGACAATATGTGACCTGGGATTTTGGACATCTAAAAGCAAGGCAGATGGAAAGTTAACAGAAAAAGGTTCGTCCAGAAGTGTAGCTATCAAACTATGTGGAGTGAGTGCAAAGATGCTGTTGGCCTTCTAAGTAAAGCCTGGGCCCAGAATAGGCCAGCTGGTGGGCTAAGTGAAGAACAGCGCTCTGTGCCAAGCAGGTGTTAGTTATGGAGATTGGCAGTGAGTTACTGCTGGAGCCCAGAACCACCTGAGCTCTTAACGAGAAGAGAGGAGCCCAGCCAGAAGAAATGGCTGCAAAAGCAAAATCAGAGATACAAGGAGGGAGCTCATGTGAGCTGAATGGATCTTTGCCTTGAAAAAATAATGGAAGATGGCAGATGAACAGTAGGAAACTTTCTGTGGCGCCTGTGGCCTGAAGATATCCTTGAATGAAAAGTTCTCGTATCTGTGGAGTCGACATACTGCGCCTGACCTTGGGCTGTCCGCAGTGAGAGGCCAGAAGCAGAGGTCAACCAAGGGAAATTCTAGGGACTGGCTAACAGGGTGAGCACCTTCCATAAGACTGTCTTGCATTTGAACATGAAAACAAGTCCAACTGCCTATTTCGTTTGAATGAAACTGATTTAAACATTGATTTAAATGAAAGCTTTACATCTTTCACGTAGCAGGTCAGGCAAACAGGTAGAAAAGCCAGAACTTCTCAGTGGGGGCACTATGACTGTGGAACGCTTTCATTGTGGACATTTTCCTCTTTCTCCCCTTTCCATTGTCTTGCTGAATGAGGCAGACTCCTTCCCTCCCACCCCCAGGTTAGCTTTTAAGGCATTAAAAGACATTGTTCTACCTTATTTCTGCTTAAAGTTATAGTTCTGCTGAGTCTTATTGACTAAAATCCTGTTGTGCAGTTATGCTAGCACGGCAGGAATGACATCAGTAACAGCAGCAGATTGACACTTAAAAAGAAGGTATCTGCTTCAATTTCAGGTTGCATGTGACTTTATTTTATTGTGCATGAGTTGTGTGCAACCTGAAACTGGTATAACACTGTAGTACCTTAAATTAATTAAATTAAATGTACGTAGTACCTTACATTAATTTAATTAATTAGTGGCAATCTTCTGCTGCTGCTGACATAATTCACAGTACATTGATACTGTATAGTTATGCGACCGTGTATTGGCCGTTGTTTTGTGTATTTTTAAAACTTCATTTCATTGCCTTTATCCATATCTATATCTACAAAATAATTAGTTAAACAAGCACATGATAAATGATTAATTATTAATGGACTAAATAAACACATGCCAAAAACATTACAAAAAATGTACAGAGAAGTTAATCCCAAGATCTCTTTCCATAAGAAGTGTCTGGTTTTCAATTCAGTGTATAATTTTATTTTACTTTTTCCAGAGGGTGACTGTGCTAGTGGCAATTTCTGATTTGCTTTTTCGATGCAAAGTACTGTATGCTTTTAGCAGATGACTTCTCTTTAAGCAGCAAGAATCCAGGATTTTTTATTTATTTATGAGTCACCTTTCGGCACCAAGGCACATTACAATTTTAAAACTTGAGTTTAAGAGCTTTAAAATAATATTGTAACAGATTAAGAAAAACAAAACCCAACTTGAAAAAGCAGGATCAAATCATGCAAATGTCTCTCCTGTGACCACACAGGTGGTATTCACGGTGCCAAAATAATTTGCTAATTTTGCAGTGAAGAATCGGGCCAGACGTGGAGCACAGGACTGATTGGGCATGATGGATGAACATCAGGACTCATGCTGTTGGAATCAACTCAGTGCAGACTGTGACTTGCGGCTTGAGTCTGGTTTGCCTACTTCTACAAATCTGATGTTCTCCTCCATGTACGTTTCTACTTTCAGATGTACAGGCAACTGTCTTTCCTTCAGATGGCTAGGGATGATTCCTCTAACTTACGATTTCTGTGATTACATCACTATCTATTGAGTGTGTAATTAGAGTGTTGGACTAAGATCTTGATCCAAATGAGGGTGCCTCCCAACTGATACTTAGGAGTAAGCTGCCCTGGGTCCAGATCTCCACTTAGCAATGAAACTCACAGGTAACCTTGGGCCAGTCACACATTCAGATCCTGGGCTGTTTTGAAGATGAAGTGTGGAAGAGGAGAGTCATGAACACCAACTTAAACTCCCTAGAGTAGGATATAAATAGAACTAATACTTGATAAGTAAATAATGCTGTTGCCTTTTTCTTAACAGTTAGTCACAAGTGGGGCTTGAAACAAATATTTTGCATTTGTGTTTTATCTATCTCACCCACCTACTTTCCCATCTCCTCCTAATTATCAATGAGCATTCCATGCCTGCTGAGCTGGGGTTCCGCCTACATTTCTGTGAGATATTTGGATTTTGTCTGCACCCCCCCCCCCCAAATATGGTGAAATACATATAGCTTCACATATTGGGATTTCCAAAGCTTTATTTTGTGTGGGAATCCTACCATTTTGTGAATATCCTGCCATAATCCTGAACATTGGAAACAGACGATGTGGCACATAGGGTTGCTGGATCAGCAGCGTTGATTAACCTGAGATTTCAGGTCTAAAAACTGAGCCCAGGACAAGGGCATTTTGATTCCACAGGCCCAGGTGCTTGTGAGGTTGGGTGAGTAGCAGAATAGCTTCTGGAACAGCTACTTGTGGAAATAGGCATAAAGAGAATCTGGATAAAGCTCAGCTGACCAACTAATAGGGCATCCCAGAGTTAGATTCCCTTGCTCAACCCCTATAAGCAGGGAATGGCTTATGGCCAGGCTTTAAAATTACTTCACACATAAAAATCAAAATTTCTTCTTTTGTAGCACTTGTCAACCTGAATTTTCCCCCTTGCCTTCTGTATTGGAGACCAAAGGAAGCACTGTAATTCTGAGATCTAGTATCCTAATGCTGATATAGCGCTATCATAATCAGACACAAGACATGCAGATCCACACAGATTATTTGGAAACTAAGGGGATACCTCTGGAATGGCAAGGCATACCTCTTTGCAAACAACGGGGTGCATCCTGGCTTTAGTTTGGGGTAGCGGAGCCGTGACTCTGTTATTACAAGGGAACAACAACTTCTCCTGGATTGTCCTAGTTAACCTTTGGACAGCCACTGCAGTTCTAAGTGGCAGACTTAGGAATTTTCAGGAACCGGAAAAAGTGGTTTCGGTGAATTGCTGAGCCCTCATATCTACTACTAGGTAGGTGAAAATGCGCTACTGAAGTATGAAATGCTGTTTGTAGGAACAGTGAAAACAGCAACAAGCTGTATTCCAAGGAAGCTACAGATGAGCAGGCCTTTTGTCAATTAGCAGGGTACAGGGACTGATTAATATGCAAATGAAGAGCTTCCTCATGTTAATCATCCACTTTATTTAAACAGTTTCTAACCAGTTTGTAAAACAGTTTAGTGATAACAAAAATAAGCTATACTCTGGTTCCAGGAGGATATTATCTTCTTAATGTGTGTTTTTAATTATGTAAGCCACCCTGGGTCCTTTTAAAGGGAAAGGTGTGATAAAAATATTTTAAATAAATTAAATTCATTAATGAAAGTGAAGAAAAAAGGGAAAGGATTCTGAGTTTTTTTGTGTGTGTTTTTAAGAGTAATCTTTCAACAGAAACTAGAACTGATAGAAACCAATTCTGCTTTTTTTGGGGAAGGGGGACAACACCAAAAGAGGCAATAGAAAGCATGGAGTCTTAGGTAGACAGGATTGTGCTAGTCCTACCTCCTCCATTGTTATTTCAGTAATAGAAATGCAACAGTCTGAAGAGGAGGTGGCTGCTGCATTCAGGTGACTTCGCTACGTGACCCAAGATTGTGGTTGAGTTTTGGTTCACACAGAGAGGATACCCCAGATGCCAATTTGTTCCCCCACCCCTGCTTCAGATTGTTCTGCTCACTGATGGAAACAATGACTGCAAAGGTGGGCCTGGTGAGTAGGTCTTACATATAAGTCATGATTGGGCAATACCATTATTGGACCGTTTAGAACGTTGAGTTTTTTAATCCTCCGTGACTCTTCATCAGCTTGGGCATTATAGAATTTTGAGTGGAGGAACAAAAATAAATGTAAAGTACTGTAAGTCAGTCATCTTGGCTACATATTAAAACCACAGCATCTCTAGTTAGACGCAAGTTCCAAGATGGCAACTTGAAGAATCAGTTTGAGGCGTGACGGTATCAGGTTTTATCTCAAAGGACAGAGAACCAATTAGCCCTCTCAATAGATAAAGGCCTGACAATCACTCAGTCAACTATCCATTGCCTTTAGCCAAACCAATGCCTCATGTGCTACCTGGGAACAGAGGCACCAAGACACATAGTAGGAATATCCATATCATTGAATTAATGACTGTGTGTGTGACTAGATGGCCAAATTGGATTGGGCTGGTTAAATAGGGTCACTTAAGGTCACACAGAGGTGTGGAACGCTCTTGGGGCAATCTTTCCATCCACTTATCAGGATTGGGTGGTTTCAGTGCAGAAAAATGCACTGCAGCGGAATTGACCCCATTTAATCTGTTCCTTTAAAAGGAAAGAACAAAAGAGGGGGATGTCCAAAACTGTTCATGCACTCCAGTCCTCTGAGATGGGGTAAGAAACAGACCAGGTGGTGTGGTAATTGTTCACTGCTGGAGAAGAACAAATGGGTTGAGGCAAGGAGCCATTGGGGCTGGTGCAACCATACCAACTCCTTCTCACTTCGAGCCTCAGTAGAGCCTTGCATGCTGCAGCACCTTCTCCAAATTCAGAGGAGGATAAGCGTGCTTCTGTGGACCCTCCAGCCAGAGGGGCAGCAGTGCCTGCCAGATGATTTCCCAACACCACTGACTCACTGCATGTGGCTTCCCAAACTGCTGAGGTACAAGACAAGGTTGCCCCTTATCTCCAATATTATTTACAACGATAATAGATTTATTGGCACAGATAATTAGAGATGATAAACAGATTGTAGGGATAGAACATAAAGAAAATGGTAAGATAAACTTGTTTGCTGATGACACATTACTAATAGTCAAAAAGCCAACAGAAACAACAGAAAGGTTTAAATTACTGTACATTTGGAAGAATTCGAGGGTATAATGGAATTAAAAGTAAATTGGGGAAAGTCAGAATGTTTATTATTAAACCACTCAGATGAGCAGAAAAGAAGAATGAAAACAATATTTGAAGGTAAAATGGGAAATGTTATTAAATATTTAAGGATTAATATTACTTGGAACTTACAGGATATAATTAAAATAAATCTGGATAGACTGAAAAAAAAGATAACTGGAAGGATAAAAGATTAGCAGAAATTAATGATTTCTTGGTTTGGTAGAGTGGCATTATGCAAAACGAAAATTATTTCTAAATTAAATTTTATATTTTGGATGCTTCCTATAAAAATTACAGAAAAACAACTGAAAGAATGGCAGATAATGATAAATTGTTATTGCAATGGAAATAAATGAGTGAGGATTAATAAGAAATTATGGTATGTAACACAAAAAAGGGAGGTCTTGGATTACCCAATTTAAAATTATATTATACAGCAAATCAGCTCAGACATATTCCAGATATTATTAAAGGTAATGAAAATTTAATTTGCACAGAAATAGAAATGCAGGGTAAGGAAGAAAGAATTGAAAGTATATTGTTTAAAGAAAAAATTGGAGAAGAGATTAAAAAGATTTCTAACACTTTCCTTAAAAATATGTTAGAAAATTGAAAAAAGTATATTGAGCGCACCGATCTCTCCTTTATCCCAAGTGGTAGATTTAAAGAATTTGCCAGAAAATCTTTTAAAAAGTCTTAAGAATATATTAAAAATAAAGGGATAAATAGGATAAAAGATTGCATGGAGAAGATGAGAGATAAAGGAAATATAAAAGAGAATTTGGGAGGAGAGGGGATTTCTTGGTTTAATACGATTCAAATAGAAAGGTGGACAAGGGAATGGTATAGTAAGGAAGGGAAAAGTAGAAAAATGACAAAATTTGAAGAAATTATTGAAAAAAGATTGAAATTAGAGGAAAAGACAGAAGGAAAGGGAACTGTAAGTCAAGGATATAAATTATTAATTCAGGTGAAATAGGATACACAAGGATTAAAAACACAGTGGCAATATGATTTGGATAAGGAAGTAATAGGAGAAGAATGGGATAAAATGTGGGATCAAAGAATTATGAAGAACATGTCTGTAAGGATGAAAGAAAATTGTTATAAGGTAATATTGAGGTGGTATTTAACGACGGTAAAACTGAATATAATAAATAAAAATGTATCATCACTATGCTGGAGGTGTAAAAAAGAGAAGGGGACATATATACATATGTGGTGGTCATGTGAAGTAAGAAAGCAAGAATGGAAGCAAATTCTTAAAGAAATAAGGAAAATAACTGAATTAAATATTCATATGTCCCCATCAATGGCTTGAATTTGGTTAAGAAGGATCAATTGTTTACAATAGTGACTATGTTGACAAGTTTAGACATATAGCATCTTTTTGTCTATAAGAATGGAGATCTTTGATGAATGAACTGGCCTTGTGTGGATTTAATTGATGGCTAAGTAATCTTAAAGAGGAAATGAGAAATGTTTATGATGAGAATCGGACAGATGGAAATGCAGGTGAGAGAATTCATAAAATTTATTATAAATTTAGGATGTTAGACACTTAGATATACAAAATAGGGATATGAAATATAACGTGTAGATACACATGGATATATTATGATGTAGTATGGGAATAAGGCATTAGATCTGCTGTAGTCAGAATTTATATAATGGATAAGTTGGTATGGGAAATACCTCCCCGCTTATATGTTTTGTCTTACATGTTCTTGATTGTCTTGTAGGGTTTTTTTGTTCTGTATGTATGTATGTATGTCTCAAAAATAATAAAATGTAATTCTTTAAAAAAGAAGGATCAATTGTTGAAAGAAAATAAGGATTTAATAGTAATAATGATTACAGCAGCAAGGTTAGTTTTTGCAAGAAACTGGAAAAATGATAACCAACTCAATTTAGAATGGTACAGAGAACTATGGGATATGGCAATTAATGATAAACTGACATGTGATATGAAAATAAGAACAGGCCTATCAAAAAATAACGGTTTTATTTTATTTATTTATTTTTATTTATTTATTTAATTTATATGCCGCCCACTCTACCCAGAGGTCTCTGGGTAGAGTTTTAAGAAAATACGTATTCTTGGAATATGTCTTTTGGAGAGGGAAGAGGTATACACCGAGGGGAAAAACAACGAAGTTTTGGAGAGAAAAAGGACTGAATGAAATTTAAAATATTATTAATGCTAGCCCTGAGGGTGATGGTGACACTGGTGTATAATGTAATTATGTTTTATAGTGGAGTTAGGTTTATGTTGTTTAGGTCGGATGCTTGTTTAATAAATTTATATTTAAAAAAAGAAAAGAAAGGAACATATACAAAAAGAAAGAGGAAATAATAGCAGCAGTATTTTCACATTAATTTTTTTGTTTTCACAAGCAGATCAGTTGTACTGATCACATCCAGAGCCACTTCACCTGAGCCATTCTGCTTGTGGCCAAACAATTCTTCTCTTTTTTTCCCCCTCACCATTTCAAATACTAGGCTCAGTGAAGTTGTAGCACCTTCAGAGGATCTTTCCACATCAAATTAAGAGCATCTTTTGCATTGGTATAATATTTTCACATAGCAAAAACTCCACTGAACACTTTTATTATATTTGTCTCTGAATTTAAATTCTTAACCCAAGTGTTTGCTGGAGCGGCAAGCAACCAAAGAGAATTTGTAACTTTTCAAATAGGAATTAAGAGAGAGCCTTTATTTTTTTAAAAAAATCCCTCTTCACTGCAGAACCAAAAATATATCAGCAATTATATTAACAAATCAACACTTGTATTAAAAGGTGAGGGCCTATTCATGCATTATTTAATGGCTTCCTTTAACCCCCTACTTGGAGTTCCCATATCTCTTATTCACTTATACACGTTTGCCTGAAACTGTGATGTGGAAGAAGGCGGATGCAAGCTGTTATTTGGCATGCCATTTTCCTACTAAAATCTCTTCTTCACACGAACACTGTTTGCTGCAAATGGAACATGAATGGAATTACACAAGCTAGCAGAGTTGGAAGGCTGGAAAATGGAAATGGCTTAGTAGCACCTGCTCTCCCTCTCTCCCCCTCCCTATCTGCTGATTGACCACTCTCAGGTGACTACCTGGGAGAGAAACATTTCACTCAACTGGAATCCTAGCTTGAGCTGGGGACTCCCCAAACCTGCCACATTCAAGCTCCACAGGATGACAGAGAAAACAGGACTGGTTGCTTTCCTTGAGGATATTATCTCACTGTCCTGACAGGCAAATAAAGAAGATGGCCGGATCTAAACCTGTAAGGTAAAAACGAGAGGTATGTTCATTAGATGTAGTTGCATTTGCAAGTAGGCTATCTCTTCTACAGAAGAATCACAATTAATCATTTAAATATTCAGCATTGAAATTTTACCTTCAGCTTGGTAGGAAATGGCCTTTTCCTCTCTTGAGTTCATAATCTAGTTCTGCTGGTCGAGGGTTTGTTAAACTTCATGAGGGAGCTACATTCATATGTTTTCTACTCAGATGCATGGCTGGCCTTAACCAGCTCTTCCTGGAAGCAGGCCATGCATTCCATAACAATTTTTGAAGAAAATATATATTTTAAAGATACTATGTTCCTGTTTTCAAATTTTTCTAGTGTATGTCTAAATTACATCTTTTTAACCTGTTAAGCAGTTTCATCACCCATCCAGCTATGTTTTTGTGCTTCACTTCAGGAACCTCCTCACTGATGATGTTTGAATAGCAAGAAGGATATTGTATTCCATGGGACACATGAAAAATAACATCTCCCCTCTTTTATCCTTGCTGTTCTGAAGGGTAAATAACGCAAAGCCAAAAATTGTTTGTCTCCTGTATTCTGATGGAAGGAAAGGCCACAGGGCTGCCCTGACAATGTTAACTGTCAGTGATTCTTAATACATATTTGCTTATTTATATCTGCAGGGAAGAAGGCCAGAAGCTTCTTCAGTTCCTTTATTAACATCTTTATGAATGCAATTAGCTCTTCATTCACGCTTCTTTGTTTCTTCATCCCATTATGAGGTGGCTTATACTCGTTTGCTTCTCCCAGGAGAGGCAAAGACATCGTGCAGCATTTTTGCCTGTCTCTGTGGCTGAGCACTGACAAACTCAATTTGCGAGAACTGCTGCTGTGTGTTCTCCATGGCTGTGACATGGACAAATGGCCTGGTGTTCACCTAGCTTGGGTAAACACACCTGCAATAGAAATGGGAGGCAGTTAGCCAACCATTAGTCTGATCTTGGCCAAAATCATGTTGTGCATCTCTGCATGTGCAATGGTGATGATGTCGGCAGCAACAACAGCAAACCACCACTGATTAAAGGCTGGCTCCAGAGGATTTTTGAGTGCATGCAGCTTCATTGCATTGCACGCAGGTCACATGTACCCCAAACCTTCATTACTTGGCGGCAATTTGCCTTCAATCAACAGCAATTTGCCACTGATGATGACATCATTTCTATTGCACACGCAAAGCTGCGCAACAGGATTTCAGTCATTAAATTTAAGACCTTTTCGTTTAAAAAAAAGACTATAAACATACATCATTAATCCAGTAAAGTCATATCCAGACATTGTATTACTTGTTCTGTTGCCCTATTCAAATGTTTTATTGACCTAGTCTCACCCTCCTCTATCATCACTTTGTTCATGGTTTTAGTGCAGAGTTTGAAAACGAGAGGGTTGCTGCTTCTGTTCAGGCAAGAACCTTAGAAAGCTCTTCCAACTCATCACTGAAGCCGTGAACAAAGCAACAATAGAGAGGGAAAAGAATGAGCTCCTTTCTCACTGTCTCCAAGACACTGGCTAATAAAACACCTGAGTAAGGTCATCTGTCTTGCTTGGCCTTGCTCTTTTGGCTGATAAAGCTATGATATCAATTGGACACGGTTTACCTGACCAAGAAATGTCATTCTTTGAACTCTATACTTCCTTTACTTTAGCAAGTGACTACCTAGCACCTATAGATTTGAGAAATGGGCCAAAACAACACATTTCAAAAAATATAATAATAAAAAGGGTAACACTGGAGACATAGTAGACCACAATTAAGTATCTGTGAAGATTTTAACTCATCCAGATGAGGTTATCTGGAAGCTGAGTCATGGCAACTGGACTTCTTTCTCGTTAGGTTGAAATGTTTCGCTACTCATCCAGGTAGCTTTTTCAGACTGAAGAAGCTGTTCCAGACCACAGCTGTTAGATAACAGTGTGGTACAATACCCAAAAAAGGTAGGGAGGTGAGAAAGAGAGAGAGAGAGAACAGTTCTAGCTAATTAAACTGCTATGCATTTGGAGGATCTGAGAAAGTGATAGCAGGTTTATGCCATATTAATTGCATCTCTAAAGGTGTCAACAACAGTATGTGTCACTAAGGGGCAATATTCTTAGAAGCCTTGTTAGTCTGTGCTAGTGCATAAGGCCAAGGAAGAAAGGAAGAAAGGAAGAAAGAAATGATGTAGCTCCTTAAAGACTAACTGCTATATTTTATTAGGAGCTTTTGTGGACCATTTCCACTTCCTGAGACATCGTGGGCAATAGTTTCAAGTCAACCAAACATATGTTATTCTGTCAATCCTATCATTTGCTTCAAAAGGAATCATTTACTGTATTTAGCATTAATGCAACAAAATAGAGATTTTCTACACTAACATTCATGTAAATTAAAAAGGAACTTTCAGCTCACCATTGTTTTGTGGAATGTGTTAGACATGTCCCAGGGAACTGCTGAATAGCTCAGTGGCTTAAGTCTCTGTCTGCGGAGCTAGAGGTTGGGAGTTCAATCCTCTACAGTGCCTCCTTGGCAGGAGCTGGACTTTGTGATCCATAGGGTCCCTTCCAGCTCTGCAGTTCAAAGGATATTATTATTATTATTATTATTATTATTATTATTATTATTATTATTATTATTATTATTATTATTATTATTATTATTATTATTATTATTATTATTATTATTATTATTATTATTATTATTAAAGTTCTGTGAGCGTGGCTGAAAACTGGAACCAGTGATTACAATGCTATCAAAAGTAATTTATACACAAGTTTGAAAGTGCCTAGGAAGTCCAAGACAGTCATATTTGAGTTCAAAAGGGGAAGCTTTTCTAACAAGAAGGGAGCTAGTAGAAAGAAAATTGAAAGGAAGCCAAAAGGATCAAGTCTCTCTCCAAGATGCTTGAGGGCTACTCATGCCCACAATGATAAAGGTTCAGCTGGAGTTCATACAAAATCAGGAGAGGTAGTATGAAGGCCAAGAGGTCACCAGCATGGCTAACAAGCAAGGAGAAGGAAACAAATGAAGTGCAGAAGGGAGGCTTATGTCAAAAACTAAAAGTCTCGTACAAAGGAGTCAAACGTAAAGGAACACAAATTGGAACAAAGGCACTGTATGCAGACAGTATTGCAAACAAGAACAATGGGCTTCAAGAACAATTGCATACAGAATCGGAAAGCAGCTGGAAAGGTAGTTGGATTGTTCGATGACAATGGAATTAAAGTTTCTGTAATGGAATGACAGTACAGTAGCTCTAAAGGAGGAGAAATCACGTCACTACTAAAAATACAGGATAACTCCTACCTGCATGCATGTTTCTAGGAAGAGAGAATGAGATGAGTGATGACAGGAGAGAAACTGAGCACTTCCAAATCACCAGGTACAGATGATAGTGACCCGACAGCTCTTTAAAACTGCTGGTCTTGTAAATAAAATATGCAACATGTCCCTAAGATAAGCCACTGCATTGGAGCAATGGAGATAGCCAGTATCTTTTAAAAAGGGAATTGTTGTTAAGGATAAAATTGTCAAGCATTGCTGAATAAGAACTGGTAAGGCTTCAGATAAAGTAGGTGTTGTCCCAGTAAACTTTCAGAGTTCCTTTAAAATGTCAATAAACATATGTTCAGGAGTGATTGCGTAGATTCAATAGTTCAGACATCAGTCTGGTTGCTGCATTTTGGACCAGCTGAAGTTTACAAACCATCTTCATAGGCATTGACTGAAATCCTGTTATGCAGCTCTGCACATGCAGTAGAGATGATGTCATCATCAATGGCAAATTTCAGGTGATTAAAGACACTTTTGGAGTATGTGTGACAAGGTTGGTTGCAGCCTGAGAACCCCAAATAAAACTTTTAATTAGCAGCAACTTGCCAATGATGATCGTATCTTTACCGATGCATGTCCGGAGCTACATAAACAGGATTTCAGCTGTTACATACAAGAAGATGATAGGAAAGATGGATGGTTTAAACCTCTGATGAGAGGAAAGGCTGAAAGAAAAACAATGAGTTTGCCTTCGTGGCTTCCAGCTTATCACTTTGAGATTTAACTTCTGCTAAAAACTCTTAGAAGCCCAAATCGTGAGATTTTCTTTTATATTACTGTAAGCAGAAGCACTGTTAGCTGTGCAAGTTCTTAAGCTGTTATTGTTCCTAGCTTTAATACTTCCTTTTAATGATGTAGGATGCCTCTTTATGCTTATTGTTCTTAGCTATAAATATTGTGTTTTAATTATCTACTCACAGATAATTTAATTATCTATCTACTCATTGTTTTAAACATTAAATATTGTATTTCAGTCTTGTAAGCTGCCTTGGGTCCTTTTCAAGGAGAAAGGTGGGGTAAAAATAATTTAAATAAATAAATAAGCCACTGCTGTGTAAGTGACAGGGGCATACCAGTTAGTCGAGAAATCTCCTCTTTGCCTTGTCATTTTCTCTTGCCTCCAGCTTTCACTTGGGAAGTTTGGCTGACTGAGGGATTCATCATCATTTTTGAACTGACGAGCTGGAAGGGGCCCTATGGATCAATCGAGTCCAGCCTCTGTCAAGGAGGCACAGTGGGGAATCAAACTCCCAACCTCTCAGCCAGAGACCTAAGTCATAGAACTATCCAGCAGTTATTCTGAATTCATGATTCTGGGAGTCATGGTGCAAAGAAGTAACATTTTCAAGCTCTGAACATGGGATACGGTTGAGTCGGGGGCGGGCGGGAACGGGGACTTTTGCTTGTGTACTCTATGTACTATTTATCAGTGGTTAATAAAGAATATTAATTGTAGCTTTTAAACAATAACATTTTCTACTCTAACAATATCATGATCAACTATGTGGCTCTAGGCTGTGTAAAAGGTTGCAACCCGTTCACCCAAACCTTCTACCATGGGTTTCAGGGAAGATGGCAGATATGGCTCAAAGCTGTGGCTCTTCTGTCTCCGTTCTTGTGGAAAGGTTGGGCTACATCACAGGGGCCAGGACAAAAGCCAAGCATGGAAAACACAAGTGGTGTCGCCTTATATTTTATATTCTTAGCCATCGTCATGGCTCCGAGGCTGTGTTATCAAAATGTAACGAAGATATAAATGTGTAAAATGGAGTAGAACAAACTGGATTTCTCTTTTATTCATCCTCAGGAATAGTCTGACAGCCTTAGGCCTGGGAGCATGTCTCTCTCTCTCTCTCCCAACTACTCTGTCACCCTGGTAACCATGGAGACCATGAGAATCGATTAGATGCCATCTGATCTCAACCTCATGAAAAAAAAAAACACCACACACACGCACATGCACAAACACACTCAAAACAGGCAGCAGATGGCAGCCAGGCCACTCGCCTTGTCTCTAGAGACAGGGGTGGAAGAGAGAGAAGGGGGGAGGGGGGGAAGAAAGAAGGAAGCAGTGGAGGACAAATAAACAAAGAGCAGGAATGGATGAAAGAGAAAGCAGAAGGCCGTGAAAGAATATTAGAACAGGAAGATGTAAGACAAATGAAAGAAGGAAGCTGCAACATAAATTCCCCTGGCAGCCCCAGAAATGTGATTGTGCTCAATGTCAAGGTAGAGAAACATAGTCCTTAGGGCGAATTTTGGAATGCATTCCAAGGCATTTGTTTTCAGTGCAGAGATGTCTGTTCAAGTCAATTTGGCCACTGCATCTGGAATGTCTGCATTCACCCTTGGTTAGCTCTATTTTAACCATGGGGCCACAGCAGGCGAAGCAAATGCATGACTTTTTGAGAGTATATAGCAGGCATCATTTCCCCATTTCTCCATGCAAATAGCAGCCTTGGGGGCACTGATATAAAACATCAGGATCACTGGAGGGAGGCATTTAAAGGCCCTCACCCACCCCGCCAACATCTTGATCTAGATGTGGTCTGATTGCTAGTTACCCTTTAAGAAGTCATTTACAAAAACGTTAATTCTGTGAATGGTGTCAAATACAGTTTGATTCTCAGCCTTTAGCTTGCAGGGGGAAAGCAGCTGGCTATACATCACAGGATCATTGTGTTTTACAGGCAAAATGCTTAACAAAACTTGCCAGCTTTATAGAGTTAAGTTGAACCCAATGAAACAAAAGTGCTTTGGAAAAAAATGATTTTTCTTTGTAATATTTAATGTATGCATTTTTCCTTTCAAAACCCACACTTTCTAAACACATTTAATGTATTTAGATATGTAACAACAACTGCTGGATTTAGCAAATTCTGTTACAAATCTTTACGTTGGTTTAAAAGTTGCCTCCAATTAATCAAACAGCAGGATCATTTTTAAATTTTCCTTTTAGGGGATGTATTTTTAAAAAAAGTTGGGGAACAGGTGCCATCTGCAAAGTAGCATCCTCTTCTATGAATGAGAACACACATTCACCATAAGGGTAACCATAAGTCAGAGGCAACTTGACAGCATGTAACAACAACAGCAGCAACACATACCTCTTTCTCATGAACACTCAAGAGTGTTCAAGGAATGCTTTTTCTGTTGTAGTGACTACCATACAAAACAAAGGGAATTATGAATTTTTCTTCAGAACATTTATACTCATAAGAATATTATTTGGAATGTACTTAAAATATTATTTAAAACTTTACACTTCGTACATAGCCTTGAATTTGTTTAAGCAGGTGACAAACTCCCCCCTCCCAACCATATCTGATAGTCACTTCTTCAAACAAACAAACCCTCTGGTGTATGAATGTGGGATTTTGTGCTTCTGTATCCATGATTCAAAATGCCAGGAAATAACCCAATATTGCTGCACAGTATTGTTTCCACATTGCCAGCAAGAAAAAGGATGCTACATTTTACATAGCAAAGAGCAGCCTGAATATTGACAGCATCCTTAGGTCCTTTTGGGGAGAAAGGTGGGATATAAATATTTTAAATAAATAAAAGAATAAGCTTCAGTGGCAGCAGTCAAGATGGTCTACAGGATACTCTCTTGTGCTCATTGTTATTCATGAAGTGGCACCAAGCAAGGGAAAATCCCAGAAGGCAAGTCCTTTTTTCATCTGTTAACCACTTCTCACCCAAATACAATTCAATTGTCAGGGCCATTTTACAACATGAGCAGACTGCCTGCTATACCCATGCTGATCTGAATGCTGCTGATGTGAAGGCCAGTTTCAAAGTTAAAAAATTTGGGGAGACTGCCCCCATTGGTAGAATTGTAGAATGTTGACTTGCTGTGCTGCACAATGACATAGTGACAAACAGAAGTACACTGGACCCTCTACTTGTGGAATTAATCTCTATTGGAATGGTGTCTGCAGATCGAAAAGTCTGTAGGTCGAGTCTCCATTGACCTACAATGCATTGAAAACCGATTAATCCATAACCGGTCGTTTTTGTTCTGTATTTGTTCCATTTGGGTTTTTTTTTCTGGTCTGTAGGTCGATTCTCCGGCTGCAAGTTGAACCTAAATTTTGCAGCCAGAGAAGTCTGTAACTCAAAAAGTTTGTAAATTGAGCCGTCTGTAAGTCGAGGGTCCACTGTAGGGTTTTATGTCTTCTAATAATATAATGATACATGATACAAATCAGGGTAATATAAGCACGCATGGAAGGGAGGGAGGGAGGGAACATGTTCAGTCAAACATGAGTATCCAAATGGTGACAGCGATAAAAGTGTTTTTGGAGAAAATTCCAGGCAAAAACATGAGCAATGGAGAAAGAGTTGTGTTGTTTGAGGGAAGAGAAAAACGTGTGAGCATTCAAAGACCAGGAGCAGTGAAAGCCACAGGGTAGGTACAGTGGTGAGCATAGTGATCTTTTTATTTATAGATAGAGCGCAGTGGTTAAACCGCTGTACTGCAGCCAAAACTGTGCTCACGACCCGGGGTTCAATCCCAGGTAGCCGGCTCAAGGTTGACTCAGCCTTCTATCCTTCCGAGGCCGGTAAAATGAGTACCCAGCTTGCTGGGGGGCAATGTGTAGCCTGCATAATTAACTTATAAACTGCCCAGAGAGTGCTTGAAGCACTATGGGGCGGTATATAAGCAGCACGCTTTTGCTTTTTTTATAATATTAACTATAAGTTAAAGGAAATTTTGTCATATACATATTTTAGTTTCATTAAAAGAGAAGTGCAAGTGTGGATTGGTGTCATTATAAATAGTATGTGGAAGAAGGAGATGGCACTTTTTCATAAACTGGTTTTACAGGTATTTCTTAAATTTAAAGGCACTAGGGAACTCTTTCCATTAAGTAAATACCTGCAAAACCAGTTTACAAAGCAAACATGTGTAATATTCAGAAACGTGGTATTCCAAGCAATGCCAAAAAAGGTAGTGTCAGGAACCATAAAAGAAGCAGTGCATCTATAAAGCTATAATCTTGCTCAGGTGTTACAGCATGAAGGCAGATACACTTGGAGTCATGGTGAAGATATGGAGATACATGTAAGTCTCAGAGCCAACATTCCCCCTTGTCAGGGTGTTAATCCAGCCTTTGTGTGTCAGCTTGAAAGTCTGAAGAAGTATCTGTATGCACATTGAGCAGAACGTACTCTTAATACTTCTGTGATCAGGAGCCCTGATAAGGCAGTGGAAATAGAAGCGCAGTAAACATGTTCAACTGAATGTGCTTACAATAACCACTTCTGGCCTTTTGTGCTGACAGCTGAAAGGTCTGATTGATGTCCAGGTTGGGGGTGGAAGATGCATGTTTTCCCCTGTCCCCATCATGGTTGCAGCTCTACCCACTTTCAGGTTGTAACGCCTGAATAGGGCTATGCCTTGCAAGTGTACTGTTCTTCAGAATAAATTTTCCATTTGAATAAAAATCATACTTCAAGCCTTTGTAGCTGCAGAGAGACATGGCAATACAAGTTATCCTTGCTTAAAAAATAGTCTTTCTTAATGGCCAGATTTTTTTAAATTAAAGTTTTAGGGTCAAGATTGTTTAATCAAAATCCAGTGTGAGTGGTGTCATATATGATTCACAATACAATCTGTTTTGAAGAGTTGGAAGCTGTTCACAGATTGTTGTTTTCGTTGTTACATGCCATCGTTGCTTCCCACATATGGTGACCATTTATCCTATGAATGAGTGGCTGGCTAGCTAGTTCAGTGGTTTAAGTATCTGGCTGTGTAGCCAGAGGTTGGAACCTCAATTGCCTATGGATCCTCCTGCAAGTAGAGCCAACCTGTGTGGCCTTGAGCAAGCTGCACAGTCTCAGGATGCTCCCAGAAGAAGGGAATAATGAACCACTTCTGAGCATTTACTACCTAGAAAAATCTGAAAAGGGTGACCTCAGTTAGAATTGACTTGATGGTGCATGATGATGATGATGAATGAGTTACCTCCAAAATGTCTAGTCCCCCACAACCCTGCCCAGCTGTTGTAAACTCAAAGTTATGGCTTAATTTATGGAGTCAATTCATCTCATAACCAGTCTTCCTGTTTTCCTACTTTCTTCAACTTTTCCTAGTATTATTGTCTTTTACAGTAAGTCTTGCCTTCTCATAATTTGCCCACAGTATGGAAACACATATCCTACTTAAGACCTGAAGGAGTCTCAGAAGAAGGGTCTTTCTTGGGGATCATACACGAAAAGTTGGTATAGTGAGAGAGAAAAACAGTTACAAAAGAAAACAAAATCATGAAATGGGGTAGTATCCTAGGGCGGGGGGTAATCTTTTAGACAAATAATTTGTCGCCTTCGCTATGACAGTATGGTTTACAGTTGAAATAAAACATCAGTATATCCAGTACAAACTAAGAACAAAAAGAGCCACAGAAGATGGTAGATAAAACTCAAACTGCCCTCAATTAAAAACAAGACAAAACACTAAATCTTGGAGGGGAGAAAAGGTATTATCCTGGCACTGAAACAACACCAGAGCAGACTCCAGGCAAGTCTCCTTGGGAGTGCATTTCAACACTGAAAAGGCCCTCATCTTGAATGGAAGGCAAGGTGACACTGAGAAGATCCTACACAGTGAAAATGTACTTGAGGGAATGAGCAGCCTAATAATATATGTTAAGATTATTCAAAAATATTGCTGGTATAACTATAATGAAAAGTCCGTGGGATGTACATACAGATAGCCTCATCTGAGTCATGGTTTTTTGTAGCTGAAGAATATCTGTGGTACCAATGTCTTATATACTACATAGTTCTGATGGCATCATCAAGATGGTCACATTTGCAAAGAGAACGAAGTTAAGTTTCTCAGGAGAGAGGGGCACAAATTGAAAAATGAAGAATTGACTGGTTTGTGGCTAAAAATGAACCATGAGCCACCTAAACCCCCGGAAAAACGAACTGGTTCATGGCTCATTTTTCTAGTCCGTGCCTGGGGGGGAGGAACCTACCACCTCTGTCCCCTCTGTTTGTCCACCCATCCCCTTCCCAGTGCCCCTGTTGCCTCCCTACCTGGTCCTGCCGCCGCTGCCTCTGCTGCCACCATCGTCTTCAGAGACAGTGGCTTGGCCTCCCAACCAGGAGCTGGGCCTGCTACCTCTGCACGTGTGCCCACCTATCAGCAAACAGATGAGCACATGCGCAGAGACAGCTGGCCTGACTCCCAGAAGGGAGGCCGGGCCGCTGTCTCTGAAGACGGTGGCAGCAGTGGAGGAGGAGGAGGAGGAGGCAGGACCAGGTAGGGACGCAAAGGAGGCCAGCAGGAAGAGGATGGATGAGCAACCGCTTTGCTGAAGCAAAACAAAGCACCGAGCAGAAAAAAAGTTCAGTGCTTCATTTTGGTTCGGCCAAATGGGTTGCATGAACCGAATCATAGGCCAGCCTGGTTCATGTTATTTTTCCCACTTCATACTTCAGTTCTTGCCCATCCTTGCTTGTCAGTATTTATTGGACCAATGTTATTATGTAAACTCTCATTGAAGAGGTTATTTATATCAGCTTCAAAGCATGTCCTCATGATTTCTGTTGGAATTATTATTTTTGTGTTGACTCTATGCAAGAGAATAAGGGACGTGGTGGTGCTGTGGGCTAAACCGCAGAAGCCTGTGCTGCAGGGTCAGAAGACCAAGCAGTCGTAAGATCGAATCCACGTGACAGAATGAGCGCCCGTCACTTGTCCCAGCTCCCGCCAACCTAGCGGTTTGAAAGCATGCAAATGCGAGTAGATTAATAGGGACCACCTCGGTGGGAAGGTAACAGCGTTCCGTGTCTACGTCGCACTGGCCATGTGACCACGGAAGATTGTCTTCGAACAAAACGCTGGCTCTATGGCTTGGAAACGGGGATGAGCACCACCCCCTAGAGTCGGACACTACTGGACAAAAATTGTCAAGGGGAACCTTTACCTTTACCTATGCAAGAGAATCCTTCAAAAATGTGGGCTGTAAACTGTTGAGATAATAACGAGAAGAGATAGACGCTCTAGACAAGAATGAGATGTAGACCTTGACCAAACTACCACAGGGCGAGGAAGCCATTGGATGTAAGTGGGGCTTCAAGGTGACGTAGGGTGTAGAAGGAGAAGTGGAATTCTGCAAGGTGAGGCTGGTTGCAGAGCAGTTCCTGCAGAAGTATGGAGAAGACTTGTATGCAGCTTTTGCTCTTGTTGTCAAGGACCACACAATAATAATGCTCGTAAGTGTGGCATCCTCCAGAAAGGTGGAAGTCAAGCGCCTAGATGTCAAGACTACATTTCTACATGGAGAGATTGCAGAGCAGCTGTACAGGGAAGAGCCACCTGGCTTTGTTATCCAGAAACATCTTGTCTACAAACTGAAGAAAGGCCTGTATGGGCAGAAGCAAGCAGCCCGGGCCTTGAATGCAAAATTGAAGAAGATGCTAGGTTTCAAGCAAGGTGATGCAGACCAATGCTTTTATTGCATACCAGAAGCAGAAATGGATATTTAACATTTATCCTTGCCTGTGTTGATGACCTAACTGAAGGGAACAGGAATACAAAGCAATTGTACACCATCTTAACAAAATGGTTGAAATAAATGAAATAAGAGTTAGGGGATGCAACATTTGGGCATTCAAATTAAAAGGGAGGCAGATGGATCATATTTGTGGAACCAAAAACAAGATTATTGGACTTAAGGGACACTGGGCCTCTAAGATGCCCACACACCCATGACAACTGATTTTCTGAAAGGCAGAGAGGAAAGTGACCAAAAGCCGGTTCAAAACTGCTATAGGAGGGCATTTGTATTTGACAACATCTACTAGACCTTGCATAGCCACTGCTGTAGAATACTGAGCAGAAAAGTTAGTTCACCAACACAGGGTGACTAGACAGCTGTCAAAATAGTAGCTAAATTCTGGAAAGAATCTATTGGCTTTAAGCTAAGACTGCCAGCTGGCAAAAGCCCAAAGCTTGTAGGTACACAGATGTAGACCAAGCAGAGGATACCACAGACCATAAATCTACCACTGGGTTCCTGTTTATGTATGGGGGGGCTATTTCATGGGCTAGTGATAAACAAGATGCAGTGGTGCCTCAATTTACGAATGTCCCGACATACGACGATTTCGAGTTATGACCAGCTCCAGCCGCAAAATTTTGCTTTGACTTGCGACCGGAGCTTCCAGTTATGAACAGAAAAGAGAAGGGGGAAAAGGCAGGAAATTCAAGTTGCTAATTGTTGGTGGCAAAGAGGCTGCTTCTTTGTAGCTCTTTCGCCCCAGCAGTTAGAGAGTGTGCGGTCGGAGGAGGCTGCCTGGTAAGGTAAGGTGCTGTTTTCTGCTTTTTAAAAACTGTTCTGGATGGGTTTTGCACCATGGTTTTGGGCTAGGGAGGTTATGTTTCTATGCTGTGCTGGGTCTTAGGGGGGTTCTTTGTTGGTTCCCCCCATTTCTGATAGGTCTTGAGGGGTTTGTTTGTTTTTTGGTGTTCCCCCCCCCTCCATTTCCGATGGGTCTTGGGGAGTTTGGTTGCTTTGTCAAGTATTTTTTCCCATTTCTGATGGGTCTTGGGGGTTTTGTTTGTTTTTTGCTTTGTTTTCTTTTCATTTGCAATGTGCTCCATTTGTTTTCTTTGCATTCCCAATGTGCTCCTTTTGCTTTTTTTTCTTTTCATTTCCAATGTGCTCCGTTTGTTTTCTTTGCATTTATGATGTTTTTTTCATTTCCGATGGGTCTTGCATGCTTCCCTTGCTTTTTGCTTTGTTTTCTTTTCATTTCCAATGTGCTCCATTTGTTTGCATTTCCAGTGTGCTCCTTTTGCTTTGTTTTCTTTGCATTTCCGATGTGCTCCTTTTGCTTTGTTTTCTTTGCATTTCCGATGTGCTCCGTTTGTTTTCTTTGCATTTCTGATGTGCTCCATTTGCTTTTTCCTTTGCTTTCTTTGCATTTCCAATGGTCTTGCATGCTTGATTGCTTTTCTTCCCGCCCCCTTCGTCCAGAAGGGATTAATCACATTTCCAATGGGTCTTGCAGTGATTTTTGTTGGTTATATTTTTCTTCAGCTGGAATGGATTAATTGCATTTCAAAGCATTTCAATGGGAAATGGTACTTCGACTTATGACCATTTTGAGTTACAACCATCTTCCGGAACCAATTAAGTTTGTAAGTCGAGGCACCACTGTATTGTAGCTTTGTCTTCTACAGAGTCAGAGCCTGGGAGCAGCAACAGAGAAGGCCCTCTCCTGTGTCCCCATCAGACACACCTGTGAAGATGGAGGGACCGAAAGAAAGGCCTTTCCTGTTGATCTTAACAAACAACCAGACTATCACAGAGTGGGAAGATGAATGCACATGCCAAACACAGTGGCATGAGGTACCACCTGGTGTGTGACCTGACCAAGAAAGGGACCATCCAGATTATCTGCTGTCCCACTGCAGGGATGACAGCAGATATCCTGACAAAGAGATAATTTCAAGAACCCGTGGAGCAAGATGGAACCACATTCTCCAAGAAAAATCATCATTTGTGGAGCTACTGTGAGTTACCTTAAGCAGTCATTGAGTGAGTTAGGGTGGCTCAAAAATTTAATAATTAAATAATTTAAATTCATGTTCATTCAGTTCTATGATAATCTGATGCCACTGGTTTCCATGGTAGATCCACCCAGTCATCCTTAGCTCGTGACTTTGGTGTTTTCCTTTCAAACAGTGTTCCAGCTATTTCACTATTCTTTTGAGATATTAGAGTGCAAATGAAATGGGTTTTTCCAAATTTTTATACATTATATTCCCTGACTAATAGTTTTTAAAGGTAAGCAACAGCTTGGAAATGAACTTGGAGTCAATTAATATATTTCAGTATGTTAATAAATTTTCTGCCATCTGTATTTTGAGCAAACCACTGTTTCTTGTCTTCAGGGTCAGCCCCATGAAAGATGCGTTGCAGTTATCCAGTTTAGAAGTTACCAGAACTTTGGCCAGACATGAGGAATCACAGCTAGTAAATTTGGCTGATGCTGATTAAAGTTACTCGGGACACCTCAGGTAACTTGATCCTCCAGTGGCAACAGTCGCTTTGTTGATGTTACCTTCCCCCCCCCCCCAGCACTGTACTTGCTCCTTCAAACAGAGTGCTACCCTTTTCAGAATTATTTGAACATCATCCTGAGCAAACAAATGAAATGTGAATACTGAATGCTAGAGATAGGTAGCTTCACCAAAACAGCAAAGTTAGTTTGCCAAAAGATGCCTGGATCCCACCCACAAAACAACAATTGCAGCAACAAAAAATATTCAGAAGAGTCCGTGGTACCTCTGGTTTCTATTGCAATCAGAGGTTTTTGGTCATCTGCTTCCGCCGCAGCAACGATAAGACAAAGAAGACATTATTGAAGGCATATGTACTGTACATACATATTACACAACCGATACATAGAATATGGATAGTATCACAGGGTATGGTTTCTATTAGATAAGAGAGCATTGGAGTTGTTTAATATATTCATAATGTTAGCGCCAATTACAAATATGCAATCACAACATTTCACGGCACCAGAGGCTCTGAAAAACTGCATACCCAATATTTTTCACTCACCGCTTTAAACTATTTATCTGTTCTTTAAGGACTGACATTTTCTGAAATCTGGATGTGAAGCTACAAAGAAAAAAAAAACACATATACCATTGGAAGCTTTTATTTAAGGGTCTAGTCATACATAACTCAGTGAACTGAATATCTGGCTGAAGCCAAAGTGGGAACACTGTGTGTCCCAAGTGAAGAGCCAGCCTGTTGTTGCTTTGAATAAGTTGTGTAGTCTCCAGACGCTCCCAGAAGAAAGGAATAGTAAACCACTTCTGAGTACTCTATACCTAGAAAACCCTGGAAAGGTTTCCTAGGTGTAGAGTACTTATACACCATAACTCAAAATTGACCTGATTAAAAATTGACCTAATAACATGATTGTTATTAGTTGTACATCCATAATGAACCAACATAGCCACCATAACAACAATCTTTTGGAAGTAAGCCTTTCTCTGTCTGTCTTGTTCTAAACCATTCTCCAACCAGTGGATTCAAGGGCAGTGAATGACAACTTTCTTTAAAATAAGAGTACAATTGCAATTTAGGATTAATAAACAAATATTCAAAGAATACCTCATTACTTTGAATGGGTTAAATTCTCCAGGGTGCAATGAACTGCATCCAAGATTATTGAAAGAACTGGCTGAAGAACTCTCAGAAACACTTTTATTTTCTTGAAATTATGGAGGATGGGTAAAGTGCCAGATGATTAGAGGAGGGCTAATGTTCGTATCTTCAAAAAGATAAAAAGGGAGGAACTTGGGGACTACAGACCAGGCAATCTGACATTAATCCCAGGGAAATGTCTAAGAGCAGCCTGTAAAGCAGTCAGTCTGTAAGTGCCATGAAAACAATAAAGTGATAACAAAAAGTCAACATGGATTTGTCAAGAACAAATCCTGCCAGACTAATATCTTTCTTTCTCTAATGTAACCTCCCTGGTAGGCAGTGGGTATCTTATAGATGTCATATGTCTAGGCTTCAGCCAAGCTTTTGACAATTCTGATTAGCAAGCTAACCTAAGTGTAGACTGAATAGAACAGCTATCAGATTTATATACAGTTGGTTGCAGAAATGTACTCAGAGAGAGCTTATCTGTGCTCCCCTTCAAACAGGGAGAAGATAACAAGAGAGGTCCCATAAAATGGAGTCCTGGACCCAGTGCTCTTCAACGTTTGTATTAATGACTTGGGTGAAGGGTGCAAAGAAAGCTTTTTGCAGACGGCAGAACATTGGGTGGCATAGCTATGTGGGGACTGGTTAGGGTCGCCCAGCCATGAGAATGGGTTCTCCACCTCTCAGAGAGCAAGGACAGGATTCCCTTACCTGCAGTTCACCTGTGGACTGGGGTGTTGGCGAGGGAGGAATGGGTGGCACCCTTGAGGCCACAGGTGTAGCCATGGTGGGACTTGGATTTAAGGAGGAGACAGAGCAGGAGATAATATCATGACTCCTATTAAAGTCTTGAGTCTTCACCCCTGTGAGCCCAAGCTCCATTAGGTGACTGGTTACCTTGTAAAGAATTTTTATCTTTGCACAGTGAAAAATGAAGGATTGCCGGGTCACCACAGGGAGGATCCACTCACTGCTCCGTCACACTACTCTTGTGCTACCTGGTGCTGGTGCTTGCCAGGCAGGTCAGTGCACTAGTGACTGAGAAAGCTTCCTGTGAGCCCCTTCTTCCAACACCTTTTGAGTCACTTGCTCCCTGGTGCTTCTGGGAAAACAAAATAAGCAGGTTGATGCTCCTGGCTGGAAGCCAACCCTGCAAGGTAGAAAACGTAAAACCCACAAAAATACTCAACAGACTCCCGAGTATGTAAGACACTAAAGTTTAGTACCTACAACTCCTCCAGCTGTCTGAATGATGACACCTGTAAAATTTGATTATTTTTATTGAAGAAATTTTAGTAGGGCAGATGCCGTAGACTGGGAGGTATGCGAGGCCCAGGAAGTACCTGCTGCCAGAGAGGTTGATGGCTGGATGGGAGATGGTACGCCGGTGTGATCCCGAGACCCATTGCTGGGTAGAGTTGCTTGTGCCACCAGAAGAAGCTGCCCAGTCCAAGAGACACGGAGGCTTGAGAACCAGTGTTGAGCCTGTTGCTGGCAAAGGAATCACCAAGGGCAAGCAGCACTGCTGGAGACACCCAACAGCTAGCCTGTCTACTCATCTCCTGAAGGTCAGCCTCCATCTCCTCCCTGCCCTGTACCCCCACTACATGGGAAAGGCCAGCCAGGTTTGGGTAGAGTTTGGCAACATCTCTCAGGAGAAATACCATAGCTATGGGGCAGTGGCTGCCAACAGAGACTAAGGAGGGATGGCGAAGAGGAAAACTCCACCACTTGCCCCCAGGGACAACTGACAGCATGCATCCAGCACCCTTGTTGTGGCACCTTGTTCCACCTGATAGGTATCCTAGAACTTGCTGAGGAGGTGGGATGCTGCTCCTCCCAGCAGAAACTTTTTAGGGGCACTTCCCCAAAGACTGTGGGAGTGAAACTAATTCCCTGGCACCCTCTGAGTTATTAGTGTCATGTTCTTGGCCATACTGGCCCTTTAAAAGTTCTGTTGTTCCAATAAAGGGCCCATTCCAGCAACTGATCTCCATGTCATTATGGACAGGGTTGCAGGGACTGCTCACAAGCTAATACTCTGGAAGACAGAAATAAATGCAAGAAGATCTTCATGTGCTCGTGTGCTGGTGGAAAAAAAAACACAGTTACAAGATAGGGTGTATTTGGCTCAGCAATAAACAAACAAACAAATAAACATATTAAAACAATTATTCCTAATTCTCTATCCCAGGTCATCATGCTAGTCTGCTGTGCTCTCTTAACATCATTTCCACTAATTGCTATGAATGTCTTCTTGCAGACGGCCAAAAAATACAGGAACCCATCGTTGGAATTTACTCGTCCTTAAGAAATGGAAGGGGGAAAGGCATTATGGTTTTTAAGCCTGTGCACTCAGTATAGTGTTGACTGGAAGGACAGATCCTGAAGCTGAGGCTTCAATACTTTGGCCATCTCATGATAAGAGAAATCTCCCTGGAAAAGACCCTGATGTTTGGAAAGAGGGAAGGCAAGAGGAGAAGGGGATGTCAGAGGACAAGATGGTTGGACAGTGTCATCGAAGCTACCAGCACGAATTTGATCCAACTCCCAACTCCGGGAGGCAGAGGAAGACAGGAGGGCCTGGCGTGCTCTGGTCCATGGGGTCATGAAGAGTTGGACATGACTAAACAACT
The DNA here is from genome assembly GCF_051106095.1 of Pogona vitticeps. Classification (NCBI taxonomy): domain Eukaryota; kingdom Metazoa; phylum Chordata; class Lepidosauria; order Squamata; family Agamidae; genus Pogona; species Pogona vitticeps. Next base: position 188,470,255 of record NC_135784.1, on the reverse strand, counting down.
ACTCAGTATAGTCTGGAATTTAGGATAGGACTCAGAACTGAACAAACTTGGAGCTTGAATATTTGTTCAATCTTCTTTCCTCTTGCGAAATCCAATTTCCCCCCAGTATTCATATAATGCAAGGCTGAAACCACTGTCCACCATGTTGACAAAGCAGGACAAATAGCCTTAATTTCTGGGGGTGACATCCCACTGTGGTATAAGGGGATAGAGTGGCAGACTAGGACTCTGGAGACATGGCTTTGATTCACTGCTTGGCCATGGAAACTCCTGGGAGGGGTGGCACTGATGAAACCACTTCTTAAATATTTCACGTACCTTGACAGCCCTATTGCCGTTGCTACAAGTCAGTTCTGACCTGATGGCATACAATACACAGGATTCTGGAGTGAAAGGAAAATTGCTGCCCCACCTCCTCCAGCTGCACAGACTCCGAGTTGCATGCCCATTCTCACACTGGTTCTGAGATCAGTCGTGCAAGGGGGAGCCTGAAGGAGCAAAAGGGGAACTTAGCATAATTTTCTTTCCACTCTGCATTTAAGCAACGGGATACAAACCTGTTTGCTTTCTTTTTTACAACCACCATCAATTATTTTTCTTCTATGTTACTCTGATTTGCACCAGCCCTTATCCTCGTCATGTGGACCCAGTAGCATGTTGATCCATGCTGCTCAGTGTTGTCTATGGGCATGCCCCATTTTTCTACTAGTCGCAACTCTACACACACCCCATGGCTTGTTGCAGAGTTCTGAACTTATGGTAAACTTTATTTTTGCTACACAGTAGAGTTACAAAGACTCACAGAGGAGAATGGCTGCAAGTGGCCAGAGTCCATCTCTTTCTCATTAACTTGCACTTATGGTCTCAATAACTCACTCTGAGGCATTTGTACAAAAGAGAATTTAAAAAAATCTTTATTTACATTTGCTTGAAACTGCAGACTTGTGCTGCTGCTTTCTTTGCACTAGCAACCTACGGATCAAAAGCAAACAATGGCCATCAACAGAGGAAAGAGAGGGAGAAGAACACTCAATTCAGTTCAAAGGCTGGAAGGAACTATTGGTTAGCATTGGGTAGATAAACAATCACCTCAGCCAGGAAAGCCCAGTCACAAAAACTACACGCAGCATGCGAGGTTGCAAACAAAACTCCCACACAGCTCAGTACCACTTCCACTTGTTTTGTTTCCATACTTTAAGCCTTCTCCAGTTTTCTTCTTCCAGTTCCTTACTGGAACTGAGCATCAGATGCAGCAACACTTCCCCATTCCGTTCTGTTACTATGGGATATCAGTGGTAGCTACTATCTGCCTCCCTCTTTTGGAATAAGTTTTGGTTACTGCTAAGGCCCATGGGTGTCTTATAATGAGGGATATCACATTGTCCCATTTTCGTTTCTCATTTTTGCAATGTGGATAAATGATCTGCAAGTATACATGATACATGGCAGTAGGGAGGTGACAATTTGGATAGGGTGAGCCTCACCTTTTTTTGAAGAGTCGGTATCCCAAAACAGATAATTTTCCAATCACCACTGAAAGACAGTGAAACTTCGCACTCAACAGGAGAGGAAGAGCTTGAGAGAAAGTGTGAGAACCACAGCCTCAGAGGTAAGATAGAGAAGCCCAGGTGATCAGACCACTTACCTGCACAGGTTTTATGCCGCGTTGTTATTTAACAATGAGTGCCAATAGGAATGCCGTTGCTCTCCAAAAAAGTCACGTGCTGGTCAATCTCGGGGGGGGGGGGGGGACAAAAAATGGAAACATGAGATGCAAATTTAAATAGAGAATATTGTGATTCAGTAAAAAAAGATAGATGGGTAGAAATTGGAAGGGTTGTGTACAGTAGAGTCTGATCTGGACAGATGTAGAGTATGAGAGTCTGGTCTGGACAGATGGCAGGTAAGTGAGAGAAAAAAGAAAACAGGGTGAACAGGTCAGACTTAAGTGTAGAAGAGAAAGCAACAAGGGAACAATATGCTGGGGGACAAGTCAACCCATCTGCAGACAGGACATATCAGTGCCTCCAGCAGTCATTCTCCCTCTTGCATCTAATACTAGGATATCAATTCAAACCAGTTCAAATTAATGGCGGGGAAGGCATGAGCCCACGAATGACCAGGAACAATGCCATTGTGTGAATGAGAGCTGAAAGACTCATCTGAGCAGTCACTTTTTAATATAAAATCCTGTGACTCCATTCCACACAAATTCCCTTCCATCACAGGAGTGCTCCACAATGCAAGTCGTTCCGTAATCCTCCCAGACCATATATTGAATCTGTGATCATGGAGGAGCCTTCTCAAATGTGTGAAAGGCGTGAGATAATTATATTGCTTATTTTTGTGCTGGGGATTCCACCACTTCAAAATAAAATCCAATCAGCGAAGTGGGGAGAGAGAGAGAGAGAGAGAGAGAGAGAGTATTCATAACATGATGGGGGTAAACCAGACAGTTGTAAACATTGTGAGGCGTGAGCCCAATCCTTTTTTTTTATTCCATTTATACCCTGCCTATCTGGTCATTGCGACCACTCTAGGCTGTTTACAACACAAATACAAACACAAACACAAATATAAATATATATATTCCTGACAGACATGTGGATTAACACCTTGGTGGAAGACGGCATGAAGCAGCAGTCAAAGGATAGTAGAAAACAAGTTATCCTTGCAAATGGAGAGAGGAGTAGGGTGAGTACTTCATGAATTACTAAAGATATTTGTGAACACTGGTCCTTGGCAAGAACATCTGGAATGCAAGATATCACTTTGGCACAAGCATCTGAGGAGCAGCTGTTTGTTTTTAAGAATGGCAAACACATGTAATTACTTTACATCCATTTCAAGTGGATGTTCGGCCACTGATAAGGAAGCACTTCAGGACTGGATCCAAGAGGTTCGAGCCAATATTATTTCCGAAGTGAGACAGAGGTCATAATAACAGCTAAATGTCATGAATTAAGCAGAAATTAAGGACCACACTGGTCCTCAGGAGAAGATGGGGGTCCCCCATTCTGAGAATAGCAATAATGCTGTTTATACTTGTAGTAGCAAAGACAGGACCAAAAAGATCTTTACCATGACATCATCAACACACAACAGATTTATGCACTGTCGTTCATCACACAGCAGAAAACCTATCAAATATTTTTCACTAAAATACCAATTTAATTAGTGTTTATCACAAGCACTGATGATACTTATGGACTTGTATGGGACTTTTACATATGTCTAAAAGAAAAGAAGAACACAATGGCTCGCTTGCTTCATAGATTATGGGCTAGGTATTTGGCTGCTGAGAGTTGGGAGTTTCATTCCCCATTGTGCTTCCTGGAAGAAGAGCCAGCCTGGGTGGCCTTGGGCAAGCTGCAAACTCTCAGGAGGCCCCCAGAAGAAGGGAAGGGTAAATCACTTCTGAGCATTCTTTATCTAAAAATCTCTGGAAAGGGTCACCTTAAGTCAAAATTGACTTGATGGCACATTTTATTTTATTTTTTTTAATTTTATTTATATCCCGCCTCTCTGGTCGGTTAAGACCACTCTAGGCGGCTTACAGCATAAAAATACACAATAAGTATATATATAAAACAGTTTTTACATAGTAGAACACATTTCAACAAGATGGGGGCAAGCAATGGGGGGGAGGAGAAAAGGGGGTCATGATCATAATGGGCTACTGTAATGAATCAGGTAACACTAACATGAAAATTAAAAGTTCAAGGGACTTTATGGGTCTGTGACTGGAGGCAGGATAGATCAAAATAAAGAGAACAATAAATTAGCTGTGGAGGGTGGACAGAAAGTTCAGTGGAATTCCGGGCTACTTTATTTGACTCAACAGAAAAGGCTATATATAATTTGGGAAGTGTAGTTCAGGACAGTTAATGCTTTTCCAAGCAAAAGGTGTCTTGATAGTTGTCGTAGTTGTTTTCAAACTTGTAGACCTGCCTAAGAGACAGAAATACTCTTAGGGTCTTATTTCCCGTCAGTCTTCTGGAGTGGCCAATGTAAAATTGCCCTGTTTGTTTGAAGACTGTAGGGCTTGGCCATCTGGCAGGTATTTGCATATTTGCAGATATTCTGCATCAAGACAACTCTCTGTAATACAGTATAATCAGTGGAGAAAACATGCATACAGTTATTCTGGCCCTGTAGAAATCTGCAGCATTTTCTGCTGATGGAAGAAGATGGATTCTCGAACAAAAATGTCAGACGGAGGCGCCATCCTTTTTGATGTGATGTAAGGTGACTTTTGCTTGGCCCATGAGCTGCCTGTGGTGTCAGGTAATGTTAATTAATTGCATTCATGAAATAGACATGTCCAGCTCTTTTGTAACAAGACAGCGAAAAAGAATCTAGATCTGGCGCCATGACTATTGACTTGAGTATGTAGATCAAGTGTAATATCTAGAAAAGTTACAGTGAACTTCAATGGCTGAGGAAGTGTGGAGGGGATAACCGTACATTAATGCCTGCAGGAATGAGAACACAAGGCCAAACCGAAGTGCTTCTTGGGGGCTGGAAATGAATAGGTTGATGTCCCCAAGAACCCAATCTTCCATGGTAGGACTTCACTGTCATCCTTAAAGTTATATAATTCTTCCATAGTCACAAATGTTGTCTATTTATTGTTCAACTGCAGTCTTGCTTTTGCACTTCCTTTTTTAGTTTTCCTCACAAGTCATTTAAAGTCCTTGCTGTTTTCTGCCAGTAATATGATGTCATCTGCATATTTTAAGATTACTGATAAGTCTTCTACCAATTTTCACTCTTCCCTCATCTGCATCTTAGGCTTTGTGTGTAATGCATTCTGCATAGAGATTGAACATAACAGATAGATGAGACACACCTTGTCTGATGCCTATCCCTATGGGAAACCATTCCATTTCTCCCTAATCTGTCCTAACAATAGCTTTTTATCCAAAGTATAGGTTTCACATCAGGATAATCAAATATTGACGCATATCAATTTCCTTTAGAATAATTCATAGCCTTTCACAATCCACACAGTCAAGGGTTTTGCTGTATCTATAAACCTTCAGACTGATCTTCTGAAATTCAGTAGCCAGAGCATATTGCCAGTATGATGTGAAGTGCCTCTTTCTTTTCGGAATCAAACTTTATATTTAAAAAATGCTATTATAATTTTCTTAGAATGCCAGAGTTGAAAGAGGCCCTACGGATCATTGAGTCCAGCCCCTGTCACGGAGATACAAACACTGAGCTATCCACCAGTAATTTTTACAAGATGCTATTCCTCAGGGCCACTTGCAAAATTAAAATAATGTGACAGATACTTCTATTATCAGATTAGATACTTCTACCATTTTAAACCATACACTGAATTAGATACAACATAATCCTCCCATCAAACGCGTGTGTATGCAGACGGATATACATAGTCAACAATTATATATGTAAACATACAGGGAGCTATTAAAATAGTCTCCTATTCATATTTAAATTATCAAAAAACATTTGTTTTAAATTTTGAATGATAATACATCAGGTTTTCACCACTCCTCAAAACTCAGGTATCAATTTCCTCCAGAGGAACATTCCACAATCAAAGTCTAATTATGACTACCATTCCACCCAGATCACTTCTAAAGGCACAGAAATATGGAGAAAAGTTTCAGAATCAAACAAGACATTGAAGTAATGTGTATTCTTTGCATTTTTCTCCATCAGTGGGATTTCCCCAGAGGTACATGCTTTAGCAATAAGAAGCAAGCCTCGTTTGTCTTCCAGTTACCAATCACGGAAATAAACTTGGCTCAGGGTTTCCTGTCCCATAAAGTGAGGAAAAGCGTAAACGAATGTCTTTCACAACTTGAGGAAATCCTAGTTTTCAATACAAGATGATAAGCAGATCATCTTATAATGTGACCTTCGGATATGGACCTGAACTCAAAAGTAGCTATTCTAGCTCCAAATCCTTTATAACTTTAAAAACTTGGCATCAATGCCTTCCTTTCCCTGGAAACTGATAACCACTACCAGAAGAATGAAATAAATTATATGTACAATACAATAAACTCCTACTGGAGCTAGAGAGTACTCAGAAGCGGTTTACCATTTCCCTTCTTCTAGGGGCATTCTCGGACTGTGCCGCTTGCCCAACGTCACACAGGCTGGCTCTTCTTCCAGGAGGTACAGTGGGGAATCGAACTCCCAAACACTGGCTATGCAGACAGGTACCTAACTCACCGGCGCAATAATACAACCTATTTATTATGCTGGCATAAATGAGTTCTTTCTCCAAAATATATATAAACTGATAAAAAAGTACTCCTGGGACTTGCGCTTCCAAGATCAGCACCAGACTTCAACAGCCTGGCAAGCCAACAGTCTGGTATTTATGGGGGGTACACTCCTTATGTGGGATCAGGCTGTGATCTCTGTCCCAGATTTCTCAGCCAAGAGAACCTGTCATTTGTCTGGATGCAGTTTGCGTTTGGTCCTTCACATCTAGTCCACAGCCTTCATGACTTCCCTAGGAGATGAGGAAAAGGCACAGCAAGGAACTACCTGGATATCAATGTTTTTGGTTGTTGTGGGTTTTTCAGGCTCTTTGGCCGTGTTCTGAATGTTGTTCTTCCTAACGTTTCACCAGTCTCTGTGGCCAGCATCTTCAGAGGACAGCACTCTGTGCTCTGGACCATTAGATCCCGGCCGTGAAAGCCTTCGCGAATACATCAATGTTTTTCTTGATCCAAATACAGTATGTTGTACTTTCTCTTAAAGCAGTATTATTTACCTGTCCTGATTTATGATATTCAGGAATGTTACCTCCTCAATGGACAATGGGAGGGTTCGAGAGATACTTTGGACCACAGGGAGCCAGCATGGTGGATTATTTTTTGATTTTCACTAGTGACTTGAATTCTGTTTCCTATATGCAAGGAAATGATTATATTGTAAGAATATGCAAGCGTGCTGGGCCCATAACCTGTTGAGAGTTTGGTACTGTACTGAATTCCAGTACAAATGCACTTCTGCTGTGCATTTGTACTGGAATTCAGTACAGTACCAAACTCTCAACATATATGAGAGGAGACCAACTCTTTTTAACACTTGGGCTTAAAGGAATGTCACTGTTAAGTAGGACAGGTGCTGATCTTAACTTACAACATAAATCTAGGCTTAAAATGGAGGGAGAAATTTGATGAAAAGGACTGTATTTCAAACTCTGTTAACTGTGTGCGCTTATCACAAAAAACCCATTGGAAGAACAATGCTTATCTATGCTGCTTCAATTACTTTTTATTGTTGTTCAAACTATTATTTGCTAAGGAAATGATACTGACTCAGAAAGATTCTACAGAAAGACTCAGGAATAATTGACTTAATTCTGAATGTAAATATTTTAAAATAATTATCCAACATAAGCACTGAGAATCTGGGTGAAATAACAGAAAATCGACCTTCAGGGAATTGTTGAGTTTGAAAGCAACCTATAAAGTTCAAATACGTGGTACGTGGTGGTGCTGTGGGTTAAACCACAGACGCCTCTGTGCTGTAAGGTCTGTAGATCTTCAGCTGTAAGATCGAATCCACGTGACGGAGTGAGCGCCCGTCGCTTGTCCCAGCTCCCGCCAACCTAGCAGTTTGAAAGCATGCAAATGCGAGTAGATAAATAGGGACCACCTTGGTGGGAAGAAAACAGCATTCCGTGTCTAAGTTGCACTGGCCATGTGACCACGGAAGATTATCTTCGGACAAATGCTGGCTCTACGGCTTGGAAATGGGGATGAGCACCGCCCCCTAGAGTCGAACACGACTGGACAAAAAAATTTCAAAGGGAACCTTTGCCTTTATAAAGTTCAAATTAGAAAAAGGGAAATGAGAGAATTATATAAAGTTTGGAAACCTTTGATAATGGTCATTAATGGAAATAATATTATATTTTCATAGAATCATAGAGTTGGAAGGTGCCTATAAGGCCATCAAGTCCAACCCCCTGCTCACTTCAGGAATCCAATTCAAAGTATATTTGACAGATGGTTGTCTAATTTTCTTTTGAATGCCTCCAATGTTGGTGTGCTCACCACCTCCCAAGGCAGCTGGTTCCACTGTCATGCTGCTCTAAAAGTTAGGAAGTTTTTCTGATAGTGAAACAAAATACTGTATAGTTTCTTGTAATGTGAGCCTATTATCACATGCCCTGAACTCTGGAATGATTGAGAGCAGATTCTGCCCCTCCTCTGAGTGACAATCTTCCAAGTATTTAAGAGTGCGATCCTTTTCCCCTCAGTCTTCTTTACTCAGAACAAAACATGCCTAATTCTCTCTGATTTTCCTCAGAGGGCTTGGTTTCCAGTGCGATCCACCTTGCTGCCCTTCTGTGAACCTGATACGGCTGTCTACATCCTTCTTAAGGTGCAGTGTCTAGAACTGGATACCGTTTCTCAAGATGCAGCCCATCCAGTGCCAAACAGAAGGAAACTAGTACAGTACTTCAAGGGATTTGGATACAAGTGTCAACCCCAGTGTTTTTGTGTGTTTTTTCCTGGTCCCATTGTGTTCTGATGGGGCTGGCTGTGGTTTTTTTGTTTTTTGTTTTTTTGGTAAAAAAAAATTCTGGCCCCAACGCATTCCTATGGGGCTTGCAGTGTTTTATTTTCTTTTTATTTATTTTTTCTTCTGGAACGGATTAATCGCGTTCCAATGCATTCCTATGGGAAATGGTGCTTCGACTTATGACCATTTCGAGTTACACTCATCTTCTGAAATGGATTATGGTCGTAATTTGAGGCACGATTGTATTGGGAGAGTGAGGACAGAAGAAAATATTTCTTTACCCAGCGTGTTTTTAGTCTGTGGAACTCCTTGCCACAGGATGTGGTGATGACATCTGGCCTAGATACCTTGAAAGGGGGATTGGACAGATTTCTGGAGAAAAAAGTCCATCGCAGGTTATAAGTCATGATGGGGATGGACAATCTCCAGGCTTAGAAGGAAGGTACCTCCAAATGCCAGATGCAGGGGAGGGGCATCAGCAGACAGGTATCTAGTTGTCTCATGTGCTTCCAGAGGAATCTGGTGGGGCCACTGTGAGATACAGGGAGCTGGACTAGATGGACCCTTGGCTTCATCCAGCAAGGCTCTTCTTATGTTCTCATAATACTTCTGTTAATGCACCCCCTCATCCAAGTCATTGATAAATATGTTGAAAAGCACTGGGTGAGGAACTCAGCCTTGCGGTGCCCTGCTTATTACCTTCTCCCAAGGAGCCATTGATAAGCACTCTCTGCATAAGATTCTCTAAGCAGCAGATAGTTGTTCTATTCAGCCCACACCTAGTCAGTTTGTTAATCAGAGTATCAGGAGAGCTTTGTCAATAGCTTTGCCAAAGTCAAAATACTATATACACACTTATGGATAAGCAATGGAATGTGTCCTGCCAAATATGTTTCACATTCTCCTTTGAGAACAGAGGAGCACTTTCAAACAGTCAGTTAAACTTGTTGTATTGATTGTCCATAAATGCATATCCATTTTTAAAGGCTGGGCTGTTTCTTTTTCCCCCACTTCAAAATAAAGCTTTGACTTACTGAGGAGCATGACCTAATATCATCAGTTAAAAAGACAAAAATCTTCATGTCATCCAAACATAAGCAGCATCCCAGTATTCTTGTTACTGCATTTCTAGCTGGATTTTGCTGTCTTTCAGAATGAGGCAAATGTCATTGTCTTCAGAAGATTCTGCTACCAAGTTGAACAAAATAGTAGGTCAACAAGGCATTCACTGATGTAATGAGGAAATAGAGTACACAAGCACAAAATGAATTTTAAAAACCTATAAGAACCATGTAGCTAACATGGTTACTCCTTCATACCTTTACAATTTTTAACATAGCTGAATGATGTAAAAGAAATAAGTTACAACCTGAGAGGGAAAACATTCATGTCAGAAGTCATTACAATTCCTCTAAAAAATGTCACTAGTAGCGATGCATGCTGGTTTATGATGAAAAGCCGAAACTGGAGTGACATAAACTTACTGCTTTATTGACTGCTGGGGTTTGTGTGGTAAACTCAGGAGACTGTGCGAACTGAAAACTGCATGAAGGCAGACCCAAATTAGGGCTGTGAAATTGCCTTCGATGAGGCTTGAGCCTGAAGGAAAGAGTTCTGCTTCAGAGACATTAAGGGACCACAACAGAATCTAGAGCAACTCAAGTCCAAAACGAAGTGAATTGGCACCAAGACTTTGGCTCCACCCTGGAGTCTTTGAAGGGTGTGTGGTGCCATCTGACCACAATCTGATACACTTTTGAGGCTCCTCTAAGCTGTGTAATGCCATATAGATAAGACAGTGGAGACAGAACAGGAGGTATGATATATAGTGGTGCCCCGCATAGCGACGATAATCCGTGCAGCAAAAATCGTCGCTATACGGATTTGTCGCTATGCGAAATTTAAAAGGACATAGGAATGCATTAAAACCCGTTTAATGCGTTCCTATGGGTAAAATTTACCTTTTAAGCGAAAATCCTCATACGGCGGCCATTTTAGCTGCCCTGTAAGCGAGGAATCTGTCCCTGTTTTACCCGGTGGCCATTTTGGAACCACCGATCAGCTGGGGAAAAACATCGCTATGCGAAAATCGGTAAGCGAAACAGCTTACCGATCATCGCAAAGCAATTTTCCCCCATAGGAAACATCGTTATGCGATCGCAAAAGTGATCACAAAAACATAGTCACTAAGCGGATTTGTCGTTAAACGGGGCGCCCGTCATGCGAGGCACCACTGTAGTGACTCACAGCTTCCAATCAGGGAATACCTTAGATTCTCCTTTTACTTGATATATTCAAGTCAAACTACAGCAGTTGACCCAACAGCCCTGGGTCACTGGAAGGGTCATCAGCCAGGCAAACATACCTTTCTACAGTGCCTCTCCTCCTTCCATGTTTCTGGTTAAACTGAACACACACACATTTCCTAGCACAGATTGTCTTAGAATCATTGAATCACAGGATCATGGAGATGTGGAGCTGACTCCAAGGGTCAGTGAGTCCAAACCTCTGCCTGAATCTACAGCTAAAGCATCTTTGCTTAATCATCATCCAACTTCTGTTTGAAAACCTCCAGTGAAGGACTGTCTATCATCTCCTGGGGCAGTTCACTCTGCTATTCAACAGCTCTTGACGTTTAGTCAAAATATTTTTTTTTCTTATACTGTCATCTGAATCTTATTTGTTCAGGTTCTGCCTTCTGGAGTTGCAGTAAACAGGCTCGCTCCATCTTGTACTTTTGACAGCACTTCAGATATTTGTAAATTGTTATAATATCGCCTCGCAGTCTTCTCTTCTTTAGGCTAAACATAGTCCACCAATTGTTCCTTAGTTTCAATGTATTCTCGAAGGCTTTTCCTTAACTTTTGCTTTGGTCTCAAGAACCTTTCAGTCGTCTTGGTTGCTCTCCTCTGGATGCGCTCTAGTTTGTCAACATGCACTGCGGTGCCCAGAAATGGATACAATATTCCTGATGACGTCTGAGAAACTCTGAATAGAGTGGTGCTATTACTTCCCTTCATTGGAACACAATACAGTAAAGGTAAAGGTTCCCCTTGACAATTTTTGTCCAGTCGTGTTCGACTCTAGGGGGCGGTGCTCATCCCCGTTTCCAAGCCATAGAGCCAGCTTTTTTGTCCGAAGACAATCTTCCGTGGTCACATGGCCAGTGCGACTTAGACACGGAACGCTGTTACCTTCCCACCGAGGTGGTCCCTATTGATCTACTTGCATTTGCATGCTTTCGAACCGCTAGGTTGGCGGGAGCTGGGACAAGCAACGGGCGCTCACTCCGTCACGTGGATTCGATCTTACGACTGCTTGGTCTTCCTGACCCTGCAGCACAGGCTTCTGCGGTTTAGCCCGCAGCACCACCACGTCCCTTGTACACCACGTCCCTTGTACAAGGGACACAATACAGTACTTTTGTTCATATAGCCTACAATTGCTTTAGCTGATTTTGCCACTGTATCACACTGTTGACCCATGCTTAACTTAGCCTATGAAGACTGGAGATGGGCACAAACCTTCCCCCAACTCCCAGGCTGGATCCCCCACTCACCAGCCAGAACACGCTCTTCTCCTCTTGCTCTTCCGCTGTTTGGCCAGTCTCCTAGTGTCTCTGGCAGGAGCATAGCCTTCTCTGCCCTGCCTTCTTGGCTGATCACCCACTCAGATCACCCAGTAAGACAAGCAAACTCTGTGCTCTTGCTGGGGGCTGGTTGAGCAGTCAAAGAGGAGGAAGAGAGGAGGGCGCTCCGACCAGTGAGTGGGTCATTGGCCAAGGAGGCAGGGGAAAGGAACATGTAGCACCTGTGGTGCTGTGCGTGCGAACCTCTGAACCAAGGTTCATGCTCATCTCTAATGAAGAACCATTTCCACACATACTGCTACCAAGCCAGGCGCTATCTTAGATTTGTGCATCTACTTTTTCTGCCTATTTTTCCCTGTTGAAACTTCTTTTGTTTGTTCTGATCAGCTCTCCACCTTGTTAAGGTCATTGTGATTCTTGATCCAGACTTTTGCATTATTAGCTACTCTTCCCAAGGTAGTGTTAACTGGATATTTGATGAGTATTTCTTCTATCCCATCATCTAGGGTTTTTTAAAATATAAAGCTACTGAACAACATCACACCTAGGCTAAAACCCTGTAGAACCCCACTTGTTACTTCTGTCCAGGATGATGAAGAACTGTTAGTGGATACTCTTTGGCTGTGGTCTGTAAGCTATGTACAATTCCACTTAACAGCTGCATAATCTAGCGAATATTTTTCCAGCATGACCACAAGGTACAGTAGTTTCTATGGACGGTAAAGAGCAGATACGGATTAAATGGTTTTCAATGCATTCCTATGGGAAATGCAGATTTGACCTGAGAACTTTTCAACTTGAGAACCACCTTCCAATACGGATTAAGTTCTTAAGTAGAGACCCCACTGTAAAGGTAAAGTTTCCCCCTGACAATTTTTGTCCAGTCGTGTCCAACTCTAGGGGGCGGTGCTCATCCCCGTTTCCAAGCCATAGAGCCAGTGTTTCTCCGAAGACAATCTTCTGTGGTCACATGGCCAGTGCGACTTAGACACGGAATGCTGTTACCTTCCCACCGAGGTGGTCCCTATTTATCTACTTGCATTTGCGTGCTTTTGAACTGCTAGGTTGGCGGGAGATGGGACAAGCAACAGGCACTCACTCTGTCACATGGATTCGATCTTACAGCTGCAGCTCTATAGACCTTACAGCACAGAGGCTTCTGCAGTTTAACCCACAGCGCCACCACGTCCCCTATATGACATTACACAAAACTGCTGAAATCAAGATACATTACATCCTCAGCATTCCCCTGATCTACCAAGCTTGTATCTATCCTTTTAAAAAATGAGATTAATTAAATCTGGCATGCCTTGTTTTGGAGAAATCCCTACTGGCTCTTAGTAATCGCCATATTCTTTTCTAAATGCTCACCAACTGTTTAACGATTGGTTCTAAAATCTTCCCTCATTGATGTCAAGTTGACTAGTGACTAGTTGTGTGGATCCTCTTTTCCCACCTGTCTGAAGATGGGAACAACATTTGCTCACCTGCAGCCTTCAGGGATCTCACATGCTCTCTAAGAACTCTCAAAGATTATACAGTAGAAAGAGATTACATCTACAAATGCCTCGTGTAGCTTGGGAGGCAGTTCATCTGGTTTTGGGGACTTACATTCATTTAAAACAGCTGCATATCCCCATACCACATCTTCCATAGTCTTGGCAGCACTGCTCACATGTTCCTCATTTCCCCCCAAAAAATAACTTTTGTGCATAGCAAATTCTCAGGGATCAGAGGAACAAATTCCCAAAGCCTTCAGACCTGCTGATTTTCCTTCTTCTGATTTTTTTTTTTTTTTTTTTTTAGCAAATAGGATAATTAAAAAGTGCCTTGTTTTTCATCTCCACAGCAGGTATAGGTACTGGTGTATGTTTATGGCTACAAAAGGCCTCACACAGTGGCAGGTGGTGGGTCAAAGGATGCACGCATATTCAGGAAACACATATGGACACACTGTGGCTCTCTTCTACAACTTTACACCCTAATCCATTTTGGTGGCAGAAGGGAGAAGCTCTTTCCCTTCTTCCAAAGAACTGCAGCAGGATGGGTGGGCTGGGGATATGGGAAAGACTATGGTTTTGAACTAGAGCCTTCTGAATGCCCGGCCAGCATGGACAGTGAGGTGTGGTCCAAAGGGGCAACTTCCCCCATCTCTGGGTTGTGGGAACACTTCCTAGAAATGGTTGTTGTGGGTTTTTCGGGCTCTTTGGCCATGTTCTGAAGGTTGTTCTTCCTAACGTTTAGCCAGTCTCTGTGGCCGGCATCTTCAGAGGACAGCACTTCCTAGAATTATAGGAAACTCCAATGTATTCATGAAGGCTTTCACGGCCGGGATCTAATGGTTGTTGTGGGTTTTACACGGCCAAAGAGCCTGAAAAACGCACAACAACCATAGGAAACTCCCTTACAGTGTTTCAGATGGTGGTGCCATCTAAGCGCAGTCTAAATGTGATTAAGAATGTGATTAAGAAGGATCAATTGTTGAAAGAAAATAAGAATTTAATAGTAATAATGATTACGGCTGCAAGATTAATTTTTGCAAGAAACTGGAGAAATGATAATCAATTTAATTTAGAGGAGTGGTATAGAGAATTATGGGATATGGCAATTAATGATAAACTGACATGTGATATGAAAATAAGAAGAGGCCAATTAAAAACAATTATTTTAAGAAGATATGAAATGTATTTTTGGAATATGTATTTTGGGGAGGGAAGGGGTATACACCGAGGGGAGAAACAATGAAATTTTGGAGTGAAAAATGGACTGAATGAAGTTTAATGCTAGTCCTGAAGGTGATGGGGACACATGTGTAATTGTATCTTATTGTTTTGTATTGTTTTTATATAGTCTTTGTGTGGTAGTAAGTTTATGTTGTATTAATAATAAAAAAATTAAAAAAAAACTAAGCACAGTCTAACTGGTGTTTTAGGTGGGATTTTCCCCCTAGCCCTACCCAGTAGTTACCCATCAGAGTACTAAGGAGAATTGCCCTGCTTTGCTTCTGAAATCAGGCAGAAGTGGGGTCCAAATGAGGCTGGTGGGATCAAAGGGAGCATTCTCCCAGACCAGCCTCTGGAGCGCCTGCCTTCTCTCACCTTGTGTCACCCATTCTTACTTGGGTTGTCCAGTGTCTGGTCCTTTCCCAGGCTGTTGTTTCTCTTGTAAATCCGAGGGTAACCGTTCCTTGTCCCCATGGCACAAGGGTATGTTTTTGTGTTCCACTCTTCCTTGAAAGGTCCTGAAGCCACTCCACCTCCCTCATCCTCACTTGTTGGTTGATCACGCCATGCCTTTGGAAGTAGCACGTGAAGGATGCGCCTCGGAAAACCATTCAGTGTAGCCTAGGGATAGCTGGACGCTTGCTGGGGGATCCATCGGGGGTGCCTTCAGGATGGTCCGGATGCCCTTGCTCTGGCCAAGCAAAGGGGTGCCTCCCTTGTACGGGGGCTACTCTGTACCCTTGTTTGGCACCGTCAAAATAAATGACTAGACAGGTCCCAGGGCTTCTTCAGGTTTCAGCGCGCTGCCTGCTACAGCAAAGCTCACCAAGGATCCTGTGGCCCACGGAAGATCCACACCAATGTCATTGAGCCTTAGGCTCCGTGGCCTGAAGGAGGGGGGCCGCCCTCCCTGCAGGCTGCGGTCAAACCGGGCTGGCTAAGTGTTTAAGGCTGCCGCAGGTGTTGGTTTTTGTTGGCCTTGCCGCCACAGAGATTATGGGTGTTGTTGTCGCCATCATTTAGTGCAGACCTGGATTTAGCTCCCCTGGAGTTTAGGCGCTGGGGAAGAATTACGGCCGCGTCCTCTTCCCTGGGAGCCGTTTCACGCGTGGGCGTGAGCCAGCGAGCGAGACGGCCATCGGGGCTGTGCATGTGTGAATTCGCCCTGGAGGGCATGGTGGAGAGGACGGCGGGGGGGGGGGGAGGCGGAGGAGGGGCTCCTCGCCGCCTCTCGGGCTAGAATAATCGGTGGCACGGATGGAGGGGGGAAATCTGAGCTGCTGGCTGACAATATTTGGGCTGTGAAACTCCCGCACGGTGACAGATGTCAAGTCCAATTAAGCTCCTCGCATCTTGCTTGCAGTCCAATGGGATCTCCCATTGGGTAGCAACTTCGGGGGAGGGGGTGGGGGCGAAATCTGCCGCCTCTCCCTCTCCGGCGCCTTTATATCTCGCCGCTTCTCCCGGACAAACGCGCGGGCACCGGCAGGGCATCCGGACGCATCTCCTCGCTTGCCCGCCCCCCCCCCCGCGCCCTTCACCTCCCCAGGCGGTCTCCGCTCCGGTTGCTCGCCCCTAGTGTGTACCCCCTCTACTACTACTACCCCCCCGCCGGGGTTGGGCCAGGCTGCGTGGTTTGTTGCCCCCCCCCCCTCCAGCAGGGTTGGAGGGACTGAGACAGAAGACGGCCAGGGCTGGATGGGCTGCAAGGGGGCGTCGCGCCGGTGTGGCTTCCTCCTTCCCCGCCAGGGCCCGGACGGGCAGGGCAAGGCCGCCGCCGCCGTCGTTGCCGGGTCTCCGACGCCGCCCGCAAGGAAGGTGAGCCAAGGAGGCGTCGTCTAAACCGGGGCGGCGGCGGCGGCGGCGGCGGGCGAAAGATGGGGCGGGCGGGCCAGAGAGAGACCCGCTAGATCGCCGCGGATCGCTCCCGGGCGAGATCGGGGCCCGACCCCTCGCCTCCCCGGCTGCAGAAGACCTCCTCCGGCGCCTCGCCTCGACCTGCCGGCCTGCGGAACCTCCGGCCCAACTCGGCCGTCCCTTTATCGCTCCATCTCTTTTGTTAGTTGTGGACCCCGCCTTTCCGACCTCCTGCTCGCCAACCTCCGCCGAATTCCGGGCGACGCCGGACAGGATCTGTGACACCCTTGCCGATCTCCTTTTCCCTCCCGGAGAGAAAAAAAATGCGACGATTTTTCCCCCCTTAATATATCTTATTTTCCCTAGAACCACGTCGCTCGCCAACAATTAACGCTCTTCTTCATCATCCTCTCTGGACCTGCCAGCCCCTGAAGACGGCTCCGCTTTAATTCTAGCGCAAAGATGCCGCTACATTTTTACAATTAATTTCCTATATGCGGATTGTTCTCTTTCCCCTTCTTTCTTTCTTTCGTTCTTTCTTCTGTCTTTCTTTCTTTTTTTTAAAGAGTATGAGATCCCCTCCGTCCGGAATTTGATTGGAGGCGCCAAAGAGGTCCAAGCCGTTTAAAGAAAGGTTGTTACAAAGACTCTTGCAAGGTAAATTCCTTTTAAAATGTTCCAATACGCAGCTGAGATGAGCCACGTTTCCCCTCGAACAAACAAAACAAAAACGCTGACCTTTTTTGGGGGGTGGGGAAGAGGTGTGAGGACGTGTGCGCGTAAATATGTAAACAAACAGTCCCTATTCCGGCTTCAGGTTGCAAAAAGAAGCTGAAGCTGCCTTGGAAGTCGATCCCACGGATACCGAGGGACTTGCTTCCAACCGCAGATTCGAGCAAAGCGGGCCACCCTGGGAAGAACTTGCCCCCCAACCCAACCCCCCCAACCACCAAGTTGAGCCCCACGACCTTCTCCCTTCGAGGGCCCAAGTGTAGAGAATTCCCACCGGATTTCTCCTCGCCTTGTTTTACGAAACGCAACCTTCAATTTTAATTTAAACGGTTTTCCCCTCCGTTCTCATGTATAAGCCTATGTTAAATGTTATTTTGATCCTGGTTCTTGATCTGCAGGAAATGATTACTGGGATCGAACCTGGAGAATTCTTTTAACGAAAACGAAAACCAAACATTAAAAATGTGCCAATTTCGGAAGGAAGCGCGTCATTTCCCCTCCCCGGTGTTCTCCTGAGCTTGGTATCTTCCAGCTTATCCAGAACAAACCCACTGGACGGGGAATATAGTTTCTATTTCATTGTTTGCGGAACGACACACCGCGCTTTCCCGATTGTCGATTCCCCCCCCCCCCCCCCAAAAAACACATGCACACTATTTGTCAAGGCAGATTTTTTTTAAAAAAATCAAAAATTCTTTATTCTCTTTTTATTTCCTTTATAAACTACTGCGTCTGGTGGCTTTGGAATGGTCTTAATTCCGAAGAGTACGTTTCACACGAAACCCTATCGACCAAATATCGTGTAAAAAAATTCTAGAATCCGAATTCTAAAATAGAGGTTAATCGAAAAGAGAAAGCGTTGCACGAAAATGGTTTTGTTTACATCGCCTGAACTATGATGATGATGATGATGATGATCCCGTCAGCCTCCTGGGGTCACGTAACATTTCCCCACCCCCTCCTTTTCCCAGTTCCTTCTTGTCCTGAACTTCACCCTGCCCGTCTCGGCCGCGATCCCGCGGCCAGGCTTCTCGGGCCCTCGGCCTGCCTCTCTTCCCCGCTCCCCCAAATCCAGAGGAGAAAGAGAGAGAGAGACCCCGGTCTCCAAGGTGGTTCTGCGCCCCTGATCTACTTGGCTGCTGGCCGCCCGCCCGCCGGCGGTATATTGTTTGATGCGCTGGCAGCCTCGCCCGCGGAAGGATGCGCGGGTCGGTGTGGCCCCTCTCCCTGACAGATGGCGATCTGGAAACCTGTAGGGAGAGCCCATTCAATTCGCCTGGGAAGGGCAGCTCCCTAAAGGCGGACTTTCTTGGCGGAGTGGCCATCTCCATCGCAATTGTCACAGGGGCATAGCTAGCCTGGCTCCTGAACTTACATCGAGCAAAAGGGGGGGGGGGGGTGAGAAAAGGATTTGCATAGGAAAGAGGCGCTCCCCCATTAGCAGGAAGCCGTCGGGGGATCGACTTATGGGTCTCAGGTGTGGGCCGAGCTGGGGGAGGGGGTGGTGGTGGAATCCTCTCTCTCTCTCTATTTCTACACCGCTTGCCAGTGTAGGGCTATGCTTTCCAGCTCAGAGAGGCAGGAAACCCATCCTTGATCGGATCCACCTCAAGAAAGACGGGGTGAAAAATATTTTGAATGAATAAATGAATGAATGAATGGTCCCTGCTGAGACCAAAGGGGACGGAGAGTTTGGTGGACAAACCTTAAAGACCAAAGCAGTTGTATAGATATTAAAGAGACCCGGGGGGGGGGAGGAGAGCAGGTGACAAAAGAAGCGCCTCGCCTGTCTTCCCCTCCCCTCCCGATGTTCTTGGAACGCCTTGATATCCGACTCGTCTCCCCCTCCACCCTCACCCCCCACCCCCGGTCGCCATCCCCTCGCGGCCGCGCCTGGCACCCCACGCCAGGCCTGTTCCCGAGGAAGACTTGATGCAAGGGCCGCCTGGGACGGCTTCACGTGTTGTAGTCATTTGATACGCAGGCGAGGATCGTCTGAAACCAACGGATTCAGACGTACCTTTTCACGTTAGGACTTAGTGTATCATTTTCAGAAAAGCCCGCGACGGGACGCGTCGTCCATCTGGACAAGAAGAACTGAGCGCTTTCTTGCCCCAGGCAAGAGCCGAGCCTCCTCTCGGGTTGCTCCGACCGCCCGTGGGGAAGGGATGCCCGGGAGCGCCGCGCCCCCTCCCCGGCCCTTTCAGGCAGTGGCCTCTCCGCCCTTCTCCCAAAGGATCCGAGAGGCTGGCCACAAGACCCCCTTCCAAAGTCTCCCGGGAGTCACGGGGCGGCGTCTTCGTTGCCCGGTCCATCCTGAGCCAAGGCGACCCGTTTTGCTCCAAAATAGATTTGAGCCCGAAATGTGACCCAAGGATGTCGTTTTATTTTTTTATTTCTGAAGCGCACGCCTGACTTTACTTATGTTGACTGTAAAAACCGCCCAGGCGCCAAGTAATTTTTTAAAAAAACTTCTGAGTAAATCCAACTCATTGCAGGGAGCCTCACTTGGGAGGAGCCATGCAAAGGATCGCGGCCCTTGAGATTTTGCTCCTTGTTTTTTTTATATAACTTTTATTTAAGTACAAAAAAATACAACAACTGACACGGATGTTTCCGGAAGAGGGTCTGGATTTGTAAAGCAATGCTCGGGTGTCTTCAACACACCTGGCTTGAGATGCGAATCCACACGCCCTCATCGGAATCGATCTCCCGCGTTTAAAAAAAGCAGATGGGGGCAAACTTGGGTGTCAGGCAATACTGCCTTTTAGTCTTGACGGTATTGCTGTTCAGCCGATGTGATGCTTAGGCGACAGACATCCCCCGGGTAAGCCCCGTACAAAAAGCAGCCTTATTAAGATGCCACATGAAGTCTTGAGGTGGACACAGACTGGCCTAGCGTAGGAAGAGAGACAGAAGTGCCACAATAACAAAAGCAACATCATGATGATGGTGAACCCCGGGGGCGGGATGATGAGGCTCGTGGACTGAGCCCTAAAATGTCGGGGACGGAGGGTGGGCGGGCGCTGCTCCGGCTCTCGTGGCCTGTCTCCGTGGTGCTTCCGACGGTGACCTCTCCCCCTCGCTTTCCTCTCCCGCCCCACAGATGATGCTTAGCCCGGACCAGGCCGTGGACTCGGACCACCCTTCGTCAGCCCCGTCGGATCCGGAGTCCCTGGAAGCCAAAGGGCTGCGGAGCTGTTGCGCTTCGGACCTGGAGGCGCCCGACGGCGAGGGCGCGGGAGGCGGCGGCGGCGGCCGCCCGGGGCCGCATCCGCAGCAGCCGCTGAGCCGGGAGGAGAAGCGCCGTCGGCGCCGGGCCACGGCCAAGTACCGCTCGGCCCACGCCACGCGGGAACGCATCCGCGTCGAGGCCTTCAACCTGGCCTTCGCCGAGCTCCGCAAGCTGCTGCCCACGCTGCCGCCGGACAAGAAGCTCTCCAAGATCGAAATCCTCCGCCTGGCCATCTGCTACATCTCCTATCTCAACCACGTCCTCGACGTGTAGGGCGAGATGAGGGGGGGGTGGCAGCGGGCGGGCCGGGAGGCAGGGCGACGGGGAAGGGAGGCGGCGGCCCGAGGCGGCCTGGCCTGCCCACCCACACCCCGACCCTCCCAAGCTGCCTCCTCAGCTGCCGGTTTGGCCGGAAGGGAGGCCCTCCCGGCTCAGCGAGGCTCCCTTTTTTTTTGCCCGGGGTCGTGGGCACGGTGGTGGTGGTGGTGGTGGGACCGAGCCACCGCGGCCTCGCTCTCCCCTCGCCTGGCCGGTTTTCCCGCGCTCGCCCCCCCTCCCCCCGTTCGGCGGCAGAGGTAAGAACCCGACGGAAGGTTGGCGGGAACATTCCTTGGCTTTAAGCTCGTGCCTTAAAGGGCCTTTCCTGAGTCGGGCCCTAAAAGAGAAACTTGAAACGGACCGGTTCCTTGGAGGGGGTTCGGGAGGGAGGGATTCTTGCCAAGCCCCCTTCGCCCGCCCAGAGCCTTCGGGCCGCCTGGACAGAAGAGGAGACACCCCACACACACATACACAACACCCTGTGGGCTCCCCTCGTTTAATAAGAAAACAGATCGCCGGACTGCCAAGTGCCCCTTTCTATATATCCAAATAAAATAAAATAAAAATCTCATTTCCTTGTGACCTTAAACGTGTGATCCAGGAGTGCAGTTTAAAATAACTATTTATTTTCTAATTTAAGTTAGAAGAAGTAGACTATTTTCCCCCTAAGGCTATTTTTTAAAGTTTTGAGAGTGGTGAAGGTTTTGCGTTGAAGACTTTGTGCCAACTGGTTTTTCTATAGTCAAGTGTTTACATTTTCTTCTTCTGTGAAATAACTGTCTTGACTTTGGAAGTGTTTGTTGGGAACCAGATAGTGAGTTTCATTTTGATCTGGTTTTTATTGCACCACTTCCTTGTTTTTAAGCGTATTTTATATATTCAGACTTTGTCCTTGAGAATCTTTCTTTATTTTGTGTGTGAAATCAAATTAGCACTTCACTTGAAGATTTTTTTAAATATATAAAATGTGTGTTGTTAACCTGACTTGTAATTCTGTCTAAAAAGTATTTTGCAGACTATTTATAAGGGAAGTAGTTTTTGTTTGTTTGTCTGTCTTTTTGTGATGGTGTGTATGTGTGCGGATTTTTTACAGACTTTTTTTTCTTTTTCAAGAAAAACAGGACTACTTTCCTTTATGACAACCAAAAAAGAAAAAATATATACAACCAGATAATGTTTCATGCTCTTCTGCTGTGAATCTCTTAAGACAAGAAGTATGTTTTAGAGAAAGGAAGAACAAAAAAAAGATAATACATCTGTTATCCAAAGATTTTAGTCTTTTTCAGGGTTTTTAGGTGCGTGCGTGTGTGTGTGTGTGTGTGTTGCTTTGTATAAGGCAATATTTTGTAGTGAAAATAGATAAATCTGGTTTCTATCAGAAGCATTTTTCATATCTCTCATGAATGGTGCACTGTTTTGCATATAAATAAAAGTATCAAACAAACATGTTTTTGCTCTTCTTTAAAGTTTGTGCCCCCCCCATAAATAGGAAAATAACAGAAAATAAAAAGAACAAAAACAATTACTCAGACTGTCCAAGGTTACTGTCAAATGAGAGAGTCTCTCTTGCAAGCTGCACTGAAATGAATGGGGGTTACACAAGGATGTCTCTATTAAATGTTTCTAGTGTTGTATGCAGTTGCAGACCGAAGGGCAGTATTAGTTGTACACACATCGTTCTACAGCTTCATTAAAAAGCCTGGAGTAAAGATTATAGATACTAAATAGATGTATTTTCTCCCCCCCCTCCCAATTTTTCCTTGTTGAGAACATAATATAGTTCGTAATTTGGTTATCAACAACCAAAAGCGCATCCTTGCACGTTCTTTCGGTTGTTGAGAAATTAGATTGCCGAGTATTTGTCAAAAGGTTGTAATACGCTTTCATTCTGCAGTGGAAATAGAATGGGATGAAAACTGTGTTGAATAAAATGGCAAGCGGCAATGGCTGTACAGTTCGGATTTACTGGGCAGGGGAGAGGAGCCACAAAGCACAACATTCTGCCTTCACTGTCGGAGTTGGTGTTGTACGGTAGGCCCCAGGGAAGGTTGGAATCGGGTTCAGCCACAAGCTCATTGGGTGGTTTTAAAGGAGAGTTCTGGTAATGCCCAATCCTTAGTGTGGAATTAATACTTTGAAAACACTTGGAAAGATTACTGGGAAAATGTATGTAAAGTGTATTGTAGAAATTCTGAGGGTTGTATTTCTGATTAAAGTGTTTCCAGAGCGTAGGTAACATTGGACAAAGTATGACTATGAACTAAAGTCGCTGTTGATCTCACTTTCTAACATGTTTTGCTTTTGTCCTTTTAGTAAATAGGAACATACAGACACAGAGGTTGCAAAACCATGTAGACCGCTGTCATTTTAGGTGCAGAGGGTTGGAGAATGGAAGAAGCCATCTAAACAAGGAGTCCCAGTTCATGCTGGCAGTCTTTGAAGATAAGCAGCACCAGCAGCATAATAAATATAAAAGAGAAGAAAAGAAGAAACAAGAGGAGAAGGGGAGTCACATTAGTGTGCAAGGTTAAAAAAGTGGATGGAGTAGTAAAAGTAGGCATCAGGAGCTCAAAATGTGATAATAAGGGAGATCAGAAAATAAAATTTCTGAAATAGATTAAGTACCTCGAATTCAAATGTTAAATTTATCAGCTGGAGGAGAAAGGAGAGATTTTGCACAGTCTTAGAAGAAATGGCACGGCTGCTTGAAACTCAGTGAAGAGGCAGAGAAATCAAAACTAGTACGTATTCTAGCTGCAAACCCAAGGTGAAGGATAAGAATGTTGTTGGGAAAGGAAAGAACAGATGATGAGAGCCAAATATATAATACAGAGAGAAGGAGAGAGAGAGGGAAGGAGATCTCTGGAAATCAGACATACAGATGGTAACCAATCACCTGGAGATGCTAGAAGCAGCAGAAAGAGAGGTAGAACCAGCATTGACTGTCACTTGTACTGCATTGTTATTAAAGATACAGAGAAGAAATGAAAGCATCAAGAGGAAGGGTATTGAGAATAAAGTGAAGAACACTAAGAGCGGAATACCAATAAGTGGAAGGATTAACACTGTCAAAGGCTACAGAGAAGTCAAAATGAGAGGGAGCAAGCAGCCTTTTAGAAAACGTTGCTTCAGAAGAAGGGATAAAAGCTTGGTGTGGATCTGGAAGAATGCTGAATAACAAGGATTCAAGAAGAACTTATGTACTCTGAGATGACTAAGCTTGTGTAGCCTAGAAATAAAGATAGAATACTAATGGGTTGGTAAACAAAACCGAGAGAGAACTTTGTCAATATAATTAAAACCAAACTGCAACGTATTGAGAAAGAAAGAGACAGTGATCCAATGGGGATTTTATCCTGCTGTTTGGTCACTCCTATTCCTGGTGATATGACATACAGGGAGTCCTGAACCAGCGCATCCATGTCAGAGGCTACTGTGTGTGTGTTTGCTGGCAGGATTGTTTCAGTTTGATTCCAATCTATGGGATTGCTGGGCTTGAACCAAAGTGGATGGCTTAAGTGGCTTTTCAATATTAGAAAATTGAAAGGTTCTGCCCACTTCCTTCTCTCTCTTTCAAGGTAGGGTTGTTTGAGGTGCCTGTGGTTTTCTGTTTCCAAACCACACGATCCTTGTATGTGAATACAAGTATTGCCCCAAATGACATATCACGCCTTGAAGTGACCCTGTTTGGGACCATCCAGTCTTTGACCATCCAATTGCACTCACTGAGAGAGAGAAAGAAGATTAATATATGTGAATAAGGGGAGAAAGAACAGAAAGACCAGCAGAATGGGGGAATAGGTAGGGAATAGGTTAAGGGGGGGAAAAGTTTACTGACAACCAAGAGACTGCAGTGGAAGAATAAATAGCAGGACTTCTGCCTTTGAAAAACAAATCTCCAGCAAATATAAATGAGGAAAATAAATGAGGATAAATAGAAGAAAAACAAGAAGAGAAGAATGTGAAAGTTTATTTAAAAGAGCATGGCCAGATGATAGAACAAAAGTTACTGCCAGATTTCTGGGTGATCAGCAGTAGGTGGGCAAAGAACTCTGTTCCTGGTTATCTAACAACTGGGAAGACCCTCCCCTCCTTAGACTGGTGAGGCAGAATGCATGGCTGAAATCTAATGGTAAATCATAACTAGAATAGGCCTACTGAATCTGGGTATTTAATCTCATTGATTCAGCAGGCTTACTCTAGTTGTGATGTTCAACTGGATTTTAGTCAGTCATTCCTTCTTGCAAAATTTCCTGTCAAAGCTGTTTGACAGTAACAACTTCCATTATTGCTGCCTGAGACTGCAGCAATATATATTGTGCAACAGTACAATTCAGTGTTCCATAAGATATTCACACTTGTTGAAAAACAGTCCCTACAATTGCTTTGTGTTTGGGTGAGAAGTGGTTAAATGATGGAAAAAGGAGTCAAGGTCAGGGATTTTCCCTTGCATGGTGCCACTCTGTGAATGGTAGTGAGCAAGGGAAGGTATCCTGTGTAGACACCATCTTGATTGCTGCCATTGGCATTGTCCACATTCAGGCTGCTATTTTCAATGTAAAGCTTGGCATCCTTTTTCCTGCTGGCAACTTTGCCCAATATTGTGCAGCAATATTGGACCATTTGTTAGCTTTTGAAATCATGGGTGCGGAAGCATAATATCTCACATTCATAAATCAGAAAGATTTATCATATTAAGTTGTTCACTGGGCAGTTTCATCGTCACCAACGAACGTTCTTTTCTTCATGCAAGTTACTAATTTTATCAATACCATGTTTCCCCCCAAAATAAGACAGGGTCTTATATTAATTTTTGTTCTAAAAATGCAATAGGGCTTATTTTCAGGGGATGTTTTATTTTATTCATGTACAACAATCTACATTTATTCAAATAAATGTCATGTCATCTTCTGGTTGCTCCACAATGATGGTGGATGGCAGGGTTTCACTTAACTGGGACTTATTTTGGGGGTAGGGCTTATATTATGAACATCCTGAAAAAATCATACTAGGGCTTATTTTCAGGTTAGAGCTTATTTTCACGGAAACAGGGTATGGTATGTGCTTCCCAGAGGTTTATGCACAAGCAAATGCCATATATGGGGTGAAAACGCTTCTCATCCTTGTTTTATGGTAAGCACTCTGAATCAGTGATGCTTCCAGTGACTAATCACACAGAATTGTGATGGAGCAGACACACCCTGGTTAGCAGTGGGCTCCATTCCGTAGTGACAAGTTTAACTTGAACATATGGTGGAACACTACAATCCAGTGGTCATTCTACCAAAACTGCAGTGGTTATAAAAACATGGGGTGGTATGAGTAAAAACAGAGATTTGTTTCAGGGGGAAATCACTACTCAGGGGAATCCAAATAATTAATTACATAAAGTAAAATGAATGGATTGTTGAAATCAAGAAGATCATAAATGCTAACCAACTCTTGCCTAGAACCACTGCTTCAGGAAAATGGTAAAGTCAGCCTCATTGACATTAGTGGAAGCCTCATGGAAAGGCTGAAGGTTTGTGGCCAGCAGGTCTTTGCTATAGGTTGAGTCACCTGGTAAAACATCTTGTGCTTTTGAAATCCTTCTATTCTGCTAGTTGTACTGCTTCAAATTAGGCTGCAGTACAGGTGAACATGCAAAACGTCTTAGGCTCCTTGCAGTGGGAAATTGAGTTCAAATCCCATTGAAAGGAGTACCAGACTCTACAAGAGTTTAGTAGCACGGAATCCTGCCCCATTAAATATGCTTTTAGAGTATCTAGTGTGTTCCAGCACTTAAATAAGTATGATCATTATGGATTAGTAGTATTCCTATTTTGCAGATATGGTGGGAAATGTATTCAGTGCTGTATAAGATTTTGAAGCAGACCAATGAAGGAGAGCAGGATGCATCTCCAGTATTTATGCTCATATAGATATCTTTAAGAACAACACAAAAGCCAGTTTTTCTGTAAAGGTTGTTCTGTTGGGTCATGGACATGCAATGCTGAGAAAAGTTTTGTTTGCTGCCTGTAGACCCGTCATACCACTATAAAGGACACAGGGTTCCTATCAGGAGAAAAAAAAGTGGTATTTGGAAATGGAATAAGCATTCTTGGTACTTGGGAATGGAATAAGCATTCTTCTCATAATAGAGAGTTCCAGAATTGTTGCCAAAAATCATCTTCAACACATAAAGACACATAAGATGCAGATGTGTCTGTATGGACATATGAACTAGAGTAGGATGAATCAATCCAGTCCATGCACAGCTTTTTATTGTAATACGCCATTCATTCTGTTGATTTAATTGACTACTTATTTACAGGAGTTTCACTGTGAGCAAGAAATGGAAGAATGAAACATGTAGGGAAATAGCGATACAGCTGCAAATATGCAGGTGCAGTAAAAGGCTAAAAACCTTATATAATGGATGAATGGGTAGAATTAATGGATTGATTCATTCACTGCATCTTATATGAGCCACATTTTGATTTCGGTTGACCCCATGCCTTCGCAAAAAGACATCACAGCTGGTGGTATTGTTGAAAACAATTTACATAACATCAGGTGCTTTTAGGCAGTTGTTTTCAAATTAATTTTCAAAATATAAATAATTTGTTTATGTTATTTAACAATACTTTGCATTTATACAGCATTTTAGAAAGTTCACCTGCATTATCTTTATGATCTTTGCAAGAAAACTATGTTCAATGAGTATTATTATCTCCATGTTGCAGATGGGAGGGCAGAGATTTTTCATTATTCCTTTCATTTTGGCTCTGCTTTTCCCCCTGCAGTGCATTCAAAGTGGGGTACAAATATAACTAATTCAGAAAAGCAAGAATATAAAGTCATCAAAAGGTTTTCACAAGCCATCCAGAAGTGGAAAGAGAGGGAGACTGCTGGTTCTCACCAAAAGGAAGGTATTCTGTAGCTTGGGCACCACCTGTGATCTAGACTGGGTTAATGCTCTCTAGTGATGAAGGCAGAATTTGAACTGATGTGTAGCACATGTTCTTTCCCAAGTTATGCCAACAAATGCCTGCAATCTGAGAACGCACATAAAAAGGATCTTTTAACCTTGACAGTCTTATGTTAGATTGGTTCCAGCAATATGCATTTCACACTAGTTCAATTCATATGGGATTGATTGATTTCTCATACAATAATTTTTTAAAAAATGTGTGCAGTGATCACTCTGGGAATGAGCTTTTTTGGCAATCAGCACTCAATTCCAAACACTGCTGTATAGGGAGTTAATTAGCTCCTGGGTGACAAACAATTCTATGTGTATGAAACATGCAAGACACAAGACTAAACACTTAACACAAATCCATACATAAGGCTCAAGTATATAAAATAGCCTCAGGACAAATGTTTCACATGATGTGCTGTCAAGTTTCCTATCACCACCTATGAATTACTGGTCTCTAAAAGAACCTTATCTTTAACAGTCCTAATTATCTCTTAAAAATGAAGGCTGAGTCAGTCTACCACATTTTAGGTCGTCTTCTTTTCCTAGTGCCTTCAACATTTCCTATCCTTAATGCCTTTCTGAATAAGTCTTGGTAGATCTAGAACATGATAGCCACAGCTTAGCACCTAGTAAGAATTCAAGCTTGATTTATCTGGAACCCAATAAGTTATCTTTCTGGTGAACAATTCAAACACCACAATTCAAAAGAACAAATATCAGCTTTTTTAATTGTCCAGTTTTCATATTCTCTAGTTGCATACCATCAAATTGCTTCCAACTTATGGTGACCCTTCTCAGGATTTTCTAGACCTAAAA
Source organism: Pogona vitticeps (assembly GCF_051106095.1). Taxonomy (NCBI): domain Eukaryota; kingdom Metazoa; phylum Chordata; class Lepidosauria; order Squamata; family Agamidae; genus Pogona; species Pogona vitticeps. The sequence goes on along the minus strand of NC_135784.1, from coordinate 188,441,495 downwards.
GTACTCAGAAGTGGCCCCTTCTTCTGGAAGCAATCTGGGAATATGTGAGGCTACACCAGCTACGTAATCTCCTAGGAGGCACACTGGAGGAACTTGCAAATCCCTGGCTCTGATGCTCCAGCTAAGTAAGTCAGTTACACATCCCAACACAGTATAAAGATTACTATTCCGTGGATGATCTTGGCCTTGGATTTCAGCAATGCATCTTTATATCTAAGGATTTCTATTTTTCCTGATTTCTTCATAATTAATAATTGTGTGTCCTCTAGTCCATTCTGACTTGTGACCATTTTCAGGGTTTTCTTAGTATGAAGTACTCAGAAGTGGTTTACCAGTCCCTTCTACAGGGGCTACTCTGTAATTTGCCCAAGTCTACACAGCCTGTCTCTTCCAGGAGACTCACTGCAGAACTGAACTGACATCTGGTGTACCAATTCAATGTATTATCCAGCAAAATATTTGTCTTTCCAAGTCTCAGTTTTCTTCTGAGTTATTGGCTGGGTTGGAGTCTCCAGTTGAATTGTTGCCATAACCAAGGTATGAATTTTAAAAAACAAATTTAATCTCATCATCAGCTTTATATTTATCCAATTCTTCTAGTCATTATTTTTGTTGTCAGCTGCCCAGAGACCTTTGGGTAGAATGGGTGGCATATAAGTCAAATAAATAAATAAATAAATAAATAAATAAATAAATAAATAAATAAATAAATAAATAAATTTTGTAATCTTAATGTGCAACTGTAATCTCACTTCTGTGCTTTCTTTTTTAATCTTCCTCAGTCATTCCAAGTCGTTGTTGCTTTCTGTCAGTAATATGGTATCATCTGCAAATCTTCAACTGCTGATATTTCTTCCAGCAGTTTTCATTCTTCCTCCACCTGAATCTAGTCCAGCTTTCCATACAACATGTAACATATATAGATTAGCTAGACAGGATGGTGAAATTTAACCTGACATTTTTGGCAACTGTAAACCATTCTGTTTCTCCATACTCTGCTCCAACAGTAGCCTCTTATCTTATGCTTCAGGACAATCAAATTTTAAGGCACACTTTTTTGAGTGTGTGTGAGAGAGAATCTGTAGCTTTTCATTATTGACGTAGTCAAAGACTTCACTGTAATCTATACTGTACTGCTTTTCTTCTGTAATCCTTTGGTACACCACAGAAGCCAATTTTGTAATATGATATCTAGTGCCTTTTCCATTTCTGAATGTCTTGAACATTGAGCATTTCTCATTCCATATGTTGTATGGTTAAAGTCTTTTTTTTTTTTTTTTTGCAAAAGCTTGAGTACCCCCTTACTTGCATAATAAATTAATGTGATAGTCCTATCGTTATTGCAACCTTTGGTCTATTTTCTTTGGCATTGGATATTGAACATTCCAGTCTGGTTATGTTGTGTTTTCTGTATCTCTAGGCATATTCTTCGGATTTTTATAGGATTCAGTCTCTCTATCTTGAAAGAGCTCTTGATATCACATTTACTTCTGGTGACTTATTAGTTCCAGTTGCTTTGACATCAGTTTTCACTTCATTTTCTAAAATATTCTATGGTCAGGACCATTCATCATGGTCACACATACCTTCTATGTTTAGAGGAAGAGATATTATAATTGGACATAGACCAGGACTGTGAATAGGCTGGCTATGGGTGAGTCTTTGTGGCAAAAAGGATGAATAACATTACTGGAATGGCTAATTCCCCTCCACCTGCTCTCCATGTGCCTATTCATAGTTTCACTTCTTGATTTTATCATGAGCTGCTTATATCCTATTAACATCCGCTAAAGGTTTTTTGAGAGTCAAGAAGGATAGGCTTGGAAGAACTAAAAAGCAGCCCAGAGACACTCCCTTCCACTGGATTAGGGAAAGGATGTTCTTAGTTGGGCTTCCAACCAAGTGTGAGAGAGACATCTTCACGGATTCAGTGAGTTTAAAAAGTAGGTCTGAAAAGGACTTGATATCAGCAGAGTGACTTCCAACAACGGACAAGTGGAACCGTGGTCCGTAATGGAACTGAAGCTGTGGAGCCCTTGTGCTCGTAAAGTGTCTTTTAAAAAAGCGGACAAAAGAGGAAAATGGTGGGGAGTAACTAGTTCAGAATGGATACTGTCTTCATAGAAGGGAGAGGTTCTCCAGACTTCCTCATGCCAAATGTCTCCTGTAGTACTGCTTCCCTGGGAATTTGGGGGAGAGGCAATCTCTGCCATCCCATCATACTTAACAATATTTCTGCAACAACCTGGTGCATTTGACTCTTTGGCCAGGTGCCTTGGCATCTCCTTTTTGACCGTGCCTAGTTCTTGACCGGTTGAGCCTTGCTTGCCATTGGGGCACTTGCGTGGTCAGTGAGGTCATGCTGCTGAATCCTGCATTGTGTACATGACTAGAAGTTTGAAAAGTATGAAACAGACACTCATTTGGCTTAAACACACACATTACAGCTGGAATGGGCAAGTCCTCAGTTCCTGTCTTTCTCCATGGGACAAGATGGTGAGTTTTAAGGCAGCATCAGTACAATAGGAGAGATCATCGGGAGAGGGTGGGGCTTCTCCCAGATCCCTACGTTAATCAGCCTGCCAATACAGGAGATTTGCTAGCTCCCAGAGCAGCCTCAATGCGGACAGCAGTTTGAGAGGAGACATGAAGTCTTGTGATGTAATACACATATTTCTTCTGTCCTACAATCACCTCTGGTCAAATAAATTTTGCAGGTGTGGAAACCCACTAAAACGTGTTAGGCTTACAGTGGGGTCTCTACTTAAGAACTTAATCCGTATTGGAAGGTGGTTCTCAAGTTGAAAAGTTCTTATGTTGAATCTGCATTTCCCATAGGAATGCATTGAAAACCATTTAATCCGTATCTGCTCTTTTCCGTCCATAGAAACTACAGTGGGACCTCTACTTAAGAACTTAATCCATTTTGGAATGGTGTTCTTAAGTTGAAACGTTCTTAAGTTGAAGCAAAATTTCCCATAGGAATGGACTGAAAACCAATTAATCCGTTCTGGCTGTTTTTTTTTGTTATGTAGAGGTGTGTTCGTACATTGAAGCATTAGTTCCCATAGGAACTAATGCAGAGCTGGTTAATACGTACTCTACCACTAGGGAGAGAAATTTTTTTTAACCTAAGATGACCTAAGGTTAAAAAAAGAGCAGGAAAGGTTTTTTTTTCCTGTTCTTATCTTGGATTTCTGTTCTCAAGTAGAAGCAAAATTTAGCAAATGGAGCTGTTCTTAAGTTGGATTGTTCTTAAGTAGGGACATTCTTAAGTATAGACCCCACTGTATTTATCGCAGGATGAGGGTACACATCACAAGGAGAGATCCATCTGCCAAGTTACATTCAGATGTCCGGGGAGATACCTGTGGGTCTTTGGCCCTACATAACATTAAGGCACCTAAATCTCTTAGTGTGTCAGCATTCTAAAAGTTAATTAGTGGATCTTGGATCTTAAGCAATGTTTACAGTCCTTTCACAAGCAGGGCAAACCTTCAGAAAGCTATCAGAACAGTCTCTTGCTAGGGGTAAACATCATTACGATTTCCCACCACAGAATAGCCCTGTGGGATTGCATGGATGAATAATTCAACAAGATTCCTAGTACAGTTTGGGGATACATGGACCAAGATTTCAGTGGGGCTTTGAGGCCTTTCTTTTTTCTCTTGAAAATGAGGGAAAGGACCAATAACAGAAAGATTTTTCTATAGTTCTATGAATCTGAGATTACCATCTTCTCTATTCCACTCTATTTTTATTTTTGCTATTCCTTCAATAGGTCTTATATTTATCAATTGTTTCTACCCTCTCTCATCATCAGTTCTGTCCGTATAACCCTGATCTTCAAATGTACAGCCCCTTTGTGTGGTTTGTGTTAAGTAAATGTGCACATTTTCCTTTGCTGACTAAACTCCTTCCTTCCTTCCTTCCTTCCTTCCTTCCTTCCTTCCTTCCTTCCTTCCTTCCTTCCTTCCTTCCTTCCTTCCTTTATGCAGGACAGTAGAAAATTACACTGTCTTTCTTTCTTTCTTTCTTTCTTTCTTTCTTTCTTTCTTTCTTTCTTTCTTTCTTTCTTTCTTTCTTTCTTTCTTTCTTTCTTTCTTTCTTTCTTTCTTTCTTTCTTTCTTTCTTTCTTTCTTTCTTTCTTTCTTTCTTTCTTTCTTTCTTTCTTTCTACGTGGGCTTTAGATTTGTCTTTGGCTTTTCACTGGTTTGGGATGAGCCCCTGTGTCTCCCTTTGGGACGGAGGCAGGTGTTGCTTCAGTCGAGCGCATGCAATCAAATTACAGGACCGTCTGTCGCCTCCTCTGGGAAATGAAGGAGGGAGGGAGGGAGGAGGCCACACATTGCTGGAAAGAAAAGCGTAGCATAGTATCAATGCTGATGGGAGAATGAAAACACGAGTCTCTTCAGCCTCAGGCCAGCTCCACCCCTAGGCAGGGATCATCCCCTCAAATAGAAACATCATTGGTACTGAGACAGAGAGAAATAAAGAAGCTGCACTGAATTCACAGAAAACATGGCTCTTCCTGTCAACCTGTTTGCTTCCTTCCTTTCAGTTCCAAGTATCTATGTATGCTGGAGGGCTAAAATGTCAAGGTTTCGATCAAGCAGTTTTGAGCTACATCTTTCTACAAACGCAGCTCTTCTGCACATCAGCACAAATGTCCGTAGCCTCACATCCACCACCTGTGCCTTTCTGTGATACTGCAGCCTTTGGCAGTACGGTTTCTGAAAGACCCTCAAAATCTTTTGAGGGTGGGTGAGTGTCCACCTACCTAGTGGATGCTGGGGACTCTAATGTCATGGGGCCAGCGCATCCAGTCTGTGTTTGAGTCTGAACTTCATACATGCCTCAGAACATTCTTTTCTTAAACGAGTAAGTCTCCCATTTTTAACGAAATACATCTTTTCTCCAATATTTTAACCTAAATAAATAGCATCTCTTCCCCAAACCCTGTGTATCAACAAGAAAATGTAGTTATATTCTCAATAGCACCTTTGGAAAAATTAAAGGGGATTACCTATTTTTAAAATATCAATGGAATACATGTATTTATTATTCTAGACAAGAAATGTTGATGGGGCGGGATCTGTCTGAATAAAGGAAGTGGTTGTAATCTGTTCTGAATAGATTAGCATTCTTCCTTAAGGAGAAGTGCCTCCCTTTGGATGTCAAGGAAGGATCTGTGGCAGAAAGCCCTGTTCCTCTGCTTATATCTGGGTGGTTGCCAACTGCAGCTTCTTCCTTGATGGAGGTAGTCTGGCCTCTGGCATCCACACCTTTCACAGTAACATGCAGAACTGACTACTGGCGAATTCCATGTGTGATGGAACTTCACTTGCGCACGGATCATACTTATTTTTTTGCTTAATTCAGTAAAATTTCGGAAATCAAAATGCAATCCTGTTAACATAGTACAGTGTGTTTTATTGTTACCTAAATTCATGATATAATAAATATTTTTTACATTTTTACTGTTCTCACACACACAGATACCGCTTAGACAGACCGACTGACCAACCGATCGATCTAACAGAACTACAATTGCCAGCTATTAATTTCAGCGAAAGACACGGATTTTTGCAATCACTTGCAACAGAACACTTTATTGTAATGAAACCGCACTCTGGTAAGGACTCCCCTAAGGACTAAATTGTGCCAGATGTATAATGTAAATACGTGATTATCTTTATCTGTTTTAGATTCTGCTACCTATAACCTCTTATTCAAAAATGTCATATTCTTAGGCCATATTTCTACATTACTTGTTGGGGAATCAATCATAGCACCACTGCACAAGCAGTTTTTAGTTGTACAATACAGGAATGCTCATTATAACTTTTAAATTAGTATATTGCACTTAACACAGATTCAGGAGTTTAAAATATTCATCCTGTGTCCCCTTTTTCATGGAATTGACTTACTGTAGACTTTTCCTTGATTTAAAACACAACAACAGAAGCAGGCTGTATTAAAGATGCAGGATTTGGAAATGCTAGCAAAGTTATTTGGAAGCACTCATTAGCAGCAGTTCCCTATGTGATTGACTAAGGCCAATAGTATGCACTTGGAGCAAAAGGGGGCGGGAAGATTGATTTTTGGTAAGGTAAAAGCAAACTTTGGTTCTACTTTGTGGTCTCCGTGAATGCACGCTATAGGGTTTAATCTGTGCTTGCACAGAGGTTTCCGGAATATTCTAGAGGTTTATTACACATTCGCCAGGACTGCCCCCCCCCAGTGCATGTGGTCTGCCCATCCTGGTAATTACTTCAGTTCCTTTTTGCCAGTGCTGAGGTTTCACCTCACAACGAGCTCTCTGTTCGCCTTGCTCCTACTTGTGTTTTTCTGAAAAAGAGAGGGAAATCAGTAAGAGACTCTTCAACTGATTTTTCCTTCTATTGACCACCCCCTCCCTTCCCTGTTTCCCCCCCTTCCCGCCATTGTATGGCCCCCACAGGGCCATTCAAACAGTGCACCTCGTGCCCTAATAAGATTCCCCTCTCTGAAGGACACAACTCCTGTCTTTTCTATCTCGGGGAATCACACCAGCCCTCATCATGTCAAGCCTGCAGAAATCTCAAGAAGCAGGCTCTCAAACATAGGCAATAGCGCCTTAGATCTTTCCTTTGGGAACGTTCCCTTGATCCACTACTGACTTTGATGGAGGCCACACCAACTTCCCAACCTCTAGCTGCTGCCTCTTCTGACGTACCTTCCATCTCTTTGACATCCAAACAGACTTCCTCAAAGTCTAAATTTAAGCTCTCTTCAAAATCTAAAACTTTGAGATTGACGCCAAAATTGACACTGAACCAAGGACATCTTCAACTTCAGAGCACTATAAGCTGAAAAAAAATCTAATCCACTGTTTTCTCGACCTCCTTCTGACAAGAGAACCTCTGCACTTCCTATTCAGGATCAACCCACAGTATGCATCGACTCCCTTCCTGCAGATGATGACTCTATTCCTCTGCCATCTGGTCACCTTTTCTCTGCTCACTCAGGCCCTGGAATGGCTAATACCTTGGCTGAGGCGACCATGATTCCACAATCGGCTTATTCGAGCCCCAGATCTATGGGTTGCTCTGTCTCCGCTTTCGAGTCAGATTCAGCATCTGTACTGGCTGATCCATTGCCACCGAGCACACAATCTTGGAAGAGAGAGACTTGCCAATCCGTGTCGAACAATATCAGCCTCCATTGGGGTTGCCGACATCGCAGGATGCTCAACCTCACTACTGCCATCCAAAGCGAGATACCTTATATGAGCCTCTAGCTTCCTACGAACCTTCGCCTAAGCGATACCAGCATCGGTCATATTGATATTGATACCAGTCTCTATATCGAACCAAAACATCCTCAATATGCCTACTACTACCCATCAGACTCCTCGGAGTCCCTGTTTCCTCCCTGGTACCAAACCTCTTCCTGACCACATTACCAATCCTCTTCCAAGGATTATATACCTCCTCCTCTGGTACCAAAGCCTTCTAAAACTACACAGAAAACTCACCCTACCAAGCCTTTGACAGCTCCCACGGTACCCAAGTGACCTCACCCATCAACATCGCTCGCCACCGAGCCGACCACGCTCTCCCACGTGCACTCCTCTTCTCTACAGGTAACTACCTCCTACACTGGACCATCACCGGTTCCTCTAGATACTACCAACACTTGCCAGCTCAAACGATAGGGAGTTTTGAGATCGGGAGATGGAGAGTTGAGAGAGTTTTGGAGTTTGGGCGGGGGAGAGTGGTGGTTGAGAGTGGATGAAGGAGGATGTCTGTTTAAGAGTTAATAACATTGCTTGTTCTGTCAACATCTGTAACAATAAACCATTTCTATTTGGTTCTTTTAAAATGACTTATAGCCTAGACCTCGATTATTAATAATAGGTAATGTTGATGTAATCAAATGGTGGCAGCTGAGGGGCACGTAGTGTGAGCTGTTAGTTTGGTGAAACAAAGAGGCCATGTGGGGATCGTGATCGATACTAACCCACCGCCCCCATCTGAGGACTTCTCCTCCTATTTGCAACTCATTCTCCATATTGCAAAGGTTATGGACTTAGACGTTCAACAACCAGTCCCTACAGAATCAGACAAGGTTTACGAGGATATCAATCAGGACCAAACTCCTCCACTCTGTATGGGGTTTATCCCTTCTCTCCTCAAACTGATCGAACAATCATAGTCAAAACCCTCCTCTGTCCTGCAAATTCCCAGACATGTTGAGAACTTATATAAAACACATGGAGATAATACCTCCTTTCTCTCCAAACATCCACCTCCTAACTTGGTTATAATCAATGTCACACAAAATAGAGCTCGCTATTGCTCTAATGCAACTCCGAATAATAAAGAAGGCAAGAAGCTTGATATCATTGGATGCAGAATCTACTCTCTTGCCTCTTTCATGCTTCGTGCTGGCAGCTGCCTAGCTGCCATGGGAGCATACCACCGTCATCTATGGTATAAAGCTCTCCCAACCCTCCAGTCTGCACCTGACGAATACAAAAGACGTGGCCTCGCTTTCCACCAAGAGGCCATGGCGGTGGCTTGTCAAGAGTGCACCACTTAGCATAGGCATCCTTCAGTCTCGAGAGACTATGGTAACATGCTCTGAATCGAGGAGTGTCCTCTCCAGACCATGAAGCCCGGGTAAGGTAATATGGAGGATAGGCTGTTACCCAAGCAGCAGATCCCCCCTCTCCACATTGTTGAAATGGTCCAATGGAAAGGCAAGAGCCAATACAACTGGTTCCAGCAATGTCGCAGGAGTTGGCAGAGCGACACATGCTGCCTTCGGGACTCCAGCTCCGGATTTTGCCTCAAGGTTAACTCCTGAAGCCTTTTCCATGAGTGGATATAGCCACAAGGCAGTGGAGGTTTGAAATCGGAGTTTTCCTTCTCCTAGATGGGCTGCGTTCCATGGCTGACAAGCCCCACCTACCCGGCCTGCTCTTTAATAGTGTGGAAGTATCATCTGACCCTTAAAACTTTCCTGCCTCCCAGGCTTATGCAAATCTAATTGGCTTTCCTATTTGCCATATTAAGGCCAGAGATAGAATTTGAGAATTATAATGGCGCACGGTCCTGGGACACGCTCTTTTAAAGCAGAAAGTCCCACCCCCTAGTCCCCACCCCCAGGCAATGGGGTGAGGAGACAAAAAGAAACCCCAGAAAAAAAAACTCAGCAAAACATCCATGCAAACATACCTGGCCTTCACCCTCAGCCCAGCTTCCTAGGGAAAAGGATCCAGTGCACCACTACTCGTCATGTTATAGAGGCTGCATCCAACCACATGGCCACTGCTATCACACTTCGCAGACATAGATTGCTCCACTTGGCCCATATATCTGAAGACTCACATCTCTGCATTGAGGACTTATCTTATGATGGAGTCACCCTTATTTCCTTTTTACAGGTAGACTCTATAACCAAAAAGAACATTAGCTTACCAGTTCACATGCCTTCCTCATCAGTTTTCCTTATACTATTCCCCGTACCCAATTTACTAATACTTCCGTATTTACTGATATATCCAGATTTGCAGATGAACCACCCAGTCATACTTGTCTATTCATTCATTCATTCATTCATTCATTCATTCATTCATTCATTCATTCATTCATTCATTCATTCATTCATTCATTCATTCTATTTGTATCCCACTTATCTGGCCGTTTTGACCACTGTAGGCAGCAACTAACATAATTTACCAGATCAGTCATCATAAATTGTCTATTAGATAGTTCACAAACAGCAGCACATCTCTTTCATATCTTAGCTGCTTCTGTATTTTAAGAAGAAACAACACCTTCCCCATGGCTAATAGATCAATGCAATGGTATTCCACCAACCATTCCTTCTTGATCCGTTTCTCACTCAAAAGTGATAGATTGATCTTGTTTCTTCTTCTCCATTCTTGCGACTTCTTGGTTCCATTTTTCATCAGTCAGATCCCACTCATGTAGCAGTGCTGTTTGTTATTCTGTGATACTTTCCAGCCAATAACACTCTATATTTGACGGGAATAATTTAATGACAGGAAATTGCTTTCTTCAGTCTTGTTACACGTCTCCAAAAGGATTCCTAGGAGGTGGATTTCTAGGGATCCCTGGATCATACGGGGAGTGGTGAAATTTTAATTTCCCAAAATGGCCAAAGCATGCCTACAGCTGATGACATCACCTGCAATCTGTGGCGTAACTTTTGCCAACAAGATTCTGAGTATTGTCTTTCTGACAAGCCATCTGGAGCTTACATGTGAAACTCCTTGCTGGATCCAAAAATAGGGAAAGAGACAGAGCGGGAGACAGTGGAGTACAGATTTACAACCCATTAGCTATCTGGTTTAACCTTTCTCTCTCTGGAATTATTGCATGGGAGGTTCTAATATATCCAGCCCACCAGTGAAACCCATTCGTCTTTGGTTTTTTGTACCCTTGGTTTTCAGAAGGAACCTGAAACTGGCGACAGACAGACAAGTACGCAAACAAAATGATATTAGAACTGCTTTTACTTCTCACGACACATCACGTTACCATCTTAGGCACCATATCATCACTCACCTCTCCACCAGCAGAGCTTTTCTTGGGACTTTGGGACTGTTCTCATTACCTTTCAGTCCACCTCACTCCCCTGACTGTGGGCCGTTCAGTGCCTCTCTGTGTGTTCTTGACTCTCATCCCCCCTCCCCCGGGGATAAGTCTTCTCACTGCCCAAGAGCACAGAGAGTGGAACCGGGTACAGAAAAAGGAGTGAGATCAACTACTAAGTGATGGAATCTGGAGGTTGTGCTACTGATATGAGAGCTCCTTACTACTTTTATCCCCATTCCAAAGGAAATTACTCAAACAGATGGGAATGAGGGAAGAAATTATTGATTGGTGTTTTTCCATATGAATGTGAACATTGCTTTAGGTCTTCTGTGAAGGGCTTTTTTCAGATATTCCTGCCTACAGATGGGAGATTAGCAGCAGTCAAAGAAAAGCTTTTCTCTGCTGAGCTCCTTTTGTTTTTGACTGTCTTCCCCTTTCAATTCTTAGGAATTTTTAGCACTAGATTAAAATGGTTTTATTTATCCAAGACTTTCATCTCAAAGTTTAGTATAATTTAAGAGGGATTATTTCCAAACAGTTGTGTTATATAAATGGATATCAAATGTACATACCTTTAAGAAACCAATGGAAAGGGGGTTAATCATCCTCTCCAAGTCGAAATCAACATCGAAGTCATCCTCCACACAGTCTCGTGACCATTCACCTAAAAAGAAGAAGGAGCAGGTTAAATCATAGAAGGCTAAGAAATCATCTGAGCCTTCTCAACCTCTTGAACCTCCGTCAGATCTCCCATCACCAATCTTGGAGGAGTCTTCGAGAGATGTTCCCGACTCTTTGTCAGATGGGGAGGATCCTCCCTCAGTACCTCCTGGCCAGGCTCCTGTTTCTATAATGAGCCTTTCACCTAGTTTTGGCCTTTCAAGGGCTGATGTTCCTCCCAGCCCATTCGAGCCCTGCATCTCCAGGCATGCGACCATTCAGCTCTAAAACTTGGAGTCTTCTTTCCATCAGTCACCTCCTCGCAAACATTTAGCGAGGAGACGTCACCCATTTACCAAGATCCACGTCGTGAGATGTATTATATCCATAAACCTTCTAGACATCACCTACCTTCAGAATACCGAGACCTTTACCATGGTGAATATGATCAGTCTTGACATTGTGGAGACGACATCGACCCACATGTCGAGACCTACTACAGTACTATGATGAGCCAAAGAGGGTTCGATACGTGTATGCTGATCCACCTGAGTTGTCACCATCACTGCCTCGACATCAGCATCAATCTCGCCAGCTGAAGCCTCAATCTATACCAACGGGCCCCATACCCTCTAAATCAGCTCTCAAATGTCACCCTTCTCAGCCATCTGACCAACTGCTATCAAAACATTCCTGCACATTCCTGCACCAACTTCTACCTCGGTTTCCCAACCTGGTATCACCCTTTCCCAAGTTTATTCCTCATCTTTACAGGTCACTACCACTTACTGTATAGGGGACCTCCCCCTCCACCAGCTGACTCCGATAGAGGCATATCTACTCATTCTATTACTGTAGCTCAGACCCCCTTATCAAAACCTCGGCATCGGTCATCCTCTTCCAATTCAGCAGTTTTTGATATTCATGGGCCTCCTTCGGAAGCCTCTCAAGAGTCCCCATCAAACTTGCCTACGCCTGATTCTGATGTGGCAGATAATCATCCACCTTTCACCATCTGAAGACTTCACTTCATACTCTCAACTTATTCTCTGCATGGCAAAGCTTCTTGAACTTGAGGTCAAGCAACTTCCACCTCCGAAACAAGATCTCGTGTTTGATGATATCAATCAGGATAAAGGATAATTCCTTTATGAGGTCAACATGCCATGCTTGACCTCATAAAGGAATCCTGGGACAAACCACCGTCCTCTCTTCAAATATCAAGATGAGTTGAGAACCATTACAAGACTCATGGTTCTCACACATCATTCCTCACAAAGCATCCAGCACCTAATTCGATTATTGTCAAGTCAAACCAGTCTCGGGCTTGGATTAGATTTTCAGTTGCCCTGTGACAGCGATTTTGCTGTAAGATTATCCTCATCAAGTGAGGTACCACTGTATATTTAAAAATTATATAAAATGCAAGCTTCTGTGGGTAAATCACATGGTAAGAGGGATTGTTGACATCATCTTCAGGACAGCCAATCCCAAAAGTGCTGCTGCCTTGGGAACCCAACCCCATCCTTTGTCACCTCACAGGGGCCCCACCTCTCTGCTGGCAGATAAAAGGGGCTTGCTGGGCAGGGCAGGAGGCCAGAGGGGAGGCCAGTGGCCAGAGGGCAGCCCGACAGAGAGAGTGGCATTGGTGGCGGCTGCAGGGGACCCAGCCCTTCTGCCCAAGGTAAGTTCTGAACTTGCTAAGTGGGCCTGCGAGTTAACAGCTCGAGGCTGGCGGAGATCTGTGGCTTGAAGCTGGCTGATGTCGGCGATGGACCCAGGGGAAGTCAGTGGATATTGACAGACAGAAGTGGAAGCTGGCTGATGCCACAAAGCTGAGGTTGGCAGAGGTTAGCAGATGAAGCCGGTGGAAGTTAACCTCCTGAAACCAGCTGGTGGAAGCTTGGTGGATATCGGTGGATGGAAGCCTGTGTGTGTGTGTGAATGGCTGGTGGAGTGAAAGTGTGTGTGTGTAGGGGGGACTGGCTGGTGTGTGTGTGTGTGAATTTGTGTGTGTGTGTGTGTGTGTGTGTGTGTGTGTGTGTGTGTGTGTGAATGTATGTGTGAATGGGCTGGCTGGAGTTCCATAGGGATGTTGCCGGGGAGTGTGTGTGACCCAAGCATTTGGGAGCTGGCAAAGGCTGGCTTCAGAAGCGGAGTGGAAGAGATGAACGGGTGGATATTCCTGGTGGAAACCAGTGGATGTTGGCAGGCGGAACTTCAGGATGAAGTTGCCAGAACATTGGTCGGTGGATATGCCTGGGTTGAAACCGGTTGATGGCAGTGGACGAGCTTGCCCCCTTAGCTGGTTTTTCTCTCTCTTTCTCTTGTAGGGCCAGAAGCTTCCTCTTCTCAAGGGTGAGGCGAGGGACCAGAAGGCAGGCGTCCTGCTGGAGCTGAGCCGGGCTGTCTCCACTGAGAACCGGGATACCCATTTAGCCTCTTTTCAAAAACCAATACAAGTATTTTTCTGGAACGGTTTTGAAGTGTTGCCTTGTTTGTCACAGGCTTTCATGGGAGCATCTTCCCCATCCCCTCATTAAATCTGGGGCCCAATGCCGTTGGGGATGGGTCTCTGTGAGGTCACGGTGTGGGGCCTTGTGTTGTCACAAGAGACATAAGCCTCTTCAGCAGTGGGAACGTAATGTGTCTGCAGGCGTGAAGGAGTGGGAGAGGCACCATTGGTCCCCTATAAGTAAGGTAAAGGTTCCCCTTGACATTTTTAGTCCAGTTGTTTCTGACTCTAGGGGGTGGTGCTCATCCCGCTTTTCAACCCATGGAGCCAGCGCCTGTCTGAAGACAGTTTCCGTTGTCACGTGGCCAGCGTGATTAGGGAACGCCGTTTTACCTTCCCACCGAGATGGTACCTACTTACCTACTCGCATTTACATGCTTTCGAACTGCTAAGTTGGCGAGGAGCTGGGACAAAGCAATGGGAGCTCCCTCCATTGGATGGATTGGATCTTACGATTGCTGGTCTTCTGACCCTGCAGCACAGGCTTCTGCGGTTTAGCCCACAGGTCCCCTATACGACTTCCTAAATATATTATGTGTCCAACACATGCAGGAAGCTAGTGAGCTCTGGTGCCATTCAGAGAGGGTTGTGGTTGGGTACCCAAAGCACCCTGTAACAATAAACGAGATTCTTTCCTTTCCTTCCACCACTGCTCCTGACATTTGTCTGCCTGGCCTGGAGATTCAAGGAAGCACAGCCACTTCCTGGCACTGCAGTTCATTCTTCGAGACCTGGCAAGCCTCATCTTCATCATCAACACCATAAGCACTTCATTGACAGCTCCCTGCAGAAAATATCCCACTTCAAAGGAGTTCACAGTCCAAACTCTTATGCCAGTACCACAACTGAGGAAATGGAGATGGGCAAGAATTTGGAGATGACCCTACATTAAAATTGATGCGGATCCATGCCTTGGATAGACTGCACAAATACACAGGCACTGCAAAATCTGCTGCCTGAGGGAAGTGGCTGCCTCTGAGCACCTTGTGGTTCAAGTGTCTATGAATGCAGCAAATGTAACATAACTATCTTTGTGGCATCGTGAATTCTCCTGGTAAAGAATCAGCAAAGCAGGAGGGTTAAACATTGGAGGTCCACCCATGGACCCATCCAGTGACCCAGTCTTCCTCTCTGCTCAGCTGTCATGATTCTTTTTTTCCTCTTCTAGAATGCCCAACAATTCCCCATTCTCTTCTGTTTCTTTTCTCTCCCACCCCGTTTTTTCCCTTGCAGGTCTATTCTGGGACTAATTCAGACTTTCACTCTGCTCACTCTTCTCCCAAAACACAAGGCATTTTCTCTCTTTGAACATTATGAAGAGTTCTGTTGTAGTCATGTCCAGGATGATGGTTTCTCCTTCCCTGAGGATGATCAGGGGACTGGAAATGAAGGCCTGTGAGGAAATGCTGAAGAAGCTGAACATGTTTAGCCTTGAGAAAAGGGGAGAGAGGGGAGGTGTGATAGAACTTTTCATATACTTGAAAATCAGTCATGCAGAGGAGAGGCATGACCTGTTCTTGATCATCCCAGAGTGCAGGACACGTAATCATAGGCTCAAACTACATCATAGCCAGCAGGGACAGCTGAAGGGCCTGACGCCGAGGGAGGCCCGGAAGGAAAAAACAAGAAACCTTCTCGGCAATGGCCTCTTGGCTCTGGAACACCCTTCCAATCGAAATTTGGCTGGCACCCTCGCTGGGCATTATTAAAAGTCAGTTAAAACTTGGCTATTCAAGCAGGCCTTCCCTCCAGTCAACTAAGTGATTCTCACCTTCTTTTCTTTGTCCTTGTGGTATGCCATCTTGGTAATGTCTTGGTGGTAATCAATTGCTATAATTGTAATTTTAATTGTAATTGTAATTGTAATTTTAAGATGTTACATATGTTATATTGCTGTGTTTTATTTGTAAGCTGCCCCAAGTAGACACTGTCCAGAGGCGTGGGGTAAAAATTAAATAAATAAATAAATAAATAAATAAATAAATAACTAAATAAATAAATAAATAAATAAAAGGTTTCTCGAAGCAGTCCCCAAACAATAGCATCCAAAAACAACAGTTGCTTCCTGAACTGATTTCACACAGGAGCCAAACCTATTTGGATCATAAAACTATTTCCCTATGGTAGGGGTCCCGAACCTTTTTCACCCCGAGGACTGGCTGGGGAAGGCGGGGCACCCCCGAAGCTCGTGGGCATGTGTGAACGAGTGAGTGAGAATGAATGTGCATGCGTGCACAAACAGTGGTGCAGTGATTATGCTCACTTGCTCACTCATGCGCATGCACAAACGATGGTGCGGCGCTCACACAGGCAAATTAGCTGTGTGGGGATGAGTGCATGCACAGGGATGTGGGAAGTCTGTTTCCACAGCCTGGTTTGGCTCAGGCCATGGACCAGCACTGGGCTGCAGACTGGGGGTTGGGGACCTCTGGTCTAATCCATCGACCTTTGTGAGGCACTATCGTCTTGATGTCTGAGGAAAGAATGATGCTGCTTTTGGCAGAGCGGTCTTGACATCTCTTCTACCGTGACGCCCCATCATCCGGTAAATGAGCTTGTCAGTCTATTGTATGCATTCACAGAGGCCACGAAGAAGAAAGCTAGCTTACCTACCTGTAACCATGGTTCTTCCAGTGGTCCTCTGTGAATCCACACATCCCATCCATCCTCCCCTCTGTCCGTCACGTTGTCTTTATATAAACCTCTGACAGCGGCAGACTCTTACAGGAACTGAGGGGGCGGAGCATGCGCTCCACAGGGGAACGTCTCATTATCACATTTCTTTAAGCTCTAGAAACTTCTGAGACATCCTGTGCAGGGGCAGAACAACCCAATTGTGTGGATTCACAGAGGACCACTAGAAGAACCATGGTTACAGGTAGGTAACCTCTCTTTCTCATTTCTTTGTACAGACCAATCCAGCTGCTTGCATGTTTTGATTTTCATTGGAAGTGTGTGGTATGGGAACTATTACTTATGAAAAGCACCTGTGTTTCCAAACTTACTACTACATCGTTGTGGTTAACTCTCAGCTCTTTCCTCTGGACATTCAGTGCCCATATAACTGTCTCTGAACAGAAAGCTATCTAGGCCTTATTTTGTCTGTGTTAATTCCTTTGTTCTCCTTTAATATAGGCAGATCTGGCAACAACACCTGGCTGGGATGATCAGATACCCATGGAGCACAACAGCTGGTGCCGGCGTTCATCCACTTGAATGTTCCTTTTGACTTGGTTTTTCTGTGGTGCAGACAGCTACACAAACTTCCTGCCAGTCTGAATATAATGCCTTGAGGTGTGCTACACTGGGGAATTGTGGGGAAAATAAAATGTAGTCTGTGGCCAGCTGTGAGCTTACGATGTGTGTGTGTGTGTGCACGCACTAATGTTGATGAGGGATGCAAATATCCAGGGAATCTGTTGTTAGGATTATGTAGTATTTATTAATACACCCACCCTGTTTCCCCAAAAATAAGACAAAGTCTTATATTAATTTTTGCTCCAAAAACGCATTAGGGCTTATTTTCAGGGGATGTTTTATTTTTTTCATGTACGTACAACAATCTACATTTATTCAAATATAGTCATGTCATCTTCTGGTTGCTGAACAATGGTGGAGGCCAGGGTTTCCACTTAACTAGATCTTATTTTGGGAATAGGGACTATATTACGAGCATCCTGAAAAATCCTTGTTGTTGTTGTTTAGTTGTTAAGTTGTGTCCAACTCTTCATGACCCCATGGGCCAGAGCACACCAGGCCCTCCTCTCTTCCACTGCCTCCCGGAGTTGGGTCAAATTCATGTTGGTAGCTTCAATGACACTGTCCAATCATCTCGTCCTCTGTTGTCCCCTTCTCCTCTTGCCTTCCCTCTTTCCAAACATCAGGGTCTTTTCCAGGGAGTCTTCTCTTCTCATGAGATGGCCAAAGTATTGGAGCCTGGATTGAAAAATCCTACTATAGGATTGAAAATCCTACTAGGGCTTGTTTTCAGGTTAGGTCTTATTTTCAGGGAAACAGGGTAGTACAGAGCTTGTGACTACTGATGCTGAATGATCATTATGGTAAAAAGCAAAGAAAAAGAAAGGGAAAGAAGAAGAAAAATAAAAGTATTTTGAACAGTTTTATACTGGAAGGAAATGATTGCTGAACTTCTCAGCAGTTGGCTTCCATGATTGCAGATTTGCTCAGCAACCAGTATGAAGAAGTTGTAGGAAGGAGCTCTCTGGTTTCCATTTTGGAAGAGGTAGCCATGTTAGTCTGTGCAAGCATTTCAGACAAAATCCAAAGACGGTTAAAAAGAAAATAAAAATAGAAGAAAAAAGACAAACATGTCTATTATATTTTAATGTGTACTTTCGTAGATCACATCCACTTCTTTGGACATATGGGATAAAAAGAAAAACAGAATGAAATACCGAATTCACAAGTAAAACATTCAAAATATCCATTGGCTTCAAGCGTCTTGGTCGCCTCTTTCTCACTAGGACAGAAAGAAGCAGGAAGTGATCTCAGAAGGAAGGGGAGGAGAGTAATGTGCCTACAAATTGCAATCTAGCAGGAGTTACACAGAACTTTGTGAAGAGCCACTTATGAACAGCTTGTGGAATGCCACTCTGTGTCAGAATTATGGAATTTTTGTAAATACAACACTCTGAGAACTCCCCAGCCAAGCATGATGGCTAGCCACTGTAACAGTCCGTTTTTTTTGCTGTTCTTGGGCTTCCTGAATAGAGTTCAACGCTAATTTATGACAAAGAAAAAAAGAAAAGAAAAAAAGAAAATAGACTTCTGTTGGAAAAAAAGATACAAATTATTTATGTGCCACTTATTCAAGGTACAAAGAACAACATGAGAGAAATCATGCAATTAAAAGAAATCCCCAAATAATTCAATAATAGTCTGTTGTAGGTCAACAAATTGTTCAAACATGTCACAATAATAAATACATATCAAGATTAAGTAATCTGCTAATAATTCACTCTAAGGCCTAATTAGTGAAAAACATGAGAGGATTCCTAAGACCAGTAAAACCAGCATTTTTTTTCTTATGCAACATGCATGTTATTTACACGCAAAAATACACAGAAAATGTGCATAAATTGTCAAATGAATGTGAAGAAAAACCTCAAATTTTGTGATAAACCAAATTTAAGATTGGACACATTATTAAATTCAGGAATAACCAGAACTAAGATTAGAAAAAAATGAAAAATGGAAGGAAACTGGAATTGATACATTTGTCTATCGCTGCTTTACAAATACATATCTGAATTGAATTAGGAAGTGCACTAAAAACTCTTTGCCTTAATTTTTCTACATTACATTTCTGGAAACTTCCTTTCGGTCTTTTTCTTTTAATTGTTGGACTCCCTTGAGCTCTGTGAATACATTTAAAAGAAACATGACAATTTCAGGAAGCATTATGCTAATGGCAGAGGGAGAATTTTATCCCAGATGCCATTATGCCCACTCTGGCTGCCAAGAGGCCTTCTCCCCCAGGATGCTCCCCCTGGGTAGCACTGCTATGATTTCTTGGTGTCTTTTCTGGCTCCGTACTCCATGTTGAGTGCTTTTGCAGAAAGCTGTTTTGAGACTTAAAAGCGAGCTGTTTGGCCTGCCTGTGGCTGCGGCTCTTGTGGATATGGTATGGTAACAGAGAGGTAATAAATAAGGAAAGCACTCTGAAATATCCCCAGGAGAGAGAAATATGTCTTTCTTTACACCCTTTTGATGTCTTGTTAATTATATTAATGTGGAGCGGTGATTATGTGGCAATGTGGTGATGCATTTCAAATGCACCCCTTTGCTTTTGTTATGTATTCTACTGCTGTCCTTGCCTTCTCACACTTTGTGTGCTTTCTGTCATAGAGAGGGAGGGAAGACATCTGGTCCCATCAGCCATACACAGCACATTGCTGGAGCATGGGGTTTTGAATCCCTGGCAAGTCAAATGGAACTCCAAAATGGCACCCCATGGGAGTAAGGGGGTATTAGCAGGAATTGACACCCATCCAACTGTGTGGAAGAGCTTTCTGTGATCACATGTGAAGGGCCAAATTCCTAATTGTTTCGTAAGCAGAACGGCACAAATGCATGTGCACTGACACATGCTTAATATATCTATGGTGGCAGTCCAAAATGTACCCCTTGCCTGTGATGGGTCTCATCAGTGGGGATAACACATCCTTTCTTCTCCCAGCCACTGCTGAGCACTCGGCCCTTCTGGCATTAAAACTTACAGTATTTGGGGAAACATCAGATATCAGATCAAGGTTAGAGATCAATTTGCAAACAAGATTTGAGTCAGGAGATTGGGCTGAGGTCAGAACTCTGCATCGCTTTACATGTAGTTCCGTGCTAATCATTTTTGCAGTGTTTAAAATTCTTACACAATGTGGCCAATAAAGACAACTCATTTACACCAAGAGAAGGGCCCTACCTTCCTCAAGTTCAGGCTACCCCCAGCCAGCCCAATCTTTAGATGCATTGGATTTTGGAGCCACTTTAAGGGAGTCACCCCAAAGGAAAATGTGATTGATCTTCACTAGCTTTTCTCTGATTGCAGATAGTTCCCAGTTCCAAGTAGAATGTGTGCTTGGAACATCATCTAAAACTCTTTTTTCTTAAATACTTTGAAAAACTTTCTATCACCCTGTCTGATCAGTTCTGTATTCTTATTATACATGCAAGATTTATTCATTTTGGCTCTAGTGGAAGTTCAGACTTGACTTGATTGAGAACCCACTTATGTCCCCAGTTCTGGCTCACTTGCACTCATTGCCTGTTGTGTTTATTCTTTCGATGCTCACATATAAAGCCCTTCATGGTTTGGGGCCATTGTAGTTATCGGAGCGCTTTTTCCCAAGGTCATCTGCCTGCTCCACCAGATCCTCCCAAGCAGTGCTCCTCCTGGTGCCCACTTTGTAGGAAGCCAAGAAAAAAATCAACGATGAAGAGAGCTCTGGAATCAGCTCCTATTGGAACTGCACTTGGCTTTCTCCCTCCTAACATTCAGAAGTCTTCTGAAGACATTGCTTTACAGAAAGGATTTCTGATGCAACCCTGCCTGATTTTTATGCCTCGCGTGCGGAGCGATGTTTGGAATCACGCCTTTTGTTGCATCTCATTTTGTCAGTTGATTGGCTTTATTTTAGTTTCCCCATTGTTGTGTTTTATTATTTTGCTGTAAACCACCCAGAATAGCGGTCTGGATCTCTTTCTACCCACCTCGGCCCACCACACCTTGCCGAAAGCTCTGTGCATCTTGAAGGCAAGGAATGGCATGACATGTTGCCCTGCCTTGATGCATCTTCTTTAACTTTCCATTTTTTTTGTAATAAGGTTTATATAGAAGTTGTTCTTTCTCTTGCCTGAATAAAACCGGTAGCACAGCGTGAAAGGGTTGCATGTGCTGAAATGTAGCCCAAGGATATGTGTTATTATCCTTCCCCTCTTGACCAGCAGGGTCTCAGCTCTCTCCCCCTTTCAGCCTTTTGTTTGAACAGATGGGATTGGGAAACAGAGGGAAAGAATAGCAGTCTCTTCTTATTAACTCTCCCAGTACACAAACAGAGACCTGAGCACTGGGGACCCAGAAAAGATGCCCGCTTTCACTCGGGCACCAATAGAGGCCATATGTACCGGTGTACAAAAGAGAGACGCACGATGCACAAAAACGTAGACATTTACCTAAGAGGACTCCTCTGTTTTGGTATCAAATAATAACCTTTAATTTCTTTCATTTTATTCAGCGATCGAGCTCCAAACACAAAACAAGCGCTGTGTGTAAGACCACACAGCTGATTTTGCCTTGGCTGGCTGACAGTGACTCATCAGGATAAACCTGGCGTCTCCAAGGATTTCTTGGTGGATGTATTAAACATGCAGAGCCTGTATGCACATATTATGGAATGGGCCCTCCAAAGTGTCTCTCTTTGAAGGGGGAACAGTTCCATCTCCTTCCCATATGGGTGCCAGAGCACAATGGATATTCCTTCAGGCCCTTCGGGGACTGGTCTTTGGTACCACAATGGCATTCATTTCCATGTTCAGTGCTTGCATCAGGGAGGGGCAGCCTCCAGAGGTACAAATCTGTAACTACCTCCACACCCCATCCACCTGAAATGTTCTTTTAAAAATGTTTTTATTTTAAATGGAGAAGCCCCCTTTCACCTTCTAGTAGCCATTAAAAACTACCTACCTACCTACCTACCTACCTACCTACCTACCTACCTACCTACCTACCTACCTACCTACCTACCTACCTATCATCTGTCTGTCTGTCTGTCTGTCTGTCTGTCTGTCTGTCTGTCTATCTATCTATCTATCTATCTATCTATCTATCTATCTATCTATCTATCTATCTATCTATCTATCTATCTATTTGTCTGCCTGCCTGCCTACTTACTTACTTACTTACTTACTTACTTACTTACTTACTTACTTACTTACTTACTTACTTACTTACTTACTTACTTACTTACTTACAGCCCCTTTGGTGTCACCACTTTCTAGGTGGTGCACAATATACAACAAAACCATAGACTTAAAACACTATATGTACCATAAATATTAAAATGCCATTAAAAAAACAAGAACCAATGAACCCTGTCACTAGTTAACACCTGCTTTTGGAATAAAAAAAACTTACACACATTAAAACCCATTTGAACATCTCGGGGCAATATCGATGCTGTTAGAAGGCAGCTTTATATAATTCAGTTTTAATTAGCTTCCTAAAAACCGAGGGATGGTGCCTGGCAAAGCTCTGTAAGAAGCTAGTTCCAGAGGGAAAAGGCCATGGCTGAGAAAGCTCAGTTCCTTGGGCTTGGTTGTTTGGCCTCCTCAGGTGATACAATTCTTAACACGAAGTACTGGAAAGAGCTATTTTGTGGGGGAGATGTCCTGCCAGATATGCTAGTCCTGAACTCTTAAGGGCTTTATACTTATGACCAGCACCTTAAATCAAGCATGGAAACTAACAGAGAGCCCATGAAGACTCGCCAACATTGGGATATGTGTTCATCTTTGAACTGCTGGATAGCTCAGTGGCTTAGGTCTCTGGCTGCAGAGCCAGAAGTTGGCAGTTCAGTCCCCCGCTGTGCCTTCTTGAGAGGGGCTAGACTCAATGAGCCATGGGGTCCCTTCCAGCTTTGCAGTTCAAAGGCTATAATTATTATCTGCTGGTACCTGTAATCAGTCTGGATGCTGAACTTCGGACCTGCTGAACTTTCTGTACCGACTTCAGGGGCAGTCCTAGGTAGACAGTAGTCTGGTTTAGAGATCATCAGTGCATGAACTACTCCCATTAGGCATGTCTTATCCAGGTAGGGGCACGGCTAGGCAATCAACCAAAGTTGATAAAAGGCACTGCTTACCACTGCAGATATTTATGCCTCCTTAGAGAGAGCCGGTTCCAAGAGGACCCCCAAGATGCAAACCCAGTTCTTCAGGAGGATTGTAACCTCATCGAGGCCAGGTACAAATCCCTCTAACTGATCTGATGATCCTCCCAACAGTAAATCTCCAATCTTACCTGGATTCAGTTTCAGTTGGTTGGCCCTTATCCAGGCCATTATCGACGCCAGGCAGCACCCAAGGACTTGCGCAGCATCGCCTGCAGATGAAGAGGAGGGGAGCGTGAGCGAGCTGTGAGTCATCATTTTCATCTTGATGACAAGAAACTCCAGATCTCCATATGACTTCTCTCAGAGGAGTCATTAAAAAGTATTGGGGAAATGACTGGTTCCTATGGGCCCTCGTAACTGAGCTCCCAGGAAGTGGACAATACCTCTCCAAGCTGTATCATCGGGGACTGGCCTTCGAGGAAGGACTGGACCCACCAAAAAGTGGAGTCCCCAAGACCGAAGCTCAATAGCAGTCCCAAAAAGACGGTATCAAAGGCTGCAGAAAGATCCTGGAGGACCAGCAGGGTTACACTCCCCCTGTCTGTCTCCCTCATGAGATTGTCTTGCAGGGTGACCAATGCTTTTTCAGTCCCATGGCATAGCCTGAACTCTGACTGAAATGGATCTAGACTATCTGTTATCTCCAAAAAAAACAACACCTGCAGCTGGTTAGTTATCACCCTCTCACTTCAACAAGCCCAGGAATGGAATGTTGGCAATGGGCTTACAGTTATTAAAATCATCTGTTGCTAAATTTGGTTCTTCTTTGTGGCCTCTGTGAATCACACCCTGGGTGATCTGTGCCTGTGTGGAGCCTCATCAGAAAGTTCTAGAGCTTCGGAGGTTGCAAAAACACATTAGAATAAGGCCCCTCCCTCCTCGTATAAGTACCTTGGCGCCAAGGCTCCCCATTCAGTTTCTCTCAACCGCCGCATTGAGAGCTTCATAGTTCTGCTTCTGTGAGTAAAAGAGAAAGAGAGTTTAGTCTTGATTCCTTCCTGTTATCATTTTTTTCCTCTAAACGTTTAGATCAAATTCATTATCAGAGATTTTTTTTTCCTTTCTGCTTCGCTCGGCCTCCAGCCGCAGCACCCCCCCCCCCCAATCATTGCTTTTTCTCCTCAAATTATTTTTCTCCTATTCATGGCCCCTTTGGGCCCATTTAAACACTGAGTGGTCTGTGATAACAAAATACCACTTTCCGACAGCCACACCAATTGTCTTTTTTGCTTGGGAGAGGCACACCAGACATCCTTCTGCCAGCATTGTAAGAACTTCAAGTGCGGAGTCCTCTGTTCTCACTTATCCAGATTAAAACTCAGTCTTTGGGAACAATCCCTTCAACCAACCAAATGGCCCAACCTCCTTGGTAAAGTCACCTTACAAACCAAAGCAATGAAGAAGGCTCTTTCTGAAGCCTCCAAACAACGTCCATCAACCACTACGACGCTCCATCCACTTTACCTAAAATTTCAAAAACCCATAAATCAAAGTGCTCAATACCGAAATCCTCAATATCGAAGCCCTCTACTAAATATCAAATGTCCACTGAAGCCTCTTCAGTCCTGGAGCCCTCTCCGCCTAAAAGACCTAAACAGCATAAATCTAAAGCTGCAGTCATCTCTCAGCAGCCTCAACAAACCTCCAAACCAATCTCTATTGGTTCGCCTTCTGACGATAACGGAATCCCCTCTCATCGACCTTGCTCCCAATCACCGGAATGAGATGACAGAGTCAATCGATTAACATCTTCTCCTCCCAGTCCTCAACATTCTGTTCTTTTGAGCAACCCTTCTGTAGTTGCTTAACTTGACAGGGTCGACTCCGAACAACAACTAGAGACCATACCTTATTCGGTAACATCTGATCATCCACCATGATCGCCTCAGAGAAATCATCCCCAACAGTCCCTGGAGCCGTCTATTACATCACACATGGCTCAGACACGCGTTCAGCACTCTCCATGGGTTGCCATTTTCTCCGACCAGTGCTCGACCGGACAAACTACAACCACCAATCAGCCAGTTGCTTTATCCAGCTCAGCTATACCTTCTCATGGTGGGTCTCGATCTCGACAGCCATCGCTGTCAGAACGGCCATATCACCATGACTCACATGGACTCCAACCTGCTCCCTACCTGGCACCTAAAAGATCCAGGATGGTCGAGCAATTTTCTTCTATACACGAGGCTTTTACAGCTCTAGCCTCCTAATATTTTCCTGCTAATCCAGACGAGGGAAATCATTCCTCTCGCTCAGCATCTCCAGCATCTATATATGCCACAGCCTTACCAGCTCGTCAACAACCTCTGTTTTGACATCACCAAGACACAGGCTTTGATATCAGTGATTCTTGATATCCATCCTGGTCCATGGACACTTGTTCTGTCCCTCTATTGATGCATGATTTCCATCACCCGATAGAACCAAGCCATCGAACTCGACATCACTATGACCCCAAGTTCGACACGGATGTGCAACCATATCAAACAACGTCCAGGAACACTCGGATGACATCTCTCGGTATCAAAAATCCTTGACACCGACAAATGCCCATGGACATGCGGGCTCCATCGACATCGAGCCACAAACATCAATACTATGACACTCAATCTATAGACACTGAAGTCGATTGACAATCCGTCGACTACTGACGCAATCCCGATTATTCCAATCATGGATCCAGACCTCAGACACCATCATTATTACTTACCCCACCAGAATCCGACCTTGTCGATGCCGCCCAACTTATGATCCGTATGGCTAAGCCTCTCAGTCTCCGAATCCACCGTCCTTCGACAGAACCAGCCAATCATCTATACAACTCAGTCTCTAAAGATACAACTACTCCAGTACACCTCTCGATGCTTCCGTCTCTACTCAGCACCGCTCAACAATCCTGGGCAAAACCAGCCTCTTCCCCTACCATGTCTAAACGAATCGATAATCTCTACAGAGTCCATGATCCTGGAGCTCTATTTCTTCAAAAACAACCAGCTCCAAACTCTATTTTTGTCGAAGCCTCCAGATCTCGACCTCAACAAACCCTCATGCCACCAAATCAAGACAGTACAAGGATTGACTCAATGGGAAGATGGCTTTATTCATCAGCAGTGTTCACCATGTGTGTTGCTAACTACCAGGTAGCCATGGGTGTATATCAAAGTTTCTTTTAGGACAATATGTCAACCTTTGTTGAATTTTTACCAGAAGATTAAAAAGTACTCGCTCATATCTTTCAACAAGAAAGCTTTTCCATTGCCAAACAACAGATGCTTTCTGCTAGGCACATGGTAGACGCCATAGCCAAGTCAACGGCCACTTCAGTAGCCTTATGACGTTTCTCTTGGCTAAGGACAGCTGGCCTGGCTGAGGATGCCTGTGCACATATCGAAAACTGATGATATGTTGGAAAACATGCAAAAGGAAATATCAGCAGCTAGACGTTGGGGAGTTTATCCATCTTACCAACAACGCCCCCAACAAAATCAGTGGAGACATATCTAAAATTCCAATGTGATCCTCCAAAACGAACTAACTCCCATTCGTGAGCATGTGAGCTTGTGCAGTATAAGATGTTTTGTACACACATCTTATACACCCTATTCCAGAAATCAAAGAAACAAACCCTGCCAAAAACCCATTGCTAGGCGCAACGACCGCAAGCCCAAGCATCACGTTTCGTGCTCCCAAGACCAAGATCACACACCACTCCACCCAGTCTGCCCTCTGGAAACACCTACCTGTCTGGGAATCCATCACTACAGATGCCTGAGTACTGTCCATCATTGCGATGGCTAACGCATCCATTTCTTCCAGCTTCCTCCGGCAACACACATAGTCACTCCACCATCTCCAACCCTACAAGAGGAAATAAAAAATTTACTCCTCAAAGACGCCATACAACCCATCTCACAACACAACAAAAGTTTTTTCTCTCGCTATTTCACCGTACCCAAAAAGGACAGAGGTCTTCGCCCTATCTTAGACGTATGAGAGTTAAAAAAATACATCATTGCCACAAAGTTCTGCATGGTTACCTTGAATCAGTTCTCCCTTTATCCGCAAAAATGACTGGTTCACTGTCATAGATCTCAAAGACATATACTTCCATATTTCCGTACATCCCTCACACAGAATATTCCTTCAATTTCAGCTAGGATCACAAGCCTACCAATTCAAAAGGCTTCGTTTTGGCCTTGCAACAGCTCCAAGAGTATTCACCAAGTGCATGGCACTGGTAGCTGCTTACCTCAGGTTGCAAAAAATTCCCATATCTCCATATATTGACGATTAGCTCCTCGTAGCTCATTCCCATTGCAAGGCCCAACGAGATACTCACTTCACCCTTACCCTCCTTTGCAATCTTGGTCTCGCTGTCAACGAACAAAAATCAAATTTGAAGCCTACAAAGATTATTCATTGTATAGGCACATGCATAGATTCCACACAAGCTCACACTTTTCTTCTTCCAGACAAGAGAGAAAATCTCATTGCGTTGCTTCACGTTTTCACACATCCCCATGTTGTGGTACCCGTCTTGACTGTGCAATGTGTACTAGGCACCATGGCCTCTATAACTTCAGTAGTGCAGCACATACGTCTCAAGATGAGATCTCTTCAGTCTTTGACCCGCTCACAGACCCTCCTTACACTCTTTTAAGGGTCACCCCAGAACTCGCCTCCCAACTTCAGTGGTGGCGTTTTCCTCCCAACCTATCTGTCGGGTAGTCATTCTGACAACCACGACCACAAATGCAGGTCACCACCAATGCCAGCCTCACAGGCTGGGGAGCTCACTGCAGACCTCCCAAAATCCACACCAAGTGGTCTTCCAGAGAGAAATTGCTTCACATCAACAAATTAGAGCTTTCAAATGAGCAGCTAGGTATGAGGACAGGTGGTGTCAGCAGGAAAAAAACAGGCCAGTGGTGGCGGCAGCTGGCTCCAGCCGCAAAAAGCAGATGTGGTGGCAGATCTACAGTGCTCCTCCACCTGGAACCCCAGTCTGACGAATGGCTAGCTGACCCTGGTCACTGGTCATCAGACAGTAAACATGGATTTAATTTGGAATTCTGGTCACTGAAGCCTATGATTCTGAGGAAACCTTTCAGTAAAGGGAAAAGGAGTTAATGGCAGGAAACAAACAGTATCCCGAACACCTCTTTTGACCTCTGTTCTAGTTGTTTTCCTTGGTTTTGCTAGTCCTTCTTGCTTTCTTCGCTTCCACTTGTCCGGTTGCCTTATGATTTCAGACGCTTAAAGTACACATGTTGAAATCTTCTTCTGGACGGAGGCCAGACACGGGTTCTCTTCCCCCCCCAGCAACCCCACTCAGCTAGACTTTCCCCTTTGTTAACCTTCCTAGTCAAATGAAAATGTCAAGGCCCCCAAATTTGCCCTGTACAGTAGTCCTTTGAGGATGAAAACATTGAGAAACCGCACCCCTTCTTTGGGTAGAAATTATGGAGGGCAGAGTTAGGACCATATCTAGGTAAGAACCTGGTGGAGGTCGGGCATAGCCGTCCTCCTCTGGATCTGCATTTCTAACCTGACCGAGCAGCTTCACACATCATTGAGTCAGGTGCTCTTCGCACTTCAAATCTCACTTTGCTCTCAAGCGACAACATCTCTTTCTCATGCCTTTCATTTATAAAAAAGAAAGGCATGAAATCTCTTTCTGTGGATGTTCTTTGTCTCTTGTTCCTTCCGTGCCATGCCTGACATGTTCAAAGTTACCTGTATTATTTATTTATTTATTTATTTATTTATTTATTTATTTATTTATTTATTTATTTATTTATTTATTTATTTATTTATTTATTTATTTATTTATTTATTTATATGCCGCCCATCTAGACATAGTCTACTCTTGTAAGCCACCGGCTGGGAGCCTCTTTTTATAGCTGAATAGTGGTGTATGGATGTCATAAATAAAATGTGTGTGTGTGTGTGTGTGTGTGTGTGTGTGTGTGTGTGTGTGTGTGTGTGTGTGTGTGTGTGTGTGTGTGTGTGTGTGTGTGTGTGAAGGAAGAGAAAGTGCCGGGGTCTCTGTGTGTGTGTGTGTGTGTGTGTTTCTGTGTGTGAGAGAGATACAGGAAGGAAGAGAATGTGTGTGTGTGTGTTTGTGTGTGTGTGTGTGTGTGAAGGAAGAGAAAGTGCCGGTTTCTGTGTGTGTGAGAGAGAAAGAGAGAGAGAGAGACAGAGAGAGTTACAGGAAGGAAGAGAATGCGTATGTGTGTGTGAAGGAAGGGAAAGTGCCGGGGTCTGTGTGTGTGTGTGTGTGTGTGTGTGTGTGTGTGTACGTCTACACACGTATCCATCCATAAATACAGAAACGTTTTGGGCTGAGTTGATGGATACCCAGTGTGGTGCAGTGGATAGAGTGACAAACTAGGGCTTGGAAGGCCTGGATTCAAATCCCCACTTAGCCATGGAAGCACACTGGAGGAGTGGAACTATTAAATTCTATTTATTTATTTATTTATTTATTTATTTATTTATTTATTTATTTATTTATTTATTTATTTATTTATACCCCACCTATCTGGTCATTTCGACCACTCTAGGCGGCTTACAACATGGAGCAACACACATATAAAATTTATTTATTTATTTATTTATTTATTTATTTATTTATTTATTTATTTATTTATTTATTTATTTATTCATTTTTTACCCCACCCCTCTATACACCGTCTACTCATATGTGCCACTCTTTGAATATATTAGTTACCTTGAATATATTAATTACCTTGAAAGCCTTTATTAGAGTCACTATAAGTCAGTTCCAACTTAACGGCAAATAACATGAACAAATGTTGACAGAATGTTGAGTTGTAACATTCAAAAGAAGTTACCATTGCGAAGAGTAACCTATCCTGAAGTATATTTTCCTGAAAGAGCACAGCCCTGTAAAAGCTTCAGAGGAATGGGCAGTGGTTGTTGAGTTCAAAGAATAATCCTTGCACATGAAATGTGTCGATGCACACTCCAGATACAGAACACCACCGGGAATGGGTGAGTTGTTTTGTGTTTTATTTTGATTACTTTCAAATGCTTTTCTCTCAGTTTGGGAGTCTGCGCAGCTTGCATTTTTCAGTATGTAGCCCATGGCACATGTGGCTGGGTACGACCTTGACTTTCATGGCGATACCGTTCACAGGAGCACAGGAGGCAAATAAAGGGATCTTAAAGACTTTCTTGCCAAGCAGCTTTCCTGAGGGGCCAAGGAAGAACGTGCAAAGAGGTGCCTTGGAAGCGGACCTCTTCAAATCGTCCTCATCGGGCTAAGAGTCAAGCAGCAATGTCCCTGAAGGACTAGCAAGCTATGTACTGGGCTCAGCTGGCAATCAGGAGGAAGCACTGAGATGAAATGGTGCCTCAGCGAAAGCAGAAGCTCCCAAGAGGCGTCTGGGGCAGAAGCTTTGGCTGGGCTGAGTCTGTGCACTGCAAGGCAAGGCCAAGGCACCCAGGGCAGGCAGGCATCTGTGATCAGGTGCCTTCGGCATAGTTTTTTTTTTTCCATTAAAAACTGCAGCACCTCTCTCGGATTGGGAGGAGGACAGGGGTTCCGCTGGAAGGTTTCAAAACACAAGCAAGCCCACGCTTCCTTTGTTTCCTTGACTGAAGTTGCCCCTTTGCCTAGAGCTGCTGGCAGCCACTGGAGGAGGGCGGGGTGTGTGTGTACAGACAAGAAAGAGATTTCAGTCAGGGAACCCTTTGAAAGAGTTAAGTCTGTCTTCTTCTTTAGACAGACTCTGTCTAAATGTCCCCTACCCATCCCCTCCTCAGCAGCAGCTGCTTTTAGATAAAATTATATTGGGTGACCCAATTGTGGGTCTGGTAGATTATATAAAGTATAGCCCTTGGTGACCGTACAAATTTTTCCATTGCGGTTCAGTGTATCTACTGACACAAAACAGAGTGTAGAAAAAGGATAGATAAAGGAAGTAACATGACATAATTTTATTAAGTTATATTATAGGGTTATTAGAAGTTAAAAGACCTATACCTGAGCTGATGCAAATGCCTCTGCTGGTGTGTGTGTGTGTGTGTGTGTGTGTGTGTGTGTGTGTGTGTGTGTGTGTGTGTGTGTGTGTGTGTGTGTGTGTGTGTGTGTGTGTGTGTGTGTGTGTAAATACGAGTATAAGTCTCAGCAGTGGAGGAAAAAAACCCTATGGATTATGGGGAGGAAATTCTGGGCGGATTTGCATTGACTTGGATGTTGTGTACTCAATGGAAAATAATGCAAATCTGACCATCCCAATCTCGGACTGTTCCCATATTATTTGGAATGTGGTCACCCCCTAAGTGAAGTACATAGATTGAGGTGGCAAACTGCAGCTAATTAATGACATGCAAGTCATATGACTAGGTGTGTAAGCATGCATATAACTAGCGCCTTGTCAATTAGCTGTAATTCACCACCGCGACTTCTTGATTTCACTTCCCCTGGGATAAAATCTCAGTAGGATTCTGCCATCTGTCGTCTTGCTAAATTGCTCAGCAAGAGATTCTGGGCAAAAAGTGGTTCACTATACAATGCATACGTGATGGAATGGCAACCACTAGCTTATGGCTTTAAAAGTAGTAAAGCCATTCATGGAATTCAGAGAACTGGGATGTTCCTATTTACAGGACGTCCATGGCAAATGCTAGATGCTAGCACTTACCAGTCTTCTTAGATCCTCCTAACTTGTGAACTTCCTTGAGATAGTGGGTTGCCCCAGTGAGAAACAGCATGCTAGGCTACATAAGCAAATACAACAACAGTAGCAATTACATGCCATCAAGTCAATTCTGACATACGGCCACCCTTTTCAGAGTTTTCTAGGTAGAAAATACACAGAAATGGTTTACTAGTCCCTTCTTTTGGGGGTGTCCTGGGACTGTGCAGGGCTAGACAAGCTGGCTCTTCTCCTAGGAGACACAGTGGGGAAATGAAGTTTAACTCACCAAGCTATTTGGCCAGTTCAGATACAACCACCTGGTTCTAATATCTTTCAATGTCTTTATCCACATCTCCTCTACTTAGTTCTACATCCGACATGAAACTTGGCCTTTCTAGTTTTCTTAGATCCTTCCTATATTCTACTGAATATAATGTATTGATGGCCCAGCTTAGCAAAAATTCCTGGTTCTTGGGAGAAAGTCCAAATTCTGATGAGGGGTGATTTTTGTTTTTCTTCTAGATATTTGTGGCTAATGGAGGAGATATTGGCGCACATCTCAGGCATGCAGTCGGATGCATGATCAGACATACCACTGAGACATCCCCCACACCTTGTGAACTAGCCATGACAAGTTATGCAAACTTTGGCAATCCTAATTGGAAAAGAAGTATTCTATGGTTTTGTCTTTTGGTTTCCCAGATGTTCTTGGCCTGCAATTCCCAGGAATGCTGGCCAGCAAAGCTACTGGTGAAGGCTTCTGGGAATTTTAGTCCAAAAACGTCTAGGGCCCCAAGGTTGGGAATCATTATTCTACCTGTTGCAAATCGCAACAGCAGAATAGGTCACAACAGCACTACAGAATTGCCCTATATTGTTCACCTTCTGATAACTTCTACCTTTTTCATTCTATTTCACTTATGCCCTGCCTTTCATCCAACAAAAAATTAAATGATTATTAGCAGCACCAATAAGTATGTCAGCCTGGCTGCTGGAAAGTAATTAAAAACCACAAGTTCCTCTTTTTAAAAAAATTTCAAGCTATGGCTGAGGCTTTCCTGAAATCTCTTACTTGCCAGTCTCCAATTGAGTCCCACCTAGAAAACAAAGTCTGCTGCTTATATACTGCCCCATAGTGCTTAAAACACTCTCTGGGCAGTTTATATATATATATATATATATTTTAATTATAGAGGCTCCACACTAGAGTAGACCTATTCAATGACTTGCTGAATGGTCACTCCCATTGAATCAATGGGCCTACTCCAGTTGGAACTGGCAATGTGATGTGTTTATGGCACTGGTGAGATGTGAGCCGGTCCAAGATTCAGTCAGTCCTCCAACACACAAGCTGTCAAAATGCTACACTACACTTGATCTTAGCCAAAAGGCTTAAAATCCATATGAATTTATTATTTGTACTAGAAAAATTAATACAATGTTCTGATTATTGGCAATCTTGGTAATAACCGTAGTCTTAATCTTTTCTGGAACATCTGTTCAAATCACTTCTCTGAATGGTGCTGAAACAACTAAACAAAAAAAGAAAAAAGAGAGAAGCACATACACCCAGATCTCTAACATAATGAGCTTCCTTTAGGAGTGTGTATTCATTCATTCTTGGACAAAGGATAATGTGAACTGAGGAGCGCCTATTGGGTTCAGTTTTTCTATGTACAGAAATTAATTCAGAAGACAACAAAGAGATGCCCTTTGAGGAGGGGAGGGTCTTCTCTGGTGAAATGGCTGCAATTGTATTTGTGTTGTATGGACATTCTTGGTGGCCACCATTTTGTTTTTCTCCCAGAATGCTCCAGATGTTGGCTTCTCTGCAGCAATCACCATTTCAAGTTCAGAAAGGTGGCTGCCATCTTCTTTCTACAGTGTGATGGAATGAATGATGTGATGTCTACAGGATCCTGAATGCAACCAAATGGTGACCACTGCAAGGGACTCGCACTGCTTATTCACTACCTCTACCGCTGCTAACAGCAGCATCTATCTTGAGACAGGGAAAAATCCCAAGAAAGAAAGAAAGAAAGAAAGAAAGAAAGAAAGAAAGAAAGAAAGAAAGAAAGAAAGAAAGAAAGAAAGAAAGAAAGAAAGAAAGAAAGAAAGAAAGAAAAGGTCTGAGACTAAAACATGAAACAAATAGGACTTAAACACAAGACAAATGGAGTTTCTATAATGAAGTTAATGAACAGAATCCCAACACACAAAAAAAGGAAAACTTACATACCGCTACTTTCCCTGTAAGATTTAATTTGTATCAATTATTGCAATAGCCTAATACTATAATTTCAGTTATCAAAATTCAGTGTGGACTACAGCTGTCAGTATGGTAAAGTTGAAAAGCAACTGATGGAACAACCCAAAGACCACTTCACCACGTAGGCAGATGGAACATGAAATTAATTCTCCCCAAATGATGAGCTTTTGGTCATGCAACAATCCTCATTAGTTGGAGAACCTTATTAAAAACATTGTGCTCCAGCTTGACTGGTTGACTCTAGATTATTGTGCAACATCCCTATCTAGTGACAGACTGAAGCAACTACATCTTTTCTGTGCTTTCTCTCTCAACCAGACATCACACAGGCTTCACAGAAGGAAGCGAGGGAGTGTTTGAAAATAATAGCACCCACAAGTTTAAGGTCTGGTTTGCTATAAGGCTGTTGAGGGAAAAGAAGGACTTTACACAACCTTCAGCATGTACAACAGGTGGAGAGAAGAAAGAAAACCTGTGAATGGGGGAAAAAGAAGCATTAGCAGATGCATTTTATATCTTAATAATGGCTCAATATGAGAGAACCAAAATGTCCCCTTTTATACAGTTTGATTAGTATTGGGAGGAAAGGTGAGATATGATTATTTTAATCATATTTTAAAAAGAACATTTAAAATCAATCAATAACATGATTGTGATAGATAAATGTGTTCCTCTGTCTTGTGCCGTCAAGTCGGAACCAACTTATAGCAACTCTACCAGGGCTTTCAAGGTAAGTGAAATATTTTAGGAGTGGCTCTACAAGTTCCGCCCCCCCCTCCCAGGAATTTCCATGGCCAAGTGGGAATTTGAACCCTGTTTTCCAGAGTCCTAGCCCATCATGCTATCCACTACACCACCTTGGCATAAACGTACAGGTGTGCAAAAGTACTTCCTTTTTTTAACAGCATCAATGCTATACTAATCTTGAGAATACAAGGTTAAGGAGGCAAATATACCTTACCAACGACAACACTGATTTTATTTTAGAGACTGTAATGGTTGTATACTACCTTTGAGATAAGAGGCAACATGTGTTTGAATATCAGTTACCGGGAAACAACTGTGCAAGAGGGCTGTTGCCCTCACGTCAGTCTTATAACGGCCTGATCACATAGGACAACTCCCTGCCATTCTTCCTCTCCCCCACCCTGCCCATTTTCACAAAAACAAAATCTAAAACAGGCTGTTTTTGCTATCTGTTGATTTGTTTCTTCTACCTTTCTAAACTCTGAAAGAAACTTCATGGGGGATATAGCTTGCGTTCTTGTAGCTTCAGAGGGAAGCCTGCTTTGCCTCAGAAAGCACCAGTACTAGTCTGAAGGGACCCAATCCAGGCCAGACTTTGGGCTTGGTTCAAATCCTGTATGCATTCCTAACAATATTTTACAGTCAGCAGGAATGCTTCAATTGATAAATACCAGCAACCTTCATGGAGTGTTGTATTTGCCACAGTCAAGCAAGTCTCTTCCCAAAACTCTGGATGGAGAAGCTCTGTCTGGTACCTTCAGCCCGGGGCTGACCTTTACTCCTTGCTCCCATTCACCAAGCAAAAGTTTAAAAGGGAGCCCTTGCTACCTCCAGTCAGTAGTGAGAGACAGCCGGGTCACTGCCAGGTACTTGAGAAACGGTATGTTTTGTCGGGGAGCAGGGGCTTCAGAGAAGGAAGGAGGGGCTCCATGTGACACTTGTGTGGACTGGATCCACTGATTCTCTTCTGTTTGCTGCACCGTATTTGAGGAGGAGCATATGCTGGAGTGGGTTGTGATGTATTTCCTGTATTCAGACAGAGTAAATGGGAGCAGTGACTTTTTAAGGTGATCAGCAAATTGTGAGTTATTATTCCTAGCCAGCCTGTCCATAAAGGTAAAGGTTCCCCTTGACATTTAGTCAGTCGTGTCCAACTCTAGGGGGCGGTGCTCATCCCTGTTTCCAAGCCATAGAGCCAGCATTTGTCCGAAGACAGTTTCCATTGTCACGTGGCCAGCGCGGCTATACACGGAACACTGTTTACCTTTCCACTGAGGTGGTATTTATTTATCTATTCGCATTTTGCATGCTTTTGAAATGCTAGGTTGGCAGGAGCTGGGACAAAGCGATGGAAGCTCACTCCGTCACGTGGATTCGATCTTACGACTGCTGGTCTTCTGACCCTGCAGCACACAAAGGCTTCTGAGGTTTAGCCCGCAGCACCACCACGTCCCTTGTCCATAAAGTGGGCCAAAGTGGCCACCTTAGGACTTTGAATTGTGCCACTTCCTTCTCTAAAGACCGAAACCTTGATGTCCTGCTTGATTTCTGAACCAGGAAGCGCTCCAAACCTCTGGCTCTGTGGGATCTTTGGAGCCAAGCATACTGCAAGGTGCCCTGGGGGGACTGATGGCCCCCCTCTTCAAAGTACAAAGCAAGGCCTGCCATTCAATCCCTAGATAAAATGTCAGAGTGCCCAGCACAGAAGGAACGATTCTAGTAGATGACAGGGAATGGGATCAATTCTGCCGGGAGGGGAAATGGCTAAAAATAGTCATCTCCTTCCCCCCACACCCCAAACAGAAACAAGCGTTCTGCTCTATCCCTGATGTACTTTAAATCCCACCTCTATTTATAGAGGAACAAGAGGGACAGGACAGGCCTCCCTCATTCTTCTCATGTCACACCCTTATCTCAATTAAAAACAAAACAAAACGGAACAACCCTACTCAAGCCAATCCTCCACAGAAGTCCCAGACATTTGGTGCACACAGTCGCAGCCCTGCTCTCAACTCAGAAGGGGTCCTTCTGCTCCAGTCCCACAGGAAAACAGCGAGTGACCTTGGCGGCAGGGCTGCTTCTCCTCTGAAGATTTAATCCTCCTTTACAAAGAGGAATGAGAAATAAGACAACTAGAACATCTTTCAATCACGCGTCAAGGCTGGCAAATCCCTAATTGCTGTGAGTCAATCAAGAAGCCAAGTACAGTATTTTAAGAAAAGTCATTTTTCCAGGTCCAAAGAGGTAGCGCATAGCCTTCTGAAAACCTTAGAGATGCCTGTGAGTTTTCTGTTTCACTGAGGCAATGTGTGCTTCTTTCTCTACCCTTTGCTGTGCTCTCTCTCTCTCTCTCTCTCAGGAAGCTGAGTGCCAGCAAAGTCCCTCAATCGTGTCCTATCTCTCCTTTTTATTCTTTGCAGGAGTCTATTAATAGCCAGAAACAACTGCTTCCTAAAAATGGAGTTCTTCATGACACAGAAGCCCAGCCGAGCTATGTAAGGTATCCAGGGTTTGGCCTTCCAGCTTCTCCTGTCTGTCTTTTTGCCTTTGTCTTTAAACAAGCCTTGTTAGTCCACAGGGGCTGCTGGCCGGTGACCTCCGTCTGTCTAGATGGATTCATAGGAAAGGTGGTGTGGATTAAACTGGCACCCAGAGAGCACCTCGGCAGCATTTCAACAGGGAGTCCTTTGTCTTCCCCAAGATAAAGGTGAAAAGATCCAGGATGAACACAGCTTGCTGGATCCTGGCTGCCTTTTACGCCCTCACCTGCTGCAAGGCAGAAGAAGGACTGGACTTCCCGACCTACGATGGGAAGGATCGTGTCATTGACCTGAGTGAGAAGAACTACAAGCAGGCCTTGAAGAAACATGACATGCTCGGAGTGCTGCTCCATGAGCCGGTGGCTTCTGACAAAAGCTCCCAGAGGCGCTTCCAAATGACTGAGATGGTGCTGGAGGTAAGAGCATCTGTCGGCTCTATCCGGGCTTGGAGCCCCCAAGGGGAATTAATGGGTCCCAGCTGAGACTGGGGTGGTATTGTGGGTGGGGGGCACCCAGTCCTCAGAATGGCCATCTAAGAAAAGAATCGATGCAGGCTTACATGTCCACTTGTGCTCCGAGACTTAATTCCATGCTAATGGACTTCTTAAATCCATGAATGCTTTAATGAGCAAAGACTTCTCTCTCTGGACACTATGATGGCATTTACTACGTAACTGAAGATTTGACTGGGGAACCGTGGAAAGAGTAATCAGATAGAACATATTTACTAGACCAAGCAACATTCTGTTACTTATGAATGAAAAGGCCACTTGCCAAGACCACAGACCCCATCCCTTGTTCTCTGTTTCCTGAGGAAATATCTAGTAGCCATTTGCCCTTCATGTTGTTTCAAACTGTAAACATCCATTTCCTCTTTTTTTAACTTTTTATTTTAACTAAACATAAAATACATAAACCAAAATACAAATTGACTGTATTTCCCACCACCATAGTTGGGACCTCTTGCAGTAATCCTCTTCTTCCATTGTCTTTATTTTTCTTCTTCCTTTATTGTCCTCTTCTCCAGAACTGCATTGATTCCTGATTCGGAACTTTTCCTTTTGTTAGCACATATTCAATAAATCTGCCCCATATATCATAAAAATTTTTAATTTTTATCTCTTCTTTCTTAACCTTTAAGTAACAAGTTAGTAAAGGTAAAGGTTCCCCTTGACATTTTTTGTCCAGTCGTGTTCGACTCTAGGGGGCGGTGCTCATCCCCGTTTCCAAGCCATAGAGCCAGCGTTTGTCCGAAGACAATCTTCTGTGGTCACGTGGCCAGTGCGACTTAGACACGGAACGCTGTTACCTTCCCACCGAGGTGGTCTCTATTTATCTACTTGCATTTGCATGCTTTCGAACCGCTAGGTTGGCGGGAGCTGGGACAAGCGACGGGCGCTCACTCCGTTGCGTGGATTCGATCTTACGACTGCTTGGTCTTCTGACCCTGCAGCACAGGCTTCTGCGGTTTAGCCCGCAGCGCCACCACGTCCCTAACTTATCATTTATAGCAATGTTCCATATTTCATTATACCATTCATCCATTCGAAATTCAGACTTTGATTTCCAATTCCTAGCTGTTATTAATCTGGCTGCTATTAATAAATATCCACTTCTAAGCCAAGTGTTTAATATTCCTGTGATGAGGTGGGAGTCCAATAATAACGAGATTGTTTCTGGCAAAATGAAATATTGTAGATGCTGGAGGAATCTTAGAGGCAAGTCAATCGTGTAAAGGATCAGGTCCAGTGGAAGGAGAAAGGCTTTTGACATCTTCATTCCTGATTTGGGGTGGGGGTCGGGGGAATGCCCAGAAAATAATAACCTGGGGTCAAAGAGAGACAACTGCTGCGTACATGACAACAGCAACACACAGGGAAAAACACCTGGGGCAGATTCCCCAGCTTCTTAAGGAAGAACACTGGAGCACTCCACACTGTTTGGTTCCCAATATCTCTGTGTCCCACCTGTTAAAAAATAACATACTGAACAGGAGTGAAGCTGCTTTGGTTGATGTCATAAGTACTTTTTCTAGCTGCATTTGAAAATAACCTTTAAAGTGCATTTTATAGTGTTTTCAGAATAATTTTCAGAGGTATTCGTGAAGGTTTTCACAGCCGGGATCTAATGGTTGTTGTGGGTTTTTCGGGGTCTTTGGACGTGTTCTGAAGGTTGTTCTTCCTAATATTTCGCCAGTCTCTGTGGCCGGCATCTTCAGAGGACAGCACTCTGAAGATGCTGGCCACAGAGACTGGCGAAACGTTAGGAAGAACAACCTTCAGAACACGGCCAAAGAGCCCGAAAAACCCACAACAACCAATTTTGAGAGGGCTTTTCAAATTTTATGCTGTATTTTCATCAATCCTAAACTGTGTTTAATTAAAGTAAAATTAAGTTATAGGAAAGTAACAAGAATTGCAACAAGAAAGAGAAGAAGTTACTTTTTCAACATTTTAACCAGTGACAATGGGTTCCTTTTCAAACACTACAATGAGTGCTGAAAAAGTTCCTTTTCAAGTTCTGCCCAGCGGTGACATGCAACTTGGCTTCCACCTGCTTATGTGTCATGCAAATCTTTGAGGATACATACATGTTCAGTGATTTATTCTGATGTCTTGGAACATATGTGAATCAGGTGTTTTAGAAGAGTAAATAGATGCTAATCAGACCTCCACCACTTGACAGGTGGCACTGCCATGGAGAAAAAGTAGTTAGTGAGTGAGTGAGTGAGTGAGTGAGTTAGTTAGTTAGTTAGTTAGTTTGTTAGTTTGTTAGTTAGTGAGTTAGTGAGTTAGTGAGTTAGTGAGTGAGTGAGTGAGTGAGTGAGTTAGTTAGTTAGTTAGTTAGTTAGTTAGTTAGTTAGTTAGTTAGTTAGTTAGTTACACTTTTCCAGCACGCCACCTGGCCTGGGGTCACACTGAGTGGTCTAATAACTGAATCAGGCAATTCATGCCAAAGCCTGGGTTTTCCAGAAGTTCTGGTCACACCGTTCATGTCCGCCCTGCTTTGCACTGGTGGCATGGCAGACCCTGCCATGGCTTCCTCCCACTGTAAAAGAGAAGTGAACTTGTGTGAAAGCAGCCGTAGGGTCATCGTTTCATCTTTTGAGGCTAGTGACCTCTACCATTTCATAGCTGAAATCGGGGCACCCTCGTCCGCTCCCTCCCTCTTCTCACCGCCAAGGAGGACTGTCCGAGGCCTTTTGCACCACCTT
Source organism: Pogona vitticeps (assembly GCF_051106095.1). Taxonomy (NCBI): domain Eukaryota; kingdom Metazoa; phylum Chordata; class Lepidosauria; order Squamata; family Agamidae; genus Pogona; species Pogona vitticeps. Next base: position 188,400,861 of record NC_135784.1, on the reverse strand, counting down.
TACCCTGTGCTAAATAGTTCTGTGAGTTGGAGCACAATGGGTGGGAGTCTCTGTCTTCTGATCTCTGGGCTGCGGTCTCCATTTGGATTAATGACGGAACCAAGGTATGCAAAACCTCAGACTATTTCAGCGTCTTCATCGTCCACGCGAAAAACGTGCTGATCTTCTGTAGTCATGATTTTTGTTTTCTTAACGGTCAACTGCAGTCTCGTTTGACACTTCTTTCTTTCACTAAAGGAACTTCAAGTCATTGCTGCTTTCGGCCAGTAACGGTATCATCTGCATATCATAAATGATTGATGTTTCTGCCACGAGTTTTCACTCCATCTGACACTAGTCTACTTTCATGTGATATGTTCTGCGTACAGATTGAACAGATAAGGGAATAAAAGGCACCCTTGTCTGGCACCTTTGCCTAGAGGAAACCATTCTGTCTCTCCATCTTCTGTCCTAAGGGTAGCTTCTTGTCCACAATATAATTTACACAGTGGGACAATCAAATGCTGAGGCCAGAAACAATCCTGTTTCTCATGATCCACACGGTCAAAAGCTCTGCTGTAGTCTGTAAAGGATAAACTGATTTTCTTCCAGCACTCTTTGGTGTGCTTCAGTAGCCAGCAGATATTTGCAATATAATCTCATGGGCCTCTTCCTTTTTGAAATTCAGCTTGAACGTTAATGATACCCATGGATTTTTAACCTGACTCTGGTTTTTACTTGTGCAAATTTTTAAAAATACCAAATATAGGATTCCATTGGGGGGGGGAGAGCATCCTCTCTCCTCCCCCTCCCTTCTTTTGTGTTGAGCCTTTCCATCTCTTATTTGATCTTCCTCTTTTCTTAGTGCCTTCAACCTTTCCCAGAATTAGTAATGCAGTTGAGGCTTTTATAGTGCCCTGCCTTGTTCACAGAATTTAAAAAGAAGTCTGCATGCATTTGCAACTTTCTGATGGGTAGTTTGGGGAACCCTCTGGTACAGGAACCTATAAGAGACAGGGACCAGAAACACAGACTGCCCTTGATGAACGAGGAATGACTCTTGTTCCTTGTTATGAATTTTGCTCTCAGATACCTAAGGGACTGAAGAGGCACACCGAGCATTGGTAGAAGAGGTGGAAAACTTTTTCTGATTGTTAATAGCAAGCCAAGATACTTTCTGTAAGGAGACAAGAGGCTAGAGAAGCCAACCCATCCACTCAGATTCTATGGCTTTCCTTTCGTCACTGTGGTGACTGCCAAATTTCTCCAGGAGAATTCCTGTCTTCTCTGGTTACCAGGATGAAGCTCATGCTATTAAAAATTGGCTCCCAGGGCAGGCATTTGAGATACCCAGCGGTGGACGGTCTATATGCCAATCTGCTCCTGGGGTACTTCACAAAAGGCTTTGTATCATCTGGTTGGATCATATTTCTGTCTGCACTAGCTGCTCCTAATTTTAGTGACCTTAAGCTCTGGGGTATTTTTCCATCCTGGTGAAGCTAGAGGAAGATAATGCTGGATTCTGGAACGCCTCCTAAGAGCTCATTCTTAGCCTGTGTTATATATTAAAGGAACCTGAACTGAGGAGGCATAGCTAGTACACAAGTTCAGTCTAGAGTTGCACTTGTCTGCAAATGTATTTCAGAGTCACTCCTGTAAAACTCAGTGGATGGATCATAACACTTAGTAAGCAGATGTAAGATCATGTTGCAGATCTCACCCATATATACAGATTGGTATTGCAATGTTGTATCAGAGACATAGGGCAGTATCCTATTGCTAGTCCTGGTTAAAGTAGACTCACTGGTTAAAATCCTGGTGAACTAGAGTAGACACACTGAATCAGTGGGGATTTGCTGACTCAACACCTCCATAGGTTTAAATGATTAACAGGGGTCTAATTGTGACCGGCTATGCTAAAGGGTGACTTACGGCTCCAGTGTGACTTTCCATGCTAAACAAAATGATTTCAGCCACTGGATCAATTCCTGCATAAGTCTGTTGTTGTTATGTGTGATCAAGTCACCTTATGAATGACTGAGCTCCAAAATGTCGTATCACTAGGCAGCCTTCTCAGCGCTTACAAACTCAACCCTGTGGCTTCCTTTATGGCGTCAATCCATCTCATATTTGGCCTTCCTCTTTTCCTTCTGCCTTCAGCGTTTCCGAGCATTTATTAATTATTAATGCTATGAATGAATCTATAGTTGTGTTAATCACACTATGTGAATGAGTTTACTCTCTTTGGATGCCCACAGAATTTTATGGAGGGCCAGGCTGATTTTCTGTGAATGTTAAGGCATCTCTGTGAGTCAGTGCTTTAGCAAATGTTCTTCCTGTCGTCTCGATTGTAGATCTGGGGAACTGGAGGTCTCTACAAGAACATGTTCAGCACCAGTCGATCTGAAATATACTATCCAAGACAGTATAGCAGATATCAAACCAATAAAGTGTGTAATGCTCACATATATATAGCCACTAGTGATGGCATGGAATGAACCACGAATCAAAAAAACAAGCCCAACAAACTAAGCTGTTTCATGTTTTATTTCACGACCCAGTTTGAGGACCCCGTTTTGCCAAAGCAAAACAAAACAGTGAACATTTTTCTCTTTGGTGTTTTGCTCTGCTTTGGCAAAAAGGGGATGCCCGCCCACCCACCCCCTTCCCACAGCCCCCGTCCCCTCTGCCCGCCTGCTCCTGCTGCCTTTCACAGCTGTCTCTGCCACCTCAGGTGCCATCTTCAGAGGGAGCGGCCGTCTCCGGGAAGCCGGGCTGCTGCTTCTCAGCAGGTGCCCTCTGCCCAGGGGTGGAGGTGGCAGGAGCCAGGTAGCCCCCACTCCACCCCCGGCATGGACCAGAAAATTGAACTAAGAACCAGTGTGTTTTTCTAGAGGTTCACGGTGGTTCACAGTTGATAGTTCATGGTTAGCCACGAACCATCACGAACCACTGTTTTTTCAGTTTCTGCCCATCTCTAATACCGACTGGGCCCTGGCTTGAATGCAGCAGGAGCCAAGCATTTGCTCCTCCTCTTTCTCCCCATCCCTGCCGCTGCAGCCCCTGAACCTACCTGAAAGACATCTCCTCAGGCCTCTGGAGCAGGAGAACAGCTTTCCTTCGACACTCTTGTGATGAAGGTAAAGGTAAAGGTTCCCCTTGACAATTTTTGTCCATTCGTGTTCAACTCCTGGGGGTGGTGCTCATCCCCGTTTCCAAGCAATAGAGCCAGTGTTTGTCCGAAGACAATCTTCCGTGGTCACATGGCCAGTGCGACTTAGACACGGAATGCTGTTACCTTCCCACCGAGGTGGTCCCTATTTATCTACTCACATTTGCATGCTTTTGAACCGCTAGGTTGGTGGGAGATCATGAAAAACTAGGGATCTTTCTAAAAGAAATGGGTGTGCCTCAATATTTTACACATAATCAAATATTGATTATGAATACATAATCTATTCAGAACAAGAAGTAACTGCTAAAGTAGACTAGGGAGAAACAGGCAAAGGTGTTGGACAAGCATTTATCTTGTCTCCTTTTCTGTTTGATCTGTATGAATATCTACGGAAAGCTCGATTAGATTCAGATGAAGGAGTGACCATTTGTGAAAGGAATATCAATAATTTAGGATATGCAGATGACATCATAATACTAGCAGGAAGTAGCAATGATTGGGAAAGACTCTTGAAGAAGATGACAGAAAAAAGTGCAAAAACAGGACAAAAATTATTAAGAAGGTAAAAAATATGACTTTGGAAAAACTACACAACTTTAATGTTGACAATGCAGGAATTGAAATAGTGGAAGATTTTGTATACCTTGGTTTGATAATCAATCCAAATGCAGACTGCAGCCAAGAAATCAGATTAAGAATGAAGAAGAATGGCAAGGAGAGAAATCAATTCATTTGAAATGTGGTGCTGGAGGAAAACATTATGATATCATGGACCACCAGAAAGCCAAACAAGTGAGTCGTAGCTCAAATAAAGGCAGAATTACCTGTAGAAGCAAAAGTGACAAAGCAAATGCTTGTCCTATTTTGGGTACATCACAGGAAGACATGACTCACTGAGGGGAAAAAAACAGTCAGAAAAGTGGAAGACCAAATATGAGACGGATTAACTTAATCAAAGGAAGCTGTGATTTGAGTTTATAACAGCTGAGCAGGGCTGTTAATGACATGACATTTTGAGGACCACTGATCTATGTCCTGAGTACACTGCTATAATGCAGTGAGTCCTGGACCCTTTGTGCACAGCAGGAGAGAAAGCTGAATATGTTCCATATGTGTTGTCTCCGATGCATTTTTGGAATCACCTGGCAGGACAAAGTTCCAAATAGAGTAGTCCTAGAACAAGCTGGAATTTTAGTATGTATACATTACTGAAACAGTGACGTGTACATTGGCTTGGGCATGTTGTGAGAATGACTGACAGTCAGATTCCAAAAGATCTCCTGTATGGAGAATTACTGCAGGGAAAGCGCCCCAGAGGGAGAACAAAGTTGCGATACAAGGATATCTGCAAGCGGGATCTGAAGGCCTTAAGAATGGACCTCAACAGATGGGAAACCTTGACATCTGAGCATTCAGCCTGGAGGCAGGCGATACAGCATGGCCATTCCCAATTTGAAGAGGCACTTGTTTAGCAGGCCAAGGCGAAGGGGCAGTCCCGAAACCAGCAAAATCAGGGAGCTTGACAGGGGACATATTGTATTTGTCTTCAATGTGGAAGGGATTGTCACTCTCGAATTGGCCTTCTCAGCCACACTAGCTGCTGTTCCAAGACCTCTATTCAGAGCACGTTTCCATAGTCTCTCGAGACTGAAGGATGCCTACTACAATGATTCATAGAGTCACCATAAATTGGAGGCAACCTGATGGCATGTAAAAACAGAAAAAAAACAACTTGTTTTTCTGGCTTTACAGTACAGCTTCGAAATGAGCAGTATACTTCCCTCACATTTCCCTCAGGTCAGTTTGGCTTCTGATGAAAGTAGGCAATATGAATTAAATAAATTACCTATAGAATTAAATAAATTAAATAAAATAAATTCCCAGCATTTCATGCCACAGGTTGTATTGGGGCATGGAAAATTTAATTATTTTTGAGTCACAGATGAGAATATTAAGAATTCTGAATGAAGTACAGTAGTAGTTTTTTTCCTAGAGGAGGCAGAAATTTGATAAACCAATAGTAGTTTTTACCTAAATGAGGCAGACATTTGATCAACCAAGCTGAAAATTGAAGTACATTGAATTTCCAGCATTTAGATCCCTGTTCTACTTTTGGCAATGGCAATTTGTCAGCTGTCATCAAACAAATAATGGATGCTAAATATCAGCTGCTTGACACGCGCTGCAGTCTTCTAAGCAGAGAATGTTGAGGTTTATAATAGCAGAAACTGTATGTGTGTGACTCACCTTATCTAAATTCCCAATTCCACAGTGGGATAATGCATTTATTAGACCAACCAAAAATGCACAAAAAAAGTTGGCATATGTTCAAAATCATCTGAGAAGGTTTAACAAGAGTAAATTGGGAGGGGAAACATGCAGCCTTGATTTTAAGACTGTAGAATTTATGGGATGTCTTGAGGTATAATGAAGGAGACAGGTGGTGCAGACAATCAAATGGAGGTCCAGGGTCCTAGCTAAGCTCCTTAGTCAATGGAAAACAGAGAGCAACGAAACATAATATAAATGAGGGCTGGAACTAATTTTAGATGCTGGATTAGGTAAAGGAGGTCAATAGTAGCCAAGTTGAGTAGCTTCATCTGTTCTGTTCAAGGGAATGCATCCTTTGGGAATAAAGTATCAGCATCTAGCTAATACAGTCGTCTTCTTCTAGTGGAAAATAGACTCTGTGCCTCAGGATCTTTTTCACATGCATGAGGCGGAGTTCTTCCCATTCTAAAAGCAGTTGCTCCCAAGATGCTTGCACGGCCGTTCCTACATTCTCTTTCATACATTTTCTGAACACAATTACCAGAGACTTTAAACTGGAGAATATAAAGGTGATCAGTTCTCTCTCAGGTAGCTTCCATTTATACATGCCACCCGGTTGTGTAAAGCTGTACCTTCCTGAAACGACACCGTTCTCCTTTGAAAGAGGTCTCACACCAAGCTTAGCTCTTTTCTTCTTACTCCAAATGTTTCAGCTGCTGCCAGTTAGGACCACGGATAGATTCAGATGCTCAAGAGAGAGTGGAGTTTATAGCATTTGTTACTGCCTTCAATCTGCTAGAGCTTTTTTGGCACCCTCAGGTTCAGGCTATTTATAGCAAACATGTAGAACATGCTGCATTGCTGCACCGGGAGCGATGCTCTTGTATGACATTTCAGTAATCCCAAAGAGAGGGATGTGCTGGAGGGGGAGAAAGTAGGGCCCTATACTGTATAGCTATAGTCCTCATTATCAGAGAGGCCAGTTTTCCTAATGAAATTATGTATAGGGTGAGTGTGAAGAGTGATGGGGCAGGGAGGATGCTGTGGGTGGGAGGCACCTCCCATCCCATTCTCTCGGCCATCTCTGGTGTAAGGCACACACCACTAGGCAGTGAAGGAAGCTCTGGATCTTCCACGCTTTCCTTTTCTCAGGTGTGCAACTCAACACAATAAAATTCATTGAAATGTCTAGTGCTAAGTCCAACTGTAGTGTAACATAGACATGCCCGTCCCTTATAACACAAATATGTGTAGGTGAGATTTGGTAAGCCTGAAACATTAGAGAATTGTATCACCCTTATCCTAACTCAGAACAGGAGATTCTTGAATTCAGGAGTTGTAGGCATGTTAGCCCGTGCAACAAGAAACACAACACAAAACAAAAAAGGCATTGTGGCATCTTAAAGACTATCTGCTGTATTTTAATACTATATGTTTTCATGGACCAGTGTCCAAAGAAACAACATATGGCGATGTACAAAATGGCAGACTTTACCTTTGAGTCTTGTTCTGAAAAAAATGGGTTTGGTAATGGAGAAGAAAAATAAGAGTGAATAACAACATAATTATTATATTTGTTAATTAAAAAAAAAAAACCTTGGCTGATCCATTGATACAGGTGTCCAGTATCTGTATATATGCATTACCACACGTTGTTCCTTTATTGCTTCCTTTAATCATGCTGCTGTTAATAGAGCCAAGCTTCAAAAGAACTCCATACCAAACAGAGGGCTTAAAATCATTACTAGGTGTGAAATGCAAACAAACACCACTGTTGCTTTATCTTAGAGCCTTGCTTGACTAGTCTCTGTATTCTAACTCATATGTCTGAAGACATGGGCAACGTTCCATGAAAGCTGACATTGAAATACAGCCATTAGTCTTTATGGTGCCATGGCATCTTTTGGTGTTGTTGTGGAGTTTCTTGTTGAATTCGGGAGGTATCCCCTCTGTTTGAAAACCAAGTGCTGCTAAAATGACAATGCGCCAACATTTACTCAGAGATTATGTTCCCGCTTTCTATATCTTGTGCCCACTGTAGACAGACTGTGGCAGCAAGGATGCCATGTCCTATTTTGCAAATTTTTCTCTGACATTTTAAGAGTACTTTGGGCATCTCTCTCCATGGCCACACTTCTGCATCCATTCCCTGGATTCCTTCATCTTTGTGAGTAGCACTGAAAGGAGAACTCTGCTACGTGAGTCTTCTCCCATTAGTGTGATCCAGTGCTTGAAAGCGATGTAGCAATTCCTTCTGTGTCCAAGTTGCCTTCTTGAAAGAGATGTAGTTCTTCCTACTGTTTCCAAGTTGCCTTCTTGCCCTCTTGGCTTGAAAAAATAGAGCAGCATCTCCCACAGATCACCCTTGCTTGAGAGTGCATCAATGCAAACGGAAGCAGCAGTGCTTCTGCTAATATTTCTTGTCACTCAAGGACAACTACTGTATCGATGATAATAATAAAAGAGAATAAGTTTCTGGATCTCTCAAGGTGCTTCTTGGTGGTGCTTTTACATTGCAGTCACCCTGCCCCTGCTAATCTATAGAGAAGCTGATATTTGGAATCGTAAGCAAAATGTGATTCTCGGTGAAAAGAAGGTTTCATTAGAGTGAAATGCATAACTGGCAGAAAACATAAGACTGAATATGAATCCAGTGGTTACATGATTAGAGGAGAAGTGTGTGGAAAGAAGTGAAGTCAAACCTGGGAGTACAATAATTAAACTAGACATTATTGGCCATTAACCTGTTTTTCTTCCAGTGACATGATTTCCTACAGGTGCATGCCTCAGCAGACTTCCAATTTAAACCTATGTTTGCCTTCCAGTGACCAGAATGTTAAAGCCAAAATAAATGCAAGATAAATAGACGAGGAAAGACATCTGCAGTGACAAACAGATGTCTTTCACGACTTGAAAAAGTACCTCTTCTAAACATGCGATGGCCATGCTGTCTAGTTCCCCTCTCCCAGTCTATTGCTAAGGAAGCAACAGGGCAGATAATACAGAGGGGGACATAACCAGAGAATTCTGACTCTCTGTCTCTACCTCTGTGGGTCTTTAGAAGTCAACACTTGAACACTTTCCACTTCTTCACTGACTTTACTGTGGTGGAAGGCATGGCCCCACTTATAGTCATCCTCCAGTGGTCCCTGTCCCATCTTTTACCACCACTTCTCCCATATTTTTTTCAAACCATAAGAAATCGTGAATACATAAAGACAAAATAGCCGCGCAAGACCTTTGGACTGGTCGTGCTGAGAAGAAGTGAGCAATATAGAATGAGAAATTTTTTTAATATATGGGGGTTTGGGGGAAGCAAATAGACAGGTCACGTCTGCTTAGAGCATTTTCTCTGCAGCTGTCCTCCAAAATGGCTCTGGTTTGCATAAACACAATAGCAAATAAGCTGATCTTTGATCTGAGGTTCACAAATGAAATATGCGAAACAAAAAGGAACAGGGAAGCAATAGGAGAACAAGCAAAATCAGGCAACCCTTTTTTGGACAGAAGGAGCTAGCTCAGACCTGGGCAAAGTGCGGCCCAAGGGCCACATACGGCCTGCGATCCACTCCTGTCCGGCCCAAAAAGGTAAAGGTAAAGGTTCCCCTTGACAATTTTTTTTTTCCAGTCGTGTTCGACTCTAGGGGGCGGTGCTCATCCCCGTTTCCAAGCCATAGAGCCAGCGTTTTTGTCCAAAGACAATCTTCCGTGGTCACATGGCCAGTGCGACTTAGACACGGAATGCTGTTACCTTCCCACCGAGGTGGTCCCTATTTATCTACTTGCATTTGCATGCTTTCGAACCGCTAGGTTGGCGGGAGCTGGGACAAGTGACGGGAGCTCACTGCGTCGTGTGGATTCGATCTTACGACTGCTTGGTCTTCTGACCCTGCAGCACAGGCTTCTGCAGTTTAGCCCGCAGCGCCACCACGTCCCTTGCCTGTCCGGCCTACCGGACATCAATTTATAGCTTTTTGTCTAAGTTGATCAGTTGCTTATTTAACATACCGCAAAAAGCCTCTTTAGTATTTGTGAAGATTAACAAGTTTAAAATAAAAACAACCATAACATCACTGTTTCATTTTATTTTTAAGTAAAGTTGGTTCGGCCCCTGAACACAGTTCAGATTTTTCATGTGCCCCCCCCATAGAAATTAATTGCCCACCCTTAAGATAGCTGGTCCATGGAGCAAGGGCCCTGCTTCCCATCTTTGCTGATGCTGCAACCTAAGTGAATGGTGGATTAGCCTGAACCCAGAGAGAAAGGAAGAGCATGATGGAGCTGGCCTCCAAACAAAGCTGACATGGGTGGCCATGGTCCTCCCCCCCCCCATCTGTCAGCCATGACAAATTGGTCAGGTTGTAACTGTTAGAGATCATTGTGTGTTCTGACCAATTATCTTCAATGAGCTAAATTAAGTACAGAATCAAAAACATGGAGTTAACTTGTAATAACTTTAAAAGGTTTATTAACTACAGATGTTAGTGTTTCAGTAGCAAAGGTCAAAATATAGCATTCGAGTGAAAAAGAATGAAGGCATTTGTTTTACATATTCCATGTAAGTTTCTTTAGTTATGAAGATGGTTTCTAAACTGGGTGAACCACCCCCTAAAGCTGGCTGGCATGGATGCAAGTCTGGATTGAGAAGGAGCCATCAGATAGCATGAACTCAGACAATCTCCATCTTGGAAAAGGCCCTTCTTCAAGGAAGAAGGCACACAAGAGATGGGAAGGGCAGGAAATAACCAATGCATAATAGCGCCCCGATAGCAGGCTAGAACTGAGTGATCGGCAGAATTACCCACTGCATACTGGGTCATAAATGATCTGCATACTCCAACAATAACAACAACTCTGGGTGTCTGTGAATTTCGTTGTAAGTGTATATACTTACAATGACAATAAATTATTATTATTATTATTATTATTATTATTATTATTATTATTATTATTATTATTATTATTATTATTATTATTATTATTAACTCTGCAGTGGAAGGGGGTAAGAACATCTCCCTTTATTGCCCAGGACTCTCATGTGGTACTTCTGCCACAGCCAATGCTTTCCATAGGTTACTGGAATTGCCATATTATTCCATCTAGAGTCATGCCCCGCTTAACGATTACCCCGTATAACGACAAATCCGCTTCATGACGATCTTTTTGTGATCGCAATTACGATCGCAAAACAATGTTTTAAATGGGGTTTTTTTTGCTTTGCAAAGATCGGTTGCCTGCTTCAGGAACCAATTCTTTGCATTGCGACGATCAAAATAGCCCCTATGGAGGATCTTCGCTGGACGGTGAGTTTTCAGCCCATTGGAACACATTGAATGGTTTTCAGTGCATTTCAATGGGCTTTTTAATTTCGCTTTACGGCGTTTTCGCTCTACAGTGATTTCGCTGGAATGAATTAACGTCATTAAGCGAGGCACCGCTGTATTAGGACTGGACTGACATCCCTATCTGGATTTTCCTTCAGCTTGCTGCACAAGTCCTCGAAGATAAAGGCATTGGCTTTGGATTGGTGGATTCCAAGAAAGATGCAAAGCTGGCAAAAAAATTAGGTAAGTGCAATCTGTTTATAATCTGGAAGGTATTGACTGTCTACATTCCAGAGGGAGATTCTGCAATCACATTTCCAGCGATCAAACAGAAATTACTATTTGCAGAGCAACAGCCAATGTCATGCTGTGTTTTCGGCATATACTATCAATATCCATGCTTCAATAGCCACTGCTTTGCTCAAACAGCCATGCCCATCTGGCCTCAGGGGTGTCTACTGCACAATTATATTATGTGGCAAATTCAAACTTTCAAACACAACAAGCTCAATCCTATCAATGTCAACAAAAATAGCACTGGCAATAACACCGGCAGAGAACTGAACCTCCATGAACATAAACCTGCTGTAATTCTATGTTATTTTAAAGTTACTACTTTGTGGTGGAGAATAGAGTAGCAGTTCTGCTGTTATCAGCAGCAAAGAGTCAACAGGCACACAATCATTTATTTATCTGAAGTATTTGCTTATCCCTTTTTTGCCTACCAGGTTCCTCAAACAATCTGCAACAGAAATATGGTCTTTGAAGAGCTGTACAATTCCATTTTTGTTGCAATATGAAGAGCACAAATTCTCTCAGTGGCTAAAGGGAGAAACAGAAAAGACAGGCAGCTTTGCATTTAAAAGTAGACCTGACTTAAAATAGTAAAGGACATGTGATTGTCCTTGAACATTGCTTTGCCAGTTGCAGATTATCTCCCTTTTGTTTGGTCACCCCAGAGGAAACAGTCAGTTCCACTTAAAAGGGGAAAAAATCCCCACAGCCATGTGATTCTTGTATGAAATGTAAAAGTGGGGGGGGGGAGTAATACCTTCATCGGGCCAGTAAAATATTCAGTCCAAATTGCTTGAGGTGACAATTCAAAGACAATTCATTCTACATTTCTTGAGGTGAAATGTGATGCTTCAAGATGTCTGGAATCTCTATCTTAGGACATTCCTTTAGCGCAGATCCTGATACTGCAAACATTTAGTCAGGCTAATTTTTAAACTCTTCTCTTTCTTCCCCACCTTTTGCCAAGCTCTTCAGTACTCAGCCTGAAAACAGATCCAACACCTTTACACCTGTGATCGAATTCTCACTCCATGCCAGTGGACGTTTCATCTGTTGTATATTCCCGCAGGAAGACAGCATGCAGAGCTGGTTTAAGAACTATTTTGTGCTGTATTCTCCTAGAAATTTGTGAGACTTATAGTCTATGATATTGCCATAGATAGCGAGGTGGGCCTGCATCACAGAGCATTCACATGTTCTCTGTCTCTCTGCCCTCCACCTAGGTTTAGATGAAGAAGGAAGCCTCTACATCTTTAAAGAGGATCACATCATTGAGTATGATGGGCAAATGGCAGCGGACGTCTTAGTTGAGTTTCTCCTTGATGTAAGTGCAGTAGAAATAATCATATTACAGTTAGTATCCTTTGTAGCAGTGGTCCCCAACCTTGGGCCTCCAGATGTTCTTAGACTTCAACTCCCAGAAATGTGATATGATGGTTCACCTGCCCTTATTAAAATAAAACTCTTATTAGTGATCTTTGGAGGACTAATTCTGATTAGAACAGTGGGGCTGTGATCTTCTCTCTCTCTCTCTCTCTCTCTCTCTCTCTCTCTCTCTCTCTCTCTCTCTCTCTCTCTGCTTTTGCTTGTTTGGGGGTTTCTCAGAAGAACTGAATACCAAATATAGGTCATAAGTCATTGCACATGTGAAATGCAACCATAAACCATTGCAATGGCAAAAGTGTTGGGTTCTTTCCTGTGCAGAAACATGGGAGACAAGGCCTCCTCTCCTTCAGAAGTACAGGTGGCAAAGGAGTTCTGTGGGTGACGCCAAGCAGTTCATCATAAACGTGACCATCTTGATTGGACTATAACTCCCATGGCTACTAACTATGTCAGCTGTGGTGTTCTGGGACTTGTCTAAAAAATATAACTGTTTCAATCTTTGGCAATAGTTATTCTGTTGTGTACTGTTAATAAGTTGTTATTCTCCTTGTTCACGGCAGCTGATGGAGGACCCAGTGGAGATCATCAACAGCAAACTCGAGCTACAGGCCTTTGACCACCTGGAAGAAGAAATCAAACTCATTGGCTACTTCAAAGGAGAAGATTCAGAATGTGTGTTTGGTTACTCGATTCCTGGGTCTTGATCAACTGGAAGGGACCGGGAGATACTGTATACATTTGTAACTCAAGCTTTGTAGCTGGCCACCATAATTCTAGTCTGGATGTTCACACAATTGCTAATTGTGTAAACAATGTTACATTTATGTTGGCCTCGAATAAATAGACATAGGATTATTCTGTCAGTGAAGATCTTTTGCCAGGGAACAAAACCAGATATTGTTTAAGAAAACAGTGTCAGGCATGGTCTCCAAAACATTTCCCCCCCCCCCGCCCCCGTACTCTGGGAGTATTATTCAGATCTTGTATTTCTAGTTTGTAAATGTCCACTAGATTGGTTGAAATTATTTATGTGTTTGTTAAATATTTATTTTATCCAAGCTAGATATTCAACAGGCAATGTGAGGAAAAATTCTCTACTCCAAATAGTGTATATCAGAATAATATTGGCTAAATTATACTTCACTGAACATCTGTTATTAAAAGTGGGAATTCCTTAATTGGAGAGAGTTTGCCCAGGCACAGAGATCTGAAGGAACTGTGTCCCTGGAAGGAAAATCATCTTCTGTCTTCAAAGTTAGCTTCTCCTTTAAGAGTTTCATGACCTTTGTTTATCATAGCATGAGCATGTAGCAAATTTGCTTGCTTTTGTTGTGTGATCAGTCATTGGAAGGTAAACAATAGCTGGGTTTGCAACAAGTCTGAACACTCAGACACAGAGATTTGAAGGAACTGTGTTCCTGGAAGGAAAGTCAGCTTGTAACTACAAAGCTGGTTTCAATAGGATTTTCAGGAAGGTTCTCTGTCCTTTTAGAAGGATGATGCTTCAGTTTAATTTCACACTTGAAGAAGAGCTTGGTTGTAATTTCTCACTTACATTTGGTGTCATTCAGTGCATCTTAATGCTTGTGAGAGTCACTCCCAACTCCCTCAAAGCTTCATGTGTCGGCCTGACTGGGCAGTAAACAAGTATATTATGATGGCAGGATTGAGCAAAGCTGCTTGATACAGCAGGTAGAAGAACAGGAATATGCTTGTTTCCAGATCAGCTTCTGGGTTGCTATTGTTTACTGGTATGAAGGAAGGAGAAATAAATAAGAATTGATTCACATTATCACCAGCCATTGCAATTGATAGAAAATATACCAAAGAACTGGCAATATAAAATTCCAAAAAAATTAAATAAATAAACTAAAATTGCCTGAGATGACCATTCAAATGGACCTTTATCTTAATAGCAGCCACTAAAATTTTTGCAGTTGATTTTCTCACTAAATTATCTTTGCAAAGAGAAAAGATGCACAGAAGCCCCAAAACAGGGGAGATAATTACATTGGACGATTCTCTATATAAAATAAAACAGAATTGTGACAGATGAGCCAGTGTTCTGCTACTACAATTTCCGTATGGGCAAAAGTCCAAACCATTATTGAATAATACCAGAGAGAGTGCTTTCTTGTTAGTTAGTTAGTTAGTTAGTTAGTTAGTTAGTTAGTTAGTTAGTTAGTTAGTTAGTTAGTTAGTTAGTTCGTTCGTTCATTCATTCATTCATTCATTCATTCATTCATTCATTCATTCATTCATTCATTCATTCATTTTCTATTCTGCCCCATTATTTTGTACTGTATGAGGCCAGAACACTGGAAGGACTTGAGGAAAGCAGTCCTACTAGGGGCATAGGAAACAAAATATTCTGTTGGTGTGATATCAAAAAATGCCACTTTAATCCCTTGCTTTATGGAAACTAAGATTTATTATCTATTGTGAGGAGAAGCTGAAAAACCAGAACATTTAATTAATGGCGTTCATCCACCTGCTTTCATAAGAGTCAAACAGTAAAGGAGGCAGACCAGAAGAAGTTAAATTCACTCTAAACCACTAATTAACTATTCTAAGCCCAAGGCTTTGTAAAAATGGGGGGAAAGACCAGCTTCTAATTCTACAGAGGCATTTAAGATATAGTCTGAAACAGGAGAAAGAAAATTGGCCTGCACAGCTTCTACTGAATTTAAATTGGTGTCACTCCACATTTAAATTCCATAAAATTATTTAGCCAAACATTTTAGCCTTGGGAAGTTATGTACTAGAAGTATATACATACCCTCCCCCCAAAAAAACTTCCATAGGGGAAGCACGCAATGAAAACATCCATGCTTCCTCATCTAAGGAAGGAGCCCAACCCTTTCTTATAGCTCAACTGTATTCACCAAACTAATAAAAACAACAAGCTATACTAATCACGCAAGTCCTTCTCCAGTCAGCCAGATGCTGGGCAGACTGTATGTCCAAAGATGGGGAAGTGGTTACTTTGCCCTGCCCATACAAGTTTCTGAAGGCTTACACAACTGTCTGTGTCTCTGCCCTCTGCTATGGAAGGAAGATGCTATTTGCTGGATGGCCCACAACTCAGCCTACGGAGGTGATCGAACCGTCTCTGCCTCCTCACCATTGTGACTAGGTTGGAGTAGGAACCATTGGGGTGGGATCAGCTGGGGGGGGCGACTGTCCCCTCCTCTGAGCTAGGGCATCCCGTGGCCTACCAAAGCACAAGTCTTGTGGCATTTATTTAGGTGGTTTGGGTTGGGGGCGCTCTAGTATTTCTACCCAGGTCTCCATTTCATCATCCTCTTCTCTCCTCCCCCACCATCACCAATTGTTCCCTTACTGCTTTCCCTTTCCCCTTTATACCCCCCCCAAGTCTTCCTTCTTGATTATTCTGACTCCTGCTCTTTGACTTGGACCCTGCTCCTTCCTTGTCCTCTGGACTCTCAGGGCAGACCCCTCACATCATTTGCTCTTCCTCCACTTCCATTGAAAAAGTACCTCTTCTAAACATGGGATGGGCATGCTGTCTAGTTCCCCTCTCCCAGTCTATTGCTAAGGAAGCAACAGGGCAGACAATACAGAGAGGGACATAACCAGAGAATGCTGACTCTCTGTCTCTACCTCTGTGGGTCTTTAGAGGTCAACACTTGAACACTTTCCACTTCTTCACTGACTTTATTGTGGTGGGAAGCATGGCCCCACTTATAGTCATCCTCCAGTGGTCCCTGTCCCATCTTTTACCACTGCTTCTCCCATGTTTTTTCAAACCATAAGAAATCTGTTGAGTACAAAATAGCTGCGCAAGACCTTTATAATATTATTATTATTATTATTATTATTATTATTATTATTATTATTATTATTATTATTATTATTATTATTATTATTATTATTATTATTATTATTATTATTATTATTATTATTATTATTATTATAATAATAATAATAATAATAATAATAATAATAATAATAATAATAATAATAATAATAATAATAATAATAATAATAATAATAATAATAATAATAATAATAATTGTATTTATACCCCGCCTATCTAGTCATTTCGACCACTCTAGGCGGCTTACAACATAAAACATAACAAGTTCAAGAAAAATTTATAACAATTAATTAATTAAATGATTTTGCAATGGGAAAAATACAAATTAAATCAAATAAAGAGAGAAAAAAGGAAAAGGACAGGAATTAACTGGAAGGGAAGGCCTGCCTATACATCCACGTTTTTAGTTGGTTCTTAAAAGTACCCAGCGAGGGTGCAGCGCGAATCTCTGGAGGTAGGTTATTCCAGAGGCGAGGAGCCACTGCCGAGAAGGCCCGGTTTCTAGTTCTTTCCTTTGGACTGGTCGTGCTAAGAGCTCTCCATTCTGAGTCTTAAAACTGCTGGAGAAGAAGTGAACAATATAGAGCGAGAGTTTTTAAAGAATATGGGGGGGGGGTTTGGGGGAAGCAAATAGATAGGTCACGTTTCCAGAAAGTTCTTTGTTCCTTGTCCAAGTTTCCAGAAGGTTCCAAGCCTCTCACATTGTTTTCTCTTCCACCACTTCCATTGGTGATTCGGGCAGGGTTGGTGGCTTTGCTGTCAGTGCTGTGGCCACTTTCCAGTGCTAGGGGTATCAACTGAGGGCTGTTTGGCGTGGAAGACTCAGGGGATGTTCAAACACTGGGACTCTCCAGGACCCTTCACAAAATATCAAATATTGACCCTCCCTTGTTAAAAAAATTAAAAGCCCTTTTATTTAAATTGTAATGAGCTACCAAACAATTTCCGTCATGTATTCTTGTTGAGCTACATATGCTCCGTATGACCTGAAACCTGTGCCCAGATGTTTTAAACTTCTGACTTATTTATACAAATGCCATTTCATGAAATGTATGTTATTTGGAGAAAACCATTTATGTGTGTGTGTGTGTGTGTGTGTGTGTGTGTGTGTGTGTGTGTGTGTGTGTGTGTGTGTGTGTGTGTGTGTGTGTGTGTGTGTGTGTGTGTGTGTTTAACTTACAACTTCCAGAAGATGACATGGGCCTGTCTGGCTAAGGCCTTCTGGGATTTGTAGACTGAAAGATAAACTTCCCTCATTTCTGTTTTTTCCATGAGTAGTGTTCCCACCCCCATAGTGTTTGATAGTAATAAAGGGTTAAACGGGGGGGGGGAGCTGGTTTGATTTAACTTTCAGAAGGTGACACCATCACTTGTTGTATTAATCTTGGTTAAAGCAGACCAAAGTCTTTTCTCTCCTTTCTCCTCCTCAGATTACAAAGCATTTCAGGAGGCAGCTGAACACTTCCAGCCCTATGTCAAGTTCTTTGCCACCTTTGACAAAGGGGTAAGCAGCTAAAAACACACACACACCAAGAACCCCACGAAAAGAGATGAAGGACAATTTTTTATATTTGGGAAGGCTTTCACGGCCAGGATCTAATGGTTGTTGTGAGTTTTTCAGGCTCTTTGGACATGTTCTGAAGGTTGTTCTTCCTAACGTTTCACCAGTCTCTGTGGCTGGCATCTTCAGAGGACAGCACTGAACTCTCTTCCCTCAGCTCTACCCTGCCCTCTGAAGATGCCGGCCACAGAGACTGGCAAAATGTTAGGAAGAACAACCTTCGGAACACAGCCAAAGAGCCCGAAAAACCCACAACAACCAACAACAAATTTTTTATTAGTAGGCAGAGCCTAAGGTGGCCTATTCAATTCATGTGGCTTAAGAGATATTAATATCAGTTCTACTTAGAACCAGAGTCAGAAAGTAACGCATTACAGATAACATAGGTACTTGTAATTAATTATTTGGGTGGTAACATAGATCCTGGATAACACTGATCCTGTGCTATTCAATATTTTGATTGATAACTTGAATGGGGGGGGGGTTGCAAGAATATTTATCAAATTTTCAGATGACACCAAATTGGGTGAAATAGTTAATACCTTTGAACATGGCAAACTTCCTAAGTGCGACAGTAGAACCAGATACCTCGGGAGTTGATGAGTGCTCCAACACTGGAAGCATTCAAGAAAAACTTAGATAATCACCTGGCAGATATGCTTTGATTGTATTCCTGCATCGAGCAGGAGGTTGGACTTGATGGCCTTGTAGGCCCCATCCAGCTTCACTTTTCTGTGATTCTGTGGGAATAATATTACAAATATATTGATACGCTTTAGCACTGGGCTAAAAGCAACAGAATGAAATTGAACAGGGATAAGTGCAAAGTTCTACACCTAGCAGGGGGAAAAATCGCAGTTATAAGATGGTGGCTACTTGGCTCAGTAATACTACACACAAGAAGAATTCTGGGTTATTTTAGATCACAAGCTGAATATAAACTATAGTGCAATGTAGCTGCAAACAGCTGCATCTACAATAATATAGTCTTCTGATTATACCCATAAATTACTAGCCCCCCTCTGTTTGGCACCGGTTAGGTCTCATCTTGAGTACTGTGCCCAGTTCTGGACACCACACTTTAAGACGGATGCCAAACAACTGGCGCATGTTCAGAGGAGGGCAATAAGGAGAATCGGGGACTAGAAACCAAGCCCTACGAGGAAAGACTGAAAGAACTGGACATGTTTAGCGTTGAGAAAATAAGACTCAGGGGAGAAGTGGGAGCACTTTTCAAATACTTGAAAAATAGTCATACAGAGAAGGAGCAGAATCTGTTCTCAATCATCCTGGAATGCAGGACGTGTAATAATGGGCTCAAGTTACAGGAAGCCAGATTTAGGCTGAATATCAGGAAAATCTTCTTAACTGTTAGACCAATACAATGGAACAAATTACCTCGGAAGATGGTAGGCACTCCGGTGCTGGGGGCCTTCAAAAGAAAATTGGACAACCACCCGACAGATCTAGTTTGAGTTCGTTTCCTGCATTTAGTAGGGAGTTGGACTCAATACTGTAGCTTCATGGACCCTTTTCAACTCAATTATTCTGTGATTCTATGTTTCAGAAGAAATGCTGTATGTAGAATCTGAGTTACTTTACTGATGTAAAGAGCATCACATTCTCGTTATTTTGAAAAGTTACTTTTAAACACATCTGAATAGGAATTTTTAAGGGTTGTGCCATTCTTTGAACACTACAATAAATAATGTAACACTGCAGCAACTAATGACAATGGATTGCTTTTCAAAGACCATAATAAACGATTGAAACAACGTTACTTTTAAAAAGTAACTTACAGCTCCCAAACTGTAACTTAGATATTAAATGCCATTCAGTTTGCCTCCGCTGAGTTATGCCATGCTTGTATGGAATTTCCGCTGCCAAGGAGCTAACTATGTGCAGGGCAGCAGGGATGGGCAAAATTTTTCAGCCATTTTTAGTGTTAATTTGTAGTATAGCTGAGTGAAATTTCAGAAGGGTGTTGGGGGGGGCATTTATTTTGCATTTCTCTTAGATCATTTTATTCATTTTTCATTTTCTTTTCTGAAGACACATACCTTTGTCTTGAATTGATCTGTGTTTCCTTCTTCATGTGGAATCATCATTCTTTCATCTAGACCTATTTAATTCGTGACTTAAAGGTGTCCCTCTCTGGTATCCCCACCCCTTCGGAAGAGAGGTGTGCAATGACTTGGAAGGAGTTTTTTTTTTCTGTTTTAAGGTTCCCGAGCTCTTAAATGTTTTCAGACACCAGGATGACATCAACCAATCTATGAGTGGACTGTTCTAGTGCATGAGCAGATTCTGAATGCAATTGTGGCATATTTTTGTTGACAGGCAAACACCTTTTTATTTATCCTGCCTCTTCAATACTAGTTGTTTTCATGTTTCTTAGAGCCTGTTCCAAGTGGGGACATGGTAGGAAGGATGATCTGAAAAATCTCCTGTGCCACAATGCAAGCAATTTTTCTGGGCGCTCTTCCAACCATTTTTTTTCTCCTAGGGTCAGCTAGAGCAAAGCATTTTCTTAAATGGAGAGTCACGTGTTCAGCAGGCTCCGCTTTTACTTCTGGCATTTGCTGTTAACACTGCCAGGACCTGCTTCTCCTCTGATTCCTCTCCTGCTTGTGGAGGGAGTAGAAATGTCACTAGGGCCGTTGACCCCTCTCTAGCCCGGTGGCATTGGGAACGGTGGCTAGATGGTAGGGGTGGTGCTCATTTTTGGCCGGCTTTTAAGTTTTGGTGTCAGTGCTAATTCTGATGTTTATATAATTATATATATTGGCTTATAGAACTGAAATAAAAATTAAGTGCTAAAAAAAAATTGCATGCAAGTCTTCCAGTTTCAGTTTTGCTGTGTTCTATTGCCTTTTAAATCACCTTTGTTTGTGATGAGAAATCTGCAGCCCATGCGTCAGATAAAAGCACTTGGATGGGGGGCGGGAGAGGGACATGCAATAAAAGCACTGCAGCACTGAAACTTTGGTGCAGTCATAGCTTGCATATTTCTTGTGCAAGGCATGTTTTTCAGCGAAGGAATATTTGCCCTTTGTTGATTTCCTGCAGGTGGCAAAGAAATTGGGTCTGAAGCTAAATGATGTGGATTTCTATGAGCCGTTTATGGATGAACCTGTCCGTATCCCTGACAAGCCATATACAGAAGAAGAATTGGTTGAGTTTGTGAATGAGCACAGAAGGTACGGAACGTGGCAATTGGGAGTGTTGTTTGTATAGCCCAGGGAGTTCACCTTGGCATCCAAGGGGACGATGGATTAGAAACCCTTTATGTCCTTTCTGAGAGTCAAACTAGTTGGGAAAGGAAGTGAATTGCCTGATTAACATATCCTTCCTCCAACATCTCAGTTCCCACAGAGAGAAGTGTTTGAGCAATCAGACTTGCCGTTAAAGCCTGTGTTTACCTTCCCATGGCCAATGATAAAACAAAGCTGGCTGGAGTAGAAAGCATGTGCTTCAGCAATGACACAGTTCTGATGTTATGCTGACTATGATCTAAACTGGATGACACAGCTAGTACATTATTAGAAACAGAGCTCCAATGAGAAGTAAAAAGAGGTCTGTTTATCCTAGAATGAGCTTGCCTCACTTTGCATGCAGCAAATTGGCTCACTTTTTTGTGCATGCTTGGTCTTTGGGTGGTAAGCACTTTATCTGCTAGTCTGATTGCTCAGATACAGAGCTTGGAAGGAAATGCATATCTGGAAAGAAGACATTATAATAGCCGGATATGCAAATTATCAATGTATGATTTGGGTCTTAAAAAATCTCTGGACTGTGAGTATGGGAGTGAGTTTATCACTGATTTGTGCTTTGTAGGAATTAGGTCGTATAGTGACTTCATGAGCAGGAGGGAAAGTCAGAGAGAAAAGGTAGCCGTGTCAGCAATTTAAAAATTCCAGGATCCATGTTAGTGCATGGAGTAATCCTTTATTAAAGGTAAAGGTTCCCCTTGACATTTAGTCCAGTCATGTTTGACTCTAGGGGGCGGTGCTCATCCCCGTTTCCAAGCCATAGAGCCAGCGTTTTTCCGAAGACAGTTTCCGTGGTCACGTGGCCAGCGCAACTAGACACAGAATGCCATTACCTTTCCACCGAACTGCTACGTTGGCAGGATCCTTTATTGGGGCAACTTAAATGTCACCTAAAATGTGCAGTCTTTTGAGATCCCTAGATCTCTTCAGCAAGAATTACACAAAGCTTGGGATGGTGGTGGTGGTGGGAGAAAAGATTAACTGGATGGTAAACTTACAGCATCTGCTCTGATCATGCAGCCATGATGATTTTGAGGCCCAGTCATTCTCATTTCTGCACTTCACACAACTCCACCCTGCTTTTATAACATCCTGCCTGCTGTGGTGATCTGGAGATGCCAAATTGTTGCACATTTTTGTGACCTTCTGTGAAAGGAAAGGTTAACATTCCTTAGGAGACATTTGGTAATCCAGAACAAGGACTTGTTGGTAGACCAGTATTTTCTGAAATCCATGATGTCAGTCAGAGGGAAACAAAGTGTTGCTGACAGGCCCACAAATTCAGTCCATTCACAACATTATGATTTACCAGTTATTTGAAATATAATTTCCAAAAGCCTTTGTCATATGCTGGTTGTCTCCATAGAGGTTGACCTTTTCAATATATGCATGTGGTAGGTAGACAGACAAAATTGCTTTGTAAATTAAGCTTGATACTTACCCTCCTCCTATTGTTGTTTTTGAGATTAAAGGGAACTGTGCCTCAGAGATTGGACCCAGACCTGCCATTTTAGCTGATAAATGGCCATAATGTTGCATTGGGTAGTTCAATAGTTGATACTGGATTCTGGTCTGCTAGTACAATGTTGTCTCTCTAGAGTCTGATTTTGCTAAATAAGGTTAAGATCATAATCCTCCAAAACGAAGATCTGCTGATAAGACCAAAGTCTCCTTGTTTTTCTTACAGAGCCACGCTGCGCAAGTTGCGCCCAGAAGATATGTTTGAAACCTGGGTAAGTGTGTCTAGATATGAGGGGTTATAAACTCTACATAATGCTCTGATGAAAATGTGTCTGGACTGGTTCTACAACTTCCAAGGGGACTCCAGAAGCTATCGATATCATCCAAATTGTTTCTCATTTGCTCCACAAAACTCAGTTCATGTCTATTTAGAAGTGCCTTTCCTGCAGGCAAATGGAGTTTTAGAATGGCTTTGATAAACAGCTATGTACAGATGTACAGGTTGAGGAGAACTGGTTAAGAAGCAATAAAGGCTAAGAGAATGGCTTCCCAGATAGGATCAACATCCATCTCAACATACAAAATTGCACATATAGGCACTATATTGTATTTATACCATGTAGAAATACTCAGAGATACCCAGTGTGGTGTAGTGGATAAAGTGACAGACTAGGATTCTGGAGAGCAAGGTTTGAATGCCCACTTAGCCATGAAAACTCAATGGCCGAGTGAAACTGGTAAAACCTTTCCTTAAATATACAGTATTTTCATTAACCTTGAAATCCCTGTTAGGGTCACTGTAAGTTGGTTCTGACTTGACAGCATGTAACAACAACAGTAACAACTGATATAGCTGATGGTGATGGGTGGTGGAAGTTGCAATCCCACACCATCTTCAGAGCCAATCCAAAGGCTATTGACCCCATTTTGTAACTAAGGTGCTTCAGAAAGAAAGGCCCTGCGTGCTTAAAACTCAGGGGCGGCTTTCCCCCTGAGAGCACCAGTGTATGCAGGATTTTAAGTCTAATGACACTGAAAAGGGATGCCTATTTAATTGAACAGAAAAGAGGAAGAAAACAGTATCAGTATTTTGAAAATGTTTGCCAATACATTAGAGTGTTTTAAGGGGATAAAACTTCATTTTCCAAACTTCTCCTAATCCCTCAGCCTCCTTGAATGTTCATTGTGATTGATTCGCAATGGGTCTCAGAGGAGCCATTAGAGAAGGCCAACAAGGAAGCATTCGAGACAAGGAAAATGGCACCCATTTTACATTGGCCATGGATTATTCCCAGTGGGAAAGGCAGGATGTTTCCTAGGGCACCTGAGCAATCATGGTGCTGTTCTACTCATGATCTGCTTGTGCCTCTGTGCCCAAGCTTGGAAGTAATGACTTATATGAGTAATTTTGTTATCTGTAACATTTCAAAAGTAATACAGTGAGAGGGGATTTTATTGGGGCAAAGTTTTTTTCTAATTCCTTTTAAGGCTTTATGTTGTTCTCTTATCAGTCATTTTAAAACCTCCAATAAAAGCTAAGGGGGAAGACGTGCTCAAAAAGAAATCTCATTAATGTGGCGATGAGTAATGAGAATTATTTTTCAAACACTCTTAACAAGTAATGGGATTAATTAGGTTGTTTTTTTAAAGGTTAGCTGTACAAAATATGGGAGTCCCAGAGCTATTTGTTGGGCCACTACTAGAACAGAATTCTGGCCTTTGCCCTGATCCAAAATAGTTTTTCATTTGTCCTAAAAATATATATACTGTATATATATTCATTTGTCCTAAAAATATATATACAGTATATATATTTGCTGCAAGGCTTTGAAGAGGGAAAGACACACCAGGAAAAGGAGGGCACAGTGGGCCATGGGCTCTTTAAAGACAGCCCCCTGCTGGCAAGGAGGAGCAATGGCATTAGATGGGGCAGGTGAGGGGCTACGCATGCCCAAATCCTGGCACCAGCATCTTGGTTGAAATGATGTCACCTAAAATTGCTGAGGTCAGGCTCTGCTTGGCACTTTGGAGACCTGACCCAGGCATGAAGCAATTCCACATTATGCAGAAGAGATGCCATATATGTAAAATCCTAGATTTGTGATGGAACAGTGAGATTTTCAGCAGAAGCACAGTCTGCACTGGCTTTTGTTTTCCATCCACAGCTGCAACCCTGATGTAATCCTTACTTTACTGCACTGGGCCTTGGAATAATGTCCCCACTGGCACCTTTCTGAACAGCTAACACCCTCTCCCCATGCACTGTTATTCTGAAGCAAATGGAGAGGCCATGCACTTGAAGTTCCACTGTCTGCATCTCCATACATACTGGTAAAGCATGCAAAGGAACATAACTGGCAGGGTGACCGCGTGCTTTTCCTTTAGATGCAGAAGGTCCCTGTTTTGGTCTTTGCCACTTTCCCTTACAAGGAAATTGCAGCGCTTGGAAAGATTCTCCCCTGAAGCCTTTGAGAGCTGCTGTTGGCCAGTGGGGTTTGCCTCAGTATAAGAAGTCACTCTATGTGGTACTTGTACCATTGTGAGCTTAATAGCAGGTTTTGCTCTTCAGATGGCCTAGAAGATCTTTGGAAACTGAGCCCAGGTTTTGTTTTATTGCATCAGAGGGAAGAGTCTTTGCCCTTTGTTTGATGAGTTATCGACTGTGGCATTAGGCTTGAGCTGGCAATTGTCTTGAGGGGAGAAGGGGAGAAGGAGAAGAAAGAAGCAAGCCACACACTAATTTCCCCTGAATTCACTTGTAAATCTGCTCCAGCCATCTCCCTCAAAAGCTGATTTTCCTCTGGAAGCCAGGGGAAGCTTTGTTTTTATCATCGCCACCCCCACCCCACCCTGATGTTTTCCACTTATTCTTTTAGCTCTTCATTTTATAGGGGTTCTGTCACTTGTGGACTCTGAGGGGAAAGAAATTAGCATTTAGATGGATTTTTTTCCTCTTGCATTAATACCAATTGAAATTGAAAGCTCGGATTGGTGGAAGACAAGGAACATGAGGGTTTTTCATGGTGTAATTCCAAGATGACATTCATAGCAGGTGCGCAATAAACTGCCTGACGGCTGCCAACTAAGATGGCCTCTGCCAGTACAGTTTTCATTGTGCCCAGTTACTGACGGCCTTGCTGCCAGTTCTGTGGCTTTTAGGAAGAACACCCAACCCAGATTTATTTTTTTTAAATGCCAAACTCTCCAAAGTCTCTTTTGCTTTTGTTAGTTGATATAGATGGCCCTGCAATACCTTTGTACTACATCTGTGACGCCGTTGCTTCTCATTTTTAGGAACTTATGACTGGAAGTTACAAATGTCTGTCCCATTAAAAAGACCTCCCTAAGAGGAATTTGGTTACTATGCATTTTTCTAAATAGTCCTTTTGCTCTATTTATCTTGATGAGCGATCAAGATCTTACCCAAACATCTGAAACGTTGGGTGGTTTTGGTCTGTGCAGAGATAGAAGACCAAACAATCATCATTAGAAGAATGAACTTCTTCAGGACCGAAAATGTTTGATAGTCATGGTAGAGTCTTTTCACACCTCCTATAGTGTGTGAATTAGCAATCCTTTTTTGTGTGTGATTTATCTGCTTGGCATAAACATGGGCTTCAGTTGAATGCCATGGTTCTGAACCAGTGCCTAAATGGGCTGGATGAGAACAAACAAACAGAAACTTAATCCAGATAAGGCAGAGGTGCTTCTGGTCAATCAGAAGGCAGATCAAGGAATAGAGATACAAGCTGTGCAGGATGGGGTTACACTCCCCCTGAAAAATTGGGTTTGCAGCTCGGTTGTACTTCTGGATTCATCCTTAAGCCTGGATGCCCTGATTTCAGGATGGCCAGGAGTGCACAGTTGAAACTGTTCCTTGAGATGTCTGACCTGGCTGCAGTGACACATGTCTTTATTGCATCTTGCTTGGATTACTATACTGTACTCTACATGGGGCTGCCTTTGAAGATGGTTCAGAAACTTCAAGTGTTTCAAAATGCAGCAGCCAGAGTATTGACTGGGGTCAGTTACAGGTGGCATATAACACCCCTGCTACAACAACCGCATTGGCTCCCAGTCTGTTTCTGGGTTCCAGTTCAAAGTGCTGGTCATTACCTATAAAGCCTTATATGGCTAGGGTCCAAGCTACCTTAATGACCATGTCTCTTCATGTAAGCCTTCTCAGTGCTTAAGGAGACCTTCCTCTCGGTCCAGTTGCCACTGCAGGCATGGTTGATGGGGACACAAGAGAGGGCCTTCTCTGGGGCAGCTGCTAGGTCATGAAATGCTCTCCCTTCCCTTGTTATCCTTCTGCCGACAGCTGAAGACCCACCATTTCAGACAGGCTTTTAACAATCACAACTGAGTCCCTGAATGCCATTTCTTTAAAACTAAGATAGTTTTTAATCTTTTACATGTTTTAAATTATTCAGTGTATTTTAAGCAGCTTTATAGCTTAATTGCACTTTAATATCTAACTTATTGTGTTTTAAGTTCTTTTCTTTATAATACTGTGAGCCGCTTAAAGTCAGGAAAAATGAAGCCTATGTATAAAGAAGACAAATAAAAACCAACCAACCGATAAATGTATGATAGCTCGATTGAAAAGGTCTGTGTCAATCACGTATCTGGAAGACTAATAGTTTTTGCTGATTGGTTTATCTAATCAATAGGTTGCCCCATAGATACAGGGAAAGAGACATGAGTTCACTGAAGCTGTGCTGCCCTTTGGATACAGCTCAGTTACATATGTAATTAGCCATAGCGCTACTTTTCGAAAGAGTCTGTGTGCTCCTGAAGTGTTTTGCCTACATATTTGAAAATTATGGTTCAATGACATGGTAAGCCTCCAGTGCTCTGCCATAAATTCTGTAGACTGGCCTTGGACTGTTGCACAGTATCATTTCACGATTGCGAATCCACCGTGATGGATCTCAAAGCAGTCGACGCTGCAAAGGAAGGCTTTTTCAAAACAGGAGATTAAATAAATGGTTTATGACCAGAGGCCATGTTTGAATGCAGGTCTGCTCCATGTTGACTGTAACTGTCCACAAGTCATTGTCTTGGGGCCACTACAGTGAGGAAAGGGAGTTTTGACCCTCTCTTTTTCCCTTGCATAGCTCTGACAGAAGTCATTTGCTGCTTTTCCCTGCCAGTGGAGTAGCTCGGTGTTTGTCTGGGATACTGGAATAGACCCACTTGCTACGGAAAGAGGCTGTATGGATAGCGTGAACCAATTTAGATGCCATTTGCACAATAGTTATATAGTTTGGAAAGGTCTGGATCCCTAAATTAGAGCCTCTGCCAGCGAATTGCAGATACCTTGAAATGCATCACCTTGGCACTAATCGTTAGTGGAGTCAGCAACGAATCCAAACAAGGACAATATTTTTGGTGGGGCCTATGATTACAAAGGATATCAAGCTAATTCCATGCATTAGAACATTCTTGTCCAGCGCCCTTCCCAATTTATCCCTGCATCCTCTTTTACCTTCTGCAGCCTTTATACGGTGACTTTGTGTGTTTATCTTGGTTATGGTGGCAGCTTGCATGCTGATGCTTTCATCCTCTGGCTGTGAATGAACAGCATTGAATTCAATGGATTGTAATTCTAAGTGGACATGTAGGGGAATCAATTTAAAATAATTGAAACTATAACCATAGCAACAGAAAACACTTTGCAACCCCTTTGGAGGTCCCAAACCCGAGGTTGAGATCCAGTGCTTTAGAAGATCTGTCTTTGCTTTCCTGTTAGTAGAGTCATTAATACTTTTTTTCCTGTCCACAGGAGGATGACCTGGATGGAATTCACATTGTGGCATTTGCTGAAGAAGACGACCCAGGTAGGAGATGTATAGACCTTTCCTGAGCCTCATGTAAAACGAAGCAACACTGTATTATTTGCTCTTTGGAAATATATATACTGTATATGGGCAAGAGGAACTTAAAACAAGCTATCATTTCAGATGGTTTTGAGTTTCTGGAGGTTGTCAAGCAAGTTGCCAAAGACAACACAGACAATCCAGATTTGAGCATTGTGTGGATTGACCCGGATGATTTTCCTCTGGTGAGTGGACAGAAGATTGTTGTAATCACAATTTCTCTAGCACATTTATATATATACAGAGAGGATTCTATCGAAAATAAATACACCCACCTGGTGAACCCCTGTCCAGGGATACCCATTTGGTTAAAGCAAGCCATCAAAATCAAACACATTGAATGCATTAATTGAAATGTAGCATCCATGATGCATGGGAGGAGTTCCATGACGGTGCAGAATCTTGCACTATCCAAGCCGATGGGAACAACTGCTGGCCAAATTCCCTTCTGTTTCCTCAGGTACATAAACATATGAGAAGGGAGAAGTGCATGAGTCCTGCTCCCCCCCTCCTCCTAATCTCTGTTGCCCTCTTATTGCTTTCTGTTGATTTTTCTCAAACTGAGAGCCTCAATTATCTGTGTACTCTCTCTCCATGAATTTCCCTTGCGCTCTGAATTCCAAACCATCCAGAGGAGGAAAGTATTTGGAGTTGGAGGAGAGCCACTGTCTCTTTCCTGCTTCCACTGAGCCGCATAAGCTGCCTTGGAGGCAGAGCTGATGGTCAGGAAGAGGGGAGGCCCCCATGTTTAGTTTTGAAGTGGGTAGACCCAGTGTCCCTTCCCAAAACAGGCCATGTCAGAGAACACCTCTACAACTCAAGCTTTGACTGTGGCTTTGGTCTTAGGGAGATTCTTGGAGCTGAAGGTCAAATGCAGTTTTTAAAGAGGTGGGCGGGTTGTAGAAGATGTTCTGGAGCTCAACTTGGTTCAGATTAGGCCTTACTTAGATCCTGCAAAACCTCTGAACTGCTGCTACTCCTGGAAGCAAAGGTGTAACTAGCAACTTTGGTATCTGGAGTAATTCATACCATCCTCTATCCACTGTGCCCTGAGTGTCATCCCCCTGCCCCCATACACACTTTTAAGGTCAGGTAGAGGTCTGGTATGCCATGTAGGCTTTGCATCCAGAACAGCACATTCACCTCAAGTGACTCTGTTTGGTCTGCCTCTTAGAAAAAAACAAAACAAAGCAAAGAGGAGAAAAATCTCTCTCCTTGTCTCTCCTGTCGCCTCCCACTTCTAGGATGAAGATTTCGATTTTCAACATTTTTCTCTAAGAGGTACAGCACACAAGCACTGCCCTAATTAGCATGAGAACAGATTGGTTCTCTCCAGCTAAGATGTCAGCCGATAATCAGAAATATATATATATGCAAGAGCCCCTTCCTACAGTGGACCAAACCGCAGACTAAGTGCTCATGTCATCACTCTCTAAGTTACAGCCTTCTCTGGAAGGCTCCGAGAATGGTGACCAGCCACTCAGAATAGGCAGCCTCGGCACCCCAGACAGCCTTCAACACCAGCTAGCTTTCAAAACCAGAAGGCGGCTTGCCCCAATTTCCCTGTTTGTCCTGTGGGAGGGTGGGGTGGTCTCCATCCTTGGCGGCCCATACAGCCTCCAGAGGATCCCTTGGGCAGAACGTGGATCTGAGGACTGGCCAATCTTGTCCTCTCTCTTTCTTACACCTGCCTTGTTTCCCATTTGCTTTCAACAACCCACCACCACCACCAATTTGTCCAACTTGATTATGTTTTCCGGTTCGGCTGGCTTTTGCATTGTCGCTTGGGATATTTAATACAGGACTGTTCGCAATATGAACCTGGTGTGTTCACTGGATAGCCATGCTTCCCTCTTCTTTCATTCCGCCAGCTCATCCCGTACTGGGAGAAGACCTTCAAAGTTGATTTATTCAAGCCACAGATCGGAGTCGTGAATGTCACAGATGTGAGTATCAGCAAAGCTGGAGGACTGAGGGACAAAGTACAGTAATCTGTGGCCCACTCAAAGCCCAGGAACATTGTTTATTTGTTGTTGCCTGTATACCCACTCTTTCTCCAAGCGCGCCGCTACAGTATGTACAGAATCATAGACAGGGGTCTCGGGAACTCTCCCCCCAGCTGCTTCCTGAGCTCAGGGCCCCCAGCTACTTGAGACAAAATATCATTAGAAGGTGAATTCCTTTAAAAAAGCTAACATGAAAATGATTTTTTTAAAGTGAGCTTCTTCCTGTTTTTAATTGGTCATATGGAGATACTGTAACATGGCAGGACTAATGGCCTTGAAGGGTTTGTCTGCCTAGAGGGGACATGCTATAAGAAGAACTACCAGGGGTGTTCGTTAAGTCTTTGGACCCAAGTGCCGAGTCCAAGTCCTGAGTCTTTGTTACCAAGACTCATGTCCAAGTCCCAAGTCTTTGGTACCAAGTCCCAAATCCCAGGCCTCAAGTCCAAGTTCCAAGTCTCTGACGGAGACCGGGGGGAGGGGAACATGTGCATATGCATGCATATAAGCAAGAGGCTTGGCTTCCCTTCCCAGAACAGGGCCTTGACTCTGCACATGCTCAGAAGCAGTGGACTTGGATACTGGGAGGGAAAGCAAGCCTATTGCTTGCTTGCTTGCTTGCTTCTGAGGACAGTGACGTGTGGCAGCAGCAGAAGCAGTTAGGCGCCGGCGAGGGGAGGGCTTGACAAGCGACTCGGAAAAATGGTTCTGAGTCACAAGTTGAGTGTGAATCGTTGGGGGAAAATCCCAAGTCAAGTCCAAGTCAAGTTGCTGGTGCAACTGAAGTGCAACTCGACAGCAAGTCTCAAATTGCAAATCCCCGTCCCTGGGAAAGACACATTCCCCTTAATATGTAATCTCATCCTCCATCATGATTACATAGAACGATGGTGGTGTTTAGGTGGTGATCATTTCTGTGGTGGGACTATCAGCTTAGGATGCAACTGCACTGAAGTTTACCCTTTGTTTTGTGCCAGAGTTGTCTCATTGTGTTTTCTTTCAACTATATGATGTACAGCTAATTATGAGTCTTTTCATGAGCATTTGCTTTTCGTTAAGCCAACAAGTTCTCTTTTTCTTCTTTTTTTTTGGGGGGGGTAGTAATTTGACTTGCTTATTTTTGTCACAATTTGTGTTATGTGTGATTGCTTCTATTAGTCCGAGGAGCAGTGGCTGGTGTGACACTGATAGTGGTGTGTGTTTCAAAAAAAAAATGAGACAAGTGACATAGCACTCAACTGATGCCACAACTTGTGAGACTGCAGCACTAATAAAATTCTTTTCCAGTATAGTGCTATGTAAACTTCGCACTGCAGTTATACAAAGTTGTTATATCAATTCATATATAGGCTCCCCTGATAGGAGGCCACTGGAGGCTTATAGTGTTTGTAATATCTGATTATTTGTTAAATGTACAGACTGAGCAAAGCTGGAGGTACAACTTAACATTCATACAGACTTTTAAATCCATTGCCCAACATCGTATTCACAGAGAGGGAAACAACCCACTCTCAAAATCATTCTAGTACTCACTCGTCCTCCAGATTTTCCTTCCAAAACCTTTAAGCAATGGCAGCTGATGCCCATTGCCATCCTATTGCATTGCCCTAAAGTACCAGTCTCCATTGCTCTAGGGTGAAGTCCACTCCCTCCCAACATACACGCATCTCGATCTCATTATCCTTTGCTCTTGGAATATAGAAAGAAGAATGCCTTCTACACCCTTCTCTCATTTTCCCCCTATTCCAGAGGGGTTCCCATCAAGTCACAGGCTTCAGAAAATTAGCTCTCCTGAAAATACAGCATCAGAATATTCTAAGCAATTGATCTGCTATTGTCTAGTTGTTTCCTGTTCCCCGTTTAAGCAATTCCTTACACCGAGCGACAGATTAGGACTCGGGAGATTTGAGTATGAGTGCCCTGCTCAGCCATGGAAACTCACTGGGAGAGTGGGGTAGCCGCACTGGTAAAATCAATCCTTAAATATCTTAGCTGCCTTGTAAGACCTATTTGGGTCACCGTAAGTTGGATGCAACTTGATAAAAACCCAAAATACACGGATGATCTTATTAACAGAATTCTGATAAGACAACCTAGCAATGTTTGCCCTTCACACAAACCCCTTCTAAGGAGTTTGTTGAGTTAGGAAAAGGGGATGGGAGAAATCTCTGGTTGACTGGAGCAGGACGTACCACAACACTTGCTCGGCTTGTTCGGTAGGTGTCTCTAGCGCCTTCTGTATCTGTCCTGTCCTGTCAGCACTTTAATGGCCTGAACAAACTCTGGGGATTAACAAACCACCCATAGATTGTCCCCAAATTTTTAGGGCATTACGGCACAGAAGATTCCTGAGTGTAGAACATTAGATATATTAGATACATGTATGTATGTATGTATGTATGTATGTATGTATGTATGTATGTATGTATGTATGTATGTATGTATGTATGTATGTATGTATGTATTCATTCATTCATTCATTCATTCATTCATTCATTCATTCATTCACTCACTCATTCATTTCCTTTCTGTCCCATCTTCTTTCCAGTGCAGAAGCTCACAAGACAATGTTGTTGTTGTTTTAAGATACAACTAGAAAATGATTATATATATATATATTTTAAAAGGAAATATGTGACACTATTGAAAGTCTACTAATTTAAAAACAATTCAAAACACTTTAAAAACACACAAGGATTCTTGTTAAAACACCTTTCTGAGCGACCCATTCCTTTGGGTGAAATCCTACCTAAAAAGATGGATCTTTTCCCACCAGCGGAAGGACAGACGGGAAGAGGCCCTCCTGAGCCACCTCGGGGAGGGGGAGAGGGGGCTTCCACAACCAGTGAGCAGCCACTGAAAAATGTCTCCCTTGTGTCCCCACCAGACATGACTTTGAAGGTACTGTGACTGAGATAAAGCCCTCCTTTGAAGATCTTGAAAGCCAGTTAAACTCACATCGTGGAAATATGACCCTTCAATAGGCTGGGCTTAATTTCTATAGGGCTTCATAGGTCAGATCCAACACTTTGAGCTGAGCTAAAATCTATGCCAATTGCATTATTCTGGCAGGCATAACTAACAGGATTTTGACCTAGAGGTATTATTAAAAAAGGTTTAGGTTGATGATGCTGGATGCTGGATGCTGGAGTTGCTCTCAACTCTGGCACCATTCATCCAAGCACCAGTCCTGAGAAGAGAGTTAGAAACCCAATCCATATGCCCCTTTCATTATAAGAATCAGAACCTCCACCTCCCACTTGATGTACAACTGGTCCAAACCTCTTTTTATACTTGCTTTGTTTGCCCAGAGTTCCACCAGTTTCAAGGACGAAAAGGCGGCTTACTTCTTTTTCTTGTCTTTTAGGCTGACAGTGTCTGGATGGATATCAAGGATGATGATGACCTCCCCACAGCAGAGGAATTGGAAGACTGGATAGAGGATGTACTTTCTGGAAAAATAAACACTGAAGATGACGATGTAGATGAAGATGACGACGACGACGACGACGATGATGACGATGATAATGACTAGGTTACGTCCCTCTGAAACATGGACTTTGAAATCTGTATGCCTCAGGATGTTACATCTCATGTTATTCCTCCTCTGAAGGAAAGACATTTACCTATAGGATTTGCAAAAGCTCTCTTTAAGAGTCACTGAAGATTCCTTTCCCTTATTTCCTGTCCTTTATCCCCTTTTCCAAAACATTTCCTGTTGAGGTTCTAAAAGGTGTTTGCCAGGCATAAGGCATACTGAAACTAATTAAAACATCTCTGTACATCTCTATTTTTACATCTGTTTTTACATTGAAAGGAATAAGGCGCGGGCGACGGAGGTGGGTGGGGAGGAACCGAATGATGCGAAAATCTTAAGTGAGTTACATTTCATTTGAAGGAGGATCAACTGGGATATTCTTATTTTCTCTGGTACTTAGGCTGATCTGTGTTTTTATAAGACCTTCCCAAGATAAGGGATATAGAGAATCATCAAGGCAGACTGTTCCTCAAAAGGTCAGAGGTTGTGACCAAGTGGGATATTGCACACGGCTGCAGTCAGTGCTTACGGAAGGGAAACTGAGATTGTACCTGCTAGTGCTAAATGTGTTTGGTATAACTTGTGATTCATATGATCACACAGCAATGTTGAGGCGTTGCTTTCCTGGGCAGTTTATAGGCTGGTTCACAAGTCATGCCAAAACCGCAGAAAAGATGACAGAGAGGGCCAGTGGGGAATGCTCCCACTCTCCCCTCTCTATGTATTGACTGTGTACCCTTTGCATTATCCTACTATCACAGTTCCTGGTGAAAGCCTGTTGATCCCAAGCTTTTATTTACAAGCAGCTTTTGCCTTGTGGCATCATGCCATTGAGCTTGGGTTTGTGGTGCCTTCTGTGCTATCCATGTATCATCTCTGACAGTCAGTGCTTACGCTTAATGATTGCCCCACTCTATGATTAAATCGCTGTACGATTAGGTTTTTGTGATCGCTTTTGCGATCGCAAAACAATGTTTTAAATGGTTTTTTTCGTTTAATGATGATCGGTTCCCTGCTTCAGGAACCGATTTTCACTTTACGACAATCAGCAAACAGCTGATCATTGGGTTTCAAAATGGCCACCGGCTGCTTAAAATGGCTCCCCACTGTGTTTTTGGATGGATTCCTTACTTTACAGGCAGCGAAAATGGCCACCCCTATGGAGGATCTTTGCTGGACGGTGAGTTTTCAGCCCATTGGAACGCATTGAGGGGTTTCCAATGTGTTTCAATGGGCTTTTTTATTTCGCTTTACGATGTTTTTGCTCTACAGTGATTTCGCTGGAACGAATTAACGTCGTTAAGTGAGGCACCACTGTAATTTCTTGGTCACATGACACCTTGCGCTAATGAGGGCTCTGAGGCAAGACTCTGTACAATATACCATCAGCCACCCAATACTGTTCCTTCTTGTTGAAACACCCCTGTCAGACAGGGGTGCCCTGAATCTGCTTGGAACAGCCTTTTTCCCTTTTTTGGGGAGATGTAGTGACTAAAAAAAAATCATTGGAAAAATAGCACCTATTGTTGTTATGTGCCGTGAAGTCACTTCTGATTCTGGCGACCCGGTGAATCAGTAACCTCTAAAAGATCATGGCACCAGCAACCCAGCTCTTGTAAACTAAAGAGTGTAGCTCCCTTTGTTGAGTTTGTCCATCCTCTTCAGGAATTAGTGGCTGCATCAGTGGACAAGAATTGGTAGTTCCAGCAGTGATGATGATAACTCCATACAGTAGAAAAGTGCTTTAAAAGAATGAAGACTTCCCATGCAGCTACATTCCCTGCATTCTTTGTAAAGTAAGAGGAGGGCACGGATCTTCCCACGGTGATACATATGAAATTTTGACAGCTCATAGATTAAATAAGGGGTGAAACCCAAGCCCTTCAATTTTCTTATGACCCCTTTACATTTTATAAGATGCATAACACATCTGAGAACTGTTCTGCTGCTAGAAACTCAACTGCTGGTTTCTGTGGCTCAGATTAAACCTGTAGAACTCTCATGAGAAGTTATTTCTCATGGGAGTAACATAGTTATTAACACACGTCACAAACATGCATGGTCGACAATGAAAAACATACAGACTGTCTCCAGTGGGACGCAATATCATGTCACGCCATACAGGAAGGAAAGGTGTGGCCTCAGGGAGGGACCGTCAGGGTGCTGAAAGACTGGCTGGAGTTTATCTTGGCCCCAAACGTTTGTGGGCTCAGGTTGCAGCCCTTGCTTGGTAGTAGAGGGTTTTTTTTCACCCTAAATACAGCCACAGATCTACAAACCAGTCTTTCTAGAGAGAAGAGTCTGTGAACAGACCTTGAAGACATCTGCTGGGTATCATCCTATCTCCGGACACCATTCAAAGCACTGTTTTTGATATTGAAAGCTCTAAATGGTCTAGCCCTCGGGTAGCTGAAGAACCTCCTGCTCTCCGTATCAACTTGTTTAGTGCTCTGGAAACCTGAATCTGGCTGTTGTGATGATGAGAGCGCCCTGTCCTGAAACAGACCTTCTTGGCAGCAATTTCTTAGTTGAGGGACCTCCTTCTCTCTTTTCTGATCACCTGGTGCCAAATCTTACATCCTAAGAAGACTCCCTGGAAAAGACCCTGATGCTGGGAAAGTGTGAGGGCAAGAGGAGAAGGGGACGACATGGTTGAGGATGAGATGGTTGGACAGTGTCATCGAAGCAACCAACATGAATTTGACCAAACTCTGGGAGGCAGTGGAAGACAGGAGGGCCTGGCATGCTCTGGTCCATGGGGTCACGAAGAGTCAGACACGACTTAACTAAACAACAACAACTGGAAAATGGGTGTCCTGGCCAATCATCTCAATCTAGAGTAGGACAGAGGATTTAACTCTGCTTATTCTTCTAGACTTCTCAGTAGCCATTTTTAGACCAGTGTCTAAAGCCCCCCCAGGATGCTGAAAAAAGCACCCCTCCATGCTGAAAAATGCAGAATGCTATTATACCAAATGCTGTACATAGCGTGGTCTCTGTCTCCATTTGATGGCCAGTTCTGGTAATGACACCATGGAAATCTATTTCTTCAGTGAATGCTATACATTCCAACCTCAGTATTTTAGCATGGCCATAGAATCATAAAATAGTGAGGTTGGAAGGGGCCTAGAAGGCCATCAAGTCCAACCCCCTGCTCAATGCAGGAATACACATCAAAGCATGTCTACCAGCTGATTAAGTTTCTCTTCCATCTTCCAGTGGTCTCTGGCTCCCTCTAGTGGCCAGTTCTGGTAATGTCATATGTAGAAATTTTTCTTTTAATACTGTATTGTTAATGTATTTTCAGACCAGATAAGGGAATCAGCAGATATTGATCCTGCTGATAAGGAGGTCCTACTGTATTCCATTTTTGGGCAAGATCTTGGAGCGTGTTGTTGTGGCATCTCAGCTCCAGAGGTTCCTGGATGAAGTGGGTTATCTAGTTCAGTTCAGTGCTTCCCAACTTTGGATCTCCAAATATTCTTAGATTAAAATGGTCACAAATCTTGGTCAGCACAGCTAGTGGTGAAAGCTTCTGGGAGTTTTACTACAAGAACACCTGGGGACTCACGGTTGGGAACCATTGGTCTACCCCCATTTGAGTCTGGCGTCAGGCCTAGTTATGGAACAGATACAGCTGTGGTTGCTTGGTGGATGACTTCTCCAGGAACTAGACAGGGGTTCTGCTGGACCTCTTGGTGACTTTTTTTTTAACCATTCACCATCATATCGTTCTGAGCCGTTTCTCTGGGATGGGACATGGAGGCTCTCTTTTATGGTCACTAGCAGTGGTTTCCCCTCGGTTTGCCCTTTGTTCGATTACAGCATCATTTGTCTTCTCAGAGAAAGGGTTGGTTGCTGAAGGAAAAGAAGTGCTACCACACCACACGTGTAACAATATCTGACTTCAGTTTATTTCAATTTAACTGTACAAATATGCAAAGTGTAAAATGGTTTTAATATTTTAGTTTAAAAAACCCCCACCAGATATTAAATTTGAGAACCCAGCTTCATCCCAGACATTTGATGATGGCCCAACACAGTGCACGCAAATATAAATTCCATTTAATTTACTTCAGTCCACATTTAGAACAACAAAAAAATCACACCGTGTATATCATTGACATTAAAGTTACATGTGCAGAGAAGCTTTCTTTTTTTAAAAGAGAGAGCGCATTTATATCATACTTAATACAATTTGCACAGAAATATTGATAGGCTGAACATAGCACAGTAATAAAAGAGAGGAATGTTCAGCAGAAATACCCACCCTTAATACACCACAATGCTGGATTAAACAACAGGCACTGAGGAGAGTTACAATACTTCACAGTTAGGTCTATGTGAGTGGTATACAGTGGACAGAGTGATGGGACTAGGATCTTGGAGACCCAGATTCAAATCCTTGTTGAGCCATGGATTGCTCACAGGGGTGGGGATTGGTCAAACCAGTCCTTGGAGTAGCTCACTCACCTTGGAAGCCTTGTTAGGGTTGCCATACGTTGGTTACACAACTTGACGGCATAAAATACGCACACAAGTGGCAGAAGAGAGCAAACAACACGAGTTAAGTGTGGTCTTCAAATAATGTCAGGTGAGGGGGAAAAGGTGGCATCAGACCAAAACAGCTAGAGACGATGAAGTAGTGTCTGCCTAGGTGGCAGCTCCCAGTTTCACGGTAACACTGGTGCAGCCAAAGTGCTCGGCCATAGACTCTAAAGCCCCTTGTATTCATCCACATTTGATCTTCATGCTATTATATGAACACTGCTGATCTTCTCAAGGCATTATGTTCTTTGAATCATTAATCCATTGTGGTGAAGATGTCAGCATCATCTACCACATTGGCCAGCCAGGATTTTTAAGGGAGAGGATGAGGACGTCAATTTGTTTACACCAAGAAGGCAAACGTACAAAGAACATGCCATTACTGTTATGACATCTGTTGACTGCTCTATGTGGCCACAGGAATGGATGCACAGATAAAAACATGGAAAGCTGCTGAGTCAAATCACTGAAGTGGGAGAGGGTTTCTTCTAGCCTATTACAGTATTGTCAATTGTGACGGGTAGCAGCTCTCCAAACATTAAAGGTAAGATCCTTTCTTAATCCCACCTGGGGTTGTGGAATCCTATCCATGTTCTCATCTAATCAGTTGAGACCCTGCTTATTAGCTTTCAAAATTAGGAGAGACTGGGTGCAATCAGGGTGGTGCAGCACATGGGTGTTCTAGCTAGCCATCCTCCATGCTAGTCAGTTATGGGCTCACAAGAGTCATCCCCATGGATAGGAAGACAAAGAGAACACAATCAAGTAGTACAACCAAAGCATTAAATGATTAAAAGCAGCACAAGCACAATGACTGACAACGTTTTGAACAATGTTTTGGAAATAAAAGTGATAGCCTCATCCCCCCCCAACTTTTACAAGGTGCAGAAATATACTGATCCAGTCATCTGACAACCTGAAATGCAGCAGGGAGCGAGAAGATAGGAGCTGGAAACTGACCAGGCAACTCAACAGTAGAAGTAAACAAAAGCAGAGTTTTAATTTCTGTAGAAACCTGGAAACTGCTTCCAGATATTCAAGCTTTAAATTTTGCACCCTAGCCAGGAGACAGAGGCAGGGGACTGAATTGTCTCAGCTAGAGTAGACCCTCTGAATCCACGAGACTTACTTGACTCAGTGAGTCTACTGAGGCTGGGACTAACAGTGACATTCAGGCCACAGGAAGGAAAACCCATCTAGGAGGCCCACTTGATTCCTGGAGGTTATTGTCTGGCATAGATTATGCCAAGTGTCCACAGTTGCAGCAACATACCCTGTTCCCCCCAAAATAAGACCTAACCTGAAAATAAGCCCTAGTATGATTTTTCAGGATGTTCGTAATATAAGCCCTACCCCGAAAATAAGCCCATGTTCAGTGAAACCCCGGCCTCCACCATTGGGCAGCAACCAGAATAAGATGAGATGACTATTTGAATAACATAGATTGTTGTATATGAAAAAAACAAAACCTCCCCTGAAAATAAGCCCTAATATGTTTTTTGGAGGAAAAATTAATATAAGACCCTTTTTCAGGGAAACAGGGTATTCTACCAGTGCAGTGCAAACATTTTACATGTCAGTTGGAGGCCTTCTGCAACTCAGGAGTATTCCGGCGTCCATGAGAACAGCATGGATTGGGAAGGGCGTCACAAAATGACAATGCAACAGCCTCTCCTCTTGTTTCAGTGACTTTTGTTTCAGTGGTGGTGTATTACACCAGATATTCTGAAGATACTTTTACGAGGATGGCTCATAATGCTGCAGCAGCAGCCCAGTGAGACAGGCAAAACCAAGGGCCTCTTTTGGTGTTACGAAGAAGAGCCAGAAGTACCGAGGAGAGAGAATGCACGGCTGAGCGATGGGTTGCAGAAATGAACCCGGGCCAGGTGGTGGAGGGCCATGTCAGAGCTCTATTGTAACCACATTCCTTTAACCTTTGCAATCTCGAGAGAGCAAACACACCAGACAAAAAAAAAGGAGACGTCCTGGCCTCTCATTCAGGTTTAAAGCAGAGAAGTTGTTGGAACAGGCAAGAAAATGAACACAGTGGAGGAGTTCGTTTGAACAAAATTCATTAGCGCCTTCAGTTCATAACTTCCTCAACTCCAGAGCAATCCCTGTTGCTTCTATTTGGTCCTTCTATACATTTTTGGCATGACACAGGTATTTAACACAAGAACGCATAAGGAGGTGAAAAAGATCAGTCTTTCCTGAGCAAATAATTTCCAGAGTTTGGGGAACTAGAGGACAAAGAAAAGGAAGGCAAAGGTCTCTGGTGCTTACATTATGCTTTTCTCTACAGCTAGCAGGCTAGTGGTGTCTTTGGCTCTGGATTCACACCATGGTGTTGGTTCACTCAGTTTCTATGGTTTCAGGCCAAAGGTTTAAAAGGCATTCAACTTGAGGAAGTGGAGCGGCTGCAGCAGTGTTTCCCAGATGGGTTTAAAACAACGGAAGACTTTCCTTCACTTAAACAGTCAAACTTATGAAAGAAAGAAACTCTGTTGTTTTTAAACTAAATACTCAAGCTAAAGAAAAGTAGCAGGGCACTTGGCTGATGATTAAGTGGGTGGGAAGAAAAGGAAAATCTCGTTAAAGAAAAAATGTCATCGGCCCATAATCCCAGAGATGTGTCATTTTTTAAAGGGTGTGTGTGTGTGTTTAAATTTGGCATGGTAAGTGTATGGATACAGGAAGATGAAATCACCATTCCTCATTGTAATGCTAAAACGGAAGGGGATATTAAGCATGGTCATGATAAAAAGTCTGTTGACTCTGGAAAAGGATACAGTAGAGGTCATACATGGCTTAGAACTCAAATGCTGAATCCCAGGTCAGATTATTTGTAAG
The DNA here is from genome assembly GCF_051106095.1 of Pogona vitticeps. Taxonomy (NCBI): domain Eukaryota; kingdom Metazoa; phylum Chordata; class Lepidosauria; order Squamata; family Agamidae; genus Pogona; species Pogona vitticeps. The sequence goes on along the minus strand of NC_135784.1, from coordinate 188,359,476 downwards.
CACTTGCTCTAAACCTGAGTAAGGGCCTTGTGGCACAGAGGTTAAACTGTAGTATGGTAGCCAAAACTCTGCTCAAGCTCCCTGTTTGATCCCAGCGGATTCTGGCAGCTGGCTCAAGGTTGACTCAACCTTCCATCCTTCCAAGGTCAGAAAAATGAGTACCCAGCTCACGGGTTGGTGATGAGGTGTAGCCTGTATAATTAAAAAACTGTAAACTGCCCAGAGAGTGCTTGAAGCACTATGGGGTGGCATTTAAGCAGCACACTTTTGCTTTGCTGTTAAAAAGTAGTTATTTGCTTAAACATTTGAGCAAGGGTGTTGTTCACTGGGGGGTGTGGGTCTATTCTTTCGGCTTGCATTCCATCACTGTGCGTAGGCTGGAAGGAAATGGTTGTGGCATTCCATCAGTAGGAAAGACTTCAGATTTCATTTCCAGCTCCCAATGGATCCCAATTTAAATTGTGATCTCAAAAACTGCCATCTAATATGTTCTAATATAGCTAGCTAGACAGTTCAGTGGTTCAGGTATCTGGCTGCAGAGCCAGAGGGTGGGAGTTTGATTCCCCACTGTGCCTCCAAGAAGAAGAGCCAGCTTGTGTTGCCTTGGGTAAACTGCACAGTCCCCAGGGCAACCCTGGAAGCAGGGAATGGCATGCTACTTCTGAGTATTCTCTAACTTAGGAGACCCTGGAAAAGGATTGCTGCAAGTCAGAATTGACTTGATAGCATATGATGATGATGATGATTGCTGTTGTTGTTGTTGTTATGTTCTGATATGTTTAGACCCAATTAGTACGATCTGATTAAAACAATACTCTTAGAAAGCTTGTCCAGGACAGAAAGTAAATTTAGCTGGAAACTCCCCTGAACATGTCATGAAAATCTCAGTTAAAGATACTGGTATTATAAATGTAAATCGGGCAGAGATAAAATGTCTATAAAACAGTGTAAATTTGCAGTAATTTTTTTGCCAGATTAAAAAAATATAAAGTTAGAATAAAAATCTTACATACGTCAACTTCAAATGTAATGGAGGAATTTTATAGGTAAGCAATTAGAAAGGTTTCAAGAATTAAGGAAACCTGGTTGTATCTTTCCAAGTTATTAGTCAACAGGCACAGAGAGAGAGAATGAGTGAGAGAGAGAAAGAGAGAGAGAGAGAGAGACTATTTCCAACTATTTTGGTTTATCTGATAATTTGCTATTCCTAGATATTAGATTACCAGCAAAATGCTGAGCAAGCAGCCTGTTTCAAGTTTGAATGAAATATGAAGAGAAGTACAGCACATGGCCACACTTACTCTATTTTAAACATCTGAGGGATGGGAAAATAAGTTCAGCTGTTGTATTCAACAGTTCCAGACTCTGCAGAAACTTTAAAACAAAACTGGAGGAAAAGACTACCCTATTTCTTCGATGCACGCCAAGAGATGTCCATGGAAAAGCTGGCCATGTGGACCAGTGGACACAGCAAAAATTGAGGGAGGCTCGTATCAAATGTTGCTCTATGTCCTAATCCCTGTCTTCTGCAGGTCTTGTGCTGGGGAGGAAAAAGACTACCAATTTCCAGCCTCCCCCCTTTTCCACACAAACAAAAACGCTTCTTAAAAAGAGGCAATCTCTCCTCCTTATGCCCCCCCCCCACCTCATCTCCATGATCAAGGAGCCCTTTTCTACAATCAGTCCACACTCTCCTCAGCTCATTCTGCAACTGCATACATATACTTATGGGAGCAAGCAGCAAGAGACAAGGCCTGACGTCTTCAAAATGCACAGTTGAACACAGAAGAAAGAAAGAAGCGAGGTGGTAAATTTGGTGTGGCAAGTGTATAGACACAGGAAGCAGAGATCACAATTGGCCACCATTCAAAAGAGGTAGCACAGAGTGGGGGAAGAATGAAAGCATCGCTCCTCAGAAAGGGCGAGTTAGGTAGAAGCCCTTTCTCTGTAAATTATACTCTTTAAGAAGCAGAATATTTCTGCCACTTCCAGATTAATGATGAATCCTTGAACCGCATTAAAGGTAATCTACATTTAAAAAAAATTAATTAATTCTGTGTTATCAGGATTGACAACTTCCAGTTACAGACACTGCTCTGCCTCCAGAAGCTGTGGCCCCATGGATAGCAGGTATGAACTTTCAGCCCCAAAGTAGGGGATACTACCGACTTGGCAATCTCAAGCCACTGTCTGGGTTCTAGACTACAGACAGTATAAACCTTGGTTTTCTGTGATGTGACTACACAGATGACTGAAAGAAAGAAAAACTTAGCAAAGTGATGACAGACTGTTAAAAATATATAGGCCAGAGAGTCCACAGGCAGGTTGGGATGCTGCAGCCACTGTGCATAGACAACAGCTGATCTAAGGAACAGCGGCAGGTAAAAGCAGAACGCCACGCTGACTCGTGGGTCTATTGAATGAGTATGAACTCAGAGCAGCCATTATACACCAACATGTATGTTAATCCCTTCCCATGCACTCTTCAGAGCTTTCTAAACAGAATCTCCCCCATCCTCTTTCCTGGTAAAGTGCAGATGGTAGAATTATCCGAGGTCCATTGCCTGTGTTTTTCGAACTAAATAAAGAGAAAGAAAATGGAGGGGGAAAATACCTGAAACCCCCCTCCCCCCCCAAAAGCAACGGTATGCATGAAGTCAGAACTTACTCTCTTTTCACTCCGGCACAAATCAATCTAGACTGATGTTTCAGACTGTAAGCGAAAGGCAAACTTGTGTAATTTCGGATCCAAGAACTCCTCCGAGAGTTTGATGAAAGGGATTTTCTTCACATTAATGACCAGGCTGAAGTCCAAGCACTTGAGAACAAAAACAACACCGTCCCTTAATCCTTTTGTAACAGCCTCCTCACTAATGAGCGTCCAATGTTTGGAGAACCAACGATCCCTGTCGTACTGCAGAGTTGGGCCAGGAGTGAGGTAACGTTCCAGGAAAGCCTAGAGAAAAGCGGGCAGAGAAAGAAGAGTGAGGTCTCGTGCTGGCTTGGAAACGTCTCAGCTAAAGAGGAAGGCTTGATACGGCCAATTTTAATTGGATGACTACAATATCCCTAGTAATTGGCAGTTTCATCCAGCTATCTCTCTCCAGGCCTTTGTGCGATTGACCATAAATCATTTTGCAAGAATGACAAAAAGCATGCCTCGGGCCCAATGAAAGGAACTGTGCGAGCGCAGAACAAAAGGTCATTTTCTGCACCCCATGCCCAGCACAGTTTGTCCTCTCATTCCTCAATTCGAGCATGTTCTTTGCCCAAAGACCCCATCCTGAAGAGGTGGATCTCTGCTAAGTGATAGTAGCCAAAAAGCTGGATGTGAAGCAAAGATCTTTATTTTAAACACCTGGAAGAACAAGTTTCACTTTCAGATGTTTACTCGATACCATTTATATTTTATTCAATGGAAACTCTAGGGTGGGGCAGGGAAATTCTGCCAGAATGCTTACGCCATGCTTGCTTAGCACTCTCACACAGCTAAAAAGAGCAGGAGCGCTAATGATCTGTTCAGAGGCACGCTCAAGCCCCTAGAGAAAACCATGGCATAGCAGTCAGTTTGCTGGACTGCAACAAACAACTGACAAGGAGAGGAAGGGTGCCGATTCCACTGTGTGAACAAAAACAAGCAACACGTATAACACACACAGAGAGATTAATTGCCTGCCCATACCAGATAACTCTGGGAATGAGGAGGTGTTTCCTCACACCCATTTCCAGTAGTACAAGGCAGGGCAGGGGGTCAGCACATGGGATCAGGAGGTTTGTAAAGAAGACAAATGAAATGCATAGTTAAATTGCACAGCTGCACCTTCAATTTCTATACCTTTATGATTTGTTTGCTCATCATTGCATCCCTGACTTGTAGCAAATGGGAAATGTCTCCAGACAGATTGCTATACTTCTTCTTACAAAGTGAGAAAGGAACAACCTTTGGGGTTGTGATCTATATTCCACCTTTTGGACTGTGGTCTGGATTCTGGCTGTGAGACATCTCTCCCTTTGGCTCTCAAAAAGAATATGGCCCAGCCATGACTGTCTCCTGGGACATAACTCCCACAATGTCTGTGTGAAGGAGACCTGAGAGCCAAGCATTTCGTCTTGCCCGGCTCTCTGAAGAGCCACAATGGCTGCTTTCTCCAGCTGACATGGTTCTTCACAGAGCCTCCCCTCCCACCAGGTCAGTCTTTAGAGGATCCAGAGGGTTGACAGCTCCTTGTAAGCAGCTGCCTATCCTCTGGGTTTATTCTAAGGACTACCTCACTGCAAGACAGGCTGGGTAGCAACTACTCTGGAGGATCCCTCCTCAGCCGTTGTATTTTATTTACTCTCTGATGCATTGCCTTGGCTGAAGTGGTGGGTTCTCCAAGATGGGGCGGGGTCAAGATGTGAAATTCTGAATGTACAGAGTGCTAAAATAATTAAGGAGAATAATGTAGAAAATGCAAACCTGAAAAATATACATTGCACTTTAAAAATGAGGCTTGAACAGCAGTTTACTAAAAGTCACCATGAAATAATCAGCCAGCTCTTCAGCTGAGCCTGGAAGCAAGGCCAATAATGTCCAATAACATCACAAAAGAATCTGTTTTATGGCCAATTAAGAAATACAAAACAACTGAGGAGAAAAAACTCCTGGAGTTCCAAGTGTGGATAGCGCAAATCAATACCTGACCAAATTAGTCCACTAACACAACACCCATAGTATTTTGCCTACCCAGTAAATTTTCCCAAGCAACTTAACATTCCTGCAAGTGCAGGGATCCAGTTAGTAAAAGCAATGGTTCTGTCACCCTTGTAAAAGCAATAGTGCTTTCCTCTGAAAACATTCCGATTGCTTATAGGTATCAGTAACTTACTGCACCAGCAAAATTCAGTTGTTTATTGTTGAAAGAATGTAAACAACTGAGGGAAAAATAAACAGAGAGAGGCAAGACACCATGCCACATACAATGGATACCAACAACACTGATACTGGACACAAGGTATCAAAGGGAAGCAACACGTAACAAGCACAGCTTGCAGCAGCACCTTGGAACAGATGAGAACAACATTAATTTTCCTCCATAGATTCAAACTGGCTTGGCTGAATGAGCCCTTAGAATATTTTCCATGTGTGCATAGTAATATATTTAAAGACTAAAATTGCTCAAAACTGTTATGCTTTTTACTTATGCTTTTAGACCTGCATTCTCTGCTTCTTCAATGTGCCATTTTTGGCTCCAATATCTTGCATTTTTAGAATGCATATTCCTGCAATTTTGAAACATGATTATAACATAGTTTCAGTTCTGTCTACAACTCACATTTTGTTTTGAATCTACTTTTGTTTCCAACTTCTCATAGTTGTAAGAACTTTGGATGGCAATCATACCTGTGGGTTTTCACAAGATAAGTTGATGTTGCCTGGAATTATTGCAACAGTGAAAAAACTTATAACTTGATATCAGGATGAATTCTGCTATGATTGGAAAGGGTTGTGTGGTTTCATTCTGGAATTAACTCTTTTTTCCAGGGATTCACAAAAGCCAGATGTGACAGGCAGGCTTCTTATTTTCTCCTAGAAGTTTTTAAAGTTTTGAAGGGCTCTTGGGGAGACGTTCAGGCATCAGACTCTCTATCCTGACAGTGGTGCATGCAAGCTCAAGCTCATCCAACTTTTTACAGGATGATGCTTTGACTCCATTACCTTGAGAGTGGGGTGGGGGCAAGGGCAGACAATGTGACTTGATGTGATAGACAATCCCATTGGTTCTGTACCTTTGGTGTCATGTTGTTGGCGATACAGAAGGCCAGATGTTGCAAGATGCTCTCCATAGTATGGTAGTGTTGTTGCCGTGTTGTCCGTAGGTACTTCTGTAGCACCCTGGCCATAGATGGGAAGATGGCTTGAGCTGCCTCTCGGGGGTCCATGACTTCCCCTGGGGCTTTCTGCTGCTCTTCTGCATGTAGACGCTTAATGTGGGTGAAAGCTTCTTCAACAGCTACCACAAGCCTAGACAACAAGAAACCAAGAGGCATCATGTTTAGCATAATCATGTGTGCTTCTTCACTGTCACAACAGTACTTTGTCTTTTTCAGTACAAATAGCCAAGCCCATTCCAAATATCTATGTTGCCTGGTTGAACATCCCATTAACACCCAGTGCTCCTTATGAGTACGGTGCTACAGCAAGAGACTGATTCAGAGAGATACTGATTTCCCTAGGAGGTTAGCCAAGCTTACAATGCAGATTTCTCAAATCCTGGCCAAATCCTCTTGCCACAGGGCAACACTGGTGGGACACAGTGGACTTAGCTCACTTTCCAGAGGCGCCAGCATTGCCAGAGAGGATGTGGTTTCCCTCTCTACCATGTTGTGCAGATACAATGGTGCCTCGCAAGACGAATGCCTCACGGGATGAAAAACCTGCAAGACGATTGTTTTTTGTGATCGCTATGGTGCTTCGCAAGACGGTTTCTTCTATGACCATGCTTCACATGACTTTTTTTTTTGAGACCGATGCCTCGCAAGATGAATAAATTTCATTCGTCTTGCGAGGTTCCCATAGAGAACCTCGCAAGACCATTTTTTCGCAAGACAGCGCTTCTTGCGGAACGAATTACATTCGACTTGCGAGGCACCACTGTGTCTCGCTCTCCATGTGTTAGAGAGTTCTGAAAGCAGAAACAAAGGAGGGTGGGGCGGCATGCTCCTCTCCACCTGTGGTAAGCATAGTCAGTTTAGTAATGACTGAACAGGGCTGCGATGAGAATATGAAAGTGTCTGGCTGATGGCAGGTTATAGCAGATCATCACGAGACTTGAGGCATCCTCCTCCAATGGAGAGGGATGTAAGTAGGAAGGGCCCCTTCCCTGCGTATGCTAGACAGGTCTTCTCAAGTAGCTACATTCAGCTCTCCTAATCCACAGATCAGGAGCCTTTGCTAATCAACCTTGATTCTGTACAGCTGAGCAAACAAACGCAGGACATTCCTTGCAAATGCCAAAGAAAGACTGCAAACTATCATCGTTGGGTGCAGCCAAGTAAACGGTGGGGAAGGAACAGGAGAGCAGGTTTGAAAGGAAGGCTGTCGAGCCCCTCGCTGCAGTGACCGGCTTTCCCATTCTTTACAGGGGTTCGATGTGCATCAGCAACGCTAAATAAGCAACCTCAGAAAATACGTTTTCACATAGCAGTCCAGTTGGAGCCACAGAAATTGATTTCCAAGCTCTCTTAATTTATTTTCAAACCAGCTACGACACACAAGAAGATTGGATCAGGGGAGGGACACCTGATTGCCCAAATTATTTACCGTCAAACCACCCACAGTAGTGCCGCCATCCTGATCCTACAAGATTGCAGATCTCTGCCTCACCTAGTCTGTGCTTCTCCCAGGTCATTATCAAACCGCATGTTAGGCATTAGGCATTTCTTATTTTGAACAAAATGCAGCTGTTCAGGCTTCCTATACTCAACCCTAGAGCCCTCTCAAAAAGTCTACCCAGCAGCTTTTTCTTACCTTCTAAGTGTTGTTTTAAGCAATGGGAACCTCTGGGGCAAAATAGTAACTAGGGACGAGAAATCTGGATGGGAAATGATTTGAGAGGGAAGTAAAATTCATTTGGTTTTATGCTTTAGCTATACTTCTGCCTTTTCTCTTATATTTTACAGTTGAGCACTGGAGAGGAAGGGCACAAGTTGAATTAAATGAATCCCATTACTAAATTCCTCCCAAAGGAATTAAGTCAGAAATAACTATTTTGCCAGCTTGACAGCATGTAAGTACAGGAATATCAAAGACAACAGAAAGTTCCAGGCACAGAGACAAATACAAATTCTCTCCAGTTCAGCCCTGGATTTCCCATTATTTGGCTGCTGCTCAAAACTGCTCCACCTAGACACATCATCAAGTGTTGTTTACTGCTTGAATTCAGGCTCTTTTGCAATAAAGACTTTTTATTTGAAGTCAGGACAACACAGACACAGAAGCTGGGCATGTTGCTAGGCAGAAGGAATCTGTGGCTTTCTAAGGGGGGGGGGGAGAGCTACATCACAGATCTGAGAAGGCCTGTCTGCTCCCTGGATATCAACTTGAGCAGACTGCGGTGGGCTGGGGCCACAATCTTACAGCTAGTAAGCAGGAATAACTGTTTTACTGTTTTATGATATCCACCGGGGGGAGAGGAAAGGAGAAAACAAAGAAATGTAATTCCGGTTACTGAAGCCCCTAAATCTGTTTTCTATGTGTGGGAGGGCATAGGCGGACAGCTATCACGGTTACAAGATGCCATGTCTGATCACCCCTCTTTAACAAAGGGAGACTACCTCCCAGAATGAAAGAGGGCACAGAACAAACAGTAGCAATCTACATTTCCAGTGCATGGTTATCTCATGATTCAGGTCGAGATGTCTAAAGCCCATCCGGCTACTCCTCTGTCTCCATGTCATTCCTCGACCAAATGTTTACTCGTTACTTGCTACAGCACTGCTGCCTTAATTTCCAACCACAGCAGAGCCGCTATGGTGTGTCACTGAAGTAGTATGGTGAAGGTATGGTGTGAGCTCTTAGATCCAGAGCCTCCAGTGTAGACCAGGGCCTCTGCACAAATACATATTCACTCAGAGGCTCCGTGTTCATAAAAGCCCTGACATCCAGTGCTCTTTTATTTCTCCCTCTCTCTGTCTGCATGGAAATTCCTATCATCTACAATACTTCTGTACTTTCTGTCGATCTGGCAGCGGTGTTGGTTCCGGTTTTGCTCCTCTACTGGGAATTTCAGGACCACCCTGGTGACATACGTCAACCAGAAGTGTTAACACTCTGGCTGAAAATAACTTAAACCTGCCAGTTGCAATGAAGCTCCTTTCCAAAAGACACACAATTCAGCTCTTGGAGTATCAGGTAGTAGGCAGCTTTACTAGATTGTGGGTTACAAAAGTAGAGTCCACCCAACTGTGCTACGTCTGGGTCTTAATGCCAAAGCTTAGCAGCTTGGCACTGAAATGAAGCACTGAAATCTCAAAATAACACCCTCCTCTACTGAAGGCCTCTTACTCCAGGAGCTCTGATCTCTCCTTTTCTTTCTTTTTGTTTAGTTTTTACAAGTTTTTACAAAAAATGATCTTCCAATCATGCCTCTGGACAGCATGAATCTCTAGACTAATCCAGTCTAAATAAGAAATCTGGGCCCAGCACATTCCAGGGCAGTATTTGATGACAAGCATCTACAGATAAGACCCTTATATCAGGGTGCTGTGGCTACTTGACTGTGTTCTGCGGGAGAGACCAGAAGTTTCTTTCTGTAGCTTTCTGTTCTCTGAGGTGCCTGAAAGGTATTCACCACTTCAAGGTCGCACCTTCTCCTGGAGTTTGTACGCACGGCCCATGCTGCCAACAGCTCCTACAAGGGGAAGAGTTGTACTGTTTCCAGACTGGAATGGAAATGGATAATCATCCCTCAACCTCATCATTTCTAATAGAAGGACAGGGAAAAAAAACACAACTTTGTCCCAATTGGTACCTCAATAATTGTAACTTGGAAAATAACCAGAAAACATTTACAGAAAATGTAATTATCAAGGACATAGATATCCCCAAGAAATCCCAGCTGACCCCTTCACCCTAAGGCACATTTGTGTGCTAAGGCAGATGCCCTTTAAGGTAAGATGCTGTTTCTGGAAACAGAGGTGGACTGAATGTTCTGAGATGGATCAAAGCCCTCCAAATTCGTGCTATGACAAAATTTGTGCATTTGTATTTTCCCAAGTCTCACATATTTCAGAAACAGTGTGTAGACTATGGAGGAGTCTGCCAGGACTGACATGCTAGGGGGCCCTTAGGATCAGAACCAACGAAGACTTGACTATTTTGTAATGTTTGGAAAAGGTATGCAATGAGGCTGAAATGCCTGTCCTACAAATCTCTTCTACTGAAGAATTTCTCCAAAGTGCTGATAATGTGGTTGGTTGCCTTTCTGAGAGAGGGGACTATAATTCCTCCCATGATTGCCCTTCTTGGGTCTCACGGACCTCAGCAATCAACTCACTTGACTGAGGGGAAAGGATGTTTCTGACACTTTAGCCTCCTCATAGAAATAAAGGGGAGCCGTGTGGTCCGAACAAATTAAAATACAAATGCAAGAACAGGCAATAGCTTTACAGACCACTAAAAAATCATCATGCCATATGCCAGCTTTCATGGGTAAAAATACCACTTCATTAAGGCTTGTACCAGTGTAAAGAAATAAAAGTCCAAAAGTTCATGGCAAGATGGATTTTGCCAGGAAAGTTCCTCCTAGATATAAAGTTCGATAGTTCTTGGCAAGATTGTATTTGTAGCATCTCACAATTTGCCATGGAAGGAAAGCAGGGGCACTTCCAATTTCCTAAATTCTGGATTGCTACCCAAATAAAAATATGCACTCTTGTACGTACATACTGGATCTGTGCCAAACCTGTTCCTGGGATAGGATCGGCTTGCACCGAGGGGGAAGGTAATGAAATTTCTGGCATCCTGCTACAAGTAGAATTCATCTTTGGAGTACACGAGATCTAATGTCCACCTCCTCTTTGTAGAAAATACATTTCCATGGATTGGAAAACAGGTCTCTGAAACACCTTTCCAGTTCATGTGAAGTAGAGGTGATAGTCACAAAAACTCTGATATGAATCAGAGCACTTATGAGGAAACACATGGTCATAGGTTCAAAAAACCCCCCATGTCAACTGTTGGTAGCCAATTCAAATTCTATGCAAGAACTGAGAGGCTGGTTGGGGGGGGGACACTAGGATCATCTTGGATCCTATGAGCCTCATCTTTCTGAGCATGCGTGGGATAGCTGGCATGGAAGGAATGCATACAATAGTTCTTCTTGCCACTTTGTTACTGTGGCATTTATCTGAATGGAACATCTTGCCAAATGAGCCATGACACTTGTACGCTGTCCCGTGGTTGCAGGGAGGTCCAGAGTTGGTGGTCTAAAGAAGTGAGTTACCCTGCTGGAGGACACATGGTTGTACTATTACCCCTACAGGAAAGCCACCCTCTGTAGACACCCTCAGCATAGGATCTTAGTATTCTAGATAAATTAAAATTATTATCATTTGTTACTTTAATTTATATACCGCCCCATTAGTGCCAAAGCACTATTCTGGGCGGTTTACAGGCAGTTAAAACCAAACCCAACACACTAAATTACAACACAAAGAGCAATAAAAGCATATGGAGGCATCTGCCCTGCATGAATACACAAGCCTCTACAATCAGAGCTTCATTTCTTGTTCCATCAGACCAACAGAGGTGATGGCAAAGAGAGTTGTACAGCTGTGGGAGGGATGTCTGGCAGGTCAAAGCACTTGCTGTACAACAGACATGCCAAAGCGTATAAGCCATCAGGTCAAACACAGCCCAAGATCTACATGTCAAGCTCCCAGTGGGCCACCCTAAACTACCCGTCAAACACACGGCAATCTGCAAGAATCCTTCTGTAGCTGTGGTTTGTCTAGCAGTTCTCCTAGAGAGAAACTGAAACACTCTTGAAGGTCAGATGGGGTGGAGAAGGACTACGCCCACTTTTCTAGAAACTGGCTCCCTGAGCACACCTCATCCTCACTCGGTCTTCTACCTCCACTCTGGCTCTTCACCACTTCCCTCAGGGCCTCAATGGACACATACTGGTGATCTGTTGGAGCTGCTACCTTGCCTTTTTGCCCAAGACCAGGGGAGCGCAGGTGGGAACGTTGCCATTTGCTAGGTTGGCCAGCTGAGCAGCACGTGGTTAAGCCGTCCGCTCCAGTCCCAGCTGCCTCTCTGAATATGCAGCAGTTTTCGCTATATCAGAGGCTTCACCCAGGCCTCTTTCCTCTCCCTTCCCCAATTAAAGGTACACACCACACATCTAGTGAGGTGGGTACTTTGAGGAGCTGGGCATGACTGTTGGATCTCTTGTGGGTGGGAGAATCCCCACTCCTCTTTCAGGAAGAACAGTGTCCTCCTGAGGCTGAACTAGAGAGAGAGAGAGTTATGGGGAATCCTCACCTTGCTCGGCGTTTTCTAACCCTTCGCTCGTAGTCTGCTTCTTCATAATAGAGCTCATTGTGACTGGAGTCCCTGCGATGGGCTGCAGCAGCAATCATAGCCCTGGACTGCCCCGCAGCATTGTTATCTGGTCCTTCAAGGAGAAATACAGCAGGAAGAGAGATGATTAAGAAAGGAAAGAATGGAGGACAAGAATCCACCAGTGCTAGCCAACTAGCTAAGAAGCTGTGGTACTTCATGCCACAAGTTCCCAAACCCAAAACAAAATGGAGCCCACTGCCAATGTAAACATTCCCTGAGGTGCAGCTATGAGGTAACAGGTCAGGTTTTTTTGGACATATTCAGATCAGCAGAGGGGAACTGTTAACTAGGGAATGAAGGCTAGATGAAGGCCTCCTACAGCCCCAAAGGAGCACCAATAACAATCTACAAAAATATTAAGCACAACATTGAACAACGAAACACAGACAGTGGACACACATCAAGGAAAGTGCTACTTACCATCAGCTAAATACATTTTCAGTTTGGCCACAAGGGCAGCTGGAACACATGGTAATTCAGCAACAAGAAAAAGGGAATGTGAAAGGAGATAGGAAAGACAGGAGGGTGGGGTAGGAAGATTCAAAGGAAACAAAGAAAACACAAAGACAGAAAATAAGAACATCAAGTGACATGAGACAATAGACAAAAAAACACCAAGCACTGCCAGACATCGTAACATAAAGTTCTAAAAGCAAAACAAGCGAAGTTTTACACAAAGCAAGCTGGCTCCTAGTAGAAAAGCGGAACACACGAATTGATTTTATCCCAGATCTGGCCATTGTCCAATGGGGTAGTGCTAAGAAAAACGGATACAATGAGATAAAAGCACACATTTTTACATGGCTTATTGTATAATACTACCCCGAGTCCTTCTCTGTGTGAACTGTGTTGGCCTGAAAGGGTCTACTTTGCATGCAGGGTTCCCTTTGGCAGTCAAGGATCCTGCCTTTGTAGAGGAAACTCTACTCACAAAGGCAGAAGCAATGCTGGTCAGGTTGATTTTACTTATGCATCACCTAGGGAAGGCAATGAGCATACTGGAAGTGCTGGGGCAAGAAGAGGGGGGAACCTCCTAAGTTTCCAGTGCCAGGCAAAGCTAAAGGAAACTGTCAGAGCCATGCTGTCAGAGCAGTGACCACTTAATCAAAGGCTCTTGATGTGTGGATAAGGCAGCTACTGAGATTGCTAAGGAGAGCAGAGAAGCAGAGATGCTTCTACTCCATCCAGCATCTACAATGAATCTGCCTGTGAAAATAAGGGTCCTAGAAACATCAGTCCTGGTGAATGGATCCTAACGGGAAGCACCCTCCAAGCAAGGGATGGCAAGGCTGTGGCATGGTTTTCTTGCAGCTGAAATCCAAGGCAGAATAGGGAAAGGAAACAAGGACAAAAGACATTTGACAAACATTCCCACCTATTTTCTTTCCCTTAACCTACCATCAACATTATACACCTTCAGGCCTGCCATGTGCTTCGCTGCTCGTGCTTTAGAAGCTGTTAACAACATGGGGTTGTAGACAGCAAAGTCTCTGTAGTAATTTTCCAAAACAACTACAGCAGCACGCTGGATGCTGGAAAGAGAAATGGGAAGAAATGCATTTTTAAAAGGAAGAGTAAATTAGGTATCTGGCGATAGAGTTGGAGTTTGGGAGCGTGATTCCTCAGTATGTCTCCTGGAAAAAGGTCCGTCCTGGGTGGCCTTCGGCAAGCTACACAGTACTGAAGATCCCCAAGATGCCCAACACATACCCAGAACATACAAACACAACACCTCCCTCCCTCCCAATCCATAACCTTCCCTAACCAGCCCTTCCATCTCCCCACTCCCTGCACAGTTTATCAGTCAAACAGAATGAGACAAAAGCAGTACAATTAGAAGCTGACAGCACATTTTTCCTCTCGTCACAAAACTCCTTTGAAGCAATGAGATTTGCAAGTGAAGTCTTTGTTCATTTTCTGATGACCATGACTAAGCAAAAGTAAACAAATTCCCCATATGCAGAAGAAAGTGTGTCCTAATATTAACAAAACAAAAGGAACTGGTACATCCACGGAAGTCCATGTTATAAATGAGAGATGAAGTCTCAGGATGCAGAAAGTAGAAACAAGCTCTTTATTTTGTATTTCTTTAAATGAGTTGTTAAAAAGCTCTGAGCTCAACACATTTTGGCAAAACCTTCTTCAGGAGCTGAGCATAACACAAAGCCACACATTAGATACCGAATCATTCACATTTTTTAAAAAATTATTATATATATACACCTGGCTTGGGACTTTCAACTTTATATAAATACATCATTTATACTAAACACATTAGGCATGATAAAATATATTAGACAGAATATGAAACACTTACTGAGGTTCTTTATATTCTCTGCACCTTTCTTTGGTCTATATCAGCTCCAAAACTAATTGAAAGTGTTCGAAAGTGCCGGCACTAGGAGAGGAGGCATTTATACACTGCTGTGCAGGGTGGCAAGATAATCAGCCCACCAGTGTTATCATAATAAAGGGAGAAAGTCTATTTCTTTGTTTAACCCATGAGGTACTAGGGTGTTCAATTTCAGGATCCAGTCAAGTACTCACTTTTGTTGCCAGAGGTTTTAGACATCAATGGCTGTGTATTGTGTTATTTTGAGGGGAAAGCACATTTACACTGTTATACAAGCTGTATACTCACTGCTTTACATTGTAGCCAAGTGTCATTTCTTCAGTGTTGTCACATGAAAAGAATTTATGAAATGTGAGGGGGTGAACTCACTTCTGTGATATATTGCATGTATTAGCCGCCTAGAGTGGTCGCAAGATATAAATAAATAAATAAATAAATAAATAAATAAATAAATAAATAAATAAATAAATAAATAAATAAATAAATAAATAAATAAATAAATAAATAAATAAATAAATAAATAAATAAATAAATATTAGCTTCCTAAGAGAGTCTCTGGGTCCACATAGGTACTAGAGCATTCTAGAAACAAAGATGGCAAGGGGCTGGCATTCAGTTCTGCATTCTGATGTGCTCCCAGCCCCTTGATTATTTCAACACTTTAAAGCTTCAGAATTTCAGGAGAAGATGTCTGCAGAGTTCTACCCATTTGGATCAATGAAGATGCATACCCCATAGCACCAAAACAAGCAAAAAGTGAGCTCTGTGCTGCTTATAGTTTCTTATTCAGTCTGCTTCTTATTCAGCCACCCTGCAATTTCTGATGAGCAAATTGAGTTAAAGAAACATTTGGAGTCTTGTTGTCAAAATAAATTTAATTTTCCCTCAGTAACCAGGTACCTGTTTATGATTTTTAGATACACTGCTGTGCATTACTGCATTGGCTGGATTTTAGTACTACTTATGGTTTCCATTTTTCAGAGTGGCTTTTTAAAATGTTTTGTATACTTATTGATCTTTGCCATAGTATTGCCTGTTAATGATGTAAGTTGCCTCCTTATTCGTTGTTCACAGTTTTAAATATTGCCTTTTAATGATGTTAACCACCGTTGTGTACTCATTGTTTTCCACTTTAAATATTGTCCTTCATTGTTGTAAGTCGCCTTGGGTTCTTTTTAAGGATAAAGGTGGGGTAAAAATATTTGGAATAACAAAATAATGAATAAATAGTGTAATGTACGCAGTGCTGGATGCTGGCGTGACCCATTAATACGCTTCCCCTGAGCCTCCTCAAACATTTCACCTGCTTTCCAACCCATCCCCCAAATGTAGCTGCGGAGGCTGTGAGCCAGGCCTGGGTAGGGCAGCACCACTACCAAGTCACATTTTTAACTCCCTAACCTTCAATTGCTCTGGTTTAAACTACCATATTTTCCATGTATAAGACTATTGTCTAAAAATTTTAGACTAAAAATCGAGGGTCATCCTATACACGGAAGTAAGCTGAGGAGAGTACAAAAACAAGTGGAAGGGAAAACAGGGATCAAATTGTTCCTGCAGGGCTCTGATCCTTGCTTTCCCCTCCACTTGCTAATCCTTAGCAAAGGGAAAGCAGGGATCAAAGCGCTGCAGGATCGCTTTGATCCCTGCTTTCCCCTCTGCTTGCTAAGTCCCATGGGGCTTAACAAAAGGAGGGGAGAAAGAATCAAAGCAATCCCATGGCTGTATAAGGGGGAAAGGGATCAAAACGATCATGCAGTTGTGGGATTGCTTTGATCCCTTCCCCCCCTCCACATACACACACTTGCTAAGCCCCACTTAGATTTCTTAATTTTGGGTAAGAAAAATGGGGGGTGTCTTATACATGGGGGTGTCTTATACATGGTATGTCCTACTCAAAGCTGTTATTTAACCCTGGCTGTGTGTGAAATTTAGTGCAAGGGAAAAGGGCCCGCTCTTCCTTTTCCCAGCTTTTCTATATCAGCCTGACTGGGGTGAGTAGTGGGTAGAGAGGTTTCTTCACAGCTGCTTTTAAGATTTTGAAAAAATGTGAGAGCAAACACAGCTCTCCTGCTATTTCATCTAGTCTTTACTGCCCCTTATCTGTTTGTTTCTTTGCTAATTTAAAGAGAAAACAGCTGAAATCACAAAGGAGCAGCAAGCTATAATTACATGGATGGCACCAAGAAAAATAAGCAGAAAGGTCGCTATAATTTGCAGAGTGAGCACATGCTCGAAATAGACCCTTAGGGCTGCATTGCTAAATGTTTCTGCCCACATCAAAGAGAAGCACCACCCTTTACAACTCAGCTTCACTGGCTCTATGTTATGAGCCATAAAGTCATGAGAACCACCCCCAACTCAAGACTAGCATGAAGTACACACCCTTCCTTCACATAGGATGGCATTTATTCAAGCAGAACAATATTACCAGTTGGCAGTGAAGAACTGATATTCATGTCAGCAGGGGGAGAAAATTTCAAAGGAATTCAGTGTATGAACAAAATGTGAAGAAGAGGCGACTCAGAGTTCCTCCTCAAATTGTTTGGGCAGGTTACTGGATATGCTTGGGAATGTGTTACTGCTGTGCCGTTGGTGCCTGAGAAATACCAGCCAAACTCCTATTTCTACGTATAAAGTTGACAGCTTAAAACAGCACCACGCTGCATTTCATGTACTGAACACATTGCTTTTGAAAAGTACCTGCAGGTGATAGAACAGTAGACAAGCAGTTTTGATCCAGCCAACTTGAAAATGTCAGAGTGAGGCAGGCAGCCACTACTGATTTTTAGTGCTATCAAAGGGAAGTGTCAATCCTAAACTTCTTCTTTTTCTGGGAGGAAAAGGGCAGACCCTGAGTCACACCTTAGGCTTCAAGATACCCTGAGGCAGCATTATCTTCATAAAGAATTTTGCTGACACTGCTGCTGCTATTCAAATCAGAAACAGGTTTTGATGTAGGCAAGGAGATTTCTACCCATGGAATGGCTCTCGGAGGACACCCACAACTAGATCTGAACCTGGTGCAATGGGTGCTAGTGGCTGCCAGTACAGGGAAGGAATGTTCCATTCCAAGCTCCTGCCTTAGTTATTTGAACACAGAAAATGTGTTGGG
This sequence comes from Pogona vitticeps, assembly GCF_051106095.1. NCBI lineage: Eukaryota > Metazoa > Chordata > Lepidosauria > Squamata > Agamidae > Pogona > Pogona vitticeps. Next base: position 188,341,899 of record NC_135784.1, on the reverse strand, counting down.
TTACTTGCATGGCAGATCTGTAGCAAAAAAAGGATATAGAAGGCCTGCACAGAAGCAGACAAGCAAAAAGGGATCCACCCCAGGCAAGGGGCCCTGATAAAAGATTGCTGAGGGCTGAACATTACTTAAATCCAAGTGAAATCAAAGGAACCCAATATCCTACTGATTTCACATCAGCTACACCGTTGCCTAACTTTGTGACAAGCTTCCTAGGGAGCTGCAAAGTTGAAGGAACTATTTATCAACACTCAACAAGGAGCCCCATGGCACTGTCAAGACAGCTCTCACTGTTTTTAAGGCACTTATGGAACTCTGCTGTTTTTGGTCCAACAGATGATACCTCTTTGGAAATCAGAAGTGAAGATTTCTGAAAATGTGGACCCTGATGGGACGTCCCGTAAGCCACTGTTCGAGCCTGCAAGGCTTTACCCCAGCTAAAGCCAAGCACTCCACTGGTTTCTGAGTCAAAATTAAAACTCTTGAACTGGATCTAAAGTATTGCTCTTGTTTTCTTATAACTGTAAAACGCTCCAGGAAGCAAAACATTTCTAATTCATACTTATGGGTGCGAAGGCTGCAATTTTATATCCACCCATCTATGATTAAGCCCCAATGAACTCGGTAGGATGTATTTTTGAGTAGACATATGGAGGACTTCACTTCAAAATTCCAATTAAAATATTGCTGGCCACTCATCTGCCATTCTTTTAAAAACTGATATAGAACAGCTGGTATAAAAATATTTTGATCAATTATTCTGAAAGGAGCTTCAGATGTAGGCCTGCCATTTTACTTTTACATCGCAGCAGCATGCTCCACAACCTAGCTCAGATTACTGTACTAGCAGAGCTGTCGAGAAACATTCGCTCACCTTCTGTGGATGAACACTCTGTCTTCACAGTGGTGATATCAGAAGAAAAAGCATGTCAGAGCATGATGTGGCAAGTAAGGTGGCAGCTATAGTAGCACATACTATGTTGTACCACAAAGGAGTTAAGCACCTGGAGTGCTTGAAATAGTCTGTTGCACACAGACTATTCTCTTTTCAACTGTATTTATGTTGCTTTTTCTCTTTTCCTAAGAAACACAGAAGCTGAGTATTCTTGGAAGCCAATTATTAAGAACAATTCCAGTAATTCTGCCAAACCATATGGAAGCAATCCAAGACACTGGGGTATTCAAAAGATCAAGGCACACGGTGAATTATTTGTACAGAATACTGTATTTCCAGTTGTACAGAAAGTTACATGACTACACATTGGCTGAAATCCTTTTGCTTACTGTATTAAGCTGCACTAGAGTAGGCCTACTAAATCAGTGGGAATTTGGTGAGTCAAGTTCTCTGATGTTCCATTTGATTGTTCCTACTCTTGTTGTGATTTCAGTGTGGTAAGTTGAAACTATACTAGGCCCATTAAGCAAATTGGCCTAGTCTATTTGCAACGTACCGCACTGAAATCACAACGGAGGAGCTGATTCACCAAATCTCCAGTGACTCAGCGGTCCAAACTGCTACACTAAGCAACAGGATTTCAACCAACATGAATTTAGAAAGCAAGGAGTTTTACAGAATAGCTCTTTGGACAAGAGAGGAAGTCATTACTTCACTTAAGAAGCAGCATGACAATCCAGAAAGCAGGGACAGAGAAGTGTGGCTAGTGCTGCTTTCTGCCTTTATTTATATAAAGTATTTATTTACCACTTTCCTGCCCACTAGTACATGCCCAATAACACATAGCAAAATTATGACTGACTATGGCTGTAAGATATTTTCAGGCTTCATTATGCTTTTTACGCTGTAAGCTGTGTTGATTGGTTTACAAAAGAAGTACCGCAAATAAAATAAATTATTTTAATGGGAAGGGCAGAATTTCCCAAATTTCTCTTGACACATCCACTGGACCAGGAATGAATAGCAGCTATTAAGATTTCAAAGGATCTTTGCCAGATTCAACAGGTCTCCCTTTAAACTATGAACAAACTAAGAGAAGAGTATCAGTTCTGGTGGTGATGAAGGTATACTGTTTAGAAATTTTTAAAAATTACCTTACTTATTTACATATTATGGGGAGCTCAAATAACACCAAGGAAAAATGCTTTGCTTTGTTTGTTAGAAATGAATACAGAAAGTCCTGATTGCATTCACTTCGGTTCTGAGAATACCGAAGGGAATCTAAATAAACTTAAATATCTGAGTAACACAAAGATCTGTGAACTATTAAGATTACACTGAAGTTTCCATTTTCCTCAGTAACTGTCACCAGCTTACTCTGGTTATTAGTGGAGTCTCTGGCCTGGATCTGATAGTCAACAACATATCACGTTGTGCAAATGAATAATATTCTTGGGCCAGTATTCCTTTTAAGAAAATTCGTTCAAGATAGGCCTTGAAATCAAGGCCAAAGAAAACCACAACGAAAGCCCCACTCCAAAATCTTGGTACTTTCAGAAATGACAAAAGCTCTAGTTAGTCATTCAGAAAAGGGTGCCGCTGAATGAACGTGTGGCTAGAGTGTTCTAGCCAGATCCTTGTTTCCTGTCACTGCATTCATGTATAGAAGGGCACTTTGAGGAGCAGCGCCTCTGCTACACATAGAAAAGATACATGTGAGTGGGAACCCTGAGTTTTCAGGACTCCCAATTTCTGAAAATATGTGGATAGGTTCCACATGTAGCAGGCTATATCGTTGAGTGTGAGGCTCTCGAGATGCTGGAGACCCAGCAGGAGTCATGGGTCATATCGGTTTGGCATCGGAATGGCATGTGTCTGGCGCATGATGGGTCTTTCTTAACTGCTTGTGCGGAGGTGATATGTCGGGTATGGGATACACCGACTCGGAGTCGCCAATAGAGATGGAGCAACCCGTGGATTTGGGGCTCAAATGTGCCGATCGAGGAAGGATGGTAACGTCTACCGAAGTTAGCACAGAAGATGGAGACTATGCCAGTAGTGGAAATGGTGGATGACCAGAAAGAGGAAGAAGGGTCTCTTATGGAGAATCAAGGCAGACCGTAGGCTGGTCCTGTAATTGTGTTAAGTCCGGTATCGGCCTGTGTCTGGATTGTCGAGAATCGGTGGAAGACTTCTTTGGGTTTTTTGATCTGGAGTGCTCCGATACCAAAGGGGGGATTCGGTACTGGGGTGGACTTTGTTGAACTGGAAGATTTAGGCTTCAACTTTGGTTTGGTCTTGGGAACCTATTTAAATGTTGGAGAAGTGGAAGTTGCACCCGGAGATTCTTTAGGGGGCTGACATGTTTGGGACGGTTCCATAGTCCGAGCTGGTAGCAAGGAATATTCCCAGAGGAATGACATGAGATGCTGTTGTCTGAGTTTAAGGGCTTGTTTAGCGAAGTTCTGGCAGAACAAAAGGCTGGTGAGATTCCCCCAGGCAAAAAAAGACAGAGATCGTGATCGTCTGTGAGGGGACCTTATTGGAGCACGAGGTACAGCTTTTAAACGGGGGAAGAGGGGCCATAAATGGTGGAGTGGGGAAAAATTGAGAGGGGGGAGGGAAAAATTACTCGAAAAGTCTTTTACAATTTTCCTTTGATTGCATAGAAGCTGGAAAGAATCACTCGAAAATATTTTTCAATTTTCCTCAAATAAAGAAGTAATGGCAAACAGAGATCGATGAGAGGAAAGACCTCAGTGGCGGCAAAAAACAAAAACACCTGAGGTAATTGCCAGGACGGGCAGACCATGTGCACTAGGGGGCGGTCCTTGACCAACGTATCATAAAACTCTAGAATATTCCAGAGACCTCTGTGCAAGCACAGATTAAACCCATTAGTGTGTATTCACAGAGACCACCAAGAAGAAACAGTGTTCAGTGTAAGGCACTCAACTAGCAGCTTTCATTCTGTGAAAGGGAAGAGGTAAAAATCACAGAGAAATGGACAGAGACTTAGAACACATCTTCCAAGAAAAGTTTAGCTTATGGTTGCTGCACAAAGGATCCCAGAAGGAAAGTCCTATTGGATTCAAATGGGAAAGACATGGTGGTCCTATTCATGCTTGCTTAGTGGTAAGTAAGGGAGTAATCATATGGACAGATGCAAATCACGACCCCAGTGTGAGTCTTAGGAGGAAGCAAGGCAACACACTGTACAAGTAAGTTTGGCCCATGCCGGAATTTCAAGATTGCATGTGGCATAGCACTGAATAGGAGTAAAAGAAAGAGTATCCTGCTACCCATGCACAGCAACCCCATGAAAAGGACTTGCAAAGTTCATTGGTCACAGAGATCCTCCTTTTCTCTTTTACTGTACTTGATAAGTCAAATCATTAAGCCACTGACATAAATTATGTGCAGTGGTTTCAGGATACAGTACAGTGTTGTAGTGCGGTGGATAGTCTGGACTTTGGATTTACATCTACTTCATAGTCCACTTGGTTACCCATTAGTCGCTAGGTGACCTTTCACAAATCTCTCAGAGCCAAATGTCCCCCACAAACTTGTTATTAGGTAAAGACAGAACAGTCCCTTCTATGCTACTTTGAAATTCCTGGCCGCAAAGAAGAACACAGTTAAAATTAATTTGAAAATAAAATTTGAAAATTAATGGGCAAGAATAATCAGTTCCATGCTAGCAAAATAATCCTGAGATGCTAAGATGCTAAAATAATAGTATTCACACTACAACACAAACACTTTTTGGATGGCTCCTTAGATTCATGTCATGAATCATTCTAAATACAGAGAAGGATGAATGAAAATCTGGCCACCAAGGATTTAAATGTCATAACCTTGGAAGCTGATGGTTCTGAATGGTTTCTTTAGCCAGTGGCAGAACTGTTTATGCTAAGACTAAAGGCAAATCGACTTGGAAAGATGGCTCAAGTATCTCCAAAGACTTGATTTGGATGGAGGTTACACTTGACAGCCTGGAATGTGATAAACATTCAGAGGCAGAACCTCATTTGGAAGACTTTTTTCAAAATGCAGCTTTTGTATGTACCTGCAATTCTCAAGCAAGTTCTTGTAGTGTAGTGCTTATTAAGTCTCTACTGCAAGCTTATGCCCAAGAACAAGATGTAAGTATTCCTCAGAGACAGAAACCGCTTTGAAGAATGAGCCAAAGTAAAACACTACTTACAGGGTTCTCTAGTCAGGAACATCCTTCCCTCCTATTCCCCTTTGCAAGATCTCGGAGGAAGGGAACAGAAAGATGCTGAGGTTCTGCTGCGTTGCTAAACTGTTATAGGTGTATATGAAGTGTGTATTTGGTAAGTGTGGAGAGCAGCAGTGCATCCCTTCTACCTGGTCTATCATTCCCTTTTTTGCTTAGCTCATTTATTCTAGTATTATTTTTTGTGTTCTCCCATCTGTCTGTATTCAAGATAGTTTGTTTTCAGTGTGCTTTGACAATATCAGACACTTAGGACTTCAGAAACATGGTTAACAAATGCTTTAACACAGCGGTTCTTAACCTTTTCATTACCATGGACCCCCTTTAAATATCTTTTTTTTTTTGCTGAGGACCACCAAGACTTAATACCCTAAAATACATCAAAGATTATTTAAAGTTTCTCATGAAGGATCTCATTGACAGATATTCCTTGCTTATAATGGAGACAGTTTTGAAGAAGAATGAAAGAAGCTTCATTTTCCTTTGAACAGGATGCACCCTCATCAACAACATCAGTTCTTTTACGTTTCAAATTCAGCCAGCTCAGCCAAAATGTATTCTTACAAAATACACTGTGATGATATTGAAATCACTTTACCCAACAATAGCCAAACAGTTTTATTAGCAGAAATCAAAGAAGAAACACAATCAAGAAGTCTGTCCAAACATTCACTCACACTGACGCTGACTGAACCTTACTCTCTTTTCCTGTGGTTACTGACTGTCTGCACAGTAGCAAGAAATGTCATGTGCTGTCTCTCAAGTCACTCAGCGTCATTCACTTGCATGCTCAAGGGAAATTAAGATAGATTCCTTCCTTCCTTCCTTCCTTCCTTCCTTCCTTCCTTCCTTCCTTCCTTCCTTCCTTCCTTCCTTCCTTCCTTCCTTCCTTCCTTCCTTCCTTACTTACTTACTTACTTACTTACTTACTTACTTACTTACTTACTTACTTCCCTTTCCTTTTTCCTCTCCTTTCTCCTTTCTTTTCCTTCCTTTCTCCTTTCTTTTCCTTCCTTCCTTCCTTCCTTCCTTCCTTCCTTCCTTCCTTCCTTCCTTCCTTCCTCCCTCCCTCCCTTAATTACTTACTTACTTACTTACTTCCCTTTCCTTTTTCCTCTCCTTTCTCCTTTCTTTTCCTTCCTTTCTCCTTTCTTTTCCTTCCTTCCTTCCTTCCTTCCTTCCTTCCTTCCTTCCTTCCTCCCTCCCTCCCTTAATTACTTACTTACTTACTTACTTCTCTTTCCTTTTTCCTCTCCTTTCTCCTTTCTTTTCCTCCCTCCCTCCCTCCCTTCCTTTTCAACTGCAAAATATCCTAACATTTGTTCAAGCCTTTGAGGACCCCCTGTGAGGAAATTGTGACCCCCTTGGGGGTTGATGGACCACAAGTTAAGAACCTATACTTTAATAAATTAGTTAGATTTACTAGAATGGTTTGGGATAAATGGTTGCTTTCATTGTGATTACAAGGCATTAGGCTTTTTTACCATGGATTTTATACTCCATTGGCAATCAAACTCATTCAAATTAAGGCTAACAATCTAGCTGCTCCATTTGTTTCACTTCTCCAAGGATTATTTCAGTCACAGAACCCCACAAGGATGACAAACTTTTTGTACTCTAGATGTTTTGGATTACACCTTCCAGAATCCTCAGCCTATATTACTAACTATAAACGACTGTGGTAGTTGTAGTCTAAAACATCTGGAGGGCCAAACATGTATCATCCCCGCACCTAGTGCAACTAATACATGTGTATGTGCATGCACGCGCATGCACACACACACACACACATGTATTGAGTACCTTGTGTATGCATGGAATGTCCAATAAAGAGGTTATTGGATATTCTATATACAGGGGGAAAAAAGACCAAAGAAGCGATGAGAAAACATGGACAGTTTACACATGGAAGATGTCAATGGAAGATGATCCCGTAGAATCTCATTAATGAGGTGGGTCCTGTACACAATTAACTCTCAAGTAAAAGCACCCAAAGTCAATTGGCTACAGACTTGTGATGGGCATGAATTAATTTGTGTCCCTTTGTATGAAGTAAACTGCACGGCACTCTCCCCTCATCCCCCAAGCTGGCTGGCCCATTCACTATATATCACACTTTGCTGAGCGCTTCCTTCTCCAGCAGCACTCCAGTCGGGCTCCCCTTTCCCGCCTCCTCCAGCAGCTGACCACACTGAGGGGAAGGTGGGATGGGGATTCTCCCCAGGCAGCCAATGGGTGGTCAGCTGCCAGAGGAGGTTGGGAAGGGCAGCCCTGGAGCACAGCCAGAGGAGGAGGACCCTGGTGGGGGTGCAACGTATGGTATGTGGACCAGCTGGCCCAGGGGAGGGGGAGGTGTTACATGGTTTACTTTGTATGAAGGGGCACAAATTCATTCGTCCCCATTTCTACTTGGGACCCAATCTTCTTCTAGTGGGCTGAAGCGATTTCAGATTCAAAAGCACACACCTTCTGCTTCAGAAGGCAGAATCTGTCCATTTTAAAGGAGAAACTGTGCAGAAAGCACACCAAGGCTAAGGGTGAATACTACTTTCACACACTTTCTGTCTCACGTATTTCTAAGGTCCAGCTCTGACTTTATGTTTCTATTTTGCTCGCTATCTTGGGGTGAATGTGACCTTTCAATTGCTATAACATCATCATAACTGTCAACAAGCAGCATTTATAGAGTAATGTAATCAAAAGGAAACTCCTCCTCTAAGTGTCATATATGTATTATCTCCTTATAATTTTCTGAAACATTTGCATTAATAGATATACCAACAGTTTTGTGTACAGTAGTATATTTACAAACTGGTATTCCTTCTGGAAATAAAAGCATTTTTATAAATAGATATCATGATCACCACCACTACTTATTTAGTGATTTTTTAAGTTTTTAAAACACACTAAATTCATCATCACAGGAACCCTTATGGCTAGCCTAGAAGGCAACTTCCTGTTTCATGGCTCATGTTTTTATCCCAGCTTTCAGTTCAAAATGTAAAACAGATGAGTACAATTATCTGTATATGAATAGTCTTAACATAGAAAAATCAGCAAGAGGCTGCAGTTTCACTGGTGACCAAGCACAAGAAAAAAAAATCTATGGAAATGAAAGGCAGTCAGCTACTAATCTTGTAACCTTTTTAACAGAATGAAAAATGACGTTTTAACATCTCAATTCTTGTTCATGACTGAATACATTCATACAGCAGTAAGATATATTTCCTCCCACAAAGCTTTAGCACAGCTGTGCTCTGCACGGGCTAGTTAAATACATTTTTGCAAGCTCTACAGGCAAACTTAATTCCCTATATTAATAGTTTTTATAGTAAAAGAATGAAATTATATGTGAACGAAATCCTATGTTGATCTAGCCTGAGCTCCAGGGAAGACAAGTGTAATGAACCAGGGCTTTATTACAGTAACACTACAAAGCAGCAGAACCGCACTGTGCAGAAAACATTTGCAAAACCTGTTTTCTTTTGCTGTCTGATGCACATACAGGGCTAAAGTGGGGACACGCCAAGCGCACATGCCTCACTCTCAAGCATCCTTAGCTACTTTATAGAACTTTATGCTAAGAATGAAGCTTTGTACTGTGCCAGAATGTTGGGTGGGAGAGCTCTGAATGGGCTTATAGAGCTCCTATGGGCAGGCACCTTGAGTGTTTAAAGCAGAAGTCTCGGGGATGGCAAGCCATGACAATGACAATTCTGTAACAAACCGGACTGCTCTAAATGTCCCCCACCCTGATCGTTTCTTACAGCCAGAGAGTGCTGACACTAATAGCAGAAGAGCACAAGTTAAAAAGTTAGCTATTTCAAAGAGGCAACTGACATCCAGGTTTGCTACCATTCAAGTCAAGTCTTATAATTCACTTTCTGGGTCCCCTGTGTGGTCCCCCATTTCACACTATTCACACCTTTCATAGAAAGAGTGTTTAACAGAAAATGGGATGGAGGCAATATGCTTCATTGCCTGTCATAAAAAATCCTGTCTCCATGTTTGTTTTTACTAGCAGAAGTAACAGCTCAGCTTAAGTTAGAATGCTGGCCAAAAACAAACAAACAAACAAACAAACGAATGAATAGAGGCACATATTGTAACACATTAAAGACTTACACTTTTATTTCAGTGAGCTTTCATGGATTCACAAATGGATCCGTGAAAGCTCACACCAAAATAAATCTGTTATTCCAATATTTTACCTCCCACTTTTCTTTTGCCAACATGCTGAGACAGACTAATGTGGCTACTTCTATGGAACTGGGTTAGAATGTTGTCTATCCCCTCAACTCCTGCCCAGAGGTCTTTCTCCCGCAGTGCAGAGATTCACATAGGCTGGAAATCCATTATTCCCCATTTAGTCCAGAGCATCTGTTCCTCTCTCTCTCTCTCTCCCTTTCTTTCTTAGTAGATCCAGGAATTACAACACAACCAAACCAAAAGAAAAAGCAACAGAACACTCCTTTGTCACCTAAAGTTACCAGCTAGAACCAATCATATTTACCACCAGAGAGCAACAGCTCATTCTAGACAAATGATACTTCCCACATATGGCTTGCATGGCAGACCAGCATTTGCTTATAGACAGTTCTCAGCCAAAAAGATTACTTGCCAGCAAGATGAAGTCTCAGAGTGAGGAGCACTTTGGCCTTCTATGACATGCAAGATGGTCATTCTTGAACAAAGAGATTTCAGAGACAGAATGCAATATGAGACTGCTAAATCATTATTGCTCAAGAGTGTCAATGCTATCTCCTGTGGTTTGAATGTGAATAATGGGTTTTTATCACACTTACATTCAGCAATTCCAGTGTTGATGTTAACACTCAATAACTGTCTTGTAAATTGCCACTTTTAATTAGGTAATTATAATTTTACATTCTGCATTTGAATTATCTTTGAGCTTCGTGTTTACAATGTTCCCCAGCCATATAAATATACATTTGTAATTGTTAATTGTGGATAAACTTCATGCAAGTGAACTGTGAAAGTTTATGCCAGAATACAATTTCCAGTCTTTAAAGGTACTACAAGACCGTTCATTGTGAAATCCAAATCCAGTAACCCAGTCTGAACAGAGAAGCATGGTGAAACAAAAATGTAACTAAATCTTTATGGGACCATAAGCCTAGCTAGAAATAAAGGTGTAGGCTAGCACCTAAAGGATAATAAGACAAGGCTTGAGGTGCCTGTCTGATGGAGCGAGTTCCACCTCTCAGCTGCATGGCGGCTGGCAGACTCTGAAGAACCATTTACAAAAACAATCCCAGTTACCATGCAGGATCATACAGAGGTCCCAGTCTCTTAAGGCTCTAAAGGTCAAAGTCAGCACTCTGAATTAAGTTTGCTGTGCTCTGTATTTGATCTTACCAAAGATTTTTTTTCAAAGGCAGCCCCATGGAACACATTATGGGAACGTAGCCTGCAATTATAAAGTAACACATTGGCCGAAATCAGGATGGATAAAAATCAATGATTTTCCTAAAAATCAAATTGATTTAAACCACAATGGGAGCCTCATGGCCTTTGTGAGGGAGGAATCGGAATCCTTTTATTTGTGAAAAATTGCCACAAACTTACATACTGTATGTTAAAGCAACCACCCAGTCCTACTTTATCCAACTGATGAGGTATGCTTACCTCACCTTCATGGGAGAGACAAGTGCTGCTTCTGGGCTATAACATTATCTATCTCTACTTTGTGCAGGTCAAGATCTTACTAATATCAATGTGCACTGTGACATGCTCTAAACCTGCTTTTCTAAACTGCCAACAGGGCTCAACAGAGAATACAGGAATATGAAAATCCTTTTATTTAAAAAGATAAAAGGGAATGATTATCCAAAGCAGCACTTAATATACACCAACACCCATTTCTATATGGGGATCTCTCAGCAGTTGCCATTGTGCTACTACTATACCCTGGAGTAATAAGAGTGTATGTACTACACTGTTGCCTAGCAACCTCCTGCTCTGTTGTTTGGCAGGCAGAAGGGAGAGAGCGAGAGGGCAGTACAGAAACATGTACATATGGAAAGAGTAATGTGGTGCCTTGTGTGGGTGGCAGACCACCTGCCATCTTGCTTTTCCCATGACGTAACAGAGGAAACATCTTGGCCTTCAGTACTTCTCACAGCTCCTCCTGGTCCACCAAGAACGCTGGCTAATGAGGGAACAAAATGTCTTCTAAGGACATGTAGCCCTACAACCACCAGTTTCAAATACTTGAATCTGACGGAACCTAAATTTGCTTTGACCAACAACAGACCGTCCCCACCTTTGGCAGTCTTGTGCCTCTTGCTCACAGAGTGCTGTCCTCTGAAGATGCCGGCCACAGAGACTGGCAAAACGTTAGGAAGAACAACCTTCAGAACACGACCAAAGAGCCCGAAAAAAACCACAACAACCATTAGATCCCGGCCGTGAAAGCCTTCGCGAATACATTGCCTAGTTTATATTTGTTAACATCAATTGCAAGGCTATAGTCCAGTCATGCTGACTGGTGAAATTTTTGACTCACTGGTGAGACATTCTAAAATTTTTCAAGCCCTGCTGATTGTTAATCCGAAATCTTGGCAGGCCTTACTAAAACAATTCATAAGTTGTTGCAGCTTTTCAGCAGAATGGGCGACACCAGCTGCATCGTCGGCAAAGAGGAAGTCTGCATGCATTTCAGTTGGACTTTGGTTTTTGCTCTCAGTCTAGAGATTAAAGAGCTTTCCGTCTGATCTAGTCCGGAGATAGACACCTTCTGTTGCAGTTCCAAAAGCATGACAGCAAAAAAGATCTCAAAAAGGGTTGGTGCGAGGACACAGCCCTGTTTCACTCCGCTTCGGATGTCAAAGGGATCTGATGTTGAGCCATCAAAAACTACAGTGCCTTTCATTCCCTCATTGAAGGATCTGATGATGTTAAGGAGACGAGGTGGATATCCAATCTTGGGAAGTATTTTAAAAAGGCCATCCCTGCTAACCAAGTCAAATGCTTTTGTGAGGTCTATGAAGGCCACTAAGAGTGGCTGTTGTTGTTCCCTGCATTTCTCCTGCAACTGTCTGAGGGGGAATACCATGTCAGTGGTGGGTCTATTAGCTCGAAATCCACACTGTGATTCTGGATAGACTCTGTATGCAAGCACCTGGAGCCTCTTCAGCACAACATGGGCAAGCAGCTTCCACACAATGTTGAGAAGAGAGATGCCATGGTAGTTATTGCAGTCGCCCGTGTCACCTTTGTTCTTGTACAATGTCACAATGTTTGCATCCTTCATGTCCTGTGGTAGTCCACCTTCCCTCCAGCAAAGACAGCAGATTTTATACAGCTCAGTGGTGATGATCTCTTTACAGCACTTCAACATGGATGTTATCCTTCCCAGGTGCCTTGCCAGAGGCGAGGGAATCCAAGACTGCTTTTATTTCTGCTAAAGTTGGTTCGCTGTCCAACTCTTCCATGACAGACAGGCACTCAATGTTATTTAATGCCACTTCAGTTACTACATTCTCTCTAGAATATACGTAGCACAGAGTAGTGCTGAGCCCAGTGTTCCATTTGCTGTGCTCGGTCCTGAATGATCACACCAGTAGCAGACTTCAAAGGAGCAGATTTCTTCTGTATTGGACCTAAAGGGTGCTTGATACTGTTATACATTCCCTTGATGTTACCTGTGTCTGCTGCTGGTATCTGAGAGCAGAGCTAAAGCCAATAATTGTTAGAACATCTCCTGGCAGCCCGTTGGATTTTGCTATGAGCAAGTCAAAAAACCTGCAAATTGTACTCACTAGGATAGGCTTTATATGCTGCTAGAGCTCTCCTCTTTTCCTCGATGGCTGGCATCAACTCCTCCGAATGGGCTTCAAACCAGTCTGCCATCTTTCTGGTCTTCTTGCCGAATGTGGACATGGCGGTGTTATAAACAGCATTCTTGAAATGCTTCCATCGTTCAGATGCATTTGCATCAGCCAGGCCTGGAAGAGTTTCCTCAAGCGCTTGGGCAAATTCCTCCACTTTTCTTTGATGGCAAGTCTTGCTGATGTCAATAAGTGGTCTTCTTTCCTTTTTCGTGTGATACAATCTCTTTATTCACACTTTGACTCTGCTACACATCAGTGAGTGATTAGAATCACAATCAGCACCCTGATAACTGCATGTGATCATAATACTAGGAAGGCTAGAGTGTCTAGTGAGAATCAAATTGAGCTGATGCCAATGCTTCAATCTTGGATGTCTCCAAGAGATGCTGTGTTGAAGCTTCGTATTAAAGAATGTGTTGCTGACACAGAGACCATAACAACAGCAAAACTCTAGCAAGTGTTGGCCATTTTTGTTCATCTTCCCAATGCCAAAACAGCCTAGACAAGTGGGCCAAAAATTGTGAACAGCACCAACCCTAGCATTAAAGTCTCTGAGAATGAATAGTGGCTCTCTTGTGTGGATTTTTTAAATAATAGCTGCCAGATGGTTGTAGACTTTGTCTTTGACTTCTGTTGTAGACGATAGTGCTGGTGCATATGCACTAATGAGGGTGACTGGTCCTGCTGATGAGTGCAGCTGTGATAGGATTCTTGCAGTAGGTGGAACAGCAGAGTATTTATAATCGCAAAGCCAACACCATATTTCCTGGTTTCATTCATTGGTTTTCCCTGCCAGGAGAATGAGAATTTTTTTCCTTGACAGATTCTGAGTCTGGCAATCTCGTCTCTTGCAGGGCAACAATGTCCATCTGCAGTCTACTCAGTTCCATGGCGATGACAGCTGTCTTGCATGCATCACCTATTTCCTGCAGGCCATCAGAAAAGCCAGGTGTCATTGTCCAAACATTCCAGGTGCCCAACCTTAGGGCAGAAGTTTTCTTAAGATTATTGCATGGTTCAGGGTTATCGATCTGCTTGTCGGCTTTCACCCTAAACCCCATGCACCCTGTGAGATTAACAGACCATGGCGAGGCAGCACCTTACTGGCTGGGGGCTGCCCAGAGAGTGCGACTACATTGGAGAATTTGCTGCAATTTGATTTGCAGCCTGTATTACATCTGAAATAGCAGTCAGTGCTTACACAAGGGCTGCGAATTGACTTGGGAGTTCTCAGTTCATGCTGGTTGAGACGCCAAGTATTTGTATCAGGAGAGGAACATGCAAGCACTGAAATTACAGACTTCATCACAAGCACTCTGAAAGAGGCTTTGCTTCATCTGTTTTGACTGCTGAACTTAAACAAAAGAACATGGAACAGTTGCGCCTAACCAACTACTGCTCTGTCCACGCAGCACTTGGAGCATACTGAGGTCCACCACGCTACTGCCATATTCTCCTTATTACTTATAAATCAGACAGACATAGCAGTCTTAGAACATCACATAATCCTTCGACACATTCCTTGACCTCAGACAAATGCCCCTGAATTAGAGATGGGCACAAATGTTTGGTTCTTGATTTTTTCTTACTTTTCCTTTTTATTTTTACTGCTGTTCTTGTTTGATTATTATGCATTTGTCTATGTTTTATTATTTGATTTTATATTTGGAAGCTACCTAGAGTGGTCCGGTGGGCCAGATAGGCGAAGTATTAATTAATTAATTAATTAATTAATTAATTAATTAATTAATTAATTAATTAATTAATTAATTAATTAATTAATTAATTAATTAATTAAATAAATAAATAAATAAATAAATAAATAAATAAATAAATAAATCCTTTTGATGAACAGGTTTTTGAAAGTTACCAGCCCCACCTTCTCCAGCACTCGGGGGAGGTGGGTCAGGGAAGCTGTTTTGCTGGTTTGCACCCATCTCTACATAGAATGTAAGAAAATAACTTGCAATCACATTTTAGAAGAGCCTCCAGCCTTCATCTGATGATGTCTCCAACAGAAGTAAGCAAATCTGAGTGAAGGAAACAATCTTCACTCTTATTCTACACTGGCTAAACATAATGTTTAATCAGAGTAGATCCCAACTGAAATCAACTGGTGGTGAGTAACAGATTTGATTTATTCCAATAGGTCTACTCTAGTGGGGACTAATATTGGATTTATCATGGGAGAGGAAGAGAGGGGTTGAGAGAGAATAGAGTTGCACAGAAGTTAGATCACTACAAAACAGCCACGAGGAAACAAAAACAAAAACAACAAAGCAAAAGTCTGATGCCCAAGAACATAAACAATTTTTGCCCCACTACTCTTGCCCGCCCTTGATCTCTTTACTCTCAGCTTGGTGTTTCCTATGCTGTTGAAATTTAGCTAAGAAACTTTCCAGGGCAAGAATCCGGCTTATATGCTGCTGCTTTGGATGGTTCCAGACTATTAGCAATCCAAATCAAAAGACAATATGCAGTCATTTTATATTTTATTTCTTAAATTCTCTCTCCCCCTCTTTTCAGGAGTTATGGTAGTAAAAAACACAACACAGGAAGGCTCCAAGTGGATGACAATAGATCTGTGACCCATAGCAACTGCACAAAGTCTCCTCTGGAAACACCTTTGTTGTTCATAAATAGGTAGGCAGGCAGGTAGGCAGGCAGGCAGGCAGGAAGGGAGGCAGGAAGGAAGGAATTTGGGACTGAATATATCTCATATACAAAGCAAGCAAAAATTAAACCTAAAGCTGCAGTTAATAGCTTAGCTACAAAATGAAGTCATGACCCTGAAATCGCTCACAAGGACATTTCCAAAGCATATGGCTTAATTACTGTTCTGCAAAGGCCTGGGGGTTTCCAGCCATTGTATAAGGATTTCAGGAAAAAACCCTCAAGTGACCTGGGCTCAAGGCACAGGAGGTAGAATGAAGCACATCTCACATGCTCCCCAAGATGCAGAATGTATCAGAGGATGGTGAATTAGGGATGGGTAGGACTGCTCTAACAAGAATGTCATATAGTTGACATTTTTAAGAGTGATTCCAAACATTCCATCAGAGGGCTACAAAGCTGTATAAACTCCCTCTAAAAACCATTGGCTGCCAAAGAACAGGTAATAGATTCTGAAATGTTTTGAGACAAGGTTCCAGAGAAGGCAAGTAAGACAACTTATTACCATCATTAATACCTCTTTCTTGAACCAGTATCTTTTTTCAAAAGGGCATTGAATGCAGCCATGATGAAACAGGTGCAAAACTCTTCTGGACATTTTAGATTACAGAAAACAAAGCCAGGAGGCGAAACTACATGTTCACAATTGTAAGCCACCATACAGCACATTTGTGCCAAAATCTTATGTCTGTGGAGCCCACCATAGGGCTTTGTTTCTAGTCCCCTGATCATCCTTGTCGCCTCCTCTGAATTTGCTCTTTCTTGGCATCCTTCTTAAAGTGTGATGTTGAGAACTGGACACAATACTCTAGATGAGACCTAACTAGTGTTGAATGGAGGGAGATTAGTAACTCACTGGATCTGGAGACTATACTTCTGCTAATGAAGCCTAAAATAGCATTATTTCTGTTCTTTTCACCCCAGTGCTGAAGCCTATCAAAATATTTTTGAATTTTGTTTCTGTCTTAGGTATTAGCTGTTCCACCCAACTTTGTGTCATCCGCAATTTACTGACTGGTCTGTAGTTTCCCTGTTCCTCTTTTTTTGCTTTTTTTGAAGAAAGGGACAACATACCTCAACTGGCCCAAGCTGTAATAGCGCGATTCTCCATCTGTCGATCGAACAACCTTGAGCGTAAACATTGGTTGCAGCTGTCTCAGTTCCAGCACCACAATAGCAAGATAGTGAATGAAAAGCAGAGCGTCCACCAGGGACACCGCAAACTGAACAATCCCTTGGTAATTGAGGTCCTTGGACTCCAGAATGCGGACACCATAGAAGAGCCAATAAGAAAACATCAGCAGAAATATGAGGACCAAAATGAAGGCACGGAACACGAAGACTCTTGGGATATCAGCCTTGGGCTGACGAAAGAAAAGAGCCCAGGTACCAATCAAGAGGATCAGGAGTTTGAAAGCCACAGAAATGAAGAGTCCTTCGCAAGCTGTGCCACATGGCTCCAACTCACTTCTCCGCAGGATCTGCGGAAGCAGAATAAAGGCAATGGGAGTCAGGAAGACCAGGAGTCCCAGGACAGCAGCCACAGTTAAAACAAGGTAGCGCTTGCAGTCTAAGCCAACACCATCCTCCAAGTCCTTGGTGAGCCTGGGAATGTCCTCCTGGGAGATGCTGTGTTCTGATGTACCTGTGATGGCTGTTGTGGTCTCACCCCAGTTGTCATCCTGAAAGGAAAAGAAGAGGATTCATTCAGTCATGCCAACTCTTTGATGTTCAGTGGGTCTTTCGGATGCCAGTCATTTTTATACCTGGAAATGCTAGCCTAGTGTTGTCAAGCTCCAGATGTGTGGCATCTGAGTCTACGTGCCTGATTAAGTGCAAGCTGTGAGCTCTGGCTTTGGGATTCTATATCATGCAGAAAGCCTACATAAGGAGGAAAGGATTCTCACAACAGAAGTCTTCCTTTTAGTTTGCAGGAGGCAACAGGAAGGACAATGGAGTGGCCTTGTTCTTCCCCTTTACATGAGTATTAAAAACATTTAAATTCAAGTTTTATGGCCTAAATCCAAATCTCCCTGATTCAGTGGGTCTATTCTCGCTGGGATTAGCAACTGAATTCTGAACAAATTGAATTGATTTTAGCAACTAAATTCAGCAAACTAAGCAGAAAAATGCACGCAGGGACTGCCTTAACCCTTTTATTTCATTCACCATCTGTCACATGATAGTTTCATTTGCCAAACAATACTTTCTTGGACCATATTTTATTTATGCTTGCCAGCTGACAGAGGCTGCTGTCAAAAGATCACCACTGTCATCCATCACCAAGTCCAAGGATCTGTTGTCAGAAAAGAAAACTCACAGCAAATGGGGAAAAGAGCAAACAGCAGTGTGGCCCAATCACCTACCAGATGAAATAGCAAACATACACCATCAAGAATATAAAACCACAAGCACTATTATTGTTTAGTCGTTAAGTCGTGTCTGACTCTTCGTGACCCCATGGACCAGAGCACCCCAGGCCCTCCTGTCTTCCACTGCCTCCCGGAGTTGGGTCAAATTCATGTTGGTAGTTTCGATGACACTATCCAGCCATCTCGTCCTCTGTCGTCCCCTTCTCTTCTTGCCCTCACACTTTTCCAACATCAGGGTCTTTTCCAGGGAATCTTCTCTTCTCATGAGATGGCCAAAGTATTGAAGCCTCAGCTTCGAGGATCTGTCCTTCCAGTGAGCATTCAGGGTTGATTTCCTTCAGAATGGATAAGTTTGTTCTCCTTGCAGTCCAGGGGACTCTCAAGAGTCTCCTCCAGCACCACAAGCATAATGTCTTACTTTTTAAAAAAAGCTGTTGCTGTTGCTATGTATCCTTGTGCTAATAACGTAAGGCACTTAATAACTATGGCCTTTCTATAGTTCTTTGAAAACCAATATTTAGCAACCAGAGGTTATTTTAGATCAGTTACCTTTTGCTCATCAACAAATCCTTCAGGTGTGTAAGAGTATTCAACTTATATTTTGCACCCATAATACATGACTATTTCTCACACACCTCTTGTTGTTTTTGGAACAAAACAAGTTTGAGAAAAAAAACAGGACAAATATAGTATTCTTGTTATGCATCCATATCAGTTGAGAAGCCATTGCATTCTTCAAGAAAAATCAAGTTATATTCATGCTTCTTTGAGAAACGGACTCTCACAGTAACCATTACAGTGGACATGTACAGTCAATAAAGTACATTGCAAAACTCTACTGCAAGAGAAATGTAGCTCTCCAGATTGCTGGAATTAACATCCCCATCAACTTTTACCACTAACTATGCTGGCTAGGATTAGTTGAAGTTCCAGTCCCACAACAACTGGCAGGCCATGCTTTGTCCCATCCCTGCTCTTGAGGTTTCTGCATCTGCACTTGATTATGTCCATAAAAATGAAAGGCACAATAACACTCACAAAGAATTCAGCACAATCCAAGGGTAGACTGTTACCTATCTTAGCCAATGTGAGTGTTCATGCCCGTGAAAGCTACAGCTAGTTATCATATCCTAGTGTGTCTACCTTCGGCAGCAGACATACATAATGGCCAGAGGACAGAAATGAACAATTATGATACACAATTAGCCTGGGTGTTACTTTAACAGATGCTAAGACAGTTAGCCGCTGTCAAGAATGGAACTGAAATGGAACTACCATTTTAAGAATTAGACTGCTAAAGGATATTAGATATTTCCAATAAACTCCAGTTAGTACATATAACTGGTAGATTCCTCATTCCACGTTATCTTACTGAGAAGCTACACCGCTTAACTTTGAACTATCAGAAAGATGGCAACAAATCAACTGCTTCTCCTTCACCATTTTGAAAAGTTTGGATTAGAGCAGTGGTTCTTAACCTTTGTTACTCAGGTGTTTTTGAACTGCAACTCCCAGAAACCCCAGCCAGCAGAGCTGATGGTGTAGGCTTCTGGGAGTTGCAGTCCAAAAACATCTGAGTAACAAAGGTTAAGAACCAGTGGATTAGAGGACCTTTTTGCAGTATCCTCACAGTTGAGGGCCATACATTAAAAAAACCCTACTAAATATTTCTACAGTCCTTTGAAAATCAGTTCTCTTTAAGGAGATCACCATTAATCTCATCTTGCAGATGGCAAACTGAAGATGTAAAATAGCTATTTGCTCAAAGCTAAATTGGCCAAAATCCAGTTGTTTAGCACAGTAAATTGCACTAGAGTAGGCCCAGTGAACTCCCCCATAAGTTTCATTGATTCAAATGGGCTTACTCTAGCTGCAACTTACTATGCTAAAACCATTACATAGTTGAATCAATGAAATTACAGAGGAGTTGACTTAATTTCAAATCGCCGTTGATTCACTGGGCCTATTCTAGTGTGATTTACTACATTAAGCAGCAAGATTTTGACCACTGAGTCCAAAGAAGGGAAAAAAATGTAGACAGTTTCCCCCAAACAACCCTAATCCTCTATCATTTAAATTAAAATTGATTGCATGGATCTTCCACCATTTGCAGTATGAAGCTGGCCTGGCAAAAAAACTAAGCATCTATCTGACAACGGCAGTTGATGAACTGAGCTGGTGGGGGGGATTTCCTCCAAAACTGCTCCCCTCTTCTAGGTACAAGCTGCCTATGTTATTTGATCCAGTCATGATAAACATGCAGAGGGACTTCACCAGGAATTATAAGTAGAAAAATCACCTCTAGACAGGTGGTACAGAGGAAATGAGTTATTCTTAGTTGAGCTGACAGAAGACCTCAGCTTTTATGGAAGCAGCAAGCAGGCAGCCCACTCAGATGACAGCCTCAAGGTAACTTTCACATACTGCCGTTTATTGTGCGATGTCCTGCGTCAAGAATGACTCAGATTACCAACAGGCATTGGCGCACTGGAGAAAACCCATTTGAGCTCGTACAAACATTCTGTGGCCTTTCAGGGACAAAAGAATTGCTAAAAGATTTCAAGGGAATTACGACAGCTAGATTTGAAGAATTTTCCAAATCATTTTGTTGCCATATCCCAAACGGTATTAGCACAGTGGAGGAGAGGGCAGTGAGTCACATGGAGCAACCGTACCTGGAGCTGTAAGCCAAGATATGCATCCCAAGAAAACTCTGCCCACCTTCCTTCCTCCTCACCTGAGCTTCTTCTGCCCGAGAAGAATCATTCCCCAACAACGGTTCTGCAGGAGGTGCCTGAATGGTGACAGACTTCTCTGAGCGGCAGCCATCTTTACTCCGTGGGGATCTGTGCCTGTCTCGGCTCCTTTTCCATGAAAAGAGAAAGAGAGTGGTTCCATAAGCTGATCTTCGACCAAGGGTAGCCCTCTAAGCCTCAGCAAGTTGATGAAAAAGTGAGACAGCTTTGCAGGTCTTTTGGGGGTGGGGGGCGAAGCCAATCCAGTCTGGCATTTTGGCACGCAAAACCATTTCAAGCATTCCCAGAGTGAGAAGGCAAGAGAGGCCACGCAGCAACCCAATTCCTCTGGCGGATGTTTAAGAGGATTACTGAGGAAGTGCACTAGGGCATGGCTTCACAGCTCTGCTGGACCCCTTCACTGGGGAGGAACAGATGGCATCCTAGTTCATTAACCTCCTCCGACCCTGCTGGCAGCGGTCCATAATCTGCAACCAAAACATCTGGCCAGTTCTTCAAATATTTTGGAATTCAGTTGACAGATTCCCACATCTTTGGTTACTCCAACATGCGCGGCGATAAAAACACAGCAGTGCAAAAGAAATAGTAGCCGTTTGCATTGGAGTTGGCTTATATCCCAGTCTCAATAAAATCTAGAATCTCACACCAACGCATACTTATGCTAGCTTTCCCTGAACTTGTGCAACCTACTGCCAAGCTCCATAACTTCAGAGCTGGGGGCTGGGAGGGGGGCTAACAGGTCCTCTTGCCCCAGGTCAAGAAAATTATATGAATTTCTAGTTGCTGCAGGACAGAAAGGAAGCAATACCAAAGAGACAGTCACACTGAAAGAGCTTTCAGTGGTAAATATTCCTGGAGTGGGTAGTAGAAATTGTGACAAAGGAACAGACTGTATCTAAGCTGGCGACTCCTATCCGTCCCTCATGTTTCGAAACTCCTTGAAATCTTATGCTATAGAAGAGCTGCTGTATCTCTTGTCTGTGCTTAGTGCTTCTGCCCAGGTGCTGGGAAGTGCTGTTCAACTACTTAACCTTCCTCCCTTCAAGCTTTCACAAAAGGATCCCATGATTAGGAGATAACCCTGCTGAGCGAGCTCAGTACACAGGCTTGGACTGCTTTTGAGCAGCCCACAGATAGAGAGTCTCAAGACTTTGATTCTATGAGAAAGCAGGAAATCTCCTGTCTTACACAAAAATGATGCCAGAAATCTGGCCACATCTGTTCCAGGCAGGTACATCATGGCCAAGAGAAAAGTAAAAGCTTTCTAAGGATAGTGCCCCTACCCATGTAAGTTTATACCAAAATAAAACCTTGGAACTTTTTTTTACATAATATAATATGCCACAAGATAGCTCATTATTTATGCTGCAACACACTAACTTCAGTGACAGGCTACATGAGTGTGACTTTTAGATGGATTGTTATAAAAATTACTGCTCTGACTGGGTCTTTAGTACTACTTCTGTTTACCATCTCTTGGAGTGATATTTGTGTTCCTTTTTGATATCTGTATACTTATTGTTTTAGCTTTATTGTCTTTCATGATGGAAGCTGCCTCTTCATACTCATTGTTCTAAACTTTAAATATTGTCGTTTAAGGATGTAAGGATCCTTTTTAAGAAGAAAGGTGGGATAAAAATATTTTAAGCAAATAAATAAATAAATACCCACCCACCCCAAGTCCCTGAAAATTCTAGTAAAAATTGTCAAAAATAGTGCTTTGCAAACTCTGGATGCCCAGGATTCAGGAGCTGAATGGATAATGGCAAAGCACTGTTATGCTCTAGAAGAGATACGTATGTCTTCCTTGACTGTGTCTCTTAAAGACAGGGAAGCATCCTTCTCACGACTTGGTGAATACTCTTGCCAGAGCTGGATGCCTCCAAGCAGGTGGATTAATTTTCGAAGACACACTCCAACTTCTCTGGAAGAACCCTGTCATCCCCAGGTACTCTTGGGAATCCATGCAGCTTTCCTCAGGTGGATAGGAGCCATTTCAAAGCAAACCACACAAAAGTAAGAAGCAATTAAAATGTCAACCTGACATGTAGGAACGCGCAAAGCTTTTCACTCTTTGCATTTCTTTAGTTTGCCTTTTTGATAAGACACACAGTATGAAGTTTACTATTTGTTTAAAACTAGCACATCATTTTCAGATCACAAGCTTTGACCTGGTTTGCATTACAGAGACTTGGTTGGATGAGGCTGGGGGTGTTACTCTCACTCAGCTTTGTCCACCAGGGTTTTTCTGTGTAGCAGCAGGCAAGACCTGGGAAGAGGGGAGGTGGTGTTGCAGTGGTTTATCACGATTACATCCCCCCAACCAGGGCAGTATTCCAACATGATCATGACCCCAAACACACCTCCAAAACGACCACTGCCTTGCTAAAGAAGCTGAGAGTAAAGGTGATGCACTTGCCAAGCATGTCTCCAGACCTAAACCCAATTGAGCATCTGTGGGGCATCCTGAAATGGAGGTGGAGGTGCACAAGGTCTCTAGCATCCACCACCTCTGTGATGTTGTCATGGAGGAGTGGAAGAGAACTCCAGTGGCAACCTGTGAAGCTCTGGTGAACTCTATGCCCAAGAGGGTTAAGGCAGTGCTGGAAAATAATGGTGGCCACACAAAATACTGACCCTTTGTGCCCAATTTGGACATTGCCACTTAGGGGTGTACTCACTTTTGTTGCCAGCGGTTTAGACATTAATGGCTGTATGTCACGTTATTTTGAGGGGACAGCACATTTCCACTGTTATAAAAGCTGTATACTCATTGCTTTACATTGTAGCCAAGTGTCATTTCCTCAGTGTTATCACACGAAAAGATATACTAAAATATTC
This sequence comes from Pogona vitticeps, assembly GCF_051106095.1. Lineage (NCBI taxonomy): Eukaryota > Metazoa > Chordata > Lepidosauria > Squamata > Agamidae > Pogona > Pogona vitticeps. The sequence goes on along the minus strand of NC_135784.1, from coordinate 188,318,269 downwards.
ATGCAATGGGAGGGGGTGTTCTCACTTCTGTGATACATTGTAAATTAAGTTTTTAAAAAGTCAATACTGGTTTTTTTAATTACGTAAGCCATGTTGGGTCCCTTTTAAGGAGAAAGAGTGGGGGGGAGAGTTTTAAATAAATAAAAGGTGAGCGAGCATTTTGTCTCCCATTGCAGGAAAGTTCTCCAAATTTCCCTGGGTGAATTCTTCCCACTTTAGTTACCCACACAGTTAAGTGGCTTCAGTTTCATGGAACAAACAGGCTGATATATAAGTAACATGAAACAAGCACTCTCAACTGGTCTTGCCCACGTCTAGCATCAACAAAGGATGGCCTTCCTTTGGAAATCCAGTCCCACTTTTATCTTGTTTTATCAGTTAAGCATGGCCCCTGGGTTCAATTATACTAGGAAAAGAGAAGAAGAAGAAACAATAAACTGAAGGACAAGAGTCAGCTAAAAAAGAGACAGAAGGGAAATTTAGAAAGGGCCCTAGGGCAGGCATCACCCATCCACAGGCATCGCCCATCTTTAAACAGAAAACTCTTTCTAAATGCTACGGTGAAAGAAAGAAAACCAAAAAAAGGAATATGAACGACAGCTGCAGAGACTGGGCAAGTTAATTTTTTGAATTAGAACTCCTATACACAATCCAGCATCCATGCTTGGCAGGTGTACGGTGGGATCCCTAACTTTTCTCATCTCTTGGCAGCTTTAAGGAAATGGCTCAATTTAGACATCATTTCCAACCACTATCAAAGAAAGAACTACCCTTTGGTAGAATCTGGCTTCTCAACTGCTAAATTATGGATCATAAAAGAAGATCTGTAGCCAAAACACAGACTGTGATCTGAAGTGGGATTGTATAAATTGTACTCTGAAATGGACAACTCAAAGCTCATGGCAAACATTCTGTCTTTGGGGACTGCTGCATCTCAGAAAGAGAGATTAATGTATGAAGAAGAGAGGGCTGAAGACAATACCTAGCAGCTCCCTCCTAAACTATAGGAGGGAAATGCAGCAGGGCATGGCACCTGAAGTAAGCCTCTTCCAGGACACTAGAACAGGGCTCTTGAGTTCTCTTTTGCCATTCCAAATTGAACAATGTCTTTTGGAATTTCCAGAAGGGGATGTCTAACCTCTCTGATGCTCTGGTGGAAACTGCAGGAGGTTCGTTCTCTCTGTTATCTAACCACAATAAGGTCCGGAAGACATGACGAGGAGAGATAAAACCAATACAAAAGAGCAAATGGAAGAGGGCAAAGGAAAGGAGTGGCCCTGAGTAGGGGTGTGTGTGTGTATTCTGTGCAGTCAAGTTGGAACCAACTTATAGCAACCCTAATCGGGCTTTCAAGGTGAGACATTTAAGGAGTGGTTTCACCAGTTCCACTCCTCCGGTGAGTTCTCATGGTCAAGTGGGGATTCAAACTCTGTTCTCCAGAGTCCTAGTCCATCATTCTATCCACACTGGGTACCTAGTACAGAGTATTACTGAGTATTAAAACAACAACTCCTTATTTTCACTATACCACACCTGACTAGGTAGGCACAGAGTATTAGTTGTCAGGTCAGAACTGACTTACAGCAATCCTAACAAGCTTTTAAGGTAAGTGAAATATTTAAGGAGTTTTACCAGATCGACTCCCTCAGTGAGTAGGGATTTGAACCCTGGTCTCCAGAAACGTAGTCTGTCATTCTATCCACTACACCACACTGGATACCCAGTATGAAGTATTACTGATTCATAAAACAACAACAACTCATTATTTACAGGGAACAGAGCGCAAGAGGCAACACCCACCAAAGTAAACATCAGAGGGCCCCTTCCCACAGATAGTCCTCTCTCTGAGCATTTAGTGAGGCAAGCCCTGGGCACTATTTTCACTATATATACAGTGATAGAATCAGAAAGCAGCTTTAAAGGGGCATCTTCCAGATTAGCCACGCAATAGAAATTGTCCATACCCTTGTCTCTGGGCTTTTTTGGAGTGTCCTGAATAGTGGGAATATTCAGAGTAGGTTGACTCAGTATCCATGGCAGAAGAGGAGCCAGTTGACCACAGGGAGCGGCCCCCTCAGCCTTGCCCTGAAGAGAGCCACCAAGTCCAGCGAAAGAGGTTTGTTGAGGGTGCTTAGATTCTTGATCATCCACGAGTCCAAGGGGAGAGTAATGTCAGCTTTCACTTCAACGGAAGCAAGAGCAGGTCCCTTAAGCTCAGCATAAACCTAAGAAAAGGGGGAAAAAAGGAAAAGAAATATGAGAATCTTCAGAACGCAAGCAAATCTGTGGCAACTCGAGTCATGTCTTGGTTGTCTCTCTCTCTACCCAGGGGCAGAGAGCTGAGCTTCCATGACTCAAACGTCAGGTGGAAGAGGGAGTTTCACCAGGCTGACTATGACATCTCAGGAGCAGAAAAGCCAGCACATGAATCTGGATAGAATTCTCATCTTGCTGCAACAAGGTAAAGGGAGAATTTGTGGCCTTCCTTGTCTTGCTGAACCTCTACTTCCATCACCTTTCACTACTGTACAGTATATGGTTTATGGGAGCTGTTGTCAAACAACACCCAGATGGCCACTGGTTGCCTATGCCATTCCATGTCCTGATCAATGTAGGACTATATTGTACAGTATTTAAAGTTACGAAGTTTTAAACTTCCATTTTGCATCTGGACTGATACAATACCTTTAATTCTGGACTGATTATTTTATTTTATTTTTTAAACCAACGGCATAGACATAAGGTGACTGAAACATCTTTACAAGTTTGGGTCTGAACATGTTGAACTCTCAAGACAAGGCTCATAAAAACAGTATGAAGACAGCAGGTCTTTGGCACTTGGGTCAGCACCAAGGTAGGGAGGATTTCTATGACACGTCATATTTTTCATGCAGCCTATGTTTGAACTTATAAGTGGGTTCGGTCATGTTTATGAGTCATCTGGTGAGAAAGACCAGATAACTCATAAACATGCTTAAACTCACACCGTAAATTCAAACACAGGTTGCAGAAAAAAATATGACATGCTACAGAAATCCTCCTCTTAGAATCAGCATCTTATATTTAGGACTCAGGAGCTGCCATTCACAACACATACCTGCAAAACCAATCAAAAGCAAGCCTGGCAACATGGTATATAGCACAGCTTCTCCGCTTGACTGCCAGCTACAATTGTGGAAATCTCCCCAAACAGTCATCTGTGGCTAAAGGTAGTGCTTCAACACCACCCATGCCAAACAGAACTGTTTTGCAAATACAGTAGTTTGCATTTATAGTAAACTTACCCAACACTTAAAAGTTAATACAACTTGTTACCATTTTTATTAACATAAATGGCTCTGTTTAGCAAAAAAAAAAAAAAATTGAGTGCCTTTGGCATATGCAGTAAAGCTGTTGAGTATCAGTCTTTGTTGTTGCTGTTGTCACGAAGCTCATGCTTTGAAGCAGTTGATAGACTGAACAAACCTCTTCTGACCAGTCAAATGCCCAACCCTAACTGAGCCAAAAAAGATGAAAGCGAAGGAATGTTAAGAGAGATACCTGCAGAGAGGACTTAAGGGCCATATAAGGAGAAAAAAGCACTCAGGCAAAACACCAAAATGGTAGGGACGGGGAGGGAGGGAGGGAGGGAGGGAGAGAGAAAGAAAGAAAGGGCAGCATGTTCCATCTGAAAGAGTTTATGAACACAGAGCAGCGTATTTAAGACATCAGTGAAGATACCTTCTACTGGCTATAGTATAAGAGAAGCATCCAGATCAGAGAGAGAAAAAGTTTAAAAAAGAAAAGAAAAAGTAAATTCCCAGAATATCCTAACCACCATGGCCATGTGAGCTGAAGGTCAAAAGCTTTTTCCAGCTCTTATATTTCTCGCTTATTCTGAACCTACCAACCATAGCTTCCATGTTCAGATTTAGCAGGAAAATGATGCTTACTTCTGGACCTTCTGGTTTGCTTGCTTGTACAGTGGAGGGGAAACAGGAGGCCCTGTGTGTGTGTGTGTGTGGGCGAAAAGCTGATTCAAACAGTTTTTTATAAAACTAATATGCAACCATCCAAGCATGGCCAATCCTAAGGAAAGCTAAAAATATTTCACGCCCCAGCTTTAATTGTAGGGATGAACAAAAGTTCAATTAAGATGTACAGTATTCTTAAACTAATTAGAAAGTACCATATGTATTTATTAAAACAACAAAAATCTGTATAGCACTTGAAGGCTGCAGCACTAGCAAGCCTTTCCTCAAAGCAAGTTCCCACAAAAAACAAGGGAAATTATTTCACCATAAGCACCTGTAGAGTGACTCTATTATTTGGGCATTCATTTTCAAATATTAGAGCAAACTCCATCAACTACAGTAACATTAAGTACATGAGTAATTTTCCAGCAGCTAATTGCTAACTACCCCTTCCTCTCCATGTACTGAAGCAACCTAATTGAAACAATATTGCTGCACCACCACCATTAATCATTAATATTCACACACCCCTTCTGAATGTGTGAGGAACAACAACCAAATAACTGCTGCCCTCTCCTGAAAAGTTGTAAAACTGCTCAAGTTGAGCCTCTCAACCATAAATGTTTTTTTTTAAATTCTGTTGCAATGGTGGAGAGAACTGTAACCCATCTATCTATCCCTCTGAGACCGATTATTTTATCAGAAGCTTTTGCAAAAGAAGTATCTAGATCCTTCTTTCATACTGGTCTAAAAGATTTGAATAGCTTTGTCCTCCACCCACTTTCCATAGAACATTCCCACTCCCCGAATATACAGCATTGCCATCATGTAAGGGGTGGAGGACATGGGCAGAAGAGGGGCAAGGCAGGGCAGGGCCTTCTTTCTCTCCATTAATTCTCAAATACCACTCGCGTCCCTGTGCCTTTTATCTCGGCACATAAGGGACGAGGATAATCAGATCTCTCCTTCTGGCACACTGACCTCCCACTGTGCCTCTACGCCTTATGTCTGCCAAGCTAAATGGCACTGGAAACAGTTGATGTGTACCTACACTTGCCAACTGCTTAATGGTTCCCAGGGTGGCGGTGACAGGTGAGGAGCACGACAGCCTCCCAAGCAATTGCACTGCACACCTTTCTATGCTCCTCTGCTGTTTCAAGCGTCAATCAATTGAAGACAGGGGAGGGAGGGGGGAATCAGCTGGCTCATGGGCCGAAAGGCTTGCCCATATCTGCTTCAGAAGGTAAGGAACACCACGTTTCTGCCCAAATATGCAAGCCACCTCCAGGTTAGGGTTGTTGCTCATTGCTTTGGTTTGGAATTAGCCCACTATAGGAAATGACTCCCCAAGCACTTGCTTGCATTGGCAGTAACTGCATGCCTGTATGCAGAGGAAAACGTGGGAAGAACCGTCTCCACATTACACTAAATCCACGTGCCACATGGCAACTGCAGTGGTGCCAGCTGGCAACAGAAGCAACCAGACTTTCCCTGTACTTAACGCTAGAGATGCTATTTCCTCGGCTCCCAAGTTGGGAGGTTGGCTGGGATACTTGCTGTCTGTTGTATAACCAAGGCACCTGTTGATCCTTGGCCACAGGGGGCTAAACCAGCAAAATGTCTCTGCTGGCCCCTTCTGGTCTAGAGGAATGTAAGCAGGCAGGGATCAGCTAGCCTTGAAGATATGCCAGGCAACTTTCAACAGTGACGTCCCATCCGCCCAGCTGCTCTCCAGGACGCTCCTTCCCCACGTGCTTGAGAGTGTGCACCTTCAAGCAGAGCTATCCAACCTAGCACCTTCACCACCCGCTCTTTCCTTCAGAAAAGGCTGATGAAGTAGATGCTGCTGGTGGGTCCACTCCATGCCAGTGACTTTCCTTGGAAACCCTGTTTTACACACACATACCGCTTCTTTGCTCATTCGCAGTGTGCCTCCACTCAGTTTTAAAGGGATCCTGACACGCTGTGCTCACACTCACAACTCCTGCTACATGTTTGGCGTGAGAAAAGCCTGTGGCGCAGAGTGACTACAAGACTCCACAACGAAAGAGGAGAAATTGCTGTCTCTCAGTCCTGCAGAGAGCAGCGCCCGAACATCCAATTCCGCCGAGGACAACTTGCTCAATTTCCAGCCGTACAGACCATGCAGCCCAAATGATAGTTCAGGGAGTTAGCAAAGGGCAGCTTTGTAAACCAAAAAAACCCACAGCGCCGTTCATCCTTTGAGAACATACAGGGGCGAGCTTTCAACGCAATTGTCAGTTTTTGAAGAGGCGGCCGTGCCAGTCTGTCACAGCGGACCCACAAAAACAAGAACAGAAAGTGTTCTGGGAGCACCTTGGAGACTCAACAGACACATTCTACCACCCGCTTTTGTGAATTATGATCCACAAACATACTTGCAACGCCCAAAGGACTGTGTTCAAGCCACAGGTTTATATGGTCCAGCCCTTCAAAGTTTCCATAGAATGTCATCAATGTGCCCCATGTCACCTTCATCCCATAATCACGATCATGTGTATAAAAACTTAGGAGCTCAACTTCTGTACTTGGTGGTATCTGAAGAAACGGGAATTTAATCACAAAATAAACCCTTTAGTTTTACAAGGGCTGCAAAACTCTTCTTTTTCACCACATTCAAAACACGGTGGTGTCCGTCCTCCCTCTGGCCATTACTTCCCCCCCTACCCCCCCCCCCCCGACAGCCCTGCCCCATCCACCCTATCCCGGCTACAAGCATCTTTTTTCAAAGGCAGCTTCGTGGGAACCAGTCCCCCCCCCCCCCGGCCACGCACCCCACACCAACCATGCACCCCCACAGCCCAAACCTTCGCTGTTTTTCAGCCTTCCTTTTGCAAAAAAGGGGTGAATGACGGAAGCATCCCGTCCCCAGCCTATCAGCCCAGCCCAGCCCAGCGCGACTTCTCCTGCCCTGGAAGGCCAGCCGGCCAGCTCATGCCTGCCGAGTGGCACCGAAGCCCCGCTGCCGTCGGGAAGCGGTTAGCCTCCCGCCCCGCGCCCCGGTGCTCTCGGAGCACGTCTAAGGGAGGCGAAGGAGAAGCCGCGCCCTTAGGGACGCAGGAGGTGGAGGAAGAGAAAGAGGAGGAGGAGGAGGAAGGGGCTTCCGCGGGAGCAGGGCAGGGGGAAGGAAGGCAGAGGTCCGCTCACCTCTCGCTGGCTCGCCGCCGCCGCTGCCGCTCCATTGGAGGGGGGGGGAACGAGAGACGAAGCACGGAAGGCGCGGGACCTTCGCCACCTTTCCCAGAACAACTTCAGGAGTCCACTCGGCGGCGGCAGCAGCAGCTTCGGCGGCGGCGGCGCTGCTTTCCGCTTCCTGTACCCAGGGCGACGACGGCCTCACGGCGAGGCACGGCACCGCCCCGCCCGCCGTCGAAGCCGGCCTAGCCCTGCCCTGCCCTGCCCTGCCCTCCCCGGCCGCCTGGTGAAAGCCGAGGGGCGCCAGACCTAGAGCGCGGTTTGAGGCGACGCCTCTCCATGTAACCGGGGTTCTAAGGTGGCGTTCAGGGCGGCAGCTCTGAGGTCGAGGAGAGTGAAAAAAGGCGGCCAGGCCCTATGCGTACTATATACTGTATATATCCGAAAGCCCTGAGGGAGCCTTATTGCCAAACTGCCCTTGCTTGTTGGAATTCCAAGCCCTCCCGTCCCCTACGGTCTGGATTCATATCCACGGACCTGACTGCACACTGTGGGAGTTGAAGAAAGCCGCGTCGCTTCCGAGCGCCACCTCGAAAATAAAATAGGGACCGCAGACACAAACGTCTGATCCAGTAAAGTCTGATTTAATGTCCCCCCACCCACAATCTTCCAAATTAATTTCAGTTAATCCTTTATGTCTCTTCCGCCTTAAGTAATCAAAATCAAGCTTCCGGCACGTTCTGATGCACTCACAGCACAAAAAACGTGGACTGGAAGCATATACAGTATTATCAGGATGTTTTATACAGCATACCACCATATCACATTTCTGCCTAAGGACTAAAATCACAAGGAATGCAGATCTTCTGCTCTACGGCATAAAAGTATCAATCTGATGTGTAACTTCCAAAATACCATGATCACCACAACACGCTTGGATCCATCGCTTCCTGGTGCCACCATGATGCAAGAAGTTCTCTGATTTTTATAGTGTTTCCCATACCCCTTTATAAGTGTATCAAATATATTTTATCTACTGATGTGTCATAAAAATGTCTGATGTAGCATTTTTATTACTACCCTGAGGTAAACTATAATGAAAGATACGGTACCAAGACACATTGAGTAAAAATCTCTAGATTTTTATTGTTGGACCTGATCCATGACTTTGATGAAGATGTTTGTGACTGGAAGTAAGAGAATCCTATTGCTAACAGAGCATTTTTACGACCAATTTGATGTGCTATGGTTTGGTGATGGATTTTAACATAGGGGAAGGGGCATTCCATCTGAAACTCATGAAGATTTCTGCCTCCAAAACAGCTCATCATCCAGGTGGGGTCAGGGTGCTCCCCTCGCCCTACAGAGGCACAGTCCAAGCACTTTTGCCTTCCATACGTTTGACCCGTAATATCCATAAACCATTAAGGTCAAGTAATGACACTTGGGCTAAGGAAATGTTTGCAAAAATGACAAGGGAAGAGCCTGCTTGGCCCTGTGCCAGGGATATGGAGGGGCACCTACTTTTTGGGACCCTAATCTAGTCTGCCATGGAGAAATAAAAAAATATCTGGTATAGGGAAGCTTTGAAATGGCTCTTATGTGGGTTGAATACCATCATGGATACTGAGACAGGAGATCCAATATTGTTTGTATCCTCCAATGGTTGCATGCTGATAACTCTGCATGTTAGTGATACGAGCAGTGTGGCCAACAAGAAGTAATAGAGGGTAGTCTTCAAAATATCTTGACAATCACCTGCACGTAAGGCAACATTCAGAGGTGTCTCTGAGCCATAAAAAAAGAGCATTGTTCCTATCATTAGGCATTGGCATCTGGAGAAGAACCTTCATAACACTGTTCTCTGGGGCTAAATGAAATGCACCAGTGCTCTCTACTCCATACGGGTCTGCTTTAACATCATCTGTTGAGCCTAGCTTGGCAAAAGTGCTAAGAAAGTATTGAATGCACTGGTGACTGAGACTAAACTTGTGCCTATGATCATGCCAAGGAGATACAGTGTTGTGCAGTGCTTGGGACTGCCTCCTTTTTTATGCTGGCTTTGGTTAGCGTTGTGTTTGTCTTAAGACAAGGAAACACTTGGCCTAAGAAGGGAATGAATGCAAACTAGGCAGGTCTTTATTTAAGCTAAAGAAAGCTGAGTCTGTGGTCAAGAGGTTCACTACCATCAGTTCCTGGCAGTGAATCCCTTTCTCAAGTTGTATCTATCATTGCCTGGAGAGGCCAGGCCACGTACTGTTAATATTCTTGTTCATCACTACAGACTCCGATTGATCACTAATGGTACTGACACATGGGGCAGTGATATCTGTCGTGGTACAATTGCTGAAAGAGAGAGGAATGAAAACACACCTATATGTGTAACAATGGATTCCTAAAGATTACTTCGGGACATGGGATCAGTTACACCAGTCACCAGAACCAGCATGGTCTGTGAGATCTTCCCTCTCTCCCGGAACCTGCTTTTAAATGCTCCGAACATTAGCAGCATCTGATACATGGGATGATGCCTATCTGGCAGAGTCTACATCCACAACCTGAAGAGCAAAACAATTAAGAGCAAAACAAAGGAGAGCCAGTTGCCCATGCATTACTGAATTAGTTGCTTTAAGTTCCCAAGACTACATCCTTTCTATCCTTGGGAAAATAATGGTGCTAAAGGTTAAAAAGCAATAGCAGATGCTTCCCTGTTGTGGGTAGCTAGATCTGGCCTGTGAGGGTACTCTGGAAAACCATAGATGAAAACACCCCAAACCCAAACAGTGTATTCCAAAATGGATGTGCTCCATTAAATCAACCCGTTTATATATAACTTATAGCTTAATGAGTTAGGTATGTCTGGCTGTGGAGCCAGGGAGTGGGAGTCTGATTCCCCACTGTGCCTTCAGGGGAAAGCCAGCCTGTGTAGCCATGGGCAATCTGCATAGTCTCCAGATATCCCCAGAAGAAGGGAATGGTAAACTCTAGTTACAGTACTTTCTACCTAGAAAACCCAAAATTCACTTGATGGCACATGATTATTATTCATTGCCATATTTAAAATGATACATGTGTGGACCTACAGTTGAGGATCAAGTAGCCAATGAGACTATAAACGAGTACAAAGTTCTGAGCTCTTTATTGAACACCTTGATGTTTTCACAACTACAGAATCAGGCCTTTAATGGTGACAAGCCACCAGTACACAGACTTTTGTTATTGCATGAGTAACCTCCAAATCCTGCTGGTCCTTGGAACTGAAATTCTTCACACAACTGGGAAAATTTAACTGGCAAGTAGCTTGGAAATAATGCAATGTCTGTAGATATTACAGCATTTTAACTAACTATCAGAAGAATGCTTTCAGCTAGGTCACACTATGCCCCATCAGTTCCAACTGGTAACCTGCTGAGAGCTTTACTTTTTCCAAGGGGTGGAATCTCATTCCGCATGCTCTGCTACTAGCAGTCATCTTTTACAGAAAGAATACTCTCAATCTAAGAGGTCAAGTGCATACAAAGAACAGAAAGTTCTTTATACACTTTTATAATTATGCAGTCGAGTTTCCCGCATTTGGGGAACAGAAACTCAAAAGTTCTGAAGAGATAAAATTGAAAGATGGGAGTTTTGAATGACAGGTCTATCATTAGTTTGCTCTTTTTTTGTGTGTGGCATAGGTCAATTTGTGCTAGAAGCCTAAGCTAGCACTTAAAAAGCAAGCACGGAACATGTGTGGGTTGTGGGAAACTGACAAATTCTATCTTAAAGAATGCTTGGTCAAATTTTGGACAGATTATTGATCTATGAAGTGCAGTTTAGGGCTGCGTCTTCACCTGTGGTCCACCATCTCCACGTTCAAGAAACCCAAACCGGTGCTAAGACATTATAGATGCAGTAGGAAGGAGCTTTGCCCATTGACTGGTTCTTTTAAGTCTGGGAAGTTGATACTGACGTTGTGGATGCCTGCGAGGACGACGATGCTTTAGTCCTAGGAAAATAGTATCTGAAGAGGTAAGTTAGGGATTTCTTCCATTCTTGGTTGCTAGAAAATATCTATAACTACCAACAGCTTAAGTCAACAAGTAAGATGATCTGGTACTCATTATGGAGCTGCTTACACAGGACACAGGTTTTACCTGGTATGTCCATAGAATAGTGATTGAAAGGAACACCATTTAACTTAGCGCTACTCCTGAGTAAATATGAGAGCACAATGCTGTCCACTTCCCCATCTTTGCTAGTGCTCTGAACTTTAATAAAGATGGGAGAAAGGGACTTTGGTAGAACTTTAGGGTAATTTTTTGGGTTAAGATGGCCTAAAGGGCAAAAAAGGGGCATTTCTTCTTGTCCAAGTAACGTCCCTTGGAATGATAAGTCATCACATAGCATGCTTCTTGGGGTGCTAGTAACTCTTTGTTTTCAAAGTGAGTAGCAGGTCAGCCTGTCCAGCAACGAATGCAGACATGGCTTCTCTTAAAAAGATGTAAAAGAAAAAAAGAAAAGAAAAAAGGGCTGGTGAAGGGGAATCTTTTAGTTCAGTCTGAAATTCTTAAACATGCCCATGTGTACTTTTCTAACTCTGTTACCTCTACAGCCATATTTCTTTCTTTCTTTCTTTCTTTCTTTCTTTCTTTCTTTCTTTCTTTCTTTCTTTCTTTCTTTCTTTTTTTCTTTCTTTCTTTCTCTATCTATCTATCTATCTATCTATCTATCTATCTATCTATCTATCTATCTATCTATCTATCTATCTATCTATCTATCTATCTATCTATCTATCTATCTATCTATCTATCTATCTATCTATCTATCTATCTATCTATCTATCTATCTATCTATCTATCTATATCCTGCCCATCTGGTCTATACAACCACTCTGCGCAGCTTCCAATATAACATGTACAATAAAATAACACAGCAACTCAATATACAGCAAAAATAACTGCTGCAAATACATTGTTTCAGCTCTAGCATATACTGTACGCATAGGATTGGGCTGGAAGAATTTTTTCCAAACAAGAAATGTTTCTGGATCTGCAAGATGATCTGTGCTGAACAGCTCTTACCCCCACCCCCAATATGCCAGCTAAGGGAATGTGATGGATCATTTATATTTCTGACTCATGTAAAAAATTGCTGCCAAGACGTTCTACTGTAGCATATGCAACCTCTGCACTGCACTGCCTCCCAAACTGTTGGGGAATTTACACAAAAAGATTAAACTAATTGCTCATCAAGCCAGCAAGGAGCTAATATTTTCAAGCTGAAATGTGATAATTCATTTGCCAGAACGCACAATCATTTCCCAGTGTCTACTTTCTGGCTTTTACAAATACGGCAACACTATTCTGAGCGCTGTAAAATGGCGGCTTTGACAAGGATACACAAATGTAGGGATTCCTCGTGTTGCCAAGTATTTGCGGATCAGACGCTCTGTTCCATACCAGTTAAAGCCTTTGGTGGAATAACCAATGCGAGGAAGATGGACGCTTGCTGAAAGAAAGAGGGAGAGGAAAGGAAGAGAGTTGCATTTAAGGTGGAAAAATCTTCGTTAAAAACTCTTCAATTATATGTTGATAGCAGCTAGTGTGGTAATGGGGAAAAAGTGGAAAATGGAGACATGGGCAACAAAAGAAGATTGGAGAGATAAAATGCTTGAATTTGCTGCAGTGGCAAAACTCATGAATTATGTAAACAGAAGACCAGCTAGAAAATTTGGGAAAAAATGGGAAAAGTATTTTGTCTCTTAAAAATAATTAGAAGGTGTAGAGAACCAACTTTTCAAAAAGTATTAGGTAAAATGAGTAGACTTCACATTCTAAAATGTTAACAAAAACTAAAGTATGCCACTGCTTAGAAAAATATGGGTAGCACAGATTTTAAAATAAGAAGGCGATTAGATTAGATTAGGCATCCTTCAGTCTCAAGAGACTATGGTAATGTGCTCTGAATAGAGGACTTGGAATAGCATCTAGTGTGGCTGAGAAGGCTACATAAGCTATATAAAATGGACTATCAGTTGTCCTTGATATATATGAAATGTATGATTTTTCCCCTGTAGCTTTCCTTCTGCACTTCCAATATACTGTATTTCAAACAGCAGCAAAAGAAACACTAAGATATAATGTCTGGCTTGTGCAAAATAAATAAAACTATACCCTAGACCAGGGAGGGAAGGGTGAAGAAGGTCAGCATGACCCCCAACATGAGCCACCAGTCCTGAGGACTAGCTCCCACTCTGGATGCTTCTTCCACTGTGCAATCTGAAGCACAGACCAATATTTCCTTAACAAGCCCCTCCCCCCAATATTTTGCCTCAGTTAAACAGTAACAGATGCTTTCTTTAGTGTACTTCTCCCTGGAAGACGCGTCAATTGCATGTGAACCAAGACAGCAGAAAAACGAGGTATCAATTAAATGGAAGTAGGGCACAGCCAAGCTTTCTATGTCCATTGTGGAGGAAGGGGCTCAGAGAACTTTGTCCAACCACTGCAGGAGTGGTTCTGTGGCAGAGCCAATCTTATTGGTGCTTCCAACTTTAATTATTTTTTTTTAAGACCAGGGAATTTGGACAGATCTTTATTACAAACGGTTATCAGGTTTTTCTGAAACTCAAGATGATCTCAGTGGTACAAAACATCTTTTACCATCACCATCTGGTTCCTCACCGACACCCCAGTAATCTCTTCATTGGATTATGAGAATGTCTTAGAAGTGAGGCTTTCCTTGAAAATTGCGTTGAGAGCTTTAGCTGAATTCGCAGTTCAGCTGCTAACCCTCTGGTCGGCTTGTCTCACTGGTGCTGTACTACGTCGGTTCTCGAGCAGCAACCCCCGCTGCCACTTTGGAAGCAAGCTCCATTCAAGATGTCATACTTTAAAGCTCTAAATGGGCTAGGTTCCAAATATTTGAAGAAGTGCCTCTTCCTATTTCAAGCTGTGCATATCCTGAGATTATCAGGGAAGGCCATTCTCTGTGTGCCTCCCAGAGAAGTGTGCATCATCTACAAAAGAGAGGGTCTTCCTATATGATGATGTGTTCATGATTGTGGGATGTCCTCCTTTGAGACATAAGCCTGGAACTAATGCCATATTCTAGAAATAGGCACAAACCACTGGTCCAACAGTTTCGGAGTCCCACCTCCTCCAGCAGGCACCCACTCAAAGGCAATGGCCCAGCTTCCCTGCCTTACCTCTTCTGGGTGCTGCCTCCGACTGGGCACCCGCCAGAGGTGGGGCTCGGAAGTGCCAAACCAGCAGCTCCTGTCCATCTCTACTGTATTCTTTTGACTTCGGGTGAAAAGCCTCTTATACATCCTTATATTTTTAGATTCAAGTCGGTAAGAGTTTAGAAATGGTTGCATGCTTCACTGTTATTTTGATGGTTAGATTTTCAGTTATTACTGGAATATTATGTTGTGTATTTTATTGTTTCCAGGTTCTTTTCTGGACACTGTCCTGACATTTCTTTTGAGATGAAAGCACAGTCCATAACACTGTAACACTTAAAAAAAAATCAACTCAAGTCTAAGCAACATGTCAAAATGTACTTATTGTGGAGCTAGGAGTTTGTCTGAGATGAGAATTTTGAAGTGCCCAAGGGAGATCAAGAGGTCTTCTGCAGGTGCAACTAACTCCAGAAGGCACAGGAGATCTCTGATGTAAAAAAAACAAAAAACAACCCTGTTATATCCGTCAAAGTTGCGGCTGTTGGAATTCTTGAGTATCCCAGACCGGAATGTCTTAGATGTGCTTTCCCACTTGTTTGAGCAGGACCTGCAGGAATCTACATGTCAAGGGAGGGTCATTATGTTCCTTCCCTTTCAACACCCTCAGACAGCCACACTTACCATCTCTTTTCTTGGCTGCTAGATAAATTTTCTTTAACCCCCTTTCCAAATCAGGGAGCTTGATTCCAGACAAATTGTTGGAGCGGTCACGGTGCTGGGCTACAACGAGGGCCAGCTGGGAAGACATTAAAAGAGATATGTAAGAAATTATATATGCTGAAAATCACTCAGAAAACTAACGGCTTAATTTATTGTCCAGAAACAGACTCCTCCTTTTTAAACACATGTTATAGTGCCTCTGGATTATGTCTGAGAGAATTCCAATATCTGATTTTTTTAAAAAATCATTGTTACAGTTGTTCAAAATTGCAAATAACTAAAGGATTCTAAGGGACGTGGTGGCGCTGCGGGCTAAACCGCAGAAGCCTGTGCTGCAGGGTCAGAAGACCAAGCAGTCGTAAGATCGAATCCACGCGACGGAGTGAGCTCCCGTCGCTTGTCCCAGCTCCCGCCAACCTAGCAGTTTGAAAGCATGCAAATGCAAGTAAATAAATAGGGACCACCTCGGTGGGAAGGTAACAGCGTTCTGTGTCTAAGTCGCACTGGCCATGTGACCACGGAAGATTGTCTTCGGACAAACGCTGGCTCTATGGCTTGGAAACGGGGATGAGCACTGCCCCCTAGAGTTGAACACGACTGGACAAAAATTGTCAAGGGGAACCTTTACCTTTAAAGGATTCTAAAAGCAGAGACTATTTTGGCAGAATTCCTGGAAGTGAAAAACAGAGTTGCTTCTAAGGGTGTTTGATAACATTCAAACTGTACTACTAATAGGATTATTGTATGCTCGTTCTATGTCCAGTGCCATTTTTTATTTGGCCCCTCTTTTAAAACAGTGGTTCTCAAACTGGGGTTCCCAGATGTTCTTGGACAGCAATTCCCAGAAGCCTTCACCTCTTGCTGTGCTGGCCAGGATTTCTGGGAGTTGCAGGCCAAGAACATCTGGGTCAACCAAGGTTGGAAACCACTGTTTTAGAAGATGTTATTTCAAATGGCTCAAATATAAGGAAAAAGAAAAGCATCTCTCTGTACAATTACCAAGTCCTGTCCTTTGTTTCGAGACTCCTTATCATCAATAGGGAATAAAATTGTTCCTCCTAATGCAAGATCTGTAAAAACAATTAATAGAAGGGGAAAAATTACTACCATGAGGAATAAAGGTGAAGAAATTAATGTTAATGATTCTTTCTCCCTTTTACATTGTATTCTTTAGATGGGGAACAGAGCTGACAGAGGCTTCTATCTAACATGCAGATTAATCTGTATTTAAAAGTATGCAATGGGGAAGGAAGGATGATTCTAGATAAGACAATTATGGGTTCACACCATTTACTTTTCAATGGACTGGATCTTATTAGCTGTCTAGAGATGTTTCTGTGATGTCACACTGTAGATTAACAGAAAATCTTAAATTTAATACTGATACATCACTTCCCCAAATCAAGGCAAACACAAGATAAAAACAACATCTCAATCTTAGCACAGTTTTCTTGTGTGTTTTCCCTCTTTGGGAGGGATAAAACCCCTCCCTCATAGACAAATAAACCAGTTAAGGAGTTCTAGTTTGTTCTTAATGTAAGAGAAACCAAGTTGGCATTATGTCCTTTTAGAATACCTTAATAACTGCTAATTCTAGAAATGGGAGAGTCTGATTAAAAACAGAACATTATAAATGGAAACTGAAGCTAAGACTAAGACAGTGTTACTCTGGCTCACCTTTCATCTTTCCTGCCAACTCATATATTTTCTTTGGTTGGTCGGATCGATTCCTGAGTGCAGTGAACAAGCCTCCTCTTCCCCAATAGCCAGAGTCATCTTTAAAAAAAGAGTTACGTGAAAGAGGTTTCTACTGAAAATGGAGGAAAAAGGCCAGTAAGGGAAGGGTTCGTCGATATGGACTGACAGAAGATCCACTCTCAGAATTCATGGCGTTTGTTGAACCGGAAGACTATTCTGCAGATGCAAAAACCATTAACCCTGCAGATATTTACTGCCTTACAAACCCTGAACACTTGATGCTCCGGTGTTAGACTGTAGAGGGAGCCAAACCCCACAGGAAGCAAATAGCCACTCCCTCCAAACAAGTCCTAGTTTAAGCCACTTGTGTAAACACATTTTGGAGCCATGGATTTGACCTCTTTGGACTGTAGTTGTCAGAAAGATAGGTAGCTCTACCTCACTAAACTGTGCCACTCAAACTATTTCTGGTGTTTACCTGTGTGCCATGTAGTAGAGAAGGAGTCTGAAGAAAAGGAGAAAGCCTGAGTTCAGTGTACTCCAAACTTCCAGAACATCAGGTTTTAAAAGAACTTACTTCCAAGTGGCAGAATGACATATCCAAATTATAAAATGGCCATTAGAGTCCATAAATATTCTTTTCCAACCATTTAAGTCATTGTCTACAGGGCATCAACAGGGAGTTGGATTACAATTTGTTGGCCAAGACTAAAACTATGTTAGCCACTACTGGAAGGGTCCTTATAAACAGATTAATGATGTGGAAGGGTCTTTGGGGCATAACTGCTGGTCCTGGCTTAATTATTTACTTGGTCAGAAAAAAGTGACAGGGAATTCTGGCTAGCAAGGGAGCAAACTGTCTGGCAGTCCAGCTTAGAAACCAGGTGAGCTGCCAGAGGAAGGGCAGAACCACAAGGACTAGGGACAAGAGTACTGCAGAAATCACCCCTCTGGCCCACACTGAACGGAACAGGAGTGAGGATGGAGGGCATGCACGCTTCAGTCCCCATCACCGCTTTTCTCATCAGCTAATGTTGCAAGAGATGAGTTCCAACCAAACAGGGCATCTCAGGAGGCCATGGTCTCTCAGAAATCCAGTTAACCCAATGCTTAAAAACTAGCCTGCCCAATAACGTGTATTCCACCTACCTACACAGTGCACAATGATGGCATCCTCTTCTCCTGCTGCAGGATGGGTAACATCACCCATAATGTACCTGATGGAGGTCAGGTCTGGGTCCGTATATTTCAGAGTCACATCCAGCCTGCCTTCCTCTTCCTCCTCCTCCTCACTGCTCTCTTCTGATTCAATGCAGTAAGATCTGTAATGATTAGCTTCCCACCAAGCCATTCTGAATTACAGAAAGATGAAGAAAACAGACAGATCATTAAGCAATACTTTCCTTATCTTAAATAACCAATGCACAATTTACTGAAACTGTAACAGTATGAGTGCCAAGTGAGGTGAAGCTTGAAAGGCACCACCAGATCAGTTTTTTTCTTAACGATGATACCTGGGATCGTCCTGAAAGATGTATGTAGTTCATGCACCTCTTTTCATTTGTGTACCAGACACAATGGCTAAATATTTTTATGCAGAAGGAAGGTAGATGGCGCAACATTCAATCGCTTCCAGTCGACAATTAAAGAATCCTAATTGGGATTCTCAGGCATGCAGGGAGATTTTTGGAAATTAAAGACATCCCTCATCCTGTTGCCCCCAGTCCTGGAACGTTCCGAATGTTTCAGAAATGCTTTAATTTCTGAAAATTGTTGCAGCTGATGATGCCATCAGCCTTATGCAACATAAATTTATGCTTCTAGATAACAGAATCATGAAGTTGAAAGGAGCCTATAAGGCCCTCAAGTCTACCCTCCCTGCTCAATGCAGGAATCCAAGTCAAAACAGATCAGACAAATGGTTGTCCAATTTTCTTTTGAATTCCTCCAGTGTTGGAGTGCTCCTGATGTAATTGTTTTCATTGTTGTACTGCTCTAACAGTTAGGAATTTTTTCCTGGTCTTCAGCCAAAATCTAGATGGTCTTAAATCCATTACTGGGTTGAACTCTGAAGGACCCCAATGGCTTAGACTTCTTTCAAAAGAACCATGCGTGCAAAGCACCTACTTTTTCTGGTGCTCCGCTTCTGCTTTCTTCTGCTTCCTTTCTTCCCTGAGCTTGGCCCTCTTTGCTGCTGCCTCCTGTAGTTTTCGTCGCCGAATCTCCAACTCTTCTGGACTTAATTTACGTCTTTTCTTTTCAGGGCCCATCTGAATACCTGTTATCAGAGCCTAGAGAAGGAAAGGCATGTCTATGGTTATTTTGTTGCACTCTGAATGGTTGATCTGTTTTAATGAGAGGGCTACACAAAAATGTGATGTCTCTTTTTGTTTTCTCTGTGTCATTTAACCTTCACCAGGATTTGGGAGCAGGAAAATTTGAAGCTGTAGAAAGGCCTGGATTAGTTGGAGCCCAATGAGAGTGCTCTCCTTTTCATTCCTATTTTTTGTGGGTTTTAGAAGCTCCTGAGCACCTTCCACATTGTGCTGCTTAGTTGTGCCTCTATGTATCTTTAAAAAAATGTGGAGGGATATTTGTTCCATTTATTCCACACACAAAAGAAAAAGAGAAGGCAGAGGAGAGATCTCTTCCCATATCCAAGCTGTTGTGGTTTTTCTGTAGATGGGCTTTGATTATATCTTTTACCTTTACTTGCTATCTTGCTTTTCATAGTTTTTGGGAAAGAAGGCTGTGTGTCTCTTTTATTTTGCTATTTTTCTCCCCTCTGTGTGTGTGTTGGGAAAGGGATGCTGTCCCCATTTGACAGATTTTCTTACATTTTATTTGGTTCATTTACTTCTACTAAACGTTTTGGTGATTTTTTTTTTTGATTTTGTTTGGCTGTTGTTGTACCGTTGCCAGCTTTTTAAGTAGATTGTTTCTCTGTTGACTTGCCCCTCTTGATTTTTAGAGGAGTTGTTTCTTAAGGGTTCTTTTAGAATTTGAAGACCAGAAAGATGAAGGGAGAAAACAAAACAAAATGACCTGAAACAGGCAGCCGCTTTCATGTCAAACAAAAAAATCAGTGCACAAAATAATCAAAAGGAATCTTCTAGGAAACCCCTCTGGCCATCGCCACTCTTGAGTGGGAGTGGCAGTGGTGACTCTCACACAGAAAAAGACCCAAAATGAATCAAAAATAAATATATTAACTGTACACATCCTTGATGCCAACTGCTGCTACTACAGCAGGTCTACATATTCACCATGATTTCCAAATAGTTTTCCCATGATAATTTACCATTAATCAAAACAGATGTTGAAACCGAGTTCTAGCAAGCTAAGGCTCAAGTTAAATCTAAAGATTTATTTTAAGCTGGTTTTGGAACTTGATAAGTGTTTGTACTTCAGGTGAGAAGAGGGGAGCACACTCACCTCTGCCCCTCTATCCTCACTTCTTCCTGCATAAATCAGAGCATCTGAAGAGAGAGGATGGGGGGCATTCTACATCTGAGGGCTCTCCATGTGAATCAGCTTCTGATTCCATGGAAAGCCTCTACAAGGGTTTTCCTCCTTCAGAAACACAGTGACACTTGAGAAAAGAACAATGGAGGGGGCAGGCCTAGCGTTAACTCCCACCACCACCACCTTGCATGTAACCATACACAAATGCTTATGAATAACTGAACAGGGCTTCAGTGTATGCTGCTTCTTTCTACCCCAAAACTGAGAGAATACTGTGAGTGGTGACAGTTTTCACTTTCCAGTGATTCCCTGGGATACACTGGGATTCAGGTGCCATTAGTTGAGAAAGCATGGCGTATACATCTCTTCCCTTATGTGGCTCCACGTTTCTAAGTTCCTCCCAACTACGACAGCAAAATGGCTTCAGCTTCCACAGACAATTCTTTCTTTTCCTACACAAAATATTCTGGCTAAAAAATAAGCCAACAACTATGAATATTTTTAAAGGCGCAGATTTAAATGACATGCTAACAAACCAGCCCATGAAACCAATTACTCAAATGTAAAAAAAGGTCCCATTTTATCATCCATGCTTACATTTGCTTTATTTCTGAGAGCTCTTCCTTCTTGACTGATATCTTCAAGGAGTGCTTTCTGAAGATTGAGCAACTGATCAAAAGCTTTCTGGTCCTCCCTGCTAGGTTCCGTGGAGTAGTCCTTCCCTTCGTATAGGTACATGTGGCCTTAAAAAAAATACATACACACACCAACAACTCCAGTTGATCCACTGACACCACAAGGGACTTGATTCAGCATTGGCTTCAACATCATAATCTTTCTTGATGATGATCTCTTTACTTTTAGAAACTGGCCCCTAATGATGTTCCATTTAAGCAATTCTAACTGAGCCTTCGGTCGGAAGACCCAAGCATTTTGTAACCTTAATATGGTATAGATCACCATGAAGATGGAGAAACTGTCGCTAAAAGCTCCCATGAAAGGAAAATACAGCCAAGATTTTTGGATGCTATTAGATGTCAAGTTAATGTTTACCCTTCCCTATGACTTAAAAACACATTAACAAATAGAACTGCCCCATCACATCTATTTTTTGCCCTAACACTCCAGTAAGAACTTCAGAAAAACAGAATACAGAGATAAAAATGGACAGAAGAGCCACTGTTGGATTAGACAAGGGTTCATCAAGTCCACTGATGGATATCAAAGTGCTTCGGGGTGGGTGGGGAGGGACTCACAGGCAGGGCCTGAAGGCAGCAGCTACTGCTCGCCCTCTTATTTATTTATTTATTTATTTATTTTATTTATATCCCGCCTATCTAGTCGATAGACCACTCTATCTAGACCTCTCCCTAGACCGTTATGAAGATCTACTGCCTTTGGAATGCCTTCAGCGACCACGGTCAAATAACTGCCAAAAGTTCCATCGTTCTAAAAAATCTTGCCATTTAAGCAAGACACAACACCAGCCTTGTCTGCCGGCCTTGGAGAGTTTTGAGCCAGTAAATCTTCCAAGTGGTGGGATCTGGAACTCGGGGTGACTAGTGAGACTGACTGGAGTTACGGAAAAGAAGGCTTGTCAATAGAAGCAGCAGCATTAAATTCTGAAGGCAGAGGATGAAGGCAAGGAGACTGGAAAAGCAGAGGAAAGGAGAATGGGCTAGATCAGGATTTTAAAACAAGCCTTAATTCCCAACAGCATGAAATTCTGATCTCTATGTGTTTTTTTTTTTCCCAAAGTCTAGGTCAGAGTTGTCCACATACTTTCTAGATGTTGCTCTTCATCTCCCTCTCCAGTAGACAACACAGGGTCCATTAGCCACATCCCTCCTCTTGTATCACCAAGGATGCTTCCCAGGTCCATGTCAGAGATCGTACTTCCCTCTGATGACAACAGTCTGTCCAAACCAAACTTCAGGATTTCGCTCAGCTTTCAAGGAATTGAAAACAACAAAGCATAGAAAGTCACCCTTGTTAGCTCTTCCAACGCTTCTGCAATTCCATTCCTATACATAGGGAAGCAGCGGCAGCAGCCTGGACATGGGAGAACAAGACCCAATGAACGGAGTCATAATGGCCATGTACTTGTCTCTGTACTACTTGCTTGTGAGACGACACAGTCGCCTAGTGGAACCCAGCTTGACAACGATAAAGCCACCACAGTATTCATGATCAAAGGGGATGCCGATGCAGAAAACCCGATGCATTGAGCTACCTTCATCATGTTTGCCTGTCTATTTTGCTCTGAATTGAAGATCAAACCAATAAAGCAACAAACCTTTACAGGAGGGTTTTTCCTCCCCAAACTATCTCCTGAGTGCAATTTTTAAAGCAAAAGTCATTGAAGAGGCAACAACACTGGGAGCAAACAAAATGGCTCTACCAGTTCCTGGAGGCTCTTTCTCTATAAATGTTAAAGTTTCCTTGTGGTTTGTTGACCAAGCCGAACATCTTCATAGAATAATGACTTTTCCTTGTATCTTCAAATTCCCATGTTATCTTTACAAACAAGAGACTGAGCACGTTATGTGTTATTAACATTGCAAGGGGTTTTGTTTTAGTTTTTAAAATCCTTCTGGAAGGACTCCTCTAGGCTGCTTTGGCCTCTTGCTTTCCCGTACGATGTACATGAACAAGAAAGGGCAAAAAGGAGAAACCAGAGAACTACAGACTGGTCAACTTGACATTAATCCCAGGGGAAATTCTGGAGCAGATTATAAAGCAGTCACTCTGCAAGCACCTTGAAAACAATGCTGTAATAACTAGAAGCCAACATGGATTTGTTAAGAATAAATCTTGCCAAACTTATCTGATCTCATTTTTTGATCAGGTAGCGTCCCTGGTAGACTGTGGGAATGCTATAGATATATCTTGACTTCAGCAAAGCCTTTAAGAAAGTGCCTCATGAAATTCTGATTAACAAACTAACTAGAGGTGGGCTAGGTAGAACAACTGCCAGATGGATACATAGTTGGTTACAGAATCATATTCAGAGAGTGCTTATCAATGGCTCCTTCTCAAACTGGGAGGAGGAAACAAGTGAAGTAGCACAAGGCTCAGATTTGGGCCTGCTACTCTTCAACATTTTTATTAATAACTTGGATGGGGGGTGCAAGGAATACTGCAAATTTGCAGATGACATAAAACTGAACAGAATAGCTAATACCTCAGAATCATAGAATAATTGAGTTTGAAAGGACCTATAATTTGAACCAAATTCAAACCAGGAACAAAATTCAAAAAGATCTTTATAAGCTTGGGCACTGGACTGAAAACAACAGAATGAAAAGTAACAGAATAAGTGCAAAGTTCTACACCAAGGGGAGAAAAAAAACCAAATGCACATTTACAAGGTGGAGAATACTTGGCTCAGTAATACCAGAAGTGAGAAGGATCTTGGAATTGTTTTAGATCACAAGCTGAATATGAGCTGACAGTGTTATGCAGCTGCAAAAATGGCAAATGCTGTTTTAGGATGCATTAACACAGCTACAGTCTCCAAATTCTGGGAGGTACTAGTCCCCCTCTATTCAGCATTGGTTAGGCCTCATCTTGAGCACTGTGTCCAGTTTGGGACTCTGTCCTTTACAAAGCGACTGGAAACCCTGTCCTATGAGGAAAAACTGAAAGCACTGGGCATGTTTAGCCTTGAGAAAAGACGAATGTGGAGACAAATGACAGCATTTTTCAAACACTTGATAGCTAGTCATACAGGATCTGTTCTCAGTCATCCTAGATGGCAGGACATGTAATAATGGACTCAAGCTACAGGAAGCCAGATTCAGGCTGAATATCACGAAAAACCTGGTAACGGTTAAAACAGAATGACAGTGGAGCCAATTAACTCTGGAGGTGGTGAGTGCTCCAACACTGGAGGCATTCAAAACTGGAAACCATTTGTCAGACCTGCTTTGATTTGGATTCCTGCCTTGACCAGGGGGTTGGACCTGAAGGCCTTATAGGCCCCCTCCAACTCCATTAGTCCATGATTCTATGCAATCTGTTTGCTGCCGCCACAGATTTTTAATGAAAGTGGCCCTGATATTGCACAAAAGTTTCAATGGCTGGGCAAAGCCACTTTTGATCTCTCTTTTACCTCATGATCTGTGTCACCAGAGGACTTCTGTGCTCCAAGAGCAAATTGGCCACCTTCAATAACAGCATTTGTTAGCTGGAGCTTTGATGCTGCTCGGCGGTGGATGAGCTCTTCCACTGTGTCTCTCCCAATCAAGCGAATCACTTTTACAGGCCTGAAAGGGAAAAAGTGAACATTTTATATATAAGGTGTACACACACACACACACAATTAGGTGTATGCATTTGATCACAAGAGGCTAAGGCCTGTGGAATCCTTATTGCTGATTTATGTAAGACAAAAAAAGTCCTGGTGACGAATTCCCCTTCAACCTGAGCCAGTACTCAGCAAGACAACCAGCACATCATTAATGAGTAGCCATCTGTGTCCTAATCATGCCATTTCTTTTAAGCAAGTGTAAGCTGGAAATAGGATTCTGGCTACTGAGAACAAAATAAAGGAAGAACACTTCATGAAACTTATGCGAATGAAACTAGTTCATTACTTCTTTCAAATGCCATCAGTTCCCCAGATTAACCTGTCATTCATTCCTGGTTCACAAATGCTTTTTTGCCAGCTGCAAGCATGTCTGTTCTCTCCTTAGGTCTCATTTCCTTAGGATCCATAGCTGTGCAAGCCTCCTGCTTCAGATCTAGCCAGGACAGTCACTGCTATGGACTGAAGAGAACAACTGGGATGGCTACAGGATCTCCACCCTCATTCCCAGCAGCAGACTGCAAGTATCCTCCTAGCAGTGCCAGAACTTTTACCCTGCACTTCCATGCTACTTTTACCACACCTTGCCACAGACCAGATCAGTTTTTGTCTACAGGAGCCTCCCTCAAACTGAGCCGCTGAAGATGTTCTGGACTACAACTCCCATCAACTCAGAACCATTAGCCATGTCGATGAGATCCGATGGAAATTATAGTACAAGCACCTGATATGGGACTAATGCAGCTGGAAAGAAGCATATTCAAGCGCCATCACTTGTAATGTAACCTAGGCTTAGAACTACAGAGCTAGAAGGGACCATACGGTTCATTAGGTTCAGCGTCTGTCAAGAAGGCACAGTGGGGAATCCAACTCCCAGTCTCTGGATCTGCAGACTGATACCTAAACTACTTACTTCAGTACATGAAGCAATGCTAAAGAAAATTTTGTTATATCTCACTTTCTAGCCACTGGCACCTGAGCAGGTGAACAATTAAATAAAAATACAATTACAGTGGTGCCTCACTAGAGGATGACTTTTTGCTTCGGGCAATTTTCGCTGGACAATGTTTGGGTCCTTGCCTCGCAAGATGGTTCCCCCCTCCCATATAAACACATTAATTACATAAGACCTACTTTTTTATCCCAAGAAAGTGGGGGAGAAAGTGTATGTTGCTGGCTTTCCAGGGTCTGCCTCCTGGAAAAACAGGAGGGATAAAAAAGTAGGTCTTGTGTAACTAATGTGTTTCAATGGGGGGGAAAATCCATCTTGCAAAGCATCACCAATGGGGCTATGGCTGCAAGTTTAAATGATAAAGGATGGTGAAAACAGACAGGAACCAAAGGGTAGAGAGATTGTTAAAAAACAACAGGGAAATCACAAATGTAATCTCCCATTAACACAAATTATGCAGCTGTGTTCCCCACATTTGGGGAAATCACAGGAATCAACAACACACCCAAAGTACAATGGATGAGCCTCCCCTTGGGAAAAACATTTTTATGACATGGTATTTCCCCTGCAAGGTATGAATTGGAATGGACCTTGCACCTCATATCCCCTTCTGTTCCCTGACCACCCAAGGCATGGTGACCCCCTGGCTGCACCTCCCACTCAGTACAGTGCCCTGCGGGACCCCCATCAGGGGCTAGGTGTTCCTCCCACAATCCTCTAGTGCACAGGTATTAGCATGTGCACTGACTAGAGGATTGTGGGAGAAACACCTAGCTAATGCTAGGTGTTCCTCCCACAATTAGCATAAGGTGTTAGCATATGCTAATTCTTATGCACTAGAACAGTGGTTCTTAACGTGGGCGATAATGCCCCCCAGGGGGCGATTTCATTTTTCAGGGGGGCAGTAAAACGAAAAGGGGCGGCATGGGGGCGCTGGAGCAGAAGGGGGGCGGTAGGGGGGCGCTGGAGCAAGCCAAACCTGTGAAGATGGCTGCAGCCTTTTTACAGTGTGCATGAATATATATTTTCTTCCAATCTTAATTTAGTTTCAGAGTTTTCGTCTTGAAATTTTTAGTTCCTGCATTGCAGTTTGTTTTTATGCCCTTTTTATATTTCTTTTTGTGTCTTAAAATTCACTTGCAACTAAATCATTAAATGTTACTTTTTGGGGGCATTTCATTTTCTTGGAATTGAATTTTGTTTTCAGGGGTCATTGGATTTAAGTATCTTAAATAAATAAATAAATAAATAAATAAATAAATAAATAAATAAATAAATAAATAAATAAATAAATAAATAAATATCAGTGCGGGGAGGGGGGCGATGATAACTTCCTCAATAGCTCAAGGGGGCGTTTCTTTCAAAAAGGTTAAGAACCACTGCACTAGAACAGTGGTTCTTAACCTTTTTGAAAGAAATGCCCCCTGGAGCCTTTGAGGAAGTTATCATCGCCCCCCCTCCCCGCGGTGATGATATCTTTATTTATTTATTTATTTATTTATTTATTTATTTATTTATTTATTTATTTATTTATTTATTTATTTATTTATTTATTTATTTATTTATTTAAGACACTTAAATCCAATGACCCCTGAAAACAAAATTCAATTCCAAGAAAATGAAATGCCCCCCAAAAGTAACATTTAATGATTTAGTTGCAAGTGAATTTTAAGACGCAAAAAGAAATATAAAAAGGCATAAAAACAAACTGCAATGCAGGAACTAAAAATTTCAAGACGAAAACTCTGAAACTAAATTAAGACTGGAAGAAAATATATATTCATGCACATTGTAAAAAGGCTGCAGCCATCTTCACAGGTTTGGCTTGCTCCAGCGCCCCCCCACCGCCCCCTTCTGCTCCAGCGCCCCCATGCCGCCCCTTTTCGTTCTACCGCCCCCCTGAAAAATGAAATCGCCCCCTGGGGGGCATTATCGCCCACGTTAAGAACCACTGCACTAGAAGATTGTGGGAGGAACACCCAGCCCCTGATGTGGGTCCCGCAGGGCACGCCGAAACACTGAGGAGCTCTCTTGGCCTTTGGTAGGACTGGGGCTATGCAGCCCTGTACTGAATGGCAGGTGCAGCCAGGGGGTCACCATGCCTTTGGGGGGGTCAGGGAGGCCATTTTGCCATGTTTTCAGGGACTCCTAGCACCGTGGGAGCCCCAAAATTCCTCCCCACTTAAAAAATAATAATTGGGTGCAAGGTGACTTTTTTTGGTAAAAAACCCACATCTTGCCAAGAAAAAAAAAAAACAGTTTGATGTGGGTCATGTTAAAAGCCCTCCAAGCTCCAGCGACCAGACAGGTAAAGGCTCTGGGAACTCTGCTGACTTGTCAGGGAAAGCCTGGTTTGAAATGCTCCATGGCACCTTCCTGGTGCTCCCACTGCTGGAGTGCTCACAGCAGCTCCTGGCAAAGAGCTGAAAACCTGCTGCATCTTGATCTTATCATAGTTGCACAACTCTTGAGTGCTAGGATATCTTGGATCCCAAATATGTCTGGGAGGAGCCCAGATGGAGTTTTGGCTGTGTTTTGGACGGCTGTAGCCATGCCTCGTGCTATGGGGGACATGTCCCCTAGGAGAGAAGAGGCACAGGCTCACACCCACCCACTCACCCATCTACATAAGATTTTTTCCTCACTTATTCTGGCCAATCCTATGGGCTCTTGCTGTTGCTTGCAAGTCGTTTTGTGGATTAAAGTCGCTGTCCACAAAAACAACAGTATCTGCGGCTGTGAGATTCATGCCAACTCCACCTTGGGAAAAATAAAGGAGAATGCCATTAAAAGACAATTAAAAGGGCAGTGTACCAAGCAAAGACTTTTCAGCTCCTTTACAACTCAAAAACAAAGGAAAAGAAGAAACATTTAGGCAAGTGAATTAATCAAGCTGCATGGGACTGTGCTTTGCACTTCATAAAGTTTTGAGGAATAGACCGTCCCATCCCAAACATCTGAGGGCAGATAAAAATTCAGAAACCTAAAAAAAAATCATTACATAAAGGAATGTTAAAAGTATCATTTTAAAATGCTTCTGCTTTTTAAAATGCTCATCCTCCAGTTTTACACTGGCAGACCCATGTTGGAAAGTGTGAGCCTTCCTTCAGCCTCTGTCACTTCAGTCCATCCCTGGCATCCTCTCCCGAAAGTTGTGTAGAAATTGCCAGTGAGTACATCTTCAGCTTTTAGCTACAGATTTCCATCTTTCACCAAAGCTCATGCGCTGTAAATATTGAGGTATTCTTGATTGCTGCTCCCAAAGGTAGAGGGCTCTTTCCATGACACTCTTCAGAAGAACTAAAAGCTCTTTCTTGTTTTACTTCACAGTAACCCCCTGAGGTCGTGTCTGGACAAAGAATGCATGTACCACCATCCCATGAGTTGAAACTGGATCTGTTCCAAAGCACCTTCCCTCTACTTCATTCTACTGCCTTTCTCCATGTTCAGATTGCATCTATACAACTGCATCTCATCTTGCTAGTTTCGTTGAGGTGTGTTACAGAACCTGGAAGCCTTACTTAGAAACTGACAGGGATAATTATGCACCTGTGAAAGGAAACATCCTTCCTTGGAAGATAAGATTCTGGGAATGGCATTGCTAGGTGGAAACAAACCAGAAGACAGAAAAGATGGAAGGTGTCTCTGAATCAAGGCTATGGATAGAATACTGTATGTGAAAGCCATCAATATGGGCAACAGGACTGGGGGTCCTTGGTGAGTGGTTGTGGAACAAGGCCAATTATGAATCTGCAAAGACTAGCACAGCTTAGTGAGTTACGTCTCTGGCTGCGGAGCAAGAGTTTGGGAGTTCAGTTCCCCACGGTGCCTCCCTGGAGAAGAGCCAGCCTAAACTCCATCCCAAAAAAGTCACTACATCTCGGAGACATGCTGAACCTTTGTACAGCAAGTACAAAGGTCCACAGAGGGCTCAGTCAGCTGGCAGCTGAAAGGGCTTACACAACTCCCAGGGTAACAGCCTCTGATGAAGCCGAGTCCTCGATCACAGAAACACAGTAACTGTGTTCCAAGTGAGGCTGGCTGTACAGCTCTGGGCAAACCTTCTAGCATGATCTCACGACACGACAATGTCCGGGGAAAGGGCAACATAGGAATGCCAGGACAGGGTGTGCGTGAACACATAAACCCATGTACACATGTGCTGCAAGCATCTCTCATCTCCGAACTGGTATAAAAGCACCCTTACAATGCCTCACCTGCCCTGGTGCTCAGGAGGAAGACAAAAATGGGCTCTTGGCCAAAGTTTTTAATAGCAAGGTGCCTTTCTTCACCTCGTACAGATCCGTCCAAGCGCTCATAACTGTAACCTTTTCAGGGGGATAAAAAATAAGGGTAAGTGCAATATCAGAGACATTCAAAAGGCTTCTTTCTGCTCTTGGAAAATTATGCTACCTTCAGGGACTTTTCTCCTGTACTGTCACAATCTCTCTCTTTCCTAAAAAAAAATAATGGCTCAATATCTGTAGAAATTAATTTAGCGGTGGCTGTTTTTTAATACTTTACCCAGGGCATGGCAAAGAAGAGTCCTTACAATCTTGTCCCACAGGGACATTCTTGGTGCATCATGTTCCCCTGATTCTCCGAAGGAAACAATGTCAGGCCTTTCTTTATGGAAAAAGGTGTAACAACCTTCCTTTCTAAGCACTCAGTTTACTAGCTTCATGCGTGTGTCTTAGTTTTAATGTTCTTAGGTTTTACCATTCCCAAAGTCACCAAGCCTACTTTTTATGCTCCAGGTATTACTATGCATATGCTAGAACTTCTCTTTTTAAAAAAGGCCTAAAACTTTTGATGAATGAACCCGAACTCATATACCTTGTCTCATTCCCCCTAATGCACTGCTCCTCCACCAGTTCTTTCAGTATTTCCTCATAGGGCTTGGTTTCCAGTTCTCTTGATCATGCTTGTAGCCCTCCTGAGCTTGTTCTAGTTCATCTACATCCTTCTTAAAGAACGGGATATAGTACTCTAACCTGTGCTGAATAGAGGGGAGGTAGTACTTCATAGGATTTGGAGACTATAGTTCTGTTAATGCAGCCTAAACTAGGATTTGGATTTGCTTCTTTTGCAGCTGCAACATACTGTTGGCTCATAGTCAGCTTGCAGTCTGTAACAATTCTAGATCCTTGACACATGTGGTATTGCTGAGCCAAGTATCCCACATCTTGTGCATGTGGACTTCTCCTGCTTAAATGTCACTCTGTTGTTTCTAGACCACTTCTTGAGCCTATCAATATCTCTTTGGATTTTCTTTCTGCCTTCCAGGCGTTAGCTCTCTCTGGCTCTCTCACTGTGCCTGATGCAGCCTAATAGCAATACAGTGGTGCCCCGCTCGACGCTTACCCCTCATGACATTTTTGCGGTCGCTATTGCGATCGCAAAACGATGGCTCCTATGGGGGAAATCCACATTATGTTGATTAGGAGCCTGCTTCACAAACTGTTTGTTCGCTATACGATGATTTTTCCGGTTCCACAAAATGGCTTCCCTCCAAAAAATGGCTTCCCTCCCTTCGCAAAATGGCTGCTTTCCAGACCCCTGCTTCGGAAGACAGCGATTTTTAACAGCTGATCGGCAGTTTTCTATGGGCAATCTTCGCTGGACGATGAGGTATTTCCCCATTGGAATGCACTGACCGGTTTTCAATGCATTCCAATGGTTTTTTCCCTGCTTGATGACAATTTTGCTTAACAGCGATTTTCCTGGAACAGATTATCATCATCAAGTGGGGCACCACTGTATATTATACTATTATTCTCCCATCATGGGTGCAGTTTAGTGTCAATATTTACTCTTGGAGTTGTACTCTGTACCCCTTCTTAAGAAACTGGAATAGAGATGACAAAGAAAGAAGCCCAGTTTCCATGACTACAGATAACCACACTTGGATGACTGAGAATCTTCACAAAAATTCCAGCAACAGGTTGGTTTACACCAATTTAAATGTAAAGAGACAAAAGGGATCCTCAGTCTAAATGTATACTGGTGGATGTGGCCTCCACAATATGCTTTGATTTAATTCTATTTTAGTCACAGGCAACTATTAAAACAAGCCTTCATACTGAAGCCACAGAAAGCAGAGAGATTATAGATATGTTCCATATCAGAAAGTGCCAAATGAATGCTTTGTCCTTGTAGTCATCGTACCAAAGTGGGAGCACTTACAATGCAACAGCAACAGGTTAAGCTTTGGAAAACTCATGGAATTCAGCACCCTGACTCATATTTACACAATTCTGCAATCCGAGTCAGGGACAAGCCTGGACCTTGGACTGTGAAGCACAGCTCTTTCAAGGCAGCATACCACAGTGAGAGGATAATCCACGATTTACTGTACCAGAGGGACTCGGTGTGAGGTATGTATGAGCACATGATGCTTTAAAACTACATTTGTGGCCAAATGAGAGACATGCTGTATGGCTTGGCTCTTGTTTCAGTGGCCACACCTGTGGGGGCTCTGCCGCTTCAGACTATAGTCATAAGATCAGCATGACCAAACATTCCTTTACACCAATTTCACTGCACAGCATGCTCTCTCCTCTTCTGCTTAAGAGATTTAGAAATCAAAATCAAAGACATGGGAACATTCAATAATCCTTCTTCGCCTTGAAGTCTCAT
This sequence comes from Pogona vitticeps, assembly GCF_051106095.1. NCBI lineage: Eukaryota > Metazoa > Chordata > Lepidosauria > Squamata > Agamidae > Pogona > Pogona vitticeps. The sequence goes on along the minus strand of NC_135784.1, from coordinate 188,286,212 downwards.
ATAATATTCACCAGAGACGGGTTTTTATCTAATGAGAACTAAAGTTATGTCTCACTATTTTTTACATGCGCAGCCTGCCTTTCCCCCCAAGGGGCTCAAAATGGTGCACTTGATTTCCCCATAACAAATTACATTGAGAGTCAGTGACTGGGGTCCAAGGGCCAGGTGTAGCTCTGAATCTTACATCTGTTCTGAATCCCTTATCTGACATTTCAATCAAGACACCACACTCTCTCTGAATCAACCACTACTTTTAAAGCTGCATCTCCTGTGTGCAAAATAATTTTTTAAAAAAGGCAGCCAAATCTATTACTTAATTTTTTTATGCGTTCATCTGCCCAATCCACTCAGATCTAGATTTCTGCACAATAAAGAATTTGGCAAGGCCTTGAAGGAGACAACGCCTAGCATGGATACAAAAGGTTAAAAAAAGTTCATAGGCCTATTGGGGAGACACTATGGAAGATGAAGGTGAAATTGTGTGTACAACACGGTTCTCCCTGACTGTTACAGAATGTTATCAGTACAGCTTACAATGCCACTCTTTTTAAATGTTTTCAGTACTTAGATTGGAGCTAAAAACTCTGTTTTCAAAGGACCCAGGACTCCAAATTTAGAGGACAACACCTGATGGCAGTGGCTGATATATTCTGGCTATTCAGAGAAGATGCTCTCAATGACCAAAAGGGCAGATACTACCATCCAGAAGGCTTACTTGGAGAGATACATGTGAATCTGCCAAGACCTAGGGCATAACGGCCCTGTATCCTGAATGCCACAACCTGGCCAGATCCGTTGATGCTCTCCTGCTTGGAGCTGCCACAGCCCCCTTGTGGAAAGATATTTTTTGAGGGGGGATCTCTGGGAACAGATGCAGCACCCAAATCAAGCAAATGCAAGGATCTCCTTGTCTCCAAGACCTCCCAGTAGCCTACGATGCTTCTTGACAAGCTATCAGGAAGACTACATTCTAGGTTTTTTTTGTTCCTGACCAATAGTTTGGTTTCAGGAGGGATGTGGGGAATGGTTGCTCAGCTCCACAAAAGCTTATGCTATAATACTCCCAATACTTTTAAAAATATGAAACAAGTGAGAAAGACCTCTTCACCTGGAGCGCTACATCATCAAAACATGAGTGAAATGTAGCTGTGTATTTCCTTTACCTCCAGGGCACAGACTTGCAAATAAGACTCTCAATCTGATGGTGATGTCAGAGAGTGGTCATTCCATCCTGGATGATGCTGTTCTGGACAGGGCTGATGTCCCCTTGGAAGAGGAGGCTTGCAGTCTGAGAATGCTAATTGATACAGGCTTGGCACATGCAGCACTGGCCACCCTCTGTGGCATGAAGCAGAGATCAGAGGCCAGGGCCCTCCTGATGCTTTCTATTTACAACTACCAACAGCCTTTTAACGTGGGCTGCAAGAGATGCAGGCAAGAAAGGGGCAGAGCTGCCCATCTCTGCTACACAAAGGACCAGCTGACGGGCCCTTCTGCACCCATGATAGGGGTCTCGGACAATAAAAGCAGCTACATCAAGAACGTGGGACATTTACCTCTGTAATCCATGTAATCCTGCAGAATATCCAGCATTTGGGTCATCTGGGAAAACAGCAACACACGATGGCCACTGGAATAAGAAAGACAGAGAGGTCTCGGTCTCCAGCTCAGTTTTCTACATAGCACAATCAAAGTGACATTAGAATCAGGTCACTTGCTGACATGAACATCAGAGAAAGCTGCACTGAACTCTGCAGATGTGAGCACAGGTTGCCGTAGTGCACACCTATCAAGAGTCCAACCTCACCCACATTTTAAACTTGATTAGCAGCTGCAGAAATATATACAAGGGTGTCACCAGCTGTGCTTTGGATATTGTATTCTGAATAAATAAGCAAATCTTCATATGCAGTTCTAGTTTGCTCCATATTAAAAAAAGAGAGTTGCAAAAAATCTACAGAAGTGGTGCACCTTCATTTCAGGAAATGCCAACAAGTTCTCCCTTGCCCTTCCTGCAAGAGAAACAGCAAGGGCATGCACCTGAGATACACCTCTCTCTGCAGATGGACTGACCTCTAGTAATGAGATAAATAAAAACTGTTCCCCCAAAAGATGACAGGAACAGCATTCTACTTTTGCTACTATCTGCCAGACGCTGTGACCTCATGAATAGACCACCACAACCTCACAGCATTCTAGGATATTTGTTTCCAAGACTTTCGATACCAATTTTAATTTTTGCTGGAACGCCATTTAATTACTGTATTCCTGTTATTCATTCAATTGCTTTAAGATGACGATGATGATGAAAAAACACCAGGCACAATCAAAATTATAAAAACATTGACGGGTATTATATAACAGATACAAGTTGTCTATGATGATGATGAAAACTCCCACGAAAACTCCTTTCTTCCCAGGCCATTCATTGAAGCAAAAGCTTTCAAAAGTTTTTTTCCCCTGCAGGCAGAAAGAAAAGGAGGCTGGTGGGGGGAAGCCAACCTAACCTTTTTTTGGAAGGGAGTTCTATAACTTTCTCTTTTGTGCCCTCAGGACACAAGCCTATGAAAGTGGTGGGACTAAGAGAAGAAAGACCCTTTTGATGCCTGACTATAGTTAAATGCATTGTTTATATGGTTAGGGAGTAAATCATGTGACAGGAGAGGGTGAGTGAGGAGCACGGAATGTTGGAAAGACTGGTCGACTAGGAGAGAAACTAGAAACACTGGTTCTTAACCTTGGGTTACTCAGGAATTTTGGACTGCAACTCCCAGAAGCCTTCACCACCAACTGTGCTGGCTGGGGTTTCTGGGAGTTGCAGTTCAAAAACATCCGAGTAACAAAGGTTAAGAACCACTGTAGGGAAAGATCAGTCTGGATTCTGCGTAAAAGAAGGTTTGAGGATGACAGAATTGATTGAGAGAGTGAAGAACTCACTAAATAAACTTAAAAGCCTAGGAAGAAACATTGTTTTGACACAGTTATTTAAATAAAACCCAATTAGTTCTAATCAGGTTGAGTGGCACTGAGTTTTAATATTTGAGGGCTGGCGATGTAGAGGAACAGTGCAAGGGTGTAAGTGAAAAAGGGGGACAGATATACAGTATAAACAGATAAGGGCAACTAAAGGTTGGTGACACCGAAAGAGAAGAAATAAGTGAAGAGTTTTAAAGAAAACATATTTTATTCTTGTGGTTTTTAAAAGAGACTGTGACCTGAATAGTCCAGTCACAAGACAAAGCAAATTTTGACAGCGGTATATGAAAGGGATGTGCTTCAACTCAGCCTGGAAACAAACTGCTAACAAGGGACTTACACAATCCCTGTAACTGCTCCCAAGTCAACAGTCTGGTTGCAATGTTTTCGAACAGCTGAAATTTCCAGACATTTTTTCAAAGGCAGCCTCGCACAGAGTACGTTAAGTAATCCAAGCAGAACATGACTCAGTCAGGTGCCACTGTAGCCACCTCAGACACTAGCACAAAGAGGCACAGCTGGCATACCAGCTTTAAATGTGCAAACACATTCCTGTCCAGACATGAGCATCCACTCTCTCGTGTGAACCCAGGGTACAGCCAAGGCACAAACCTGAGCTTTTGGGGAAGTACCACCCCAACACAGGCTGACTCGGTGCTGTCTTCTGACTGGTCAGGAATGCCTCCGCCTTGCCTAGATTAAGCTTCAATTTGTTCACTCACTTCTAGTCCAATACTAGCACCTGGCACTGGTTTAGAAGTGAGACAGCTCTCTTTAGAATTAGATGGAGAGACAGAGCTGGGCATCATCAGTCTACTGCTGTCCCTGAACATCTCCCAGCAGTTTCATGTATATATTGAACAGCATGGGGTGGGACGGGAGGGGGCTTGCATGGAACCCTGAGGGACTCCCAAGCCCAAAGTGTTGAACAGGACTCCTCCAGCAGCACCTTCTGAGTTCAACCATTTAGGAAGGACTGGAGACATGGCAAAACTATATTACCACGTTCTGCCCCAGAAGGGCAACCCAATGGTACCGAAAACCACGGAGAGGTCCAGCAGAATGAACTGGAACACACTCCTATCTCGTCCCTGGTCTAGATCATTCACCAAGGTGACTGATGATTGCCAGTCCAGTACCCAGGCCAAAAACCAAAGTACAGTGGATCTAGATAATCCATTTCATCAGGGAAACCCTTAGAACCAAGAAGCCACCAGATGCTCCAGGATGTGTCCCACTGGAGACTGGCTAACAGGTCTCTAATAATACAGTATGGTTCAGAGAGGTTTTATAAATAAGCATCTTACAACCATCTCTTTCAGGGTGAAATCCTGCCTTGATCTATCTAGACCATTCATCACTCCCTTTGTCCACTCAGCAGGTTTTTTGAACTAGGAAGGGCAAGGATCCAGTATGAACATAGTGGCTCTCCAATAATCTTGCCCACATCCTTGACCTCCACAAACTGTAGCTATTAACACAGGTCAAGCACTGGCCAATTTATTTATTTATTTGTTTATTTATTTATTTGATTTATATCCCGCCCATCTGGTCTGGTCGACCACTCTGGGTGGCTTCCAATAAGGTGTATATGAAAACATAAGAATTTTACAAACAGTCCATAACACATACAATAATAAAACAAATAATAAATGAAAGAAAAAATAAAGAAAGAATTAAATATTGACAGGAGAGAAGGCCTGAACATACAACCATGTTTTTAGTTGACTCTTAAAAGTGCCCAGCGTAGGGCCCAAAGTTTCATCCAGAAGGAACAGTGTCAACTACAGCATCCAAGTTACAATTGATCCAAGGAATTGTACCTGCAAACCGTGTTTCAAATTGTTCTCAACAGGCAGGCAGTCTGAATTTTCCTCTTGTGGGCTACAGCTGACCACTGGGGACAGTCCTGATGGGCTATTTTGCAAATGCCATGGTGGCAAAAGGCTCCTAGGCTCCCGTCTGCACCATAGAGTAGGCCTTCTGATGGACTCTAGCTCACGCTCAATCAGACCTGCTTCAAATTTTCCACACATTCACTGTAGTCTGAATTCCACTTGTTTCGTCACCTCCAGTTCTTTAGTAAACCAGGAGGGGTGCTAGGTTGGCTGCACACCATTGGAGGGAACAGTTAGTGGCAACTGTGTCTACTGACCGGGTCATTCCCCACTCCTGCCCATGAGGTCAACCAAGGCTTCAACAGGATTGACTGCCAAGGATCTTTGCCTTCAGATACACAGATTCAAACCCAAGAAACTATGGGATAGGATTGGGGGCACAGAATCGAGACACATCCCTCCATCTCTGCCTCCCCATTGCCCAAGTCTGGCCTGTTGTTGCAGGCCCTTCAACTGGCCCTGCAGGTACTTTCCCCACCTCTGGTCAGGGAATCAATATGTATCCAGACAAGGAGGCTTTCTTCCAGAGAAATGGGCAGTAGCTAAGATTGAGAACAGGAAAGCAGCTTGAAGAGAAAGAGTACAGTGGTGCCTCGCTTAGCGATTGCCTCGTTTAACGATGTATTCGCTTAGCGATGAGGTTTTAGGAGTGATCTTGCGCTCCATTTAGCGATGTTTCCAATGGGGGAATTTCGCATAGCGATGTTCGGGACCTTGCTTCGCTTAGCGATGACAGTTTAGGTCCCCGTTTTGCTTAGCGATGTTTTTGACAGCTCCGTTTTCGCTATTTTTAAAAGGTGTTAAATTGTTTAAAAAGGGTTTAGAGTGCATGAAATCGTTAGTGCACTTAATAAACCCTTTGTTAACCAAATTTGGCTTCGTTCTGACTCTTTTTGAATTTTTGAAAAGGTTTCAATGAATTCCAATGGGGGAACCGCGTTTCACTTAGCGATGTTTCCTATGGCGATTTTCGCTTAAGGACGGCAATCCATTCCCATTGGAACAGATTATCTGGTTTTCAATGCATCTCTATGGGAAAACGCGTTTCGCTTAGCGATGTTTTCCCATAGCGATGCATTTTTTGGAACCAATTAAAATCGTTAAGCGAGGCACCACTGTATAACCCTCTTCCAGTATCAGAGTACTATACCAGTTCTGTAGCTACTTCCTTTATTTACTTTTTAAAAGGGCAGCTCCAGTCACTTATCCCTGATGGCCCAGTTATCTCCCAGTTTGGTGTTTAAATTCTGTCAGCTTGAAATCTTTGGAAACAGCTGGAAGGTAAGTAGGAATGTATTGACTTAATTTACGTTTGTATGCCCATAGAAAATACAAAGCTCTGTAAGGAAAAACATACCCAGCATACAAGAAAGAAAGAAGCTTATCCAATAAACTCAACTTTCCACTGGCTTCAATGAGATGATCTCCAATGATAAACGGCTCTGGTTCAACACCTGGAACAGATAAAGGGTTTTCGCAAGTAGCATATCTACCAGTCTGAAGTACAAAGGCCTGCACTGGAATATGTCTTCTAAAATGAAACATAGTGACATCTAACTGCTCCCAAGCGCTCTCAAATAAATTCTGGAAAGGACCTGAAAATCTTTGGGATAGCTCTAAAAGCAGCCCAGTGTGTGACAAGAGAGCAGAAGGCAAGGAAGCACATGGATTGTTAGAAGAATTCTCAAGCAGCAATGATGAGCACCCGCTCGAGACTTGACCCACAGGCAAGCTTTGCAATGGATCATATGGTGCAGCCTAGGCAATGTGCATCATTCACCAGATAATACACTTTCTTTTTACAGTGGTAACTCGATTTGAGAATGTCCCCGCATAAGAACGATTCGAATTAAGAACGGCTGTTAGCAAAAAGTTGCTTCGACTTAAGAACAGAGCCTCGACTTAAGAAGAAAAAAAAAGGAAGAAAAAAAACCATTTCTTGCCCTTTTTTTGACCTAAGTTCACCTTAGGTCAAATGAAGAAAAAAAAAGTCACCCCCTAGTGGTAGATACAGATTAACTGGCTTTGCATTAGTTACTATGGGAACTAATGCTTCGACTTAAGAACAGCGCCTCAATTTAAGAATGAAAAACAGCAGATACGGATTAAATGGTTTTCAATGCATTCCTATGGGAAATGGTGCTTTGACTTAAGAACGTTTCGACTTAAGAACGCAGTCCCAATACGGATTAAGTTCTTAAATCGAGGTACCACTGTACATGTAAATCTCAATGAGACCCATTTTGATTAAAAAGCTGTTAAACCCAAAACTGAAAAGCAATAAATATATGGTTTGTTTCACATACACATTAAAAAAGAATTGGAAAGAAGTGCATGCTTTATAGTTCTCAGTACTCTTCAAACATTTGATTAACAGTTCTGAGCAGCTTCGTAGAAGTCAAAGAAGATTGAGCTAGGAATTGCAGTCCCGAAGTGAAGCAGGAATGGCCACCACAGGAAAGGTCCAAGAGCTGCATCTTTCCCTTCTTTAAAAAAAGGAAATGCTTCTTTCACAAGCCCACAGTACCGGGGGAAACATAGAAGACAAGTGCCCTTTTAGATCATCTGAGCCCTAAAGTCCATTTAAGGTGTCTCAAGGCCAGCACTACACTTTTGAGGCACAGTACTTTGGAGCATGCCAGGCTGCATAATGTGATTCTAACATAGGGAGGTCTGACTCCTAATTGAACTATGCTAATCAACACTACCTTTTAACTGGATTGTGTTTTATTTTGTTATCTATCAATCACCTCATCACCACTAACAACCAGCTTTTCACCTATTCTGCTGCTTTAGTGGAGATGGAACAGAAGAAGAGACGTAAGAGAGACCAGTTTCAGATATGACGATCTAGCAGAAATTATGGAACCCTTTAAGCCATTACTGTACAATCCCAAACTCCTCTTACATGCTGTGAGGGAGTTTATTTATGGGAAGTTGTAGCCAATCCCATATTACATCATATCTGTAATAAAGAGGAGTGGAAAGCCATGCACAAATTATAAGTTGCATATATAAAGGCTAGAGATGGTTTGTGGGCCAAATTTATCTCACGTTATTTCCCCACTAAAGTGGCAAATGCCTCTACTTAGGGCTTTGCCCAACATCATGATTCATTGGCGAGCCAGTGCTTCAAGGCAAAGCAAGACTGTTGAAGAAATACCTCCCCAGGCAATGTTCCCTCTAATTTTCATTCCTGCTACATAGAAGCCTCACCCTGTGTGCACAAGGAGGGCAGGGGCTTAATCTGAAACAGGAAGTAAACAAACCAGCTGCCTGCGAGCAGCTGTGATAAGAGCTCAGCTCACAGGGACCTTAGAGGGAACACTGTCTCCAGGACTTTGCTCACTCCTTGCCTTTCACAACGGATCTGCTCAACAGACCAAGACAACGGCCATGTGGCTTTACAGCAGCAGATTCTAGTCACATATGTCATTCTTACCACTGAACAGGTAGGGATGTGCTACGCATTTCCGGAGTTGGATTAACACATTCAGGAGCTTAGCTTTCTTCCCCGTTTCACTTTCAAATGCATCTGAAATGTGAAAGATTCTTTAAAGGAGACACTTAGCTATATGCTAAGTTTTATCAGAAAGGTTTAATGATCAAGCAAAACAGCTGTTTTTGTTTAAAAACGGACACCAGCAGTGCGCGTTTTTAGCTTCAAACTCAAATTTAATATTTAAATTAAGGCAAGATAAGCCAACTAAATGAGAACACATAGATGGCATACTGGAAACCTGACAGAAGATAAAAGAGCAGTAAAGTGATGTTATCTCTGGTTACAAACCCTATAGAAGGGACAGGAAAAAAAATACAGAGGGGTGCTTTGTGTTTCAATAATTATGTAGTACAGAGCTAACAGCAGATGGAATCAACAAGCCTGAAAAGTAATTTAGCACTGGTGAAATTACTATCTCCTTTCTTACCAAAATGTTCCAGGTGATCTACCAGTCCCCAACCTTTTTGACACCACAAACTGGTTTAGCATGGGGGGGGGCAGTGTCTACGCGTTCGTGTCTGCGTATAGGAGTACATATGCGCATGCATTGGGGTGGCAGGTGGGGTGGCATTAGTGGGGGGGTCAATGAGTGCATGCATGGGGGGGCGTCCGTCCATGCATGCAGGTGCGTATGAGTGCTTCCGTGGGAGGGTTTGTGTGTGTCTGTGTTTGTGTGGGGAGTGTCCATGGGGGGCAGGCAGGCATCCATGCATGCGGGGGGATGGGAGATCTGTCTCCACGGACCAGTCATGCCAAGGCCACAGACTGGGAGTGGTCTGTGGCCTGGGGACCCCCGATCTAGACAATGAAGAAAGGTAGCAAAATCATGTCAGAAGTCAGAATCTCCTGCCCTCATACTGGCTGTGTAAATACATTTAAACTGTGCAAATACATTTAAACTGCCTAGAGTGGTCGCAAGACCAGATAGGCGGGATATAAATAGAATAAATAAAATAAATAATAAATACAAAGACAAAAATCTCTAAATATGATGAATGGTTGTGCTTTGAAATAGTAGATCAGGGCACGGCTGGAAGGGAGAGCATTTCGGCTTCCATCTATAATTGGATCTAGGAGCTGGTGGGAGACGTAAATCATTGCTGAATCACACTGCTCCCAACCGCAACTCCTATATACATTAAAAATATATGTAATAGACGTGTAAAAACTGGTCACATTTAACTCCAGATTTCAACTGTATCAAAATGTCCATCATCTTTGTATAGTATGTTTCTCAGTGCTGTTCGCCTCTGTGCGCTAGCAGTGATAAGATGCTGTACTCAAGAGATAGATGTTCTTTGTCATCAATATGTTGAATAGTAACTGGTCTGATTTAAGGGCAGGAAATAAAAAATTTGAGGAAAATATTGCTTAGGCAAGACTGTCTGATTTTAAAGTTTCTTGTTTTAAAATGAAAAAAAAAAAAACAACACACACACACACACACCAAAGCTAACATTAAACAAAATGACCAACTCAAAATTCTTCCACTTTTCCATTTACCTAGGTCTTTCATCAAAATAGCCTTATAAAATTTTCTCTGCAGTGCTGACATTCCATGGTAGAGAATCACTTCTGACTTCTTTGGGATTTCTGCAGCAACCTCTGTCTTCACTCTTCTGAGCAAGAAGGGCTTCAACAGACTGTGCAGTTCTTTGGCTGAGCAAGGGAGACAGAAATGCTGTTAAGAATCCTGTATTTGACTAGCTGGTACAGGAAGGTCCAACACTCACTCAGTTGTGTCTTCTGAAAGCGCACTACACTTGCCAAGCTATGTTGTTGTTTTTTTAAAATGTGAAGGAAATGTCCAGGATCCAAGAGAAAACACTATGGAGAGCCAGCATGCCTTTTCTTCAAAGGGCACACTAAAAAAAAAAGACAATGACATGAGCAAGAAAGAGCTGTTTTTGGCCTCAAACTTCTACAGGTATTTTCATAAGCACCTTCCTATTTGGCGGGCTAATGAAAAAAATGTCATGGCAGGAAGAAAACAGAACTCCTTTGCCCTTCTCTGCATTCCAAGACGGACCCATAATTAGAATATTTTCAAGTACTCTTGGCAAAATTATTTCTGCCCTGAGGAGAGAGGTGCTTCTCTTTCGTGTCCAAAAGCAAAAACTATACATCTTACTGCAAGGAAAGCATTCAAGCTTTTAAACTCTGAGAACTCCCATTAGCAGAGGCAAGCTGGCTAAAATCACATCCATGAGAGTCACAATAACTTTGGAATATTCTGTCTTAGTTCTATAGACTGAAACATCGTCCCAAGCTGAAGTGGAACATCAGAACGTATAACAGACAACAATTTATCAATTATTTATCGATCTATGCAACGTTGGCATCTGCGTGCGACTGAGACAAAAGAAAGGCAGAAAAACACGTAATTCTGAAGCCACAACAAACAATTACCCCAATTGTTAGCATACTGCATGCAACAGCTGACATCCAGTCACAACATTTTTACTTGCCTTTTTGGCTTTCTTTTTCAATCCCATGGTAATAGTGAACAAATTCTTCAACTAGCTCCTTAGGGAATATGTCTTGTTCAATAAAAGCAAGCATGGCATATAACTCTTGGAGACTGTTCTGAATAGGAGTACCTGTCAGCAAGAGGCTGAAATCTGTTGAAAACTGAAAGGAATCCAGAACACATAGTTTAGGTATTGCAGGAATAAGTCACGTATTATCATTAGAGACGAGCACAAACATTCATGCTGGTTCGTCTGCTGGTCCAACAAGTGTTTGGTGGTTCTGAACTCTGCCTCCTCCTGTGGCCACCCCGTCAGAGGCAGCGCGTTGGCTTCCCCTCCCTGCCTCCTCTGGGCGCTACCTCTCAGTGGGCACCTGCTTGAGGAGGCGGGGCTGGGAACCGTGAAACACCTGTTGGACCGATGCACAAACTGCTGGGTGGTACCTGTAGCATTCAGCCCTGCCCTCACCTGTCCGTCACAGCTGGGCAGTGGAACATCAGCCAATGAGGGGACGGAAGGTGGTGCCGAAGGGGGAGGAGCTGGTATATATAAAGGGGTGTATGAGATTAGAGTGGGATTTTGTGAGAAATAGTGATGAGAGTGTCTATGGGCCTATGAGCCAAACAGTCAGTGAGGGAAATGTCTGTGTGTGTGTGTCAGTGAGAGACCTTGATTAACATATTGTGATTTACTTATTTTGTTTTTATTAATCAAATAAACTAGTTTAAGTTTTGAAGAAACACATGATTCAGTGATTTATTGGTATTGAAACAACAATACCTGGTGGCAGCTACCTGAGAAGAAGAGTGAGCACTCCTGGAGGCCTGAGTTGGTAGAGGCTTCAGCGTGCCCGCTACAGTACCCATTTCTAATTATTATCTGAACTGTTTCTACCACAAAGGTGGTCTAAGAATAGGGGGAAGTAAGGAGGGACTGTGGCTTGGTTCCAAGGCTTTAAAAAAAGAGTTCTTTATATTACAGAGCCTCGTGGCGCAGTGGTTAAACCGCTGTACTGCAGCTAAAACTGTGCTCATGACCTGGGGTTCAAATCCCAGGTAGCTGGCTCAAGGTTGACTCAGCCTTCTATCCTTCCGAGGTCGGTAAAATGAGTACCCAGATCGCTGGGGGGGGGCAATTGTAAACCGCCCAGAGAGTGCTTGAAGCGCTATGGGGCGGTATATAAGCAACACACTTTATATTAGTTAAGCAGAGCAGATTTAGTTTTGAATTATCTTAGCTAAACCCTTTCTTTCCTTTCCAAGTACTGTGGTATCCAGACTGAATCCCAAGGACAAGATAAAATCCCCAAACAACAAAACAAAGCCCAAACAAAATATCCACACACATTCAAGAATGGTAAAAGTGCCTTCACCTAACAGTGTTCCAATGAGACAACATGCTATTTATGCTTGAGAAGAAGAAAACTATACCACTATTTTACCTCAGAGAGTGTTTTATGAAGCAATGAATCCTGATTCTTCAGTCTGTGAGCTTCATCCACAACAAGACATGCCCAATTAAAACTGAACACAAAACAGGGATATTAGATACCTCACATATATCATGGACATCCAGACATGAAATGCTTGCTCAGTTCTACCACTCAAGCGTTCTAGGGTTCCCTTCACCTTGGTCCCAGCTGAATAGATATCATCTCTCATCTTGGATACCACCATCTTTCCTTTTTATTAGGTTGTTGTTCTCTCCAAGGCTCTGCTTAAAGTCTAAGGCAACTTACTAAGGCCATCAGTTTTTCCATTTACCTCCTCTAACTCTACTGTACAGGTAAAAACCCAAATGTGACATCCTTGGAAGGTGCTCACCTGAGGAGCCTTTTTTAAAAATATAAGATTAAAATGATTTTACCACTGCCATAATACAGACCCACACATTTTTCAATATATTGTTCCAAGACTGTAGGTTTGGAGAGAGTGGAGAATGGAGCCAGAATGACTACAGATGTTTGCTAATTCCCACATGCATGTTTACATGAAGCTGTAGTGATTCTCAGGTGGCTGGTGAAGGAACAATCCAACCATACTAGAACGGATTCAACAGGGGGACTCTACAGGTAAGATGAAAGCTGACTTGAGGAGAGTTCCAAATCTGTGAATTCAAAAGCTTGTTTGGGCAAAAATTATGGAGGGTAGGCCAAAAATATCCCAGCAAGGACTGAGCATGTGCAGTAGAAATTCATCATCTGTGTCATCCTGTTTAGCAGCAACTCCCCCTTCTCAAACAAACAAAAGGAGTAGAAGGCAATATTTTCTTAATGCTCCAGATACCAAAGAAGAGGTGGGTGGATGAGAAGCGGAGCCTTCCTTGATATGTCAAGGCAGCCCCCGGCCCCCCAATCAGACAGAAGCACACCCTGGCTGAAAAAGAAAGTGAAGAGGCTGTTCCTCATAGAGTTTTGGGAGGTTGAAGCCATATAAAATGGCCTTGGAAAAAAAACAGGAAAAAAGCAGTTTTTTCCTCCAATTTTTCAGTTTTTTTACCCCCGACTCCCAATCTCTACTGACAACATAACACACTTGTGACTCTGGAGGAACCATGAGTAGAGATGGGAAAGCTTTGGGGGGGGGGGGGGAAGAAAAACTGGGGAAAGACAGTTTTTCCCCAAAGCCTTTTTATATGGCTTCAAAATTTCTGGAAAGTTTACATCTTTGCTCAGAGGCAGGGTAGGGTTAATGTTCCCAAACAGTGATAAGATGAGAAGACAATGGAACAGATCATTAAAAGAGAGATGATTCCCAACAATCCAAGAAAGCCTTCAAAGCAAAGAGGTGCCAGATAATTCATTCAGTTCAGCAGCCTGCTTCTGGGGGTAGAGTTTGCCAAACTGAGTACAAATTAAACAGCTCAAGCCAGTGGCTGCAATTTAAGCAGACTTGATGTCAACAACCTTTGACCTTTTCCTACCCTTCTGCTGCTACTGGAGAAACGCTGCACAAAGTCTTAGAAAACCAAGCTGCAAGAGGAGCAGCTCTTTTCTCTAGGCATCCATCCTATGAGGCACCCATGTGAGTCCACCTTGCTTCTCTCTGATGAGAGGTTTGGTTGGTCAGTTCCAGCCTAGATGAAATCTTACAAAACTTTAAAAGATGGGATTACGTATACCCCTTCACAAATCATGTGCACATAGAATCTGTGTCACAGCACATTAAGAAGATCAACAATCAGTTAACACGTCTCACATTACTTTAAAAAGCTCAAGAGAAAGATTGCTTATTCTGTTCTACAAGGGATTCCAGGAAACACATACAACATTTTGCTCACAGCCCGTTTAATCTGTCAGTGAATAAAACTATGTGACTTAAACCCCTAACTGCTCAAAGCTGGCTTCAAGACAAAAATGTACTTCCTCTGAAGAAGACAGATAGCCAAATCTGAAAAACTTGTGGTTAACAAGCTGACTTCTGTAAATGCAATGTTCTCACCATTTTAAAAATGCTGCATCTCTGAGACATATCTGCAATTAAAGTGGGAAAAAAGTGTTATTCATAGTCTTCTGTGATATCGTGACAGCAAGAACACTCAAGCTGGCTATAGCTTCAAAGGAAAGCTACTTTATGTGTCAAGACACAATGCGCTTCCCCCTTCCTATACACTCAGGAGGAAGTCTTCACGAACGATTCCAGTGTGGTGTAATATATGAACTAGAAATGGTGGAAAACACACCTTGCTTAAACACAGGATTAGGTGTCACCTTTTATTGGACCATTAAAATTTTAAAGCAATAGCTGTCGTGGATGGAATCCACCTCCTCAGGCTCTAAGCACACTCCCTTCATGGACGGTGCAAAAAAAAATGCCCAGAAATTGATGAACAGAACTGATATTGTATATACCTTAGTTAAACAACGTATATAAATCATTGTCAATATTTTGCTTATTTAGAAACTGACTGGAGCTTGTTTAACCTATGGCCCCTGCTTCCTGCTTAACTTTTGACAGTAAAACTAAACACTACACAGGCCCGTTTCACAGTCATTCAGGAGGATAAGAAAGGAAGAGGGAGCGCATGAACTTGATACTTTGTTCTGACTCAATTAGAGGCCCCTTCCAGCTCCTTTATTCTGTTAGTCTATGATTTAGCTTGAAGCAATTAAGCCAGAGAGTAATTTGCACCGATTCAGTTCTGAGATGAGCCAAATGCCAAGGTTTTGCTCCCTCTCAAGGACAGAGTGAGGTTGAGCCCATAGGAACCACCTCTCTTCATTTTGTCTGTGTGCGTGTGCGTGTGTGTGTGTGAGAGAGAGAGAGAGAGAGACTCAGCAACAATTATCCTCCTTTACTTACGCTGGCTCCCTCCACAATACTGATGCCTACACATTTACTATTCTAAGTCATACAGAGAGCATATTCAAACAGAGAAAGGGTTCCCGATAAAATTCCACCTTTGACTCTGTGTGGGAGCCAGCAAAGATAGGCAAGGATGTTACAGTGGAAGTGAGGCCAACGGGCTCCTTCCCACAATCCCCTTCCCACAGTTCTAGCCCAGAGAATGCCTGTCTAAGGACATGTTTCTGTTCAAAGCTATTAACAGGAGTTACTCCCAAAATCCATATTTATTCACAGACTTGGGAATGAACAGAGTACTGTAATGTAAAGCAGGGAACAGATACAAAGCAGATATCACACCTTAAGTGACAGGGCAACAACTCTATATGTTCACTATCGCAATGTCAAGTACCTCATAGGTAGTCAGCAGAACATGGAACTCATTATTTGATTTTACATCCTGTTGTAGCTCTGCCCGCTTTTCCTTGTCGCCTGAATATGTCACGAAGGAAAGCCTTGGAGAAAATCTGTTTAATTTTTTAAAAAATGACACTGAGTATGACAGATGGCACGCTGCTCTAGTCACAACTGTAGAACTGTCTTGTACTAAGACAGACCACACATTCCTATAACCCGGGCCTATCTATGCTGATTGCAAATCATTTCCACTGAAACCTCCTGCATACAGGGTATGTACAGTACTTGAATCTGTGACCCTTCCCTCTACATTAAAGAATGTCTGGAAATGTTAAGAAACAAACAGCATTTAGAGTTGGTCAATTATACTTGTCTGATCCTCAGAAAGAAATATTCTGGGATGGAAAGCTGTTGTTTTTTCATACCAAAATAATACCCAGTATTCACTTAACAGCTAATTGCGAAGGCAATGACATCCTCCTTCTTCTTCTTCTTCTAGCCCTGTGCACTGTCTTTCCATCATTTCCCTCAATGCAGATAAGATGCATTTATTTTACTTTTTCTCAGTTGTTGCATGGTGTCATTTATTTTGACTACAGCAAGTTACCTAGGGCACTGTCAAATTCTTTAACAACTCTCTTTCTCAAAAGGCAACCTCTTTGCTACATGGCTGGTATGCACTACAATTCCACCGCATGAGATAGATTGTTTTATTTAAAGAGAATACAGTGGTGCCCAGCTTGACGACGACAATCCGTTCCAGCAAAATCGCTGTAGAATGAAATCGTTGTCAAGTGAAAGTAAAAAGCTCATTGAAATGCATTGAAAACCACTCAATGCGTTCTAATGGGCGAAGTAGCTCATCGTGAAGCGAAGATCCTCCATAGGGCGGCCATTTTCCGGTGCCTGTAAAGCGAGGAAACACAGCGGGGAGCCATTTTGAAACAGCGGGCGGCCATTTTGAAACCCAACGATCAGCTGTTTTGATCTTCGTAAAGCAAAAAAATCGGTTCCCGAAGCAGGGAACCGATTGTCGTCAAGCGGATTTTCCGCATCTAAACACTGTTTAGATGGGAAAAATCATTGTGAAGAGATTTCGTTGTCTACCAGGGCAAGCGTCTAGCGGGGCACTACTGTATGTTAATCACAGCAATAATGCAGCACAGAAAAAAAATACAAACAGAAAATAATAGCACTACCTGATTCATTAAAGGGCTCCTAATAACTAGAAATGTCTACAGCTATAAGACTTTTTAATGTTAGCCATCAATCAATGACTGATATTTTGCATCTTTAAAAGTGAACATATTTTAACATTTGTACATTTCATTCAAGAAGTTCATAAACAAAGTTTACCTTTCAAGTTCCTCCTTCCAGTTGCTTAACACAGAGAGGGGGCAAAGGACCAAAAAGGGCCTTTTATTAAGCTTCCCACTTAAGACAACAAGCAGAGAAATAGTCTGGAATACATGGGAAAATACATAGGTTGGGTGTCATTAACCGCAGTGTAATCCTATATTAATCTACAATGATGAAATACCAGTAAGTTTTCTACATGAAATAAAGATGCACCTGACAAGTCTTCCCAAGACCCATTTCATCACCTAGGATACATCCATGCCAGGTTGTGTAACAGTTGGCCAACCAGTTTACACCATCTATCTGATAAGGACGCAGACGAATGCCTAGATAAAGAACAAAAAACAATATCCATCCATAAGGTTGTACAGGGATAACAGGTTAAGGCTGGAAGTTCCAGGTTTTCTTAATCTTCCTGCCTAAAAAAGACAGTTGTACAGTACATCTGAAAGAAACCAATCAACAGTAGATAGAATACCAACAGAATGTATAAAAATCTTCACCACAAACAAGGAAGTTAATACATAAAATCAACCTATTAGAAAGACAAGATAAAAAGTGGTGACAAACAAATAATGAGAGAAATCAAGAAGTTTAAAGTTTAACTGGATCTTTTACAAACTGAAAAAATGCAAAAGAAACTCATTTCTTAAGCAGAAATATTTTGAACATGGTCAATTTTGGCACAACATTTAAGAAAGGAAGTGGAGAAAAAAATGATAACAGGTATGAGGACAGCAAAGGGGATTACATATACAGTGGTGCCTTGGTTAACGATTGTCCTGCATTATGACGAAATCGCTGTACGACGATCTTTTTGCGATCGCAAAACGATGGTCTAAATAGGGTTTTTTCACTTTGCGATGATCGGTTCCTGCTTCGGGAACTGATACTTCGCAAAACGATGTTTTTTTAACAGCTGATTGGCGGTTTCAAAATGGCCACCGGGTGCTTAAAATGGCTCCCCGCTGTGTTTAGGGACGGATTCCTCGCTATACAGGCAGTGAAAATGGCCGCCGTATGGAGGATCTTCGCTGGACAGTGAGTTTTTACCCCATTGGAACGCATTGAATGGGTTTCAATGCGTTTCAATGGGGTTTTAAATTTTGTTTTACGATGTTCTCACGTAACGGCGATTTTCTTGGAACGGATTATCGTCGGTAAGCAAGTCACCAGTGTACGGAGAAAGAAATTCAAGAACAATTCATCTCCTTATATTACACAGTTATGTAAGAAAGAAAAGCTGCCAGAAGACAGAACATAAGAATATATGAAGAATATAAATATTCCAAATTGAAAACAGACATTTTAAATCAAAAGATAAGAATCCAAGAGATATCCCAGGCAGTAAGAAATTTGAAAATGGACAAAGCACCAGGACTAGATAGATTGACAGCAATCTAGTACAAAAGGCTTGAGGAAGAACTTATAACACCTCTACAAAAATAAATGAACCAAATAAGTAGAACAAAAGATCTCCCACCATCTTGGCAGGGAGCATATATAATGTTAATCTACAAAGAAGGTAACGATGCACTACAACCACAGTCATACGTACATACCAATTTCCATACTTAATGTGGATTACAAAATCTTTGCCTCAATAATGGCAAACAGACTCAAAAAATGTATTACCAAAATAATACATTCTGATCAGATGGAATTTGTTCCTAACACACTTAGGACTGGGTTCCACTTATGTATGTGGGTTTGATTTAAATCAAGTCCATTTAAATTATTATTTACATCATGATTTAAATCACCAGTCAGTAAGACTTGATTTGAATCATGATTTTTAAATGTAACTACTCATTTTTGCTGGTAGTTATAATCTTTAGAATTTGCAACCAGATGAAGATTTCATATTTTGAATAATAAACTGTTAAGATTATTAAAACAGAGTTTAATTTAACAGGTTAATCACTCATATTTGAAGAACTACTTAAATTGATTATTTAACTAAAACAGTAACATTATATAGCATACATATTCTTGTATTTGCTTAAATATCTATGTGTTCATTGCTTGTACATAGATTTACAGAAGAACAAGATTAAGGTTTGTTCCTGTTTTGTTCATTTTATACCATTTTTACCGTGAAAAAAGTGCATAATTAATTGAACTAGCTTACAAAAAATGAAAATATTGCATGAATATATAGCTTCATGCTAAATAATTAATTTCTATTTCATGCCGAATAACCTTTGAACTATAATTTATCTTAGCAGTTCAAAGCATGCAGATGCGAGTAGATAAATAGGTACCACCTTGGTGGGAAGGTAACGGCGTTTCATGTCTAGTCGCGCTTGCCAGGTGGCCACGGAAACTGTCTACAGACAAAATGCTGGCTCTATGGCTTGGAGATGGGGATGAGAACTGCCCCCTAGTCGGACATGACTGGACTAAATGTCAAGGGGAACCTTTACCTATAATGTATCTTGAATAGAAAACTATCTTTAGATAGATTTTTCCTGCAAAAGCATTTCATTAATATAAAATTTATTTAACTTTTTAAAAAATCCAATTTAATTTTTTTTTAAAATCATTGATTTTAATCCATCCTCCTTTTTTATTAGGGACTTCTCCAAACTGCAGACCCACAAAAAAGGAGACTTTGGTTTTAACAACAGCTTTATTTACTAGAACTGGTGTTTGCTCCACCATCATTTCATAGGGTTCATTCTCATTTGTCAACTGACAAGATTTCAACAAACTGTAACAGAATCTCTCCTAAGGTGTGTTTCCACCAAATCTCTGTGTTGGTGGGAGTACAAAGAATTTGATGTCAGACAGCACACAGACTGCTACAGTGGGGGGTGAGAGGCCCACTCTCCGTCCATTATCCTACCCTTCTTCAGCTCCAGACCTTGGGCTTCCTCAGCCTTCAAGGAACACAAAAGGTAAGAAAGGCTGCAATGCTTCTGTACACTAAACTCAATGGAACTTACTTTTGACTAAACATAAATAGGAATGCACTGCAAGGTATTTATTTATTCCAGCCCTTCTCATGATAGTTTAACAAATGGAAGAAATACATAACAATGCTCTGCTCCCTTTACCTCACAAGAACAAAAACTAGTTATTCCAAATTACATAAAACTAGACTTTCCATAGGAGTCAAACAATAAAAAGGAAATTTAAATCAAGAGTTGAAATGCTAAATGGTCAACAAGGAAATATATTACCTGATCAGAATAAAATAAAGAGAAAATGGAAATAATATGCTGAAGACCTATACAAAAGAGGTGTAGGGGTGACAGAATCCTGTAACGAAAAACCTGCAGATGTATAAAGTAAAGGGAAAATCATTCTCAAAACAATTGGAAGTACATGGGATACCAACAAAAATATTTCTAACTACCAAGACAAACTTTATCAAAAGTCTAAGAATAGGCCAACAAATAAGGAAAATGAAACAACAGCCCACAGATTGGAAATAATACACCCAGTCCCAAAGAAAGGAGATGCTGAAGACTGCAATTTGAATTTCCCATGCAAACAAAGTGATGCCCAAGAGTCTACAACAGAGAGTTTTGTCATTTATACAGCAAGAAATGCCCAATATTCAAGCTGGATGCAGAAAAGAGAGAGGTACTACAGATGATGCTGCAGTTTTATTTTGCTTATTGGAATATACCAAAGAATTTACAAAGAAAATCAGTCCATACTTTTTAGATTATAGTACTGTAAAGCCTTTAATTGTGTAGATCAGTGGTTCTTAACCTTTGTTACTCAGGTGTTTTTGAACTGCAACTCCCAGAAACCCCAGCCAGCAGAACTGATGGTGAAGGCTTCTGGGAGTTGCAGTCCAAAAACATCTGAGTAGCAAAGGTTAAGAACCAGTGGTGTAGATGATGCAAAGGTATGGATTGTTCTGAAAGAAATAGGTTTGCTGCACATTACTTGTCCTGATGCATAATCTATACTCTGGAAAAGAAGTTGCTATAAGGACAGGACATGGACAAACACTATGGTTTTGCACTAGCAAGTGAGTCAAGCAAAGGTATTTCTCATCTGTTCACTCCCTATACAGAACACATCATACAGAAAACTGGATTATGCATTATATGCTTGTATATATTAGATTCAGAGGAGGGAATAGTGAAAATTAGTGGAACAAACATTTGTAAGATATGCATTTCACACCATATTACTGGCAGAACTTAGAAGGACTACTGAGGAATGTTAGAGAAGTACAGTACAAAAGCAGGATTACAGAGGGACATTAAGGAGGGTTAAGTCATGACTACGGGATAATGATATATCTCCAACGCTGACAATAAAGAAATCAAAATTGTTAAATATTTTGAGTAGTTCAATCCAAACTGGAACTGTAGCCGAGATTTGATGGGGAAAGAGTTCTTTAAGAGCAGATGTAGCTAGAGACAGGCACAAACTGCAGGATCAGCAGTTTGTACCAGTTCAGCCAACAGGCGGTTTGCCATTCAGGACCCCACTACATCTGGTGGGCACCCACTCAGAGGGTGTGACCAGAGGAGGCGGGGCAGGAAAGCCAGAGTGCTGCCTCCAAGTGGACACCCACCAGAGGAGAGGGGCGCCAAATGGCACAACATCTGATGGGTTTGTGCCCATCTCTAGATGTCACCCGATGATATACCGGTTCAGCCTAAAGGGGTAGGACTCAGAAAGAGCAGGGCTGTAACAGATTTTTGAATCAGAAAGAGCAGGAGAACTGAAGAGGTCAGAGCTGCTGTTGCCTCTTGGCTGCTGATACCCTTCCAACTTGGTTACAGTAGAATTAAGTTTTTATTTTTATTTATTTATTTATTTGATTTATATCCCGCCCATCTGGTCGGGTCGACCACTCTTTTTTGTTGGAGGGGTGAATCTATATAGTAAATTCATGAATTATATGGCATTATATTTATACTTTACTTTAGGGATTTGAAGATTCTCCTGTGTTTTGAAGACTCAACTGAGGAAGGTACTGTATCTTGGATTTTGTCTAACTTTGAAATCAAAGGGACATTGGAACTTTGCAAATTCTACAAGCAATTCCTGTACTGGTGCTGTTGAAAAGGTCTTCCATGCACAAATGCATTTTGGTTGTTACAATTGCTCATGTTCTCTGTTATATAAATGCAAATAAAAAGAGATCCTTTCTGTGAAAGTCTCTTTGCAAGATTCAACAGTAAGCAAACAGACCCACAAAAAATAATACACAACAGGTTAATAAAAACCAAGATAGTTCCTACTATGATATTTCTGATTATTATGCATAGGTGTGAATGCTGGCCAGTGGAGAAAGCTCAAAGGAAAAATCAAATTAATTCCAAATGTGCAGAAGGCCAGCAAATAAAGGTGTAGGAAGAGAATTTTGTGGACACCTCAGGCTCCCAGAAAGACAAACAAGAGGATCCCAGATCAAATTAGGACCGATCTCTCTCTAGAAGCAAAAATGACTCAAGTGAGGAGGCTATTACACTTCGGGCACATAGTGAGAAGACTAGAACCACTGGGAAAAATGATAGTAAGAAAAGCTGAAAATAGGAAGGGGCAGGTAGAATATGCTCTCCAGATTGACTTGAGTGCAAGACTTGAACAGGATTCTTAACGACAAGGCACGTAACAAAACCAGTTTAAGCATATAGCTTTTTTAAAAATCTGATTATTCCTGACACTATTTCTGCTGCCCAAGTCCTGG
The DNA here is from genome assembly GCF_051106095.1 of Pogona vitticeps. NCBI lineage: Eukaryota > Metazoa > Chordata > Lepidosauria > Squamata > Agamidae > Pogona > Pogona vitticeps. The sequence continues at coordinate 188,263,641 of NC_135784.1, read as the reverse complement.
CGAAGGGAGAAAATAACTAAGGAGGCACTACATTTTTCGGCCCTTTTTTGTATTTCAGGGCACCCTGCCCCAAATTGCTTATTTGGGGAACTTCTTGCTCTGAAACGGCGAAGCCCAGCCTCACGTACCGCGGAGCCCCCATTGGCTTAACTGCTCCTCTTCCACCCTTGCTCCTTCCTCCTCTGCTACGGGCCGCCTAGAAACGCTCTGGAAGAAGCGGGACATCGAGACCCGCCGCCCGGAAGGTCACGCGCTCTCCTCGCGCGAACCCGCTACCGGAAGTAGCGTTTATGGGGGGGGACTCGCGCTCCTTAGCGGGAGGGAAAGGCCAGTGCTTCGTGATTGGCCAACCCTGCTAGCAGGGCGTGGCTTCGAGACGGCGTCTTCCCCCTGGCCGTATCGCCGCGCGCGGGCCTTTGAAAGGAGCAGCGCGTGGATTCCAATATTGCGCCTGTGTTGCTGCTGCCTGTGCGCTGAAGCGGGAAGCCAGGGCGTGTAATCCCTGCGTCGGAAAATTAATGACTGGTTTAGCTGTTTCTTAACTGCAAGAGTGACCGAGATATTACTCCATTTTATACTTCTTTAGGGACTCTCCGTGGTTAAGCTTACAATTAAATGGCTCCTGTGTAGTTAGTTACTCCTATAGTTACAACAGTTAAAAGTAATTTAAAAACCTTGTTTGTCAAATCTCACTGAATGCTACAAGCTGCTGGTCTGGGGAGGGGGGCAAAACACATTCTCCTCCCTCGACTTTGTTGTCGCTTTATCATCCCTAACCACAAGCCAGATATAGAACTATCCTCTTCCACACTATTAGAAGAGGTTGCCCCGTTAGTCTGACTGAGCATAGCAGGGAAAAAAAGTGTGGCACCTTAAAGATTATATTTTAATATAAGCTTTTGTAGAGCTTCTTATGAAAGTGGGTTAAGAAGGTGCACAAAAGCTCACACTAAAATATCTTAAGTAGTATTTCAGATACCACAATGCTTTCTTTTGTTTTTTCCTGCTACGCTCCCACATACAGTAATACAGCATTAAGTGTGTGCAATCTTAAAAGTAATTCGAACAGTTCGAGGAAAAATCAGGAAAAGGCCCCAGGGTCATGAAAACGATACAGTTGCAGGAGCCAATGATACCTTTAATCGACTATTAAGAATATTAAACAAAATGCAAACGGCGAACTTTCGATGACAAACCATCCTTTTCAAGGCTGTACACCAACTTCTTGTGGGTAGTTCCAAACTTATGTCCCAAATTCACATGGCTGACGGTGTAGAGGGGCCTTCTTGGATGGAAATACTGTAGCTGCAGTAGGCACTTTGATTTCAAGCTCCTTTCTCCGTTAGCAGTTTGGAACTGATGGCCCATCCCTTAACCCAGAGAGAGGCCAGTCGTAGGCGATCTCTGCAAGAAGAGGCATCAGCCACGCCTGCCTTAGGAAAAAAACAAACAAACAGAAAGGAACCGGAGTATCTCGTGATAGGAAAGGAACCGTTCCTCTCCAGCTCCATCCAAACCCATTTTCGATCGAAAGCGGGGAAGGGCTTCTGGCGCAGCCAACGAAAAAGCAAAACAAAAACCACACCGCCGGCCACAGGAGCGCAGCTGGACAGCGAGAGCAAAAGCAGCCCTGCGGGCGCCGCCGGTCCCTCAAAAATGCTCGGAGGAGATTAGTCTCGGCGGCAACGAAAGCCTCCCGACTCACACCAAGGCCTTTGGCGCCCTTTCGCTTTCCGCGGCGGAGGCCCCTCGGCGAGCTTTAACGGGAGGGAGAGGCACCGGCGGACGGGGCTTCTGGCTGGGCAACTGGGCCGACCTCTCCAGGGGCCATGAAGGAGACCGGCTGGCTGGTGGCGGCGGTGGCGTCCGCCGCGGTGCCCGCCGTCCTTTTCTACCTCGGCTTCGTGAGGCGCGTCACGGGGGCTTCGCGCACCGTCTTCTGTCGCCGAGAGGCCGGGCGGGCCGAAGGGACGGGAAGGCCGCCGGCCGACGGGGTGAGGAGCCCGCGCTGAAGGCTGAGCGGGAGCCCGAGAACCGTAAACCGCGGCCGCCTCGGGCGACGTGGCGGCTTGTGTGGGGCGAGCGTGGGGGGGGGGGGGAAGAGAGAGGCTGAAGCCGCCTTTCTCCGCCTCCTTGCTTGCTTCAAGAAGGGGGCTGCCCCTCGGCTGGTTTGGGGCCGCTCACCCCAAAGCGCGTGTGGTGTGGGGCACAATTCGGGTGTCTGGTGACCCGACAGGTGCAGCTAGACAGGTGCGCACCTTCTAAGCAGCCTTAGGGAGCTGGGCGGGGAGACACACAAACGAGCTGTCTCTCTTGCAAGACTGCTCTTGGGACGTGTGTGTGTTTACCCTGTCAATTTTTTTTGCCATCCTTCTGCAAAGTTGTATCCATTTGGTTTGAGACAGAGCCACTGGGGACTGAGAATGGTGAAGGGTGTCTCTTACCGCCCCAAGCAAATGAATGCAAAATACAACCTGCTCCAGCTCCTTTTAAACTGCTCCCCGGCTGGTGGATTTTGCTGCTTGTTTTGTTCTGGACTTCTTTGGTCTAAAGATGGTGCTCAAAGGAAGGACTAAGGGTTAAAAACAGAAAAGAGCCCTGGGCTCGAGCTCCGTGGCTTTTGAACCCAGATGGGCAACATCTGGACTGTAAACACCCACCAGCCCTCTCAGCAAAGGATACTGGCAGTTGTGGTCCGATCACATCAGGAGGAGCAACAGGTTGCTCATCCCTAACCTAAAAGACAAGTATGGCATTGTGTCACTTGGCCATGCATTGTGCAGTTGGGAGGGCCAGAATTGAGTGGACAAAGATCTCATTGTAAATTCAACAGTGTTGATTCCTGTTCATCAAATTTGATCAAATAGTCACTCTTAGGATTAGCAGTTTACAGAAAAGTTGTAAACCACTACAGTAACCCTAAGGAGTCACTGTGCTCCTGGTGTCCCCTGACCCTATCACATGCTGTCCTGGACAGTTGCTGCAATGGAAGGTGCTAAGCCAGAGACTGAGCCCCCCCCCCCCCCGGTTGCTTTTTCTAGGGCACCCCTATGTGCTCTTGCAATAGAGAGGCTCAGAGGTTTGACCAATGGGTGTTGTTGAACTGCCTTCTCATGAGTGCTTTGTAGGCCAGCTTAGAAACCCACCGGTTGTTTGGTTAACAGGTGCCTAGAAGTAAAAAGAATCCACTTCACTTTTGCCACTTCTGGTGGGAGAGAAATCTCTCTTTTGAAGAGGTAAGGGTTTCTGGTAAAACATCAGCTCAGCAGTTTTGTGATGGAGTCTCCTTTTGACTTTTGCTCTTGAAGGAGAATGCCTATCCCCTTTCCCCAAGTTAGTGGCAGTGTGGTAGCTGAAATGTTCTTGCATGGACTGTTGCCATTTTGATACTACATGTCACACTATGTTTTAATACGCCCAATCATAAACTCTTCTGTTTGTTTTCTTTCTTTATCTTCAGTGGGTCCCCAGACTCTCTGGCTTCCTTCTGCGGCTTGTTGTACATTTGGCCAACACTGTAAGTATTTAGCTTGTCCACTCTGTTTAAATTGTATTTTTAGAAGCATATTACTGTGTTTCTATGGTGTATAGTTTTATTTTGTGAGTGAGAATGTGAAGCATGTATTCCATTGGATAATCAGGTCATCACACCTTCTACAAGCGCTGAATAAAGCTGTAATTACAGAGGGTCAGGGTATACTTTCATTTTTAGGCAATTACAATGCAGGAGTTTCTCTTTTCGAAACTGCTCAAATCAGCAAAAGCAACATTTCTTATTTTGGATTAGAAAGTGAAAGAAGTGGCTAGCTGAAGAAGAATCTCTTTCACTTCCCATTCTAATTTTTGAACAAGCAAACAAGCAGGCTCACCCACCCCACATTGTACCAGCTGTTGCGTTAAGATCATGTGAAACTGCCTCTGAGGTAGAACAGTGGATAATCCAGTTTAGTAGTAGATTAACTGAAGATCTTCTCCACCAGGGCGAGCAGTCCAGCAAAAATGTCCTTGAAGGCAACAGAATGAGCAGTTAATAATCAACATCTATTTTTGCTAGTCAGAATAGTTTATATTAACATTGAAAAAATATTGAAAAAGGAATTAGTACAAGCTGATTTAGGTCATATGATCTAAGTTTAGGATGTGATTAGGGATATGAACTAGCCACAACATTTGGATTTGGAATTACAGCCCTTTGGTTTTGGAATTTTAAAGATAGCGAAGAAAGCACTTTTCTCCGAAAGAGACGATGTACCAGAGAGGAACAAGGATGGCATCCGTCCTCGCACTGACACTGTCAGCTTGGGTAGCAGCAGGGCTGCTGCTTTTGTAATTGATGTGAGATTTATGAAGAGCATCAGGCATTGCCTTCCACATCCATTTCATGCAGTTCCGTCATATTCAAGGTAGGGTTTCTCGCTAGCCTCCATTCCCAGCAAATTGTTTGGAGAGAGGCTGGTGAGTGTGCCTGAGAGAGCTCTTCTGATTTTTGGAAGAAAAGATGAATTTAAAAACAATACCTACATGTTTAGCAAATTTACATTACAGTGGATGGTAATCTAAACAAGTTTAATGGGAAATTAAATATACTTGTTTTTTTAAAAAGTCATGGACATCTTTGGTCCGGATGATTGGCTAGTTACTTCCTTTTAGTAGAGCTTTTATGTTACCTGTCTGTTTACAAAACAGTGTGTCTGTGAGACTGCTGAAAACCACCTGGGAAGCTCTTATGAGAGTCGTGGTTGCCTGAATTCTGCAGTGAAAGCTGCCTACCCATGTAATTACTAATTCAGGCTGTAGCAAAAGTTGAATGCTACAGAATTGTTTATCTCTGGATTGCCCAACATTGTAGGAGGTGATCATGAAGATATCCTTCTACTGATACTATATTCTTATCCACCTTATATATATTAACATGTTGACTGCTTACATGCTGTGGCAGATTAACAGGGTCTTTCTAAATTGGGGGAAAGGATTTTTTTTAAAAAATATGGTCTTGTGTATAAATTATCCTCCAATTATCCTGCTTGATTTCATTACTTTCACTGATGGATCAAATAAGATAATAATGACTATGATAATGGATTGAGCAAATTTTTGATGGATTGTTCTTCTACTGAAGTTAATATACTAAATCATTCTCTTTCAGTTTCTTTATTATTTATTAGATTTGTCTAAATGATGGTCATCTGGTGGTTGTATAGTTGGTTCAGATAACTACTGTATTGTATTGGAGGTTTGAGTTAAATGTCCTAAAATTATTCCAGTGTGAAAGTTACAACATTTTTAATGGCCAGAGGGAATGCAGAGTACTAGGCTGGACAGGCACAATTGTGGAAATTTGGCAGCTGCTGAAAAGCAGAACAGATCTGGGAGAGGAGAAGCTATACGGTGGGGCAGGGGGAGTTTGGATAGATGCTTCTTCAGGCCATTTTCCTCTAAAATCTTGTGCCTCATCCAGCCCACAGAAAAGCCAACAAGAACTCTACTGGAATCACACATTCTCTTTGTTATTGTTTTTTTTTCCTTATAGGCTCTTGGACAACTTTTTTTAGTGCCTCTTTTAATGCAGTAAGTATTTACTTTAGATTTTGAATTGTGCAACCTGTTTGGAGTATTTACTACGGTGTTGTTTGAAGAGGTGTTTCCATGTGTGGGAAGATTGCAGTGTTGAAGAGGAACTTCAGCTTGGTTTTTCTCTCCCTCCCCACCCTTCCATTCCTCATTTTGAAATGTATTACACAAGATGTGATACATTATCATTCAAACCACACAACTAATGATGCAAGGAAGGGAACCTCTGCAAGTACTGTATAGCATTTGTTGTGGTTTAGTCTTTAAATCGTGTCCGATTCTTTGTAACCCCATGGACCAGAGCATGCCAGGCCCTCCTGCCTTCCACTTACTCCCGGAGTTTGGTCAAATTCATGTTGGTAGCTTCGATGACACTGTCCAGCCATCTCATCCTCTGTCACCCCTTTCTCCTCTTGCCCTCACTCTCCTAACATCAGGGTCTTTTCCAGGGAGTCTTCTCTTCTCATGAGATGGCCAAAGTGTTGGAGCCTCAGCTTCAGGATCTGTCCTTCCAGTGAGCATTCAGGGTTGATTTCCTTCAAAATGGATAGGTTTGATCTCCTTGCAGTCCAGGGGACTCTCAAGAGTCTCTTCCAACACCACAGTTCAAAAGCATCAGTTCTTTGGCGGTCAGCCTTCTTTATGGTCCAGCTCTCACTTCCATACATCGCTACTGGAAAAACCATAGCTTTGACTATGTGTACCTTTGTCAGCAAGGTGATGTCTCTGCTTTTTCAGATACTGTCTAGGTTTGTCATTGCTTTCCTCCTAAGAAGCAGGTGTCTTTGAATTTCATGGCTGCTGTCACCATCTGCAGTAATCATGGAGCCCAAGAAAGTAATATCTGTCACCGCCTCCATATCTTCCCCTTCTATTTCCCAGGAGGTGATGGGACCAGTGGCCATGATCTTAGTTTTTTTGATGTTGAGCGTCAGACCATTTTTGGTGCTCCCCTCTTTCACCATCATTAAGAGGTTCTTTAATTCCTCTTCATTTTCTGCCCTCGGAGTAGTATCATCTGCATATCTGAGGTTGTTGATATTTCTTTCGGCAATCTTAATTCTGGTTTGGGATTCATCCAGTCCTGCCTTTCACAAGATGCCTTCTGCATATAAATTAAATAAGCAGGGAGACAATATACAGCCTTGTCGTACTCCTTTTCCAATTTTGAACCATTCAGTTGTTCCATATCCAGTTCTAACTGTTGTTTCCTGTCCCACATAGAGATTTCTCAGGAGGCAGATAAGGTGGTCAGGCACTCCCATTTCTTTAAGGACTTGCCATAGTTTGCTGTGGTCCACACAGTCAAAGGCTTTTGTGTAGTCAATGAAGCAGAAGTAGATGGTTTTCTGGAACTCTCCGGCTTTCTCCATAATTTAGCACATGTTAGCAATTTGGTCTCTTGTTGGAGTGCCCTCCCCAAGGTTGCTAAGCCACATTGTTGTTGAGGAAGAAATATATATGTTCTTCTCAGGGGAAGATTTTTCTATCCTAGTGAGACTCAGGTTCTTGCACAATGTGCTGGATGGGATCTCAAGAAAAGGAAGACTGAGAACAAGTGCTTTCAACAGTAAGAGCCCAGGATTTCACCATTGTTAATACAACATTAACAGGCTGCAAAGGTGGAAAGCCACAGTATTTGCTTGAGACCATATCTGGCCTTCTCTTGCTGCTAGATCTCACACAGTTTGCTAAGACTCACAGCTCTCTGTCCTGCTTCTCCTCCTCGTCCACCCCCCCAGTTGGGAGTTACATACTTCCCCTAGCACATGCAGCCTGTCCCAAGTATCTGATGCTAGCATAGCTATAATTCCGGATGAGCTCCCACTTTATGGGACACCTGCTGCCAGAGCTCAAATGGGTGATGTCAACAGCTTAGGAGCAAGAGTTAAAACACCATTGTTTGCGTTGTGGTGCTCACGCAGAAGAATAACTGCACATTGTGTCAGGTTGTTTGTTTTACTATTGTTCTCAAAATCCTCCAGACAGCGATGCCGCTCCCCGTTCTCATAGTCAATGTCCAAAAAATAACTTTTCCAGGTTCTGATTTAATATTGGCAAAGACTGAAGTGGGGATCACTTCAAGTTTGCATCTGGTTACCCAGATTGTGCCATTTGAAGGACATAAAAAAGTAAACTGTATAATTAGAGAGCTGCAATTAGTTGGAACATGATACTGGAAAACAAAGACTTGAATTGCCTGCTAACGGCACAATCTTATTAATGTCTAGCCAGAAGTTAATCTGACTCACTTCAGTGGGAATTCTTCCCAGATGAGTTTGCTCAGGTTTATGTTTTAAATCTTTTAAACGTGGATCTTTCTTCAACAGGGAAATATGTCCCGTTTCTTACTGTAGTGAAACAGAAGATAGTAAAGCATAACCAAACTCCTGCTTATATAGTTCTCATATGTCCCTGTAGTGGTCAATGTAACATCAGTGGAGCTAGGTTAGAAACATTTCAAAGGTGTTCCGGTTTTTAAGGCAGGCATGCATCTAAGATGTTCTCTGAGTGTTCACCTAAAAACGCTCTCCAGGCAATGAAATGTGTGCAGAGGTAGGACAGTCCTGGCTCTTTGAAAAGCTGCAAGACTTGCTTGATCGCAAAGGTAGAATGAGAAACATTGAATACTGAATAGGTGATTGGCAGGATTGCATTTATTGCAAGTCTGTGTGCTTGCACACATGTGCGCGCGCGCACACACACACACACAGAGTTGTTGGACTGGACAAAGGAACATCGTAGGAAACCTCCTTTGCCTGTGATTTTCCATTCTCTGGCAAGGATATGAATGGGAAAGGGGAAGTCAGCTTCTATGAGTGTGCACCAGGATCAAGTGTGTGGTTTGTGTGTGTGTGTGTTACATTTATAACCCACCTTTCATCCAAAGAGTGCAAGCCATCACACATGACTCTTCACTTTTCCACAAGAACATCCTATGGGGTACGTCAGACTACAAGAGCATGAGTGGTCCCAAGGTCACCAAGTGATAAACAAATGAAAATATTTCGTTAAATCTTCCATAATTTCATGTTATGAAAATCTTGCATCCTGTGAAGATTATCTTGACACCCCACCAGTGGTAGGTGTGAAGCATTACCCTTGACGAGACACAACTCTTTACCCATTTCTTCCTGGCTGGAAGGAAGCATGTGGACTGAGAACTCCCAGAAGTACAAGCTGGATTTCGCAGGGGCAGAGAAATTAGAGACTGTAGGGTCACGAAATGAGAAGGCTGATAGTTTATGTGATCACAAGTAATTAGGATAGCAAATAGTCTTAGAGAAGTTAAAGAAGTCAGCCACACACAGAGGGATGTCTGCCAGCAGCGTCCTCCATACACCCTCTGGATCCAACTCTGGGGCAACACCCCCAGGAGGACTCTCTTTTATTACCCTTACAAGCTCACAGATAGTTGACAGTATACAGATAGTTGATAGAGTTCAGATAGGACAATGGTTACATAATGGCATTAGGATTGGCCCAAATAAAGACTTTGAGGTTACTCTCTACCACTATGAGAAAGAGGAAGAATGGGTAGCCACGCCTCTCAGAAGCAGCCGCATCTTGCTAGGAGGGTATGCCTCTTCTCCTGATTCTTTTGGGATATGGACTGATACTCTTGAAAGTGATTTTCTTCCTCAAGCTATCCTCTGTAGCTTAACTTGATGTCCTAAAAGAGTATCTTAAGATGGAGTTCCTCTTAAAAAAGCCATATTTCTTCTGCTTCTTAGTTGTTCTTTTTGACCCTCACACAGATCCTGCTGTCATTGTCTAATAAATTAACAGTGTCTGGTGCCAGCCAGAAGCTTCTCATCTGCTCCCCAAATAACTGGGAAAGAGTACGTAGGGAGAATAGAACATATACCTGTAATTCCAAGCCTCAGATCTGCTCATGTATAGTCCACTGTCTGCAGGCCTTTCTGGTCTGGAAGCTGGGGGTTTGGGAGAGAAACTTGAAAATTGCAATCCACATGGTCAGAGGAGGCTCTCAGGCTTTAGTGTTCTCTTGATCTTGCTGAAATTTTGACAAAGTTTTTACGGGGAAAACATGTGGTTTTGATCTTGTGTCAAATGAGTCTGTGGAAATGCTTACTTCCCTACTTGTAACATCATGCAATCAAATTGCTTCTTTGCAGAACCAACAACTTTACCCTTCTGCGCTACCTTGATATTGCTGAAGACCCCACTTTTGTGCCAGTAGTTGCTGATAAAGAAAAAAGTGAGCATTCAAAAGCCAGCAATGTATCAGAGATTCTGCATAAGCTGATGGAGACAAGGTAAGTAGATGGTATGGGGAGCTAGGGCAGGAGTGGCAGATAGATCTGGCTTGGAGATCTGGAATGATATGGAAAGAAGCAATCCTGTTCATACAACACATTATTGGAGGATATCACTGTAAAAGAGAGGAAATGGCTCTTCAGGCTTTACAAAATTGTTCGTAGGGGTCTGATCATAGTGGACCTATGCTTTGTCAGCTGGGCTGGCTTCTGATTTCTTTGCAGGATCAGATCAATTTAAAAGACTGGTTTTAACATTTAAAACTCTTAAGTGTCTTGGGAGCAGGCTAGCTGAGATGCTGCCATGTCCCACTGATACCTACCTGTATCTTAAGCTCTTTTTAAGAAACCATGTTCCAAGTGCCCCAGCAATGGAGTGAGGCAAGTGATTGCCCGGAAGAAGGCCTTTTAACGGGGCAACTCCATTACAGAACAGCCTTCTGTAACAGAATACATCAGCCTTCTGACAGGGGTTCCCTGGTGCCATTCCTGTAACATCTCCTGTCCATTCAGGCCTTTTCATGTAGTCAGTCAGCCTTCATAGTTTTAAAATAGCTGTGTTCAAGTATGATGATGTGAGCATTGTTTTCTCCCATTTTATGAATATGAATAAAATACTGGGAAATGATTAAAGCATTAAATTAATATGTCAAGGAACAGAACCATACAGAAGACCTTATCAAATGCATGTAAAGATAGATATAAGATCTCTTAACACACTCTCCCCTCCAGGACAAGTGCTTTTCAGAGCTAAAAGCAAGTTTCATATTTTCGCCAAACTTATGTTAATATTTTGTGCTCTTCTGGGCTGCATATGTGGCATTTGGAAATACCGTAGACTGAACATTGCAGTGAACTGTGTGGTTTTTAAAAAATGTATGGCAATGATCAGAAATCGTTTGCCTTACTCCAAGTATGTAATTTTTATTGTTGGGAAAAAGATGAGATACTAGGGGTTCAGCTAGTGTGAATCTTTGGCATAGGTACAGAAGGCGGGAGATCTGACAGCGTTGGGGGATTATGAATGCCAAACCTGCGCGTATTTAATATAAATCCAATCTGCTGCCTCCCCCAGTCTCCTATTTAAAATGTTCTCATTAAATCTTACATCAAAATGTTGTACCAGTGTTGTGCTGTTTTATGCTATCAACCACAGGTTTTGTGTAGTTGCATTAATTTCTACTAAGATACGTTTTAGTACATATTTAGCAGACCAGAAACCCCAGGATCTTCTGTGCTGCTACATTGGCTGTGTATGCAAAGGAGCCCTGAAATTTAGTTGACCTTTAGATCAGGATAATTCCAATAGAACAAGCTTTCTCAATATTTCATTTTTAGATTACCTGCACAATTTTCTCAGTCCTTATTTTTCTCCCTTTTTAAATTCTCTTGTGACAGCTCTCATTCTGCTAGCCCGACCTTCAGGTTCAAAGGGATCCAGGATTATTTGAATTGCTATCGGTAAGTGAATTTGAAGGGGTCCCTTCCTGCTGAAATTTCTGTACTTGAGGTCATGGTCCTTTTTCGTGTGATGAAAGTGAGACTTTGTTTTCTATACAGGATAAACATTATGAACCTATCTTTTTTCTTCTATCAAGAGAAAAACAAACTACTCTTAAGAATATTTTTGTTTCATATGAAACATTGGCAAAAATACTGTTGCTTAGTATAGTAAATCACATTAGAGTAGGCCTATGGAATCAGTGGGGATTTAGGGAATCACCTGCTCCATACGTTCCATTGATTTGAACGGCATACTTCAATTATGACTTACTATGCTAAAGTAAATCATTGTCAGAGGAGGCCCATTTGAATCAATGACATGGAACAGTTGACTCACTAAGTTCCCATTGATTCAGTGGAATTTATTATGCTAAGCAACAGGATTTTGGCCACTATCTTATTTATAGCATTTAGAGTCTAATAATAGCAGATTTTGTAACCATTTTTATTTTACTTTATTTTGTTTTATTTTTTGGAGAAGAAACTCTCTGCAACAAAAATAGCACTTCTGTGCTGTTTTGAATTCTGCTTTGCTACAACACACAGATGTCTAAAATCAGGCTTATAACCTTCCAGAAACAGAAATAGAAGTTTGGGCCAAACTCAAATCTTGGAACACAAAGAGCTAATAATGTTTTGTAATTACTTTGGATTGGAGGGGTGATAATACATTCACAGTCGCACAGTGGAACACCAAGATAAAGCACTGAGATCTCGTGGAAAAGTCACAAACAAAACTCATGTTTTAAGAAATGCTAGTAGCAAAAATGATTTTTTTAAAAAAATCTCTTTTTCTTTTATTGATTATATAAGTTGAAGCAAATGTAACAAAGGTTGTGCCTGTTACAAAATCTGATAGAAATAAATAAGTGTTGAACAGATTAGAAAGCTTCTGATTAATATTGGTTTTACTCATTTATGGAATGCAATAGAATTGTTGCTATTTTATCAAGTGTCCTATATTGGAATATTTACACTGCATTTTTAAAACCTTTTATTAAAAAAGGAGAAGAAATGTGAGGCTCAGTTTAGGAAAAGCTCATCCGTGACTGCCTGGAGATCCTGAAATGGAGATCACTGCCAGGTGTCCTATTGCCTCTTTGACTATTGCTTGTTTGCTAGATCCGGAGAATTAACTCCCACTCAAGTAGCCAAGAACATTCTTGCTGTACTGGAAGATGCTGAGACAAGTTCCCAGCTCCAAGCAATTGTTCAGTGGGACCGGAGAGAGATACTCAAGGTGTGTTGACTACATCAGCTTCCATATTTGGGTTGGGGGGGAAGGGACTTTTCTTAAAATAACTTTTAAGGGAAGAATTAAATATAAATAAATCTTAGAACTACAGACCTGGAAGGGACCCCATGGATCATTGAGTCCAGCCCTTGTCAAGGAGGCACAGTAGAGAATCAAACCCCCAACTACCGGCTCTGCAGCCAGATATCTAAACTACTGAGCTGTCCAGCAGTTTGTAACATGTTGGGGTGAAATGTGATCTCTACCGCTGAATAGCTCTGACCCAGATGTCAGGCTGAGAATACATCAGCTTAACTGTTCAAATGTTCCCCAAGTATGCTTCTTTTCAGCAGTTATAGCGTTGAATGTTGTAAGGAATTAGAAGGAAACTGGGATTTGTAGTCATACAAAGATGGAGTCTGTTAGGTGTATTGTGCAGTTGGATTTAAACTACTGCTATGTTCTCGTGGGATTGTTGTCGTAAGCTTGCTCTGCCTGGCGCCGAGATAAGGAGCAAGGTTGAGAAGATCAAGGGAAGATGAAGCATCACATACCTCCTAATTGAGACGAGATAAACCACCTGCAAGATCTCATGTGAAATGTGGGCGGTGGACTGTGTACGCCCACTGGATCCTAATTGGTTGAGAGCTTGGGAGTGTCAGAGAGAGAAGGCGGTCTAGAGTCATGTAGAAAAATGGTTGTTCATGTATGTGACAGATTGATGGTGCGATGTTGTGGAATGTTGAGGAGAGAGTCTTTTTGAAAGAGGAGGGGTGGGGGAGAGATCGCCCAGCTTCTCTAGATGCCATCATGTAGATGCTAGTCAAAATGATTACTTCGTTTAGCTTTTTATTATTTTATCTAAGAATAGTAAGCTTATTTTAATCATAGTAATTGATTGGATATGACATGCTTTATGCTTTTTAATGCTACAGCTGTATTCGAATGAAACTACTTAATTTTCTTAATAAAAACAAATCTAATTCTTCAACGGAGGACTGGTCTCTTGAACAGCAAGACTGCACCTAAATCCAGTGAAGATTGGAAAGGTCACTAATTGCTACTGAATAGAGAGGTCCTACCTAGCCAGTCTGTTGTGCTGTCTAAGGAAGCACACAGTCCATGGTTGACTGCCTTATAAGCAGGCAAGAGTTCTTTTTTAGGTTGAGCCTTGTCCGTAGGTCAAAGGCTATGCGCTTCTGGGGTTAAAAGGACCTACCTCAGGTACTAAAAGTGGTAGTCTTGTGCCTACAGTGACTCCTTGCCCGAGAGCACATACTCTTTAGGGAGAAGTGTTTCTGACAAATGTTATAGGGCTGATGCTGTAAATCTCTCTGTTCAGATGGCGGAGGACTCTACCATTCGTTATAGAAACAAGGAGCCTCTCTCTCTCTTGGACGGCATCCCAGTGTGCTTGAAGGAGGAGCTCAAAGTGGTAAGCCTACTGAAATTTTTTTGCCTTTGTTAAATAAGATGGCTCTCAAATAAGAGACAACAGTGTTGAACCTGGATGGTTGCTGTTGCACTTTGCTGGGCTTGGGAAAACCTTCTGAGAACTAACATAGCTGAAGGAAAGAGATTGCTGGAGCTCTGTGTGTGTGTGTGTATGTGTGTGTGTCTCCACCAAGAGTCCTCACATGAAGTCTTGTGCCAATGTGTGTGTTTTAAAAGGTACCCTACCACCACCGAAGTGGTACACAGTACTTGGGCCTGGAGCCAGAGACTGAGGATGCTACTGTGACCAAGAAACTGCGGGAGGCTGGCGCCATTATTATTGGCGTCTCAAACATGCATGAGTTGGGTATTGGGACCTCTGGCTGTAACCCCAACAGGTAAAGCAGTGTGCATTAATTGGATCCATTTGTTTTATGATATGCACTGGGGATCCCTGGATTCAGTAATTAGGGCAGGTGATGGTGAATGAAAAAAACAACAAAGTCTAACAGTGTTTTAGAGATCAAAAGATAAAATGAAAATAGGGCCACACACTACCTATTGCTTCATCGTGGACCATCCCTCTCCTTCCTTCCTTCCTTCCTTCCTTCCTTCCTTCCTTCCTTCCTTCCTTCCTTCCTTCCTTCCTTTCTGCCACTCCCCTTGGAATATTTCACTTGATGAAATGGAGACTGCGTAAGATTTTCCATATTTTTGTGTTCTTTGGATAAACTAATCAATTGACCTAAAACAGGTTGATCTAAAAGTAGAGTGACAACAAATGAATGAATGTTACTCTCAAACTAATACAGCTTTTAAAATAAATTTATCAGTGTGACTGGTAGTTTATTACAGCAAAATGTAAGCAATGGGCTGCCCCTGTGGATTAATTAGCTTCTTTTCCCACTGCAATGAGGAGAAAGATTATGTTCTGTGTTCACTTAGATCTCAGTTGGCTTAATGAAACGGGGGAAGCCGTTGCTATAGCTGCCTGAAGGATTTGTCTCTTGGGTCAGGGTTTTGATAAATTTTATAGCAGTGGATCTGGATCCAATGCGAGTCCTGTGGAACAAATATAATGGTACAATGCAGACATATAGTAAAGATAAGGATAGTTGAAAGCAAAGTGTGGGTGCTACATGGAGTATGACACACACACACACGCCATATGTCCCTATCACTTCTGTTTTCAGAGCTTGGGAGAAAGTGGCATAGGTAGGTCTGGAAAAGGATTAAGGCTCCTCCCAGCTGCTTGCCCATTCTGCACTTTCAGGGGTTTCTGTCTCCCCCACCTCTTACAAAAATATGAACTGGAAGAGAGCACCAGTTTCAACACAGAGATAAAATATCACATCTAGTTTGGCTACTGTTGGTGGGGGTCACCTATTTGCTTGTGCAACAGTCTTGCTGGAATGCTGAGATTCTTCCTTCCCCATCAGCCTTGCTGAGAACGTCCTTGAAAACATTTTTCTGTGTCCTTCCAGGTATCACGGTACAGCTAGAAACCCCTACAACCCCCAGCATTTTCCAGGCGGCAGTTCTAGTGGGTCGGCTGCAGCGGTAGCTTCAGGTAATGTGATGCAAGGGAGTGGATGAATATTATACTGTATATGGAGAGAGAAATTGTGGAAATGGCAAGAAGGATAGTGGGCTTCCAACATTTGTGTCTAGATTAAGAGGTGGGATGGGTGTGGGGCAGCAGGTGCCCTTCAGAACTGGTAGGGTGGGGTGGCCAATGGAAAGGGATGCCCCCCCAATTCCTGGTTTGGTTCCATCCTTTGTCCCTTGTAGTGACAGTGCACTGCAACCCCTGAATATTTAGTATTTATGGGAATTAAAAAATAGCCTTTTATGTAGGTAAAATAAAGCCCATTGTGCATGAATTTCATCTTGGGAGAGTTGCGGCCTATACTATGCTTTTTCTTCACCCCATCCTCTTGTTAAGCTGTAGTTACATGGTAGGACATGGCAGACTGGTAAGGAGGCATGCAGAAGTTGGCTGGCTAGGAGTAGCTTGAGCCTCTAGGGGGTGACAGGAATTAATGGCACACTTCTCTTAGTAGACCATCCTTTGCAAAGGTGGGGAGGGAATGCAGGAGACAGTTTCCTTCAAGCTTCTAATGACACCCCTTCTCTCCAGGCCTTTGCCCATTGGCTGTTGGCACAGATGGGGGTGGTTCTGTAAGGATCCCTGCTTCTTTCTGTGGTGTTGTTGGACTGAAAGGTAAAACTCATTTACTTTACTATAGATGCTGAATGTTCTTCAGTTGTGTTGGGGCAGACTGGGGGGGGGGGGAAAGGTAGCAGGGAAATACCAGCTGTGACTTGCATCAGGAATCATTTACTAGGAAATAACCAAAGTCGCACCATCTTACTATTGACTTAATTAATGAGATGAAGATTCTCTCCTTCCCTTGATTGCATCATCATGAGAGCATGTCACAGCAATTCAAGACACTTATAGAGTCCTGTGGTTCAGCAGGCCCACTGAAGCAGCTGAAACCCAGGAAGCAGTCCAGCATATGAGACAGTATCCTTGGTCTGATTGGTGCATTGGGGTGGGGGATATCCTGAATATGCTTCTGGCACTCTCATTTTGGCAATTAGTAACTTTTATGTCAAGAATGGGTCATCTTGGTGGACTTGGAGGCCAAATATTTGCCCCCAGACCACACTGCATGGTGGATGGGCCTCAAAAATAGTCATTGTGATGAGATGAGATATATGATTAAGATCTTGTAAGGAACATGGGTTTTGTAATTAAGAAATGTGCAAGAGAGGTTCCATCTTGTTTCTCTGTATAAAGGATCCTTGTAATGCTAACAGGTTGTTTGCTAGTGAGAGCTGAGAGAATGCTTTTCTGAGAGCATGAGAAAGAACTTTGTGATAAGATAGATGGGTATTGTTGTGACTCTTCGCAAAACCACAGAAACCCAAATAACATCTGTTACCCATGAGAGAGAAGGTCAGGTGGTACAACAGGACTGTTTGCCTAACAACGGACTGTGATTGAATGACATCGTGGGAAGGAGCAGATAAGGACTTACCAGTTACTCTTAAAAAAGGAACTTTTACCTATGGACAATGTCATTCGTGACTTACTCGTGGCCTACACATATGGATTACTCATACACGCACTCAGGGAATTTTCTTGACTCTTTTCATGGACTATTCTTATGGACTACCCTTATGGACTATTCTTCTGGATTATTCTCAGGACAATGGGATATTTTCTTTTACAGGATTTTCCCTTTTGTACAGTATTTCCATTTACAGGATTAATGAGGACTATAGACTTTTTCTTTTAAAAAGAGGGAGTGTGTGAGTGGACATGTCTAATTTCTATTTTTGTGGGGGGTTTTTTTTGGGGGGGGGAAGGAGTAGCATGAGAGATTCCTTTTGGGTCCATAGCTGTTCTTGCCAAAATAAAATAAAACAAGATTTGGGGGAAGCTGTTTTATGAGAGGCTCTGGGATGGCCTGGGACCACATTGCTCTGTTTTATGTTGTTAATCAACCTGCTTTGTCTTCTCTAAAGGTACCTTTGGACGTATCAGTGCATCTGGCTGTCTTCCTCTTTCATATTCTACTGTAAGCCTCGGTAAGAAGGAAGAGAAGTGTAGGGTAAAACCTTTGCTGCTGTGCTCATTTTATTAAATTTCCAAGATGTGCTTTTTGCATGAGATCCATAAAAGGAATTTACCCCTTCCAGAACATAATGTTTGACATGGCGGAGCCCATTTGGCCTCCTCAGCATTCTGGTTTCATTCTGCTTAATGTCTGAAGTCAAAGAGGCAAGAAAATTGCCTTGCTAAACACAAAAGCCGAAACTGTTGCACGTACAGGGCCTCGGGACTACTTACTACACATGCCACAATGAGTTTGTTTTCTCTTTTGCTTCTTGGCCAGGCCCGCTCTGTGCTTCAGTGGCAGACGCAGCTGTTGCATATATTGTTCTGGCTGGACCAGATCCCTTATATCCCTACGGTGAGTCTCAATTGCTCGTTTAGTTGCAACTCTGAATAACATGTCTTATTACCTGTTGTTGTGGGAAACTCTATGCCTGTTCCCTATTCTTCTTCTTTTACTACAGGATTATGCCAGCCTAAGCCATCCCTCTCTGAAGTCCTCAGCCCTGATCTGAAGGGCTTGAAGTTGGGGATTGACTGGACTTTCTTTAAGGTACCTTTTGTTGTGACCGCCCCCCTGCCCCAATTTCTGTTGCGCTGTCAGATCTGTTGCATTGTGCTTGTGTTGGGTATGCAGTCCTGCTGTCCCAACAAAGAAGATAAACAGAATCATGACTCTATTGGTGCCACAGAGGGAGTGGGGAAGAAAATGCCTTATGGTGGTTCTGGACAGGTGAGCACTGGGAGATAACTCCCATTTTTGTTTTGCTTCTTTGCTAGGCTTGCGATGATGAAATTCTAGCTGTCTGCCAAAAAGGTACAGTGAAAGATCTTTGGTTGTTGTTGAATACTGCAGGAATCTGGCCTGCTGAGTCATCCACCTTGCTGCCATAGCATGGTCACCATGGGCTGAAAATTAAGCTTTTCTGAGAGTCTCCAAATAGCTTCATGGACTTGTTGACTGGAAGAGGAAAAGGGTTTTGGGAGAACCAGTCTTGTGGACAAATGCTATGCCGATTGGCCTAGTGCTAAGCACTTGTAACGATAGTGGAATTGCACTAACTGCCCTACTCATCATATAGAAATACTTCATGTTCAGCTTTTGAACATTCCAAGTATTTGACATATTTTGAAGTCCCAGTGTAAGGAAAGTGTCCGTACTGCAGATGGGTGGTTGGGTGGCAGCAGGGAGAAGACTGCACTCAAGGCCACTTAGTTAGGATCAGAGCAGTTTTATCTGTGACCGGGTCTCCTTGACTCTTAAAAACAACAACACAGGAAGTAAGATGCAGCTGCTGCAAACTTTGAATAAGAGGAAGCGTGGGCCAATTACAGCCAGATCAGAATCAATCCTTTCCATATCAGTTTCTCTTGCAGAGAAAAAGAGATACCCATGGTGCGGGGGAGGGGCAGTTTTGATCAAGCAAGTATTGCTGGAGAGGATTTAAATGTCTCCTTACAATGCCATTGATCCCTCATTACCATTTTTGTTACAACATATGGCTCAGCTCTGCAAAACAGGTTTTAATTCAAGGGCAAGACCTGCACTGGAGAGTTTCTGATTCTTCATCATTACGCCAAATCAATGGACTATACCAGGGGTCCTCAACCCCTGGTCTGCAGCCTAGGCAGGATCGGGCCACAGACACACATGTCCTGCCCCCCCACGAGCCTGTGCTCCCCACAAGTGCGCTCGGCCTCTGTGAGCACGCTGCACGCAAGTGGCCCCCCGCAAGCGTTGCCGCGAGCCTGCGCACACAAGTCCTCTGCCTCCTGCGAGCGCAGTTTGCATGCGCACGAGCGCCCCCACAACTGCCACCATGTGCATGTGTGCTAGCGCGCTCCACCCCCCCACGAGTGTGCCACACACCCCCAACCAGTCCGCAGTTGGGAAAAGGTTGGGGACCACTGGACTATGCCATATATGCACCTTGTTCTTTGTAGGTCAAATTTAATCTTCCTGTTCCAATGAAATCTTCACTGTATGTTAATATACAAAATTCTATGTTGAAATATGTAGAAAGTCAGATCATGAGTTTCTTTCATTTTCGTTTTGCTAGGATTTGATTCCCAGAATTATCTGGGCAAGCCTTAGTGAACTGGTGAAGATGATGAACAGAGGCTCCTGTAGTTAACCTGCAGAATGTTTTTACATAATCATGATTATTTAACTGGATGTTCAATTGGGCAAATACTTTTCCAAAACAGGCTTCCATGACTTCACCCTAGAATTGTAGCAGATGAATTCCTCGGCTGAAATAATACAGAAGACTGTTTGGACTGTGCCATCTCTTTCTTGCTTTTTGTCTCCTGTCTGCTGCCACTGAATGTTCAGCGGTGGAATTCCTAGAGCGCCTTGGTGCCTCTGTGGTTGATGTGTCCCTGCCAGAGATTGAGGAGATACGGGTGGCTCACGTCATCTGCATCCTTAGTGAGATGAGAGATTTCCTGCAGCCAGACTTCAACAATCACTTTGGACAAATGGTAAATGGTGGATTGGGCTGAATAGATAAATTATGAGCCACCTCACTTGGCATCAGTTAGAACTCTGCATCGTTCTTTAAGACATGTGAGATAAGAAATCATTTTCACAGTTTGAAGTGCAGATTTTGGTTAGCTCTTCTGTGTTTAAACCACTATTTTCAAGGGTTAAATTATGTTTGCAGACAACCCTTCATTAGAAGCTGAAATCCTGTTAGTATTCCAAAGATACAATTCCAGCAAACCTTGATCATTGATCAAACATACTTTCCTGCATTTACTACTATATGACCAGTCACAAAACAAAGCAAGTTATATTTGCAAATTCTTATCCTGTGGCAATCAGATTTTTTTCAGCACTTAAAGAATACTTTCTTTAGTGACTGGCTCTCTGTAATGGCTACTTTGATCCTAGATTTGGGTCAAATGAGAAGCTGGCAAATATCTTTATCCTGCAAACATCTCATACAGATTGCATCTTTATTCATCTGCTATGCTTGTTTTGTGACTCATGGTGCAAGTGCAACAGATTTTCTTTTCTAAATATGTATTGTAATTATTAATGTCTTTTTTTAAAAAAAATCTGTACACTGCAAAATTCTGATCACATATCTGGCTTTTTGCTTGTAATGTAATTATTTTATATTATACTGTTATTTTCTACAGCTTTAAGATATTTTCTAGATGGTCATCTTGACATTGGTTCTGTTTAGCTTTTGATTCCATAACTGGACTTTATCCAAGTATCTTTGTTTTTCAGAATTTGGAGACTCGTTTGAATCTTGCAATTGCTACTCAGTTCACATCCCTGGATTATATTAAGGTGAAAAGCAGAGTCAATGATACCTGGGGTAAAAAGTACTGTGGATCAGTAAATTCCTTACAAGTCATGTGAAAGAGATTCAGTACTTGAACCTCTTATAGGAAATGATTAGATAAGGCAGTGGTCCGCAACCTTGGGCCTCCATATGTTCTTGGACTACAACTCCCAGAAGCCTTCGCCACCACCTCTGCTGGCAAGGATTTCTGGGAGTTGAAGTCCAAGAACATGTGTAGGCCCAAGGTTGGGGACCACTGAGATAAGGGATGGAGAATCTCAGAACATGTGGCTGAATCTAAGCCCTGCTGGGATCCTCAGATGGGCATACTCAATTCCCCATGACTTAATGTTTTCCCAGTTTTTATATGCTCTTTGAGAGCTTTAAGTTAAAATATGCTCACATTTGTTCATCCTTTGCCTTTGGGCCTGCTCACAACTGGAATGAAGTCTCCTGAGAACTTATTGGAAATTAAACTTGGCCTTGGGTTTAGAAGGGTTTCCTCGCTCTTAACCAAAGAATGAGAAAAGACTCCGGAATGCTGCTGACTTGCTGTTACCTCCAAACAGTTTCATAGAATGCCAGTTTAAATTAAATTAAGGGAATAATTTTCAGGCATATCTACTTTGCATTAGAAGACTTTGGCATTATTTTCCCCTATGATTAATAGACTTCTCTAGTGGGGGGGACGTGGTGGCGCTGCGGGCTAAACCGCAGAAGCCTGTGCTGCAGGGTCAGAAGACCAAGCAGTCGTAAGATCGAATCCACGCGATGGAGTGAGCTCCCGTCGCTTGTCCCAGCTCCCGCCAACCTAGCGGTTCGAAAGCATGCAAATGCGAGTAGATCAATAGGGACCACCTCGGTGGGAAGGAAACAGCATTCCGTGTCTAAGTCGCACTGGCCATGTGACCACGGAAGATTGTCTTCGGACAAAACGCTGGCTCTATGGCTTGGAAACGGGGATGAGCACCGCCCCCTAGAGTCGAACACGACTGGACAAAAATTGTCAAGGGGAACCTTTACCTTTACCTTTTACTAGTGGGGGGGGGGGAACCTCACACAGGCTTAAGGCTTTGTTTTTCCAGTGCTTCAACATTGCTCTTTCCTTTTTCTGCTTTATTAAAGGACTATGTAATGTCCAGATTTGCAGTCAGTTTCAAAATGCAAGTTTTTATATAGACTGAACCTTTCATTGGTCTGATTGAGCTGTAAAAGTAAACCTCAGATTGGTTTGTTCTTACCCCTCTAGTGTGGCTGTCAGGAAGAAGTTTAAACATCAGGGTGGTTTTTGTATAAAACAACAAACATTTCTCTTTGTGTCTGAAAAGGAGAAGCTGATTAATTGAAACGGTATTTTTTTTGAAACAGGCTGGAATCAATCTATGAGTTATAACTTTGGCTTGTATCAAAAACCTATAATTTAATTAGCTTTCCCAGTTCAGATGTAGTTTTTTTTAAAAAAGCTGACAGTTAATCAAGGAGGGCGATTCTCTGAGCTTCCTCCTTTCGATAACCTTTAGCAGAGCAAGCGGCACCAAGCTGTAGCTAAGTCAGCTAGTGGTTCAGCCCCTGAAAATCAGAATGGTGAGGAGAGCACACTTGCACTTATGGAAACAAACCAGATTCACACTAATTAGCCTAGGACAATAAGAAAGCTGGTGTTTTATTAGAGAAGTACATTGAAATAGGAAAGACAAGTGAAATTCTAGTTCTAGTTAACTACAGTGGATTTGCAGGGAGACAGGACTTCCCCTGCATTTCTTTGGAACACAGGCAAGATGTCTTTCCTGTCTCTCTCAAAGAGGGCCGAGAAGGAAACGTGAGAAGGAAATAACTTACATCAGGAACACTAAGAATATTAGTCTAGGAGAAGAAAGGTCAGGCTAAGTCAGAGCAGGTAAATGACAGTCCAGGAAACCTGTGGAGGGCCTTCTTTATCTACTCCTTCTGATGCACAGATGCAAGCCGAGTAACCTCCTACCCTAACTTGCTCCATTGGAGTGGGCTAAATAGAATTGCTAAAAGTTGTATAGAAGTGTGTGGTGCTATATGCAAGGATGGGATGGTTTCAGGTCAAAACCACATTGTACCTCAAACAACCGTGTTAAGCATAGTCAAAATTTTCCTTTTTAAAGGAAATATTGTTTCACTTTAAAGAGAGAGATTTTTCAAGATCATTAAGAGGCTGACTGGCCGTCCCTTTGGAGAAACCAATTAATCTTGAGAAATGTAAAGCTTCCATTCAGGCAGGGGGAGAGAGAGGAAGTTTTGCATTTCTTGTTAAGTATTGTAATGTATCTGCAACACTTTGAAAAAATCGCTGATATGTTGTATCAGTTAGCAACCATCAAAAAGAAATGTAGAAATTCTCCCTTCTCCTCTAAAGGTGAGTGGCAAGGATGATTTAAAGGGAAAGCTTCCAATTTCTTGAGATGATTAAATAAGTTTTCTGAAGAGACAGACAGCTAATTAACAGTCTTGAGAAATCATTTTTATTTAAAGGGAAACATCTTTCCTTTTAAAGGGAGAGGGGGGCAATCACGTTGGTTTGATGCCAGGGACCACACATGCTTGAATCAAACCAAAATGGAGTGATCCTGCCCACACCTAAAAAAACAGTAGGAATGTTCTGGGGGTGGGCTAGTTCAACTTTGGCAATTTCTTCATCTGACCACTGGCCAAAGAAGCAAACCAGCCTGTTTCCAGAGCAGACCAAACAGTGGGACGAATACCCATGTAGTCACCCCAGTGTCATTTTTGGACTATTGGCCCGTGTTTATAGCTTTCTGAAATCAATTTCAAAAACTTATTTTAAATCTGTCAATACTAGAATTGAGACGGCATCCAAACAGTACCTAACCTGCATTTACAGTTTCCTAACTTGTTTCCATTAAGCTTTCCTGGTAATTCACAGACATGTCCTCTTTTCCCCCACAAATATCATAGCAATCCTTATTTTTTTAGATTTTGTCCTCTTCTGAGTGGGTGGAGATATAGTTATTTATGTTTGGCTATGTTAAGCTGCATCCCTTCAGCTAAACAAATTTCCATCGGATTCCTCTTCTCTAGTGTTAGCATACCACCCTTGTTTACTGGCTGATGCTTCTCTTCTCATTGCAGGCCAATCGGCAACGGAGCCGCACCATGGCCTTTCTGCGGGAGGCTTTTGCGAAGGTGAATTGTCTCATTACTCCAGGTATCAAACCTTAATGGAATTGTAACAACATTTGTGATACTTTGTGGGATTCTGTTGGTCTGTTGCTTAGAGATATATTTAGCGGCATATATTCTGGCTCCAACACCCTATTCCTTGATAACGTGCCTAGCCAAATAGTTTGAATTCACATTTGGCCACTTTTGAGGTAAATTAGTCTTCATCTCTTGAGCGTTGTGTTTGAGCTTTGCTTCACAAAGAGGAAAGACCCTACTTTTGTGTGGAGAAGGCACTGGAAGAAGTGTCAGCATGTCTCCATACGATAGGTGGATGAAATGTAGCACATGTCTAATTCCTTTCTGAAATAAATATATTAGTTGGCCCGCTTCCTTCGGATTATTTGCAGGACTGGTGTGGGGAAATCCCCAGGGAACCCTGCTTGGAAGCCAGCCAAGCAGCAGTTGCATGAAAACCAGGGAGAGATCTCTGATAAATGAAGACACTGCAGACTTTATCTTGTTAGTATTCAGGTACCGGTAGAGAAGAAGAAGAAGAAGATTAAGATTAAGATGGCTACCTTCTTCCCCCCAGACGTTTTTATTAAGCACGCAAAACAAGCAAAATTAGCATAAGATAAGAATTTGGCCATAGAGGCGTTGTGTGGTTATCAGTCTTAAGGCATTCCACGCCTGCGCAGAGAGAATCATAGAACAATGCATCTTTATACTACAATAACTTGATTATGCTAAATACCAGTGATGTATCCCTTAATAGCCACAAGATGGAACTTTAAACTACAAAATCCCCACATTCCCTCCGTTTATATTTCATTTTGAATGAGCAAGGTGCTGCCAGTAAGACTCCAGATGGTTTCTGAGTCCATGGAAGCTCTTCATTGATGGAGGGCAACAGCCATGTCATCTCAACCTGTATATCGTGCATCAGCCTCACCATAAAAATCACCTACTCTAGAAAGGAACACATGATATTAGAATTGATACAATTGCGTAGCAGATAAAGACATTGATTGTACAGATGTTTGATATCACTTAGTGAAAACAGTAACCAATGAAGGAATATATCATATAAAATGGAATATAAGACATTACAAATTATTAGTAAAATAATACCATGCATTAGTAGTATGCGAAGCCATCCCATAGGGAAGTGTTAATATTATTGGTAATAATGGTATCACTCAAATCAGCTAATATATGCTCAATTGAAAGCTGCAAATTATGGAAGCAAATAATACTTTGAGTATCTATTACAATAAAACATAGTATAAGTATGTGCAAGCAATTAGCAATGCTTTAACTGAAAGCTGCTTTAACTGATCTACAGTATTTCACTCTGCAGAGCTACCATGATTCTTGTAGTAGCATTAACTGCTTTTCTTCCAGGCGACAAGTCAGACCCAAAATGTTTCTAGGCCATTGGGATTAAGGGAGGCATTCTTTTAAAACATTGTCCAGATCAAGTGGAACCTTGGCATTCCAGTTCCCTGCATGAATACAACAGAAACACAAAGCTCAGATGTGGTGCGTAAATTGAACCTTTGAAATATTAAAAGTAGGAGGAACAGCATGGAAAAGAAGTTCAGATTGACCATGTTCTGAAATACTTTGCAAAGAGGCAAGAATTAAGGTTGGATCATCAATAAGACCAGGCAGTGAGCTCATGATTCATATAAAAGAGAAACATTCTGTCCATGAACATCAAATATATACTGAGCATGTTGCACCCAAGAATTGCCTTGATTGTCCGGAGCAGAAATACGTGGAACCAAGAACAGTTCAAGCAGTCCTAGGAGTCGGATGGCAGAGATACACACCATCTTGCCAGGATCCAAACAGCGCCTTTGTCCAGTGCGACTGCAGCATCCTTGTCCTCAGGTGACCAATAGAATTGATCCCTTACACTCAGGTGGTCGAGGAAGTTGCTCTTCTGCCCTGAAATGAACTTTAACTTGGGTTGTGAACCCTGTTAATGAGGAAAAAGCAGAAAATTTAAAGTATACAGAACTTTTGCAACAACCATAGGAACAATCTGACCCAGAAACCCCTCTGCCTGAGGTTTGCTTCTGCAAAAGAAATTTAAGGGTTAAGTGTGCTCTTTCCACAATTGCTTGCCCTGTGGAATTAAAAGGAATCTCATGCTTCAGTGAGAGTCCCCATTGAACATAAGATTCTTGAAAGGCAGATGATATATAGACAGGTCCATTGTCCAGTCTTCAGGCCTAGGATGGCCCATTACAGCAATTGTTCCAAATGTAATGTTGAATAACTTGTCTTGCAGTCTCTCCATGAAGAGGAGATGCCAAATAAACCCAGAAAATGTATCCACAGTCAAATGTAATTTAGGCAAAAACCTGCACTTGTGTGACATCCACGTGTCAACTACAATGTCTCTTGCCTGTGTCATTGGGATAGAAAACATTCTGTGAAACATATTTACAGAGTAATGAAACATGTCATGAGAAGCAAATAGGATCAGAAAAAAGACTAAAGCACATGAATTCTGCTTGAAAGCTGAATCAGCAACAGCATTCCCTTTAGTAAAAAATCCCAGAAGTTGAGGGTGGGAACATATATGGGCAATGGAACAGAATGCTGTTCTGCTTTAAAGTAACAAAGTCAGGAAAACAGTGAAAACAATCCTTATCTATGGAAGGAGACAGATATTAAAAAAGCAAATGCCTAAAAAGCTTATAAACGTGTGTCTATAACAAAGTTAAACTCATCATTAGAAAAAAGTTCAAACGCTGCCACGTGACAACACCTTGGAAAGGCAAACCATCTGAAAAAAGCGTCTGTGGAAAAACAAGTGGTTAATTGATAAAAAATACAGGAAAGCAGGCGCTTGTCTTTTGGAGAGTTCAACATCACCCTGCAGAAAAGAAAAATAGAGTTAATACGTCCCTGACAATTGTGGCAACATCTGGAACGATGCCTTGGCAAAACAAATCTGCAACTGCTTTAACACAGGAGTACAAGTTCAAGCGAGTACATGGCCCATCTTGTCAGTAGAGAATTGCAGTTGATAGCCATGGCGTAGCTAAGATAGCACATGAAAGAGGAATGCTCTCAGTAGGCAAGCGAGCTTGCAGTCGAAGTTGCTGAGAGATCAGCTGTAAGAAGCTTTCATCGATGCAGTGATAAGGATGATGTCAGCTGGAGTTACCACAATAACAATAACAGGTGAAGAACGACCAGGGAGTGCAGAGAACAACCATGAGAGATCATTTGTAGACAATACCAAAACTGACGTGCCCAATTGATATCTCAATGGTATAGATGCAAAAGTTTATGCCCAGTCTGTTGATTTTTCTGTGGGCTGCAAAAAAACCCTTCTGCAAGAAGACTGTAGGTTGCCAAATGATTCTCCATTTAGACTGTCCGAACACAATGGCATTCTCTTGGCAGAACACCCAGAAATCGCTGATAAGAGGAGAGAACTAAGTCTGGGCATTGCGCCAGGTGTGGACCTTGAATTTGCTACTTCACAGAGACACAGAAAACAATACAGACTTTATGTCCTAGCAGGCTGCACTGAATCCGTGGATGAGATTAGAGATCCCATCACGCTGAGATATTCAGGAAACTGCTAAGCAATGCAAGGTGTGATAGAATTTGTAGTTCTAGGAAGAACATGGAACATAGTGTCCAGGATGTTACAAGTGGCTTGAGAGTAACAATGCTTTCTCCAGATTGGAAGGTGATGGGGGAAGCGCTTTAAGGAGTTGGCTCACCTCCTCCCACCCCATATGCATTTTTCTCTCTTACTGGCCAGGTGGGGGGGCAATCTTTCTCAGCTATGACTGTCCAGCTGAGTAGGATTTTTCCCCAAACCTGAATGTTTGCCATGCGAGTTATCAATCCTGGCACAACATTCAAGCTGAGACAAACAAAAGCAGCGCATGTAAAAACCAGAACAGTGTAGCCTTGAGGAATAGCAGCACATTTAGCTTTAGAAACATAGACCCATTGTGGCAGTTCAAAACAGGCCTCCTGTTGGGCTGTCCCCCTTACATTTTCTTCCTCCTCCCCTTCTGATTTCTCACAAGACACATGGCATGCTTGTAAAGCTTCTTTTGTATACCAGCCCATGACATCACATGAATCCTGCAGATCCCCTATTATTCTCTCTTGGCCTGGGGGCGGCCCTGGGTCCCATTTCCCTGGGTCCCATTTCCCATGTGCCCTTGGCTGACTGAGAACTGCGTCCATGAGACGGACTTGAACAGCAGAAGCGAATATACCTGCTCCCATAATAATTGGCTGACGTACAGAATCAACAGCATTAATTTCTGCTTGCTTAGTTGCTAAATCTTGCCATCCTTGAAGGCAAATAAGTCCTTCTGCTGGTGGAAGGAGACCCCTACTCCAGTCACTAGGGGCCGGCCATTGGGCGGATGAGGATTCCGGGAGAGTCTGTGTCTGTTTGTCCTTGAGACTGAGTTGCAGTTCGCGGATGCCTTGATATGGGAGCAGTTCAGAACTATGAGAAACTGCCGCGGCATCTCTCTGTGCCTGTGCTTGTGTTCCCTGAACGCCAGGATAAGCAGTTTCTAAAGCAGCACCCATTGTATCCATTAAAGGACAGTTAGAAATTTTGTTCTCAGTTGCCTGATGAACGGCAGGACTGGGAGACAATGCTGAGGTGTTCCCAGGCTGAGGCTCAGTTGGCTGGGCAGAATGAGACAGAGAGTCCAGCAGTGGAACCGAGGGGGCTGGTGTGAGAGGAAGGGGAGGCAAAATTTGAGGGAGTTGTTTGAACAGATTATTTTCAAATTCTTGGTCGAAAAGAATGTTCCGTGGTGGTGCCAAGCCTTGAAGGCTGGTACGCACTTTGCAGCATGTAGAAAGCACTTTTGTTGTAACTCTTGGATGTCCCTGTAAACAGCTGCCTATTTTAGACCATTCCTGGAGGTCCAGTGTCCCTTCTTCGGGGATCCAAGGGCATACATCCCGAATAGTATGAACTAAATCTTCCACTTCTGTGCGTGTGGTCGTGTGACCATTCCTTTTTAATAAGAAGTGGAGGTCCTGTACTTCCTGAAGATTAGATACAAAGCTTCCCATGTTGCCAGGAGGCTAGGTGTCTAACTTGACAAATTCAACACTCACCCGGGATCCTTGCGGATGTGTGACGTCTGGAACCCTTGCAGGGCGAGGGCAGTGTGAATTGTCGTGCTGTTGCGTTGCTCAGCTTGTCCCGTGCTTCGTGCCTCACACGGGGCACCAAAATGTGGGGAAATCCCCAGGGAACCCTGCTTGGAAGCCAGCCAAGCAGCAGTTGCATGAAAACCAGGGAGAGATCTCTGATAAATGAAGACACTGCAGACTTTATCTTGTTAGTATTCAGGTACCGGTAGAGAAGAAGAAGAAGAAGATTAAGATTAAGATGGCTACCTTCTTCCCCCCAGACGTTTTTATTAAGCACGCAAAACAAGCAAAATTAGCATAAGATAAGAATTTGGCCATAGAGGCGTTGTGTGGTTATCAGTCTTAAGGCATTCCACGCCTGCGCAGAGAGAATCATAGAACAATGCATCTTTATACTACAATAACTTGATTATGCTAAATACCAGTGATGTATCCCTTAATAGCCACAAGATGGAACTTTAAACTACAAAATCCCCACAGACTGGGAACATAAAATATTCCTTAATATTCCCAAATGTCAACTTTAATTTATCCTTGTTTGTCTGTTCAAAATAATATATTATAACTTAACTGCAGTTTTAAAAAGAACTTGAATAGTACTTTTGTGAAGGTACATACAATTGTCTTTATAATAAAATATATATTGTTATGCAAAAGTGAGGTTTTATTAACTTGCTCAGCTCTCAGGCTGTGGTGATGCCAGAGCAGAGGTTGTGTATCCTAAATGTTGGTGCCCCAGCTGTGCCGGTTCCTTGAGATGTCAGAACTAGCCATGGTTGCACATGCGTTAGTACATCCTGTGTAGATTACCGCAACACAGTGTACATGGAGTTGCCTTTGAAGAGTGTTCAGAAACTTAAGTTGGTTTAAAATGCTGCAGCCCGGTTGCTGAATGGTGTGGTATACAGCAAACATATACAGTAGTACCTCAGTTTATGAATGCCTTGATTAACGTAATTTTTGGTTTACGAACGGAAATCCGTAGAAAATAATGTCTCAGTTTACCTGTTGTTGTTTTTTTCGGAGTACGAAGACAGTTTCCCCAGGACACATTGTGCCTGGAGGTTTATAGCACTGCCCCCATTCCTATGGCAATCCATGTTTTGGTTTGCAAATTTTTCGCTTTACGTAACGTCCCGTAGAATGCATTAATTTCATAAACATAGGTGCTACTGTAATTCCCTTATTACAACAGCTGCACTGGCTAGCACTCTCTTTCTGGGCCCAATTCAGAGTGCTGGTTATTATCTATAAAGTTCTATACAGCTTGGGTCCAGGTTATTTGAGTGGTTGTATAACCTCAAAAGAGCCTTCTCAGCTTTTAAGGTCTTCTGGGGAGTCCCTTCTCTTGGTTTTTTCCAGCTTCTGAAGCTTGTTTGGCGAGGACAAAAGAGCCTTCTCAGTGGTTACTGTGCTGTCCTGGCCCCCTCCCTCCCCTGCCTGAAAAGGAAGGCAAAGACCTTCCTTTCCGGGCAGGCTTTTAAGCAATATGCGGGGGACTCAGGAATGCGATGTTTATTAAACTTAGAGAGTTTTAAATGTTTTAAAAAATTCTTTTCATCTTGGTTTTAATACTGACAAGTGTTTTTCATAGTTTTTATGGTATTTTAAAAAACTGTAATTGTATAGTTTTAATTGGTGTGAGATGCCTTGAATCTCCTATATGTGGGGGGAAAGGCAGCATATGAATAATATACCGTGTTTTTCTGTGTACAAGATGATACTTTTTCCTAAAATCTTTAAACTAAAAATTGAGGGTCGTCTTATACATGAAAGTAAACTGAGGAGAAAACAAAACGGCATATACCTTGCCTCTGCAAACAGGTTGCCTCCAATCATGAGGCTTAGCTTCCTACAGTCAGGAGACTTAGCTTCCTCCAAACATGAACCTTATGTAACTGACGTCAGCTGATGCTGTACAAACCAATTGGAACATACCTCATTGGAGGTGGAGCCTGTAGGCAGTGCTCAGATGCAACAGTGACTCCTAATGTCAGAGCGTTCTGAGCCTAGAGGTTGAATACTCAAAGTTTTCTTAATTTGGGGTTAGAAAAGTGTGTGTGGGATCTTATACATAGGGGCGTCTTATAGAAAGAAAAATAAGGTAAACACACATATCCAGAGTTAGAAGAGGAAGTTTACCTAGAGCTTGATTCCTATAACATATACTGTTCCAATGGGAAGTTCTACATTGACAACCCTCTTTGAGCCAGATAGCAACTTTGAAGTTAGGTATGCAGTACTTTATAAGATGAAGGCTCATCTTTTGTAGTAAGGTTTATGCATAATGTAGATCTAACAAGTGTACTTGCCCGAAGAGTGATTTCCTTATGGACTGCTTCTCAATAATTAGTTGACAAGGATTCTCTGAAATTTAGCTCATAAAACCTTCTATATCTTGTTTTCTTTTGAACTCTGAATTCTTTTTTTGGTTTTGAGCCAGCTCAGCTAAAACTATGTTCTGTGGGAAACAGTTAATTGTTCTTATTTAGAAACCATTTTCCAAGCTTTTCTAATTTACTATAAAGTTCTGTATTTTGCGAGAGGTAAGAATCAAGACAAACTCAAGAAAAAAGATCAGTACAGTATTTTTAAAATTACTGTTTTTTGTGTGTGCAAGGTACTGCATGTTGTGCCCCAAGAATCCAGAGCTCTGATCTCCAGACTGGTTGTAGTGATGTTCCTACAACTCTCAGGACTATGAGGTAACAACAAGATGTGTATCTTTCAAAGTGACAGCTGTGAGAAAGAGAGAATGCAGATGAGTCTCTAGGGTAGAATTCACTTGCCAGAGCTGAGCTTACTAAAATTTGCCTGTGACTGTCTGATGTGTGGAAATTGTGACTGATTTTAATTTGGCCTAGTTGTGTTGGCAATGGTTGGCTGCATAAGAGTCCTTGGTGCCTTGCCAGGTCACTTTCTGGAATGATCAAGTAAAAATGGGTGCGTCACCTAAAGGAAAGTGATCCAGCCTCACAGTCTGCAGCGAGAAGCCATGTTTCTTCAGGAACTCTCCCTAGCAGTTAGCAACACCAGTAACTCATGTTTCTGCTTCTTTGATCCTCGTAGATATATGCAGCTGGCCAACTTGACAGGTATTCCATCACTGGTCGTACCAGTTGGATACACTGCCTCAAGGCTCCCCATCAGCCTTCAGGTAAATATTACTTTCTCTTTTGCTCATGTGGCCACGTGTTCTTTCCTCATTGGTCTATCCTATGTTGTGAGGACATTCCTTGCTAAACAAACAAAAGTAGACTCGGTTCCTTTTCGGATGAATTTGTACAACAAATCAGGAATCCTCCCTGTGTTCATTTGCATGTCTCAGATCTCATGGCTAATATGGGGAAAAATCAGAAAAGGGCAGTGTGGTATCCAAAACAATACAACAATCCTCCCACAAGCCTTCTGCAGACTGCATCTGTATCAATCTCAAGAAGTTACCCTGGGCCAACAACAGCCATGAAACTTTGGGACTCTAATAAATATTTTCTGAACTGCCCAAAGAACTTGGTGCAGAACCTGAGGAAGCTGAATGATAATCAAAAGCCAGCTGTTTGTTGTTTACTTCATTTTTAACATGATCTAATAAAGTTATCACCTGCTCCTGCATTTGTACGATATAGGAAAGGTATGTCCATTTTATTGGCCAGTAACCACATGTGGCACTCCAGGAGGTAGCTTTTTCTTTGTGATTATATTTTATTTTGCTGGAAGAGCTTTGTGCAGACATCTTCCCCCATCCTTGTCAAGGATGTTGGCTGCAGTTCAAAGATGGAAGTGGGTATAAATTAGTAAGCCAAATACCAAATATTGATGTCACTAACACAAGGAATGGCACTGGTCCTTTTAAGTCCATAACTCTTGCATTTCTTTACTGGGTATTTTTATATTGTACTGAGCACAATGATTTTGCTGATACTAGGGTACCTCATGGAAAGTAATACTGAGTCATATTTGCTGCAGTTAATGTGAAAGGCTTTCCAATGTATTGTATTAGGAAGGCTATCCTTGAAAGCGTATAGATTTTAATAGGAGGAAAGTGGGAAAATGCCCATATTCTGCAGAGAATTTACATATTGTCCAAAATTATGTCTATGTAAGGGCAGTGTGACTTGCAGGGAGATTTGGGTGCTTGCCTGCAATCTAATTCTAGGAAATTGAACTCTGCTACTGGCTCACCCAACTCAGGCACAATGAGTTTGTAGGCAAGTAATGTGTGTGTGTTTAGTCGTTTAGTCGTGTCCGACTCTTCGTGACTCCATGGACCAGAGCACGCCAGGCCCTCCTGTCTTCCACTGCCTCCCGGAGTTGTGTCAGGTTCATGTTGGTTGCTTCGCAGACACTGTCCAGCCATCTCATCCTCGGTCGTCCCCTTCTCCTCTTGCCATCACACTTTCCCAACATCAGGGTCTTTTCCAGGGAGTCTTTTCTTCTCATTAGATGGCCAAAGTACTGGAGCCTCAGCTTCAGGATCTGTCCTTCCAGTGAGCACTCAGGGTTGATTTCCTTTAGAACTGATAGGTTTGTTCTCCTTGCAGTCCAGGGGATTCTCAAGAGCCTCCTCCAGCACCACAATTCAAAGGCATCAATTCTTCGGCGGTCTGCTTTCTTTATGGTCCAGCTCTCACTTCCATACATCACGACAGGAAAAACCATAGCTTTGACTATTCGGACTTTTGTTGGCAAGGTGATGTCTCTGCTTTTCAAGATGCTGTCCAGATTTGTCATCGCTTTCCTCCCAAGAAGAAGGCGCCTTTTAATTTCAGGGCTGCTGTCTCCATCTGCAGTGATCATGGAGCCCAGGAAGATAAAATTTGACACTGCCTCCATATCTTCCCCTTCTATTTCCCAGGAGGTGATGGGACCAGTGGCCATGATCTTAGTTTTTTTGATGTTGAGTTTCAGACCGTTTTTTGCACTCTCCTCTTTCACTCTCATTACAAGGTTCTTTAATTCCTCCTCACTTTCTGCCATCAGAGTGGTATCATCTGCATATCGGAGGTTGTTGATATTTCTTCCGGCAATCTTAATTCCGGCTTGGGTTTCTTCCAGTCCAGCCTTCCGCATGATGTATTCTGCATATAAGTTAAATAAGCTGGGGGACAATATACAGCCTTG
This sequence comes from Pogona vitticeps, assembly GCF_051106095.1. NCBI lineage: Eukaryota > Metazoa > Chordata > Lepidosauria > Squamata > Agamidae > Pogona > Pogona vitticeps. The sequence continues at coordinate 188,229,249 of NC_135784.1, read as the reverse complement.
CCGTACTCCTTTCCCAATTTTGAACCACTCAGTTGTTCCATGACCAGTTCTAACTGTTGCTTCCTGTCCCACATATAGGTTTCTCAGGAGACAGATAAAGTGGTCAGGCACTCCCATTTCTTTAAGAACTTGCCATAGTTTGCTGTGGTCCACACAGTCAAAGGCTTTCGCATAGTCAATGAAGCAGAAGTAGATATTTTTCTGGAACTCTCTGGCTTTCTCCATAATCCAGCGCAAGTTAGCAATTTGGTCTCGAGTTCCTCTGCCTCTTCGGAATCCAGCTTGTACTTCTGGGAGTTCTCGGTCCACATACTGCTGAAGCCTACCTTGTAGGATTTTGAGCATAACCTTGCTAGCGTGCGAAATGAGTGCAATTGTACGGTAGTTGGAGCATTCTTTGGCACTGCCTTTCTTTGGGATTGGGATGTAGACTGATCTTTTCCAATCCTCTGGCCACTGTTGAGTTTTCCAAACTTGCTGGCATATTGAATGTAGCACCTTAACAGCATCATCTTTCAAGATTTTAAATAGTTCAACTGGAATGCCATCACCTCCACTGGCCTTGTTGTTAGCCAGGCTTTCTAAGGCCCACTTGACTTCGCTCTCCAGGATGTCTGGCTCAAGGTCAGCAACTACATTGTCTGGGTTGTCCGGGATATCCACATCTTTCTGATATAATTCCTCTGTGTATTCTTGCCACCTCTTCTTGACGTCTTCTGCTTCTGTTAGGTCCCTCCCATTTTTGTCTTTTATCATGTTCATCTTTGTGCAAAATGTTCCTCTAATATGTCCAATTTTCCTGAACAGATCTCTGGTCTTTCCTTTTCTGTTATCTTCCTCTATTTCTTTGCATTGTTCATTTAAGAAGGCCCTCTTGTCTCTCCTTGCTATTCTTTGGAAGTCTGCATTCAAGTTTCTGTAACTTTCCCTATCTCCCTTGCATTTTGCTTCCCTTCTCCTCTCTGCTATTTATTTCTAAGGCCTCGTTGGACAGCCACTTTGCTTTCTTGCATTTCCTTTTCTTTGGGATGGTTTTCGTTGCTGCCTCCTGGACAATGTTACGAGCCTCTATCCAAAGTTCTTCAGGCACTCTGTCCACCAAATCTAGTTCCTTAAATCTGTTCTTTACTTCCACTGTGTATTCATAAGGGATTTGGTTTAGATTATACCTGAGTGGCCCAGTGGTTTTTCCTAATCTCTTCAGTCTAAGCTTGAATTTTGCTATGAGAAGCTGATGATCAGAACCGCAGTCAGCTCCAGGTCTTGTTTTTGCTGACTGTATAGAGCTTCTCCATCTTTGGCTGCAGAGAATATAATCAATCTGATTTCGATATTGCCCATCTGGTGATTTCCATGTATAGAGTCACCTCTTGTGTTGTTGGAAAAGAGTGTTTGTGATGACCAGCTTATTCTCTTGACAAAACTCTATTAGCCTTTGTCCTGCTTCGTTCTGAACTCCAAGGCCAAACTTCCCTGTTGTTCCTTTTATCTCTTGGCTCCCTACTTTAGCATTCCAGTCCCCTAGAATGAGAAGAACATCTTTCTTTGGTGTCAGTTCTAGGTGTTGTAAATCTTCATAGAATTGTTCAATTTCAGTCTCCTCAGCAATGCTGGTTGGTGCATAAACTTGGATTATTGTGATGTTGAATGGTCTGCCTTGGATTCGTATTGACATCATTCTATCATTTTTGAGATTGTATCCCATTACAGCTTTTCCCACTCTTTTGTTGATTATGAGGGCTACTCCATTCCTTCTACGGGATTCTTGTCCACAATAGTAGATATGATAATCATCTGAGCTGAATTCGCCCATTCCTGTCCATTTTAGTTCACTGATGCCAAGGATGTCAATGTTTATTCTTGCCATCTCCTGTTTGACCACCTCCAGCTTCCCAATGTTCATAGATCTTACATTCCAGGTTCCTATGCAGTATTTTTCTTTGCAGCATTGGATTTTCCTTTCACTTCCAGGCACGTCCACAGCTGAGCGTCCTTTCGGCTTTGGCCCAACCACTTCATTAGCTCTGGAGCTACTTGTACTTGTCCTCCGCTCTTCCTCAGTAGCATGTTGGACGCCTTCCGACCTGAGGGGCCCATCTTCCAGCGTCATATCTTTTAGCCTTTTGTTTCTGATCATGGGGCGTTCTTGGCAAAGATACTGGAGTGGCTTGCCATTTCCTACTCCAGGTGGATTGCGTTTAGTCGGAACTCTCCACTATGTCCTGTCCGTCTTGGGTGTCCCTGCACGGCATAGCCCATAGTTTCTCTGAGTTACTCAAGCCCCTTCGCCACGACAAGGCAGCAATCCATGAAGAAGTAGGCAAGTAATGCAAGCCCTGAAATTGAAGATTCTAATTGTTGACAATCTCCCTCTTTTGGTGACATCATTAATCTTACATGGGAGTAATTTATAGTACAACAGTGGTTACCAGCCTTGGGTACCCAGATATTCTTGGACTACAACTCCCAGAAATCCTGTTGAGCCCAGTTAGTGATGAAGGCTTCTGAAAGTTTCAAGTCCAAAACTATCTGGAGATCCGAAGTTGGGAACCACTGTACAGAATTTTGGCCATTATAGTTCATGTGGCTTTCACAATGTCTAGGAAAAGGGCCGGTTTCAAAAATAGTCCTGTTATGCAAACCCCTACAGAACTTTCAGCCAATTTTTTTTTCCTGAATGACTGCAGGTAGACTTGATTCCACAGTTGCCTATTTCTCCAATATTCCCTTTTCCTTTAACTTGAGTGTCCTTTCTGGTGGTTGGTTTAGCCAGAACAGCAGTGACTGTCCATATCCTCTGTCTGTTTCACCAAATATTCCTTCTCTCATTATCTTGTACTTCTTTTTTTTCTTACAGATTATGGCAAAATGGTGGGATGAAGCTTTGTTGTTTCGTATTGGACTTCACTTGGAGAAATTTCGTGACACAACAGTAAAACCTGTCATTTATTATGACATCATTGGATAATAGGGCCAGCTCCAAAATTCTAGCTTCAGTCAAACCTGAAAACAAATAGTTCTTACAGTTTGAATTAACACATCTTCCCCTATTTACATATTAATCTAAATTGCTTCGTTCAGCATAAATCAAAAGAATAATGCACAAAGTGTTGTGGATATTGTAGCAACATTCAATCAGCTCCTGTTTTCCCCACAGAAATTTGAGTTCCCTTCTGTTTGCTGTCAGAAGTGTATTACTCAGAAGGGAGATATACTATAGGGGGGCTGAGGCCAGTTGAAGATGCAGCCTTCCAAGCCTAATGGATGTAGCCAAGAGCTCAATAAACACATCTACATATGGCTACAGAAATGTCTGTTTTAAGGCCCTTGGAACTCAACACAGTTTATTTTTGGGTTAAGTTCTCACTTAGGTTACAGAATGGAGTGTCACGGGTTTGTATCCTAAGATGTATTGAAAAGGCAATATAGGTACACTTAACAGAAACCACTGGAGAGATGAAATGGGGAAAACAGCCTGCCTTAAGGCTGAAACAGGAAGATATTCAGCTCTAATATGTTTTTCAAGACAGAATCTCTTTGCAGAATCAGTTCTTTGTTAGGTTGCTATCTTAAGCATTTTATTTGATTATATTTTGTATTTTTACTTTGGCATGTTTGGGAAGTGAACTACATTTTAGTTATTTACCATTCTGCTGCACTCAAGCACATATAACAAATATAATCCAGCATTTTGTGATTTATAGGCTATCCCTAAAACAGTCATTCTCAATGGGAGGGGGTCATATGCCCCCACACACATTTGAAGGGGGCTACAGAGTGGAAGCAGTTCTTCACACACCATTATATGCAATTTATACAATCTTAATTCAGAAACCTGTATTTCAGATTGTGTTTATGGTCGTGGCCAAGTAAAGATTGAGAATAGCTGCTCTAAAGAACGAGACCACTGCCAATAATGTTCTTTTCCCCTGCCTATCTTGCTCTGTGGGACAATATAAAAAGAATACAGCCTGGCCCTGGGAGAATTGGGTAGAACTAAGCTTAATCCCCATCCTCTTCTTGAGTGTCACTGTACTCTTGTTTTTCATGTACGGCTGCCATTCATTCACATGTGGAGAGGGAGGTGATTATCTCTTAAGTCCTTTCAGTTGAGAGCAGAAGCTGTTGCCTTGCCATTGGGGCCCTTTAAAAATCCCCTGCATCTTACAGGGAATTGCATTTGTACACTGCAGTTCACAGCACACTATCATTAGAGATGGGAGTATGTGTATACGACTATCCCCCCACAGGTGCAGATAATGAGGGTCCGGCCCCCCTGCGGTCAGACCATCCACTCATAATTCTGTCGCTGCCGCATGCTCTGTGCGCTGTTCCTGTCACTCCAGAGCTCGTGATGGATTAGCCACTCCTGGCAAAAAGCGGGATGACAAGCCTCTCTGCAAGGTTGCAGAGTGGCTCACCGATCGCGAACTCTGGAGTGATAGGAATGGCGTGTGGAGTTTGCCACAGCGGCTGAATTGTGAGTGAATGGTCTGGTCCCAGGGAGTCGGACCCTCATTATCTGCACCTGGGGGGGGGGATTTTTGTATACGAATACCCCCATCTCTTAACTATCACCAATCCCTGAAATAACTACACACTGTCATGTTTCCAAAACAGTTCACATAACATTTAAGGGAAATTGCTATTTTAAGAGTTACAACTGGAAGCTTGTGCACACCATCTGTGCTACCATAATGGAATATCAGTGACTAACATTCTAATGTATCCAATGTTTTACTGCCATGTTCTTTTAGAAACCACTCATTCCCTTTTTCCCCTACTAAAATACAGAGCAGTCTTTTGGGCTGCAATGGCTAGTGGAAAGAACAAGGGCATGGTGGAGCTTGAAACAGTAGGTTTAAAAATTAATTTTTAGTGTAAAATTTTAGGAAGTTCAGAAAATTAATCCAGTGTTATCACTGTCTAAAACTGAAAATGGAAAACATTTGCAAAATGAGTATTATCAGTGTGCTAATTAAATAATTCATTCTGAGAACCCCACCATGGGATTTATAAGGTTGACTTTTAGCACATTTGTTACTGGATCCTTCTAAGACGTTAAGCTTGTTGCTATAAAATATCGCTTACCTTGAACTTTTTTTTTAGATGGGCCACAAATCACATACTGCAGTTGTTAGCTGGAGATGATGGAATACAACATGCCTGAAAAATATGTTTATTCTTAAACATAGGATCTCATTTCATTACCTTTAGGGAAAGTGACACCCATGCACCATACCACCAACACTAGCTCTATACAAGGGTGCTCATTTTGTACACCACTTTCAATTTCTTAGGATGACACTCAGAGGTTTTGACTGAAAGTGCAATCTTGTTTAGAACCTCTTCTTTTCCCTGGTCTCTTCCTCTTCAGGTCATAGTGACCATTTCCTGTTGCACCCACCACCAAGTTGACAGGACAGCCCCACTAATTCAAACAAAAACACACACAGACTGGCTTTAGTCTCTTCTTGGATAATTTTTGAAAAATGTTATTGTGAGGAAAACGAGCAGCCTCTACTGAAGTTATCTGGAGCAAAATGCACATAAGCATTCTATGATAAGCAGAGAAATAAAAACAAATTAAAACATGATTTAAAAGCATAAAAGAAAAAGAACTTCCAAGAAAAGAACCATCAAAAAGACACATAACTAGAACCCACTTCATTACATCAAGTAAAGAAAACCAAATTTGCAATATAATAAGCTTGCTAGTATTTAAAGTACCAAAGGTTAATATAGCTACAGCAAGGCTAACCAAAAAGCTCCCTCTTTGGAAATGTTTATAGAGAGATTTATGGAAACAGAATGTGAATCATTCCAGAGAAGTCTAGAGGCTGCTGGTTCTTGATAACAGTGTTCAAACATTACCCATGGGAGAGAGAAGCCAGTTCTTTTTTTTTTTTTTAGTTGTGGGAAAGTGCAATATAAACTGGTCCCTGTGAGCCAAAGACCTCGCTGTCTGCGTGGGAAATGGGAATGGAGTTGACAGCTCTCACTATGGCTATAGTTTTAGTCAGAAACGTCTTTAGTGGTTTGCTAAGAAAATGTCATCAGAAATGGTCAAATAGTTATGGACTCTCTATAGAGCAACAGTCCCCACCACTGGGGGATCCTGTTTTAAGCTACGACGTTCAGAAGCCCTGAAAAATACCACGGACTCTTGACTGCCATTGCTTCTGGGTGATATAATCCAAATACATACACAGGGCCAAAAGTAGTCTTCAGTGGGAGCAACAGGTGCCTTTTGAGAGGGGGAGTGCTCCCTGAAGACAGCGTATCAAAATATAATTGTCAATGACAACCCCCCCCCACACACACTATTGTTACTTTTAAAAAAGATGTAATCCTCATGAGATATATTTTGTTGGAGGCTTTTCTCCAACTAGTCTCCAAAATAATTAGTTTAGTATTTAACAAGCTGTTTCCAGGCTCTTAATGTCTGCCCTTCTCTTCCCCCATCCGGCCAGTCAGTTCACGGCATGTCCCCTTTGCTCCTTTCCAGGCCACAGCTGCAGCATGCATTTGAATACATTTCACTGTCTCCCTTTGAGGTATGGTCTTATGTGAAGGCACCTTAGCATAGAAAATGGTTCTCTGTACAAAGAGCTAGAACTTGCCAGGGATGCCGAACTGGTTAATTCGGAGCAGATGGAGTGACCACACATACAACTCTCTTGCTTCACATAGGTATATATTGATATACAGTATATACACAATGATTTCTTTATATAAAATAACACCTTGTTTATAAAGTGACATTTAATTGTCACTGGGCCCTTCCCTAACCCACACACAAAAAAACCCCAGTAGTATACAAAATATAAAATATTTTTTTAAATATTTATAAACAGTTGCAAGGAAAAAAATAGAACTGTATGAAAATATCCTTCCCTTCCTCAAGTGATTGATTAATGGGCTTTTAACCCATAACTGTTGAGAGGATACGAATATGCTCTGCCCAATACTATTCGGTCCCGCAGGAGTTTAAATAAGACATAGTAATTGCAGAAGAGTATTAGGGCCATGGAGAGGGTGTGGTTCCATTTCTCCGAGCGAAGGAGTGAGTAGAGCTGATAGCAAACCACACTTCCTTCGATGAGAATCAGCAGGTTGAGGAGCCGTAATGGACGGTGAAAGAGAAACTACAGAAAGAAGAAAAAGAGTTTACCATTTAAACAAGAAGATGGCTGACTCATAAAAATACCTTTAGCATAGGGAGAGGAGGAATTAAACAACTACAACGGAAGCTACAGAACAACTGGACAAACAAGATACAGTGGTGCCCCGCTTGATGACGATAATCTGTTCCAGGAAAATCGCTGTTAAGCAAAATCGTCGTCAAGCAAAAAAACCCATAGGAATGCATTGAAAACCGGTTAATGCGTTCCAATGGGGAAGATCACCCATAGAGAACCGCCGATCAGCTGCTTAAAATCGCTGTCTTCTGAAACAGGGTCCAGAAAACAGCCATTTTTGCGAAGGGAAGGAAGCCATTTTACGAAGGGAAGCCATTTTGCGGAGCCGGAAAAATCGTATTGCGAACAAACAGTTCACGAAGCAGGCACCTAATCGACGTCAAGGGAAAAAAACCATAGGAACCATCGTTTTGCGGTTGCAATAGTGATCGCAAAAAACTCATCGTAAAGCAATTTTGTCATCTAACGGGGTCGTCGCCAAGTGGGGCACCACTGTACTACCATATTTCACTTTATTATTTATTAAAAATATATCTGACCTTTTTCTTTCAAAAGGACCCAAAGTGGCTTACAATGTTAAATCTAAAAATATTTAAATTTTTTAAAACTATATTAGCCTCATTTTCACCACCCCCTCCTAGGCAGCCAGTTACAAAGAGAAAGCCTTCCTGAAGAGAAAGATGTTGCCTGCTTGTGGAAAGACTGCAATCAGAGGGGCCAGCTGGACCTCCCGAGGAAATCCCACAACCAGCAACAGAAAAAGCTCTCTTTCGTGTTCTTACACCTGTAAGGTAGGGATGCCAAAGGAAAGGCTTTCCTTTGATGATTTTAAAAGCCAGGCATGCTCATAAAGGGAGATGAGGTCTTTCAAGTAGCTTGGACCCGACTGTTTATGTACGTATCTTACGTTAACATCCTCAGATGTAGCACCATATATTTAAAATTTAAGTCTTGCCATTGATTTCTAGTTGGCTTTCATATTTCTAATGAAAATAAACAGTGAAAATTAGACCCAACTTGCAAATTTTGTCGCAAAGAGGAAAAACTTTACAGAGTCTAGTGACAATCCTATATGTTTATATGGAAGTAAGCCTCATTACATCTTATCCATGAGATTCCTGACAATGTAAAACATTATTTGATTTACCACTTCTGTACTTTTGCTATTAAATGAAAATTGAGAATATTCCCCATACTGGATTCCATGCATGTGTGGTGCCATAGCACAATACACACTGTCTATTCAAACACAACCTTTTCAGAGCCATTGATTCAACCCAGTCAGTCCATAGGTTATATCACAGATTTTTTGCAAAACTACCATGTTTTCCCGAAAATAAGACAGGGTCTTACATTAATTTTTGCTCAAAAACACATTAGGGATTACTTTCAGGGGATGTTTTATTTTTTTCATGTACAACAATCTACATTTATTCCAATACAGTCATGTCATCTTCTGGTTGCTACACAATGGTGGAGGGTGGGTTTTACTTAACTGGGGCTTACTTTTGGGGTAGGGCTTATATTACAAGCATCCTGAAAAATCGTATTAGGGCTTATTTTCAGGTTAGGTCTTATTTTCAGGGAACGGTATTTAACTATGAGAATAGAGGTCCACTATATTAATGGACAATCTAAGGATCTTTCTTTAAAATATTCAGCAAATAAATATGTGCGTGCACACATCTATGTACGCATTTGGAGATCCAGCCACACTGAACTGTATTTATATGGGGACTAAGAGTAGAGATGATGATTCTTGGCTAGCCCTGCTCTATTAAGGCATTTATCTGATTGTTTGTTTATAATGTTTTTATTCTGCCTTTCTCCTTAAAAAGAACCCAAGGTGACTGAGATCATTAAAATATACTATTTGAAGCGAAAAATAATAAATATACAAATACTAAAAAAGATCAAACAAAGGCCACTCTGAGAAATAGTAAACACAGTAAGGCATGACAATTCCCTTAAAAAGCCCACTCAGGCAGCCAACCACTTCAGGAAAGCTTGCTTGAAGAGAAAGGTCTTTGCATGTTCATGGAAGGGCAGCAAAGATGTGGTCTCTATAACTGGCCCCAGTCAACAATTGGGTTGCCACACTTTAGACCTTTCATTAAAAGCATGTGTAGAGCAAGCACAATCCTCTACATCTGAATTATTATTAGTTAAAGCATCTCTAAGCATCTGTATTTATTACAGGGACATGGTGGTGCTGCAGGCTAAACTGCAGAAGCCTCTGTGCTGCAAGGTCAGAAGATCAGGAGTCGTAAGATCAAATCCACGCGACACAGTGAGCTCCGGTCGCTTGTCCCAGCTCCTACCAACCTAGCAGTTCGAAAGCATGTTAAAATGCGAGTAAATAGGTACCACCTTGGTGGGAAGGTAATGGCTTTCCATGTCTAGTCGCGCTGGCCACGTGACCACGGAAACTTTTTGGACAAACGCCGGCTCTACAGCTTGGAAATGGGGATGAGCACCGCCCCCTAGAGTCGGACACGACTGGACTAAATGTCAATGGGAACCTTTACCTTTACTTAAACATCTGTAGCTTTGAGTATTTGAGAAAATACCAACATATCTCTCCTACTCTGGCCATGCTACACTGGCTGCCCATCCGTTTCCACACTGACTTCAAAGTGTTAATGCTTACATATAAAGCCCTAAACGGTTTAGGACCTCGATACTTGGCGGAACGCTTGCTCCCAACTAGCTCTACCCGTGTCACCCGCGAGAGCCAGGAGGTGAGGCTGAGGAGCCTGACGCCGAGGGAGGCCCAGAAGGAAAGAACTAAAAACCGGACCTTCTCGGCGGTGGCTCCTCGCCTCTGGAATAACCTACCTCCGGAGATTCACGCTGCACCCGCGCTGGGTACTTTTAAGAACCAACTAAAAACATGGATGTATAGGCAGGCCTTCCCTTCCAGTTAATTCCTGTCCTCTTTCCTTTTTTTTTCTCTCTTTATTTGATTTATTTTGTATTTTTCCCATCTTCAGAATCATTTAATTAATTAATTTGTTATAAATTTTTCTTGAACTTGTTATGCTTTATGTTGTAAGCCGCCTAGAGTGGTCGAAATGACTAGATAGGTGGGGTATAAATAAATAAATAAATAAATAAATAAATAAATAAATAAATAAATAAATAAATAAATAAATAAATAAATAAATAAATAAATAAATATGGAAACTACCAGAGGGAGAAGGCAATTGTGCAACTATGAAATGAACAGCAGGGGATGGGAAGTTAATTCTATTATTAGAACAAAAATAGTTTGAATCAAGGCAATGGGTAAATATGGTTTTTTTTAAACTAACAGACAATTTGTAAACTGTACTTACATAAAAGCGGGCATGGGAAACGTCTGAAGGCACCGCAACATTGTAAGGCCCAACTGCTTTGTAGAGGCATCGACTATGCCGCACTAACACCCCCTGCGGCCATATTGTGTTCTCAGACCAGCTGTGCATAAGAAAGACTTTTAATGAACATCAGAAAGCCAGCCAGGTAGTGTATTTCATTTTTTAAAATCACAATACAGCTGCTAATATTTAAGCACCATATATTCAGTTCTGGTTTCCTTAGAAATTAAATTTGCTTCCAAATAAAATGTTCAGACTTATGCAGATGGGGTTGGAGTTTAAGCAATCACATATTTTGTCTTGGATACCAAGGTCAGCCCACATTTGTGAATCATTTTATCACAGAATCATAGAGCCATTGACAAAGTGCCCCATGATATCCTGATTAGCAAGCTAACTAGGTGTGGGCTGCATTGATCAAGTGCCGGGTGGATACACAATTGACTACAAAATCGTACTCAGAGGGTGATGATTAATGGGTCCTTCTCTAACTGGGAGGAGGTAACAAGTGGGGTACCCCAAGGCTCAGTCCTGGGCCTGGTGCTCTTCAATATTTTTATTAATGACTTAGATGAGGGAATGCAGGGAATGCTTGTCTAATCTGCAGATGATACCAAATTGGGCGGAATAGCTAATACCCTAGAAGAGAGAAACAAAATTGATAGGATGGAGCACTGGGCTGAAAGCAACAGAATGAAATTCAACAGGGAGAATTGCAAAGTACTGCACGTCGGAAAAAGAAACCAATTGCAGTTACAAGATGGGGGATACTTGGCTCAGCAAAACTATGAGCGAGAAAGATCTTGGAGTTGTTGTAGATCATAAGCTAACTATGAGCCAACAGTGTGATGTGGCTACAAAAAAAGGCAAATGCTATTTTAGGCTGCATTAACAGAAGTATAGTTTCCAAATCCTGCGAGGTGCTAGTCCCCCTCTATTCAGCACTGGTTAGGCCTCACCTTGAATAATTGTGTCCAGTTCTGGACACCACACTTCAAGAAGGATGCTAAGAAATTGGAACAAGTTCAGAGGAGGGCGACAAGGATGATTAGGGGGCTGGAAACGAGGCCTTATGAGGAAAGGCTGAAAGGATTTGATATGTTTAGCTTTGAGAAAAGAAGACTGAGGGGGTGATATGATAGCACTTTTCAAATATCGGAAAGGCTGTCATACAGAAGAGGGGCAAGGTCTGTTCTCGATCATCCCAGAGTGCAGGACATGCAACAATGAGTTCAAGTTAAAGGAAGCAAGATTTCGGTTGAATATCAAGAAAAACTTCCTAACTGTTAGAACAGTACGACAGTGGAACCAGTTACCTCAGGAGCTGGTGACTGCTCCAACACTGGAGGCATTCAAGAGAAACTTGGATAATCGCCTGGCAGATATGCTTTGATTGTATTCCTGCATTGAGCAGGGGCTTGGACTTAAATGTCCTTGGAGGCCCCTTCCAACCTCACTTTTCTATGATTCTAAGTCCGTGGGCCACCACAGGAGCCTTTGCTGTTTCTGCTGGTAGAGATTAAGACAATCACTGCTCTAGAAGAAAAACTGAAGTACCCTCCAAGAACAAGAACAGAAGCACGCCTTGAACCATGAGTGGGCATAATGAACACCTCCTGGTGTTGTACTGCAACACCCAGCATTCCTTGCTATTGGCTATACTGGTTAAGCATGCTTGAAATTGCAGGCCAACAACTTTACCCACTGTTGTGCCTTTAACAGAAAGACACCAGAACACTAGGGCCTTCCACTTAAAAGTATGTAGTAAAGGGAGACTTTTCTGAGCTCCCTATAAAAAAATTAAAACGGTCCAGACTTAATGTATCCAATTATGGAAAGAAAAAAGTTGGTCCTTGGCAGAAATGGAAGCAAAGAAGAGGACAATATGCAAGCAAGACTGGATGTTTATATTTGTAGACAGTTATAATCACAAGACTCTGGAATGCAAAATATGGGACAAAGAAGGAGTTATGTATCTTGGGTAATTCTGTAAGATGTGTTGAGGATTTGCTATTTATAAACACTACTATCTAGTGGAGACATGCTAAATAGAAAGCATACGAAGTTCAGAGAAGTCATATCCTTTACAGTGCATTAGAAACTTCCTGAAAACTCCACTGGGTAGGGAAAGACATAGAACACAAGGCTGCTTAAGTAGGCAAGCATGCCTACAAGCAGAAAAACTATCACAACCCTCCACTGCTGGACAGAACACTTCTCTTCACCCAAGGAATGCTGCAGAGGTATTCTTTGTAGCAAGGAGAGTCTCAGCAGTCTTCTCACTATTCCGACTGCAGTTAGTAAGGCTATGATTGTGGGTAGAAATGGGCACAAATTAAAAAATGAATTGCCAAATTCATTCCAAAAATGCTAATTCGTTTATTTGCATTTGTATGAATCAATGCCCCCAATGAATACGAATCAACAAATGTTTAGCGATTTTAGATTTGTTTGGCTATAAAACAGATCCCCGACACCTAGAGACACTGACATTGTAGGGAAGCTTCCCCTGACTCTCCTCTACAATCGCTCTAAGTTTGGTGACGAGTGGGTTTCAAAAATTCATTATACACCCACAAAGAGAGCCCCCCCCCGGAACCTAGAGAACCAAAATCACAGAGAAGCTTCCCAAGACTCTCCACTACAATCTGTTCAAGTTTGGGGAATATTAGGTTTCCCCAAGCCAGCTGCAAAAAGGGCACTTTTCTGGAGGGACACACTTTGTGGATGTATAACTTGGATGTCTGAAACCCAATCTACCAAAACTTGGAGGGATTGCAGATGAGAGTTATTAGAACCTTCTCTGTGATTTTGGGGTCTCTAGGTGCCTAGAGAGAACTTTCCTGGGGGGTCCTCTTTGAACACCCACTTGGAAGTTCAAAATCCCCCAAATCCACCAAATGTGGAGCAGTTGTAGAGGAGAGTTAGAGGAAGCTTCCTAGCAAATTTGGTGCCTTTAGCTGCTTGGAGGGCCATTTAATAGGGTTTTAAAGATAAAAATGAACTGATGAATCAATTAGAAATTGTGATTCGTTGACCTTGGCAAATCACAACAAATCAGTTTTTCTGATTCACATCCATCTCTAAATGTGGGTATTATACTCAGATTGAAGACATTACTGGCCAAGTTGCAAATTTGTGCTAAACGTCAAAAAAATATAGTTTTGAAAATTAAAACAAAGAAAGCAAAGTCTGAGGAAGGCCTGTTTGGCACGAACTATTTGCACACAGTAGAAACATGGGAGTTCATTTTGCCAGACAAACTCTCTTTGGGGAAAAATGCACATGGAAGCCCTTCCAATGGTATGAGAAATAAAATCCTGAGTGCATAAAACTCTCATGCTCGTGTCAATGCATTTTGAGACCCAGAAGAATAACGTAAGAGATGGCATCCTTTTCCAACTGGGTATCAGAAGGAATGTACTGTCCTTTGCTGTATGAGCCATTCCAGGCAACACTTCAGGCCTGTCATTATAGAACCATCAGAGGAGGGAGAGGGGATGGGCAGAAACTGTTGCAGATGAAAAAGAGAAAGTACTGAATGAAAAATGGGAAGGAAAGGCTGATCCAGAGACCAGGCCCACCACCTGGCAAGGAACCATACCCCATTCAGAATAGGCACATTTCTGTTCCATTCACTTGAATCCATTTTGAATCTATTATGCTTCAATAAGATGAAAAATCTTGCTTATTATCTGCTTAATTAGGTTACCATATGTTCAACAGGGAGTATTGTTTTTAGACAATCAAATGTTAATTATGCTATTATCCATTAATTGCTTGAATCCCAAAACCTTTGCCATATGTTTGGTAAGACAGCTAAGGACGTAATACTATGTATGATTACTCAGAGGCAAGTGCCACTTATTTAAAAGGAACTTGCTTGCTGGTAAGAATGCTTCAGGTGGAAGCTTTCATCAGTCTGATGCCAACAGCTTTTGCCTAATATTTAAATCAAACAGCCAGTCCTGAGTTCTTCACATTACAGATTATTATGCTGTAACTGTAGGCTGCTGACTGGAATACATATTTTTGCCATGAGTCTTGCAAATCCATTAAACTGGCCAACCTTAAAGATGACTTAAATTCTCTATCACAGTGAAGAAGAGAAGCAACAACAATATGAAGGGACGTTCTACCTAGAATTCCTCCCAAAAATGGCCCTGTGGAAGAATCCTGACAACTTTTTACAGCCTACTTTGTTAGTCCATGTGAGCCAGTTTTATATGTTTGCTTCTCATAGAATTTAAATTTATTTGTATTATTGTTATAGCTAGATATATCTTCCCAGGATAGGTTACATATAACTTCAGTGTGTGTGTGTGTGTCCCTCACTACAACAAGTAATCATTGCCCTCTGGCACTAGGAATGAGCAAACCATACTCCAGCTTGGACCTAGGGATTGGTTGAAGGGATCCTACACATTGCATTCTGGAAGAATCTGATGCTCATGAAAACAAAACAATAGCTATCCATTAGAAGATGGGTGTCCACAGGTTGACAAACTCACCGTCTGCTGTTGCTGCAGGCTCCATGCTCCCTACTGCTGTGGAACTCGTGGCCCATTAGCTACTCCTGACAGGAGGCGGGACAACAAGCCTCCCTGCCAGGTTGAAGAGTGGCTCGCCGACTGCAAGTTGTGGAGCGATAGGAAGGGAGCACAGAGCCTGCGGCATGGATGGGTGATCTGGTCCCAGGGGGCTGGACCCCGTGCAGGGGTATATGTCCACCCGTGGGGCGGGTATTCGTATACGAACACCTCAATCTCTACTACCCATCCCTCCAAGCTGGAGATGGCTATTTGGAGCACCTTTGCTATCTAGTGCTCCAGTGAGCCAAGCCTCCCCACATGTGCTGTAAAAAGGAAGGTTGTAAATGGCCAGAGATGACAGAGGAACGCTGAGTACCTTGCCTGGCTAGTACTCTGAGGAACACTCATTTCCTCCCCCCAGCTTTCCCAAATGTGGTGCAGAGACAGGACAGTAGGTAGGATTGCTGCCATTGATATGAGTTTCCCAAGTCACTTCATGCTCAGTGCAGCTGAACAGACAATGCCCAGAGCTCAGGGAAAAGGGACTGGATTGTTTGCAAATGTATGCAGGTGAAGTCAGACACGAATAGTCCAGTCCTTCCCATGTCTACTCAGAAGCATGCGTGACTGGGTTCTGTTAGAATTTATTTCTGTATTTGCACCAGGATGATTGCCTTCCCTCGGGACTGAGCTCAACAGAACAGAGTGGGATTTATATGCCAGCAAGCACACCAAGGATTGCACCTAAGGAGAAAAGTGAAGTCTTCGCATCCAGCAATTCTGTTTCAATTACAAAAGGTTTGCCAAAACATAAAGACCCCTCTTTCTCTGCAAACCTGCTGAGTCCCTAGAATATAGGAACCACAACCTTATCTGGGCTGAACCTACTTTTCCGCCCAAAATGTAGGCACTAGACCACCCCAACTGGAATGGAAAGAAGGTTTACTTGGAAACATGTACAGAGGATCAGTTTGTTAAAGAGTTTAAGACTATTCTGTTATTGGTCTTTGCCCTCCTCCATCATGTGTAGATAACATCCCCTTACATTGATAAGAGAATTAGAAAAGGATATCTGTCAGTAACACAATAAATCATGCAAACAAAGTATCAGATAAGTCTGCACAAATTACATCTCATGACAATGTGTTCTCTAAAGGAAGATATATCATCCAACTAAGTCGCTGACTAATACTGACATGAACAAAACAGTCTTGCATCCAAGGAAAGCATTTAAATACTTCCAGTTCTTTTTTATCCCATGACCCCTGACAATAATGCTTTGAGATCACACTCACATGTGCTGGGGGGCATTGCTATATGAACCGTGTTCCAGCTTCTGCCATTTGCCCAAGTGGGCAGCTGATCGGTGTAGCAAGTCGCAATACTTGGGAGGAAGTAGCTGTGTGGTGAGCATGACAAAAGCATTGATCCACACCATGATGAGGTGTTCACAGGACCAGCGCATGTCGTAGTACTGGGTGCTCTGCAAAAAATCAGACAGCAAGTTAATAGCAGCCCATCAAAGATCTCAAAAGCAGAGGAAGGGTGTTCTACAGCCACATATTTAAGCAGCTGCCTATGCACTGCAATGCTAGAACCCCTTTAAGTCTTTCTCCTTGGCATGCCACAAATGTCTGCACATCCCCTCAAACAGCAACTACATGTGAGTCACTGCGTTCTCTGGAACATGTGCACTACAGTGGCACTACACCATACTGGCACTAAAGAACAAGCCCACAGAAGCTTTCTGCTCAGGTCAAGAGAGAAACAGAACTGATTATAGATGCACCAGCCTGGCACCACTTCAGTGATCTACACTGTATCTGAGATTTCTTGTAACTCCCCCCATTCTCTAAACAGATTAATTCAAAGGCTTAGTACTGGCATCCCAGACAGTGTCAAATCAGGGTTTAAATTTGGTATTAAATGCTATCTTAAAGCACAAAAATATAATGGTGTTATAGCTGGCTAGGAAAGAGGACAGGGTTAGTAGAAGGGATGGAGAAAAAGGAGTAGGGGAACCACAGGGGCACTACATGTATGGCAATACCTATCCGCCAACCAGGAGCAATACTAGTGCACTCCAGATGCAGTTACGCTCCGCCATCCAGGCTGCCAAAGGGGAGACAGAGAAAAGGGGAATTAACCAGAAATCCATTGTGCCAACAATCCACAGGCAAGATTTAGGAGCCGGCAGCAGTGGCAGCAGCAATAGCAGAGGAGTCAGACAACAGCTACCTTCACAAAGCACAGTGGCAGGAATGCCACATAGTAGGCACTGAAGAGGGAATTGAATAGAACCTCCTTGATTCGACGGTTGAAGTCTGCCTTCAGGCATTCCACCTCGTTGCGAATCAGGTCTGGGGACAAGGGGCAGCTGTGCGTGGGAATGGGCATAGGGTTGTTGAACTGTTCTTTCAGAGACTCTCTCAGGAGAGAGATGAAGTCTTTGGGCTTGACAAGGCTACCAGCTCCTGAGGAACCAGCATCCATCAGTTGATCCTGCACCAAATAGCTGCAGTCTGTGGAAAGAGGTTGTGTTCTGCTGTCTTGATGGAAGCAGCACAGTGGGACATAGACACCAAACCTGTAGAGATGGGAGAGGCATCAGGTAAGAGGACAGCCTGTGATGAATTCCAAATATGAACACCTGATTGGAGTGTCCCTGCTAAGAAGTATTGCATTCTCCATTCCAGGAGTCATCCATCTCTCTTTCCTCAAGATGGTTCTCACTTTGGCAAAGCCCTCTTAATGCCATATATTAAGCAGCAAGACCACAGATAGAAATTCGGTAGATTTGGAGGCTTCAAGGAGTTTCCCTGCTCCTCAGAAACCTCATGATCTTCTCTCTTCTCCTACCACCTTGATACCTACTCATTCATCCATATCTTATGCCAAGTTGACAAAATAGGGGTCCCCTAAGCTACATAATGAAAACACACATACAATGGGAAAAAGGTCCTGAAAAAGGCTTCTTTCTGCCCCTAGCCACATGCCCTCATAACATCTACTGAGGTGGTGCCTCCAAATGCAGTAGATTATCTGCCTAGCCTGTGTCAAACAACAGTTTCCTTTTTGTCATGTCTTGTTCTCCGGACCTGATATTCTGCCCTTCCTGTTCTAATTCAGGATTACAGCGGATACTCACGGGTAGCCAAGAAACAGGAGATTGAGGACAGAATGGCTGCGAAACAGATTAACCAAAGTCCAGCAGAGCCATCCACACAGGGTCAGCAGCACTAGCCATGCCAGAATCAGTGCCATGTAGTGGATCACTGACGTTGTGCCCACCTGAGAAGCCTGCAAATTCAAACCCAGAGAATCATCAGATCTGCATCCTTTCCTTGTGTAACCCATAAAATGTTCCAGAGATTCTCTGATTCCCAGCAAAAGTACAGCTGCACCTGCTGCTCAAAAAGGGAAGGAGGTTGTTTTTGTTTTTGTTTTTTTGAATTCCTTTTTAAATTTACTTTGTTGGACAATATTAAAAGTAATACTGGAGGATTACAACAGACTTTCTCACAACGTGGCCTGCTCCATCCTCAGTCAACCAAATGTCACGCTGGATGGCATTCTGGTAACTGCAGTACAACATATATATATATCTACTGAGATTCTACTCACTTAGCACTAATCTACTAAGACTAGTGCTAAATGAAACAACATGCACATTTTCTATGAAGTAGAGAGAAACCAATCTTTCCTCTAGTTCAAGTTTTACCTGTGTCGGAGGCCTGTCCTTTTGTATAATATAAAAAAGGTTCTCAACCTTTTGTATATTATACCTTACAAACTGGTCTTAACAAAGAACATGAGTCCCACCACGACAGAAAGAAAATGCCCCCTTTTTCCAAGATGGACATTATGCACTTAATCAATCACAGTAGATTAAAAATGGCAGGGTTGGTCAGAGATGTCCACCATCACCAGGTCATGTGGCATGAAGATGAAGTCACAGGAATATAAAAGAGGAAGAAAAAGAATGAAGACTGCTTTGTGGAACATCAGTGACACCCACTGGTGGACAAGAGGAACAGGTAATCAGGAGATACAGCCAGTTCCTGGTGGTACCATTAGCATGCCAATAGGTCACATGATACATGATAGGTGAGGTTGGGAGGAGAGGAGGATATGGGGATTGTGCGAGAGCAAATTTTTAGTGACTATTATGAAAATCCTATAAAGATGACTACTTCTGTGTCCCTTTGGTATTGTGCTGGTTAACTACTGCTCTGAGGTCTACTGACAGCAGACCCAGGAAGTCTGAAATGGACTTACCGTATTTTGTGGGTTCAGGGCATTAAAGCTCCTTTCTCCAAACATTTGTAAAATCACAAAAATAGTAAATATCTCAACCACAGAAAAAGCAGGTAACAAAAAATCCAAACTGTGTGATCTACCTTTTTCTTAAACTCCAGTGGGGCCTACAGCTAATGCACCAGCTCATACCGGCACCCAGGCTTAATAAAAATCCCTTCTGCCAAATAAGTTTAGAAAAAGGAAGCAGCAACTGTTAACCTGCTAAGAATCCAATCTATGCCAATCTAAATTCAGTGTCGTAATCATAAATTCAGACAGGACTGCAGATACAAACCCATGTGCTCATGCACCTGTGTGCTAACACACATTAACACGGGGGGGGGGGAAGGAGGTTTGCTTGTTTGGTTAAAATAAATGAAGACGAGCAATTGGGAATGGAAATATGGAAAACACTGTTAAGTTGAATAATTCGTTTTTTTAAACCCAGCATAGCGGAAAATCAGCATGCTTAATGTTTCAACTTCACAATTCATTAAAACACAAAACTGAGTAGTGCAATTGTGACCCCTGTTCTACCCCATTAGTAACAATGAAAGAATGGCTTAGATTAGGATTACTGGGCACATTTCAAAAAAGATCCTATTCACAATGGTATTTTGAGTATTTATTTACTTAATATATCTTTATGCCACCTTTCATCTGGTGAAGGTACCCAAGGGTACTCACTATTATGAAAAAGCAAGGCAAATGAAAACAGTGACTGAAATCCTGTTGCTTAGCATGGTCCTTTGCACAAGAGTTGACATACTAATCAGTGCAGATATTGCAAGTCAACTTCTTTATAAGTTGTACAGATTCAAATGGGTCTATTTTAGTTGTGACTTATTACACTGGAGTCAATTTCAGGTAAAAGAGGTCCACTTGAATTTATGTAATTTACAGTGGAACTGAGTATGAAATCTCTACTGATTCAATGGGGCTACTTTAATATCATTTACTATGCTAAGCAACTCGACTTCAGCCAGTACATTATTATGTTAAAAAGCAATTAAAGCATATAATATTAAAACAATTTAAAAGACATTCAAAGACAAATTAACAATTATGACTACTACTCCCACCCCCACCCCCATGTGCTGTATTCCAAAATCAAAAACTTTTTATTGCCCAACAGTTGAGGTCTTCACCAGTCTCCTGAAGGAGAGGAGGGTTAAGCTAACTGGGCTTCTTGAGGGAAGATATTCCACAATCTGTGAACAACCACTGACAAGGCTTTCTCTTGTGTCTTCACTGGATGCCTCTGTGGAGGTTGCAGGATCAAGTGAAAACCTCCTCTAAAGAGCCAGGGAGACTCATACAATCCTTCAGACAGCTTGGACCCAGCCTGTAATGGCTTTATAGTTAACAACCATCACTTTTAATTGGGCTTTGACATGGACTGGCAGCTTGTGAAGCTGTTCTAACAGGGGAGTTATAGGCATGCTCCCTATAAATGGAAACTTTTGTCAATGAATTCCACGCTACTCCCTGGGCTGCAAACAGGTTGATTTTTCTTTGTAAACACTACTAGAACACAATTTATTTTGAAACTGCCGATCGTGAATGAGTAATATTGTTCACTTGATCTCTGCCTGTTGTACTGCTATAAGCACCGGGAGCTCAAAGGCTCTCACCCAAGTGCAACAGCCCTGGGTCGATCGGCAGCTTGTCTATTGATCTGCTACAACTGCCTATCCCTATAAACCCACCTCCCTGGTACTGCTCTTCACAGTTGGCCTGACACCTGTAACCTTAACTTCCTCAACCCTGAGGGCACATTTGCCCAAGGGGAGTAGGGATAAAAACATGATTTTTTTTAATTTCCACATTTTGGAATGACATGCATTCACTCACAAAACCCATCTAAAATCTGAATAGTTAATTTGAATTAGTTCATTATGAAAATATTACCTCAGAGATAAGGGCCCACACCAGCCTCCGTGCCAACATCACTGTGATAAATGCTGCCAGATGGTAATCAATGAGGTGAAAGTTCTAAAGGGGGAAAAAAGAGGGAATTCGTCAGAAGGACCGGCGTGAAGGAGAAGCAAGAGAGCCAGAAGCTGCAGAGCTGATATAACAGAAGCATGGAAGTTCCTATAGGGCACAAAATGTCTACCATATATGTAGGGGAAGGAAGGGAACAGATTGTGAATTATGTTGATGGGGTGCAGTCCATGTGTAATTCACCCACAAGTATCAGTTGGAAAGGAAAACCTAAAATCAGGCATGCCGTATTTATCTATGAATTTCGATCTGTCAGGGGAAGGAGAGTAGCTGGTTTGTGAGGGAAGTCCCACCTTTGAGGGCCAAAAGTTAAGTGTTCACTGGATTGGAAGAAGGAACTTTGACTCAGTTTTTAAGCTAATTATGTTGAGTTATTCATTGGAAACAAACAAATCTAAAAACACAGAATGAACTAAACTGAAGTCATGAGAATAAAGCTGAAAACAAAATTCATGGCAAGAGATCAGGATAACAAGGATACAGAGGAGAACTGTTTTGGAGTTCAGTACCATTCCTCTTACAGTTACACTATCATTGTCTGTAGGCTATTACATTATCATCAAGCATCTAGGAGGGCAGTGTGAGCAGCCTTCTTTCCCATGAGAAAAACAAAAATCCATAGCAAGCCCATTTTTCCCTTAATGAGAGACGGACAGCTAGAGCAGTGAACAGTTAAGAACACCATATCCCAGGGGAGGAACCTCAAGACCAGCAATTTCCAGGAACGTCACCCATCAGCAATAATGATTCTCTGGGGAAAATAATGTACATACGTAGGACACTATCTCTCAGCAAATGAAGCCACAAGACCTGCTATTCACCACTAAGTTCCTGAAAAAAGGCAAAAATCAACCTGCACTGGTGGAAATGTTAAGATGTATATGGAATTCAAGAGTCCAGCTATATGGGAAGGTCAGTGAATAAACTCTTGTTTGTTGTGGAAAATGTAACAAATGTTGAATAGTCACACTACAATAGAGATGGAACACCTCACTGCTCTGGTGGAAAATATGTAGTTCCTTTTTCAAAAAGAGCACTCTAGAGTGGACTGGCAGTAAGTAGGAACTGTCTTCAGTACTATAAAAGAAGAGATCTTGAAGTTTTAAAAGGTAGATGCAGTCAGGTTTTTGGAGTTATGTTAATTTTCCTTGTAGGATTCCAATACTGTATACCATTAGCAGGCTGAGAAGAGAAAAATGTCACCCGTACTCTACTTTTTGCTATGGGCTTTTCCTCTGGAAAGTTAATTAGCAGATTTCTCCACAGAATCCTTTATCTCACCCAATGAGTTTCCTGGGCATATGTTTCAGTCAACATTCAGTGAAGAACCAGGACCTAGCTGTCTCACTTTTCCTTGCCCTCTTGATCTTCGGACAGCCATTAGTTGGATATTAGCTTCAAAAAGGGGTCTGAAAATATGTAATCCAACAATGTGGGAATAAACAGCAATCTTTGTACCCTTCAATATTGTGGCCTCATTGTATACTGGCTTGACTGTCTGCATGAGGCTACGGTGGGTTGTGTTCAGAGATGTGCACCTGCTACTCTTTTCTGGGAGTTTAGAATGTTGTCTAAGGACGCAGTATTCTAAGAAACGTGGTTTTTGTATTAATTGGTGCTGAAAATGTATGCTCAAAATAACACAGGCCAAACACCTGGTGAAACCTGATACTAATCACAGAATTTACCATTTTTGCTATGGAGTATCAAATGTCCAGGTGCAAAATACTGTTTTTTTTTTTGTCTAAAATGCATATAATATTCGACACAACAGAATCTGCTTAATTAAGACAATAAAGCACATCATAATCAGCAACAACAAAGACCATGTGGCTTTGAGAGGTAGCATGATGGTGCATGCAACTGTTTGGTGAACATTTGGAATGCTTCCAGTAATGTTCCCATGACTAAAATTCACATCTTCAACAAACCTACAGGCTCTATCCCCCACAACTGCAACAGCTGGCACAAAATTAAAGATTATCTTAAAACCCAAGTTTAGAAATCCTGTAATGCAAGTACGTGGAACCAGATGGACAATGAGAAGAGACTGGTGTAGAACTCAAAGATGTTTTGGAGTATCTGAATACAGAGTATAGAGTCTAGCTTTGTAGACATCATACATAGTCTGCAGAGTTTTAACGTCTATATAATGAGCAAGGTGGGTGAAGGCTTCAGGAGACATTTCTGTACTTGTGCTTTGCAGTTCTTTTTCATTTTTTGCTTATAAAACTATGGTCTTTATTTACTGATGCCTGGAAACATGTACATATCGATGAACTAAGTCATAAGGCTAGGTGGCTGGACAGTTCAATGCATTAGGTATCTGACTGCAGAATGAGAGGTTGGGAGGGAGTTCAATTCTCCACTGTGCTTCCCAGGAGAACCACCTACTTATATTGCCTTGGGCACGCTGTAAAATCCCAGGGAACTCCCAGAAGAAGGGGACAGTAATTCATTTTTGAGTACCAGAAAACCTTGGAAAGGGTTGTCATAAGTCAGAATCAGCTTGCTGGAGTGCAATTATTAAGTCACAAGGCTGATATTTTATTATGCCTGGACTAAATGAACTGTGAGCAGAGTGTTTAGTCTTCAAGCCAAACTCACCAGTGATGTGCAGGAAGCCGGGTGGTTGTATGGGTACCACCATACAGTCTTATAGATATTAATATACTGAATAAACAGGGCCACCAGCAAGTAAATAAAAAAGAGGAATTCAAACAGAAGGTTCCTGTCCACAGGCAGCTCTGGGATTCGGCAGTGTCGCACAGGCTCTGGAGTAATCAAAGCTGTGATAGGTGGAGCAGAGAGGCTCAGAGCACTACCATTCCTGAAACAAAACAAACAAAACAAAAAAACACATCAGCAATTCCTACTTGAGCTGTCTTAGGATAGCTCACGCTGTCATACATTGAATAAAATAATATTTAGTGTTCAGATCAGGCTTTAAAATTTTTAAATTGTTATCTCAACAGAGCCTTACAACAGCTCTATAAAAGTAATCAATGCAACCATCCTCTCCATAGATTCTGGGTTAAGAGAGAACAGGATACAAACTGCTATCTTTACAAAGGCAAGTATCTGAATATTTACAAATAACACTCAGGCAAAAAATAGCAATTGATGGAAATGAAAACACCTTCTGCTAAAATTTTACAGGCCTTCCAGGGCTACTACAGATCAAGTGACAACTACTTAGATTATACTACTTATCTAACTACTTAAATAATGTCATTATTACTGAATACTTTCAAGCACTCATAATACTTTTTGACAACTTCTGGAAAGGACGCACTGGTAACATAACTCTAAAAGAGGACTGACAATAGCTTAAATTGTTCTAAAGTAACTAAGATACAACATGAGTGGTACACACAACTACTGCCTGCCCTCAGCAGCAGAAGAAATATTAAAAGTCAAGGTTCTGTGAAGAGCTTACCAGGCAGGTAAAGGTAAAGGTAAAGGTTCCCCTTGACAATTTTTGTCCAGTCGTGTTCGACTCTAGGGGGCGGTGCTCATCCCCGTTTCCAAGCCATAGAGCCAGCGTTTGTCCGAAGACAATCTTCCGTGGTCACATGGCCAGTGCGACTTAGACACGGAACGCTGTTACCTTCCCACCGAGGTGGTCCCTATTTATCTACTTGCATTTGCATGCTTTCGAACTGCTAGGTTGGCGGGAGCTGGGACAAGCGACGGGTGCTCACTCCGTTGCATGGATTCGATCTTGCGACTGCTTGGTCTTCTGACCCTGCAGCACAGGCTTCTGCGGTTTAACCCGCAGCGCCACCACGTCCCTTTACCAGGCAGGTAGTGAAACCCAAATTTCCACTTCCCAAGCCCACCATGTTACATTTTGATTTCACCTGTTTCTCAGGCCAGTGCCGTTGCCACAGTTGCCACCGACTAAGGTCTGGAGAGAGGGCAAAGCTGAACGGCTTAGCTGCTGCCGGCTGGGTCCCCTCCTTCCACCGGGCATGACCAGGAACAAATCCACCTCTTCCACCTCTGGCAGTCTTTGCCTTGAGACCTAGGTAACAATCTAAGCTTCTCAGTTCTGCAAACAAGAAAGAAACAACTGAACTTAGTTGATCAAACTATGTGTCAGTCACCGGCTAAAACAAAGCAGAGTCCCTTGAAAACTTCTGAGGCCAAGAAAACCAAAGATGGATTTGTAGCTAACAACACAAAGAAAAGGGATTAGACATAGGCAGGTGCTATGATAGTTTAGTAGCATCTTCTATCACGGATCACTTTGCAAGAGGTATTTGTTTAGCTTTTAAACATTGTCTTTTTAATGCTGTTATCCACTTAAGGAAAAAGGTGGGGTAAAAATATTTGAGATAAATAAATGCTAGCTGAACGAAACAGGCTGTTGAGAAACCGCTTGATCTGAAGTGAAAGATTCCTCCTTTCAACTGAATCTTCACTGAAGCAACTCTAAGAAATAAGACTGGGCATTAGATTCCATTTGTTATAAAAACATACTAGGCAAACGGTGAAAAAGATTTCTGAACCTAGTGGTTGTCCATTTATTTATTCATTCAGAAACATTTATATTCTCTGTTTGCTAATGTGAGAGTGAATAAAGTGTTGCCCTCCAGGCTGTTGGTTTGTAACTCTCAGCAGTTGCTACTGCTGACTATCATTGTGTGTGCTCCTAAAAGCTGGGATCTCACAATATCCGGAGAGCTATTCTTTGCGTACCACTACTCTAAATTCTAAGTGGGTTATGACAAATACATAGTTAAAATTACATATTCTGTATAGCACAATACATCTAGAAGTAGCAAAAAAATGACACATACACTAACATCAGCACTGATCACAAGCATCAGGTTTTAACAAGGGCCATCAAATCCATCTCCTTTGGAGGACTTTCCAATCTTCTGCAGAAGATACTAAGAATAGGCATGGGTTACAGAGAAAGCAAACTGGCTCCTTTTCTATCTGCTGACAGGCTTCTTCCACTAACTAGATTCTAGCTACAAGGCTTATTAAAACTGCAAGGAAAATCAACTTCTGGAGGCTAAAAAAGGAAGCTCTTTGCTAGCTTCTAAAACATTAATGAAGATGTGGCTCATAACCTTTACTCAGAAATTTAAACTATGTAGCAGACTACTGTAGCAGATATTGTTGAGGAGAATAATATATCTGGTGTCAGTTGGAGGTGTTTAGTTTAGAAAACGGATATACCTGTGTACTGCCTGAATGAAGGACCTCCAATCTTCAAGCTTTGCAGATGAAGGCAAACTGTTATCATTCATTCATTCGACTTGTATACCGCCCATCTGGCAACCCAGGCCACTCTGGGCGGTTCAAATATTAGAAATTATAGTTATATCTGGAATTCCTCATCCCCAATCTTTTCAATTTTTATTTTAAAAAATATTTTGTTCTTTTTGATTCAGGCTTAGATATAGGTGCTAAATTTCTTGGAAATGTGTAAAACACATCAGTCTAGAAACAAGCAAACAAAGAAAAACAGCAGAGCTGTCTGTTTTCTCACCAGTTGTGCTGGTATGTTCCTAACCTAACTTCTTTGTTTGTTTATAACATATTAACAACACAAGCAAATGTTGTCTGCACAACAAGCAGGCTGAACAGATTGTCTGTTTTGTGCCAGTTTATTTATTTTAAAATAATTGTATATTGTTTTTCATTTTTTAAAAAAAGCCTGAATATGATTTACAATAAAAATGAATACTATGAAACCAAAAGCTATAAAAATGTCAATAAAAATAGAAAAATCAATTAAAAATAGCTTTTAGGGGGAAAACATGAAAACTGGTAAGACTTATCAAAGAAAACAGAATCTGCAATGGAATAAAGCCTGATTTTAAAGATCTATCATATAATTGTGCTGCACTGGGGCCTATGTCCTGTGTATATCATCACAGCTTACATACCAGAAGTTAGAGGCTGACAAGGAATTGCAAATGAAACCAAAGTGGAGTCTACTCTGGAGCCCTTTAACTTTTTGATGCCCTCCATCCTGATATTCCTTCTGCTAGTGCAGTTGCTGCTCTGTGGTTACATATGAATTAAGACAGCACAATACTAGTTGTGCAGTATTGTAATTGTAGGGAAAGTAAGTGGTGTTCGAAAGGTCACATCTGTTTTATCATTTCTATTTACAGTACAAGAGAACAACCCACCATAAAGCACTGCAACTTTGGGAATAGCGGGAGGTCATGCTGATGTTTCAGGTTTTTAAAAAGTTCAGTAAATACATAAACATTAGGTAGATTTTTAAAGGAAAAGACTGATTCATAGCAGTGAGGCTGTACAACTGCACAGTAACACTTAACTTTTTAAGAAACTCTTTTGAATTGGTCCCAGAAACAGACTGGTGCAGTTCTTGTAAGAGGTGTGTTATATGTTCCCTGTAGCTGGCCCCAGTCAGTAGTCTGGCCGAAGAGTTTTGCACCAGCTGAAGTTTCAGAGCTTTCTTGATGGTAAAACCCCAGTTATGTAATTTTTTCCCCTGGAAGACACACCAAGGCCAGCTGGTCAGCTCAGCTCTTCATGCCAGGTGAAAACAATCCATTGCCAACACACCTCCACTTAGATAATGTAGATGGATTTGTGTATTAAAGTACCGTATTTTTCGCACCATAAGACGCACTTTCCCCCCACAAAACAGGGGGGGGTGGAAAGTCTGTGCGTCTTATGGAGCGAAGAAAACAGATTATATTTTCCTGTTTTCTTCTCATAAAAAATTGGTGCGTCTTATGGAAAGGTGCATATTATGGAGCGAAAAATACGGTAAATTGAAAGGCAGTATCAATGTAGGCAATATGTTGATTCTGACTAGTTTGTGTAACATTGCGTATATCTCAACTAGCTGTGTGGTTATGCTAACCAAGTTTAAGAGGCAATATTGCAGGCAGGAAGAGCTCAGTCTCCTGATCACTTCCCACTTCACTGTTGTTTTTTCTGCATTCCTATTCACAGTAAGAAAGTTGTTCCCCAAGCCAACACAATGAAGTAGACAGATGTGGCCCTCTAAAAAGTATTGGGCTGAACACCTTCCATTACAGACAATATCTACAGTGAAGAATATCTGTAGGCTTTTTGGGGAGGGACAGTTGCATGCTAGTATGCATCTAGACATGCTAGTATGTTCTCCCCTTCTGAAGTGGGTGCAAGGAAAACTTTGTGCCAGTTTCTGAGGAGGGTCCTCTCTATGTGATGGTTTTGTTCCCACCCTGGCCACTGTGATGTCCTTCTGCCCCGTCCCATTTTTTAACTCCTTTGCCTTCTCTTCTCCCTATCTTTAACCTCCTCCAGCCTGTTCCTTCCCCAGTATGAAGTGGTGGTGGAGTCAGTCAATGACAGTGATGGCCTTTTTATGCAAATATGTTGGTGGGGGGTCACAGGTTACTTGGCTATTACAAAAGGGGGGGTCACAACTTGAAAAAGGTTGGGAATCACTGACTTACACACTGAAGAAATCATTAACCTCAAGAACATTCAGTTTTGTTACAAAAAACAGGCAAAGACTGAAGCACCACAAATAACTGGAATTTAGCCTCTTCTGCTTCTCACATACAGAGGAAATGCAACTACTCATCGTGGCAATTTAGGTTGGCACTGATAGACCAAGTTCACAATTTACATTTCATAACAGTGACAGAAACCTATCACTACGCAGTAGGTGACAAATAATTATACTAGCTAAAACTACTCATTACATGTAAAAATGTGCAGCAGTTTCTCCAACAGTCCATTTAAATCAGTAAGCGACACTGTTGGTGAGTGGCAATCAGATATTAAATATGTAGAAGAAAGAAGGGGTAGCTTTTTCCTTGTGCACTGTTTTGCTCACCTTAGTCATTTTTCCCATGGTGGATGCAATACAGAATTAAACAATGAAGAAGGAAAAAAAGAGAACCTTTTTTTCTCTTCTGCCCAGCAGAAACAGTCTTAGCAGATTAATGGGCTATCATGACATACATGTGTATATAACATGATGTTTGAGCCCAATGGATGGTAAATGTAAACACACAATTGTATCAGAAAGCTATTTTCTTTATAAAGCACTAAGCAAAGTAAAAGCACATTCTAATTCCCATTTCTTTCTTTTTCTTCAGTGTAGAAGGGGGGTCACAAGCCATTCTGTGTTGTATCAAAACAATTAGTTCGGCATCTTAATTTCAATATTTGCATTGTCACAGAGATTTATACAGCTATTAATGTGATCTGTGTAGTATTTTAAAACATAGTGCTTGGCCACAAGGTATATTTACAAGTTATTAAAAACAACAAATTCTAACTGCCCACTACATATACAACAGCTTCAGAACAAGATGTACATGCTAGTAAGATTGCAAAATATATATGAAATACTAGAAATAATTCCTTCCATTTATAATGCAGTCCAAAGAGAGAAAGATAGGAAAAAACAGACTCAGTACAGTCCATGCAAAATTGTTTTAGAAGGCATTTAAAGATGCTTGAAGAAAGAAACTATTATGCATCTGTCAAAGGAAAATAAACAAAACTCTCATGGCTTTTAAAAATAGGAATGAAACTAAATGCAATAAAGCTTTTGACTAAGATTTTAATGACAGAAAACTATTTGGAATCAGCAGGCGCTGAAGCAGATCATTTCTACAGATTATGATCCCCAGATTAAATCATGCTAACGATTGTAAGAGTAGATACAGTATCAAGCAAAACTGCACTTGGAATAGAAGAACTAACAATTACTATCTTAAAAAATGGACTGCATCATGAAGTGTCCCTTCACAACTCAGAATCCAGTGGAAGCTTTCCATTGGATAAATGGGGAAGGGTGATGATTTTGTTCAAATTCTCACCCCTATTCACATGCCCTAGCACTACTTCCTATACTGTTCTACAGGTCCCAAACTTTGCAAATAATGGAGGCACCACTTGATGCTACAAATCCAAGAATGAATTAGAGAAAGTCACAGCTCCACTCTTTTCCTGTAATGGTAGCAGAGCTCTGGCACATCTGAGCCAGCCTAAGGAAATTGAGGGTATCAGCTAGCACCAAACACACAAAGAATCCTCCATTCTGCCAATGAAATGTTGGCTATAATGAAAAATGGAAAAGATCAACATCTGCCAGTTTTGATATTGCCATAAATAAATCCAGTGAATTCTTGGTTTACCTTGCAGACAACTTCAGAAGCTGACAAAATTAAAGGAGAAAAATATCCTGGAGGACATGGATAAAGCACTCTCCCGTTTCCCTGCTGTACATCCATAAAACAGTATTGAGTACCATCTTCATCATCCTGCTTCTTTTGTTACATATATTCCTGTTAGTAAGTGTTGGATCAATATTCAGTCCTGGAGTTTTAGCACACCACTCTACAGCATTTAAAGCCTTCTTGAACAAGCTTTACAAGGCTCTTGCCAAAACATTCCTCCCAGTCCTTGTAAGGTACACCCATCTTCTGCCAAGAATACTGGAGCTGTAAGACGTGAACTAAGAAACTAAACCTTTCTCGATACTATTTGCCCGTCGAGCTGTTTGCTTCCAGTAGCTTACTTTCTTCACCAGAATTCTGGATACAGGTCCAGAATTCTGAAAGGAAGAATGGCTTGTACAAAGGAAAAAAATGAGGAAAACAGTGTTTCTTTCCCTATGTCTTTAACTTTCCTATTCAGAACATGATAGTCTGGCAATTCACAGAAGATGTCATTTGGATGTACCGCCCATTCTTGTACTAATCAGCAGGAATGGACAGTAGTCTGTGCAGATCTGATGGATCTGAATCATCACCTCTTCTCTATTACATCTTGAAAACACGATTATCAAGTCAATACACTGCCCAAAGGAACACCCACTTATATATACTGTACATATCTTCATTTGTTCCTGTCAGCAGGAAGTCTTCAACCATCACCATGCATTTCTTCTTCCTGAGACTGGTGACTAGCTTCCTCTCATTGTGGGGTCTGTATGTCCTCTTAAGTATTCTGTGGAGCATGTGGTTCTTCTCTAGATGGGTCAGCAGTATTCTCCAAGGAAGGAGATAGTATCCTTTACACAGTTCTAAGAGCACAGAATATCTCTTGCTTCTTCTGGTCACATGTATCTCATTCTGCCCATTGCCTGCCTCTTGTCCTTTCCTATTCTTTCTTACTCAGAACTCTTATGGATTGCAGAGTATTTCAGGAGTTTTAGAAGGTGTGATGTAAAACTCCTGCCATGCAGATGTGCCAATCTATTAACTGCATGGCAAAATACAGACATACATGGGAGTAGTTAGTATATTTGCCCAGATTCTGTACAAGCAAAGTTGTTCTTGCTGCTGCTAACTGCAATAATCATAACAGTTCCTAAATAGGAAACATGACCATTATCTTACAGATCCTTACCAATATTGTTGCAAATTCTGTTGTGAAACACAGCAATGTCACCATTTGTTGCTCAGCAACTGGGCCATGTCTATGACTGTGCACCAGACCAGTAATCCACAATGTAATTCTTTTGAAATCAAGGATCTAAATGCAGCACTCTACCTGCTACTCTGTCACAATGGTTATCCTTCTATGTATTGCGTACAAATGTACACACAGGTATCTATAAGGAACCTGAGGCACACATTCCTTTCAGGTGATCCATGAAATAATTCAAACTGTCACATTAAAAACAGAAAACATGTGAGAGACAGCTGCCCATTAAATTCAAAGTGCTTTCAAGCAAGTTGTGCACCATACATTCAAAAAACCAGTGACTTAATAGCTAAAGAAAAAAGACAGAAACTTTGTGGCACCTCTTCTCCAGGAGTTTATGAATTGATATGAAAGCGTGTCTCCTCGTGATACATGGGCTACTTTATAGAATTTCTCCATAAAGTGGGACAAGAGTTTCCCTCTTACTGTAACTGTTTCTTCATTTAGAAAATTTCTGATACTTAAAATATAATTAGTGGTGTATTACTTAAGAAAAATGTTATTTTAAATAACAGAAAATCTCTTCAAGAATTAGAATTCCTAATTATTCAATAATCACACATAAGCCCAATAACATGTGAGAAATAAAAAGTATATTCTAATCTAGCAGTCATGAGCAGTTTCCTGCATTATACTGACCACAAAATAGCTGACATACAGTTTCCTGTCACAGCAGACAGAACTGCAATTTCATAACTGAACATAACAAATTTTGCATCTCTGCCTGATAAATCAGAATTCCGAAATTAGATAACATTGAAGAACAGTCCTGTAAAACATACATATAAACCACAAGAAGATTTGCAATCAAAATTTGTAAAATGTTCATATTTTCATATTTCATAGTATTTTCATTGGACTTCCTCACAGGAAAGTTGTGTCCTAAATCAGTATTTTAAGACTCCAATCAGCATTTGCCTATTTAGTATGAATGAACAGATTCCTGATAATAGGGGACAATTCAGGACTCAATGATGTTATAGGAAATTTCCTCAGTTTTTTTCAAGTCTTGAGTGACAAGCAAAGAAAAATCTGCACATTTGGGGGCTAACAGATTACAGCAGAACCATTCTAGCCAGCACAAATAGTCACAAACATATATTTAAACTATTTTACTTATAGTTTTATGCTGCCTGTAAGGTTAAAGAGTGTTTTAAAATGTTTTGAGAAAGAAATATAGAATAGCCACAGTGACATGGTTCAGCCACATCAATTTCAGGGTCTGTACAGACTGAAATGGATACAGATTTGATCAGAAATGAGCAGCCATCACTTCGGGCCTCTTTGCTGAGTATGCTTTGCTAAGGGAGTCCACCAGTGGAAACTTCTACTTATTTAAGTCTCATTTACAAGTAGAAAGTGACGCTTCCTAGTTTTATGCAGTATGTTTACTCAGAAGCAAACCCTACTGAGGTTCACTTCCATATAACTGTGCACAGGAATGCAGCATAAACGAACATCACACAACTTTTAAGGGGGCAGCCAACCTTATCAGCTCTTGCCTCTGACTGCCTGCAGGTTTCTAACTGATAGCACCATCCATAGGCATCCTTCAGTCTGGGGAGACTATGGTAACATGCTCTGAATTGAGGAGTATCCTCTCCGGAGCATGAAGCCTGGGTAAAGTAATATGGAGGATAGGCTGTTACCCAAGCAGCAGATTCCCCCCTCTCCATGTTGCTGAAAGAATATGACATCTGAAGCCCAATGTGACAAACATGTTTCTGAAATTGGGGGGGGGGGGGGGGAGAGAGAATGAAATTTATATAAGCCTCATAAATGAGCAAGTACATCCTACTGATCATAGCCTTCATCAGCAGAAGCCATAAATCACTGCATGAAAATGTCACATACATCCAAGAGCCAATCAATATTTAGTATGACGCCGATGTTTCATTCAACTTTTCATTCTGCTTCCATATGTCTGATGAAGTGGAGGTGATCCAGGAAAGCTCACATTAAAATATAATAGTCTTTAAGGTGCCTCAGGTTAGTTTTTGTGGGTTTTTGTTCTGTTTTGCTGGATTTCGCCTGATATATCAAGAAGGTTACCTTCTTACGAGGGGAAGGAAAGCCCCTAATTCCTCCCACCAGACAACTCATTACTCTCAACAGAGGAAAAAGTTGAGGCAGCTTGTTTAAAGAAAAAGAAAAAGTGAGGGAAAAGCCTGAGAGGAGAGGCAGCCACGATGGGGCAGGCGGGGGGGGGGGGGGAGAAGAAGACACCGAGTTCTCTTTGGGGAGGGGAGGCACCTGGCGAGGTGGTGGAGGAGGAGGAGGAAGAGGAGGGGGACGTGTGGGCAGGCCGCATAACTGAGCCCCGCAACCCCGGCACAGCCCCTCGCAAGGGAGGAACGGATGAAGCCCACCAGAAAGGGAAAGGGCTGCCACACACACACACACACCCTGGGCTCAGCAACAAAGGCAGAGGAGCCCAAGGCGAAGGCGGCCTCCCCCGCCTCAGCCGAGGCGCCCGCCCGTCACTCCCCACCCCACGCCGTCAAGGGAGGAAGGCGAGGAGAGCCGGTGGAAGCGCTCCCTCCGACTCACCGCGTCCTCAGCCGCACCATGAGCGGAGGAGAGCGAAGGGAGTGGGGGTGCTCCCGTCGCCGCCGTCGTCCCACTCGCAGGGGCCCGCCAGGCTGGGGAAGGGGGCGCGGCCCGGCCCTCCCGACTGGCTTCTCCTTTCCCTTTCGGCGCCTCGTCGTCGTCGTCGTCGCGGCGGCGGCTGCTGCTTCGCCTGCCCTGAAGAGACGTGGCAAGGAGGGCTGATGCGCTCATCACGCCGCGACGACGACGAGGCGGAGGAGGCGGTGGCGGCAGCAGCCGCTCCTGCCGCGGCCGAGGGAAAGCCCAACCCGCGAAGGGAAACGTGGAGTGGCGCGGCGTGGCCTGGCGGCCATCTTGGGAGTGGCAGAAGCAGCGAAGTTCCACGCCACTCACTCACTCACTCTCTCTCTCACACACACGAGGTGAACAGGCACGCAGGAGCCGAGAGGCTTGCTTCATTGAGGGGAAAAAAAGAGAGCTGCTTTTTGGCCATCGGGTTTCGCCTGCAGCAGGACACTTCCACGACACACGTATCCGAGGCATGGGCTCTTCGTGCGTTGTCGCGTGTCCTGAAAAATAAAAGTGTGGCACCCCTGTGATCGTGGGGCGTAGGTATGTATGTATGTATGATTGTCTTTCAGTGGTGTTAACCGCCATTTAACGGGATGTACTAAACGGATGATCACTGAAAGGGATGATCGGGATGATTGCCTGCAGTTCACCTCCAAGCCCCTAGATGTCACTATCTTTTTTCACTTAAACTCAATTTAAACAAATAATAACCAACATAAAGCTTGTAAATATGTATGACTAA
The DNA here is from genome assembly GCF_051106095.1 of Pogona vitticeps. Lineage (NCBI taxonomy): Eukaryota > Metazoa > Chordata > Lepidosauria > Squamata > Agamidae > Pogona > Pogona vitticeps. The sequence goes on along the minus strand of NC_135784.1, from coordinate 188,194,052 downwards.
TCTAAAAACGGGTTATTAGTGCATATATGTATACCTGGCACTGGTCTCTGTGCGTTTCCTGTGGGATGATGGCTGTATCTTTCTGATTTACGTGGGATGATGGGGTTATTAGTGCATATATGTATACCTGGCACTGGACTCTATGCGTTTCCAGTGGGATGATGGCTGTATCTTTCTGATTTACGTGGGATGATGGGGTTATTAGTGCATATATGTATACCTGGCACTGGCCTCTATGCGTTTCCAGTGGGATGATGGGTATATCTTTCTGATTTACGTGGGATGATGGGGTTATTAGTGCATATATGTATACCTGGGACTGGCCTCTATGCGTTTCCTGTGGGATGATGGCTGTATCTTTCTGATTTACGTGGGATGATGGGGTTATTAGTGCATATATGTATACCTGGGACTGGCCTCTATGCGTTTCCTGTGGGATGATGGCTGTATCTTTCTGATTTACGTGGGATGATGGGGTTATTAGTGCATATATGTATACCTGGGACTGGCCTCTATGCGTTTCCTGTGGGATGATGGCTGTATCTTTCTGATTTACGTGGGATGATGGGGTTATTAGTGCATATATGTATACCTGGCACTGGCCTCTATGCGTTTCCAGTGGGATGATGGCTGTATCTTTCTGATTTACGTGGGATGATGGGGTTATTAGTGCATATATGTATACCTGGCACTGGCCTCTATGCGTTTCCAGTGGGATGATGGCTGTATCTTTCTGATTTACGTGGGATGATGGGGTTATTAGTGCATATACGTATACCTGGCACTGGCCTCTATGCGTTTCCAGTGGGATGATGGCTGTATCTTTCTGATTTACGTGGGATGATGGGGTTATTAGTGCATATACGTATACCTGGGACTGGCCTCTATGCGTTTCCTGTGGGATGATGGCTGTATCTTTCTGATTTACGTGGGATGATGGGGTTATTAGTGCATATACGTATACCTGGGACTGGCCTCTATGCGTTTCCTGTGGGATGATGGCTGTATCTTTCTGATTTACGTGGGATGATGGGGTTATTAGTGCATATACGTATACCTGGCACTGGTCTATATGCGTTTCCTGTGGGATGATGGCTGTATCTTTCTGATTTACGTGGGATGATGGGGTTATTAGTGCATATACGTATACCTGGCACTGGCCTCTATGCGTTTCCTGTGGGATGATGGCTGTATCTTTCTGATTTACGTGGGATGATGGGGTTATTAGTGCATATATGTATACCTGGCACTGGCCTCTATGCGTTTCCTGTGGGATGATGGCTGTATCTTTCTGATTTACGTGGGATGATGGGGTTATTAGTGCATATATGTATACCTGGCACTGGCCTCTATGCGTTTCCTGTGGGATGATGGCTGTATCTTTCTGATTTACGTGGGATGATGGGGTTATTAGTGCATATATGTTTCCCTGGCACTGGCCTCTATGCGTTTCCTGTGGGATGATGGCTGTATCTTTCTGATTTACGTGGGATGATGGGGTTATTAGTGCATATATGTATACCTGGCACTGGCCTCTATGCGTTTCCAGTGGGATGATGGCTGTATCTTTCTGATTTACGTGGGATGATGGGGTTATTAGTGCATATATGTATACCTGGCACTGGCCTCTATGCGTTTCCTGTGGGATGATGGCTGTATCTTTCTGATTTACGTGGGATGATGGGGTTATTAGTGCATATATGTATACCTGGCACTGGCCTCTATGCGTTTCCTGTGGGATGATGGCTGTATCTTTCTGATTTACGTGGGATGATGGGGTTATTAGTGCATATATGTATACCTGGGACTGGCCTCTATGCGTTTCCTGTGGGATGATGGCTGTATCTTTCTGATTTACGTGGGATGATGGGGTTATTAGTGCATATATGTATACCTGGGACTGGCCTCTATGCGTTTCCAGTGGGATGATGGCTGTATCTTTCTGATTTACGTGGGATGATGGGGTTATTAGTGCATATATGTATACCTGGGACTGGTCTCTATGCGTTTCCTGTGGGATGATGGCTGTATCTTTCTGATTTACGTGGGATGATGGGGTTATTAGTGCATATATGTATACCTGGGACTGGTCTCTATGCGTTTCCTGTGGGATGATGGCTGTATCTTTCTGATTTACGTGGGATGATGGGGTTATTAGTGCATATATGTATACCTGGGACTGGTCTCTATGCGTTTCCTGTGGGATGATGGCTGTATCTTTCTGATTTACGTGGGATGATGGGGTTATTAGTGCATATATGTATACCTGGGACTGGTCTCTATGCGTTTCCTGTGGGATGATGGCTGTATCTTTCTGATTTACGTGGGATGATGGGGTTATTAGTGCATATATGTATACCTGGGACTGGTCTCTATGCGTTTCCTGTGGGATGATGGCTGTATCTTTCTGATTTACGTGGGATGATGGGGTTATTAGTGCATATACGTATACCTGGCACTGGTCTCTATGCGTTTCCTGTGGGATGATGGCTGTATCTTTCTGATTTACGTGGGATGATGGGGTTATTAGTGCATATACGTATACCTGGCACTGGCCTCTATGCGTTTCCTGTGGGATGATGGCTGTATCTTTCTGATTTACGTGGGATGATGGGGTTATTAGTGCATATACGTATACCTGGCACTGGTCTCTATGCGTTTCCTGTGGGATGATGGCTGTATCTTTCTGATTTACGTGGGATGATGGGGTTATTAGTGCATATACGTATACCTGGCACTGGCCTCTATGCGTTTCCAGTGGGATGATGGCTGTATCTTTCTGATTTACGTGGGATGATGGGGTTATTAGTGCATATACGTATACCTGGCACTGGCCTCTATGCGTTTCCTGTGGGATGATGGCTGTATCTTTCTGATTTACGTGGGATGATGGGGTTATTAGTGCATATATGTATACCTGGCACTGGCCTCTATGCGTTTCCTGTGGGATGATGGCTGTATCTTTCTGATTTACGTGGGATGATGGGGTTATTAGTGCATATATGTATACCTGGCACTGGCCTCTATGCGTTTCCAGTGGGATGATGGCTGTATCTTTCTGATTTACGTGGGATGATGGGGTTATTAGTGCATATATGTATACCTGGCACTGGCCTCTATGCGTTTCCTGTGGGATGATGGCTGTATCTTTCTGATTTACGTGGGATGATGGGGTTATTAGTGCATATATGTATACCTGGCACTGGCCTCTATGCGTTTCCAGTGGGATGATGGCTGTATCTTTCTGATTTACGTGGGATGATGGGGTTATTAGTGCATATATGTATACCTGGCACTGGCCTCTATGCGTTTCCAGTGGGATGATGGCTGTATCTTTCTGATTTACGTGGGATGATGGGGTTATTAGTGCATATATGTATACCTGGCACTGGCCTCTATGCGTTTCCAGTGGGATGATGGCTGTATCTTTCTGATTTACGTGGGATGATGGGGTTATTAGTGCATATATGTATACCTGGCACTGGCCTCTATGCGTTTCCAGTGGGATGATGGCTGTATCTTTCTGATTTACGTGGGATGATGGGGTTATTAGTGCATATATGTATACCTGGCACTGGCCTCTATGCGTTTCCTGTGGGATGATGGCTGTATCTTTCTGATTTACGTGGGATGATGGGGTTATTAGTGCATATATGTATACCTGGCACTGGCCTCTATGCGTTTCCTGTGGGATGATGGCTGTATCTTTCTGATTTACGTGGGATGATGGGGTTATTAGTGCATATATGTATACCTGGGACTGGTCTCTATGCGTTTCCTGTGGGATGATGGCTGTATCTTTCTGATTTACGTGGGATGATGGGGTTATTAGTGCATATATGTATACCTGGGACTGGTCTCTATGCGTTTCCTGTGGGATGATGGCTGTATCTTTCTGATTTACGTGGGATGATGGGGTTATTAGTGCATATATGTATACCTGGGACTGGTCTCTATGCGTTTCCTGTGGGATGATGGCTGTATCTTTCTGATTTACGTGGGATGATGGGGTTATTAGTGCATATATGTATACCTGGCACTGGTCTCTATGCGTTTCCTGTGGGATGATGGCTGTATCTTTCTGATTTACGTGGGATGATGGGGTTATTAGTGCATATATGTATACCTGGCACTGGTCTCTATGCGTTTCCTGTGGGATGATGGCTGTATCTTTCTGATTTACGTGGGATGATGGGGTTATTAGTGCATATACGTATACCTGGCACTGGCCTCTATGCGTTTCCAGTGGGATGATGGCTGTATCTTTCTGATTTACGTGGGATGATGGGGTTATTAGTGCATATACGTATACCTGGGACTGGCCTCTATGCGTTTCCAGTGGGATGATGGCTGTATCTTTCTGATTTACGTGGGATGATGGGGTTATTAGTGCATATACGTATACCTGGGACTGGTCTCTATGCGTTTCCTGTGGGATGATGGCTGTATCTTTCTGATTTACGTGGGATGATGGGGTTATTAGTGCATATACGTATACCTGGCACTGGCCTCTATGCGTTTCCTGTGGGATGATGGCTGTATCTTTCTGATTTACGTGGGATGATGGGGTTATTAGTGCATATACGTATACCTGGCACTGGCCTCTATGCGTTTCCAGTGGGATGATGGGTATATCTTTCTGATTTACGTGGGATGATGGGGTTATTAGTGCATATACGTATACCTGGGACTGGCCTCTATGCGTTTCCTGTGGGATGATGGCTGTATCTTTCTGATTTACGTGGGATGATGGGGTTATTAGTGCATATATGTATACCTGGGACTGGCCTCTATGCGTTTCCTGTGGGATGATGGCTGTATCTTTCTGATTTACGTGGGATGATGGGGTTATTAGTGCATATATGTATACCTGGGACTGGTCTCTATGCGTTTCCTGTGGGATGATGGCTGTATCTTTCTGATTTACGTGGGATGATGGGGTTATTAGTGCATATATGTATACCTGGCACTGGTCTCTATGCGTTTCCTGTGGGATGATGGCTGTATCTTTCTGATTTACGTGGGATGATGGGGTTATTAGTGCATATATGTATACCTGGCACTGGCCTCTATGCGTTTCCAGTGGGATGATGGCTGTATCTTTCTGATTTACGTGGGATGATGGGGTTATTAGTGCATATATGTATACCTGGCACTGGCCTCTATGCGTTTCCTGTGGGATGATGGCTGTATCTTTCTGATTTACGTGGGATGATGGGGTTATTAGTGCATATACGTATACCTGGCACTGGCCTCTATGCGTTTCCAGTGGGATGATGGCTGTATCTTTCTGATTTACGTGGGATGATGGGGTTATTAGTGCATATACGTATACCTGGCACTGGCCTCTATGCGTTTCCTGTGGGATGATGGCTGTATCTTTCTGATTTACGTGGGATGATGGGGTTATTAGTGCATATACGTATACCTGGCACTGGCCTCTATGCGTTTCCTGTGGGATGATGGCTGTATCTTTCTGATTTACGTGGGATGATGGGGTTATTAGTGCATATACGTATACCTGGCACTGGTCTATATGCGTTTCCTGTGGGATGATGGCTGTATCTTTCTGATTTACGTGGGATGATGGGGTTATTAGTGCATATACGTATACCTGGCACTGGCCTCTATGCGTTTCCTGTGGGATGATGGCTGTATCTTTCTGATTTACGTGGGATGATGGGGTTATTAGTGCATATACGTATACCTGGCACTGGCCTCTATGCGTTTCCTGTGGGATGATGGCTGTATCTTTCTGATTTACGTGGGATGATGGGGTTATTAGTGCATATACGTATACCTGGCACTGGCCTCTATGCGTTTCCTGTGGGATGATGGCTGTATCTTTCTGATTTACGTGGGATGATGGGGTTATTAGTGCATATATGTATACCTGGCACTGGCCTCTATGCGTTTCCTGTGGGATGATGGCTGTATCTTTCTGATTTACGTGGGATGATGGGGTTATTAGTGCATATATGTATACCTGGCACTGGCCTCTATGCGTTTCCTGTGGGATGATGGCTGTATCTTTCTGATTTACGTGGGATGATGGGGTTATTAGTGCATATATGTATACCTGGCACTGGCCTCTATGCGTTTCCTGTGGGATGATGGCTGTATCTTTCTGATTTACGTGGGATGATGGGGTTATTAGTGCATATATGTATACCTGGCACTGGCCTCTATGCGTTTCCTGTGGGATGATGGCTGTATCTTTCTGATTTACGTGGGATGATGGGGTTATTAGTGCATATATGTATACCTGGCACTGGCCTCTATGCGTTTCCTGTGGGATGATGGCTGTATCTTTCTGATTTACGTGGGATGATGGGGTTATTAGTGCATATATGTATACCTGGCACTGGCCTCTATGCGTTTCCAGTGGGATGATGGCTGTATCTTTCTGATTTACGTGGGATGATGGGGTTATTAGTGCATATATGTATACCTGGGACTGGTCTCTATGCGTTTCCTGTGGGATGATGGCTGTATCTTTCTGATTTACGTGGGATGATGGGGTTATTAGTGCATATATGTATACCTGGGACTGGTCTCTATGCGTTTCCTGTGGGATGATGGCTGTATCTTTCTGATTTACGTGGGATGATGGGGTTATTAGTGCATATATGTATACCTGGGACTGGTCTCTATGCGTTTCCTGTGGGATGATGGCTGTATCTTTCTGATTTACGTGGGATGATGGGGTTATTAGTGCATATACGTATACCTGGCACTGGCCTCTATGCGTTTCCAGTGGGATGATGGCTGTATCTTTCTGATTTACGTGGGATGATGGGGTTATTAGTGCATATACGTATACCTGGCACTGGCCTCTATGCGTTTCCAGTGGGATGATGGCTGTATCTTTCTGATTTACGTGGGATGATGGGGTTATTAGTGCATATACGTATACCTGGCACTGGCCTCTATGCGTTTCCTGTGGGATGATGGCTGTATCTTTCTGATTTACGTGGGATGATGGGGTTATTAGTGCATATACGTATACCTGGCACTGGCCTCTATGCGTTTCCTGTGGGATGATGGCTGTATCTTTCTGATTTACGTGGGATGATGGGGTTATTAGTGCATATACGTATACCTGGCACTGGCCTCTATGCGTTTCCAGTGGGATGATGGCTGTATCTTTCTGATTTACGTGGGATGATGGGGTTATTAGTGCATATATGTATACCTGGCACTGGCCTCTATGCGTTTCCAGTGGGATGATGGGTATATCTTTCTGATTTACGTGGGATGATGGGGTTATTAGTGCATATATGTATACCTGGGACTGGCCTCTATGCGTTTCCAGTGGGATGATGGCTGTATCTTTCTGATTTACGTGGGATGATGGGGTTATTAGTGCATATATGTATACCTGGCACTGGCCTCTATGCGTTTCCAGTGGGATGATGGCTGTATCTTTCTGATTTACGTGGGATGATGGGGTTATTAGTGCATATATGTATACCTGGCACTGGTCTCTATGCGTTTCCTGTGGGATGATGGCTGTATCTTTCTGATTTACGTGGGATGATGGGGTTATTAGTGCATATATGTATACCTGGCACTGGTCTCTATGCGTTTCCTGTGGGATGATGGCTGTATCTTTCTGATTTACGTGGGATGATGGGGTTATTAGTGCATATATGTATACCTGGCACTGGTCTCTATGCGTTTCCTGTGGGATGATGGCTGTATCTTTCTGATTTACGTGGGATGATGGGGTTATTAGTGCATATATGTATACCTGGCACTGGTCTCTATGCGTTTCCAGTGGGATGATGGCTTTATTTTTTTAGTGGTCCCTCAACATGGAATATTAATTCGTTCCAGAACAGCAAATATATGTTGAACCCATAAATATATGGAAAACTGGTAATCTGTTATGGACCCATCAAACATGTAATCCCAGTATAAAAGAAAATAAATAAATGAAGGAATGTAAGCACACAAATAGGTCATAGAAACAGCTACTTGCCAAAAAAGTAGCAATTGTGTTCAAAGCAATTCTTTTTTTTTTTTTTAGTATGGAGCTCATGACTTGCCTGTTACCATTCACAGCACAGCTGCTATGTTTATTTTATATAAGGAGTATTATTTGTTTGCAGCTTATCAGGTGCTTTCACCTGCCTTGGTGCTGGTTGTTCTGTGGCCGGCTCCAATGGCCAGGTGCTAGACATAGCAGGAAAGGATAAGACTACAGCTGAAGTCTGTATCTGATATCTCCCCATAGTGTACTCAGGTTACAGCGTAGCCAGCAGTGTACAGCAGCAGCACAGTTTAGCTTTAAAGGGTACCAGACACCTAGGACAGGCTTCCCCAATAACCCCAGTGGATTAAACTAGAGGTTATAAGATATAATTTATTATATTGATTATTTATATTGTTACTTTGTTGTATTTTTTGTGATTGCTTATTGATCACTATGCAATAAGGATTGTGTAATTTGCATATCAACCCAGCATTTGTCTGCATCCATTATCGGGTTTTTTATTCTTGTCTGTTTATTGTCTGTTTATTTAATATTTAATAAAATGTATCATTTTTAATAAAGGCTGTAGTTTATGTCTTTTTTTTAGTGCATATGATCTAGTTTGACATATTGGCCCATATATTTGACCGTATTGGTCAGTTGTTTATAGGTAGTATATTGTAATTAGTATATTGTAATGCAGTATTGCTATCAAGCGGTCGCATAGTCTAATCTAGTCCCATAATGGGGCTAAAAACAAAACAGAATTAAAACACAATATTTAAAAAATGAAATAACCCTAAACCCAAACCGTAGGCCCAAAACCTAACCCTAACAATAAACCCTATGTTTAACCCCTAATCTTAACTCCAACTACAACCCATAACCATAATTCAACCTTCCACATGAGTTGACCTCATGCCCGTCAAACTTTCACAGTTAACCTAACGGCCATCGATTAAACAGCTGGAACTGCTGTGTTGATAATCCAGGTATCAGTACAGCGCACCCTTACTTTAGGCACATACTGTGATAGAACCTGTAACCCTGCATCACCTGTCTGTGAAGGCAAGCTGAGACCTATTGTACCACAACCAGTTTTGTCTGTAATAGCTGATTTACTCTCAAGGGTGACAGGTTAGTTTATTGGGGATCTGGCCGTCTATGGCCAGTAGGTCAATTCTCCTTAGGTCAACTGTGGAAAGTCGACAAGCAGAACATCGGCTCTTGTGCAAGATTGACTATATAAAATGATCGACTTGCAGAAGATCGTCTGTTCTGCAAGGTCAACCTCCACAAGGGTAATATTCTGACTGTCGAGTGTCCTATCATCGATATTATGAAATTAACCTTTAAAGGTTTGTGGTTAGGGTTACCCTAACCATATACTGGGATGACTCGCTGCAGGACCAACTCCCATTTGACTCCTCCTATATTTACCAATGCACATTCTGGCACACTCAATGCGCACGTGATGTGCAAAGAAAATTGATGGATCTTATGGTCAAATAGAAGGAACATAAGATTCAACGAACGTCGAGCGGGAGTGCGCGTTTAAACAATATCTTACATAAAAATATACTGTGACCACACGATGCATGATGTCATCCTAGTGTATGGCCAGCATTAGAGTTCAAACTAACAGATCTAGTTTATTGTTTTATCTATTATGGACAGTTTGTGATGCTGGAAGTTGTGGTTCTGCTGGAATTATTCAGTATAGCCAGTCTTTGAGAAAAATTATTTATTGAAACCATGCAGAAGAAGTTCATACAGTGTTTTTGCAACTATTTCACTGTATCCATTAGGATACCACACTAAAAGGTGTCAGACAGTACCCTAACAGATGCTGTAAGAAAGCCACAGCAATCCCATGGGGGACAATAGAGCAGTGTGAATCCAGCCTACTCCGGTGATATCTCAAGTTGGACAGAAGGTCAGCAGGTTGGCTTGTCTGATGAAGAGTTGGTTAGATTTATGCCGCGCTGTTTTAGTTGGACAAACAGGTTTGATGGATGAAAGTTTGGAGGGTTGTGGTTAAGTGAGGCTAAGTCCACACTAGGTCCGTGCAGCCTCCGTTCGTGCTGCACGGACCTAGCACGGAATGTAGACAGAACACCGATGGAGCATTCTTCCGCCGATGTTCCGTTCAAGCCTATGGTTAGGCTTGTACGGAACATCGACGGAAGAATTGCTGCATTCTCCGTCTATGTTCCGGCTAGGTCCGTGCAGCCCGAACGGAGGCTGCACGGACCTAGTGTGGACTTGGCCTTAATCTGATGTATGGCCAACATTAGACATTGTATGCAACCATTTTTGAATCCCTTGTTAGGCTCTGTCCCCTTGCAGACACCCACTCCCCCCCACCCCCCTCATTCTGAAGGAAAAAAAAATATTGCATGACACATTTTTATTCCATTTAAAAATAACAAAATTTTATGGACTTACAGAACCCCCAAAGAAGTCTACAGAGGTCACGTTTGTTCAGTCTGTATACACATGCAGACGGAAGAAATATGCCCATTCAGTCCGCTGAGCTGTTCTGGATGGAAAAGCTCTGCAGACTTTGTAAACACCAGTGTGGACCCAGCCTAAGCATTATTAAAGTATATCAAGTTCTTTGTGGGGGATTCTCTCTTCTTATCTTTGTCTACCTCTTGATAATTTCTGTTAATTATTCTGACCTGTTTATGACCTCCATGTATCTTTACCAATATACAACAATCTGGTCACATGTCCTTTCTGTGAGATGCAAAGAAGATACATTTAATTGAAAGCATAAAACCCTGTGTGATGCAGAGGTAAGTCAGATCTGTTGGACCTCTGAGATCTTTGAAGGTGCTCATAACTCCAGCTACTTGAGTATTTGTTACTGCTGAAAACTGGTCTTTGGAATTTTTCATCATGGCCAATAGACCATTTTTACAACATCTTCAAGAAGAACTCACATATGAATACATTTCTGATCTTATTGAAAAAGTATTCAAAAATGATATATCTGGTGAATGTGTCATGCACCAACCACCAGTGGCTCCAAAAGGAGGAGAAGTCTACATTTTTGTGGCTCTGGAAAGCCTACACAAGAATGACTATTCAAGGGACCAGTACAGATGGATCTCACGTGGAAACAACAAGCAGCGAAAATGGTTTATTGAAATGCAACTATACAAAGCGTAAGTACACTTAGTGTAATCTTTTTATGTTAGTTACAATAGTATCCTTTTGTTAATTATATATATATATATAATTATAATTATATATATATAATCCCAGTGGTGTGTGTGTGTGTGTGTGGCTGTGGCCAAAACTACCTCTGACAGCCAGCAGGTGGCAGCATCAGAAAGGGCATGTTAAAAAAGGGCTCTTGCCTCGGGAAGTAACTCACTTCCCCTGAGGAGGCCTGGGCTAGGCCGAAGCGCATGACAAGAACCTTTTTAACATCTTAAGTAGCTTGATTTGACTAGAATGCACGAGTATCCTGCACGGGTTAACTTGTGTATATACACACACACACACACACACACACACACACACATATATACGGTCTCCATGGTGGTTTTGAACGCTCCTTCCATTGTGGCTGCTTTTGCATTAGTGCTGGAAAGGTACAGGTTTTTGTAGGACCCTTCCAAATGGGGACACCTTGGCGCTCGGTGAAAGGGTTCGACTTAAATGTAGGTGCCATGAGCCCCATTCATTCACTTTTGCCAGTTGGTGAGCTGGTGTTACATATTGCTGCAATACATGCTTATATCTTGGTACATTTAGCAGTGTGTCGCTATAAGCATATATTGCAGCAATATGTAAAACCAGCTTACTGACTGGCAAAAGTTCAATATAGGCGTCATGAGCTCCTCTTTTTAAGGCAAACCCTTCCACTGAGCTCTATGTTGTCCCTGTTAGGAAGGGTCCTACAAACACCTGTCCCTTTTGCAAACTAATGCAAGAACTGCAATAGCAGCTTGGTTAGTTTAATCCATTAGACTCTGCCTGTTCTCCAATGTATGCTGTGACGCCCAGAAACCGTGTGTTCTACAAAACAAAAGCACATGTAGCCCAAATCCCATCGGCTCCATCATGGGCCTTTTTTTGCGGTGTACCAGCACATATTGTGCAACAACAAGCAAAATTCCGTGTGAACACTGCCTCAGTGTACATTATTATTATTATTATTATTATTATTATTATTATTATTATTATTATTATTATTATTATTATTATTATTATTATTATTATTATTATTATTATTATTATTATTATTATTATTATTATTATTATTTTGTTTATTACATTTTTTTATGTTGATAATCATTAAAGACGTTTTGCTCAGTTTTAAACTGTATTTTACGCATTTGTTTTCTAGGTATTTTGCAATAAAGGATCCTAATGGCAGAGGAAAAAAATGTATTTTGTCGTTCAAGAAAAATGTATGGAAATATATCACGGGACCAAAGAAAAACATTGTAATAATTCATTATCTTGGCGATCATTCACTTTATCACCCTACTCAACATGGTAATGCGAAATCTTTCCGACCATTTATACCATCAACACCATCATTATTTGTGGAAGGAAGGTTAGAGTGTATTAAACATAATGCTCCTAAAAAAATATATTCTGAGATGCACAGTAAAGCGTCTGCAGAAGGAGATAATGCGAGAATTGCAGTAAACCGTCCCAGAGATTTGAAACAGATTCAAAATCTAAAATACTCTGAAGACCTTAAGAAGAGGAATAAAGATGATTTGTTTGCAACACTACAGCTTGCTTACCAAATAGAATTTATTCGAATTATTAATTTTTTTCCAGATCTTGTTGTATTAGCATGGAAAAAGGAAATAACAGATCTAGCAAAAGACCTTTTAACCATGGCACAAAATGATCCAACAACTAATCAGATGATTTCCTATGATACAACATTCAACCTTGGTGACTTCTATGTTTCTAGTTTTGTACTAAGAAATACTATTTTACAAAATGATCCAATTTTTCCTGTTGCGTTTATGATTCATGAACGGAAATTTCAAAAACACCATGAAAACTTTATAAGTGAACTTTCACCTAGTCTAGACCTGAGCAGCATTAAACATATTCCTGTGGTAACTGATCGTGAAAAAGGAATAATTAGTGCATTCAATAAAGTTTTACCCAACATTCCACTAGTTTTGTGTGGAAATCACATCCTAAAAGATGTTGAATTTTGGGTAAAACGTGCTGGTGGAAAAAAAGACGACATCAAAGTTTTAAAAGATCACATTGAACAGTTACGAAATGCAGAGAGCAAAGAAGAGTGGGTAATTAAATATGAGCAATTTAGAATACTGTGGTCTGAGTCTTTTAGCAATTATTTTGAAAAATACCTACATGAGCCAATGTTTCAATTTTCAAGCAGGTTTTATACCAAACAGTTTCATGCATTTAAGAACAAAACATCAACCAATAATGTCAGTGAAAGTATGAATCGCATTTTAAAGGATGCAACTGATTGGAAGGAACTACCGTTGGACAGCATTCTACTTTGTTTTGAACATCTACAGACATTTTATTTGTATGAGTTCGAAAGGGCTCAATATGGCCTTGGAAAATTTAGACTAAAAGCTACATTTCAAGATCTTTTGAAAAGGCCAACAGAACATACACAGTTTCCAGACTACTTACCCATAGAAAAAATTGTTTTTAAGGTAAAATCACAGAATCCGGATACAACACCAACTATAAATAAACAATCATGTCAAAGAATGACACAGACTTCCATAGCCAATTTATGTATAGAAAGAAATTTAGTTTCTCTGAATACACAGTTACAGGTGTTTATAGTTAAAAATCCTTTTAAAAAAGAAGTGCATTCTGTCTTTTTATCCCCAAAGCCAAGTTGCTCATGTAAAAGCTCTGGTCTCTGCTTTCATATAATCGCTGTGCAAAAAGCTACTGGAATTTTTATACAAGACACTTTTTCATACTGCCTATCAACATTAAGAAAACAAGCAAGAAAAAAGCGCTGTGAGGGAAAATCAGGTCGCAAAAAACCACGCAAAGAAGATTATGCATATATAACAGAACCAGCGCCTGATTCAATGCTTGCACGTAGTACACAATTTGCCACAAAAGAAGAAACATCCATTATAGAGTTGTCATCAGAAAGTAATTCTGTTGATTTAATTGTTGAGGATTTCCCATGTCCAAAAAACACAAGTACCCCAAAGAAGATAAACATTCAGAAAGAGAATTATCCCTGGCACAATATTGAAGGCGACTTTGACATCCGCACACCATGTCTAAAACCCCAGGCTTGGCTGGAAGGAGACATTTTAGACTCTGCATTAATAAACATTATAAAGTCATCTGCTCTTTCCAGCTGTTGTTTTGCTGTGCCAACCCATTATTTCCATGCTGTGGCCAATGGAGGGTACTTGCCTTTTTTAAAACTGGCAGATCATATGTCCCTTTTAAACTTTGATGCCTTACTTTTTCCTATAAATACAGACCTATCTTTGTATGGTGGAGGGGTACATTGGCTTTTAGCTGTTGCTGATCTTCGCCAGAAGAAAGTAATAATACTGGATTCATTGTCAAACAATGCATATGACAAGTATTGCCAAATAATACAAAAAATACTTTATGGCATTTATGCTTTATGTTCAAATGTACAGTATCTAGAGACTGAATGGACCTGGATAGTAAGTGCAGACTGCCCAAAACAAAACAATGCCTATGACTGTGGATTACACGTTTTAATCCACACATATAGCATATGTAATGGACTTCAATATATAAAAAATTTTGACAGTTTAAAAGTGCGAAAGTGGCTAGATGAAGTGGTGAAACTACTGGATTACCAGCACATGGAAAAAAAAGGAGAAAAAATACACCAAAGAATATCACAAAAAATGTTAATTTATAATCCACCCATGATACAACTAATGGAAAGAAATACAGAAGAGGACATAAGAAATTTTGCATCCCACTATGGCAGTGCAGAAGGTTGGACAATGTGCTCATCAAGCCATTGTTTTCTAGACTTAGAACACGAAGAGAAACAAATTTTTTGTGTCATATGTTGAAAGTGGTATCACCAAAAATGTGAAGCATCAAAAGGAAGAATACCAACATATTATATATGCTTACAATGCAAAAGAGATAAAATACCTTCTTAAAAATTGGTTTACATAAAATGTTTATACAGGAAAAGCTTACCTCCCACCACTTGATAGAGATTGTACTACATCTCACTAATTACTTGCTTTGTTATTTTATTCTTAAACAGTATTAAAAAAAAAAAGTTTGTACCAATTTTTTCCTTGTGGATTACTCAGTTGCATTTGGGGGTGTATACAGTATATCGGAGCATATTTGTGTGGTTACATGTGTGTATGTATACATCTATGTAGATGACAGATGATCATGAGCAGTGGGGACACTTTAACCCCTTCCTGATACATTTGTTTTTTTCTGAGCGTTCGTTTTTTCATCCTCGCCTTTCAAGAACATAATATTTATTTATTTTTTTGGTCTACGACCAAAAGGGGCTTAAGGGTTTGTTTTTTGTGCTTGTACTTTGTGTTCACATTGTTTATTTTAGCCTGTAATGTACTAAGAAATCAGTAAAAAATTACTATGTGGGGTAAAATGTGGAAAAAAAATGCAATTATGCAATTTTTGAGAGTGGTTACTTTTTTTGGAGTTCATAGTTCGTATAAATGACAAGTTGTCTTTTATTGTGCAGGTTGATACTATTCAAGTGAAACCAAATATGTGTAGTTTTTGGTACACTATGGTTTTAATACCTAAAAAAAAACCTTATTTTTATTTTTTTATGCTCAAAATTAACAGAATTTTACAGACATTTATGGAATCCTCATAGAAGTCTATGGGTGTCCCTTCTGTTGTGTGTGCATAAGGATGAAAACAAAAAAAATAGGTCCATAAAGTGCCACTCAGCTGTTTCAGACGGAACAGCTAAGCAGAACTTGGAAACTCCAGTGTGGACCCAGCCTTAAACATGTTATACTATATTAAAGACCTCCATACACTATGGCGATCTCTTGGACCACCAATGAGACTACCCCCCCCCCCACTTTTCACAAATATGAAGCCTATAGTAGACCACATTACACACACTAGCCAACAATGTTTATGGCCTGGACTACTTTACCCACTATAAATGCATTTCAGTCACACAAATGACTATTTCATTTTCTCAAGAAATATATACTATTCTAAATAGTCCAATGTGTTAGCAGAAGAAATTGAAGTTCCATATAGTGTTGAAATTATTTACCCCATCATCCCACGTAAATCAGAAAGATACAGCCATCATCCCACTGGAAACGCATAGAGACCAGTGCCAGGTATACATATATGCACTAATAACCCCATCATCCCACGTAAATCAGAAAGATACAGCCATCATCCCACTGGAAACGCATAGAGGCCAGTCCCAGGTATACATATATGCACTAATAACCCCATCATCCCACGTAAATCAGAAAGATACAGCCATCATCCCACAGGAAACGCATAGAGGCCAGTCCCAGGTATACGTATATGCACTAATAACCCCATCATCCCACGTAAATCAGAAAGATACAGCCATCATCCCACAGGAAACGCATAGAGGCCAGTCCCAGGTATACATATATGCACTAATAACCCCATCATCCCACGTAAATCAGAAAGATACAGCCATCATCCCACAGGAAACGCATAGAGGCCAGTGCCAGGTATACGTATATGCACTAATAACCCCATCATCCCACGTAAATCAGAAAGATACAGCCATCATCCCACTGGAAACGCATAGAGGCCAGTGCCAGGTATACGTATATGCACTAATAACCCCATCATCCCACGTAAATCAGAAAGATACAGCCATCATCCCACTGGAAACGCATAGAGGCCAGTGCCAGGTATACGTATATGCACTAATAACCCCATCATCCCACGTAAATCAGAAAGATACAGCCATCATCCCACTGGAAACGCATAGAGGCCAGTGCCAGGTATACGTATATGCACTAATAACCCCATCATCCCACGTAAATCAGAAAGATACAGCCATCATCCCACTGGAAACGCATAGAGGCCAGTGCCAGGTATACGTATATGCACTAATAACCCCATCATCCCACGTAAATCAGAAAGATACAGCCATCATCCCACAGGAAACGCATAGAGGCCAGTCCCAGGTGTACGTATATGCACTAATAACCCCATCATCCCACGTAAATCAGAAAGATACAGCCATCATCCCACTGGAAACGCATAGAGGCCAGTGCCAGGTATACATATATGCACTAATAACCCCATCATCCCACGTAAATCAGAAAGATACAGCCATCATCCCACTGGAAACGCATAGAGACCAGTGCCAGGTATACATATATGCACTAATAACCCCATCATCCCACGTAAATCAGAAAGATACAGCCATCATCCCACAGGAAACGCATAGAGGCCAGTGCCAGGTATACATATATGCACTAATAACCCCATCATCCCACGTAAATCAGAAAGATACAGCCATCATCCCACAGGAAACGCATAGAGGCCAGTGCCAGGTATACATATATGCACTAATAACCCCATCATCCCACGTAAATCAGAAAGATACAGCCATCATCCCACAGGAAACGCATAGAGGCCAGTGCCAGGTATACATATATGCACTAATAACCCCATCATCCCACGTAAATCAGAAAGATACAGCCATCATCCCACAGGAAACGCATAGAGACCAGTGCCAGGTATACATATATGCACTAATAACCCCATCATCCCACGTAAATCAGAAAGATACAGCCATCATCCCACTGGAAACGCATAGAGGCCAGTGCCAGGTATACATATATGCACTAATAACCCCATCATCCCACGTAAATCAGAAAGATACAGCCATCATCCCACTGGAAACGCATAGAGGCCAGTGCCAGGTATACATATATGCACTAATAACCCCATCATCCCACGTAAATCAGAAAGATACAGCCATCATCCCACTGGAAACGCATAGAGGCCAGTGCCAGGTATACATATATGCACTAATAACCCCATCATCCCACGTAAATCAGAAAGATACAGCCATCATCCCACTGGAAACGCATAGAGGCCAGTGCCAGGTATACATGTATGCACTAATAACCCCATCATCCCACGTAAATCAGAAAGATACAGCCATCATCCCACTGGAAACGCATAGAGGCCAGTGCCAGGTATACATATATGCACTAATAACCCCATCATCCCACGTAAATCAGAAAGATACAGCCATCATCCCACTGGAAACGCATAGAGGCCAGTGCCAGGTATACGTATATGCATTAATAACCCCATCATCCCACGTAAATCAGAAAGATACAGCCATCATCCCACTGGAAACGCATAGAGGCCAGTGCCAGGTATACATATATGCACTAATAACCCCATCATCCCACGTAAATCAGAAAGATACAGCCATCATCCCACAGGAAACGCATAGAGGCCAGTGCCAGGGAAACATATATGCACTAATAACCCCATCATCCCACGTAAATCAGAAAGATACAGCCATCATCCCACAGGAAACGCATAGAGGCCAGTGCCAGGTATACATATATGCACTAATAACCCCATCATCCCACGTAAATCAGAAAGATACAGCCATCATCCCACAGGAAACGCATAGAGGCCAGACCATCAATTAGAGAAATACAAGTGTGGCCAGTGGATGCATCTGAGCAACTTCAAGATTGCTTTAGGAGCACTGATTGGGCACTGTTTGAGGAGGACAATGTTGATACTTATGCCTCAACAGTACTGTTTTATATCAAAAGCTGCATCAATGTTGTTACTACTACCAGACAAGTACGAGTGTTTTCTAATAACAAGCCTTGGCTAAATAGAGAAGTGCGCCTTTTATTAAAAGCCAGAAATGCTGCTTTTCATTCTGGTGATGAACTACAGTACAGAGAGGCTAGAGCTAAACTGAAAAGGGGCATTAAGGATGCCAAAGCTATGTACAGCCAGAGAATTGAACAACACCTTGAAAGTTCTGACACTCGCCGAGTGTGGCACGGCCTAAGACAAATCACTGGTCAGAGTAACAAAAACAGTCTGTGTAGCAGCAGTGATTTTTTGGCTGAGCAGTTAAATCAATTTTTCAGCCGTTTTGAGGTGGAAACAGGAACAACCATTATTCCAACACCTACTGTCTATAATACATCACTAGAATCTACCATCAACAGACAACCACTAGTACTGCAGATTTCAGATGTGAGACGCGCTTTCCAGAATATTAATGTTCGAAAGGCAGCTGGACCAGATGGAATCATGGGACGAGTTATTAGGGGCTGTGCTGCAGAATTAGCTGGAGTTTTTACGGATATTTTCAATCTATCCTTGTTGCAGTGTTCAGTCCCCACTTGCCTGAAGACATCTATTATAGTGCCAGTCCCCAAGCAGTCAGCTGTGGTATCTCTCAATGATTACAGACCAGTAGCTTTAACATCTGTTGTTATGAAATGTTTTGAGAGATTGGTGCTGGATTACATTAAGGCTAGTCTTCCACCTTCTTTGGACCCATGGCAATTTGCATACAGGAAAAATAGATCTACTGATGATGCTGTGTCCATTGTACTCCATACTGTATTGAGCCACTTAGAACATCAGGGAACTTATGCGAGGCTGTTGTTTGTGGATTATAGCTCTGCTTTTAATACCATTCTACCAAATAGGTTGTTTTTTAAAATGATCAACCTGGGATTACCTCAGGAGATATGCATGTGGATAAAGGATTTTCTGACAGATAGGCCACAGTCAGTAAGGATGGGATCTCACCATTCTTCTACCCTGGTACTAAGTACAGGAGCTCCCCAGGGCTGCGTGCTAAGTCCCTTCCTCTATTCCCTGTACACACATGATTGCACCCCACTGTATAACACCAATGCAATTATTAAATTTGCGGATGATACGACAGTGGTGGGGCTCATAAATAAGAACAATGAGTCTGCTTATAGAAAGGAAGTACAAAGGTTGATACTTTGGTGTAAAGAAAATCATCTCACACTTAACATCAAAAAAACTAAAGAACTCATAATTGATTTTAGGAGGAAGAGATATGTACATTTACCACTGTACATAAACGGTGAGGAAGTGGAGAGAGTTGGTAGTTTTAAATTTCTGGGTACTTACATCTCAGAGGACCTCTCATGGACTACAAATGCCAACATGCTAATGAAGAAGGCACAGAAGAGGCTGTATTTCCTGAGAATGCTCGGCAAGTTAAATTTATCTCAGCATTTGCTTCTGTCATACTATCGTAGCACCATTGAGAGTGTCCTAACCTATGGCATTCTGGCATGGTTTGGGAGTAGCTCTGTAGCGGACAAAAAAGCTCTACAGAGAACCATTAAAATTGCCCAGAATATCATCGGGCTCCAGCTACCAACCCTGGATGACATCTTCACATCCCGCTGTCTAAGGAAATCACATAGCATCCTGAGAGACTCTTCCCATCCTGCTTATAACTTTTTTGAACTGTTACCATCTGGCAGAAGATATAGAACAATTAAGACTCGGACCACACGTTTTCTCAATAGTTTTTATCCCAGAGCTATAATTGCAATTAATAATGAGCTTAAAGACCACCAGTAGTGAATAATTAGTTGGACTGTGTAACTTGGCCTGCGGTGTAGATGTTTGTATTTTTAGTGGGGGACTTTTAGTGGGTGGGGAGTGTTTGGGAATTTTATGTGTGTGCATGTGTCTGGTCTCTGGGTGTCTGTGAATTTCGTTGTATGTGTATATACTTACAATGACAATAAATTATTATTATTATTATTATTATTATTATCATCCCACAGGAAACGCATAGAGACCAGTGCCAGGTATACGTATATGCACTAATAACCCCATCATCCCACGTAAATCAGAAAGATACAGCCATCATCCCACAGGAAACGCATAGAGACCAGTGCCAGGTATACGTATATGCACTAATAACCCCATCATCCCACGTAAATCAGAAAGATACAGCCATCATCCCACTGGAAACGCATAGAGGCCAGTGCCAGGTATACGTATATGCACTAATAACCCCATCATCCTACGTAAATCAGAAAGATACAGCCATCATCCCACTGGAAACGCATAGAGACCAGTCCCAGGTATACATATATGCACTAATAACCCCATCATCCCACGTAAATCAGAAAGATACAGCCATCATCCCACTGGAAACGCACAGAGACCAGTCCCAGGTATACATATATGCACTAATAACCCCATCATCCCACGTAAATCAGAAAGATACAGCCATCATCCCACAGGAAACGCATAGAG